>NC_136932.1:42410524-43610524 GCF_949752795.1 Hyperoodon ampullatus | reverse complement strand
TCACTCAATGATTCCACAGGCCCCTGGGGATGAATGAGACCCAGGGCCTGCCCTCAGGGAGGTCCCCATCTAGTCAGGGAGCTGGAAACAAACCATTACAATGGGGTTGTGAGGAATGCCGAGGCCAGCCTGACCCACCTGCATGTTCTGTGGATTCTGCTGACTCGGCTGGGAGAGCAGGGAGGGCTTCCTGGAGGAAGTGATGCTTTAGCAAGGTCTTGAAGGGTGAGTGGAGTTTCTAGGCAGACAAAGGGGGAAGAGCAGTGTAAGCAGTGGGAACCATATACAAGGCCTGGAGGGGAAAGGTGATTTGGGCCAGGGGCACTGTCTGGGACCCAGGGTCTCTCTGGGAGAGGGAGCAGGGTTTGTTAGGGGCAACAGCACTCAGTCCTGCTCCCACCCCTAGCTGCCAGGCCAACTGGGCTTGTAGACATAGGGGAAGTGGCTTAAACTGATGTTGGTGCACGGTCAAGTTCAGTTCTCAGACCCAGCTCTCCTACCTTTGATCTTTCTCCTCCTGAGGAAGCTGGAGGATGGATCCTGCCTTTCGCTCCAAGCTTAAGCATCAGGTCAGCTGCAGTCAAGAAGAGAAAGAGTCTGTTTTTCTCTGCATGAAAAGAAGCAAAAAGTCCTCCTTGTCCTTACCCTCCTCTCCCCTTCCCCCACTCCCCCCCCCCACCCAGGGCCCTTCTGGGTTCAGGGTTGGGAAGTGGGGAGCCCCATGTGGCTGCCCCTGCATCCTAGCCCTACTGAGATCCCTTTCAGGAGTACTCAGCAGCAGTCCAGGGCCTCGTTTCTGGGAAGGGCTGGTTCTGTCTTCCAGAAGCTAAGAGAGAGCCCCCTGCACCCTGGGGGAAGGTCTCCAGGAGGGGGTTTAGAGCATCAGAATCTTGGGCTCAGGCTTTAAGCCCCTAACTTTTCCTGCCGACTAAGGGGCCTTCAGGAACGCTGGATGAACAAAATGCAGAACCCAGGAATTTCTGTGTTCAACCCATCACTGCACTGATGGGAAACAAAGCCCAGAGAGGGAAAGTGATCTACCTGAGGCCTTCCAGCCCTACCACAGCTGGGGCAGACCAGGTTCCATGGCCCCTGCCCCACCACCTCCAGCCCAGAGCTCTGGACACCACACCCACACCAACGCTTGTACAGGGCTCACAGGGGCATTGGGGCTAGACCTTATGCTGCAGACACAAAGCACATTACCATCTGAGGCCTGGGGTGATCATGTGAATCCCACCAAGTGCCCATCAGCCTTTTTCCATTTTGCAGTGGAAACAGGACTCCAGCCCCCATACAGTACCTGGCAAACTTTGCTGGTCAGGGAGTCCTGGTTTTCCCTAAGGAGGCTTTCTGTGTGGTAAGGGTTTTACAACCACTGTCATCTTGATGAATCTTCACAGCCCTGTGAGATGGGTTTAATTGCCATCGCCATTTGACAGATGAGGAAGGAGATTCAGAGAGGCTGAGTCTATTTATGAGGAACCTTGTGTCTGGGTGAACTCTGGGTTATCGTCTTAGCTTTGCCTTTTGGGCGGGGGGCAGGTTTCTCATTCAGAGAGGAGCTTCACAAATTCCCTGTAAACACACGGAAATGCTGAATGGCCAAGTTAGAAGTACACCTAGAGCCTCACCTAGTACAACTTCCTTGTTAGACACATAGCAAGCAGAAGAGGCCTACACAGGACCCAGTTGGGATAAGAACCCAGGACACCTGGCACCTAGTCCAAGGCCTTCTACTGCCCTAGACTGTGCAAGAGCAGATTTGGTCCTTAAACATGGTCCCAGCTGACCACAGGGACAGTCAGGCTGGGAGGTGGGGCTCCTGGACAGCTAGCCCGAGTGGAGGATGGGGCACTTGGGTAGAAGACCTCCCAGGGAGAACCTTCACTAGGCCCCTGGCACTGTTCTGGACCCCTTACAGGTTGTATCTGTTTGTTAGAGAAAAAGGCGCTTTGAGAAGCTGCAGTGTGAGCTCTCCCTTTGACCCCAAGCTGGCATCTTTCCTCTGGTCCCTCAGCCCCACAAAGATGGTGAATTTGACACCAAACAAAAACAAAACAAAACAAAGTCATTCCAAAGTCAGATGTCAATAACCAGGGGGTCACCAGGTGTGGCATCCACCGCCATCCCCAACCCCCTGCCTAGTCTCAGCACCCACCGCCACCAATAGCTAATCCCCCACGGGCCCGTCTTCCAACCCTGAAGCGGTAACCTCCTGACCTCTAGTGGCGAGAGCGAGGAACTGCATCTCCTGGCCCGAGCATGTCCTCCCTTTGTTCCTTCTCCAACCGAGAGAACCTCCCGATGCATGGACTCTGGCTGTCTTCGACGCAGACTCGTGCACTGCTTACCACCGTTTTGCTATCATGTGACGGCTGCAGATACAGTCCTGAAACTGCAGCCCCACACACAATTTTTGTACTTTTGTCTAACCTACCCGAAGATGTCCTTTTTAAGTCTTATTTGTTAATATTTATAATAACATATAATCCAAAGTAAATGGAAACGTTCATTGTGATCATATGGGCTTGGAAGACTCATCTTAATAGATTTGAATGGGTGAACAGGAAAGAACGAGAGCCCGGCAACCAGGGCTTATTCTGCACATTGTCTCATTTACTCTTCACCAAGAATCCATTTGAGGTAGGTGCCCATGTTACAGATGGGTAAAATGTTTGTGCAATCACAGCTGGTTAGTGACAGACCAGGGTTCAACTTATGCCTCCCAAGACATTTTATGCCATGTTATCATCTACACATCCAACCAACAGCTGTGGAGTGTTAACTCCAAGGCCAGCCACTGGTCTAGGCACCTGGGGCAGATTAATCAGCAAGACAGTTAATAAACAGTAAACATAACATGTTAAAAGATGACAAGGGAAAAAAAGGCATAAAGGAATCCTGTGGGCAGGGGAGGCTGGGCTTAAATAGGGAGATGTGGTGGGCCTCCAGAGAAGGTGACTTTTGAGCTTAGACTTGGAGGAGGTGAAGGAGGCAGTTCTGGGGAGATGAAGAAAAGTGCTCCAAGTGGAGGGAACAGCCAGTGCCCCTAGAGGTGGGGGCAGGCTTGGTGTGACAGGAACTGCAAGGAGAGCGATGTGGGTGGAGCAGGTTGGGGCAAGGAGAGAAGGGTAGATGAGAGCATAGGGAACGGGGGACCGGATCAAGGACGACATTATAAAGTCTGTGGCTTTCACTCGGTGTGAGATGGGAGCAACCCCGGCTTACCTGTGAACAACCTGTGGTCTGCGGTGATCAGGCCCAGTTTGGAGGTCCCTCTGGTGGTGGTGGTGTGCCTGTGGGTCCAGGGTTCGAGGTCAGTATCCAGAGCAGCGGTGGCTGGGTCCTAACAAGAACCAGCTGTAGCATGATTTTGGTCAGTGTTCTGGCCAACCTCCCTTAGCAACCGCCTCTGTGCTGGCCTAATTTTCCAGGCCTCCCGCCCATTCTCTGAAGTACCCAATATCCTTCCAGTGCATTCCTTTTCTGCTTACGTTAACTAGAGTCGGATCCTGTTATTTTCAGCAGAGAAACCTGCCTGGTGATCTGGTGCAGTCTGATCATCTAGGTCTCGAGCGTCACCTCTTTGTAAGGCCTGTCTTGACAACCTCAGTCACTTTCTCCCGCATCAGCCTGCTTTCTTTTCTTCACGGCACTTACCACCAAAATCACCTGTGTATTTGCTCATTCCTTTCTCCCCTCACTAACCTTCATGAGAGTAAGGGCCACACCTGTCTTGTTTACCACAGTAACTCCAGACCAGGACTGAGCATAAGGCAGGCCTCGAGTAAGTATTTGTTGAATGAATGGATGAAAGCTGCCAATATGGACACTGTTTGAAAGGAGCCAAGTCCATGAGTCTGGAGCATGTGGTTATGAAGATGGTGGGTCCAAGCCCAGGTGAGTATGCACAAGACTCCTGTTAGCGCCAAAGACTTCTGGGGTACAGATGAGAAATGACCCCAAGTACCACAGAGTCCCCTGAGTAGAAAAAGGGAGAGAATGAGAGGAGGAAAGGAGAGAGAAAGAAAGAGTGGGAGGGTGATCAAGATGGCAGAGTAAGAGGATATAGAGCTCACCTCCCACCACATCAAAAAATACATCCACATGTAGAACAATTCTCACCAAAAACTACGTGGAAACTGGCAGAAGGACTCCTACACAACCAAGGCTGCAAGAAAGATTCCCCCATAATCCCATCCCAGGTAGGATAGGAAGAAAAGCACCGGGTCGAGACCTGTGCCCCCTGGAGGGAACTAAGAGGGAAAGGGAGATCATACAGGTGGACACTCACCCTGGGGAGTGAACAGGTTGAGAGACAGACTGGGCATTCTAGTCCTGGGGTCTTATACAGAGGAGGCAAGACCCTTTGGCTGCCTGGAGAACAGCTGGGACACAAAGAAAGGCTGGAGAAGCCTAGGCTGTACTGGTGAGGAGTACGCAGTGCTGGCTTGCCACCAAACAGGGCGGAGAGAGTTCTGCCCTAGCAGCTGTCACCTTGCCACACTCTCTGACCCAAGCTGAGTGAACCCCCTGGCCCCACTCACTCCACACCACAGCTTGGCACTGAATCTAGGGCAGCCACATCCTGGAAAAAGACTCGATCTAGGGACACAGAGGTGACCCACAGGCCTGGGATATGGTACAGGCTGAGTGGCGGCCATTGCTGGCGCTTACTCAGCACCACAGAAGTAGCTCAGACTTCTCCTGACAGTGCAGCGACTTCGATTCCTGAAACCACAATGCCATGATCCCCAAGCAAACGCTCCAGCCCCACCCACTCCATGCCACAACCTAACACTAGAGCTGAGACCACCGCAATGGGGAAAAGACAACCCTGATCTGGTTCTGAGCGTGACTGCAGATACCTACACAAGCAGCACATTGGACATCTGTAAGCACACAAAACCTGCTTGTTTCAGCACTCCCCTCCTTCGGGGTAAAGGTTCCAGTGTGGGGAGAAGGAAAAACACACACTTGAAGGGAACAGAGCAAGCTCCAGCCCGACCCTCAGGGCTTCCACTCCAGCAGCTTGGGAGCAGACCCCACCCAACAGGGCGACTGCGGCCAGTGAGGAGACAGGAAGTCTCGCCTCACACCCTGCACAGTCTTTGGCTCCTCCAACGCCAGCCGTACCCCCCTATCAAGGTGATAGCTGTCATCACGTCCTGAGGAAAGTAGTGGGCTGGCATCCACATCAAATTCAACCCACACACCAAAGATGTTAGGTGCACACAGTCTACACAGGGATGTTCCCACATAAAAACACCCCTTCAAGACCGTAACAGATAAACTGTTGCACCTGAACTCATGGAGACAGAGAAAGTTAAGTAAAATGAAAACAGAGGAACTAGTCTCAGCTGAAAGAGCAAGAGAAAACCCCTGAAGAAATAATGAAAAAGAGATAATCCGTCTATAGACAATGAATTCAAAAAGTTGGTAATAAAAATGCTAACTGAATTAAGACAGTAGAGGTAAGCACAGATCATTCTACCAAGGAACTAGAAATTTAAAAGACGCAATCAAAAATTGATAATTCAATCTCTGAGATAAAAAGCACTCTAGAAGCAATGAACAACGGACTAAATGACACACAAGAATGCGTAAGTGATCTGGAAGACAGAATAAAAGAAATCACCCAATAAAAACAGAAGAAAGGGGCTTCCCTGGTGGCGCAGTGGTTGGGAGTCCGCCTGCCGATGCAGGGGACACGGGTTCGTGCCCCGGTCTGGGAGGATCCCGCATGCCGCGGAGCGGTTGGGCCCGTGAGCCATGGCCGTTGAGCCTGCGCGTCCGGAGCCTGTGCTCCGCAATGGGAGAGGCCACAACAGTGAGAGGCCCACGTACAGCAAAAAAAAAAAAAAAAAAAAACAGAAGAAAGGAAGGGGGGGAGAAAACAACATACAAGATCTATGGGATAATATAAAATGTGCCAATATTCACATTATAGGGGTTCCAGAAAAAGAAGAGAGAAAGGGATCAAAAATGTACTTGAAGAAATTATGGCTGGAAACTTGCCAAACCTAAAGAGGGAAACATATCCAATTTCAGGAAGCAGAGACAGTCCCAAACAAGATGAGCCCAAACAGGTCCACACCAAGACATATCATAATTGGCAAAATTAAAGAGAGAATTCTAAAGGCAGCAGGAGAAAAAGAGACAGTCATATACAAGGGAATCCCCACAAGGGATTTCTCTGGAGAAACTTTGCAGGGCAGAGGAAGTAGCATAATACATTCAAAGCCCTAAAAGGGAAAATATTCTAAATGGAAAAGAAGAATCTATAGGAGAGGGAAAATCCCAATAGGCAAGGCAAATATATAGTAAGGATTAAAGATCACTTAAATAAGCCAGTACTTAGATTTTTAAAAAAATTTAAAAAGCAACTAAAATAAACAGTAAAGGGATAAGCACAAAGATGTAAAATGATATCAAAAACTCAAAATGTGGGGGAGGGGAGCAAAAAATGTAGAACTTTTAGAATGTTTGAACTTAAATGGTTATCGGTTTAAAGCAATTAGATATAATTACAGGTCAATATATATGAACCCCATGGTAACCACAAATCAAAAACCCACAATAAGGGGCTTCCCTGGTGGCACAGTGGTTAAGAATCTTGCCTGTCAATGTAGGGGACATGGGTTCAAGCCCTGGTCCAGGAAGATCCCACATGCCATGGAGCAACTAAGCCCGTGCACCACAACTACTGAAGCCCGTGCACCTAGAGCCTGTGCTCCGCACAAGAGAAGCCACTGCAATGAGAAGCCCACGCACCGCAATGAAGAGTAGCCCCCACTTGCCGCAACTAAGAGAAAGCCTGTGCGTAGCAACAAAGACCCAACGCAGCCAAAAATAAGAATAAATAAATAAATAAATAAATTTTTAAAAAGAAAAAAGAATCTGCCTTCCGATGCAGGGGACACTGGTTCTATCCCTGGTCAGGGAACTAAGATCCCACATGCCACAGGGCAACTAAGCCCGCACACCACAACTACTGAGCCCACATGCTCTGGAGCCCATGCGCCGCAACTAGAGAAGCCCACGTGCAGCAACAAAAGATCCTGCATGCCGCAGTGAAGATCCCACGTGCTACAACTAAGACCAACGCAGCCAAATAAATTTTAAAAAAAGGACAAAGTGAGGGGATGCAAAAAGATATTTCATGCAAATAGAAACAACAAAAAAGCAGGGGTAGCGACACTCGTATCAGACAAAATAGACTTTAAAACAAAGGTTAGGGGGCTTCCCTGGTGGCGCAGTGGTTGAGAATCTGCCTGCCAATGCAGGGGACACAGGTTCGAGCCCTGGTCTGGGAAGATCCCACATGCCGTGGAGCAACTACGACCGTGAGCCACAATTACTGAGCCTGCGCGTCTGGAGCTTATGTTCCGCAACAAGAGAGGCCACGATAGTGAGAGGCCTGCACATTGCGATGAAGAGTGGTCCCCGCTTGCCACAACCAGGGGAAGCCCTTGCACAGAAATGAAGACCCAACATAGCAAAAATAAATTAATTAATTAATAAACTCCTACCCCCAACATCTTCTTTAAAAAAAAAAAAAAAAAAACAAAGGCTAGGGACTTCCCTGGTGGCTCAGTGGTTAAGAATCCGCCTGTCAATGTAGGAGACATGGGTTCAAGCCCTGGTCTGGGAAGATCCCACATGCTGCGGAGCAACTAAACCCGTGCGCCACAACTACTGAGCCCACGTGCCACAACTACTGAAGCCCACGTGCCTAGAGCCCATGCTCTGCAACAAGAGAAGCCACCATAATGAGAAGCACGTGCACCGCAACGAAGAGTAGCCCCTGCTCACTGCAATTAGAGAAAGCCCCCGTGCAGCAACAAAGACCCAACACAGCCAAAAAAGTAAGTAAAATAAATTTTAAAAAATAAAAAAATAAATTTTAAAAAAAGCCTATAACAAAAGACAAAGAAGAGCATTATATAATGAAAAAGGGAGGAATACAAGAAGAGGATGTTATACTCATTAACATATAGGTACCCAATACAGGAACACCTAAATATATAAAGCAAATACTAACAGACATAAAGGGAGAAATTGACAATAATACAATAATAGTAGGAGATTTTAACACCCTACTGACATCAATGGACAGATCATGCAGACAAAAAACAAAATAAGGCAACAGAGGTCTTAAATGATACAACAGACCACTCTGAGAAACTTAGAGGAAAGCATTAGAGGAAAAACTTAGAGGAAACCATTTCCTCTAAATTCAGGAACAAGACAAGGATGCCCACTCTCACTGCTTCTTTTAGCATAGTATTAGAAGTCCTAGCAACAGCAATCAGACAAGAAAAAGAAATAAAAGGTATCAAAGTTGTAAGGAAAGAGGCAAAACTGTCACTATTTGCAGATGACATGATACTTTATATAAGGAACCCTAAAGTCCACCTAAAAATAAACTATTAGAATTAATAAATGAATTCAGCAAGGCTGCAGGATATAAGAGTAATATACAGAAATCTGTTGCATTTCTATACACAAATAATGAAACATCAGGAAGTTTTTAAAAAATCTCACTTAAAATCACATCAAAAATAAATAAAATACCTAGGAATAAATTTAACCAAGGATATGAAAGATCTATACTCTGAAAACTATAAAACACTGATGAAGGAAATTGAAAATGATTCAAAGAAATGGAAATTTATCCTGTGTTCTTGTATTGGAAGAATTAATATAAAATGACCATACTACCCAAAGCAATCTACAGATTTAATACAATCCCCATCAAAATACCCATGACATTTTTCACAGAACTAGAACAAACAATCCTAAAATTTATATGGAACCACACAAGACCCCCAATTGCCAAAGCAATCCTGAGATAAAAGAACAAAACTGGAGACTTCAGACTATACTTACAAAGCTACAGTAATCGGGGCTTCCCTGGTGGCGCAGTGGTTGAGAGTCCACCTGCCAATGCAGGGGACACAGGTTTGTGCCCCGGTCTGGGAAGATCCCACATGCCACGGAGGGGCTGGGCCCGTGAGCCATGGCCGCTGAGCCTGCGCGTCCGGAGCCTGTGCTCTGCAACGGGAGAGGCCACAACAGTGAGAGGCCTGCATACCGCAAAAAAAAAAAACAAATCTACAGTAATCAAAGCATCATGGTATTGACACAAAAACAGATACACAGTTCAATGGAGCAGAATAGAGAGGCCAGAAATAAACCCACATACCTACAGTCTATTAATCTACAATAAAGGAGGCAAGAATATATAATGGAGAAAAGACAGTTTCTTCAACAAGTGGCACAGAGAAACCTGGAGAGCTGCATGTAAAACAATGATATTAGAACATTCTCTCATACCATATACAAAAATAAACTCAAAATGGTTTACAGACCTAAATGTAAGACTTGAAACTATAAGACTCCCAGAAGAGAACATGGGCAGAACTCTCTGACATAAATCGTAGCAATATTTTCTTGGATCAGTCTCCTACAGCAGAAGACATAAAAGCAAAAATAAACAAATGAGACCTAATTAAACTTAAAAATTTTTGCACAGCAAAAGAAAACAAAATGAAAAGACAATCTACAGAATGGGAGAAAATATTTTCAAATGATGCAACTGACAAGGGGTTATATCCAACATACAGACAACTCATACAACTCAATATCAAAAAAAATCTGATCAAAAAATGGACAGAAGGTACTTCCCTGTTGGGAAATAAAAACGGAACTAAAAAACTAAAAACAGATCCAGCAATTCCACTCCTGGGTATATGTCCATAAAAAATGAAAACACTAATTCAAAAAAATCACCCCAATGTTCACAGCAGCACCATTTATAATAGCCAAGACATGGAAGCAACCCAAGTGTCCATCAATGGATGGCTGGATTAAGAAGATGTGGCGTATATATATACATCGTATATATATGGAATATTACTCAGCCATAAAAAAATTTGCAGCAACATGGATGGACCATTTGCAGCAACATGGATGGACCTAGAGAATATTATGCTTAGTGAAGTAAGTCAGACAGAGAAAGGTAAATACTATAGGATATAACTTATATGTGGAATCTAAAAAATAATACAAATGGGGACTTCCCTGCAGTCCAGTGGTTAAGACTCCACACTTCCACTGCACAGGGTGTGGGTTCGATCCCTAGTTAGGGAACTAAGATCCTACATGCCGTGCAGTGCAACAAAAAATAATGATAATAATACAAATGAATGTATATGCAAAACAGAAACAGACTCACAGAGAAAACTTGTGGTTACCGAGGGGGAGGGGGAAGGGGGGAGGGACAAATTAGGGGTATGGGATTAACAGATACAAACTGCAAAAATATATAAAATAAAGAAGCAACAAGGATATACTGTACAGCTCAGGGAATTATATGCATTGTCTTGTAATAACCTATAATGGAATATAATCTGCAAAAATACTAAGGCACTATGCTGTACACCTGAAACAACCACAATATTGTAAATCAACTAGACTTCAATTAAAAAAGAGAAGAAGAGTGAAAGGAGGAAGAGAAAGAGAAAGGAGGAGGGCTAAGGGGGACTAAGGAGGAAAAGAAGGGAATGGTTGCAGAAATGGGCCTGGGAAGGGCCGAGAAAACAGGCAGGGGTGAGGAAGGCCAGCTCCACTGCATACTCAGAGCCCCAGGGGAGGTGGCAGCCCAGGATGGGCAGAAGATATGGCTTTCCTTATTATCCGGTGGTGGGGGAGAGTGCTCCAGGCAGGGACTGAAGGGGGATCTAGAAACAAATCATACCAGGAGGGTCATGTCTCCACATCCATGGCCAGCAGCAATGGGCATAAGAAAGCAGACTCATGGTCCAGTGCAGCCAGGGTTGTAGTAAACATCCTGATCACTAAGATTAATTGGGGCATGAACAGGCAATGTGTTAGGCTCTTTATGGGACTGTTAAAACAGATCATCTCCTGGTCAGGAAAACTGTACAGAACAAGTCTGGAGATGGAAGTGAGGCACTGATGGCAAAACTAACATAAGGCGCAGAGGCTGTGAAAGGCCCCTGGGATGCATGAGGCAGGGACAGGTGACAGATGGAACGTGGGCAGACGTGCTCTTCTGGGAATGGGACCACCCTCCATGGACACTGAGGCCTGGTCAGGGCACTGTTTCCTCAAAAGGGCACCCTGGACAGCCCCCAAATCTCCAGGGTGCTCCAGCACCAGCAGAGGCTATGGTGGACTCTGCTCTCCCCCTAAATATTCCACGACAATAAAGGCAGCAACCCCACACAACTGCCCCTACAAGCCCTGAGCACAAGAGGATGGAAAAAGAGAAGGACTATTTGGGGGCAGGCAATTTGTTCCTGTGTGACTTCAACGTGAAGGGAATCCTTGGGACCTCCCTGGTAGTCCAGTGGTTAAGACTCCACGCTTCCACTGCAGGGGGCTCAGGTTCGATCTCTGGTCAGGGAAGTAAGATCCCATATGCCAAGTGGCACGGCCAAAAACAAAGGAGTCCTTAAGGACACTAAGAAAATAACTGACCAGACAGGAGGTGCCAGAATTGCAATATCAGCAGCAATAACACCCATATATAGAGTGCATATCTATATCTATATACTGCATATCTCAGTAAGATATGCAGACTGCTCTACATGTTATACTCATCTAATCCTCATAATTATATCTCAATCCCCATTTTACAGATGGGAAAACTGAGGAACAGTGGAGGATGCCCAAGGATAATTAAGGGGTAGAACTGGTATTTGAAGACTTGTATCTCCACAGTCCATACCCTATTTCTATACTATGCAGCTAGATGAGGGAGATGGTGTTGCCAGACCTGGTAGAAGACTCTCAGGTCCCACCAGGTCCCTTGCAGGTTAGGTCCCACTCGTCACCAAGCTCCAAAAACTAGCAGGGTCTCACTCTGCTGAGGAAGATTATCCAGGGCTCACCCTCATGGCCCTTGCTGTCAGTCTCGACCGAATGCACCACTCATCTTTGCCCAATGGATTCCCATCTGTCACAAGCCCCAATTCCCCTCTGTGGGTTTCCTGGCCACAGCCAGGCAAGATCTCTCATCTGGAGAAGATGTGGAACTAACTGGGGAGCACTTGTGTGGCTTCCCAGGAGCTAACTGTGAGCCAATGTGAATTTACTGCATTATGGGAAACAGAAAACTGAGAAACCCAGATCTCTCAAAGCCTCCTCTCCACTACTCTGCACTCTCCTCCATCCTACTGCCTCTCTCAGCACACTCACTTTCTCAGCTGATTCATCAACACATAAATCATCCAAAATAGTAGCCTAGCACCAGGTTGTAGTGGCTTTCAACTTGGGTCTCCATAGGTACCGAAGAATGTTTTCTGACTCTTAGTTTAGCTTCTCTGGACAGAAACAACTTAGTCCAGGTTATGACTCACCTCCTTGGGTCAAAGAGCCCAAGGGTGAGGTCACAGGATAAAACCATGCCTGTGGGCAAGGCACACAGGGTCAAATGTGTCTTTCACAAGAAGTCCCTGAGCCAGTGGGAAATGAGGAAGGAGAGATGCCAGCTCAGGGAAAGAAAGGAAAGAAGCCAAAGAGCAGTGCCAAAGTATCCTAGGACAGGAACCATTCAAAAAGAAAAAGCTAGTATAAACAGCCAAGAGCAAACACTAAAAAAACAAGAAAATGACCTAAGTGATCAACAAAGAGTGAATAAATTCCATTATGGTCCATCTGAAGGCTAGAATATCATGCAGCTGTTCCCATTTTTAATTATGAACACAGATATCATGGAAATGTGTGATAGAGAGTGAAGGGAACAAAGGATTAAAACTTAGTGCAGATGCAATTTATTTTTTCATTGTCAATGTTTTCATTGTGGTAAAATATACATAAAATTTATCATTTTAACTATTTTTAAGTTTACAATTCAGTGCCATTAAGTATATTACAATGTAGTGCAACCATCAACACTATTTCCAGAACTTTTTCATCACCCCAAACGGAAACTCTGTATCCATTAAACAGTAACTTCCTATTTCCCCCTTACCCCAGCTCTTGGTATCCTCTATTTCACTTTCTGTCTCTGTGAAATTGCCTATTCTAGGTACCTCATATAATTGGCATCACATAATATTTGTCATTTTATGTCTGGTTTATTTCAGGCTCATATTTCTAAGTTTCCTCCATGATGTATCATGTATCAGAACTTTGTTCCTTTTTAGGGCTGAATAACATTCCATTGTATTAATATATCACGTTGTGGTTATCCATTCATCTTTTGATGAACACCTGGGTTGTTTCCACCTTCTGGCTATTGTGAGTAATGCTGCTAGGAACACTTTTATTCAAATATCTGAGTCCAGTTTTCAATTCTTTGGGGTATATACCTTACGAGTAGAATTGTTAAAACATATGGTAAAGCTACGTTTAACTCTTTGGGGAATCAAAAACTGTTTTCCATATAGCAGCTACAACATAATACACTTCTACCAGCAATGCAGAAGGGTTCCATTTTCTCCACATCTTCACCAAAACTTGTTTTCTGTTATCATAATAGCCATACTAACGGGTGTGGAGTGGTATCTCATTGCAGTTTTGATTTGCATTTCCCTAATGACTGGTTATGCTGAGTGAGCATCTTTTCATCTGCTTATTGGTCATTTGTATACCTTCTTTGGAGAAATGTCCATTCAACTCCTTGGCTCATTTCTGAATTGAGTTGTTCTTCTGTTGAGTTGTAGGGGTTCTTTATATGTTCTGGATATTGATCCTTTATCAGATATATTATTCACAAATAGTTTCTCCCATTCCATGAATTGTCTTTTTACTCTTGATAGTGTCCTTCGATGTGCAAAAGTTCTTATTTTGAAAAAGAGCAATTTATTTTTTCTTTTGTTCCTGTACTTTTGCTGTCATATCTAAGATATCATTGCCAAATTCAATGTCATGGTTTTCGTCTACGTTTTCTTCTAAGAGTTTTATAGTTTTAGCTCTTAAGTTTATGATTTTCATTCATTTTGGATTAATTTCTCTGTATAATATACGGTAAAGTTCCAACTTCATTCTTTTGCATGGGGATATCCAGTTTTCCCAGCAAAATTTGTTGAAAAGATTGTCCTTTTCCCACTGAACTGTCTGGCGCCCTTTTCAAAAACCAACTGACCATACCTGTAAAGGCTTATTTCTGGGCTCTCTATTCTATTCCATGGGTCTATAGGGCTGTCCTTATGCCAGCAGCAGTGTTTTGATTACTGTAGCTTTGTATTAAATTTTGAAATCAGGGATTCTTGATTTCTCCAAGTTTTTCTTCTTTTTCAGAATTGTTATGGCTATTCCGAGTCCCTTGAGATTCCATATGGATTTTAGAATGGGTTTTTCTACTTATACAAAAAAAAAAAAAACAACACTGGAGTACTAACAGAGATTGGATCGCATCTGAAAATCACCTTGGATAATATTGACGCTGTAACATTAAGTCTTCCAATCCATGAAAAGGAGATGTTTTCCATTTATCTGTCTTCAATTTCTTTCAGCAATATTTATAGTTTTCAGTGTACAAGTCTTTCACACTTTTTTTTTTTGTCTGCGTTGGGTCTTCGTTGCTGTGCACGGGCTTTCTCTAGTTGTGGCAAGCGGGGGCTACTCTTGGGAGCTACTCTTTGTTGCGGTGCACGTGCTTCTCATTGAGGCGGCTTCTTTTGTTACGGAGCACAGGCTCTAGGCACGTGAGCTTCAGTAATTGCAGCATGCGGGCTCAGTAGTTGCAGCACGCTGGCTCTAGGGCTCAAGGGCTCTAGAGCGCAGGCTCAGTAGTTGTGGCTCATGGGCTTAGTTGCTCTGCGGTATGTGGGAGCTTCCCAGACCAGGGATTGAACCCACATCCCCTGCATTGGCAGGCAGATTCTTAACCACTGGCCACCAGGGAAGTCCCTCACACTCTTCTTAAACGTATTCCTAAGTACTTGATTTTCTTTTATGCAATTTTAAGTGAAATTGTCTTAATTTCCTTGTCAGATTGTTCATTGCTACTTTATAGGAATGCAACTTATTTTTGTATGTTGATTTTGTAACATGCAGCTTTGCTGAATTGGTTTATTAGCTCTCACAATTTTTTGTGGAATTTTTAGGGCTTTCCAATATAAGATCATGTCATCTGCCACTGTAAATCAACTTTTTATACTCCAATAAAATATTTTTTTAAAAGATCATGTCACCTGCACACAGAGGTAATTTTATTTCTCCTTTCCAAATTAGATACCTTTTATTTCATTTTTCTTGACTAACTGCTCTGGCTATAACTTCCAATACACTGGTCTTCCAGTGTTGAACAGAAATGGCAAAAAAGCAGGGACTTCCCTGGTGGTCCAGTGGTTAAGACTCTGCCTTCCAATGCAGGGGGTGCAGGTTCAATCCCTGGTCTGGGAACTAAGATTCCCACATGCCGCGTGGCTTTAAAAAAAAAAAGAAGAAAGAAAGAAAGAAATGGCAAAAAAGAGCATCCTTGTCTTGTTCCTGACCTCAAGGGAAAAGTTTTTAGTCTTTCACCTTTGCTTATGATACTAGATGTGGGTTTTTCATATGTGCTCTTATTATGTTGTCGTTTCCTTCCATTCCTATTTTACTGAATTTTTTCTTTTTTATCATTAAAGAGTGTTAAATGTTGTCAACTGCTTTGTCTACATCAACCGAAGGTATTTTTTCTTCATCCTGTGAGTGTGGAGTATTATACTGACTGATTTTCTTTGTGTGATTTTTTAAATAGAAGTATAGTTGATGTACATTATTATATATCTTACAAGTGTACAATATTATGATTCACAAATTTTAAAGGTTATGCTCCATTTATAGCTATAAAATATTGGCTATATTCCCTGTGTTGTATGATATATCCTTGTAAGTTATTTTATACATAATGGTTTGTACCTCTTAATCCCCTGCCCCTATATTGCCTTTCCTGCCTTCCCTCTCCCCACTGGTAACCACTAATTTGTTCTCTGTATCTGTGAGTCTGTTTCTTTTTTTTTTTTTTTAATATATTTTAAAAACTTACTTATTTTTGGCTGCATTGGGTCATTGTTGTGTGTGGGCTTTCTCTAGTTGCAGCGAGTGGGGGCTACTCTTCGTCACAGTGTGCAGACTTCTCATTGCAGTGAGTTCTCTTGTTGTGGAGCACGGGCTCTAGCTACATGGGCTTCAGTAGTTGAGGCTCACAGGCTCTAGAGCGCAGGCTCCGTAGTTGTGGTGCATGGGTTTAGTTGCTCCGCAGCATGTGGGATCTTCCCAGACTGGGGCTCAAACACATGTCCCCTGCATTGGCAGGTGGATTCTTAACTACTGTGCCACCAAGGAAGCCCTGTGTTTCTTGTTATATTCACTAGTTTGTTGTATTTTTTAGATTCCACAGATAAGTGGTATCATACAATATTTGTCTTTCTCTATCTGACTTATTTCATTTGCCATAATACCCTCCAAGTCCATCCATGTTGTTGCAAGTGGCAAAATTATATTCCTTTCTATGGCTGAGTAGTATTCCATTGCGTGTGTGTGTGTACCACATCTTCTTTATCCATCATCTGCTGATGGACATTTAGGTTACTTCCGTATCTTGCCAATTGTAAATAATACTCCTATGAACATAAGGGTTTCAAATTAGTGTTTTTGCTTCTTTCGTATATATACCCAGGAGTAGAATTGCTGGATAATATGCTAATTCTATTTTTAGTTTTTTGAGAAACCTCCATACCATTTTCCACAGTGGCTGCACCAATTTACATTTCCGACCACAGTTTAAGAGGATTCCCTTTTCTCAACATCGTCTCCAACACTTGTGTTCTTTTGATGATAGCCATTCTGACAGATGTAAGGTGATGTCTCATTGTGGTTTTCACTTGCATTTCCCTGATGATTAGTGTGTTGAGCATCTTTTCATGTGCCTGTTGGCCATATGCATACCCTCTTTGGAAAAACATTGATTCAGGTCTTCTGACCATTTTTTAATTGGGTTATTTGGGGTTTTGTATGTAACTGATTTTCATGTGTTGAGCCACCTTTGTATTCCAGAATAAAACCTAACTTGTCATGGTGTATAATCCTTTTAATGTGCGGCTCAAATCAGTATGCTAGTATTTTCCTAAGGATTATTACATCAATATTCATAAGAAATATTGATCTGTAGTTTTTAGTTTCTTTGTCTGGATTTGGTACCAGAGTAATACCGTCCTCATAGAATGAATTAGGAAGTATTCCCTCCCCTTCAATTTTACGGAAGAGTTTGAGAAAGACTGGTGTTAATTCTTCTTTAAATCTTTGGTAAAATACACCAGTGAAACAATGTGGTCCTGGGCTTTTTTTGTTGTTGTTAGGAAATTTTTAATTACTGATTCAATTTCCTTACAAGTTATAAGTCTATTCAGATTTTCTATTTCTTCATGAATCAGCCTTGGTAGGTTGTATGTTTCTAGGAATTTGTCCATTTCATCTAGATTATCCAAGTTGGTGCACAGTTGTCCACAGTACCCTCATAGTCCTTTTTATTTCTGTAAAATTGGTAACGTCCTCCTTCATTTCTGATTTTAGTTATTAGAGTCTTCTTTTTCTTAGTCAATGTAGGTAAAGGTTTGTCAATTTTTTTTATCTTTTCAAAGAAGCAATTCATGGTGTCATCTTTTTTTTTAACGTATGCATTTACAGCTATAAATTCCCTTCATAGCACTGCAGTTCCTTCATTTCTTACATTTTGGTATGTTGTCTTTTCATTTTCATTCATCTCAAGGTGTATTCTATTTTCCCTTGTGATTTCTTCTTTGACCCACTGGTTGCATAATAGAGTGTTAAAATCCACATGCTTGTGAATTTTCCAGTTTTCCTTCTGTTATTGATTTCTAGTTTCATTCCATTGTGCTTAAAGGTTATTGGTATGATTGCAATCTTAAATTTCTTAAGGCTTTGTTACCCAATATATATGGTCTATCCTATAAAGTTCCGTATGTACTTTAGAAGAGTGTGTATTCTCCTGTGGTTGGTTGGTTAGGTCTAATTGGTTTATAGTGTTGTTCCAATTCTCTATTTCCTTATTGATCTTCTGTCTGGTTGTACTATCTATTTCTGAAAGGGGGGGTATTGAAGTCTCCATCTATTACTGTAGAACTGTTTATTTCCCATCAATTCTGTCAATTTTTTACTTCATATATTTTGGGATTCATTTGTTAGGTGCATGTGTTTATAAATGTTATATCTTCTAGTTATATTGAAATTTTTATCAACATATAATGTCCTTTGTCTCTTGTAATCTTTTTATATTTAAATTCTATTTATTCTGACAATAATGTAGCCATCCCAATTCTCTTATGGTTACTATCTGCAGGGAGTATCTTTTTCCATCCTTTTATTTTATTTTCATTCTCTTTTGTGTCCTTATATCTAACGTGAGTCTTCTATAGATGGCACATATATGGGTCCTATTGGATTTTTTAATCCAATCTGTCAATCTCTGCCTTTTAATAGAAGAGTTAAATCCACTTACATTTATGGGAATTCCCTGGCAGTCCAGTGGTTAGGACTCTGTGCTTTCACTGCAGAGGGCCTGGGTTCAATCCCTGGTCAGGGAACTAAGATCCCACAAGCTGTGCAGTGCAGCAAAAAAAAGAAAAAAAAATCTGCATATACTTAATGTGATTATTGATATAGGATTTACTTCTGATATTTGTTTTCTATATATCTTATATGGTTTTCGTTCCTCAATTTCACCATTACTGCTTTTTCAAATATATATGTAATCTTTTGTAGTGTACCATTTTGATTCCCTTCTTTCCTTTCCTATATATTTTTAAGTTATTTTCATAGTGGTTACCTTGAGGGTTACTAACAATCTACTTTGAGTAATACCAACTTAGTTTCAGAAATACACATTTTAATCAAAAACCTCTGTCCCTCCCCTTTATACTGTTTTTGGTACAGATGACATCTCTGTACACTGAATGCCTATTTGCATGTATTCATAATTATTGTTTTATGTTTTTGCCTATTAAGTCATATAAAAGGAAAAGAAGTTACAAACCATACCTAAAGTACAATACCACTAACTTTTGTATTACCTACTAGTTACCTTTTCCAGTGTTCTTTATTTTCTTGTGTGGCTGTGAATTACCGTCCTTTCACTTCAGCCTGAAGACCTCCCTTTAGCTCTTCCTGTAGGGCAGGTCTACTGGTGATAAATTCCTTCTGTTTTTGTTTATCTAGCAATGTCTTAATTTCTCCTTCCTTCTTGAAGAATAGTTTTGCCAGAGATAGATTCCTTGCTTGACAGTTTTTTCTTTCAGGACTTTAAATATGTCATCCCATTGACTTCTTGCCTCTATGGTTCCTAAAGAAAAATCAGCTGCTAATCTTATTGAGGATCCATTATACTGATGAATCAGTTCTCTCTTCCTATTTCAAATTCTCTTGGTCTTCGGATTTCAGCAATTTGATCTCTTGGGGTTTATCCTGCTTGGAGTTCACTGAGCTTCTTGCACATGTATATTCATGTCTTCCCTCAGATTTGCAAAGCCTGAGGCCATTATTTCTTCAAATGATTTTTCTGCCCCTTTCCCTTTTTCCTCTTCTTCTGGAATTCCAGTACACGTATGTTGGTATGTCTGATGGTATCCCACATGTCCCTCAAGCTCTAGTAATTTTTCTTCATTCTTTTTTCTCTATGCTCCTAAGACTGAATAATTTTTTATATATATAAATTTATTTATTTATTTATGGCTGCACTGGGTCTTCGTTGCTGCACATAGGCTTTCTCTAGTTGCGGCGAGTGGGGGC
Organism: Hyperoodon ampullatus; assembly: GCF_949752795.1. Taxonomy (NCBI): domain Eukaryota; kingdom Metazoa; phylum Chordata; class Mammalia; order Artiodactyla; family Ziphiidae; genus Hyperoodon; species Hyperoodon ampullatus. The sequence continues at coordinate 43,590,757 of NC_136932.1, read as the reverse complement.
TACTCTTCGTTGCTGTGTGCAGGCTTCTCATTGAGGTGGCTTCTCGTTGCGAAGCATGGGCTCTAGGTGCGCAGGCTTCAGTAGTTGTAGCACGTGGGCTCAGCAGCTGTGGTGCACGGGCTCAGCTGCTCCATGGCGTGTGGGATCTTCCCGGGCCAGGGCTCGAACCCATGTCCCCTGCATTGGTAGATAGATTCTTAACCACTGCACCACCAGGGAAGTAAAGACTAAATAATTTTAATTGCCTTATCTTCAAAAGTTCAATGATTGTTTCTTCTGCCTGCTCAAACCTTCTGTTGAACCCCTCCAGTGTATCAGTTCTTGTACTTATGCTATTGGTGTCTTATTTATTACAGCTACACGCTATTAACCCCAAAGTACAATGTTACAATTTTTGCTTTAAAGTCATATGCTCTCTTAAAGAAGTAATATTTCTGTATTACTCTTTTAAACACTCACTCCTTAAATATCTTCACTTCTGATATCATCTCGTCTCAGCCTGAAGAACTTTATTCAGCATTCCCTACTGTAAAATCTGTTCCCAAATAATTTTTAGTTTTATCTGAAAATCTTTATTTCACTTTCTTTTTTTTTACGGTACACAGGCCTCTCCCTGTTGTGGCCTCTCCTGTTGCGGAGCACAGGCTCCGGACGTGCAGGCTCAGCGGCCATGGCTCGCGGGCCCAGCCGCTCCGCGGCATGTGGGATCTTTCCAGACCGGGGCACAAACCTGTGTCCCCTGCATCAGCAGGCGGACCCTCAACCACTGCGCCACCAGGGAAGCCCTCACTTTCATTCTTGACAGATGTTTTCAGCAGTATAGAATTCTGGGCTGGATTTTTCTTCTTTGAGCACTTTAATATTGCTGTTCTCTGGCTTGTTATTTCGTATGAAAACTCAGTGATTTGAAATGATACTCACTTGTATATGATTTGTCCATTTGTCAACATACATGTATGCTGTTTTCAATGTTTTTCCTTTGATTTTTCAGCAGTGTGATTATAATGTGAGCAAGTATTCATTTTCTTTGTATTTTTCTTATTTTCACGGGACTTGTTATATATTTGTCTTCCACAAAATGTGAGAAAATTTTAGTCATTCTTTGCATACTTTTCCCATCCCATTTTTTTCTTTTCTCTTTTTGTTTTTGTTTTTGGCCACACCACGCAGCCTGTGGGATTTTAGTTCCCCGACCAGGAAACAAACCTTGACCCTTGGCGGTGAGAACGCACAGTCCAAACCACTGGACAACCAAGGAATTCCCTCCCATCCTTTTGTCTTCTCTCCTTCTGGAACTACATCTACACATATGCTAGACCTTTTGATGTGTATACTATCTCACAGGTTCCCCTGAGGCTGTACTCTTTTTTAATCTTTTGCTTTCTATTGAGTTAACTTCAGGCTCACGAATCCTTCTGTTATTTTCCTTATTCTGCTGTGAAGCCCATCCAGTGAATTTTTATTTCAGATATTGTATTTTTTAACTTTTTTTTTTTTTGGCTGCACTGTGCAGCTTGTGGGATCTTAGTTCCCTGACCAGGGATTGAACCTGGGCCCCAGGCAGTGGAAGCGCTGTTTCCTAACTACTGGACCACCAGGGAATTCCCTTTTAACTCTTATTTTTTCCCAAGACATTGTATTTTTTATAGTTCCAAAACGTCCACTTGGTTCTTTATTATAATTACAGTATTTCTACTGAAATTTCCTCTTTTAATTTGCACAAACATATTTTCCCTTTCATCCTTGAACACAGTTACACGAGAAGCTTTAAAATTCTTATCTGCTATGGTGGAAGAATAACAGTAAGACTTTGCTAATTTACTTATCTGGGTTTTCTCAGGGATAATCTCCATTGATCCTCTCTTGAGTATGGGTCACGTTTACCTGTTTTTTCATGTGCTGAGTAGTTTTGGATTGTATCCATGCTATTGTAAAGAATGGGACTCTAGATTGTTATGTTCCTCTGAAGACTATTAATTTTTATCAGGCAGTTACCCAACTGAAATCAAATTGCAAATTGCCTCACTAGCAATGGGTGGCAGCCGAAATGTCAGTTCAGTCAGCAAAGAGACTTTTAAATGAGAAAATTATTGGGCATATTTTTAAAAGCTGACTTTAACATTTCAAGCACAACATAGTATAATCTGCAGAACAATTCTGTGAATTCCTCAGAAGATTCATTTCCAAATGTCAACACTGCTGAGAATTTTCCAGCCATTAAAAAAAACAAAAAAAAACACCTAATAGAAGTTCCCAAATCTCAAAATTAAGTCTTACTGAGCTTTCAACCTCTCCCTGAGAGAAGACTTGGGAGCACAACTGCTCTTGTCCTCTCCTGCTTTCTTTTGGATTCAATAATTTTTAGAATTCCATCTTTGTTATCTACTGACTTTTAGCTATACCTCTTTGCATTATTTCTATATAGTGCTTGCCCTAAGTATTACCATATATATTCTCAACCTCTCAAGGTCTTCTGAGAATTCATACTGTATCACTTCAAGTAAAATATAAGAAATTTACAATAAAATGTATCCATTTACCATCCCTTGGCTACCTCTTAATACTATAGTTACCATATGTATGATGCACCTACATAATCCCCCAATATAGTTATAATTTTTGCTTTAAACACTTGTAAGATTTTCAAAGAAACTGAGAAATAAGTCTCTTATAACTTACCTTCATATTACCATTTCAAGTGTTCTTCCATTCCTTCTTGAAGATCTATTAGGACCATCCATCTCTTCTATTTTGTCCTTAATGCCACAGAAGAAAAACTTTTGGTGCTATTTACATTTCATCACTCCAGAACTTTCAGGCTCATGAACATAAATGCAAAAAAAAAAAATTTAAACAAAATTTTAGCAATGCAAATCCAAAAATATTTTTAAAGGACAATATATAACAACTGGGGTTTATACCAGGAATGCAGGGTTGGTTTAGTATTTAAAAAGCAATCATTGTAATTCATTATATGCATTATAATTCATTATATTAAACTAAAAAAGAAAACACACATGCTCTTCTCAATAAATGAAGAAAAGGCATCTGACAAATCCAACATCCATCCATTCCTGATAAAAACTCTCAGCAAACGAGGAACAGAAATGAACTCCTCAACCTAATAAAGAACATCTATGAAAAACTTACAGCTAACATCATATTTAATGGTGAAAGAATGTTTTCCTCCGTAAGATCAGAAACAATACAAATATGATGTCTGCTCTTACCATTTCTATATAACATTGTGCTGGAGGTTCCAGCCAGTGCAATTGGGCAAGATAAACAAATAAGAGCAGGAGAAGAAAAGAAGTTAAAACTTTATATTAACAGAAAATATAATTGTCTATGAAGAAAATCTGATGAGATCTACAAAAACAACAAAACACTACTACTAAAACTAAATGAGTTTAGCAAGGTTTCAGGGTACGAGATCAATACACAAATATCAATGTTATTTCTACACACTAGCAATGAGCAATCAAAAACTGAATTTTAAAAAGCATACAAAAACATTAAAGATTATGAAATACTTAGGGACAAATATGACAAAAGAAGTGAAAGACCTGTACACTGAACAGTATAAAACACTGCTGGAATTTTAAAAGGCCTAAACTATTAGAGAGATATACCTTATTCATGGATCAGAAGACTCAATACTGTTATTAGAATAGACACCTCACTAAAGAAAATATACAGATGGCAGATACGCACATAAAAAAATGCTCAACATCATTAGTCATTAGGAAAATACAAATAAAAAAACACCTACTAGAATGGAAAAATTAAAAAGACTAAGCCAGCTCTACAGTACAATGGATAGTGCGTTGGACTTGCAAAAAGACTAACTATACCAAGTGCTGCAGAGGGTGTGGAGGAACAGGAGATTTCAGACACTGCTGGTGGAAATGTAAAATGGTACAATCATTTTGTAAAACAGTTTGGCAGTTTCTTAAGAAGCTAAATACACACCTACCATACTATCCAACCATTCCACTCCTATTTATGCACACAAAAAAAGGAAATGTATGCCCACATGAAGACTTGTCACATTCATAGCAGCTTTATTAGTAACAGACAAAAGCTGGAAACAACCCAAATGTCCATCAATAGGTGAATAAACAAACCGTGGTATGTCGTAACAGTGGAATACTTCCCAGCAATAAAAGGAATAAACTACTGACACATGCAACATGGATGAATCTCAAAACAATTATGCTGAAAGAAGCCAGACCACCTCCCCGCTAAAAAAAGAGTACATGAATTATATGATTCCATTTATATAAAACTCTAGAAAATGCAAACTAATGTAAAATAACAAAAAGCAGATTAGTGGTTGCTTGGGGATGAAAGAAAGGGGAAACAGGAGGGAGGAAATTACAAAGTACAACAAGGAAACTTTTGAGGTTGAAGGCTATATTGACTATCTTGATTATGATGATGGTTTTACAAAGTGCATACATATCCCAAAACTTCTCAAACTGTATAGTTTACATACATGACTTTTTAAGTCAAATAAAACTGTTTTATGAAAAGAAGTTGTATCTTTCAGAAATTTCCTAAAGACAGGCTAATACACATACAGAATATTTTCCTGTTTTATACATATTAAGATTACGCATGTTATGTATCTTACTATTCTCATCTAACATTGTATGCAAACAACTTACAACATTAGCAGAAATGTTTTAGCCTCATTTTTTTAAAACAGCAACATAGTATACATAGTAAGGGTGAACCAAAATTGATGGGCATTTAGGTTATTTCTAATTTGCTATTATAATGTCAAAGTGAACATATTTTACATTTATTTGTAAGCATACACACACAAGCAAAGGGTGCATTCATTTAAAACTTTCATTTATATTGTCCTGTCTCAGGATCTACACAGAACTGTTAGAATTAATAAGTTAATTTAGCAAGGTCATGGAAAACAAGGTCAATATAGAGTATTACTATAAGTAGCAACAACCAGAAAATGAAAAAAATACTATTTAAAATAACACACACAAAAAATCAAATACCTAGAAATTTGTCCAATAAAAAGCACCAGACCTCTACACAGAAAACCACAAAACACAGGAATTCCCTGGTGGTCCAACGGTGAGGATTCGGTGCTTTCACTGCTGCGGCCTGGGTTGGAGCCCTGGTCGGGGAACTAAGATCCCGCAAGGCACACAGCACGGCCACAAAAAAAGAAAAGAAAAAACATTATTGGAAAAAATTAAAGATCTAAATAAATGGAAGAATACTATGTTCATGGATTAAAAGAATTGTGTAAATACTGTGTTCATTCTCCCAAATTTATAGATTCAGTAAAATCCTAATCAAAATCCCAGCAGGTTTTTGTTGTTGCTGTTCTATTACTGAAATTAACAAGCTGATTCTAAGGTGTATCTGGAAATGCAAAGAGCCAAGAATAATCAGTACAATCGTGAACAACAAAAAAACTGGAGGACTTACATTACCAGATATTGAATATTGAATTATTTTACTCCTACAGTGTTGCACTGGCACTAGGACAAATAGACCAATGGAACAATAAATGTTGCTGGGTCGATTGAATATCCATATGGAAAAGTGTTATTTTTAACGTCTCCCTATTACCATGCACAAAATAGATTCTAGATGATTCTACATCTAGATATGATAGGTCCAACAATGCTTCTAAAAAAACAAAAGATTAACAATCTTGGGGTAGACAAATATTTCTTAAATAGCATACATAAAGCACTTACCTTAAAGGAAAGTACAGATATACTGGACTATATTAAAATTAAGAACTCCTGCTCATCAAAAGACATCATTAAGATAATAAAAAAGCAGGACACAGAATGGGAGAAGGTAACTGCAATAACTACAAAGACACACTCTATTCTTAAATATATTAAGACGTCCTACAAATCAATAAGAAAATGACAACCTACAGAAAAACAGGCAAAAGATATCCAAATGTCCATAAACATATTAAAAAGTACTCAGTCTCATTAGTCATCAGGAAAAAACAAATTAAATCCAGAATGAGGTATCAGTACACACCCACCAGAAGGCTACAACAAAAAAGTGACCACACCAAATGCTAGTGAGGATGTAGAGCCACTGGGATTCTAATACACTGCTGGGAGGGCTGTGAAACAGTACCACCACTTTGGAAAACTGTTTTGCAGTATCTACTAAGCTGAACACATGTGTTCCCTATGACCCAGCAATTCCATTCTTAGATATATATGCAACATTAATTCATACATGTATATACCAAAAGACATGTAAAACAATGGCCGCAGCAACATTATTTGTAATATCCAAAAACTGAAAATAATCCAGTGTCCATCCATAGAACAGGTAGTGGTATACTAATGCAACAGAATACTACATAGCCATAAAAATACACTATTATTACAGGCAATAATACAGACTAATCCCACAAACCTAATGTTAAGAGGAAAAAAACAACAAGCCATTTATGTATATATGCCATTTACATCAAGTTCAAACACTAAGCAAAATTAATCAATGGCAACATCAAGACACTGGTTCCAGTTGTAGGGGTAAGGGGGTAAATTAATGAAGAGGGCATGGAGTGCTCTATGATGTTGGTCCTGTCCTATTTCTTGATATGAGTGGTGGTTAAATGGTGTGTTCCCTTTGTAAAAATTCTAAGATGTACACCTTTGATGTATTTTTTATACTTGAATAAAAACTTTACTTAAAAAAAATACCAACAATAGTCTTATGTATTCTCTACATCCTCACCACAACAAAGTATTCTATAAATCTAATCACTGCTAACTATAATCTTAAACAAGGTGAAATTAGCATCTCGTTTTCGCTTACATATCCTTCATGACGAATGAGGTTAAGTGAAAAAAAAAGGTTTTAAACGTTTATTACTTGAACTCTGCTGAAAGCAAATTCTGAGGGAGTTCAGCAGTTATTGTGGCCTGTTAACGCTACAAATGTACCACTAATTAATGGGAAAGAAGCCTTAGGTGCTGAAATAAGCCCTACCACAACCCTATAGCTCCAGAATTCTAAATGGAAAAGGGCCTTCATGGAAGACTCAGAAACAAGCAATATGGGATGGAAGCATGAGTTCCAAGACTTTTCAGCACAGCTGAAAAAAATGGTCAACGATAGCTTTAGACAGAGGAAGAAAGCTTCCGGACATGACTCATACCGCATGGGTTGTGCAAGTACACTTTCTTAACATCAATTATGTGAGAAACAAATGTCCAAAACCCAATGAACTTTTTAAGAACAGTAAGACTTAGGTTATCTGGAAAACTCAGTCACAGCACTGCAGCAAGTTGGCAATCCATAATCACTGGTTATGTATTTGGATTATGGCTCTACTTGTCCAAGCTAAACTGTTTTAAATTGGAAGAATTGCTCCACCTGTTAAAAAAAACACTAATTTTTAAATTTCTAAATTAAGCTACAGATTAAGAAATTGCCAAAAAAATTAATCTAGGCAGTAATCCTCTTTTTAGACGGCAGCCACTGAAGAGCCCTAAATATATTTATCATTTATATTCTATTTCCTCAATTCTAATATGATTTATACTACAGCTTAATGTGTCTACTATAGCTTTTCAAAAAGGCATATATCAATTGTAAACCATAAACTGATCTCAGAAATGTTAAAATATATTTTTTAGATGATCACTTTAGGGTAGGGGAAATATATTTCAATAAAACACTAACAGCCTAAAAGAAAGAGAATGCTTAATGGCTAAGAGCATGGGCTCTTCAGTTATACAAATCCAACTCTGAATCCTGTTTGAATACACTAGCTTTGTGGCTTTGGACAAGTACCTCAACTTCTCCCATCCCAGTTTTCCTATTTAAAAAACACAGATGGAAAACTTACCTAATTATCGAGTACCTATGTGCTAGACACTGCCTAATAAGCACAGTGCCTGGTACACAGCTGATACTCAATGTTAGCTATTAGTTGTCAATAACAATCACAAGTCTGGGAACTCAAAGAAATGAGAGATATGTCTTATTGGACGGTTTAATTTTGCTGAATTGGATTGGATCCAGTATCACCACTTCCTCTAAAAGCTCGCAAGGAAGGGGCATGACACAGGCAGGGAATTAAGAGGTAAACTATACATATAGCCAACATTTTAACTATAAATGGAGTATAACCTTTAGAAACTGTTGTACTCCTGAAACTCATTAACATTGCAAATCAACTATACCTCAATTTAAAAAAAAATTTCGAGGGGGAAAATAAAACTTTAAATCCAAATCAAAGAAAGAAAAACAATTCCTTTAATGAAGCATCCCAGAATTTTACCAGGGATCCCTGTGAACTTGTTAAAAATTTCAAAACAAAGCAAGATTCATCTTTATGCAATTTTTTCAGCATGATCACTCTTCTACTGTCCTAGGATCAATAGTATAGCAACTAATATGGGATTTTGTTTTGTAAAACTCTCAAGTGGCATTCGTCTGGAGCAGAAGTCACTGTTTGTATCATTCCATCAACACGCCCTTACTATGATCTAACAAATTGTCTTCCTAGAAAGCAGCAAAATATAATTTTGGAGATCTTCCTTTCTGGCCACCCATCACAGAACCCAAGTATGGGTATAAACCCATTTATTGCTGCTCCTAACATTTTAGAAAACCTTTGGGTTTAAAACTTTTTTTCAAAGCAATTACCAAAAAATCAAAACAACTGCATTCAAATTGTAATGGTAACTCAAGTTTCTATCAAAATCAACTGATCCTCACAGATGACTAAACCAGGAGCTGAAAAACACACTCCACCTCCCAGACAACAGATACAGGAAGTAAAGTAACACTGTCCTCACAGGGCTGTCACCTTTCTGCAGTCTTCACTCGCTGTCTTCCAATCTTTGATAGGGATCTTTCTAAAGACCTGTACTAATCACCACTGTCCTTCCTATGTGCCTTCATTAGTTTCTTTGGATGGCAAGTTCTTTTTTCTCCATACCAAGATTGCCACACCACTGAAAATGCTCATGGCATCCTGAATTTGCTGGATACAAATAGAAGTCTACATAGTCAACTAAGGAACTCTTTCACTAAACAAATTCATGTGACAACCCAACTTGGCAGAACCACCTCCACAAACCAGACTATTTTGTAAAAAGATTACCTATGTGTTCATTCAAACTGTTCCAAGTCCAGGCATTCACACATTAGTGTTTAGTGTGGGAGCGGCCTGCAAAACCCTGAATCCTATTAGCAGTTTCTTTAAAAATCTGTGATAGAGCTTAACAAATTCCTCTAGTTTTGGACTGAGATGCAGCAGACAACACTTGGCAACATTACTGCTGGAAAAAAACAAATCTGATTCTCTCTTGGAGGTAGCTCCAAAGAGTACAATTTATATACAATCGTCTCCAATCATCTGACAGAAAAGCAATTCACAAAAACACTGTTTATTCTACATACTTATTTTAATAAGAACTACTAGTACATCACTAATCTACTTATTTCCCAAGTATTTACTACGAAGGTATACTTTTGGTGTCAACATCTCATTTGGCAACAAGTCAAGTGTGGTGAAGCTAGTAGTCTCATACATTGCTGATGGGGCTATAATGTTGAACAATTCTTGGAGGGAGATAGTATTTACCAATTGAGAAGTATGTGTTTTCTAACACAGGAAATCTAGAAATGTATCATACAGATACACATGCATTTACTGCAGCACCATTTACAACAGCAAGGCTGGAAATAATCTGAATGTCCAAAAGTAGTCAACTGTTTTTTTCCCCCAAAAATCAGGAGTACATCAATGTGAGGCAGTCATTTGAATGAGACAGATCTCAATGCCTGACAATGATCTATACTAACTATCTATATGCACTGATGTATATGATCTCTGGAAGATATTCTTACATTGAGTGTTTCTAATAAAGGGGACTACCATACTATTGTTTTACCATGTGTACACATATACTGAGAATGAATTTAATCATTCTTCTCTGCTCCTGTCACTGATTGGGGCGGGGGGGATTTTTCCCTCAGCCTAAGAAGGATTATTCTGACACATTCACATATTCAGCCTTTGGTTGCACAACCCCAAAAATTCCATGCTAGATGATCCACAATTACACCTTGTATTATAAATACACACTGGCACTTTAATGATTAAAATAAACATCGTGTTGTTATCTGGTTTAGAAGACAGGATACTTGCACTACTTATACTTGTTCTTCACAACCAGGTTACAGGTATTTTCCCCCCAGAAATATACATCATTTTTGGGAAACAGACAAGTGGTTTACGGAAGGAAAAAAATAAATGGGATCTTTTTCACATCCAGGCAAACAATATAATCAATATGTTCAGACTAGAGATTTTATTTTAGAAGGATAAAGGATGGAGGCGCAATGATGTTTGGCATTTTTAATTTAGGTTTGTTTTATTTAAGTTTAATGTTAATCCATGCTGTGTTTCAGTAAGAACAATACAGATTCTGTATCTGTGGCTCCAGTCAGATATCCAGTAGTACAAATTAGCTTCAAGTTACACATACTGAACAAAAGAGGTTGAGCGAGCGAAGGAGGGGAGGGGCGGGGCCCAGGGGGAGAGGGAAGGAGAAGAAACAAAGAATTGAACACGCATGCAGGCTTTTCCATTACCACCTTCAATGCTAACCTGCTTCAGAGGGAGAGTAAAGTAGGCAAGAATGAGCAGCCACGGATTGTTGAACTGTTACCAGCACCATGCTTTTCAGCAACATTTCAGCAGAGTTTGAAACACTTTCTACAGCAAAACCATTAGAACAAACTCCCCAAACAACCTTTAACCACCTCAAGCTAACATCCAATTAATTTTAAACATTGGTATAAAGTTCAATTTAAACAATTAGAAAAAGGGAAAATGATACCACATACACCTCTATAGTGTGATTAACCTTTCTCTTAGATGCTTGCATCACCTAAAAGTCTAATGGCTTTCGAATGTAATTTCCATTTCTAATGGTGACTTTGCCACATCTGGCAGGAGACAATACAGTAATGCTGAAAAAGCCTCTATGCAGTCCTGTTAGTGTCTTAAAGAACCTAAAAGCTGGGACCAGTAAAATCCACAGAAATTCACTCTTGCCTTTAAGAACTTTTGAAAACTGTTTTTTAAAAAACAAAAACAAAAACAAAAACCAACAGGGCAGGAACCTAAATTCTGAGACCAAATGTAAAAGTCAGATTTGGTGGTTCTCAGTGACAATGGGGGAATTTCCAAGAGGGGTGGGATGGGAAGGTGTGGGGTGGTCAGAGATGGTTTCTCTTGTTGGCTTTTATGTCTCACTGATTTTCATCTTCCACATCCTGCAGCGCTTCTTTATTCTGCTCTTCACCTGCAAAGAAGAATGACAGTTAATTATTTCATAATGATTAAACTAGGCTGTTGTGGTCACAAGGGTATCATTCCAAGCATAAAGACTCCTTATATTTGCTACAATTGGTTTAAACACAGACAGGCAAAGGATTTCTACCTTGACACCTGAGATGCCTAAGCCAAGAGGTGCTGCTGGATCAAGGTCCTGAATGATCAACAGGATGAAAAAAAAAAAACAAAAACGGATGCATAGTAAAAGTCAGTGTTTTTATGCTAAAAAAGCTCTTAGGTAGACAGCCAGGTAACCATATTGTTAAAATGATTTTCAAGCTTTCATGTATATCTTGAGTCAAAATACTCTTTCTCAATAACCTCACCTCTTCAAGAACCAAGAGTACTTTATAATTTTTTGCAAAATCTTATTTTTCTGCAGGCCCCATTATTAGAAATGTTTCAATAAGAGAATTGAGCAGTAAAATTCTTCAAAGGAGTTCTACAGTTTTAGAGGGAGGATTCTGCTTTTGTAAACGAATATTTTACACATTTTGCATCCTGGACAGTCACACCAAACCATAAACACAATTTCTCACTCCAGAGTGGAATAGCATGCTCAAAGTAAACCAGACCACTGAGGTTATTAAAGAAGGGCATTTGGACCAGTTCTCTCATGCCACTTTTCTTTTCCCTTTGAACACGATGATTAGCCTGAGGAGTTTCAACTGCACTATGACATGCAACAGAAAGCCAGCCTATTTACCAGAGAATCATCTACCTATTAAGCAGCATTAAATAAGTCAGCCATAATAAGGAAGCATGCAGGCTTTTGCCAAAAAATAAACAGGTAAAAGTTACATTCTTCTTCTTTAACAAGCCACTTGTAATTCCTATGTAGTTACTAGTCTGATCAAAATAAATGAAAATCAATTAACTAACCCAACAATCATGGTATGATAGTTCAGACAACCCATCCATTCATAGTGCTTGTTAAATTACTTAATTAGAATGGACAAATGACACTAAGACCGGCTGCCTACAGACATAAAGCAAAACTCTGAGGAATGCTTTTCAACAGTCTTAAAGACCTTGATACAATAAATGCTGTCATGGCAATAAGGGTTAAGTAAAGATAGTTTCAGTCATTTTAACATTTCTTTTGTGATGAAAATATTTGACATTGATTGTTTAACTCTAAAAGTACTTAATGTACATAAAGATTTTTGACTCACATTTAGAAAAAGATGTGCAAGGAAAGACAAAAGTAACTATTTACTGCGGGAAGAAATGATGGTCCGCCCAACTGTTTCCCCGGAGAACAATAATGTATTCAAACTTAGGAAATGATAGGAACGTTCACTCTCATTTTTAACAGCCATACGCTGCCAAAATATGGTTAACATACAACAACAGAGCACACTCTAATTTACTCATAAGCAACCATTAGATTTGCCAAAAGTTCCAAGTAACTTTGGCATAAAAATACTGTCACATAAGTCACACCCAAACAGAGGTAGACAGGGGTAGCAGATCATAAATGTCTTAGAAGGTTTCACATCCTGGAATGTAGAACAGGCAGTTTTTTAAGCGACAAGATGATGATATGCAGGCATGATTAGTGAAGAACCAAAACTAAAAGCAGAATTCACTGTGCCATGATAATGACTTACAAAGTAGAGTTTTTAGGAAAGGAAGAGTTGGATTTTCCTTTAGGAATCTATATTGCAAGGAGAAAGGGAGGGAGAACAATCATATGAAAGCAACATTACAAGAAAAATAAACCAAGAGCAGGACAAAGGAAAACATCAATGATTTAGGGGAGTCAGATTTTGATCTTTTTACTTTGTATGAACTTCACTCTAAGAAATAATCTGTTCCTTTTTAAGAGGATGAAATAATATCCTCTTAAAAGGTATACAGAAGGGGGGCAAAAAGGGTTCTTCAGATACATATTTCTTTGCCCAGTTTCTAGATTTGGGGGGGAGGAGGGGAACGGGCAGAGAGAACACACTTCCTCTCTATGGAATTGTGTATTTAACAGTCCTCTGACCACAGGTTAAGAGAAAAGGACTGAAATCACTTGATGAGAAAAAGTGGTGCTCCCTTTAAAGAATTATGTTTCAACAGACCCAGACAGACATTAACATACTCTGCAGTTAAAAACATATAAACGTGTAAGTAAAGGCTTGTGAACAATATATACTTCTTCCTTTAGAAACCCTCAATTCAAAAGGTTTTTTACACCATTTTTCATATTTAAAGTAAAAAAGGAGAAAACCATCTAAATAATCCTTAAAATAAATGCAAGTAACATCCTGACCAATTTCATGACCAAAATTCTTCTACATTCAGCATTGATTCTAAATCACAAAACCAATTTAATTTAACATGTAATACTCTACCTTTTATCAAAACTGGAAAATAATTTCCTAGTCCGACAACAATTTGTAAGTTCAGATAGCTTGTTAATATTGCTAAAATTTCAAGATAGACCACTTGAATTTTTCACATTAAACTGCTTCATAATTCCAAATATTTTGCGACAAACCTCTTAAATGAAAATCAGTCTGTTTCGACCAAATTTAATTAATTGGTCAATTTACAAAGTGAAAAGGAATTGATGCAACTGAATTTCACTAGATTTTTAAGTGTTTTAGGATTAAAGAGAAATCTACCCTAAAATGTAATAAAACAATTTGTACAAAGAACCTTCCCAACTATGAAAACATAACAAATCTAAAGATACCCTATTTTTAAATGATCCATTTCATAAAACAATGCTCAATAACCAAGAGAAAGCATTATCTTTGGTTCTGTATAAAAATAGAGTGACATACAGTCTACCCTCAATCAATTCTTGGTTATGAGTGATAATGAAAAATATAGACTTTATTTTTGTAATCTAGCAACTTAGTTATAAGAGCTGGCATCAAATGTCTAAAAAAAATTGCTTTTCAAAGTCACCTTCTTTTTGTTACTTTTCACCCTCAAAAAAACATCCCCAGAGGTCAAAGGGGTATAGAGCTTACTTATAGGTCAATACCGCTTACCAAACTCTCCACATGCTTTCCTTTTATCCCCTCAAACAGGCAGAGATATTAGTCTTCTCTGAGCTGGGGGTGACTGTGAAGAGTCCACAGCTATTTGGCCATTCTTCTTAGTAGTTATTGTTAGAATACAATAGAATTTAAAGCTGGAAGGAACCTTAGTCATTAGTTCAGAGATGGTTAAATTGGTTTTGAGTCCCACAGACTGGTACTGGTTGCCCCTCAAGTACTGTGTTGAATGAAAAGTCATCTGTGGCTCCATCTGGCTTTGTTGGTAAAGTGTGCAAGTAGGTCACATGTGCCACATATATCAAGCCAACCCTAGTCAAGTTTCTAAATAGTTCATCAAGCTGGTGCACTTTAGAAGCTGAGTCACCTAATTCTCACTTCAGTAACCATGACTCAAGATAATTCTAAAATCTGACTTTATCCTTCCACTGTCAACCTATATGCCCTGACACCCATTTTCAAATACATCTTTAAAAAGTATGTTTCCAAATACAGTACAACATGTTGGTTTGACCAATGGAAAATACAGCTAGCCTCAAGCAATACAACATATGCTTCAGTTTGGGTAATACACTCTTAAAGGATCTGTAGCTGAAAGTGACAAGAAACTTTATTTCCACTCCCCATATCACCACCACCAATTACAAAAACTCTCATAATTATCATGCCACACTAGTTTGTGTCCATCTCCCCGTCCCATCCCCCCTCCTTCAATGATGTATCATGGATTAAAACAATTCTTTAGAAATGGGCAGAATAAAATATCCTTTAAAATCAAGGAACGTGACAAATTTGGCCTTTTACAACTGGAAGAAACATTAAGCACCCACCCCACCCCACCGCCCATCACAAGATTAAATTTTATAAAATATTCTAGTAACTATTTACAACTGCAACGCTAGAAAACAAGACACTACACCAGACCTCTTAAATAAGGACCTATGGGCAGGACATGCCATTTGTTGTGTAGAATACAGAGGTAAACTAGTTCTTTTTTTTAGATAAAAGATTTCCACACAGAAAAGATGCTTCATAAATATCTACTTATAACCATCTAGTTTTTTGTTTTTGTTTTTTTTTAACATCTTTATTGAAGTATAATTGCTTTACAATGGTGTGTTAGTTTCTGCTTTATAACAAAGTGAATCAGTTATACATATACATATATTCCCATATCTCTTCCTTCTTGCATCTCCCTCCCTCCCACCCTCCCTATCCTACCCCTCTAGGTGGTCACAAAGCACCGAGCTGATCTCCCTGTGCTATGCGGCTGCTTCCCACTAGCTATTTTACGTTTGGTAGTGTATATATGTCCATGCCACTCTCTCACTTTGTCACAGCTTACCCTTCCCCCCAACCATCTAGCTTTAACCTGAGGATTACCACTCAGCCAAAGCAGTGATCATGACAATCAAATACAATTAACCTTAGACCCCCTAAAATTGCATCTGAGAAATGATAATATGAACTGCTTCCTCTCCCTCCATCTTTCAAAACACAGTGTGAGAGAAGAGGTAAACTAAGTTTAGCAAACAGTATTAGAGGCAAAACTTTAAATCTTTGAATATTAACAAAAGATCCCCTTTCCCAAACAGGTCTTTTATCATCTTACAGACCAAAATGGAAGACTGTACTTTGATATCATTTCCGGTAAAGGCAGTAATCAAAATTTGATAGTTTGGAAGAAAGGCTGTTGAGTCTAAATTGTAGCTTAATGTAAAGAAATCCCAACTTCTAAGAGTAAACAGATCCAACAACTGAAAGAGACAACACTTCAACTTCAGTCTCCTTACCATCACCCTGCATGTCTGAAGTCCATAGTGTCAGATTATCACGTAACAACTGCATGATAAGCGTAGAGTCCTTATAGCTTTCTTCACTCAGCGTATCCAGTTCTGCAATTGCATCATCAAAAGCTGCTTTTGCCAACCTACAAGTGTTTACATAAATGTATTACAAAAATAAACTAAAAAAGTCCAAAACCAGAATTGGAAATGACATAAGTTAAATTTCAGTCTTTTCTTCAGTTATCACACAGTAATAGCGACACTGAATGCTTGGGTTTAGGCACTGAAATAAAGGAAAAGCAGATGTAACTGAAGAAAATTAACTTCCTATTAACTGCCTTTTTAATTCTGTAATCCAGCAACTTTGGAACTACTGGAACTTTTGGAGTTCCACTTATGACTATGCTTTTGACAAGCAGACCAAATTCCATTCTAATCCACCACCAAAATACATGCATATTAAAGGTATTTCCAAATTCTAGTCAACAGTTCACTTATTTAACGAAGTTTTAATGCAAAAAGAGAAAACTCTGGGACAGTATCTCACAATTTAATCCAACAGAATTTAATGTTAATGGAGCAAGAAAAATAGGCAATACAGAACTCACAAAAATGTGATCATATAAGCGAATTACTACAGTTAAAATGAAACAAAATTCACATTCACTTATTGAGTACTGCCTACTATGTACACCAAGTGATGATGGACATGGGTGGGGAAAAGAAAAGAGGAAAGAGAGACATAACCTGGGTACACAATGAACTTTTTAAAACATCTAAGAATAGAGGGACTGACACATAAATAACTACTGTAAAAGGAGGATGAAGTGCTATCCTGGAGAAAGTACTTTAGGGATCCAAGAGGAGGAGCAAATGGGGAGGTCATATTTGAACTAATTAATGGGTAGGAAAACAGCACAAATGGCACACTTCAGATTAAAGCAAAAGCATGGAAAGGACTAAGTTGAAGCTACGTGTGCGACAGCTAGCCTGGAGAATGGCAATGAAAGATTCAACCAGTACTATCAGCTAAACAGCTATAGCTTCTTTATTAGTCAAGACATATTACCTGTTTGGACAAACTCGACTAGCAACATTTAGAATGTTTTTAGATAAATTAATATTTATTTGCATTCAAATGAATCCACCTTACATCAGGAAAATCTCTCCTTTCATGGAATATCTGATTCCTACATACTCAAGAACACTGAAGTTACAAAGAATAAATACATATTCCTACTATATGAAGTAGCTAAAATAGGAAAACTCATAAAGACAGGAAGTAGAGATTACCAGGGACTGGGGCAGAAGGAAATACGGAGTTACTGTTTATTGATCAGTTTGTTTCAGGTGATGAAAAAGTTTTAGAAATAGTGGTGACAGGCCATATTGTGGGTGTACTTAATGCCACTGAATTGCACATTTAAAAACAAAATGCTAGGGCTTCCCTGATGGCGCAGTAGTTAAGAATCCGCCTGCCAGTGCAGGCGACAGTGGTTCTAGCCCTGGTCTGGGAAGATCCCACATGCCGCAGAGCAACTAAGCCCGTGTGCTACAACTACTGAGCCTGCGCTCTAGAGCCCGCAAGCCACAACTACTGAAACCCGCGCACCTAGAGCCCGTGCTCTGCAACAAAAGAAGGCACCACAACGAGAAGCCCACGCACCGCAAGGAAGACCCAATGCAGCAAATAAAGAAAGAAAGAAGATTTTTAAAAAATAGAACACTAAACTTCATGTTATGTATATTTAAAAAGTAAAAAGCTATGTACATAAAGCTATTCCTTAAATTTATATGTGTATCAAAAATTGGGAACAGGGGGCTTCCCTGGTGGCACAGTGGTTGAGAGTCCGCCTGCCGACGCAGGGGACACGCGTTCGTGCCCCGGTCCGGGAAGATCCCACATGCCGCGGAGCAGCTGGGCCCGCGAGCCATGGCCGCTGAGCCTGTGCATCCGGAGCCTGTGCTCCGCGACGGGAGAAGCCACAACAGTGAGAGGCCCGCGTACCGCAAAAAAAAAAAAAAAAAGGAACAATCTGATGTATAAATAGGGGAGTACTTTTACATACGTCAATAGGGTGCCAAATTTTATGACAGAAAATACAAAATGACATGTACACTAAGAGCATAACTATATTAATTAAACACATGCTATAAAGACTGAAAGCTAATATACAGAAATGAAGATAATTCTATTATGAAAATTCCCCATTCCTTCCTCTTACTCTGTAACAAGGTTCTTTTCAATCTACCAATCAGATTTTTCCCCATCAACATAATTATCCTAACTGCTATCCTAGTGAAATGAGATAGGTCTGTCTTTGTATCATCCAAAACAGCTGCATTAAAAGCCAGAATAATTCTTTATTACAGGGCCAAGCCAACGAAGGCAGTCCCAAGGAACAAGACAAAAAACAAGTAGCTATTCTCCTTTGTAACCTTTTTTACTTCCAAAGTGAGAGCGTTTGTTCTCTTTCATGACCTACCTGCAGGCACGGTCAGGGGAATTAAGAATTTCATAGTAGAATACGGAAAAATTGAGAGCAAGACCTAAGCGAATGGGATGTGTTGGTGGAAGTTCTGTCATTGCAATATCACTAGCAGCTTTATAAGCCACTAGGCTGTTCTCCGCAGCTTCCTTCCTGTCATTTCCTGTGGCAAATTCAGCCAGATACCTGTGGTAGTCCCCTTTCCTAAAACAAAACAAAAACAAAAAAACAGAATTAGGAATAATGCTTTTTAAATAAGTTGTTAAAAAGTTTCTGTATTACATAAGATCACGTATGTGACAAAAATATGAAACAGGTATACTTCAATAATTTCAAAAAGTCTCTTTCAGGAATGACTGACTCATCTATTTAGTTTTCCTCCTCAGAGACTTCACATTGCCAAATATAAGCAAAATCCTAGAGAAATTAACTGAAAAGGCTCAAAAATCAACAAATTTATCACTTGATAGACGAGAATTAAATATAAAAAGTGGTTCCAAAGAATGGCACAACAGTTTGTTAATCATGAAATAAAACTTCCATATAAATTGTTAAGACTGAACTGTGTAATGCACTGCTTGTAGCCAGGGGGGCAGCCCCACACAAGCAAATGAGTATGAATAGGTAAAGCGAAACCTAGTACATTTTTACAGTAATAGTCTGACCACCTAAATGCAGTAATATTGATTCTTCTTAGCAGTGAATCTGCAAATGAGTATTCAAAAATTAATTTGAGACTCACTCCTCCCGTAACTATCTCTCCAACGTTAAATAAAATGTTGTAAACCTACATTAAAAAGTGATGATTCTAAGAGAGCCAACATTTATCTGACATTTTCCCTTCTAGTATAGAACCTACATTTTATAATAGAAAACCTTGGACTCGCCAGTGTTAGCTGCTGGAATGAGGTGTTTGTCCAGTACATCCAGAATGTCACAACAGATTAACTTTAGCTCAGTCTCAACCTGAAAAACAAGTCAAAAAAATTGTTTAAAAAATTATATATAAATGATCACATTCTATCTCTGGTTTTGGAGAAGAGAACATGCATACCCCTCTCCAAACCACCCCCCTTCCCTCTCTTAATACAAAAGCAGAGAAAAGCTGTCTCCGGTTTATGGAAAGTCTTTCTTCCTAAGTGCCATTACTTAAGTGCTTAAAAAAACTCTCACAGTTCAGCTACAGAACTAACAGTGATTACTACTAACTAAATGCAGCACATTTATATTAAGTAGCTTCTTTAATGAGGTAGCAACTATTGTCTCCACTTAATGGGAAAACAAAGATTACTGTATTTGTCCAAAGATCACTAACTTAAAGAACTTAGGGGCAGAGTGAGAACTTGAACCCAGGTAAGGTTGCATGGTTAGAGTCACAGTTTGTAAGGGATGGAATAAGAATTCAAACCAAGGTATTCTGCTTCCAAGGCTCACATTTCTAACCACTACTATGCTCAACAGCCAACTACCTGAGTGGTAGATCCACAGCCAGTTACAACACCAAAAATCTGTAAACTCAAGGAAATATTGCCACTCGTCCCAATTCGTTTATCATGCCAAAAACACACACTACTCCTAAACATATATACACAATCTGCTTTCCATTTTCTATTACTACAGTGACGTTGTTCAACCTTTCCAAATTCATTTCATGCCCTCTGGAACGTCCTCCTTCCCACTGTAAATAATTCGCCCAGGGCTTCCCTGGTGGCGCAGTGGTTGCGAGTCCGCCTGCCGATGCAGGGGACGCGGGTTCGTGCCCCGGTCTGGGAGGATCCCGCGTGCCGCGGAGCGGCTGGGCCCGTGAGCCATGGCCGCTGGGCCTGCGCGTCCGGAGCCTGTGCTCCGCAACGGGAGAGGCCACAGCAGTGAGAAGCCCGCGTACCGCAAAAAAAAAAAAAATAAAAAAAAAAAATAAAAAAATAATTCGCCCACTCTCTCTTCTCCTATAATCTCGTTCTGATCCTAAGTAAAACCAGCTTTCTCCTGAATGAACTACCTTCTTTATGGCTTTTCAAGTAAAGATAGACTACTCTAAGAGAAGGATGATTTCTGAATCTCTTAACTCCTCACTGACTCAGTATGACTGCTCTCCTAATAGTCCAAACCCTTCCTCCTTGGAAGCTCATCCACTATGTTTTAATTTCTCAATTTCTGTTATCAGTAGATCTCCACAGGCTCTTCACCCACATTCACTGAGTATCTACAGCTTACCTCTACAATTCCGGGTATCACACACCAAGGTATTATCATGTTCCTTTCAACACAGTTCCCTCATCTCAGCTCCATGACCTTCACTTGTCCATACTCCTAACTGTGCTGTTCTATCCTGGAAGTCTTAAATTCCAACCTCTTGACTCTTTCATCTTCTCCCAAGTTATCAGTTCCTCTCTTTGCTTCCTGCTTCCTTTCCTACTTATCCCAAATCCCACAATCTAGTTCACAGACTTACCTCTTCAGCACTTTCTCATTTCCTCATCCCTCTGAGACACCAAACTTGTCTATTGACAATCCATATTCTTTTTTCAACATATTTGAAAGTAATGGTCACACTGGTACCAGCTAACCACCTTCTCTGTAGCCCCAGGTATGTTACTTAATCACTCAGAACACCTGTCTTCCCATCTGTGAACTGGAGTAATACCTACCCTTTACACGGTCATTTAAAGACTAGATACAGTATCTTGCACAATTGTATATATTACAAACACCTCCCCATGTTCGTCAGTAAATGGTTCCCTTTCCCTCCCCCGACCACACTTACTACTCCCCGTGCTACCTTTGTGGCTGCTTCTGTTATCTCCCTCACTGTACTCGTAAGAGTGTGTTTACAATCAGTTCCACTAGAATCAGTTTCTCAACAGTGCGGGGGGGGGGGGGGGGCTATTCTATGCATAACAGGATGCTCAGCAGTATCCCCATTTCTACCCACTGAAATACCAGCAGAACTGTCAAGTTGTGACAACCCAAAATGCCTCTAGACATTGCCAAATGTCCTCTGAGGAGCAAAGTCACCTCTGGTTGAGAACCACTGCACTAGATCAAACTTTTTTGACTAAAACCCACAATAAAAACATCACATATCGTATATACCCACATGTAATATATGAAACAATAACTTTATGAAATAATGTCCAATGCCCTCTGATACTTTCTATTCTATTAAAAAAACAATGACTAGACTGATCTTCCATAAAGATATTAACTGTAACTGTCTCAACTTTGCACATAACACCTAGCAACTGGTGTGGCACATAATAGACACACAAATATTTGTTAAATTGTCCTGAATGGTAATTTCAAGTCACTCAAGGAAGTATTTTGTAGTTACCACAATAAAAACAAAGATTAAATTAGTTCTTTACTTGTGTGGTGCTCAACACTACTCTCTGCAGCTTCCAAGGAAAAAAAGTTCTTCTCCTCTGTCCTGAAATACTGTATAGCCTATAATTCCCAATACCGGTGAGTGAAAGATGTAAATACATTAAAATGTAAAATATACATTACACAGGTATACAACAATGTGTGTACTAGGCTATGATTTAAACAGTCCACCACCTAAGACATCATTCTTTAAACTTGTCTAGGATACGACAATCTCACCATTTGCCGATATTCCCGAATCATTTTTAGTTTGTCTTCTCCTCCCTTGTTTTCTTCTTTCTGTTCAATGCTGCTGATTATCCTCCAGGAAGCTCTTCTAGCTCCAATCACATTTTTATATGCAACAGATAGGAGGTTTCTTTCTTCAACTGTCAACTCCACATCCATCCCTGCTACTTTCTTCATTGATTCCACCATTTCTATAAGTGAAAATAAAATGAGACCGTACAAACTATGTTTTATTGAAACATCCTTTTTTTTTTTTTTTTTTTTTTTTGCGGTACGCGGGCCTCTCACTGTTGTGGCCTCTCTCATTGCGGAGCACAGGCTCCGGACGCGCAGGCTCAGCGGCCATGACTCACGGGCCCAGCCGCTCCACAGCATGTGGGATCTTCCCGGACCGGGGCATGAACCCCTGTCCCCTGCATCGGCAGGCGGACTCTCAACCACTGCGCCACCAGGGAAGCCCTGAAAACATCCTTATCACAGTAGATCTTTTTGCTTTCAAGCTAATGTAAAACAAAAAACAAATTTTTTAACAAAATAACTTCACAATCATCAAAACTAGTATGAGTAAAAAACTAAAACCATGTAAAAGATAAAGTAAATTAAGAGCCCAGAAAAAATAGGATCTAGAATATAAACTGTATGGAACCAAAATGACTTCATACAGTATCAAGTATAAAGTATAATTCAGTATGGCTTGGAGGCATCTCTCCCATATTAAGAGAACTAGGAATGCACACCTATCCGTTTCCCAGTAAAAATAATTCAGCTGGCAGTTTAAAACGAAAGTTTTAAATTTACAGGCTCTGAAATGCATTTACTCTCAAATAAATTATTCCCCAATTAAATACAAATAAATTGAACTTCCCCAAAAAGTAGTCACTGGAGAAAAGGGAATTCATTCATATAGCAAACATATACTGAGCATTTGGCTAGTCACAAACACAAACTTATCTTTGGGTATTTGCAATCAAGGGCACTGTCCACCTCCTATGAATTCATTCATCAGCAAAGTTTTGTATGGTTCTCACTTGTCACCACTAGGTGGCGAGCAAAGAAAGGGGCCCAGATAAACCTTGGGAGATCCCAAGTACAGGAAAAAATAGTTAATAAAATGCACGTGAATGCAAAGGAAGAGCCAAAAACAGCTCAATAAACACTAACTGAATAAATATATTAATGAAAACTATGCTTTTAGAAAAGACTAAGTGCGATATTAGCATGTGGCTCTCCAACTTTTACTGCGTCAGAATTTTTGGTGATGAGACCCAAGGATCTGCATTTTAACAAGCACTCTTAGCATACATTCTAAGCATAAGCATACCTTAAAGTACAATGCAGATGGTGACTTTATGAAACACTGCTTAATAATATGATAAATTATGTGTAATCCCAGGAAATGATATGTTTCCAAAAATTATCCTTTCAGGAATATCAAGAAGTTACATAGTGGGGGGAGTTCCCTGGTGGTGCAGTGGTTAAGAATCCACCTTCCAATGCAGGGGAATCGGGTTCAGCCCCCGGTCGGGGAACTAAGATCCCACATGCTGCGGGGGCAACTAAGCCCGAGTGCCACAACTACTGAGCCCACGTGCTGCAACTACTGAGCCCGCAAGCCACAACTAGAGAACCTACATGCCACAACTATGGAGCCCACGCACTCTGGTGCCCGCGCACCACAACTAAAGAAAAGCAAGTGTGCCGCAACGAAGAGCCCATGCACTGCAACGAAAGATCCTGCATGCTGCAATGAAGATCCCATGTTCTGCAACCAAGACCTGACCCAGCCAAATAAATATTTTTTTAAACAGAAGTTAAATAGAAATATTAAGATGATATGATCTTTAGAAAACAATTCAGTAGTTTCTTACAGAGTTCAACACTGTAAGACTAAGCAAGCCCACTCCTAGGTATTACCCAAGAGATACGAATATATATCTGCACAAAGACTTTTTTACATACATGTCCACAGCAACTTTATTCATAATAGACAGAAGGTGAAAACAACCCAAATGTCCATCCATACAATGGAATACTACTCAAGAATAAAAAAGAATGAACTACTGATACAAGTGACAACATGGATGAATTTCAAAAAACACGATGCTGGGCTTCCCTGGTGGCGCAGTGGTTGAGAGTCCGCCTGCCGATGCAGGGGACAGGGGTTCATGCCCCGGTCCGGGAAGATCCAACATGCCGCGGAGTGGCTGGGCCCGTGAGCCATGGCCGCTGAGCCTGCGCGTCCGGAGCCTGTGCTCCGCAACGGGAGAGGCCACAACAGTGAGAGGCCCGCGTACCGCAAAACAACAACAACAAAAGAACATGATGCTAATTGAAAAAAGCCAGACCAGGGAGGGAGGCTCAAGAGCCAAAGGATATGGGGATATATGTATACTTATAGCTGATTCACTTTGTTGTACAACAGAAACTAACACAACATTGTAAAGCGATTATACTCCCATAAAGATATTTTTAAAAACAAAAGGAAAAAACCCAGACCAAAAAGGACTATGATTCCATTTAAATCAAGTTATAGAAAATGCAAAACTATAAAGGCAGAAATCAAGTAAGTGGTTACCAAGATATGGGGGTTAAGTGAGAGGCTTGTGAGCAAAGGAGTACAAGGGAAATTTGGGGTGTAACAGAATTGTTCTACCGTGGTGGTTACACAATTGAATACATTTATCAAAACAATGAATTTGGGACTTCCCTGGTGGCACAGTGGTTAAGAATCCGCCTGCCAATGCAGGGGACGCGGGTTTGAGCCCTGGTCCAGAAAGATCCCACATGCCGTGGAGCAAGTAAGCCCGCACATGCCATAACTACGGAGCCTACGCTCTAGAGACCGTGAGCCACAACTACTGAAGCTCATGCACCTAGAGCCTGTGCTCCGCAACAAGAGAAGCCACCGCAATTTGAGAAGCCCGCGCACCGCAACGAAGAGTAGGCCCCGCTCACCACAACTAGAGAAAGCCCACACGCAGCAACGAAGACCCAACTCAGCCAAAACTAAATTATTTTTAAAAAAACAATGAATTTTACGTGTATAAGTAGTATATTATAAATTTTACCTCAATAGAGCTGAATTTTTTAATGCAATTCTGAAGCATTAAAAAAAAACAAATATTAAGGCATATATAAGACCATCTGTGGGAGCCTGAGCACATTCATCTGAAACATCCAGTTTTTTTTTTTAACCACAGCCATGAAAAAAAGGCTAAATTTAGTGGCAGTAGAGTAAAGAGGGTATCATTTCAAGCTCACTGCCATACTAGTTCTCAAAAACTAACAACAAATTAAACATGCCTCAGAAGTGAACCAGTAATTTCATCTAAGTTGTTCCAACAACAAAGCAATTTAAAAAGTAACCTAGCTACACCAAAAAAAAAGACCATAATTCTTTTAAACTGTAGAGCTCTGCAACATTATATATGGAAAAACTGTACCCAAATATCTAATACCACTAAAAATTTAACAATGGTATGTCTCTGGGTACTATTCCAGATGACAGATTTTTTTCATTTTTCTGTGCTCTAGAAATTTTCAACAATGATCATATAATAGTTTTACAATGTGAGGGGAGAAATACATTTTAAATACTCAATGATATTCTACTATCCCAGCTTCAATTAAGTATACAATTCCCTTCATTGAAAAAGCCACAAAACAATGCACAAAAGACTGTGGTACAAATACAAAAGTAGCAGTTATCTGTTATTATTAAATAACAGCTTTACTGATCTGTAATTCACATACAACTCACCTATTTAAAGCATACAATTCAATGGTGGCTATATTCACAGAATTTGCACAACCATTACTATAATCAATTTTAGAACATTTTTCATCATTCGAAAAAGAAAAGCTCCATACACATTAGCAGTCATTCCCCATTCACCCCCAAATCCCTCAGCCCTAGGCAACTACCAATCCACTTGCCATCTTTATGGATTTACCTATTTGGACATTTCATACAAAGGGAACTATACAGTATGTTGTCTTCTGTAACTGGCTTCTTTCACTTAGCATGTTTCAAGGTTCAGCCATAGTGCAGCATCTATCGATACTTCATTTACTGAATGTATACAGGTGTATACCACATTTTACTTATCCTTTCATCAGTTAATGGACATTTGAGTTGACTTTCCACTTTTTGGCTATTATGAAAAATGCTGCTATGAACATTCATGTAAGTATGCATTCAAATCTCTTGAATATATACTTAAGGAGTGGAACTGTGGGGTCATATGATAACTTTCTGAGGAAGGAACTGCTGAACTTTTTAACAGGGGCTGCACCATTTTTACGTTCCACCAGCAACAGAGAAGGATTCTAATTCCTCCATACTCTCACCAACACTTGTTCCCTTTTTTTTTTTAATAGTCATCCTAGTGGGTGTTAAGTGGGATCTCTGATTTTGATTCGCATTTCCTTGATGGCTAATGATGTTGAGCATCTTTTCATATGCTAACTGGCTATTTGTGTATGCTCTCTGGAAAATACCATTCAGATGTTATGACAATTTTTGAGTTATCTGCCTTTTTATTACGGAATTGTAGTAGTTACTGTTAAAAGCCAAACTACTCCTCATAGCCCTTTATCTTCAGAAATTTCTTCACTCCTGAAGGAACTAGATTAAGGGATAGTAGTAGCACGAAGCAGAAGAGAAAAGAGCTAAAAGTTCTACAACCAGTGTTTTGTACCAATTTGTACAAATTATGACTATAAAGAAATTCCGATAACACTGGTGTCATCCTTACCCTTTTTTTTTAACACCAACAGAAACACAATCCTAACTATAAAATACCCCAAAAGTATGTGAAAACCCTAATTTATCCAAAACTCTAGACTAGCCACACCCTTAAAACCTCCATCAGCAGAGGACTAACACCAGTTATATTCACACAACCTTCTCAAACACTAGTATTTCATGAAATCATTATCGCAGCAACTATTTTATCAATGCGATCTCAGCATTTCTCAGATGGCGGAAGACTGTCAAATCTATCTGCAGCAGATATGATCACAACTTATGAACCAGATAACTGCAACTCATGGTCAAATCACTACTTGTGGATGCGCAGTTTGGTACATGAGTTTTGGGCAATAAAATATAATTTCTGGGACTCTTGATAGTTTGGGGACAACGGGTAGCTGACTGAAAATCACCACTGTTACAGAAACTCTGAAACATATAATCCTCACAACTCAAAGGACATCTTAACCAAATACTAAGCTTATTTCGTTCCAGGTCATTTCTCCTTCAGAGTGATAATAGCCTAGTTAGACATCCATTACATTAAACCAGCTTGCTTCTTTTTCTTACTGACTATCCTGCCAAGAGAGTCAAATGTTTTGCACTCCAACTTTAATTTAGCTTTGGTTCTTGGTTTTTGCTCTCTGAACTATTTACACATTCCTTCGATAAACTCATTCACAAATAAAACACCTCACGGTAGGCACTGTTCCAAATGCTTTGCACCGCAACACACACTGAATCTGAATGCACCGAATCTGAACAGACTTTTGAAGTAGGTACCAGTATTATCCCCATTTTATAGAAGGAAACTAAAAACTGTGGGGGTGAAATTTGCTCAAAATCACAAATTCAGTGGATTACAACAGGCACTCTGCCTCCACAGTCATGCTTTGATTTAATCATATTATCTCAGATTTGAACATTTATTTGAATTCATCTGTATGGGGATCCTTTCGTTTGCTTTTATAATAGATGCAAGATAAATGATTTCAATGACAACAAACATACACACTTATTAATACATTAAAATGTGGTTTATTCCTGCTTACATCTTCTTCCACCTACAAGTTAACCTCCCAGAACGGTCTCTTCAAAAACCTTAACTGCCGGGTTTCCCTGGTGGTGCAGTGGTTGAAAATCTGCCTGCTAATGCAGGGGACACGGGTTCGAGCCCTGGTCTGGGAAGATCCCACATGCCGCGGAAAAACTGGGCCCGTGAGCCACAACTACTGAGCCTGCGCATCTGGAGCCTGTGCTCCGCAACAAGAGAGGCCGCGATAGTGAGAGGCCCGCGCACCGCGATGAAGAGTGGCCCCCGCTTGCCACAACTAGAGAAGCCCTCGCACAGAAACAAAGACCCAACACAGCAAAAATAAATAAATTAATTAATAAACTCCTACCCCCAACATCTAAAAAAAAAAAACCTTAACTGCCAATGCCTAGTAGAGAGCAGATGCTCCCATGCCACTAACAGTAAACAACATCCCAGTAAACTTGATTCTCCCAAGACTGTCCCTGCCAGATGGTAAAACAGGTCTCTGCTGAGGTCCAATAGTCTTATTAATTTTATAAAGACAGAGTACAAAATCTAAAGGGGGGCCTACAGTTTCTAGTAAGAGCCAGACTCAGGATGGAAGCAAACTGTTCAGAATCACAGGAAAACAAGCAGGCTCTGTACTGGATGATAGGACTCATGTACCTCCTACCAAAGTATACAGGGTCCTAACCATGATTTCTCTGAACATGGAAAGAAATGTCTGCCGGCTGTCAGAACACATAATTCTGACTTTAAAGACAAAAAACTGAAACAGTAACTTGCCTAAAGTCACACAGCTATTAAGTGGTAAAACCAGAATTCGAACCCAGACAATCTAACTTAAGTGCCTGAGCTCCCTCTTAACCACCACATTCAACTAACTTTCCAAGAAGTGTGCTCACAGAAACAAATTAAGTCCAAAAACACTAACGGCAAACACCCCAAGGACAGAAAAGGGCCACAGAATCAAACACTGCCTTAAAAAGGTTCTGTCACTCAAGGTTCTGGAGAGGTCTTGGGCTTGCTTTATGTAAAGATTGATCAGTTGACCCATGACCTTTTCTCTTTGTCTAGGAAACTATTCATCCCTCTGGATCAAGTTCTTATTCTGCGAAGCCTTACTGTGCTGTCCAACCCATGTTCATACTTCTTTCCCTGTGTTGAGAATCAGTGTTTTTCTTCCAATCAAATACTACCGTCCTAAAAGGTTATTAACTGTGTCTTTATCTCTCTATTCCCAGAAAAGCACAGTATCTAATGATATAAATGGCACACAAACATTTGATGAAAGAATGAAGAATGTAAACTGAACTACGTTAATAGAGATTGAGAAATATATTCTGGTGGGCCTGACTATATCACAGATAAATGAAACCTATTTAAGGATCCCCCCCTAGATAGAACAAGAGATTCTATAGTTCCTTCTCAGCAATTTCAATAGGCCCTTTTTCTGCAGCCCATTTTATTTTGTAGAAAATTTAGCTATGTATCTGTCCCTAAAGAAGTTTCTGACACCCAAAGAATCATCCTGAAGGTCCGAATTCTGTTCATTAAATACATAAAGGGGAATTTAGTATAGGTGTCCTATGTTATCAAACTTTAGCTAACTGCCTATAGTACATTCAAATAATACACCCAATTAACAAGACCATGGCATCTTAGAGACTTATGAAGTATCTAGTATTATATGATCTGATCTTGAATTCTGTACATGAAATGACTAAAGACGATCAAAACTCTTTCATAATACAAAAGTCAAGGCATTTGGAGATATTCTGAGAACTGGGTATACTGTAGTCTAGCAGGCTTACCAATTCATCTGCTATAGATTATGAAGAAAAGGCACAAAGAATGTGAAGGGTTATAACTTGTCTTTTATATGGAAAAGTGGCTGGTTGATGTTTTAAAAAAAAAGGAGAGGGTAGGAAATAAGCCCATCAAAGCAATCTATAACAGAGGATACAAAAGTGCCATTTTAAATAATAACCAGATTTGATTCCCAATCAAGAGCCTCCTAGGGTGCATTTAGAGCAAGACAATCAAGGGGAAAAAAAATCTAGCTCTTTCCTTTATTTAAAAGACTAAGATCATCTACCACACTTCACCCCCATTAGGATGGCCACTATCAATAAGCCAGAAAACAGGTGTTGGCAAGAATGTGGAGAAATTGGACCCCATGCCCTGTTGGTGGTCATGTAAAATGGTACATTTCCTGCGTAAACCAGTATGGTAGTTCCTCAAAAAATTCTGAAAACAGAATTACCATATGACCCAGCAATTCCACTTCGAGTATATACCAAAAAGAACTGAAAGCAGGATCGTGAACAGATATATCTGGGTATTTTCATAGCAGCATTATTCGTGATAGCTACAACATGGACGCAACCAAGTGTCCGTTGACGGGTGAAGAAATAAGCAAAAGGTAGGTATATACATGCAATGGAATATTAAAAAGGAAATTCTGCAATATGCTACGACATAGATGAACCTTAAGGACATTATACTAAGTGAAAGAAACCAGTCACAAAAACACAAATGTTGTATGATTCCACTTATATGAGATACTTAAATTAGTCATAAAGAAAGTATAATGTTAGTTTCCAGGGGCTAAGGGGACAATGGGAAGTTACTGTTTAATGGATAGTTGCGGTTTTACAAGATGGAAAGAATCAGGGGGATGGATGGTAATGGCTTCAGAAAAATATGAATGTATTTAACACCACTGAACTATACACTAAAAAATGATCAACATGGTGGGACTTCCCTGGTGGTCCAGTGGTTAAGACTCTGAGCTCCCAATGCAGGGGACCAGGGTTCGATCCCTGGTCAGGGAACTAGATCTCACATGCTGCAACAAAGATCCCACATAACGCAACCAACATCCGGCGCAGCCAAATAAATAAATAATTTTAAAAATATATATATCACTGTTTAAAAAAAATGATCAACGTGGTAAATTTTGTTATGTGTATTTTCTCACACACACATGACGAAGATGAACTAAGCAGCTCTGTCCCAAACTCTGTAGTCCCCCCTTCTCAATGAAAAGTAATCCAGATGACAGACATGATGATAGTATTGATAAAATCTTCAGTTAACTAGGGACTGTTGAAAAGAAATTCCTCCAAAGACCCAACATGAGAAAAAACTTAAGACAATACATTTATTTCTGGCTTGCATGAAGGCAAGCTTCCCAAATCATTATGTCAAATGGAAAGAATGCAAAGTTATCTCAGGGGTGATGCAGAACTATCATGGGAAAAGCCAGGGGGAAAAAAACCAAGGTACCTCTGTAAATCGTAAAACTCTCTGTAAAATTCACCTTGTTGAAATAATAAAAATCACCTCAGTAAAAATCTCTCCAGACCAATTATTAGTTATCAGGCATGGTTGTTTGAAATTGTTAGTTTGGGATCTATCAGAATATATATATATATATTTTAAATTTATTTTGGATGGGGACCATTTTTAAAGTCTTTATTGCATTTGTTACAGTATTTCTTTTAATATTTATTTATTTATTTGGTTACACCACATCTTAGTTGCAGCAGGCGGGCTCCTTAGTTGCAACTCACGAGCTCCATAGTTCCAGCATGTGGGCTCCTTAGTTGTGGCATGCAAACTGTTAGTTGTGGCATGCATGTGGGATTTAGTTCCCTGACCAGGGATTGAACCCAGGCCCCCTGTGTTGGGAGTGCAGAGTCTTATCCAGTGTGCCACCAGGCAAGTCCCAGTACATACATACATACATACATACATACATACATGTGGTGTGTGTGTGTGTGTGTGTGTGTGTGTATTGCCTGCGTTGGGTCCTCATTGCTGTCCACGGGCTTTCTCTAGTTGTGTTGAGCAGGGGCTACTCTTCATTGTGGTGCACAGGCTCTAGACGTGCAGGCTTCCACAGCTGCAGCACACGGGCTCAGTAGTTGCGGCATGCGGGCCCTAGAGTGCACATGCTTCAGTAGTTGTGGCTCGCGGGCTGTAGAGCGCAGGCTCCGTAGTTGTGGCACATGGGCTTAGCTGCTCCGCAGCATGTGGGATCTTCTGGGACCAGGGATCAAACCCGTGTCCCCTGCATTGGCAGGCAGATTCTTAACCACTGCGCCACCAGGGAAGTCCCAGAATATATTTTATATGCATACATCTGGACTGACATATAGAGAAGTCTTTACCCCTCCCCCAAGATATATTAATATTTCTATCAAATGAGAGTACTTCTTCAAAACAGGAAGATCTATTGTTAAAATAGAAGTGTAAAAACTATACTTTTCAATATAGTACCACCATTTTCCCCTCACACTGAGTTTTTCACTTTATCACATGATGACTATTATCTTAGAGACACTTTACAAAATAACTAAAAACCTCAAATAAGGATAATAAGATAATAAAGAGAAAAGAATCACCATCACAGAAAGCCATTCTACACTAGAAGAGAACAGCAAAAGGAAGAGAACAAATATCTTGAAGTATTTTCCCAGTTGCTGAAGAAAAAAGTTTTTTTTTTTTCCTTTTTTTTTTCCTTTCGGTCGCACCGCACCACATGCGGGATCTCCCACCAGGGATCAACCCCACACCCCCTGCAGTGAAAGCGTGGAGGCCTAACCACTGGACCACCAGGGAATGTCCCAGTGTCAAAAGTTTAAATTTTGGGAACATTTCCATCTTGTGATTAACAGAGAAACTTAACACTGAAAGCTGGGATGTATGAAGGTCAATGCCTCTTGTACCATACACAGAAAAAATATCTGTGTTTTCTGGGTCAAAAGTGGGGAAGATAAGTACAGCAGCAAAGAAAAACCTGATGTTTGGCATGGGTTGGGGTAGGGGGGTGGGGGAGTTCCCAAATGAATAAAAAGCAGAAAACCAGACTTGTGCCAGCAACAGTAGAGCAACAGTGGAGAATAGCTAGATTGAGAACCAAAGGGAGAACTAAAGGCTTAAGATGAAAGAGCTCAGACTGGCCAGAGAGCTTAATGTGATGACTATCTCCCTTAAAATCTCAATATTTAGTTCTGAAGAGATATGGTTTAGAAATTAAGGAATGAAAAGAAGGAGCTCCACCAGAGACTTAGTGTGCACAGAAGGGGGAAGTTTTACGCCCTTTAATGATTCATTCATATTGAGGCATGCCATGAAAGCAAAATGTCCTGCATATAGCATGCACATATTTAACATACCAGCCGAAGGATGACCTTTAGAGAAGCTGGCATGTAATTCTGAAACAGCTCTGCCTCCCCTAAGATTCTGGAAAGCAGAGAGGCCTAGATGCAATCTATTTAATATCTCAAAATTGAAAGTACAAGAGACAGTAAACATGTTTTCAACCTTTTCTGAATTGTGATTGATAATTCTGTATTCCCAAAGGACAGGTGAGCTTGGGAACCAAATTATTCATCAAATTGCAGAGCCTTGACACAACAAAGGTTTCTTTTTCACTCAGATGTTTGTGAGAGTCCACCATCTTGGGGCTGTATGGTTCTGTACTTGAGGCTTCTCTAGTCAAGGAAGCAAGGGAAGAAACAGAAGAATCAGGAAAGGATTTGTCACTGTCTCTGTTAAGTCCCCTACATACGAACCTTCAAGTTGTGAACTTTCAAAAACAGGAACATGTGTTAGCATGTCCAATCACCTGAGTCAGTTCACCTGCCTGGAGTACACTGTCACGTGCATGCATCCGTTACAAGTGGTTGTGCTTTTGTGTACTTTACAGTACTGTATAGAGAACAATAGTATAGTGTCTTTATTTCAAGCTAGGTCTGCAAGAGGATGACTTCATTGAACTCCTTGCTGTGCAACACGAGGAGCTTACTAATGAAGACCTGATGGAATTGGAGACCCACAGAAAAGACGAAGAGAGACAAAAGAAGTAGTAACTGAAGAATCAAAGAGACAGTGTGGGAAATGGCAAGGAGATTTTACTTGAGGAGGCACTTTTAGTTTTTTGAGGCACAGGACCCAAACGTAGAACGGTACTGCAGCAGCCGTTCAGATTGCAATCCAGTCCTACCGTGTCATTTATGACGGAAAAAAAGAGCTACTACCCAGACATGACTGGATCGTTTTCTCAAGAGGGTAGGTAGAATTGAATCCAGCAAGGAACCAGAACCTGTCCCATCAACGTCAGGTGTGAGTGAAATTGCAGCTTGCCCTCCGTCTCCTATTGCTGACGATCCTTCAGCTCTACCATCTCCCACTTCCTCTCCCTCCTCCAGTCAGTAACTCTTCTTGCCTGTTCACTCAATGCCAGTCCTTGTATGCCAGCTGTTGTACTGCACTACTGTGCTTTTCAAGGTACTGTTTGTTTTCTTTATGTATTATTTCTGTGAAAAGTATTATAAACCTATTACAGTACAGTACTATATAGCAGATTGTGTTAGTTGGGTACCTAGTCTAACTTTGTCGGGCTTAGTAACAAATTGGACTTACAAACGCGCTCTTGGAACAGAACAAGTTCGTATGTAAGGGACTTACTGTACACAGTTACACATACGATTTCTGCTCACGTTTCATTGGCCAAACAGCTCACATGACCCTGCTGCTGCCCAAGTGCAAGAAGCTGGAAGAAATGGGGAGGGCGCACTACAGTGTCTCAAGATAGCTTAAAAAAAACAAACAAACACCCCATGAAACCACACTAAGATTTATTTAAAAAAAAAAAAGGCTATCAAACCAGACATTACTTATAAGGTCACAGATACGCACAGGAATTATAGGCAATTAATTAACACAGACCACGAATTTTGTCTATGGTTAATGACAACTGAAGCAACAACTTAAAATGTCCCAAGCTGGACTTTCCTGGTGGCAAAGTGGTTAAGAATCCACCTGCCAACGCAGGGGACACGGGTTCGAGCCCTCGTCCAGGAAGATCCCACATGCTGCGGAGCAACTAAGCCCGTGTTCCACAACTACTGAGCCTGCGCTCCAGAGCCCATGAGCCACAACTACTTAAGCCCGCACGCCTAGAGCCCGTGCTCCACAACAAGCCACCACAATGACAAGCCCACGCACCGCAACGAAGAGTAGCCCCGACTCGCCGCAACTAGAGAAAGCCCGCATGCAGCAACGAAGACCCAATGCAGCCAAAAACAAATTCGTTTTTAAAAAACTCCAAAAAAAGAAATAAAAATAATAAAATGTCCCAAGCTAAATTCTGTTCCTGTATTTGATAACAAGAAGTATGCAAGTTTGTTGGAGAAAAAATGTCCAAGGTACTAAATCTAAGAGGAATTTACCATGTGGATCTTTATGTAAAAAGAGTCACAGAAAATGTCTGACTAGATTTACACAAGAGAAGCAGTCTTCACTCAGATACTTCTGATCTCATGAAATCAATGAGAGCATTTCTACAGGACGTTACCTATGTGAATGTCCAGGTGTTATGCTGCTTTCAGATGATCTGATGGACTTAGACAACCTCCAAGAAATGAGTGAAATTACCAGCTAAGCAAAATTTGTACAACCACTAAACATAATCAATTCATATAGATAATCCAATGACAATCACCATCCTGTCTTACAGATTTCTAAGAGTCGTATCTCTTGGTAGCAATGACTGTTAATATTTAGGAATATACAGGTAAGAGCCAAATTTTTTCTAAAACTATGCATTTTCTGTCACACTGACGAATACTCTACTGGCACCAATAATTCTGTACCATAAAGCCATGGAAAAGAAATTTGACCTGGACAATTTTAAGGGCAGGTATTGTCAGCTAACCATGAAAGAAATTCAGTATGGGGCTCCTCTGGTGGCGCAGTGGTTGAGAATCCGCCTGCCGATGCAGGGGACACGGGTTCGTGCCCGGGTCCGGGAAGATCCCACATGACGCGGAGCAGCTAAGCCTGTGAGCCATGGCCGCTGGGCCTGTGCGTTCGGAGCCTGTGCTCTGCAACGGGAGAGGCCACAACAGTAAGAGGCCGGCGTACGGCAAAAAAAAAAAAAAAAAGGAAATTCAGTATGATCCCTATGGAACATGATTTTTGACAGAGCTATACTCTCATAAGCCCATCAGATTAAGCTGGTTACAAAACATTCTCAGAAAACTGACTTAAATTGGCTGCTGAACATTAAATCCCTGCCAAATTCCACAATTTAGTTTCATCACTAATAATTCAGCTGCCTAAGTCTGCACAAAGTTTGTGATGCCATCACTTTAAAATGTTTTTTGCACTTGTATGAGTGTGCTTCCAAATCACTGAAGAGTTCTGAGGTGCGAAAACACAATTTAAGATTTTACATTACTCAAAATTGTAAGTCAATCTATTAAAAACTTCTTAACTGGGAATCCCCTGGCGGTCCAGCGGTTAGGACTCGGTGCTTTCACTGCCGAGGGTCCACGTTCAATCTTGGCTGGGGAACTAATAAGATCCCACAAGCCATGCGGCGCAGCCAAAATAAATAAATAAAATAAATATTCTTAACTACTTTAATTCCAACAGTAAATAACGTGGAAAGGATCTAAAAATACAATTAAAAGCTGATGCTTGTAGCTTTAGGAGACTTGTATTTTCCTAGAGAGATAAAAAGCTATAGTAATCTCTAGTTATATTTTGTTAAAACCAACAAAATATTGAGATGTATCTTACATATGCTAAGAAGGTTTATTTTAAAAAGCAATCTGAGTAAACAGTTTGGCCAAGATTTGAAAGCCACTCCTGGGGTTTTTTTTGGTTTTTTTAATATTTTATTTACTTTTGGCTGTGTTGGATCTTTGCTGTGGCACGTGCAGGCTTTCTCTAGTTGCAGTGTGCGGGCTTCTCACTGCAGTGGCTTCTCTTGTTGGGGAGCATGGGCCCTAAGCGCGTGGGCTCAGCAGTGGCGGCGTGCAGGCTCTAGGATGCCCACGCGGGCTTCAGTAGTTGTGGTGCACAGGCTTAGCTGCCCCACGGCATGTGGGATCTCCCCAGACCAGGGATCGAACCCGTATCCCCAGCATTGGCAAGCGGATTCTTAACCACTGTGCCACCAGGGAAGTCCCTGGGATTCTTCTTTAAGCAAAAGTTTAAATGGCTTAAAGTTGACAGAATAAATCTGACATCTAAATACACTTTTGTGTTGAGTACTATATGAAATGAATAGGACGCTGAAACAAAACAGGAGGTCTGGGAAGCCTCTCTAAAGAGATCTTATTTTATTCCAGTAACATTTTTACTATTCTTGTCATATCACTTGTACTGTTACTAGGTGGACCAAAAGACACACACACTTCGGACAACAGCATGGTAGGAAACCACCTTTATAGCCAGAATGATGCAGATTAGATTTTCATTCTGGCTTAGATATTCACTTACATGCTATTTGACCTATGTCACTTAACCTCTATGAACTTGTTTCCTCACCTACAACTTGGAAGATAACCATCACTCATTGGGTTATGAGAGTTAAAATGAGATTGCATCGTAAAGTCCCTGGCACATAATACGAACTCAACAATATGTTAAAATCCTTTTCTTTGCTTGCCTTTTTTTTTTTTTTTTTTGCTGCACGTGGGCCTCTCACTGTTGTGGCCTCTCCCAGTGCGGAGCACAGGCTCCGGATGCGCAGGCTCAGCAGCCATGGCTCACAGGCCCAGCAGCTCCACGGCATGTGGGATCCTCCCGGACCGGGGCACGAACCTGTGTCCCCTGCATCGGCAGGCGGACTCTCAGCCACTGCGCCACCAGGGAAGCCCTGCTTGCCTCTTTTAAGACTTAAAAACAAACAGGAATCCAGGAAGATGTAAGCACTTAGAGAAGCGTTAACACTGTGCTTGAAGCAGTAATAAGCTAAATAAAGAACAGTGAACTTAGTCTTAATGGCATCTAGAATGTTGACTCCTTTCCAAACGGTTTTCGATTTACTTTGCTCAGATCCACCAGAGGAATCACTAACTATGGAAGCTACAGCCTTACAAAATATGTTTCATAAACAGTAAGACTTCAAAGTTGAAATTACTCCTTGATCCCTGGGCTGCAGAATGGATGTTGTGTTAGCAGGCACGAAAACAGCATTAATCTCATTGTACATCTCTTATCAGAGCCCTTGGGTGATCAGGTGCATTGTCAATGAGCAGCAATATTTTGAAAGGAATCTTTTTTTCTGAGCAGTAGATCTCAACAGTGGGCTTAAAATAGTCAACAAACCATGTTGTAAACAGATGTGCTGTCATCCAGGCTTTGTTGTTCCATTTACAGAGCTCAGGCAGAGTAAATTTAGCATAATTTTTAAGGGCCCTAGGATTTTCGGAAATCAATAAACGTGGGGCTTCCCTGGGGGCGCAGTGGTTAAGAATTTGCCTGCCAGTGCAGGAGACATGGGTTCGAGCCCTGGTCTGGGAAGATCCCACATGCCGCGGAGCAACTAAGCCCGAGCGCCACAACTACTGAGACCACACGCCTAGAGCCCGTGCTCCACGACAAGAGAAGCCACTGCAATGAGAAGCCGGTGCACCGCCAATGAAGAGCAGCCCCCACTCGCCGCCAACTACAGAAAGCCCGCGCGCAGCAACGAAGACCCAACGCAGCCAAAAGTAAATAATAAAATCAATTTAAGAAAAAAAATCAATAAATGAGCATTGGCTTCAACTTTAAATCACCAGCTGCATTAGTACCTAATAAGAGTGTCAGCCTGTTCTTTGAAGCTTTTAAGCCAAGCACTGACTTCTCTCTAGCTATGAAAGTCACAGATGGGATCTTTTTCCAGTAGAAGGCTATGAAACATATGTTTGACAATGGCTCTCAAAGTTCCTCCAGGATCATTCAGTTACAGTTGCCCACAGTGGTAGTTAGCCTGGTAATACACCTTTATTGACTATCTGCTGGCCCTCACTTCCTAACTGATGTTTCTTTCCCCAACAAAGTAAATCATTGGCTCCTGAATCTTTGCTTTAGGGTCCACTTCTAGGGAAACTCAAACTAAGACAAAGTTGTGGTTGAAGAACATAAGTCTATAATCCTTGCTACAGGAAGTGTAGTCTACAGACCAGGAACATCAGACATCACCTGGGGGCTTAATGAAAAAGCAGACATCCCAGGCACCATCACAACCGCTCCTGTTATAATCTCTACTTAAAGAAGACCTCTGGGGGCTTTCCTGGTGGGGCAGTGGTTAAGAATCCACCTGCCAATGCAGGGGACACAGGTTCAAGCCCTGGTCTGGGAAGATCCCACACGCAGAGCAACTAAGCCCATGTGCCACAACTACTGATCCTGCACTCTAGAGGCCATGAACCACAACTACTGAGCCCACGTGCCACAACTACTGAAGCCCACATGCCTATAGCCCGTGCTCTGCAACAAGAGAAGACACCGCAATGAGAAGCCTGCACACCCCAACAAAAAGTAGACCCCGTTCGCCCCAACTAGAGAAAGCCTGCATGCAGTAACAAAGACCCAATGCACCATAAATAAATTTTTTAAAAAACATAATATGAAAATACAGAAGCAGAAACAGGGAAAAGTGACAGAAATCAATAAACTACGTAAATGAAGGGAAAAAACAGTAAGAGGTCCATACTCAAAGTATGCAGCACCACTCAAAAACAAGAGTTAATTGATCATACTTTTTTAAAAACTGGACCAAAAACTATGCAATATTGCCACAGAATTTCCCATATTCTCCAACTCAGGGTCTCTGGCAATTCACTGCTGAAAAAACAGCTGAGACAGCCTCTAAGAAGGGAGCTCTACAAGGTCGTCTAGTCAAATCTAGCTGTATACCCGGAGATATGTATTAAATTTGAGTACTGATCAAATGCCTTAATTTTTAATAAGCACCCTCAGTAACTCTTAGTCAGGGGTTTGAGAAACGATCTATTCCCATGTTTCTCAACCCTGGCTGCACAGTAAAATCCCTTGGGAAGGTTTTCTTCTTTAAAGGTAGACTGACATAGGTGAACAAACCAGACATTTTAAAAGTTTTTATGTTAGTCTGGTCGAAATGGTCCAATTTTTTTTAAAATAAATTTATTTATTTATTTATGGCTGTGTTGGGTCTTCGTTGTGGAGCACGGGCTCTAGGTACGCGGGCTTCAGTAGTTGTGGTATGCGGGCTCAGTAGTTGTGGCTCGCAGGCAAAGTAATTGTGGCTTGCGGGCTCAGTAGTTGTGGCTCATGGGTTTAACTGCTCCGCGGCATGTGGGATCTTCCCAGACCAGGGATCAAACCCGTGTCTCCTGCATTGGCAGGCAGATTCTTAATCGCTGCACCACCAGGGAAGTCCCAATTTTTATTTTAAAATACATTTTTTATATTCACAATGTTTTGTTGAGGGAAAAAGGCATGTGGCTAAATAACATATATAATGTGACTTCTATGAAAGAATGCAGTACATTAAGTGCATATACTATAAACATGTATCTATCTTTAGGATACTTTTTTTTTACATTAACATCTCTGAAACCCAGATTTCTCTTAGTCAGTGGCACGTCATGATGCAGTTAGCATTTTTCTGTATTAGTGAGATGCATGTTATATCAATAACATCAGAGTCAATAAAACAAGGTATGTTTGTGAATACACGCATTGGCACTTGAGCAGACAAAATTCTAAAAGTATATTCAAACTCTCAACAATCGTTACATCTGGCAGATTGGAGTAGCTGTCAATATTTTACTTGATAGGGCTGTACTTGTTTAACATTTTTACATTTAATTTTAACTTCTGTAGTTAAAAAAAAGAATCGGGAAAATTGTGGACTTCCCTGGTGGTCCAGTGGTTAAGAATCCGCCTTCCAATACAGGGGATGCAGATTTGATCCCAGTTCGGGGAACTAATAAGATCTCACATGCCGCAGGGCAACTACAGAGCCTGCGCACGCCACAGCTAGAGAGAAACCCACACACTGCAATGAAAGATCCCACATGCCGCAACTAAGACCTGATGCAGCCAAATATAAAATATTTTTTTTAGAAAAGTGGGGAGGGCTTCCCTGGTGGCACAGTGGTTAGGAATCCGCCTGCCAATGCGGGGGACACGGATTCGAGCCTTGGTCCGGGAAGATCCCACATGCCACGGAGCAACTAAGCCCGTGTGCCACAGCTACTGAGCCTGTGCTCTACAGCTCACGTGCCACAACTACTGAAGCCCGTGTGCCTAGAGCCCGTGCCCCGCAACGAGAAGCCACCGCAATGAGAAACCTGCACATCGCAATGAAGAGTAGCCCCTGCTTGCCACAACCAGAGAAAGCCCACATGCAGCAACGAAGACCCAACGCAGCCAAAAATAAATAAGAATTACAAACAGTGGTATTTTTCTTCTGCTCAACACTGTTTAATCTCTCTCTTCCTTTTTAATTATAAATTTATTTATTTATTTATGGCTGTGTTGGGTCTTCATTGCTGCCTGCGGGCTCTCTCTAGTTGCGGCGAGCAGGAGCTACTCTACGTTGTGGTGCGCGGGCTTCTTATTGCAGTTGCTTCTCTTATTGTGGAGCACAGGGCCTAGGCGCGCGGGCTCAGTAGATTCAGCACGCGAGCTCAGTAGTCGTGGCTCGCGGGCTCTAGAGCATGGGCTCAGTAGTTGTAGCACACAGGCTTAGCTGCTCCGTGGCACGTGGGATCTTCCCGGATCAGGGCTCAAACCGGTGTCCCCTGAATTGGCAGGCGGATTCTTAACCACTGTGCCCCCAGGGAAGTCCCATAATCTCTCTATTCCTTGATTAAATAAAATAACATGTGAACATCTCCAGTGGCCATGTGAAAAAGCCAGGGGGTTTAGGAATAAGCACTAGTTAAGATTTCAAAGCTAGAAAGAAACAAAGAATCTCACAATGCATAAGGGGAAAGGAGAAAGACAACAGTAATTTAAAATATAAAACACTAAGAAAAATTCCACATTAATAAATAGGATTCTACTGGTTACACTTAAGGAACCATATTAATACTACATAATCTAGTAAATCCAAACATTTTCTTACAACTGCATTTTACCAACTGTAAAGTATAATACTGAGACCAACTCTCCTCTGGGAAGAACAATGAGGGTAGTAGCCTTGTACATTCTCTTTATCCTGACAACTAGCAAAACAGGACGAAATTCCATTCACGTTATTCGGGAGAAAAAACAGTATTTTATGCAGCACCTTTTCTCCAAAATGATCAAAATATCTGGGGTCCCTATGTTGCACAGTTCCAAGAGAAGTTTATCATGCCAAAGTGACCGTGAAAGTGCTGCATTAAAAGAATTGCAAATACAGCAAATTTGAATCCATTATTCTGAGAAAAGAAAAAAAGAAAAAAAAAAGAGAACAGACCTACAAAGTGAAAATAGGTCAACTCAAGTAGGGTAAGTAAAAAAGCTAAACCAGCCTCTGAGGGAAAGTATTCGTGCACAGTCCCTCATTAATCCTGGTGCTTCCTTAAAAGCTTGATGCCTTTTGGGGTATATTGAAGCCTCATCTTCCAGGCCTTCCGACCACAACTTAACATTACATTAAATCATGTAAAATTATCATTTTTGTAGGTCAAAAATGGCTGAAATTGACAATTTCATATACTTGAACCTTGTAATTCATTCAACACAAGCAGGAATATATATGAAAACTTGGCAAATGGGAGTTCCTCTATTAAATGAACCAATAGCTTAGTTGACTGGAGTAAAACCCAAAGTTGTAGACACAATCCACAGCTGAATTGAGATTTCTTTCATAGCCCTCCACTCTGCTGGTCACAAGGCAAAGATTACTTTTTTTAAAGTTTCTGCCTGCAAATTGTATAAAACAGCTTTCATAAGTCTATTATACAGGGACTTCCCTGGCGGTCCAGTGGTTAAGACTCCATGTTCCCAATGCAGGGGGCATCGATCCCTGGTTGGGGAACTAAGATCCCGCATGCCCCACAGCGCGACCTAAAAATAATAATAGAAATAATAGTAATAATAATAATTAAAAAAGAAGTCTATTATACAGATGAGAAAAACAGGCCCTGAGACTTAAGTTACACGTCTGAAGGAACAGTAATCAGACATAAAACATGGACATGACAAGACCTCCCCTGAATTTAATGATTTCTGGTCCAGTGCTCATTCTACTATCTCATCTCTCTCTTCAATGAAAAATATACTCAAACCTACATACCCTTCTGCCTTATTCATATATGAAAGAAAACACAAATTAAGCCAAAAGACTGTTCAAAATAACCTTTAAGTTATAAAATTAAAACCTAAAGAACAGGGCTTCCCTGGTGGCGCAGTGCTTAAGAATCCGCCTGCCAATGCACGAGACACAGGTTCGAGCCCTGGTCCAGGAAGATCCCACATGCCACGGAGCAACTAAGCCCGTGCACCACAACTATTGAGCCTGCACTCTAGAGCCCGTGAGCCACAACTACTGAGCCTGCATGCTGCAACTACTAAAGCCCACGTGCCTAGAGCCTGTGGCTCTGCAACAAGCAAAGACACCGCAATGAGAAGCCCACGCACCACAACGAAGAGTAGCTCCCGCTCGCTGCAACTAGAGAAAGCCCGCGTGGCGCAGCAACAAAGACCCAGTGCAACCAAAAAAAAATTAAAATAAATAAGAGTAGGGTTTCCCTGGTGGCGCAGTGGTTGAGAGTCCGCCTGCCGATGCAGGGGACACGGGTTCGTGCCCCGGTCTGGGAAGATCCCACATGCCACGGAGCGGCTAGGCCCGTGAGCCATGGCCGCTAAGCCTGCGCGTCTGGAGCCTGTGCTCCGCAACGGGAGAGGCCACAACAGTGAGAGGCCCGCATACGGCAAAACAAACAAACAAACAAACAAATAAACAAATAAATTTATATATGTTTTTAAAAAACCTAAGAAACAGAGACTTCCCTGGTGGTCCAGTGGTTAAGAATCCACCTTCCCATCCAGGGGGCTCGGCTTCGATCCCTGGTCGGGGAGCTAAGATCCCACATGCCGCAGGGCAACTAAATCCACGAGCCCCAACTAGTGAGCCCATGTGTCACAACTACAGAACCTACACGCCAAAACTAGAGAGAAGCCCGCATGTCACAACAAAGACCCGACACAGCCAGAAACAAAACAAATTTAAAAAAAATTTTTTTAAATGTAAGGAACAGAAATAGAGCTTCAAGTGGTTTGGACTAATGTTTACATACAAGTATGGAAGTGGATGGACTTATGAGCTTGGGAATGAAATAGACTAGCTGAATCCCAGTGATCCCTACTGCTGTCACCCTTCCTAAAGTTCTTAATCCTTATCTGTAAAAGTACCTACTCTGCAGGGTTGTTTTTGAGGACTGAGAGAATGTTAAGCACCTGGAATAGTCTTCAATAAATAGTAGATGGTACTGTTACAGGGTTTTATTATCACAGAGTCAATAAAAATAATTTTTTGAGA
Source organism: Hyperoodon ampullatus (assembly GCF_949752795.1). Classification (NCBI taxonomy): domain Eukaryota; kingdom Metazoa; phylum Chordata; class Mammalia; order Artiodactyla; family Ziphiidae; genus Hyperoodon; species Hyperoodon ampullatus. Next base: position 43,546,395 of record NC_136932.1, on the reverse strand, counting down.
AAACTTTTGTTTGTTAATACCACTTAACACTAGTAGTCAATGAAGAAAGAATTTGAAATGGGACAGGGACCAGCACCAGGTATAATGCCTTACATTGTACCAAACACCACTGTTGTTACTAATTCAAATTAACTCTATTACACACACTAACAAAAGAGTAATTCTAAAAGCATTTATGCATTCTCTGCAAAATAAGCCCCTTGAACAGAACTTTTGCCTGTTTTGTTTACTGGTGAATCCCAAGTTGTTTAGAACAGTGCCTGGTACATACTCTGAATACTAAGGCTTTTCAAAACACAATAATCTTGACACTCAAATATGTACCATTTTTCTTCTTCATGCACCAGCCTAAACAGAGGAGCTTCTCACTCTAAAATTAACTCATACCTTCCCTTAAAGAAGAGTAAAACGATTTTTAGCCTTGGGAATTCCCTGGTGGTCCAGTGGTTCGGACTCCACGCTTTCACTGCTGAGGGCCCAGGTTCGATCCACAGTTGGGGAACTAAGATAGCACAAGCTGCGCAGCCGGCCAAAAAAAAATCTAGCCTTAAAAAAAATGTTAGGGCGGGCCTCCCTGGTGGCGCAGTGGTTGAGAGTCCGCCTGCCGATGCAGGGGATATGGGTTCATGCCCCGGTCTGGGAGGATCCCATATGCCGCGGAGCGGCTGGGCCCGTGAGCCATGGCTGCTGAGCCTGCGCATCCGGAGCCTGTGCTCCACAGTGGGAGAGGCCACAACAGTGAGAGGCCCGCGTACCACAAAAAAAAAAAAAAAATGTTAGGGCTTCCCTGGTGGGGCAGTGGTTAAGAATCCGCCTGCCAATGCAGGAGACATGGGTTCAATCCCTGGTCCGGGAAGATCCCACATGCCACGGAGCAACTAAACCTGTGCGCCACAACTACTGAGCCTGTGCTCTAGAGCCCACGAGCCACAACTACTGAAGCCCATGCGCCTAGAGCCCATGCTCCGCAACGAGAAGCCACCACAATGAGAAGCACGTGCACCGCAACGAAGAGTAGCCCCCACTCCCCGCAACTAGAGAAGCCCGCGCACAGCAACAAAGACCCAACACACACCCCAAAAAATAAATTTATTTAAAAAAAAATTTTTAAACGTTCCTGATTAGCTTCTGATAGGTAGAAAACAGGCATCCTTTTACAACAACTCTACAACTTTTGACTGCAGAAAGGTATCGAGCCCACAAGTCTCAATACTGAGAGAGGGAAAAAAAGATCCCTCTTACTGCATCGGAACTGGAGATTTCTCCTCCTAGAATTTACGAAGATACTCCCTCAGGCATGCAAACATGTTTACCTGTACTAGAACCAAAAAAAATGTAAAAAAGATTGGGGAAGTAAATGACCTAAGGTACATATGGGAGTGGAAAAAAAGAGCTTAAAGTCAATCTCTTTTCATAATTTCTCTAGAATTTGATACTGAAATTAAAAAACCTTAAAATTTTGTTTTGGAATACATGAGAGGTAAAATGAGCAGAAATAACCCATGCACTGATTCAGGAGAAGAGTTATACTATTTATTCAGATTTATTAATTTGATTTATTTTCCTAAGTCTTTGAACAGCCAAGAAACTCTCATCAAAATTGCAGCACTTTCATAGTAACGTATTTTAAAATTGTGGGGGGAAAACTCTACTCTGCACAAAAAAATAATTTGTATTAATGAATACCTTTTGAAAAACTTATAAAAGCAAAATTGTAACTGTCCTAAGTGATATATTATAGTCAAAGGGCATAAAATGTGTCAAAATTTTCATGGTAATCCTACTATAAATTTTTACTAATTTATCATTTAGCCCATTATGAGCAAATAAAATCAATCACATAAACTCTTAAGCAGGACACATTTCTACAACACAAAAGTATTCACAACCACCATTCCAAGGTCCTTAAATCTTCAAATGACTAACCACCAAGGATTAAGTAGTATTAATTGGTAGCTTATTTTAATATAAATTTATTTATTTTATTTGTTTTTGGCTGCGTTGGTCTTCATTGCTGCATGTGGGCTTTCTCTAGTTGTGGCGAACAGGGGCTACTCTTTGTTGTGGTGCGCGAGCTTCTCATTGCAGTGGCTTCTCTTGTTGTGGAGCACGGGCTCTAGGTGCGCAGGCTTCAGTAGTTGTAGCGCATGGGCTTAGTTGCTCCGCGGCATGTGGGATCTTCCCGGACCAGGGCTCAAACCCGTGTCCCCTGCACTGGTAGGTGAATTCTTAACGACTGCGCCACCAGGGAAGCTCAAAATTGGTAGCTTTCTTTAATCAGAACCCATTCACTGCCCAAGGCTTATACTAAGCCTTTAAAATCACATCTCACGATACCGGTTACACATAATATTTTTTCCTAGTCAGTAACCTGAGACTGCTAACATGCAAATATTGAACACTGATTTACTTTTACGTTTTTGTACTATGGAACCTTTCATCCCAAACCCATAGACAACAGGTGTTATATCTGCTAGGGAGATAAGTATATCCTCCTGAATATTAACCTGGAATTAATATCAAAAGAACTACAAAGGGGCTTCGCTGGTGGTGCAGTGGTTGAGAGTCCGCCTGCCGATGCAGGGGACACGGGTCCGTGCCCCGGTCTGGGAAGATCCCACATGCCGCGGAGCGGCTGGGCCCGTGAGCCATGGATGCTGAGCCTGCGCGTCCAGAGCCTGTGCTCCGCAATGGGAGAGGCCACAACAGTGAGGGGCCCGCGTACTGCAAAAAAAAAAAAAAAAAAAAAAAGAAAGAAAGAACTACAGGGACTCCCCTGGTGGTGCAGTGGTTAAGAATCCGCCTGCCAATGCAGGGGACATGGGTTCAAGCCCTGATCCGGGAAGATCCCACATGCCGCAGAGCAACTAAGCCCATGTGCCGCAACTACTGAGCCTGCACTCTAGAGCCCAAGAGCCACAACTACTGAGCCCGAGTGCCAGAACTACTGAAGCCCACGTGCCTAGAGCCCATGCTCTGCAACAAGAGAAGCCACTGCAATGAGAAGCCCATGCACTGCAACGAAGAGTAGCCCCTGCTTGCCGCAACTAGAGAAAGCCCACATGCAGCAACGAAGACCCAACGCAACCAAAAATAAATCAAATAAATTTAAAAAGAAAAAAGGAAGAACTACATACCAGGGACTTCCCTAGCGGTCCACTGGTTAGGACTCCACGCTTCCACTTCAGGGGGCGCAAGTTCCATCCCTGGTCAGGGAACTAAGATCCTGTATGCCAAAAGGTGCAACCAAAAAATCAAGTACTACATACCTCAACATGGCCAAAGTATAGGTTATACTGCTTGGGAATAAATTTGGACAACCTTCATCCTCTGGATATGCAATTTTACAGATGAGTTAAGATTAAGGATTTTGTTTTGGGAACTAACCTTTATGCAAATGTAACTTGGACACTAAACCCATGAGAGTACACTTGCTAAGAATAACTCAAAAAAGGTACGTGGGGCTTCCCTGGTGGAGCAGTGGTTGAGGGTTCGCCTGCCGATGCAGGGGACATGGATTCGTACCCCGGTCCGGGAAGATCCCACATGCCGCAGAGCGGCTGGGCCCGTGGGCCATGGCCGCTGAGTCTGCGAGTCCGGAGCCTGTGCTCCGCAACGGGAGAGGCCACAACAGTGAGAGGCCCGCGTACCGCCAAAAAAAAAAAGGTACATTAATCTCTAATATGAATGTAGATCAACAGCAAAAACATTTACTTCATCTTTGACAATGGGTAAAAGGAAATTTTCACAATTAAGACTACTATCTGATAATTATACTTTGCAATTACAAAACCCCACAACTTCATTATCACCCTTGAAATTAGCAAGCAAGGTAGATATCATTAATCCCCATTCTATAGATGAGGAATCCAGATGATTCCAAGGCCTTTGCGCTACATTACATCCACCAAAGTATGAAAGTCATTTTTTTTTTGAGTATTCTGACTTCCTAACAAGCAAATTTAACAAGGTAACTATTTATTATAAATTTATTTATTTTGGGCTGTGTTGGGTCTTCGTTGCACACGCCAGCTTCCTCTAGTTGCGGTGAAAGGGGGCTACTCTTCGTTGAGGTGCCCAGGTTTCTCACTGCGGTGGCTTCTCGTTGCGGAGCACGGGCTCTAGGCACGCACGCTTCAGTGGTTATGGCACACGGGCTCAGTAGTGGTGGCTCGCAGGCTCTAGAACGCAGGCTCAGTAGTTGTGGCGCACGGGCTTAGCTGCTCCGCGGCATGTGGGATCTTCCCGGACCAGGTCTCGAACATGTGTCCCCTGCACTGGCAGGCAGATTCTTAACCACTGCGCCACCAGGGAAGCCAAAAGTCATTAATTCTTTTTCATAGTAACGTGTCTCCTCCAAATTTTTACATGTGAAGAAAAGGGCTTAACACATTTCATATTGCTTTACAGCTAGATAAAATCCTGTCCTGATCATAAATGAAGCCTACCAATGACAGATCTGCCCAGCTACTATGATGGATCGATCACTGGAAGAAGGGCAATGAATTCAAGATTAAATTTCAAAAAGATAAACCAGCATCATGATCATGTTTTCTAAACTATTCAGGATTCAGTGTTCTAAACATAATGATCATAACAAGACGTGGGTGAGACTTTAAAAATATTATTTGGAAAGTTCTAAACTTAAGACAGACCCTGCTGCTAAGGGTCTGCACCTAAGTTTTTTTTTTTTTTTTTTTTTTTTTTTGCGGTACGCGGGCCTCTCACCGCTGTGGCCTCTCCCACCACGGAGCGCAGGCTCAGCGGCCATGGCGCACAGGCCCAGCCGCTCCGCGGCATGTGGGATCCTCCCAGACCGGGGCACGAACCCGTGTCCCCTGAATCGGCAGGCGGACCCCCAACCACTGCGCCACCAGGGAAGCACTAAGTCAAGTATTTTTAAACACAGATCTAGCTCAAGGTAAACATACATAAAACATACTTGGCTTTGACACTATCAGTCTGATTGACTAGTTAGTAGGCCAGTAATCTCTATTTTCAGCAACTACTGTATACTTGACTTTTCCAGCTCCCATTTGGGGGAAAGGGGAGTGAGAGGAGGAAAGCTTTCACTTTGCCTTTGATCTGTCTTATGTTCTGCCAAATAATAACGTCATTTGAAAGAAGAAAACCAGTATTCTGGGGATTCAGATCTAAGATATCTTGGTGGTAGAGGGATGGACAAAGCTTAGGAAACTTTCTAAATGAGACAACTAGTAGCAACAAATGGTCTTAAGTAGGACGACCATAGGGCAAGTTTGCAGTTTCAACACAATTATGAATTGGCACCCCTTCATTTCAAGGTATCCTGACTTGAATAAATTATGATGACCCTTCTATTATTATGGCAGCTGTTATTACAACTTAGTAAACTTAAATGAGCTTCTGAAATTGTTCCTAGGACTTGCATGAATATTTAGTTAATGAGCTCAAAGTAATGTTACCTTGGCAAACAGATTTGTCAACTGGGATGCATCTGTATCAAACTGTTAACTGACCATTTCAAAAACCGTTAAAACAATTTTGTTTCTGTTCCCCACTACCCCTTAATAGATTCTGCTTGACAGCTAACTAGGCTACTATTTGGAACATTTAAGAATCATTTGCCAACCTCCCTGCCCCCCAAATTTTTATGACTATATTAATTTAAGGGCTGCATTCATTAAGACTAAGGTGAGGGGCAGAAACATTTTAGAAGTACTTTACAGAAATGCATGGCATTAAGTTATATCCCAATATAGAAATTGTGATAAAGAAAAAACCTAAATATAAACACATTCTGAGACTACCTAAAATTCATCACTCTCACTTCATTCACTGTGCCTTGTTTTTGAAAGAAAACGAGGTTTCTTTAGAAAAGTATGAAGATATCTATTTACAATGGATACGAGTCAAGTCATAATACCAAAACATATTACGTGAAGTAACTGCTAAAAAAATAAGCATACCCCTCCTCCCACAAGGCACCATCTGATTTAGTTACACATGGGTCTTTTGTGAGTGGCTCAGGAGAAATAAGAGTACCAGTCTAAAGGTCATCAGACCGACAAGTTCTGGCTTTGCCATATACTTGCCAACTAATCATGTGATACAGGAAAATTAAAAAAAAAAAAAATCACTAAATCTTCTCAAATTCACTTTCCTGAACCATAAAATGGAATTAACATTACCTACTTCAATATCACATGAAATAAGTAAAAATTTTTCTGCAAGTGGTCTGTGAAATGTGAAGTTCTATATAAATGCAAAATTATATAACGTAAAGTTTAAAATTTTAACCTTTATCCTATGCCTCTCACTACTGTTTAAATACACTTTATTTAAATATAAGGCTAAAAAATTGCTGGAAAATCAGCCTTGCAGCCCTTTTTTTTTTTTTTTTTCTTACAGCCCTTTAAAAAAGAAAAAAAATCATGCTTTCAGATCAGCTTCTTAAAGTATTTGAAACTCATCTGTAAAATTAGATACATTAGTTCACTGTGCTGAAATTTCACTTGCTATACCAGGTTAAAGTCAAGAAATTTTTTTAATATTTCATATTCCCTTGACCAAGCTATAAAACAATTATGAAAAGCCTGCTTATTCGTATGGACTTTCAGTGGGTTTGCCTGTACTTAATGAATCCAAAATTTGCTCAGTTTGGTATCTGTGTTCTTCCCCATACTAGAATTCAAAGGTGAAAAGGGTACCTAGAAATGTCCACAGTAAGAATTTACCCCATCACCACCTCAAATTGCAATGATTCATGATTTCCTTATATTCTATAGTTTTGTAAGCTAACAGAATAGACTGACTTATATATTGTGTATATGCACTAAAGTATACACAAAAGAGCATCTACCTTAAATACAAAGACCAAAAGCTACTTGTAGGAGGAATTTTTTAATTGCATTATCCAGCTCTGCTTATGTTTAGGTAGGAGAAATGTATTCAATAAAGTTAACTCCATTAACTGAAATAGCAATTAATTTCAGCATTAAGTGAAATAGCAACAATAAAAATTATTACTGGCCTATACTCAAAGAACTGATAATTAACCCGTGCTTTTAAACTCATTACTAAAGTCGATTTACTCTTATCCATTTTTTTTTTTTCCTAACAAGATGTATATTAAGGAGCTAATTCAAAACATGCCCCCCACCCCTCACTGACTACCAAAATAAGCCAGAGATGAGGCTCTGGTGTCTTAAATGGACAGCTCTCAAGTGACACAGAACAGATGCATTCCTGGTGTTGCGCTCACAGACTCAATCAAACATGACCATCAAAATGTTACCCCTACCTCATGTGAAGCTAATCATCAAACATGACCATCAAAATGTTACCCCTACCTCATGTGGAGCTAATCATCACATGGATGGAGAAGAAAAGTGAGAAAAGGCCAAAACCAGCACTACCCCACAACCCAAATGTAGCTTATGCTGACCGCTCTATTCTCAAAAAATGTAGAAAGTACTCATTTTCCCCCCTCTATATTCCCCACTTTTCCATACTAATATGGTTCATATACATGAGAAGTTAGGACTTCAGAAATGCTACAAGACGATGGGCTTGCTTAATATGGTTATGAATGATACAAAAACCATCCCTTAAGACTACTGTTGTTACATGATAAGATGCTAGATTTAATCTTCAAAGTGAACAGTCCTAGCCCCAAACTTCAATATTTCCCATCTGCAACACCAAACTGTCCTTTTCCTGAACACAGCTTAGCTCGTCCTCCAGTACCATTAAATAATCTGCATCAAGTGATTCCAATTCCCCAGGACAAAGTTAAATGATGCCACAAAAAAGTTTAAGTACTAGGTTAAACAAAACACGCAAGATAAAAGCTAAAGGTACTGCAAGAACAAGGAAAAAAGCCAATATGTATATCCAACTACACCAAACCAAATCATCAAAAGCACTCTTCACCTTCCTGATACCTGATAAATTGTTTGGCAACTATAACTATGGGGTCATTTTTTTTGTGACCACAAACAAAACTGAATTATTGCACCCAATAAAGGAGTGGACAAAGGTTGAGAATGATTCCTAATGACTGTCTTCCTCTTCTTCCTTTCCAATGAATCCCTCCCAATTTTGTGCCCAAAAGTCACAAGAGATCCTCTCCACCTGGGAGATCCTATATACCTCCCACCCTTAGATCCTGAAGGGACAACCCTAATGTTTAAACAACGGTAAGGATGTGGCTCTATAGTCCTGTGTTGAATAACAAATTAAGCCTTTGGTCAAAAATCCTCAACACCCAATTCCAAAAATATGATCTTCACGCTAAACTGTCACTTACTTGGAAGCTACAATCACAAACTTCCAAATCAGTTTTTAAAATAAGTTCTTAAAAAAAACCTTCCTCCATGTCCTTTTTGGTGATCACAGCAGGTTTACTCAAAGCCTAAATCCCTACAGAACAAAAAACATTCAAATACAATTTAGAGTTTCTTCCCAAGGGCACTAGTAGATTAAGAGGGGAACCTATTTGGGGCAGGAGAGGGGAAGAAGAAAAAAACTTCCATTACAAGCACACCTACATTTGTTTGACTTCTAAATACTGAAATAAAGACAAGTCTGACCTTGAGCTGTATTTCCCCATCTTATTCCCCTCCTCCTCCCAACAGAAATCTTGTTCAATACAAACAGCAATTTAAGGATTTACAAAACGAAATTTAGTGATCTTTCCTAAATTTGAGTTGTCTTTTCTAATTTTCAAATTCCTGAACCCTAAGGTATGATGACACACTGGGACTAGCCCTGAGGCTATTCACATGACCAAACAGGCATTCAAGGAAAGCAAGGTTCCCACACAGCATGTTAAAAAATAAATGGCTTAATGAAGAAAAATCTAAAGATCACTGACACTTGATTCCAACCATGTCTCACCCCACAACAGCATTAAAAACACAAAAAGCATACATATGATTTTTTGTTTTGATAATACTAGTTTAACGGATGTGGGGGTAATTCAAATACCTAGGTCCAAAATGGGAGGAGGGAGGGACCAGGCCGGGAGGGGCAATTAAAAAAAGCAGCAGTTTGGGACTGAGCAAACAGACACAATGGCCACTTCGATAAAGTTCTGAAAAATGACTATAGCACCTTTAGGGACAAAGGAGCAATGAACAAAGAAGAACTGTTCGAATCTGTACATAAAGCCGTCTATTAAAATTGAAGAAAAGAAAACAGGATCTGCTGGGATCCTTTATGTTCTTAATACAAAAACCCAAGTCTCTGCTGAGTGCTTTGGGATAAGTGAATATCCCCAATGAAGTACGAACACGCATTCCAAGCCAGGGGAGTCAACCAAAATAGTTACTACACGTTATTTGAAAAAACTTTATTTTTCAACAGGTCCTTCCATTTGTCATAACGCTGCGTGTAAACAGGAAAGTCATCATTTTTAAATACCGGTAGATTGAAACACAGGCATGGAAAAGGGACCAAGAGTCATTATCTCCTTGTTTCCTGTTCAATGTTCTATCCAGCAGAACCCACAACTTATGGAGCCAGAAAATGATTACAGAAACTTCGAGCTCTCTGGGATAAGTCTGAGGACAGGGAACGTTAGAGATTTTTCTAGACCTCCCTAGAAAAAAGCGAGGTTGAACGGAAAGCCTAAAAAACCCCGCTACAAGGTGTGCCGGCCTACGGGAAGGAAATCCGACCGTAGCATCTCAGCTGGCCTCCGCCCAAGGATGAACTGCAGAGATTCCCACTCTCTCCCCCCTTCCCCCACCCTCATCCAAGACGGCCCACCACCACAAGCCCAGAGAAGCCCTCCGCTTGCTAGAGTTCTCCTTTGTGAGACTCCACAGCCGCCGCCCCACTTTGGGCCTCCGGGGAAAAGCCACCGCCCCCACCCGCCATATTTCCCTGAAAGGCGCCCGCGCTACAGCGCCCAGTCGCCACTCTCCCCCATGTGGCGGGTGTTTCTTCCCTCATCACGCCACCAAATTGTTCACCACGTCCCAAAACCGGCCCAGAAACTCCCCTGGGGATTGCTCGCCCGGAGACAGCACCCGCCATCTCCTCCCCCGCCCCCGCCCCGGGACTCGCCCTCCCCCCCAGCCGCCATTTTACAACCAATTCCTCCACCCTATGGCCTTGGTCTCCTCGGCTCGCGAATGTCTGCAGCTGAGGACTCCGAAAGGGTCAAATTCCTGAGCCTGGAGCCTCCTACCGCTCCGGGAGCCCAAAGGCCATTTCCTGCTTCCCGAATCCACGTCCCCGGGCTAGGCTTGGAGACGATGCCGCCATTTTGTCTCCTGCTCCCGGCCTCTGTGGGCGGCGGCAGAGGGTTCGAGAATTCCAGCCCCCCGTTGCCCCGCCAACTCACCGTCGTATCGCTCAGCCTGCTCGGCCAGCTTCGCCTGGTACACCAGATCCTCCCGATCATCCATAGCGGCAGCGGCTCCGGCAGGGTCTGCGCGACGGATGGAAGCGGATAGCGTCTCCAACTCTCAGCCTCTCGCTCCGCGCCCGGGCTGCAAAAATGGCGGCGCCTCAATCCGGGACTTCCGCCTGCGCACGCGGACAACTGCTCAGCTCTATGGCAACCGCTCCCTGGCAACTGGCGCGGGGGGCGGGTCCGCGAGCTAAGCGCCCGAAGAGGCTGGAACCAGCTAGACGCCCCTCCTCCGTGGGCTCATCGGCTGCTCTAGGCGGGAACTGTGACTGCGGGGAGGGAGAGCGCCACGAGGGAGCGAGGGAGGCCGGGTGAGGCCAGCTTGGACCGCTCCAGAAGAGAGTGAGCAGGAGAGGCTGTAACGGTTTTTGAAATGGCAAGCCTTCCTCTCCGAAACCAACTTCTCTCCCATTGCCCCTGTTTTCTCAGCCAAGCCCAGTCCTGGCCCTTATTCAGACCCGTTTAACTCCGGGGTAAAGAGTTGGGCCCTGCTGTAGTTGATAGGGGAAGGGGGGCTGCAGTTTTCACACTTGACCTTCGCACTTTGCAATCTTTTCCTGTTCCTCTCCCTCAGACGCCTTTTTCCCTTTAGGCCCACCATGGGTAGGAATGGGGAAGTTCTTAGAGGAGTCTGGTCTGGAGTGCAAGGTGCAGAAGAGTAGGTCCAAGATCAGATTGAGATACAGGAGGCAGGAATGGGAAAGAACCTGGTCTGTTTTGCTTCCCAATGGATTCGCAACACCTTGTACTCAGTACAGTATGTGTTGCAAGACTAAAGCTCAGGTAATTAGAGCATATGCCGTGTGGTAAAGTCTGCAATGAATGTGGAATAAAAAGCTTGGAACAAAATTATGAGGAGACCTGGATGGCAAGCCGAGAAGTGTGCACCTTACTCAGTGGGCGCAAGGAAGCTACCGTTTGACGATTTTTTTTTTTTTTTTTTTTTTTTCTGTACGCGGGCCTCTCACTGCTGTGGCCTCTCCCGTTGCGGAGCACAGGCTCTGGATGCGCAGGCTCCGGATGCGCAGGCTCAGCGGCCATGGCTTACGGGCCCAGCCGCTCCGCGGCACGTGGAATCTTCCCAGATCGGGGCACGAACCCGTGTCCCCTGCATCGGCAGGCGGACTCTCAACCACTGCGCCACCAGGGAAGCCCCCGTTTGATGATTTTGCGAGGAGGATGACACCGTCATAGTTATTCTCTAAAAAGATTATAAATATTGTATAGCAGTAATTAAAGAGCAGCATGAATTATCAGGTTATTACAATAATACAGGCAAAAGGTAATAGAATAGCAGTACAAATGTGAAAGAAAGGACAAATAGGAATAGTACTACAGAGGGAAACCACAAGAGTTTGCAGCTAATCAGACTTGAAGACCTTGTGAAGGGAAAAAAATTAAAATTGACCTTCAGTCTTCCCACCCTGAGTCACTGGGATAATGAGTGGCAGTACCATTAACAACAACAAAAAAAAGGAATGCTAGGAAAATTTGCTGATGGAATGCAGAGAAAAACGTGAGCTCCTTTTATCACATGTTGGTTCTAAGGTTCTCACATATCACTAAAGTAGAAATAACAGGCATGGAATTGGAAAAGGGGACTGGCATTGCAAGCTGGAGGGAGGCTGCAATGGAAGCAGCTAGAGAATGTGTGGAGGTAGGAGGACAAACAAAACCTTGGAGAATACTTACTTTCAAGTGATAGGAGAAAGCAGAAGAGCTAGCAAAGGTTGGCTCCTTAAGCCCCTTTGCACTTTTAATACACCTTATCAAATGTCAATGATGAATGATTAAGAATCAAAAGACCTGGGTTCTAGCCCTAATTCTATAACTAAACAAATGTGTGACCTTCAGAAAGTCATTTCACCTCTGAGCTTCATGTTCATATGTAAAGTTAACTGGAGACCATATGTTAGGCCACAAAACAAGTCTTAATATTAAAAGATTGAAATCAGGGCTTCCCTGGTGGCGCAGTGGTTGAGAGTCCACCCGCCGGTGCAGGGGATGCGGGTTCGTGCCCCGGTCCGGGAGGATCCCACGTGTCATGGAGCGGCTGGACCCGTGAGCCGTGGCCGCTGAGCCTGCGCGTTCGGAGCCTGTGCTGCGCGATGGGAGAGGCCGTGGCAGTGAGGGGCCCGCATACAGCAAAAAAAAAAAAAAAAAAAAAAAAGATTGAAATCATACAAAGTGTCTTGTCACAATGGAATGAAGTTGGAAATCAATAAGAGAAGGAAAACTAGGAAAATCTGCAGATATGTGGAAATTAAATAACACTCTTAACTAACTGATGGGTCAAAGAAGAAAATACAAGGGAAATTAGAAAATACCTTGAAATGAATAAAAATGAAAATACACTATACCAAAAATTATGAGATGCAGCAAAAATCCTGCTAAGGGAAATTTACAGCTGTAAATGTCTACGTTAAAAAGAACGGGACTTCCCTGGTGGTGCAGTGGTTAGGAACCCACCTGCCAACACAGGGGACTTGGGTTTGATCCCTGGTCCAGGAAAATCCCACATGCTGCAGAGCAACTAAGCCTATGTGCCGCAACTACCGAGCCTGCGCTCTAGAGCCCACAAGCCACAACTACTGAGCCCATGTGCCACAACTATTGAGCCCACATGCTGCAACTACTGAAGCCCACGCACCTAGAGTCCCTGCTCCGCAACAAGAGAAGCCGCAGCAACAAAAAGACCACGCACCACAACGAAGAGTAGCCCCTGCTCGCCACAACTAGAGGAAGCCCACGCACAGCAATGAAGACCCAACGCAAACAAACAAACAAAAAAATGTTTTAAAAAAAGTTTAGGGCTCCCCTGGTGGCGCAGTGGTTGAGAGTCCGCCTGCCGACGCAGGGGACACGGGTTCGTGCCCCGGTCCGGGAGGATCCCACATGCCGTGGAGCAGCTGGGCCCGTGAGCCATTGCCGCTGAGCCTGCGCGTCCGGAGCCTGTGCTCCGCAACGGGAGAGGCCACAACAGTGAGAGGCCCGTGTACCGCAAAAAAAATAATAATAATAAAATAAAATAATAAAAAAAGTTTTAAAAAAGCAGAAGGATCTTGCAGGTTGGGGCAGCCTGAGTCTTTGGTCCTACACCCATATGCTTCAAAGCTTTATTAAAAATATTTGGAGGGGCTTCCCTGGTGGTGCAGTGGTTGAGAGTCCGCCTGCCGATGCAGGGGACACGGGTTCATACCCCGGTCTGGGAAGATCCCACATGCCGCAGAGCGGCTGGGCCCGTGAGCCATGGCTGCTGGGCCTGCGCGTCTGGAGGCTGTGCTCTGCAATGGGAGAGGCCACAACGGTGAGAGGCCGATGTACCACAAAAAAAAAAGAAAATTGGAAAAAATATATATATTTGGATCCCCATGAAGCCCTACTATACACAAGTTTACCAAGAGGTTTGGGTAGGAATGGGGTTGATGGGCTTCATTTATAAAATCAGGAGTGCTGATAAAAGAAGTAAAGCTTTGAAATTTGACTGCTCATGATGACCATGAGCAGTCCTGTGCCTGCTCATGGTCATCATTAACCAGCTTTACTTGGAGGGAACGTCAGTCTGGCTGTAGATTTCAGCAAGCTGTGCCAGATGGGAACCTGCCACTGACCTGCTGGCATGAATAAATGTACCTGGTGTGATCCACACTGCCTACATGGGTGTTCCTCCCTTAGCCCCCATGCCCATCGTGCTCTGCGTAGATCTTTGTGATGCAGCAGGTACAGTCAGAGTCTCACTGAGCGGTTTCATCCTTAGGAAACCTGAGGGAGTGAGGAGTAGATATCTCGATTAGCACGTAGGAGTTGGGGATCAGATCTAAGCACTCACACTTGCGGTGTTCAATAAATACTTGTTGGGGGGGGATAAATTGGGAATTTCGGTTTGGAATGAACAGATACACACTACTATATATAAAATAGATAAACAATGGGAATTCCCTGGCAGTCCAGTGGTTAGGACTCATTGCTTTCACTGCCGAGGGCCCGGTTCAATCCCTGGCCAGGGAACTAAGATCCCAGAAGCTGCGTGGAGCAGCCAAAAAAAAACCAACAGCACAAGGAACTATATTTAATACCTTGTAATAACCTGTAATGGAAAAGAATCTGAATACATATATATATAACACGTAACTGATTCACTTTGCTGTACACCTGAAATATTGTAAATCAACTATACTTCAAGTAAAACGTATATGTGTTAAACAGATTTTAAAAAAGAAGGCTCTCACATTGATAACCTAACTGTACAACTTAAGGAACTACAAGAAGTACAACATAAGGAAATAAATAAAAAATATTAAAGTGGAGATAAGTAAAATAGAAAACAGAAAAAAAAAAAGAAAATCAACAAACTGAGTTGGTTCTTTGAAAAGATCACCAAGGGCTTCCCTGGTGGCGCAGTGGTTGAGAGTCTGCCTGCCGATGCAGGGGACACAGGTTCGTGCCCCAGTCCGGGAAGATCCCACATGCCACGGAGCACTTGGGCCCGTGAGCCATGGCCACTGAGTCTGCGCGTCCGGAGCCTGTGCTCCGCAACGGGAGAGGCCACAACAGTGAGAGGCCCATGTACCGCCAAAAAAAAAAAAAAAATCAACAAAACTGAAAAACCTGTGGTTAGACTGACTACGAAAAAAAGAAGACTCAAATTATTAAAATTAGAAATGAAAGTGAGGACCTTACCACCAACCTTACCGAAATAAGGAGTGTAAGAGTTTTATAAATTGGATAACAAATGAAATGAACAAATTCCTAGAAACACACTGATATCACGATACAATAAGAAATATATATTTGGTCTTTGTCCTTGGTTCTTACCAGAGAGCTCCTAAAACTCTTGTACAGGCATACTTCGTCTTGTTGCACTTCACTTTATTGCACTTTGCAGATACTGTGGGGTTTTTTGTTTGTTTGTTTATTAATTAATTTATTTTTGCTGTGTTGGGTCTTCGCTTCTGTGCGAGGGCTTTCTCTAGTTGTGGCAAGCGGGGGCCACTCCTCATCGCGGTGCACGGGCCTCTCACTATCGCGGCCTCTCGTTGCGGAGCACAGGCTCCAGACGCGCAGGCTCAGTAGCCGTGGCTCATGGGCCCAGTTGCTCCGCGGCATGTGGGATCCTCCCAGACCAGGGCTCAAACCCGTGTCCCCTGCACCAGCAGGCAGACTCTCAACCACTGCGCCACCAGGGAAGCCCGATACTGTGCGGTTTTTTACAAATTGAAGGTCTGTGGCAACCTTGGGTCAAGCAAGTCTACCAGTGCCATTTTCCAACAGCACTTTTTTTCCCCCTAATTTGAATGTATAATTGGTTGTGTTAACTCCAGGTAGTGTCAAAAATGAATTAAATTATAGAACACCCAGTTGGTATCCACAGAGAATTGGAAAACTGCTTGATGTGGAAAACACACACACTTGGTATCAGAAATGTTGTGTGTAGAAACAGATTATTATACACACAAACTACCAAAACTGACTCGAGAAGAAATAGAAAATGTGAACTGATGTATAACAAATAAGGAGATTGAATCAGTAATCAAAAACTTCCCAACAGCACAACAATGTGAATGTATGTACTTATGCCACTAAACTGTACACTAAAAAATTATTAAAATAGTAAATTCTTTTTTTTTTTTTTTTTTTTTTTTTTTTTTTTTTTTTTTGCGGTATGTGGGCCTCTCACTGTTGTGGCCTCTCCCGTTGCGGAGCACAGGCTCCGGACACGCAGGCTCAATGGCCATGGCTCATGGGCCAAGCCGCTCCGCGGCATGTGGGATCCTCCCAGACCGGGGCACGAACCCGTGTCCCCTGCATCGGCAGGCGGACTCTCAACCACCGCGCCACCAGGGAAGCCCTAAAATAGTAAATTCTATGTTATGCATGCTTTACCACAATCAAAGAAAAAAAAATCTTCCAACAAAGAAAATCCCAGGACTAGATGGCTTCACTGGTGAATGTGTCTACAAAACACGATAAACAATTAACACTAATCCTTCTGAAACTCTTCCAAAAAAATAGAATACTTTCTACTTCATTTAGTTAGACCAGCATTACCTGGCCTCTAATACCAAAGCCAGACAAAGACACTACAAGAAAACTACAAGCCAATATCCTTTATGAATACAGATGAAAAAATCTTCAACAAAATAACAGCAAACTAAATTCAGCAGCATATTAAAAGACCAAGTAGGATTTAACCAAGGAATGGAAGGCTGTTTCAAGAAATTCAATCCATGTAATTGATACCCTACATTAACAGAATGAAAGGGAACAAAAAAATCATCAGCTCAATTGATGCAAAAAAAATCATTTGACGAAATCCAACATGCTTTCATGATAAAAATAATAAGATAGGAATAGAAGGGAACTTCCTCAACATAATGAAGGCCATATTTGAAACTCACAGCTAACATCATACTCAGTGGTGAAAGACCAAAAGCTTCACCCTAAGATCATGAACAAGATAAGATGCGCCCTTTTGCCACTTCTATTCAGCATAGTTCTAGAAATTCTAGCCAGAGAAATTGGGGAATAAAAAGAAATAGAAGGCAAATTGTAAAGGAAGAAGCAAAATTATCTCTGTTCACAGACATGACCTTGCATGTAGAAAACTCTAAAGGTTCTACAAAAAAAAAATGGTAAGAAAATAAACAAATTCAGCAAAGTTGGAGGATACAAAAAGCAACACACAAGTCGGTTGTATTTTTATACAGTAGCAAATGAACAATACAAAGAGGAAATTAAGAGAAACAATTCTATTCATAACAGTATCAAAAATAATAAAATAGGAATAAACTGGTCAAGAAGGTGAAAGATGTCCTGGAAAAACTACAAAACACTGCTGAAAGAAATGAAAGGAAACCTAAATGAATGGAAAGACACTCTGTGTTCTCAGATCAGAAGATTCAGTATTGTTAACATAACATTATTACACAAAGTGATCTACAGAGTCAATGCAATCTCTATCAAAATCCCAATGGCATTTTTTGCAGAAATGAAGTGAAACAGCTGAATTTGCTGACCTCTAGAAATCCCTCCCAGACACATCACAGCAAAGGTGATGGGCTCTGCTCTTGGAATCCCTGGGTTCAGTGGCTCCTTATCACCTGTGCAATGGAAGCCTATTACTCAACTCTTTACACCTCAGTTTTCTCATCTATAAAATGAGAATAGAATTTTCCTTGTAAGTGGGAGATTGAAAGAACCTGATACTCAATGAATGTTAGCTATGTTTATTAATGTTTGTATGGTTCAAGCTTGAGCAAGAACCAGGAGAAGTTAGTGTCATAAA
The DNA here is from genome assembly GCF_949752795.1 of Hyperoodon ampullatus. NCBI lineage: Eukaryota > Metazoa > Chordata > Mammalia > Artiodactyla > Ziphiidae > Hyperoodon > Hyperoodon ampullatus. The sequence goes on along the minus strand of NC_136932.1, from coordinate 43,528,708 downwards.
ATACAAGTGAGAAGCGTTCAAAAATAAGGGGATGGTAGAATTAAATTCTCCAGAGACATCAAGATTAGCACTGAGTTAAGGCCACTGGATATAGCAATTAGGTCATTAGTGACCTTCATTCAAGATCAGTTTCAAAAGGGTGTTGGAAGCCAGACTGCATTTGGTTGAAGCACAAAGAAGGCGAGAACGTGGAAGTGGTTAAGTGTAGGGTTCTCTTGAGAAGAGTAGCAGTGAAAAGGTAGAGGGTGATCACTTAATAGGGGTGATCCCCCAATAGGGGTGGCCAAATCATAGAGTTGGTCCACATGTTTGCAAAACCCACCCCACCTTACAAAGCTGGCCCTGCTGCCATATTGACCACAGGATATGCAGAGATTAGGAGTAACATCTTTTTTTTAATTTTTTTTTTTGTGGTACGCGGGCCTCTCACCGCTGTGGCCTCTCCCGCCATGGAGCACAGGCTCCAAACATGCAGGCCCAGCGGCCATGGCTCACGGGCCCAGCCGCTCCACGGCACGTGGGATCTTCCCGGACCGGGGCACGAACCCGCGCCCCCTGCACTAGCAGGCGGACCCTCAACCACTGCGCCACCAGGGAAGCCCGGAGTAACATCTTTTTAACCACTGGGTCTTCTCTCCTGAATAGTCTCCCAAGACTGGCTAAAGTCTATCTGAAGGTGCCTTTTCAGAAACTGCTGAAAAGGCAGAAATCTGAAACCTTAGATTGATCCTCCGACTGTACTGCCTGTTCTCTCAACCAACAGAACCAAAAGGGACAGAAATTGTGGACAGGGCAACAAAAATATAAAGAGAAATATTTATGATATAGCATCTGGGATTATAAACTGATAAAAAAAAATCATGGTGCTGAACTGAGGGTGGCTCCCACAGTATGGTACTGCGCTTCTCATGCTGCTGTGTTGATGGATATGTCACCAACATCACCAGGTCAATAGGTCACACCCCTAAATAGGAGTCTTCCAACTTTATTGAAGAATCTCCTTTAATAGAAATAAGAACTCATTTGACCTGTCTTGAGGAAATAATCGCCGACACATGGCAGTGTACTAACCACTGCAAGAAGGAAATAAGATGTTAAAAAATATGATTACTCATTGCCTACAGGATCTTGCAGTTTAGGGCTTATTTTTTTAAAAGGTTATTGTGTCTTTGGACTTCTCTGTTGGCGCAGTGGTTAAGAATCCGCCTGCCAATGCAGGGGACATGGTTTCGAGCCCTGCTCCAGGAAGATGCCACATGCCATGGAGCAACTAAACCTGTGCGCCACAACTACTGAGCCTGCGCTCTAGAGCCTACGAGCCACAACTACTGAAGCACGTGAGCTCTAGGGCCTGCATGCTGCAACTACTGAGCCTGCGTGCTGCAACTGCTGAAGCCCACGCGCCTAGAGCCCGTGCTCCGCAACAAGAGAAGCCACCGCGACGAGAAGCCCGCACACCATAACGGAAAGAGTAGCCCCGGCTCGCCGCAACTAGAGAAAAAGCCCACACCCAGCAACGAAGACCCAATGCAGCCTAAAATAAATAAATAAATACATAATAATTTTTTTTTAAAAAAAGTAACAATCGACTACTTGAATAAACAGTAAGTCCAATAAATAATATATGCACAGGATATAACCTGGTAATTCATATATGAGGAAATTCAAGGAGTAAATAAATGGAAATAGATTCATTTTCACTGGTAATAAAAACATACAAATAAAGTGGCTGAGATATACTTTTAAAATTTTTTAGGGGGCTTCCCTGGTGGCGCAGTGGTTGAGAGTCCGCCTGCCGATGCAGGGGACACGGGTTCGTGCCCCGGTCCGGGAAGATCCCACATGCCGCGGAGCAGCTGGACCCGTGAGCCATGGCCGCTGGGCCTGCGTGTCCAGAGCCTGTGCTCCGCAACGGGAGAGGCCACAACAGTGAGAGGCCCGCGTACCGCAAAAAAAAAAAAAAAAAAAAAATTTTAGGGACTTCGCTGGTGGCGCAGTGGATGGGACTCTGCGCTCCCAAAGCAGGGGGCCTGGGTTCAATCCCTGGTTGGGGAACTAGATTCCACATGCATGCCGCAACTAAGAGTTTGCGTGCACAACGGAAGAGCCTGCAAGCCGCAACAAAGACCTGGCGCAACCAACTAAATATTTTTTTTAATGTTTTAATTCTTTTTAAAAATTAAAATAAAAAATTTAATTGTGGTAAAATACACATAACAAAGTTATCATCTTAACCAATTCTAAGTATAGAGTTCAGTAGTGTTACGTACGTTCACATTGCTATAGGAGGCATACTTATAAGCATACTAAATTATCTTTTTTTAAAAATTATTTATTTATTATTTATTTTTGGCTGCATTGGGTCTTTGTTGCTGCATGCGGGCTTTCTCTAGTTGCGTCAAGTTGGGGGCAGCTACTCTTCGTTGCAGTGTGCAGGCTTCTCATTGCAGTGGCTTCTCTTGTTGCAGAGCACGGGCTCTAGGCACACGGGCTTCAGTAGTTGTGGCACGCAGGCCCAGCAGTTGTGGCTCCCGGTCTCTAGAGCGCAGGCTAGCGCAGGCTCAGTAGTTGTGGTGCACGGGCTTAGTTACTCCGTGGCATGTGGGATCTTCCCGGACCAGAGATCGAACCCGTGACCGCTGCCTTGGCAGGTGGATTCTTAACCACTGCACCACCAGGGAAATCCACTAACTTACTTTTACAAGTTTAATGGTGGTCCACACTTTCTAGGTTATTCTGTTATCAGTGTTGACAATTGGTAAACGTCCTTTGGAGAGATATTTGTAATACTTTCCTGTAACTACTACAGCAAATTACAAGTTTTGTGGTTTACACGCAAATATATTATTTTATGTTTCTGGTGGATAAGAAAATCAAGGTGTCAGCAGGACTGTGTTCCTTCTGGAGGCTCTAAAAGGGTTCCCATTTCCTTGCCATTTCCAACTTAGTCTGCCTGCGTTCCATAACTGACTGCCCCTTCCTCCATCTTCAAAGTGCCTCATTGCAACCTCTGGTTCCACTGTCACATCTCCTATTTCTCACGGACTCCTCTTGTATCCCTCTTATAAAGCCACTTGTGATTGCATTGGGCCCACCAAGATAATCCAGGGTAATTTCCCCAGGTCAAGGTCTTTAACTTAATCACAACTGCAAAATCCCTTTGTCATGTAAGGTAACAAGTTCCAGGGATCAGGATGTAGACCTCTTTGGGGGACTATTATTTTGTCTCCCACAGTATCACTAACAGATTTTGTTAATATAATCACAATAACGTTATTACACCCCAGAAGATTCACATTTCTTAACATCATCTAATATCCAACCCGTGTTCACTTTCCCATGTTTGTCTGTTTTTTCCCGGTTGGTTTACCTGAGTCAGGATACAAACTAAATTCACAGAGAGTGTCAGTTGATAGGTCTGTGAAGTCTCTTTATCCATAACAGATATCCCTTCCTGTCCTTTTTCATGTCACTGATTTCAGAAGAAACTGGGCCATTGGTTATATAGAATATCTCCCATCCTGGATTTGTTTCTTCAGCTTCTTATGGTGTTGTTTAACTTGTTCCCCTATTCCTCACATTTCCTGTAAACTAATAGCTGGATTAGAGTCAGGGTCAATTTTGGGGGGTTTGAATGCCTCAGAGGTGATGATTGCTGTGAGCTTCCTGTTATATCACAACAGAGACAATGTCTTGTTCGCTTTTAGTGACGTTAACACTGAAGAGACAATGCTTTTTTTTGTTGTTGTTGCTTGTTTGTTTTGCGATACACGGGCCTCTCACTGTTGCGGCCCCTCCCGCTGCGGAGCACAGGCTCCGGACGTGCAGGCCCAGCGGCCATGGCTCACGGGCCCAGCCGCTCCGCGGCATGTGGGATCCTCCCGGACCAGGGCACGAACCCGTGTCCCCTGCATTGGCAAGCAGACTCCCAACCACTGCGCCACCAGGGAAGCCTGAGACAATGTTTTTAAAATGGTTTTATTGAGATATAATTTACATACCATACAATCCACCCATTTTAAGCATACCATTCAATATACCATAAGTACATTTACAGAATTGTACAACTACGGCCACAATCTAATTTTAGAACACTTCCATCACCTTAAAATGAAACTGTGAGCGCATTTACAGTCAATCCCCATTCCTACTCTCAGCCCCAGGCAACCATTAATCTATTTTCTGTCTCTATACATTTGCCTTTTATAGAAACAAATCATATTTTGGGTGCTTCAATGTTCTGGTCTGTTAACTTTCAGTTGGTTTCTGAATTCGATTCAGACATATTAACCTAAGCCTTTCTTTTTTTTCTTGCTCCTGGTTCTCTCAATCCCTCATTCATTTATCTTGATCCACTTACTTACTTGTTTTGTGCTTACTTAATTTTCTTGCTTTGTACATTTTGTGCTATCTCATGTTCCTCAGAAACCATTTCTCTGCCACCTTAGGTTGAGTATCGGGGCCCTGCTAGCCCACAGGGCACTTTTATGAGACTTATAAAATAGGTGCCCTTTCCACATATATGCAGCCCTAGGGGCTCACTGCTTAGCAAGCAAAATGTGCTTTTGAATTTAAAATGATGCCTCCTGCAGGGGATGAAGCCAGGGACCAGGCCTGCTTCGTGGCTAGCCCAGTGCAGGGTGGATTTCGGCTTCACTCCTCCTTGCTCGGCGTGTCCTTGGAAAGGGCATCACCTGCACGTCCACACGCAGCCATACCGCTAGTTAAGACTAGACATTCAGCTCTCCTTTACAACAGTAAATAGACGTTTACTATTAACTGTTCAACAAATATTTGCTGAGTGCTTTCCATGTGCTAATCATGTGAGATGCTTCAGATGAAAGTTAATAAAGTGGACACAGCCCCTTCCCTTATGAAGCTTCCTGTCAGAGTCTTCATTCTCAATGACAATTTTGCAAGTGCCTGTCTTCTCAAATAGTCCCCATGGTCCAATTCCAAACACCTATTTTAGCAGGTACTAAAAATCATGATTACACACGCAAAATGTTCAAGTTACAAAATAAAATGAAGAAAAACTATGAACATTTGGGTATTGACTCACCCAGTGATGATGCTTCCTAGGAATCTGTGCTTCTTCACACATTTTAGTCAAATAGTTTTTTTGGGGTAGCTGTGTAGATTCCAAAAGTAGCCACAATCCTTCACCCTTCCTATATCCACACCCCTTTGCAGTATGACTATATAGCTTCTCCCATCAAGAGGTGAAATCTATTTTTTCACTCCTTGAATCTGAGCTGGCCTTATGACTTGCTTTAAGCAAGAGAATGCAGTGGAATTGACACTGTGTCAGTTCTAAGGCTAGGCCTTATGAAGCCTTGTGTGATTCCATCTGTTCTCTTGGAACCCTGTCCATAGCCATGAGAACCAGTCTGGGCTGCTCTGTTGGAGGATGGAAGATCACAGGAAGCAGAGACTAAACTCGGTCAGCTAAGGGCCATCCAAGACCAGCCAGCCCTCAGCCAACCGGAAGCTGATCTCAGATATGTCAGTGAGACTAGACCAGACCAGAAGAACTGTCCAGCAGAACCCAACCCAACCCAACCCAAACTGCTGAGCTGTTAAGATAAATGACTGCTGTTTTAAGCCATTAAGTATTGATGTGGTTTATTTTGCAGCAGAAACTAACTGACACTAACTTTAAGTCCCTAGGAGTAATACTACCCAGTGCTCCCACTTGGCTTTTGAGGACCTCTATCTAGCCCACCTATCCTGTTTTTCATTCTTTTGTTCAAAATACATACCTTGGGTATCTGCTGTGTGTCAAGCAGGGCTGGGTGTTGGAAATACAATGAGAAGTCTTGGTCTTGTGACAGACACATGCACAGGCAATTTCAGTTCAGTGTCACAACTGTAAGCACATATTGCCAAGAGAGGACATGGAACAGATACATAACCCAAATCAGAGTGTCTGATAAGACTAGTAATCGAAGGTGAGCCAGATAGATGTACAGACTGTACAAAAGCCTGGAGGGGTGAGCAGGTGGGTCAGGTAAAAAAGTACACAAACTCAGTATGGCTAGAGCCCAGAGTACAGCAGAGAAAGTGACGAGAGGGGAGGCTGGAGAGAGGAGCAGGAACTAGAACATAAAGAGCTCTGTATCCCTTTGTAGGGAGTTTAGATATCTGCTGAAGGAGAATCTAATCTAATCTAAATTATAGAAAGCTCACTAAGGCTGCAATATAACAAAGGGATTGGGGGGACCAAAACTAAAGGCACCCAGGTGGCTTTTGAGGTGATCCAGATGAGAAACATTGGCAGTTTGAACTAAGGTAGCAGCAGTGGGGATGGAGGTAAGTAAACTGATTTTAGATGCTCAGGAGTTAGGACTTGGTAAATGACTAGAAATGGGGTGATGAACTCTTGAGAGGAAGGAATAAAAGATGGTCCCCAGGGCTTCCCTGGTGGCGCAGTGGTTGAGAGTCCGCCTGCCGATGCAGGGGACACGGGTTCGTGGCCCGGTCCGGGAGGATCCCACATGCCGCAGAGCGGCTGGGCCCGTGAGCCATGGCCGCTGAGCCTGCGCGTCCAGAGCCTGTGCTCTGCAACGGGAGAGGCCACAGCAGTGAGAGGCCCGCGTACCGCAAAAAAAAAAAAAAAAAAAAAAGATGGTCCCCAGGTTTTTGGCTTAGCCAATTGGTGATAGACACTGAGACAGGGAATGTGTATGAGGGGCAGATAAGGGAAGGGATGATGAATCCAGTTTGGAATATACTGAGTTTGAGGTGCCTTCAAGATATCCAAAAGGTGTCCAGTGGGCAGTTGAATATACGTGAGACCTGACAATATTTTATATATTTCTTCATTATCTAACTAGAAAAAAAAGGATAGTAGATGGCTGATAGCTGAAGAGTTTAGGAACTAGAAGGTGCCTTGAAATGGAAGAGCAAAGGCTTTGGGAAGACAGTGAGAGAACTGGAAGGCTAGAAAGTAGTGGTCAGGGAGTAAGATGTTTAAGATTCCGGGGATATAACAGTACAAGATAATGGATTTGAGATGGTCAATAAAGTGAAAAGCTAGGTGATGGATGGGTAACCCCAGAAGACAGCAGACCTTGGCAAGAAGAAACACTGTGAGCCAGAGGTCAAAAACCATTAATAAATGAGGAGAAATTTGATTGGCAACAGTAAAGTGGTAGGGAGCCTAACAGGTTGGCAAAAGCTTCAAAGATGGAGTAAAGTACAAAAATGGGGGACAGAAGACCCAGTACAGCTTGAGGATGCCAGTGACAAAATGAGAGGTGACTAGGGGGATTTACACTTGGGGCAATTAGCAAAGATGACAAGAATGTGAGCTACGGAATGAGCTGGTTGGCCCTAGGTGTCCTAGTTTGGATTGTTTTTCCTTCAGAAGAATTCAATTCCCATGGAGGAAAGAGCAGCAGCCCTGCAGCAGTATTTCTCTAAAGGGGAGACCAGGGATAGAACTGCCAGATTTAGCAAATAAAAATACAGGATGCCCAGTAAAATTTCAATTTCAGGTACTACATAGACATACAGTAAAAAATTATTTATCTGAGGTGCCTGAAGCATCTTATTGATTTCAACAAAGGTTTGGCATCATGTGGTCCTAACAACCTGCCAGTTGGTCAACCTCTCACCTATTCAATTCAACTCCCTTGTATTAGTCGGAGTAGGCTAACTAATGTAACTATTTGACTTTAAAACATATGGTTGAACAAGTTTATTTCTTGCTAATTAAGCCAGTCACCAAGGCAAAGATGCCCTTCTCTGTGTAGTTACTTTGGGCTCAGGTGGATGAAGGATTTGCCCTGGGAGTCACCTCCATTCCCACCTGATGGAAAGGAAGAGCATGGAGGAGCACCTGTGGGAGGTTTCTATAGGCCAGGCCTGAAAGTGGTAAAGGCACTTCTGTACACTCCATTGGCTGAACTCAATCACATGGTCATATGTAATACAAGGAAGCCTGGAAAATGTAGGATGCACAGGAAGAAAAGAACATGGCTTTGAGTGAGCAATCTCTGCCACACCCTTTATGAGTCTATCTGTGGATTCCCCAGGGATCAAGATTCTGGATCAATAACCTCTGCTTTAGAAGAACAGGCACCCACACATACACCATATCCTAACTGCTATTAAAAATGTGATCAAGGACAGAACTAAAGATCATTACATGCATTCCTTTTTTCCTAGACATCAGGGTTTTTCTGATAGCCAAAAGTGGTACCTATCAAATAGATCTGACTAAAGAGAACCGGAGAAGTTCATCCTGTTGTTCCCAATTCTAGCTGCTAGCCCACCAAGTTGGTTTTATCTTTCCATTATGATGAAATTTACCACAAATCATTCCAAACAACAAATGTTTTCCCCTAATTCTTGCTTATGTAAATGTTGGTTGCCATGACAACAAAAAAGACTGCCCTTGATCAAATGGCAGAGCTTGCTAAGGAACAAGAAACAACTAGCTGGTTCAGCCATAACCCTAACCCCTCAGGCGTGTTTAACAAGGGAAATAAGAAACTGGGGCAATTTCTTATTCAAAAGAAAAAGTGAAAGTAGAGGAAGAACTTGATTCTAGTGGGAGAAAAGATGTGGCCAAAGAATTTACATAAACCACTTCCTCTGTTACCTTCTTTTTTGGGGATGGGATCTGGCTTTCTCCTTTTCTCTTGTTATATCACAAGGCTCCCGGAAGGACTTGGGCCTCAGACTCAGGCCAATTTTGTCTTTACTTCCTACCTACTTTCACATTAGAATGGGTTCATGCCCTTTACCATAATGCACAGAGAGAATTTACCTGCCCCTCTTAGGTGCTTTCTTGAGTTGCTGCCTCTGAGGTCTGTTATTGAAAGACCTAAATGACAACAGGATAAGGAATAACTACTTTGAATATTGTTTAGGCTATATGAAGCTACTTCCATTACACTTGGTATTTTAGAACAAGATAATTTAGACATAATCTTGACACTTTTGTTAATGAAATTCAGCCTTTTTGAAAATATTGTCAAAACCAGAAATTAAAATACCAACCAGTGAATAATCTTTATTGTATGAATATAGCTCCCCTCTAAATAATCCAGTCACCTCCTTTTCTATGGAAAAAGAAAGAACAGGAAAGCACGAGAACCCTTGAGACTAGGCTTTGTCAAGCATTTCATGTTTCTACAACAGAAAGACCTTCAGAAATGGGTGTTATTCTGATATTAAAACGAACCTACAGCCTTCGAGCATACACAAGACCAGGGATACTGGGGACAGCAGCTGAGAGGTAACCGGTCGGGTCCCTATTCCCCAGACTCAAACCCTGCTAAGGAAAACATTATTTGATCAACAAATATGTACTGCCGACTGTGAGCCAAGCTCTGTGCTGGGCTCGGGCAATAGAATAATGAACAAATTAGATATGGCTCCTGCCCTGATGGAACTGATTTACAGTCTAATGGAGGAGGTAGAATGAAATCACAGAAATAATTACAATCTGAGAGGAACTCTGTGAAGGTGAATGATGTGATGATTATAAACGGGATTTAGGGGTTCAGGGAAGATATCTCTGATAAAGCGACATTTAAGCCAGAGGGGGAGGCCAGTTAAGCTCGCTTCGACCTGTATCCCTAGAGGATCCTTAAGCCCTGCTCTTTTTGAACGTCACTTCTTAACAGCTAGCTCTTCTTGGTCCCCTACCTTATCTCCCCATTTCTTTTTCTTCATGATATGTGTGGCAGCAGAGTTCCAAATTCTTAGCTTCCTCCTGCCAAACTTTGGAAGACCATTTTCATATTTTCATCTGTGGACAGGGCCACTTCTCTCTGCGCATCTGTAAGAGGAACAGACTTTAATCTGAAGATAAGGGTCACAAAATTTAAGAGCTGTTATGAGCACTCCAGGCTATATAAAGGAACCCAGCACTCAACCTATCACAAGATTTGGCAGCTTCTTATTAATAAAAAGTGGAAACATACTTAAATCACCTTGCTGTTAAGTGTGTGTACGGCAAAGATGGCCCCCTTGCAAGAGCTTCCTTTAACTCTGGGTTGATACTCTGCTCTGTATACAGCAGTAACCAGACGTTTGTTTTGGGTCCAAGGCAGGATACTCTATCAATGACTGGCAAAGCGTGTCCTTTTCATTTTAAAACTTCACTACCCACAGGACATAAGACTATGGAGTATAAAATCAACCTTTTAGGTATATATATTCACACACTGGTGTGTATGCATCTAAATATACATGTGCTTTGAGAAAGGATGGGAAGAACATAATGTTTAACTCTTTTAAATTTCCTAAATTATCTATCCTGAAAAAAGTGCTTACATAAAAAAGAAGGAATTACACTGAATATCTACCCTAACATTGTAAAAACCTAATGTATAACATCCACACTTCTCATCTGCTTTACAAAGTCCCTACCACATCCATATTTTCTTTATACCCACATATAACCATTTCTGGACAAGTCTGATGTTATCTGTCCACATCATTCCAGCTTTCCAATCATTACATAATCATTCTTCTTAGATTCCCCTCAAATCATTATTTCATGACTTCTGGAGACTTTTCAAAATAACACCAATGATTGATCCCATCTTCTATGAGTACCCACAGAGTGTGTATAATTGTTTCTTTATCTCTTATTCCCTAAGCATAAAAGATTTAGCTCTTTTGTGAAAAATATTCAAAGATTACTTTCTTCAAAAGATCACCAAGCCAAACATTTGGCCATATTTTTATTTACTACATATACTATAAACATATACAATACATGCTACAAAAAAAAAATTTTTTTTTAAATTTAACTGTCAAGAAAGTGTATAGTGTTATAATACAACGGCACATGTTCATATTTTATTTCAAATTGGTTTGCTTATCACCCATTTCAAACCATTAACAGTGAAATGTTACTTAAGGATAATTAAAAATTATCTATTTGCATTATTAACAATAAACAATTCCAACAAATTAATAAGAATTAATCATGTCAAATATTAGTATCCAAAAAACGGGCTTTTGCAGAAATTATTATATAAAATATAGCAGCCAATTTCAGTTTATTTTGCTCTATGATAATGTACATATGCACTTAAATAGGATTCTAGCATTTGCTTTTGGAAGATACTTTTAACAAGTCCTTTGATTTCTTAAGGTCCAACAACCGCCACACCCAGCCAAATCTAATCCAACAGTTCATGTAATGGCTTTGGACAACCGATCATTGAGAAATTCTTATGATTTGGGTAGAGTTGCATGTTCCACCAATATTACATATGATGAAAAGAGACATTACAAGCCAATATCAAAATTGAAGCAAAAGAAAATACAAATATTCAAATCAGTTGTGACAAAGCTTTTCTACAAATATTTTAAATGTCATACTTTTAGGAAACCAAGATTTAATGTGTATTTGGATTTTACAGTGTCTATGCTCTAACTGAAAATTTAACAGAGTAGTCAGATGGAATTAAGTCTAGTATTGCAAATCTGTCCATTCAACATTATTGAGCACCCACTATGTGCATAGCACTGTGCTAACATTTTAAAAGTCGAGTATTAAGGTCCTTATCAAGCATTACCTTAGTGTGAGGTAAAAATATATTAAATTAGCGTCAACTCATTAGTTTCCTTGTGGTAATGTATGTAATCCTGTGCCAGCTGGCTTCCCTGTGCCATATGATGAGCTTCTGCACAACCCTCATTCACTCACACAAGTATCTGTACACCAACTGTGCCAGGCATTGTGCTAGTCACTGGGATACCATGATTTGGCATATGTTCAATGAACGCAAATTAATCTTAACCTATGCAAAACAATTGGAAAGCTACATTACTTTTCTAAAATGAGGCCCAAAGCAAAAAACAAGGTGTTTCTATTGGTCATATCACACCACAGACCAGTAAGTGCCTCTAGACTGCAAACTAACTTTGAAAGTTTCATACTGTCGTCTAAATAGCCTAGATTATTTCTGGTCTTAAAAGTCAATTCTTTGGAGCACCTGACCCCATATAAACCATTCCATACTTAAAAGGGTTTGTAAACTAAACTTGAACACAAAGAAAAAGAGCCCCAAATGAAGGCAGTTTATAATGTAATGTACTTCAAGCACTATTCTGGCCATATGAAATTAATAATACATAAGTAATTCATGATTGGTTCAAACATTTCTCAAACCACTAACCCTATCCCCAAACTCATGTCATTTTAACTTGACTTTTATACAAGTTGTACATAAAGCAAAGGGCAGAATTTGGCCCCCCCAACCGTCTACGGAATATTCTAAGTGATTGGTCCTTCCACTCTACACACAAGCGACGAATTCCAGAGTCCCCTGATAGGATACTGGCCCTCAGGAGAATGGCCCTGCTGGATCCCATGAGCCAGGAGTCTATTTCGCCGTGGTAGCAATGTGAACCCACTATGACCCCTTGAGGGACGGCAGAGAGCTGGGAGTTTGGCTGTCCACGCAGTGACTCCAACACTGGCTTAAAGCTATGCACTGAATAACGTGCTCTGCATACCCTGCTTATCATCTGGAATGAAAACAACACTCGTCTTGAGGATCAACCTATGTGTAGGTTTGGGGAAAAAGAATTACAAGGCTTGAAAGAACCCCAAGAAAAAGTATGAAGCACTGACTGGGAAGGAAGACAAATGCCTCTTGTAGTGTCCTCAGGATTCTCAGGATTTGAACTGTCAGAATGAGTCATACAGTGGTCATGTTGTATAAATGAAAATGCATTCCCACTGGGTACTATCACACGGTGCAGGATGACTTCATGGGGATGGAAGGGAACAGTCTATTGCCATTTGATAGCATGATTTCAGAATGAAAATAAAACCATTGGATACATCAGGGTAAGCAGTGTGCAACACTTCTCTCCTGTCCATCAGTTTTCCACAGGTTGATTTGTATTGCCTGAGAGAAAGAAGGCAAGATACCTATCCCTTCAGATACACTCAGGAAACGTTGCTACCATCTAAAATTGTCATTTCAAAAGTTAACACACTAGCCCTCCAGTTTCGTACCCTGAATATGGTAAATAAGACTAGGGATGGAGTAGTTCAGTCTAAAAGAGATCACAGGTAACAGAATGCTTATATAAACTAGACTGCTTTGACATCTGTAAGAAAATTGTATAGATGGCAATTGGAAAAAAAAAAAAGATTGTTCCCATCTGTGAGCAAAACTGTTTGTTGAGCTATACTCAGCTGAAGTCCTCATCGGGATTCTGTTGATCCAGCAGACGGACATGTGTGAATGGGAAGTGACCTCGTTTGCCATTACACTCCCCTTCCCACTGACCACTCACATTAATCTTCGTAACCTTTACCAGCTCACCGACCTGCAGGAGGAGAATAAGGACAACACTTTATTTCCAGTTATGAATGCAAGCTGAAAAACTCCATTCCTGGTTAGCCATACCCTGCCCACGTGATTGCTCTAGGGCTGATATCACAGAAATGGCTATTCACTGCCTCCCAAGCCCCAGCCACCAGACCGATTACTTGTGGTTAATGCAGGCAGGAGGAAGAAGTGATTTTAGCAGTGCAGAAAAACACAGAGTACAGAAGATAGAAGGGATCTTAAAACATGATTAGAAATCTCAAGTGTCTCTGGAGGAGCAACCCTACCTAGAATGATCTAGTATTCCTTATCTTTGTACCCACTACTCTTAGCTTCCTGCCTGACCCACACTGGCGCTCCCATCCCTGGCATATAGCAGCACAAACCCCCAGCCCACTCTCGTACACATATCCTGGCCTGCTGCTGCTTGTAGAGCAGAAGGCAATCATGGGAAGCATACTTCATTTGGTCCCAGAAAATGAAGTTCTCATCACCTTCCTACCAAGGCAAGGCTTTTCCCACTTGAGCAAGTACAGGCCAAAACTCCAAATTCCATCAGCTCCCTGAAAGACCCCACCTTCTTCAGCAAGTTTTACTTGGCAGAGGCCACTGCCGGCCAGTCCCCCCACTCCCACCCCACCATGTACTGACAGACCTTGTTGCTCCCTCAATGCCACTTGGTACTTGTTCATTAACAATAAGGGGACATCACGTTTTTGCTGTTACAAAAAGCTTCCTGTTGCAACATCAGATATTTTTGACAATCTAGGATATACCTCTATCTTATTATGAATCTTAAGACAAGGTCAGTCTGATGAATGGATTCATCCTGTAGCAAAGTATTTAACAATGGTGAGGTAAGTCCCCAAATGTCACTGGACTAAAGAACTTTATGACTATCCTTTAATTATGAACATCTGAGTTTTGAGCAGGCAAGTTGTTTCTAAACATTACTGTACATTTGGTTTTATTAAATTAATAACTACTACATATTTAACTTTCATATAGTACTATAGAGAGCATTTTATGTAAGTTATTTTCTAATAATCATTATACCCCTATAAGACAGGAATTGTTTTCATTTTACATACGAGAAACTGAGGTTCAGAGCAATTACATATTATACCTGAGGTCACAAAGCCAATGACAGGGCTGAGATTTGAGGCCAGAAATACCTGGCTCCCAAGCCCATTTATGTTTTTTCTGCTATACCAAGAACGTTCAAATTATGCTCCCACAGCCCCGGGGGTTCCTTCCCTAAGAATGCAGGCCAACTACTGGCCAAAGCCAACCCAAGTCTAGGCTGGGGCCTTCTCTAAAACCAGCTTGATCTCACTCACAGAGGAAACACGTTGCCTACTGGCCAGTCTACAATTTCCTAAAGAATTATCTGAAAACCGTAGAGGCCTAAAGTGGTTGTGGGGGTCATAAGATGCTGAGAAAAGGAAGACGGAAACCATCGGATATTAGAGAGACAAGGGATAAGACACAAGTGTGAGAAAAAGCAGCAGCTTGATTTGTTGATAGTGAAGGCCAATGGCATAAGGGGAGGAGAGGGGAAAATGATATTGCATGTACATCTTTCCAAACAGATCCAGTTCCTATAGGCTGCTAGCACCAGGTTCTGTTTATTCCCAGCAATCTTCCAATTCAGTTCCTGACATCTGAGCAGGCCAACTATGACAAGCAAAAATTTTCAAACAGTCTTTGAAGAGAGGAAGCCCGGAGCATCAAGTGAAAATTTCCTTGGTAGTAAAAACAATCTAAAAGATTTCTTCCTATATCCCCAATTCTAGTTCTCAGACTATCTCACTTGTTCTCTTCTTTTTAAAATCCTTGGGACTTCCCTGGTGGTCCAGTGGTTAAGAATCCGCCTTCCAGTGCAAGGGATGCGGGTTCGATCGCTGACTGGGGAACTAAGATCCCATATGCCGCAGGGCAACTAAGCCCGCGCGCCACAAATACTGAGCCCACAGGCCACAACTAGAGAGAAGCCTCCACGCTGCAATTAAGACACCGCGTGCCGCAATGAAAGAGCCCGAGTGCTGCAACTGAGACCCAATGCAGCCAAATAAATTTTTTTTTAAAAAAGTGCGAGGGAAAGAATATGAAAAAAAATAATAATAAAGTAAAATTCTTGCAGTGTTGCAAGAAGTTAGCCTCTACATAAACTCCATAATGTGACTATTCCTTAGTGAATTTTCCTTGTTTCTGAACTGTCAACTACCTTTGACTCCCCACTCTTCACACATCCACACACACAACACGTTACTGGAATAATTGCCCGTGTGCTGCTAGCCCCTTGCTATGATACAGTAAATTATATCAAGTGCAGCACTCCCACCGCTGTTTTTGTTATTTATTTGTACTATGCGTTAAAACACTCACGTCATACTAAAGTGCTATTCAGGTAGCTGGACCCAGAATAATACAAGTCCCTGACCTTAAGAAAGAAAAAAAACATTTGAGGGGATGTGTTTGCTCATGTCAAAAATCTAAATTGCCACTCATGTTAGATTCCCCTCCAGATGGGGATGGATGAAAGGGTCAGTTTCTTTCAAGAAGCTGGTTTAATGACATCCCAGCTGTCATATGTGAATCCATCATTTTACTGATATTAAAAACACACCCAAGGGACATGAGGGAACATTCTGGAGTGCTGAAAATGTTCTATACTTTCATCTGGGTGGTTGTCACATAGGTATATATACATGTAAACTCACTGAGCTATATACTTATATACTTAGGATTGGTACGTTCTACCAAATGATTTCATATCTAAATAAAAAAGTGAAAAGAAAAGAATGTTTGTTATGTTTTATCCAGCTTTTCTAGGTATTTTGTAAAAGATGGTTCTTCAGGATACATCCTTAAGCCCACCATTATACTTGATACCAAAATCTAGGTTTAAACACCTCTCTTTTACTGTAAGATTGCCGTTATTCTTAAGCATTCAAAGTGTTGTCTCAAATCACATCCCAAAGAGCTCTAAGTGACGGGTAGGTAGAAATGTGGACCACCTTGCTGTTAATCAGTACCACAAAACCACACCAGCTTCTCCACAAACAGGGCAAAACCTGCTGATCTGCCCTCTGGCCTTTCTTCCTTCAGAGTTCGAAGGGAGAAACGAGTCGGGGTTCCCATACGGCAAGATGTTACTGGGGGGATGAATGAAGTGCAAATTAGTCCTTTGGACAACATCAGAGTCTGACATCATACAACATCTCTGATGTATACACTCTCTTGGTTCTACCCTACAGAGAAGGGCTCAGGAAAAGCACACCATCTTCTAGAATCCAAAATCTTTTTTTACAGTTGCTTAGGTTCTTGGCAGAGAAGTCCAACCACCACAGGGTGGGAAAAAAAAGCTGTGTCATGACTCTGAAACGATTCTGATTTTTAAATGGATAAAAGAAGAAAGCTGTAAGTGGTTAAGAGGCTAACTAACCTGCCCAAAGCGGCCCTGAAGTACAAGTACTTTGAGGAAGACCTGATTAAAATTAAATACCCTATGTATAATACCCTATGCGTTCTTTCTTCCAAAATACTCAAAGCACATGGGGACTCTTGGGGTCAAGAACAGACAAGTCCCAAAGGCAACATGACTCTCCTTTAGAACACATGAGGCCCTCGAGCTCCAACAGGGTGGAAGAAAGGGTAGCTGTCGAGCCTGGGGCTGAGTGCAGGAGGCGATGGGGCAGTCTAGGCACATGGTGCTCCACTAAGTCCAGGTCTTTCTCCAAGTCAGACGTGACACCATAATTTGTGCTCCTCTTCCCGTTAAGCAACAACACTCTGAAGCAGAATTCCCCAATGCCAGACCAGGGGATGCATATAGGTTTGAAGCTTGGTGTACTACTTCAAGGACAAAGAAAGCAAAACTGAATACTTGCCCCAGAAATGTTACAATTTTAAGACACAAAGGAATGTACTAATCAGTGAGCGCAGTAATAACTTAGTTCTAACACTACTGATTTCAAAATTCAAGTTATAGATGGAAAAAAAAATCCTCATCTGCATGCTAATGAAAAAGAAAGAACTTATAAAGGACCTAAAGCACTATGAAGCAGTTAACCTTTCCTTTCATGAGGCAGACCTCACTAACACCTTGTAAAGGAGAGACAGTGATGATTCTTTCGCCACCAAGGTACTATTTTAGTGTCCAGTCAGTTCCTAGCCTCTCAACCATATACCACATCCTCAGGAGCAAGTGCGCAAGTAAATTATGGCACCATCTGTAAAGAGGACTGAATGTGGTTACTTCAGTTTCTTCACTCCCAGGTAACTTGAGGAGCACACTGGTTTCCTTCCCTAGCTCTGTGTAGTTCCCAAGGTCAATCATGATCTTGGTACAGATTAGTCAAACCTAGAATTGATCTACAAGCCAAAAAAAAAAAAAAAAAAAGAATTGATCTAGGAGCAAAAGATTACCCAGTTCACCTTCACCAGTGAGTTCCAGTGATAATGAAAAAGAAACTGGAGCCCAAATGGCATTAAACAGGAGACATCAGGGAGCTGTGTGACCTAGTCAGCTGGTGTAACCCCAGGTGACTGCTTTTCTAGTTTGCCTTCTAACATGAAAGGCATCAACAGTTGCCAACGTTCCTTTGATCCGGATTTGCTGCATGATTCCAGTGAGCTCAGGGCAGGAAACACACATAACTTCATATAAATAAAACCAGGGAAACCAAGTACAGAGATGGAGTACAGGGACCTTGTTTTCAAATATTTTCATACATACCAAGAACACATTTAGTAAATATTTCAAGATTTGACTGAAGGAGGAAAAAAAGGTAAGAAAACTACAGCAATCTAAGACAGGGGTCAGCAAACTATGGTCCATAAGCCACAACCAGCTTGCTGCCCCCTCTGTAAATAGTTTTATTGGAACACAGCAAGCTCATTTGTTGTTTTTCTACGACTGCTTTCTAGCTGCAATGGCAAAATGACAGAGGCCAGATGGCCCATAAAGTCCTTTACAGAAAGAAAAAGTCTGCAGACCCCTGATCTAAGGAATAGGTGATATTTAGGGTCCATCTAAAATCTTTCAAATCAGTGAAGACAAAATGACAACAATTCAGTCTTAATGATTCACTTGCCTCAGAGATGGACTGAAATGGGCATGGCTCATATTGGTGGAAAGTTGCAGGTCTTTGAGATTTAACTGGTAGGTAGGCTTCCTGGTGTAGAGCAAAAGCACCACACTGAAGACAGGTCTTACCCTGATTCTAGTCCAAGTCAGAAAAGATTTTCTATAGTTCAACAACTGATAATGACTGCAACTAAGTTCCCCATCCCCTTGGTGAGAGGTGGGGAGATGACCACATACAGCAGGTACATTTTAGCTCAACATAAAGAATTTTCTAAGAACTAGTCCAGTGAACTAGACCTGAGGTTCCCAAACTGTACAGTGTCAGAGTCACTGCAGCAAATTCAGAGGGGTGCCACCAAGTATTTTAAATTTTTGAGGGAAACACAGCAACATTTCTTATGCCATGTGAACTACCAGCTCGAGGCAGTTAAAAATTTTGACATCAGATTATACTACATCCCTTTCAAAGATGTCATATCTTTGTAGAGCTGGGTTTTGGCAGTTGCTATGATAAAAATCAAGTACCTCATGAAAATAAGTGTAGAACAGGAAATGAAGGTGGCAATGTTCCATATGGTCCCAAGGCTTGAGAAACTAAGGTGTACACATCTCATTAGTTAAATAACTGAAGTTATTTTATTAAAACAAAAATATTATTTTCTTCCAATTATTTTTATTATTTTTTCAAGTGGGTACTACGTTATTAAGATATAAATATTTAAGCTGTTTGAACCTACTGACTTAATAAATGGAACTGTTAAGTATTTCATTTGGCCTGGAACATTGTAAAATATTACTGAAACACTATGGGTTCTATGATCCAAGAAAGTTTGGAACCTCTAGACTACACTGTTGTGGATGATACAGAGCTCCCCAAAAGTAGAGATAATTCAAATACATGTTTAAAATCATCTGGGGGCGGAGGGGCAGAGAGATAGGGATACGGGATTAAGAAGGTACAAACTATTATGTACAAAACAAGCTACAAGGGGGACTTCCCTGGCAGTCCAGTGGTTGGTACTCTGCGTTTCCACGGCAGTGGGTGTGGGTTCAATCCCTGGTCGGGGAGCTAAGATCTCACATGCCATGCGGCGTGGCCAAAAAACCCAAAAAAACAACAAACAAAAAACAAAAATAAACTATCAAAAAATAAAAAATAAAATAAAATAAGCTACAAGGATATATTTACAACACAGGTAACATAGCCAATATTTTCTAATAACTATAAATGGAGTATAACCTTTAAAAATTGTGAATCACTATGTTATACACCTGTAACTTACATGATATGGTACATCAACTATACTTTAATTTAAAAAATTATTTTAATTTATCTCTAAGGATACCAGAGGGCCTGCCTTCAATGTCCAAGAAGCTGGATTAGTTACTTCCAAACTCTGTTCCCATTGAGATACTGTAATCTGAAATGAAGAAGTCCAAAAAGGATAGAAGGAGAGGGAAAGCAGACAACTGTCTCAATGAACAATACAGAAATCTACAGCTACAATTCCAGAAAAAGACAAACTGAACACAGCCAAGACTTGTCACTCAGGTTCTTATACTTTCTAATCTCATTTTTTCTCTCTGGATCACAGGGAATATTAAGGTCTTCACTCTGCTTTTCCATACATAGGTCAAAAGGCCTAAATAACTTAGGTTTCACAGAGTTCCACATGGGGAGATGTAGAGTTGATGTAGTCACTGCTGCATATAATCAGGGACCCAAAGCACTTTACACCGTCCCTTATCTGTGCCCTGAAGGACAGGTCCATGCCTAAGTCCACCTGAGAAGCTCCTTGGTTACGCAGAAGTCTTATAATACCAAAGGCAAGATGCCAGAAAATGGAAGTTACATGATTAGTACATTTAAAGATAATGGGGGGGCTTCCCTGGAGGCACAGTGGTTAAGAATCCACCTGCCAATGCAGGGGACACGGGTTCGAGCCCTGGTCTGGGAAGATCCCACATGCCGTGGAGCAACTAAGCCTGTGAGCCACAACTACTGAGCCTGCGCTCTAGAGCCCATGAGCCACAACTACTGAGCCCATGTGCCACAACTACCAAAGCCTCCGTGCCTAGAGCCCATGCTCCGCAACAAGAGAAGCCACCACAATGAGAAGCCTGTGCACCACAACGAGGACCCAATGCAGCCATAAATAAATAAACAAACAAATAAATATTTAAAATAAATAAATAAATAAATAAATAAATAAATAAAGATAATGTCAGGGGGGCTTCCCTAGTGGAGCAGTGGTTAAGAATCCGCCTGCCAATGCAAGGGACAGGGTTCGATCCCTGGTCCAGGAAGATCCCACATGCCGCGGAGCAACTAAGCCCATGTGCCACAACTACTGAGCCTGCGCTCTAGAGCCCGTGAGCCACAACTACTGAGCCCACATGCCAGAAGCCACCGCAAGAAGCCTGCACACCACAATGAAGAGTAGCCCCCGCTCACTGCAACCAGAGAAAGCCCACGTGCAGCAAGGAAGACCCAATGCAGCCCAAAATAAATAAATAAATAAATTTATTAAAAAAGACAATGTGAGGGACTTCCTTGTTGGTCCAGTGGTTAAGAATCCGCCTTGCAATGCAGGAGACGCCAGTTAGATCCCTGGTCAGGGAACTAAGATCCCACATGCCACAGGGCAATTAAGCCCGAGCGCCACAACTAGAGAGCCTGAGTGCCGCAACTACAGAGCCCACGTGCTCTGGAGCCCACACGCCACAACTAGAGAAAAGCCCGCACGCCTCAACGAAGATCTCGTGTGCCACAACTAAGACCCAATGCAGCCAAAAAATAAATAAATATTAAAAAAAAGAAAAAAAGATAATGTGATTATTCTGGACAGTCTACAGAGGCATAAAATAAACTTTAACACCTGCAATTTACAAGATAAATTCACTATTCAAGCTCCCATGGAGCCAGAAGCATGAAACAAAAACCGATCAAATCAAAATCTTAGATCAGCAGCAGAGCAACTAAGCCCGTGCGCCACAACTACTGAGCCTGTGCTCTAGAGCCCACGTGCTGCAACTACTGAAGCCCATGCACCTAGAGCCCCGGCTCTGCAACAAGAGAAGCCACCACAATGAGAAGCCCGTGCACCATAATGAAGAGTAGCCCCTGCTCGCCACAACTAGAGAAAGCCTGTAAGCAGCAACGAAGACCCAACGTAGCCAGAAAAAATTAAAAATAAAAAATAAACTTCCATTTCTTAAAAAAAAAAACAAACAAACTTAGATCAAATCTAAGATCAAAAAGATAAAAGGTGCCTCTGCACTGTTCTAGTGTTACTTCCAGTGTTTCTCCTTCAAAACACTCAGCATATCTACATTTGTTTAAAATCCGTCTTCATTAGAAGCTCCGGATGGAACAGATGGTGTCTTCCTGGTTCAGTTACATTCCCCCAGAATTACAGTGGGCAGAGGAATACCCCTACTTTGGTTGTTAGCTAGAATTAATCCCTTCTTTCCAACAGGCTTCATTCCTACTAGAGAAATCTGATGGGTAGGAAAAGAGGAAATAGGCATTAACTTATATTCTACTGGAGGACTCTGTTCCAGCAAATATACCATGCAGGAAACATCCATCTGTAAGATGAGGACAGGTAGATCTTGAACAATTTTTTATTTTTTTAAGTACAGAAACCCTCTGTACTTAAAAAATCTTAGAGAGGCCCTGATATATAACACAGTAAAAAACAGAGTTGCTTTGACTAAAAGCAAGAGAGGGAACCCAGAACCTTGCATCCTCAGCTACCTCCTG
This sequence comes from Hyperoodon ampullatus, assembly GCF_949752795.1. NCBI lineage: Eukaryota > Metazoa > Chordata > Mammalia > Artiodactyla > Ziphiidae > Hyperoodon > Hyperoodon ampullatus. Next base: position 43,506,534 of record NC_136932.1, on the reverse strand, counting down.
CGAAATGTTAGGGCACTGTGGAGCAGTCTGAACCCTATTATGTCTAGGGTTCTGCCCAATTCTAAAATGCAATGATTCTAATTTATCATGTTCAAGTTAACTGTAAGACTCCACTAAAACGTGCCTAGCTCATCTACAGATCTAAATTTATAGTGGGTCAAATATAGCAATGAATGTTTTTCTTATCAGAATGCTACAGTCAGAAAGCCAGAGTCTCCTAATCTTACCTCCTAGCCTCATCTCAATAGGGATGAGGCATCAGCTCCTATGAAAAACCAGAGATGGGAAAGGAAAACTGCCTCCCTGCATAGAGAATACAACTTAAGATATGCTGTCAGTGAAACCATACAAAACTTACACTGAGGAGGGCAGCATCACTGTTCTAAAACAAAAAGAATCACAGATTGAATCTGGGTATGGTTGAAAAGGCACCAAGGTAGATCTGGGTTCCTCATATCTCTACCTCGAACTAGTTTAAACAACCCATTCGATTTGTCTCAACATAAGTTTTTTCATACAACGAATAAGGATATCTAAGGTCTTTTCCAGCTCTAGATTTCTATGATGCTAAACTAACATCATGTTTTTTTAAGTACATACAGTGTTTTAAAGCTATTATTTGGGGTATTTGTTCTAACTTGAAAGAAGCTATCTTCATCAATCAACATATATGGCTCAAAACTAATGTCCAAAAAAAAGAAAACTTACTGAAATCATAAACTAGTCTTCCACTTTAGTTTTTATTTCGTAAGATTTAGGTTTCACAGTAGCAGAACAGCTCAACCATCTTTGAGCACTAAAGCCTCTAATCAAGGCAGGTATCATTCAAAACAATTCTGGTGGGACTTCTCTGGTGGTGCAGTGGTTAAGAATCCACCTGACAATGCAGGGGACACGGGTTCGATCCCTGGTCCGGGAAGATCCCACACGCCGCAGAGTGACTAAGCCTGTGCGCCACAACTACTGAGCCTGAGCTCTACAGCCTGCGTGCCACAACTACTGAAGCCCACGCACCTAGAGCCCATGCTCTGAAACAAGAGAAGCCACCGCAATGAGAAGCCCGCACACCACAACAAAGAGTAGCCCCGCTTGCCGCAACTAGAGAAAGCCTGCGTGCAGCAACAAAGACCCAACGCAGCCAAAAAATAAATTAATTAATTAATTTAAAAAACAAAAAACAATTCTGGTAATTCCCTCGTGGTCCAGTGGTTAGGACTTGGTGCTTTCACTGCAGTGGGCCCGGGTTCAACCCCTGGTCGAGGAACTAAGATCCTGCAAGCCACACAGTGCAGCCAAAAGACAAAACAAAACAAAACAATTCTCTTTGAGAAAGGAATTGCAAATGAAAGCAAAATTAATGTGATAACTATTCTCTACTGGGTGTCAGCTGGCTTGTTCCAAGAATGCTATTTTCACACTCCAGCCCAGTGCTAACAGAGTCTGCAATAAATGTCAAGAGTCACAACTGTCATGTGCACAGCACCGTGTTGGTTGTTGCCATCATCTGAACTTAAATGAAAACATGAGGCTAGAAACTTTTCCTTACCCTCCAAACTCTAAGTGGGAAAAAGTGGTGTGACCTAGACAACATACATTTCATTTCTCATCAAAACCAGGACACAATTCTTTTAAGTCACAACATGATCTCTTAAAAACACACATTTTTCAGTCAAACCTGTAAGACCTAACTAACCCTCCTTTGCATCCATTATTCAGAATGTAAAAGAAAAATTTCAAATCCAGTAACATCAGAGACTACTTCAAATAAATTCCAGCTCACTGTACAGGCTAATACTCCCACTTAAAGGGCAGCTCCCCCGCCTCAGTGTATAAACATGACCCAAAGGAAACAAAATTTAGAGATTTCAGTTTACAAGAATATACTTTTGCACCTTCTCTACTAACTTGTGCTCACAAAACTTCAGCCTGTGCTTATGAAATTTAGCTACTTACGTTCAAGTTACCATATCTGAAAGGCTCTGAAAGATGGGAAAGCATGCTACTTCTACACTAGCTTTTATGCTGAACTAGCTCTGCATAACTCAGAAAGGAAGAAGAAAAGAAGGGAGGGAGGGAAGGAGAAAGAGAGGAGATAAGGGACAAAGCTGTAAGTGCTAAAGACAGGAATAAATACAATGCAATGGTTGGCGAGAGGAGGTGGGCTACCAAGGATAACTATTCACCCGTAAAAGGCAAAACTTTATTCCTCAGGAGGAACTGGCTTCTTGTCTATAAAATGCATTAAACAGAGGGCTTCCCTGGTGGCGCAGTGATTGAGAGTCCGCCTGCCGATGCAGGGGACACGGGTTCGTGCCCCGGTCCAGGAAGATCCCACATGCCGCGGAGCGACTGGGCCCGTGAGCCATGGCCGCTGAGCCTGCACGTCTGGAGGCTGTGCTCCGCAACGGGAGAGGCCACAACAGTGAGAGGCCCGCGTACCACCAAAAAAAAAAAAAGCATTAAATAACAAAGACCAAGTAAACCTGCTGCTCCTGGGAATTAATACTTTTGGGTATGTATCTCTTCATACCTATACACTTTACTGTTCCTCCTGAATTACTTGATGAATACAATCAATCAATGGTAAGAAACCCCATACCCCCTAAAGTAAAAACATTTTTATAAGAAAATTAGTTTAAGTATTTTGATAGACACCACTTATTGTACTCAAATCTGTGTGAGTCCATCTTGTTTTAGATAATGATAAACAGAAAGAAAGAAACAGATTAGAACATAGAAGATGAGAAAAAATATTTTAGGTTAATTCCTGTGAATTCAGGTAGTATTATTAAAGTAGTCAAAGTATGGTTTAGTAGATCAATCAGAACATTCAGTTATACAGTTTTAAGCTTACTCATTCCAAAATAGGTTTTCTATAAAAAAGAGAAAACCCAACATTAAATGCCAAAATCAGTACTTAATGGTAAAGTACCATTCGACATCTATAACAACATCACAATGCTGTTGCTTGTATTCAGCATTCCTACAAAGCTCTAAGAGGTCTGAAAGGGAGACCCTGTAGCAGATCTCTTCTTTCTACATTTTGCACATTATGTACCTCCAAAGCCAAGGCTGTCTTGTCGTAGGCATTAGGGACTCGCTTCTGGATTACCCTGGCATAAATGGGCCCATTCTGGAGGTTAGGGAGCGGAGTGTTGACGCTGGGTTGGGCATAGGGCCCAGGCTCCGGCCCACCCAGTGGCTGTGGGTGGGAACCCTCCTGGTTACCTCCAATCAGAGCCGATACTGAGGCGGAGGCAGGTCTATACTTCTCGACGTAAGGGACTGGAATCATCCCCCTCTTGCCTTCGCTGTCCTCCGCATTCCACCACTGCTCTTCAGGCTTATCCCGGATTCTCAGGATGTCTCCTTTCTTAAAGGGAAGATCTTCCTCATCATTCCCATTAAAGTCAAAGAGGGCTCGTACATACTCTGCCTCCTCCTGCCTGAGAATCACTCCACTACCCTGCCTGGATCTGGAAACTGGTTCTATCAATGTTGTAGTGTCCAAATAGTGTATTTTGTAGAATTCCAGTAAAGCAGGCAATGAATCAAATTCTTGATCTCCTATTCGGAGTCTGGAGGGGCTCACCCCTGGAAAAAAACAGAGCAGGGTATTATTTAAAGATATATTATACTGGAGATGCAATGTAGATTTTAAGCATTTCCCAAACACGTTTAGTCAATATTTAATCAGAAAGAAAGAAACAAACAAACAAACAAAAACCTGTCTAGAATAAATAACTGCTTCTCCTAATAGTAAACTAAAATCATACTTTGTAGCTCAAACATTCCCTGGGAAGAAAGATGCCTATCACCATCTGCAGCAGAGTCAGAAGGCTATGATAGACCAACCATGCCAGTCATGACATGCTCTCATACTGGATCAAAGACAGAGCAACATGGAGACTTCCTGTTCATTCTTCCCAAGTGTTCTGGTGCTATTCCATTTACAGGGTACAAACGGTTCAAGGCTGTGTCACAATCTTCTTTTCAACCTCAGGAAATGTAGCAAGCTCTCCTTTTTCATAAAAGTCACAGCAGCTATCCCAGGAAGAGGTGGGGAGAGCTTGGTATCTACCCCAGGATCATACATTCGTATCTTCACATCTAGAATGTATAATTCCTAATAAGATAAAGTTTTAGACTATCTTTTTAATCTACAATTAATGACCTCAATCTCACTTCTGACAACTAAAAACTAAGAAGCTAACTGCTTGAAAATCAACTTATAAGATCTTCACTTAAATAAAACATGGAAACTGGACTGTTCCCTTAGAAACAAACAGGTCTTGAAAAAAGGTAAACAAGGATGCTCAGGAAAATAAAGAAGTGTTAAAATCCTCAAACTGATGACACACTGAGGGTCCAAGAGAAAGGACATATTAGGAATGCTTAAAATTCACATGACACAAAGATGTGTGAGGCCTTTGACACAGGGCATACTTTAAACTGGTTCCCTCCCTATCCTGAGATTCTAGAATTGAAGGATAATAAATGAATGTATTTTGCTTCAAATAAGAAACAAAGTTTCTAATGAGGAATACAAACCTTTAACTTGCACTCTGCTAAGCACCCAAAATATCAATATCTTAATTGGATTCTTTACTATTTGGTTTCCTGATAAAGGAATGCATAGCTCTACAGAACACTGCTTTTCATGGAGTTTATTTTTTTACCTTTTTTTTAATTTTTTTTTTTTTTTGCGGTACACGGGCCTCTCACTGTTGCTGCCTCTCCCGTTGCGGAGCACAGGCTCTGAACGCTTAGGCTCAGCGGCCATGGCTCACGGGCCCAGCCGCTCCGCGGCATGTGGGATCTTCCTGGACCGGGGCACGAACCTGTGTCCCCTGCATCGGCAGGCGGACTCTCAACCACTGCTTCATCAGGAAAGCCCTGGAGTTTATTTTTTAATCAGCCTTAACCCTGCCACAGGATACTCTTATAATTCACTGAGTTACAACCTCCCAGGTTTTTTGTTTGTTTGTTTGTTTTGCGGTACGCGGGCCTCTCACTGTTGTGGCCTCTCCCGCTGTGGAGCACAGGCTCCGGACGCGCAGGCTCAGCGGCCATGGCTCACGGGCCCAGCCGCTCCGCGGCATGTGGGATCTTCCCGGACCGGGGCACGAACCCGTGTCCCCTGCATTGGCAGGCGGACTCTCAACCACTGTGCCACCAGGAAAGCCCCCAGGTTTTTTATATAGGTATATATATACACACGTCATAAATACATTTTTATAACTAGATTACTATAATTTTATACCTTGCCCCTTTTCCTACTATAAAATAAAAATGTTTTACTTTATACCATATTCTATTATATAATATTTATATAATAAAAACTTCCCCATATTCTTCAAGAATATGACTTCTAATGGCTATAAAATAGTCCCAACTTTTCACTATTGCAAACAATGCTGTTATGAGTGTTTTTGTTCTGGTCTACTAATGAACATTTTTATTACTTCCTTATGATAAACTCCTTGAAATGCAATTTTTGGATCAAAGGGTAAGAACATTAAGGTTTAGGGACTTCCCTGGCGATCCAGTGGTTGAGACTTCACCTTCCAATGCAGGGGGTTCGGGTTCGATCGCAGGTTGGGGAGCTAAGATCCCACATGCAGGCCAAAAAACCAAAACATAAAACAGAAGCAATACTGTAACAAATTCAATAAAGACTTTAAAACTGATCCACATCAAAAAGAAAAAAACAAAACAAAACAAAACATTAAGAACATGAAGGTTGGACTTCCCTGGTGGCACAGTGGTTAAGAATCCACCTGCCAACGCAGGGGACATGGGTTTGAGGCCTGGTCCGGGAAGATCCCACATGCCACGGAGCAACTAAGCCAGCACGCCACAACTACTGAGCCTGCGCTCTAGAGCCCACGCGCTGCACCTACTGAGCCCACAGGCCGCACCTACTGAAGCCCGTGCGCCTAGAGCCCATGCTCCTCAATGAGAAGCCACCGCAATGAGAAGCCCACACACCACAACGAAGAGTAGCCCCCGCTCACCGCAATTAGGGAAAGCCTGCCTCACCGCAGCAGCGAAGACCCAACGCAGCCAAAATAAATAAAGTTTAAAAAAATAATAATACTACTACTAAGGTTTACGGTGCCAAACTGTCCTCCAAGAAGTTTGATAGTTTTACACTCCCACCAGTAGTTTATGAGTTCCCATTTTCCCCATATCCTTGCCAAACAGCAGGGATCTCTTCTTAAATATTATCTTTGATTGTTTGATGTTTTTCATGTTTATTGACTATTTGTACTTCTTTTGTGAAAGTTACTTGTTCGATTCCTTTGTTAAGGGAAACAGCCAATCTACCCTCTCCGCTCCTATTAAGACTAGCCCACCCATCTAAAACCCTTTGCTATTAATGCTGTGAAACAGGAACACTGTGGTAGCCCAGCTGTCTAAATCACTTCACCACTCTAAAAAAAATGAGACCAAATTATTTTGTTCAATGTTAGAAGAAAACACTTCTTCCAGAAAGACCAGAAAAAGTACATTTAAAAACTCTGGAAGTTAATCAAAAGTCCTCAATACAGAATGAGTACTGATGAGTGCCTTCTCTTTTCACCCAAATGAAAGAAAGATCAAGACACTGAGAGGACAGATGCACATTTCTTATATTGCAAAAGTCCATCTGTGGAATTCATGGCTGTAAACTAAAACAAGTTAATAGCCCACATTCAATAATGTTGGCTGTCTCTCCAACTCAAGATGTTGAAATACATGCCCAAACCCAGGATTGTCCATCTACAGCAAACACTCATCAGACACCAGCATAATGCAACCCCATAGTTCCAAGTTCAGGACTGGAGAGATGATTTTGGTTATGACCATACCAGAGCATGGTGGTGCTATATTCTGGAGTTTCTCTTCACTAAAGCGGATCACTGATGGGCAATTATTCCTATTCAAGTCTGGTAAACGAGATGCATGGCTATCTCACCTATCACCGCTAGGCTATAGTGAACTTTCAGGTCTGTGGAACTATGTTAAGAACAGGGTCAGTGTGAGCTCCAAGAAGTCCTACTTAGCACTGCCTGGTCAAGAAAGCCTCCAGGGCAAAGTGGTAGGGAGAACCTTCACACCAGCAGAGCACCCCGGCTTAGAAAATGGTCCTGATGACACCTGGGAAGAAAAGCTCCCTTGCTAGAATTTACCCAACTACATTCCAAGGTACAACAGCTAATATGGTTTTCACTAGTCACCTTTTTGGGACAGTGGTTGGCAGACTGTACGTGCTTATTAAGTGTTAGATATTATTCTTTTTTTAAAATATTTTTATTTACTTATTTATTTACTTACTTACTTATTTATTTTGGCTGCACTGAGTCTTAGTTGTGGCACGCGGGATCTTAGTTGCAGCATGTGGGATCTAGTTCCCCAACCGGGGATCAAACCCGGGCCCCCTGCATTGGGGGCATGGAGTCTTACCCACTGGACCACCAGGGAAGTCCCATGTTAGATATTATTCTTAATGAACATAACTCTGAAGTGAGGAAAAGTTAAATCAAGATCTGTTCCCAGCTTTGAGAAACTCACAGTGTAGTTGGGGATACAAGCATACGCAGTGTGGTTAGTAAGCAAGGAGTGTAGCAGCATGTCTTAGGAAGACATTATTTTTTTCCCCTGGCTTTCACTTCCAACTGGAGACATGCTTACAAAAAATAGTGGCAACAACAAATCATGTTCTAAGATACAACAAAATCACAATAAAAGAGCAGCTCTTTCTGTTCCTGAACAGTTCTTTTCTTTTTTGGCCACACTGTGCGGCTTGGGGGTCTTAGTTCCCCGACCAGGGATCACACCAGGGATCGAACCCAGGCCCCCAGCTGTGAAAGCTCCGAGTCCTAACCACTGGACCGTCAGGGAAGTCCCCGAATGCTTCTAAGGTACTCTTTTCATTCCAAGATGGCAACTACTCCCTTTCATCCACTGTTATGGTTTCTCCGATTACTGTACTATCCCAAGTGAAATGTGTTTTGGGTTTTTTTGGGGGGGTGGGATAGGGTTTAGAAGAACAAATAAGACCACTAAGCCAAGTCCCTTAAAAAGATCAGTATGAGAATTCTGAAAACAAAAACTGTCAGTTCATCTGCCAGAAAGGCAGCAAGTTGGTTCAATTCACTTCTTGCTCAAATGCTTCATGATGTGATCTGGGCCCACTATTTTTTTTTGATTTTTGCTTGGCAATTCCAACACACACAAAAATACAAGGAAAACACCAAGTGAAAATTTACCTATAAATTCTTTACCTTTCCTTTCTTTAAAAAAAGGTATATATATATATATATATATATATATTTTTTTTTTTTTTTTTTTTTTTTTTTTTGGCCACGCCGAGAGGCTTATGGGATCTTGGTTCCCCAACCAGGGATCAAACCCAGGCCCAGGGCAATGAAAGCATGGAGTCCTAACCACTGGACTGCCAAGGAATTCCCTTTTCCTATTCTAACAACACTATAATTATTCCATAGAGGAATACCTGTTTTTGCATACTGCTGCAGCAGTTAGAGTTAGATATATGGGGCGATCAAGCTTCACTAATCCAGAAGAGAAGGAGGAGGAACAGAACATACATAAGCCCCAGATAAGCCCAAACCTCACCACAGCTATGCGTTCTGGTTCCTTTTCCCTAGTTCATCTCCTTCCAACCACAAACAGCCAAAGGCAGGAAATAGAAGGGCGGGAAAGGAAGGAGATACAGTCAGTCAGTCTAGAGAACAGAACAACAGAGTTCTCATAGCTGGGACTTGGAAAACCTCACTGACTTGTTCTACATTAAACCTGTGCTGGATTCTGAATGTGCAGTTATGAACACAATCAGATATCAAAATCAATGCAATCAGAAGTATCTTTTAACCGAAAGAGTTGTACATGCTCAACTCATTACTTCTAAGCATTTCAGCCCTCAAGTTACATCAGTTTTTACAAGACCACTCTCTGGAGGTTTTATGAAGAACACCCAAGAGCTCTGTGGGCTAAACAGGCCAGGTCACTTCTGGCATGGGCACCACCACAGTGGCTCCATCACCAGCCTCTCAGTCTCACAGCACTTCCTCTTCTTTCCTTTCCCCTTTAATTCTCATTCCCTCTTTCTCCTCTGCCTAAGCTATTTACAGAGGCTGCTTAAGCACTCTTACTACCTGTCCAATACAAAGGGCTAATAAGGCCACTGACTTCCATTTGAGAAAGTATACTGAAAAAAAAAAATGTCATGAAGAACCTAGGGGCAAGATGGGAATAAAGACACAGACCTACTAGAGAATGGACTTGAGGATACGGGGACGGGAAAGGGTAAGCTAGGTCAAAGTGAGAGAGTGGCATGGACATATATACACTACCAAACGTAAAATAGATAGCTAGTGGGAAGCAGCCGCATAGCACAGGGAGATCAGCTCGGTGCTTTGTGACCACCTAGAGGGGTGGGATAGGGAGGGTGGGAGGGAGACACAAGAGGGAAGAGATATGGGGATATATGTATACATATAGCTGATTCACTTTGTTATACAGCAGCAACTAACACAACAATGTAAAGCAATTATACGGGATGGGATGGGGAGGGTGGGAGGGAGGGAGATGCATGAGGGAAGGGATGTGGGAACAGATGTATATGTATGACTGATTCACTTTGTTATAAAGCAGAAACTAATAAAAAAAATAAAATTTAGGGCTTCCCTGGTGGCGCAGTGGTTGAGAGTCTGCCTGCCGATGCAGGGGACACGGGTTCATGCCCCAGTCTGGGAAGATCCCACATGCCGCGGAGCGGCTGGGCCCGTGAGCCATGGCCATTGAGCCTGCGCGTCCGGAGCCTGTGCTCCGCAACGGGAGAGGCCACAACAGTGAGAGGCCCGTGTACAGCAAAAAAAAAATAAAATAAAATAAAATAAAATAAAATAAAATTTAAAAAAAAAAGAAGTTAGCTCCAAAAAAATAAATAAATAAATAAATAAAGCAATTATACGCCAATAAAGATGTTTAAAAAAAAAAGAAAGTATACTGAAGACATATCAAGATGTACGGTTTCCTAAGCAAATAGAACTTCCTAAAAATGGTGGATGTCAGCATGGTATACTTTGCAGATTCAGACTGACTAGGTTTGATGAATTCTATCTCTGCTATTTCTTAGCTATATTAGCTGTTATTTAACTTCTCACAGGGCCTAGTTCCTAACTAATAAAGTTCCTGAAAGCAGCTGGTATATTATAGGTGCCCAATAAAAAGCAAATCAGTTTAACACACACCCCCAAACCTCCGAATTCCTTTAGAAATTTTCAATTCGTCCCCAAATCCAGAGTCTGCTGCACTGTTTCCCAGAGAAGCTTCCACAGAATCTCAGGATGCTTCTCAAAAAGTTCCGTGGTCAAATTGGTTTGAAAGACCCAGTATCCAATATCTGCCTCTCTTAGAGTCGTAATTTCACATGAGCATAGTAAAGGCTTGGAGAAGTTCTGCAGTAAATAAACCCACCTCCTTTTACCAAGGATTTTTTTTTTTTTTTTTTTTTTTGGTCTAAAACCTTTAAGTAACTCACTGAAGAACTTCTCCAGAACCAATGAATGGAGGGATACTCTGATATTAAAGAGCAAATTATGAGGACCAGATTTGAGAACTACAAAGATGAGGTAAACAAATGAAACAGATGCTGAAGGTACAAAAAGGCTGCAGTAAATAACGGGCAGTCCCCTAAGATCTCCAGAAGTGGCTTGGCCCAGCACCACCTTGAAGAGGCAGTACAAACAGTTATCACCCTAGCTTCTACCCCCCACCCCCAAAACGAGGCAAGTTTTTATGCTCCACTCACCCACTAGAGCAACAGGTGGGAGGCTCTGGGTCGAGAAGGTGACGGCAGGCGCCATCCTATTTCCATGTACTGGATCCAACGTTCCTTCACGCTTCTTGATGCACCCCACCCCCCTCCACCCAGCACTTACTCCTTCAGACATGCTGTAAGCCTCTCAAAGCTGAGAACAGTTTTCCACCTTGCTTCAACTCTTCCCTCTCAACCACATAGATTAATATACCTAATGCTTACTGAGTACTTACTATATGCCAGTTCCATTCCTAATACACTAAAGCTCACTGAATCCTCGAAACAACCCTATGAGGTCAGTATTCCTATTTCCCCTCTTTCACAGATAAGGAAACTGAGGCAGAGAGAAGTTAAAGAACCTGCCCAAAGTTATATGAGTAGTAAGCAGCAGGTAAGGAAGGTTCAAACCCAGGCTTCAGAGCACAAGCTTATAACTACTTTCCCTACTCATATTTACTCAGTTTTATTGATTGTCTACTGGACAAGGTCTAGTAAAACCTCATGTTCCAAGAGGAAAAAACCAGTGGATCCATCAATGATTGCAAAGTCTTCCCAAGAGGTACAGCTGACAGAGTATGACCAGTAGACATGACCAAGCCCTGTCCTATGGCCCTGGGGCACAGTCAGGTCACTTCCACGCAATGGCAGCACTGGTAGCCTGTGGGAGCTAAACGCTTAAGTTAAAAACAGGTTCACTGGTGGGGACTTCCCTGGTGGTCCAGTGGTTAAGACTCCACGCTCCCAATGCAGGGGGCCCGGGTTCGATCCCTGGTCAGGTTAGATCCCACATGCCACAACTAAAGATCCTGCATGCCGCAAGACCCAGCGCAGCCAAAGAAATAAATAAATTAAATATTTTGAAAAACAAAACAAAAAAACACCAAACAGGTTCACTGGAAAAGGTTGAGAATACCTGGTCTATTTTGTCCCTATGCCTCTAAAATCTATATCTAGGCCATTCCATACAAATTCATCCTCTACATTATCTCTACAAAATACACTATATAATCCTAAACAAAAAGCTCATTTCCCATATTCAATCTGCTAAATAACGTTATTAAAAGCCTCTTTGTCACCAACTTCAGATAGCAGATGTGTATTCTCTGAACACTAAAGCCAGTTTCTTCTTGTCATTCTTTCCTTTTGGTCTTTAAACAGAACCTGGGACCCAGGGCAGAGACAAAAGTGTTGAGTCCTCAAAGTGCACTGTGGGATCTCAGAAGAAAACTGGCTTTGACAGAAAGGAGTACAGTGTAATAGTGTCAGCTTTAGGTCACAATTCCTAGGTTCAAATTCTGGCTCAGTCATTTACTAGCTGTGTGACTTTGGGCAATTTACTTTATCTCTGACTCTCAGTTTCCTCATCTATAAAATGGAAATATTTTAATAAGTGGAGATCATAGTACTTTCCTCACTAGATTGTTATAGACAGTAAATGAGACAAGGCACATAAAGTATTCAGCAAAGTGCCTGGCATAGAATAACCAGTCAATAAATGTTAGCTATTAATATTGTATATGCCTTTCTAAAATTCAAGAAATTCTTCTGTGTGGTTTCAAAAGAATAAGAGCTGGATGCGGAGAGGGAGAACAAAGACTAAGTAGTTTTTATAAAGACAGCAACTGAATCAATTGCCCTATGTGGAAAATAGGGTACACAGCAGAAAGAAAAATGACCACAACGCCCATGAACTTTCCACACCCCATGCACAAACTTTAGCAATCCTCACCTTCTCTCTTGGGCCAAGAATCTGACCTCATATCTGTTATGAAAAGGTGGAGCTCAATATTAAGGTAAGAGCTGAGATTAAAGTTGTAACACCAAGATGTGGGGAAAGCTCAAATAAAACTGCCTGCTGCTATTTCCACATTCTGCAACCAACAAAACACATACACAAACAAAATGTTGAGAATTGAGTTTCAGGGGCCGTTTGCTATCATGTCACTGCACAGTAATGCAAAACCCTTAGACACCATGAAGGTGGTAAAAAGTAGAACATATTTGATTTAGTGTAAATACAAAAATATTCCCGTCTCATGTTATAATGCTATTAAACCAACCAGACTGAGAAAGACCTCAGATAACTGTGGGCTTAAATATCCCCACGCTTGGGACTTCCCTGGTGGCGCAGTGGTTAAGTATCCGCCTGCCAATGCAGGGGACATGGGTTTGAGCCCTGATCTGGGAAGATCTCACATGCTGCAGAGCAGCTAAGTCCGTGCGCCACAACTACTGAGCCTGCGCTCTAGAACCCGTGAGACACAACTACTGAGCCTGCGTGCCACAACTACTGAAGCCCGCACGCCTAGAGCTGGTGCTCCGCAACGAGAAGCCACCGCAATGAGAAGCCCGTGCACCGCAACGAAGAGTAGCCCCTGCTCACCGCAACTAGAGAAAGCCCGCACACAGCAACGAAGAACCAACACACCCAAAAATAAACAAACAAATAAATAAATTTATTAAAAAGAAAAACAAAGTTAAAAAAAAATATCCCCATTCTCTTTTTAAAATTGGTACGTGTTAACAACAAAGAGACTACTCCATCTCCCCATTTCTGGCCAGAGTGTATAAATCTAAATTAGGACTCTCCTAAAAGGGCAAGTCTGCAAAGGCTGGTTCAGGAGCCTCCTAATTCACAGATTGGCCTGGATCTCGTCTCAGCTGGTCAGGACGAAACTGCTTCAACTTGGGAACAGTGAGAAGGTGCTAAGACTCTTGGTGCTGTTACGCAGATAATAGCAACCTCAGAATTACTCTGTACCTCACAAATCTCAAGTACTAAGTGCCCAAATCTCCTTAACACTCCCCAAACAACTCCAATGGCATGGGTAAGAGAGTCACATCTCAATCTTTGGTAAGGAAGATCCGGTACAGATAATTTAAATTCTCAGAGAATCAGCTCAGCAGGGTCTGTTCCCAACATCTAGGAAGACTCAGGCCACAGCCCTCAAAGTTACTGAACAAGGAGAGGCCCTGGAGTACAAGACAGACAATGTTGAGGTCCAAGAAAAAAATGAAGCTCCATTCATTTTCAGGGAAGGGATTGTCTCCACTGTCTTATTTCTGAATTATTTCCTGAAAAAAAATCTTTCCTCCACGAATCGCTTTGAAAACTAGAACCCCCTCATTGTGGAGGGCAGTCTCTGGACGCTAAGATCTCTTGAACACAGTCAGCCGGTCATCAGCTTATTCTGGGCTGGTCACAGAGGCCTTTCTTTTATAACCAAGGCACTTAGCTCACCACCTTCGTCCTCCGCGGGGGAAGAGGACGGTAAAAGTATTTTGGAAAAATGCCCAAGAAAGGAAAAAGCTGACCGGTTTCCTGAGGGTGTCTCCATCCCTCCCGGCCAGTATGCGGTGACTTCCTACCAAAGGCCACCAGGGGAGTATGGCCAAACCCGGCTCTCCAACACTGCAGGAAATGTTTCAAGCCTAAAAAGCCACTTGTAGGATTATCGGATTCATTCCGGGCACCGCTGCCAAGTGATGCCCCCGCAGTGCCAACATCCCCCTCAGCTCTTTTGTCCCCACGTTGCTCGGCCCTGCTCGGGCGCTAGCCCCACCCTGGGGCCGAAGCAGTTCCCCTTCCCCTGGGCTGTCCTCCCAAGTCACACCCAGAGGCCTGGGTCAGCGGCTCCTCCTCCCCCACACACTCCCGCTCGTCCGTGGGAGCGAGCCCCGGCAGCTGGCTGTCCCCCCGGCCACGGTCACTCCGGCCCTCTGCCTACGTCCCTCGTGGGGGTCAGCTCTCGAGGAGCAGCCGGCCAGGCTGGGGAGTTACGCGGCCCTCACCCCCGCCCGGGGCCTCCCGTCCCGTCCGTCCCTCACCGGGCGGAGGCTGGGCGGGCGACGGTGGCACCGGCGGGCGCGGGCCGCTGCTGTTGATGATGTAGTGGGAGACGCGCGAGTTCTCGGAGACGCTGAGCACATAGTCCCCGGGGCTGGTGCTCGAGTCCCGCACCAGGAACACCCCGTGCCGCTGGCCCTGCAACAGCGCCACCGCCTCCTGCCGACTCAGCCGCCCCCAGTACCAGCTACTCCGCTCCTCCGAGTCGAAGTTGCCCGCCATTGCCGCCTCCACGCCTCCACGCTGGGCCGCCGCCGCCGCGCGCGCCCCTCCAGCCCCGGCGCCCGCCGCCCAGCGGACCGGCTCGGGTCTCAGCCTCACAGCAGCGCCCGAAATGGCGGCGGAGGCCGCGGGCCTTCCCCACCGGAAATGACGCGCTCCCTGCCCCTGGGAGGATGCCGGGAAGGGGACCGCGGCCCGCCATTGGGAGAAGGGCAAGGCGCAGCTCTTGCGCGCACTGCGCATGCGGCCTCTTGGGCGTCGTCGCGTGGCGGGGACCGGGACTGCAGAGGGTGGAGAGGCGGAGTCTAGGGCCGAGGGGCGGGACCTCAGCTACCAGTCTACTGTTGGCCGCACGGTTCTTTGCTCCTCCGGGTTTCAAGTTCCTGGAAGGCCCAGGTTTCTAGGCAGTGACTAGGAGACAAAATTAGAGTAAAAAGGTGATGTGGCCCCAGGGCCTGAGTTCCCTGAGACAGTCTTTTTCTGATGGTTCCTCCAGCTTCTCTCCAGGCCTGCTAAAGTTCTTGTTTTCATTGATTCATTCAGCAAACAGTTGACCACATTTGTCCTGCTGGTGCAAAGGTCATCAAGGCTGGGCCCTTTCCTCACCGAATTCTCAGAACAGTAGGAGGAACCAGGAAACAGTCAATGACGAAGGAATAACAGTGATACGATGGGGAAGGGACAAGGGGCTCTAGGAATACAGAGCAGGGCCCCCTAATCCACTCTGTAGAGGAATCCAAGAGGGCTTCCCAGAGGAGGTGGCTTGAGCTGAATATTGAATGGCAATCAGAGAAGAGCATTCAAGACAAAGGGGACAGAGTGTGCCAAGCCAGGTGGAAGTATGGAGTTCTCCTCTCCGTTGAGGCTCGCAGTCATCTGCCCAGATTCTCTAAACTCTAATTGTGGTCATGGGTATCCTCTGCTCTCCCTGCCGTCAAGATCATTTCTATCTCTGCATCCCATATCTATATCTGTATTCCTGTGACAGCCTGCTCACTGGTGTTCTATACTCTTGATGCCCCTAATCGCATAGCACACATCTGCCAGTTTGCACTTTCTAAGTTATAGCTCTGAGTCTGCTGCTACCCTGTGTAAAACTTTTAACAGTCTCCACGTGTTAGAACTCCCAGTTTATCTCACAGTGTGAAACCAGGCCACAGTCTCATCGTCACTGCTCCTACATGAATCTTGTGTTTCTTCTTTCTGGAATACCCTTCACTCCTTTTGGGATCTCAAACTCAAATGCCTCCCCTTTCTTGACCATCACATCACTCCCTCTCTGCATCTACAGCACAGTGTCCATATTATCTCTATTACAGTTCTTACCTGTTATACTGTAATCTTTCATTTACACGTCTGCATTCCATGCTAGATCTCCTCAAAGGCCAGGCATCTAGTGTAGGACACACTCCATAATCATTTCATAATGACAGCTAACAGGGCTTCCCTGGTGGCGCAGTGGTTAAGAATCCGCCTGCCAGTGCAGGGGACACGGGTTCGAGCCCTGGTACAGGAAGATCCCACATGCCGTGGAGCAACTAAGCCCGTGCGCCACAACTACTGACCTGCGCTCTAGAGCCTGCGAGCCAGAACTACCGAGCCTGAGTGCCACAACTACTGAAGCCCGTGCGCCTAGAGCCCGTGCTCCGCAACAAGAGAAGCCACCACAATGAGAAGCCCGTGCACCGCAACAAAGAGTAGCCCCCGCTCGCTGCAACTAGAGAAAGTCCGCACACAGCAACGAAGGCCCAACGTAGCCAGAAAAAAAAAAAAAAAAGCAAATAAATAAATTAAAAAAAAAAAAAAACCAGCTAACATTTATTCAGGGAATACTACTTGCCAGGCATAGAGCTAACTGCCCTTAGATAGATCATTTCTTTTAATCCTCTCAACAACCTATGGGTTGGTCCCATTTTACAGATGAAGCCAGAGTTAGGTGACTTGTCCAGATACACATAGCCACTGAGTTGGGAGCCAGGATTCAAATCCTGGGAGGAGAAGAGAGCTATGGTCACTCTGCTCTATCCTCAGGCTTCTGGGATAGGAATGGCAAGAGATGGGGGTGAGGAAAGGATGGCAGAAATAGATTTTTTTTTTAATCAGTCAGCCCTGGGTTTTATGGTCTTATATGAATAACACACCTATTCCAGACCCACTTCACACACCCCTGGGCCTACTCTGGAAAGGGTTGGGGGGCAAGGACAACTTCCCTGCTGTGGGTGATTTATCATGACCCTGGCTTAGTCACAGCATGTCACCACAAGCCAGCAGAAGAAGCCAGCCCAGGGTGAATTCTGGTCCTTTGGGGAAGAGACATGCCTGCTCTTCATTTCCCCAGGATGACTGGACTTTAAGGCAGGACCTTACCAGGGACTGCCTATGGGGATCTGAACCGTGCCTCTAAGCCCCCTCTCTAGGGCACATGGACATGACAGAAGAAGATACTTTAAAAGAAAAGAAAAGAAAGAGGGGATGAGGGAGAAAGAAAGAAAGGAAGGAAGGCAGAAAAGAAAGAAAGAGAAGACAGAAGAGAGGGAGGAGAGAACAAATCATAACTAAGCTGGGAAATAAGCAAGGAGATTGGTAAGGAGGGGATACCCAGCACCAAGCAGCTAGTCAAGTGTGCTCTTCCTTGGAGCACAGAGAACCTATCAATTCAGAGGCCAGCAAGGTGGGAACAGGAATGGCCTTGGGACAAGAAGAAGGCAAGCCCCCCCGCCCCTTCCTCCTTTCTCTTCTCCTCCTCTCCCCTTCACACGTAAGGATTTACAGCTATACTGGTGGCTTTTGGCCCCTGAGAAGCCTGAGATCTGCCCTACAAAGAACGTAAAGAATGTGACCTTCTTGTTTAGGAAGATGTTCCTGGAGTTGCCTGAAGGAGAAGCAGAGATGAAAGGAGAAAAGGAAGGGAAGCCTTCGCTGCTCAAGAGAAAAACACATCAAAGTCGTCTGCTCCCTCCCCTCTAACCAAGGAAGGGCATTCCTGGGAATTCCCCGTCGGTCCAGAGGTTAGGACTCCCGCGCTTTCACTACCGGTCCAGAGGTTAGGACTCCCGCGCTTTCACTACCGAAGGCAGTTCAATCCCTGGTTGGGGAACTAAGATCCACAAGCGGTGTGGCAAAAAAAGAAGAAGAAGAAGAAGAAGAAGAAGAAGAAGAAGAAGAAGAAGAAGAAGAAGAAGAAGAGACATTCCTTATTTTATTTATTTTTAAAATAAATTTATTTATTTATTTATTTAGGCTGAGTTGGGTCTGCTGCTGCGCTCAGGCGGGCTTTCTCTAATTGCGGTGAGTGGGAGCTACTCTTCGTTGCGGTGCGCGGGCTTCTCACTGCGGTGGCTTCTCTTGTTGTGGAGCACGGGCTCTAGGTACGCGGGCTTCAGTAGCTGTGGTACGCGGGGTCTAGAGTGCAGCCTCAGTAGTTGCGGCACACGGGCTCCATAGTTGTGGCTCACGGGCTCTAGAGCGCAGGCTCAGTAGTTGTGGCGCACGGGCTTTGTTGCTCCGCGGCATGTGGGATCTTCCCGGACCAGGGCTCGAACCCATGTCCCCTGCACTGGCAGGTGGATTCTTAACCACTGTGCCACCAGGGAAGTCCCAAACTCCTTATTTTAGCAAAGGACAAGGAGCAGAGGTTCAAGGACCTATTTTCCTGCCTGTGTCTCCTAAAATGATGAAAACTGCCTCGTACCTCTGTGCAAGTCATGCCCTGCACAACTCCAGGGTACTATGTAAATGAAACCCTCTGGAGTTGGGCTACTCACACTCGCTTTTCCTTTAAAAAAAAAAAAAAAGATTATTTGTATGAAGATGACAAAAACTGCTATTTAGAGAGAAAACTGACACATCTTGCAAAGTGTGTGTGAGAGAGAGAGGGAGAGACAAAAGTTGGTGGGTGTATAGGCACCACTGGTATTGGTGGGAAAGTACAATTCTGCCCAGTTTTCATCCATGGATGGAGACGAGGAGAGAGAAAGGAGACAGAAAATTTTCCACGTCTCTGCCGGAGTTCTGGATAATGAAGAAGAGAGATGCCCCACCCCCAGTGGGTAGCCCATAGTTTTGCAGAGACAAGGACCTGTCTAAAGATGTACAAAGGTAGGGTCTGGAGGCAGACACTAGGGGAAAGCTCTGGGGAGAAAAGTGAGGGGATTGCAAGGCAGGTGGAGGGGAGGAGAGCATGCTGGGAACCAAGGCAGGAGATGGGACCTTCCTAGAAAGGTCAGTGAGATGTTCCCAGGGGCGACATGCTGCAGGGCTTTTGAGAATCATTTGTCTGCTTTGCTACGATGTAAATCCCCCTGATTGCCCCATCCTTTAGGAGAGCTGCTCACACAGATGCCTTTTGCAGGGAGGAAACAAAGAGAAGGTGCCTGGGAATTCCCTGGTGGTCCAGCGGTTAGAGCTCTGTACTTCCACTGCAGGGGAACTAAGATCTTGCATGCCACACGGTGCAGCCAAAAAAAAAAGAAAAAAGAAAAAAGGAGAGGGTGCCAACTTCCTTGTCTCTGTCCTCGTGGAGCTGAGAAAAATCGAGAACATCTGAAGGCGGTGAGATGCAAGTATGCCTGTCTTCTCCTGCCCACTCCTCTTTGGTCCCACTAACCATCCTCTTCCTCCATGCTTTGACTTGCTGTTCTGTCTGCCCGGATCTCCACAGTCACTCCCTCAGAGACCTCCTTCCGGTCTCTGCTCCAACGTTGCCTCTTCAGGGAGACCTTCCCTCACCCGCCCATTTGACACTGCAAACTGCATACCCAACTCTCCCACTCCCCCTTCTCTGCTTGATTTTCCTTGCACTTATCCCCTTCTAATTTTACAGATCTGTTTTATGCGTTGTCCTTTCTTCCCCTCTAGAATGCAAGCTCCGTAAGAGCAAGGATTTTGGTCTTTTTGCTCCTGCTGTATCTCAAGTGCCTGGCAGAGAGCCTGGCATACAGGCATTAAGTGAATATTGGTCGAATGATGAAATGAATGAAAGGAGAGTCCAGTGGAGGCACTTGTTCAAAGTTAGCTTCCTGTAATTGTCAGGTATCCCCTGGAGGGCACTGCACTTCCCATAGGAGGTGAGCAAGGGGTGCAAAGCATTCTTGGTTACGTCTCAAAAGGACATGTCCTCAGCTGCATCTGGGCTATGTCTGGGATGTCACTCTCACATGTGCTCCAACTTGGTAGACGAAGGCGTGTTGTTACAGTTGTAAAGCCGGTAATTGCACCTATCACAGTGCTTATCTTATCTGTCGGCTTCTTGGTGTCAGCTTCTCGGAACCGCAGTTACTACTGACAGAGTGAACAAGTGATTGTGGTGCTTTCATTTTTCTTTAACTTAATTCGCAGGGAGGTGTCCAGATCTAGGTGTGTTCACAGGATCGTGCCAAACCCAAGATAAGTCATACATGACGTGGCATCTGTTCTTTGGGAACTTCTGTCCTAGGTGATGAATCTAAACCCCTCGGCAGGTAGCCTGACTCCAAACTAAACCTTCCCTTGCCTTTAAGCCTTGCACCTGCCATTTCTTCTACCTAAAGGGCCCTTCTCTTTTGGGAAAGCTCTTAGCCTGCCGAGGAGCTCTGTGGTTGCAGATTTCTTCTGCAGGCAGCAGCACTCTGATTTGGGGGCAAATCATCTGTTCCCAGTCTTGGTCCTCGCAGTCAGGGGGTGGTCCATGCTTCTGCCTGGGGGGCGCAGGCATATGACCCAGGCCCGGCAGGCACATATCAGAACGAGCTCTTCTCCCTCACTACACGGACCGGCTCAGGGAAGAGCACCTCATTAAAGCTGCTCCACTGGGAATCAGCTGAGACTTTAGAATCACTGGGAAAGAGGCACTTTCTTTTTCTGCTTCCGATGCTGAATTACCGAATGCAAGCCGTGGCTGCTGCTGCCACCACATGAGTGGAGAACCTGCCTGAGAATGAAGCCACCACCCAGGAAGGCTGAGCCAAGAGATGGTTCCAGACACATTCCTGATAGTGAGGGCCTGGCAGGAGCCCTACCCTGGAACTGTTAAGCTGCTAATGCTAATAAATGTCCTTTTGTTTAAGCCAGTTTGAATTGGGTTTGTCACTTGCAGTGGAGTTCGGAGATTACCCTTTGAGACCCACTTCAAATGTTATCTTCTCTGAAGCGTCAGCAACCCTCGCCCCCACCTGAGTCAATCTCTTGTCACTGTGCCCTCGATGCCTGTACTTACCACACTGGGCTGTTTCCATTCACTAGGCCTGCCTGCCAGGCTGAGGACCACACGGCAGGGACTGTGTGACGATCCGCCCTCCGCCACAGCCCTGGGCCAGGCTGAGTGGCCTTTCCATGGACAGTCAATGAAAGAGGGAGGCCATGTTGCAGCTACTGGTCACTCCTACTCTTTCCCCCAGGGAGGGAGCCCAGCCTCCTTCCTTCTGGGCATAAGGCAAAAATTATAATACAATACCCCTGGTTGCCTTCTAGGGGTCCTCTCCCTTTCTTTTCTTAAACTGGTTTTTAAATTTTTGGCCGCGTTGGGTCTTTGTTTGCTGCATGCGGGCTTTCTCTAGTTGCAGAGAGCAGTGGCTACTCTTCGTTGCGGTGCGCGGGCTTCTCATTGCAGTGGCTTCTCTTGTTGCGGAGCACGGGCTCTAGGCACGAGGGCTCAGTAGCTGTGGCTCGTGGGCTTAGTTGCTCCGCGGCATGTGGTGTCTTCGCAGACCAGGGATCGAACCCGTGTCCCCTGCACTGCCAGGCGGATTCTTAACCACTGCGCCAGCAGGGAAGTCCTCCCTTTTCTAACATTCACAAGGAGCCCAGAGTTGGCAAACACGTATTGCTTTATTTAGTGTTGCTCTGGATTGCAGAAGTGTCAGCAGTGGGCTGAGACCCCCCCCCTCCAGGAGGGCAGAGGCAGCTGGGCAGTCCCCCAGACCCTCTGGGGGGGTGGGGGGGGAGGGGGAGAAGCAGCAGAAAGAGGTGATGCCCCTGCAGCTCCTCCCAAGGCTGGCCCCTTCCCCGGGCTCCCAGGATAGGGAGGGGGGGTCAGGGGCCAGTAAAGGCCCTAGGTCCTTGAATTGGGGCCAAAGTCTATGGGCAGGGTGTTTGTTATCCTAAGGCATGGACTCAGGCAGGAGTGCTCCTCCCACCTGGTGGCCCCCAAAGGTGGTTGCTGGTCAGGAAGCCACAGGCACCCTTAAGGCATGAGCCTGTTTCACGGGGCCCCCGTCCCTGGGAGAGGCAGTGAGGTGTGCTGAGGACAGGGCTGCAGTCTGGTTTTGCCCCAACCTGCTGGAGGACCTTGGGCAAGTCCCTTCCCCTCTCTGGGCCTCTGTCTCTTGCTCGTCACACCAGGAGACTAGACTAGGTGACCTCTCGGAGTCGTCCAAACTCTATGCCCTAGGGGTCCTGTCCCTACTCCAGGATGCCCTCAGGCTGGGATGATATTAGGGCAGTTTTAAGGCAGGAAGGAGGGGGCAGGCAAAGGTGGTCTCAGCCCCCAGGGGGATGTTGGAGTGGGCTACAGGTGGGCAGGCAGACAGACAAGGTGCCAAGGAAATGAGGAGGAGAGGGTGGCCTGGGCAGGGAAGAGGGCACCAAGGCCCAGACCGCCCACCCTCTCAGCTCCATTCCCTGCCCTGCTGGAGTCAGGGAAAACACATCCAGTGTGTCTTGGGGATGGGAAGATGGCTTTGTTAAAAAATAGTTTCCTATAAAGCATCAAAAAATCTCCGAGAAAACCTCGGCAAAAGTTCCCTTCTCTCAAATAGTTGGCATCGGCAGTGGGGCTGGCGTGGCTGCCTCTGGCCCCGGCTTTCCTATTGCTGTGGCCCGGCCTGGCCCACTCCTGGGGCGGCTCCCTGGTCCCTGCTGCTCCCTCGAGAGAGGGGCGAGCGGCAGGCAGGAGTTTGTTGGTGGGCTTCAAGGTGTCCCTGGGTCCCTGTCTGGAAGCTCGAGTCTTTGGTGACTGGGAAGGGGAGAAGGGGGTGAGCAAAGCACTGGGAGGCGGGAGGGGGTCCAGTGGGCGCCTTCATCACCGAGAGTTCAGCCGCGGGGCCACCTGTGGGACGGGGGAGGGGCCCAGGTGGTGAGCGGGAAGCAGAGGTGCTTCGAGCACTTGTCTTCATGGCTTAGGTACGTCACAGCGCGCCGGGGCAAGCTGCGGGAGTGGTCTAGAGGCCTTGGCGCTGGAGACCCCAACCCTATTCCCACGGGAGCCACTGCCCTGGCCAGAGCGGGCCTCCCCTCCCCCCCAGCACACCCTCACCCCCTTGATCACCACCCCCCCTGCCGTGCTGCCATCTTTATGACCCTCTGCACTGTGGGAGCTTAAAGGACCCACGGCGAGGTGCCCAGGCTCTGCCCGGCACTGCTGAGGTTGGAAGGCTTGGCCACCAGAGGCTCTGCCCTGGCCCCAGGGCCCTCAGCGGGAGGCAGGGTGTTGCTGCCAGGCCCCACTCACCACAGCCAGGTGCCCATTCTTGGCCTTGGTGATGAGTAGCTCCGAGCCGGTCGTGAAGTCGATGATGCCATCCCTGCCGGGACCCCCTGCGAACGAGATGCTGGAGGGAAGGTGGTGCGTGAGGCCTGCCCACCCCCCCATGCACGCACGGCCCCCTCCCCGCCCCTCCCCGCCTCACCTGCCCTGGTTGATGTTGATGTTGTCCACACGGTCGGCACTGAGGGCCGTCTTGGTCAGTGTCTCAATCACATGGTCACTCTGCAGCACCACGTCCCCCTGGGGGCCCAGATGGGGTCAGGGGTCAGGCCCTGCCCAGAGCTAGAGAAGCCACCCCCTCCCTGCCTCCCAGTCCCCCGAGGGGCACCTTCTGCTTATTGTCCTCACGCTGCACGTGGAGCACAAAGAGGCTGTCGCTCAGGCTGCTGACGGAGATTCCTGAGGGGGAAGGGCAGAGGTCAGGGATCAAGGGTCAGAGCAGGGCCCCCCACCCCCACCCAGCCCTGGACTCCGGCTCACCGGTCAGATTGGCGTACTCGATCCTCTGCTTGACTTTGGCATCCTCCACGATGACCACGGCGTTGGGCGTCAGCAGCAGCTGCCGGGAGCGGGGCTTGTAGCCCTTGCGGTCATATTTCACGACGGGCACTGCGTACTGGGGACGGAGGGTGGCTGAGGGGCCTCTTCACCCTCTGCCCAGGCCCTGACTCCCCCACCCAGTCCTCGGGCAGCAGAACTATTTGGGATTGAGGGTGGCCAGCAGGCAGGGTCTCACCTGGATGGGCTCAGAGCCCAGGGCCTGCAGCACTTTGGGGCTGATCTCATCTGCACCTGCAACCCAGATGGGGGAGGGGGAGGTGAGAGGAGAAGAGAGGGGACTAGGATGGTGATGGAGGGCTTACGCACTGCAAAGTCAGGGGCTCACCAAGCCGTGTGCTGATGAAGAGCCTGGGGACACTCTGGGGGTAATTGTCCTTCTTGCCCTTGAAGATCTCACTAGCCACGGCTTTCTGCTGCAGCTGAGGAGACAAGGGCAGGGAGGGGGGCTGTCAGAGGGATGGCGACCATCACAGCAGGGACAGGCCCAGCCTCAGGAACTGAAGACAGTCTCCCTCACCCTCTCTCTGGCCCCAGCACCAGAGGCTAAGCCCTGCCACCAACACTCCCCTTTAGCCCCTTCTCTCCCTTACCCCCATCCCCACTGACCAAGGCACAGGGCTCCTCAGAAGGGTCATGACAGACAGTACTGTCAGGGTTTAGGCCCCACTTTGGGGATAATTCCCCATCATAGCAGGCCTTGGAGCCCCTGAGATAAAGCTCTGGCCTGGGATCTGGCTGGTTGCTAATACTCAAAAAACTACTACAGGTTGGGATTTCCCTGGCAGTGCAGTGGTTAAGACCCTGTGCTTCCACTGCAGGGGGCACAGGTTCGATCCTTGGTTGGGGAACTAAGATCCTGCGTGCCACATGGTGCGGCCAAAAGAATAAAAAAATAAATTTTTTTTTAAAAAAAACCACTACTGCAGGTTAACTCTGCTGCCTGGGTCCTTGAGCATCATCCTATACTGAGTTGGCAAATGCAGGCACGTCAGCCACCAATGTCTCTCTGGAACTATTCTATCAGACTCAAGTTGCAGCCTTTTCAACACAGGGCTCTGGGCAGCCTCTACCAGGCCAGTGGAGCTGGTCTAGAAGATAAACCCTATTTGCAGTGCAAAATCTACTCCAGCCTCGGCTTCATACATGAGGCCAAACGGGCTGGGATCCATTTGAGGGCACGTGGTAAATTGGGGTGAAGGTCCTCCAGGCCAGCACTCTTCAAGTGGCCCCCTGGCTAGTCCCCCAATGTCTGCCTCCCAGCCCCATACCTGCTGCTTCCACTCAGGGCTGATGCTCCGGCAGTACTTCCACACCATGTTCTTCCGGCACAGCTCCCGCAGCAGTTCCGAGGCCTGTGGGCGCGAGCGAGGTCAGGGCACCCAGGCAGCCTGGCTCCCTTCCCTCTGAAGACAACAGGCATGTGCCTACCATCAGGCCTTGGCCTAAGTGACACCACCTCAACCTGGGCCTCTCTTCCATTCCTGAGTTGTTTCTTTGCAAAGAACTCATTCTTGGGACTTCCCAGGTGGCGCAGCGGTTAAGAATACGCCTGCCAATGCAGGGGACGCAGGTTCGAGCCCTGGTCCGGGAAGATCCCACATGCCGTGAAGCAACTAAGCCCGTGCGCCACAACTACTGAGCCTGCGCTCTAGAGCCCGTGAGCCACAACTACTGAGCCCGCATGCCACAACTACTGAAGCCCGCGCGGCTAGAGCCCACGGTCTGCAGCAAGAGAAGCCACCACAATGAGAAGCCCATGCACCGCAACGAAGAATAACCCCCACTCGCTGCAACTAGAGAAAGCCCACGCACAGCAACGAGGACCCAACGCAGCCAAAAATAAATAAATAAAATGAATAAATTTATATATATATATGAAAAAAGAACTCATTCTCTGCAGCCCAGCTCCCGTTCCCTTCCCTTCCCTGATGGCTTCTCTGGTCACACGGTTATTAGGTCTCTCCGCTGAGCGTGCTGGTGGTTCCCAAGTCAGCAGGGAGGGCCCACAGACCTCACGCAGGGCAGGTGGCGGCGTGGGCCAGGAAGTGTCCAGGATATTCCGGGGCAGCTGCCGCCGCAGGTTGAGCAAAAAAGAGGTGCGCACGTGATCCAGGAAGAAGGCATTCTCGGGGCAACGGGGTGCGTGGCGCAGAATGAAGCCGCGGATGAGCCTGTGGGTGGGGGTGAGAAGCCTGGTAACGGACCCCCGCACACACACACTCTGCACCCCGCCCCCATGGTGTCCAGTGCTCACCGCCGGATGGTCTGTGCTGCCCACTTCCTCTTGGCTGCCTTCCTCCGGCCCAGGGTCCCTCGCCACCACGACTGGATGCAGATGGCTGCGGAGAACACAGACGGCTGACCTCTATCTCCTCCCCACCCTTACCCTAGCCCCTGCCCTCCTGAAGACCCCTGGGCCCCCAAACCTGATCGCTTCACCCGGAGGAATTTCTGCCGCCAGTGAAAGCCCCTCCAGGTGGCCTGGATCTTCGTGGCTGTAGTTGGGAAAGAAAGTCACTTGGCCAGAACGCAAGGGACCCAGCTGGGGGCCGGGCACTGTCAGAGCTCACTGAGCGGCACGAGTGAGGGGAGTGGCTGAATGAGCATTAAGTGAAGGGAGAGTAAATGAAAGAGCAAGGGAGCGAGCAAAGCAACGTGAGAAGTGAGAACGTGCTGAGTGTGTAGCCAAGGGCAGGAGGGGGGGTGCTGGGGCTGGTGACGAGGAGGGCAGCTGAATGTGGGCGTGGCGGACTTCCTGGAGAAGGAGCCCAAATGCAGTGATTTCTTTCCTGCTCCCCAGAATGCACTCCACTGGGATAGGAAGGGTGGGGTCCCTCTCTCACCCAGGCTCTGCCGCCGGACCTCCAAGGCATCCTCTGTGGCAAACAGGGTCTTGGGGAAGCGGATGAAGATCTTGGTCCTGTAAAGGCAGCACTGATCAGCCCCTGGTTGCCACCCCCGTGTCCCCCAAACACCAGGCGTGGGAGCCACTCACCTGCCCATCTTGTACTCTTCCGGCTTGTAGCCGAGGTGTCTGACCAACACAGCCACCCCATCCTGGGGCCGTCCTGCCCATATGGGCCATGTCTCTGGGCACAGTGACTTGTACCTGGGGACAGGAGGGGCAGAAATGCACTCAGCCCCCACCCCTGCCAGCACCCTTCTCTGGGGGCCCAAACCAGCTTTCCCAGGCATCTGCTGGGTGCTCCCACCGACTCACAGCTCACAGAAAGCCTGAGAGGTCGCTCTGTTACTATCCCCACTTTAAAGATGAGGAAACTGACGTTTCTCATCTGCTGCAAGTCATGGGGCTAGAAAGTGGTAGAGACAGAATTCACACCTGATTGACTCCCCAGGTCCCTAACTCAGGATAACCCCAAAGCTGCTCTATCCTTTCTGAGCTGATTGGAAACTCTGTCCTTTTCACAGGCTTTTACTATCTCCGCTGGTGATAGATAGGCATGTGGATGCACGCTTCATGGACCGCTAAGCAGCTGCTCTGTGAGGGCAAGGCCTGGGGGGGTGGGGAGGGCTGATCTTTGCCCTACCAAGCTTCACATTAGGCCTGCAGCATGGAGGGGCCTCTGGTGTGGATCCCACAGCAGCTCAGAGCCCCGTCCCTGAGCTGAGACTCGCTCAGCTGTCCTCCCTCCCGGGATCTAGGAGGCGCCGACGACCCTCCCACCCTTTTCCCCTGGCGCTGAGCCAGGCCCCGCCCCCACCTCTGCAGGAAAGCCTCGTATTTGCGGCGATAGGCAAAGCCGGCTCTGCGCACGCGCAGGTTCTCCATCAGCCCCAGGTACTTCACCTGGTGCCGGATCAGCACCTCGTCAAAGCGGCCTGGGGGAGGGATAACCGGGTGGTCAGAGGGCTTTTGCCGCCAGATGGCCGTTGCCTCTGCAGGGGAGGCACAGCCTGCACTGGTCCAGGGGGCAGAGGGCTTACCGGGCTGCTTGGCGTCATTGGGCTTGATGCAGCGGACGTAGGCAGGCTCCTTAGACTTCAGGATCTCCACCAGCTGCAGGAGGCTCATCTTGAACTGGGTGGCCACCTGGTCAGCCAAGATGAACGGAAGGTTGGTTGGAGCTGGGCTGAGGCCGCTAACCCCTGCAGATTCCGCCCCCTGTGGCAGAGCCCTGAACACCCCCAGAGACCCCTCCCTGGGGCAAAACAGAACCAGTTCCCACAACTACCCCTGCCCTGCGTGGGCCCTTACTTTTTTTTTTTTTTTTTTTTTTTTTTTTTTAATTACAACACTTTATCCCAGCATCGGCAAAGGTCAGAATTCTGAAGCTCGTGAAGACTGGGCAGCATTTCCATGTGAAATGTTACAACTTTACAAGTTTTGTTTCTTATTTAATTCTACATGCAGGAACTGAAACTTGGTAAAAGAAAAAATGCAAAAAAGCCAGAAAAAAAGATGTCATCAAGTTGTAGCATATAGATGTGCTCTTCAACTAAATTTACTGTGCCTATTGGAAAGCAAATGAAAGACAACTATCCTAATAAATTAACAGATTGCCAGAAACAGGCTAAGAACCCTCATTTCTATTTAGTGGGGAGAAAACAAAACAAAAACGAAAGCAAAATGAAAGCTCTACTATTTCCATACTCTGTTTAGAGACAGAGACTATAAACCCATGAAGGTCAACAAAATCTCCAGATCCCCTTCTCCCATCACCCCTCCCTCACAACAGAGGAAGGGGCCAGACTACATCACCTGCATCCCTCTGGCCGAGCTAAAGACCTCAGTTGAAGAACCTCATTCCCGTCTTAAAAATCCTGTTCAGGTCTCCTGGCAACCTCAATCCTACGCCTTCCTTTGGCAGCCACTCTTTCTCTTTTTAGAATTTCAGGGCCGCGTTCCTAAACGATGTGTCCTACTCCGATGCGTTCAACCCTCATCCCCGTACACTGCACTGCAGGACCTTCAAGGACTTCAGGCCTGTGGGAGAAGCGGATGCCTCAGCAAAGATGTGCTATCCATTGCGGTCCCATTAATGCCAGGGGCGTATGCCTGGGGGTTCTGGAAGCATCAAGAAGGGGCAACTATTTCAGTCTGTGGGGTAGGGGGCATCAGGAAGGGTCTTCTGAAAATAACCCTTCAGCTGAGAATTAAAGGAGAAGTAGGAGACAGCCAGAAGGCAGGCAGGAGGGGACGGCATTCAGGCAGAGCAACCGAGTGACCAAAGGCTTGGTGTGCCCAGGGAACTACAAGCAGTGCAAGGATCCAGAGAGGGAGTGAAAAAGATAGTGTTAGAGAGGCAGTATCACAGTAGGACTTGAGAGCCACATTAGGGAGATTAAATTCTATCCTGAGGGAAATAGGGAGCCAAAGAGGAATTTGGAGGGAGGGAATGACAGGAAAAGATCTGCCTTTTGGAATAGCTCTACAGCAGACAAGTGGAGGATGGTTGGTAAGGACAGATGGGAAGCCAGGAGACCACAGAGGAGGCTGTGGCTGGCTCAGAGGACCAAACTGGAGTAAGGGTTACAGAGAGGCCGAGAGGCAAGGGTATTCAGGCAGCAGAAACGGGCAGGATCCAACGGTTGTTAGGATGAGGGCAATGGTGGAGGCTGAAGAATCAGGGATGATGCCCAGGTTTCTGTCCTTCAGGACTGGGTGGAGGGTGGTCCCTGCCCTGAGTTAGGGAAACAGAAGGAGCAGGCCTGGGACACTGGATAGTCAAGGGCCCTTTATAGACTACTGGGGTCTGGAGTGCCTGCAGGCCACTTGGAGATCAGTGGAATCTATGGCTTGCTGGAGAGGCCTGGACGGAGTGGGTGTGTTCTCATGAGGGTCAAGGAGGGGGATATGAGGCCATGGAGGAGAATGCTCAGGGAAGGGGCGGGGGTGGGGAGCAGAGGGCAGGGTCCCAGAGAGTCAGACTCTGGACAACATGCTGCCTCCATGGCCTCCCTGCCTGCATGTCTTGGCCTGCAGCACTGTGGCTTCTACCTCTCCATGACCTTGCTCTTCTTGGGACTGCCCTGGCACTCCTCCTGCCAAGCCCAGCAGCCACGCCTCTGACCACAGCTCACTGGAGCTCTCCCTGCATCTGGCACCACTGGCCATATCTGCCTTTCCCCGTCTCTCTCCTCGAAATGTCACTTTCCTGTCCACCTCCTGGTTTTTTTTTTGGACTGTATACCTGTGTGGGGCCCTCTGTCTATCTGATAAGCACCTACTCATTCCCAAGTTATCTCAGATGCTTCCTCCTCCAGGAAGCCCTCCCTGACCACCTCCCCTCTTCGACTCCCTCAGGCAATTTGCTGCTCCCTAAGTTTCCATAGCACCCTGTGCACATTTCTAGGAAAGCACCTATTCATTTTTGTATCCAAAGTGCCCAGCAATGTCCACTACAAATGTCTGCTGTGGGGGGTGAATGCACGCAAGCACCCACACAGACACAGGTGTACACATACGCGTCCACACTTAGAGACAGTGCACACACAGGTACACATGGAAGCAAGCACAGATGCACCCACGGGCAGCCTCCCAGACACACACCGACGCACAGCCAGGCACCAGTGAACACACGAACTCACACACCCACTGCTAACTCGCAGCTCATGCAGGCACTGGTCCCGCTCCCGTGCACACACACACCCCCTCGGGTCCCACCGCCTTCACACCGTCTCTGGCCGCTTCTTGTCACTGAGCTCGCTCCGGTCGAAGCACTGGCTCATGATGGGATTTTCCGAGCTGCACATGGTCTGTGAGGGCAGAGCAGGGTGTCATGGTGGGAGCACAGGGTAAGGCCTGTCAAGATTCCTGGGGCAGAGGTCGTACAGAGCCCAGACCGCGACCCCTCCCCCCCGGTCCTCCTCACCTCCTTCAGGTTCCGGAAAAGAAGGTCATTGTTTTTATCCAGAAACCCTGGAAGGAGAGAGCAGAGGTGAGGGGAGGGAGAGCCCCTCTCCCCGCCCACTGTGGGGACCCAGCCCCAGGGTCCTCACCGGTTACGTTGTAGGTCACCTCCCCAGCATAGTGCAGCAGGCGGAACTCCCCGCGGCCCAGAGATTTCCTGGTCCGCTGGTCAGCCAGCTTGTGCCTGGGGGTGACAGGGAGAGGAAGCTGCAGACTGCTGGCCTGAGCCATCCCCCTGCCTGCTGAAGAGACTTCAAGAGAGGAACCAGGCATCCAGTAAAAAGCTGGCAGGGTGGGGCCACCTCCCTGAACAGAGGCTGCCACAGAGGCTCAGAGAGGTAGATGGCTTTGTCCTGGGTCACACAGCACCAGGACGGGGACCTTGGCCTCCGCACTGCCAGGGCATGCTGGGTGGAGGGTTACTTGCCGTTGCTTTTGGCTGTTACGTGGCTCTGCTCAGAGGGCTGAGTGCTGCCCACTACATTTTAAGACTGGAATCTGCCCCAAGAGACTACTTATGTCTTAAGCATGTTTATACCCTTTAGCCCGTTTTCTACTTTTAAGAACAATTCCAAGCAACTACCCAGAGAGACCAGGCAGAGATTTAAGGCACAGAGATAGATATTCGTGGCAGCCCTGTTTTCCCAGCAGAAACCTGGAGGCTGGACGGGGCCCCCAGAGGCTGGGTGAGAGCAGTGGAGTATCTGCTTTAGAGCCACTGGAGGAATTGTTTTGAGGAAATTTTTCTGTTTGATGATACAGGAAGATACTCAGGATATAACATCATCCTGAGCCTTACACACAATAAGTTCTCAACTATGAAAAAAAAAATGTATAGAAAAAGGCAGGAAGAAAATGTCTCGAATTATTAACAGTGGTGACCTCTAGGTGACAGGATTACAAGTGGCTTTTGCACACATTCCAACTTTTCTCTGATGAGGGACATTATTTTTACAGCCAGAAAAAGGTTTTCTTTTTCTTTTTTTTTTTCTTCAGGCAAGGCTTTATTGGGGCCCCTGCTACAGCAGGTGCGGGGAGTGAGAACAAACAACAGGTTCCTTTGCTTGCTCGCTCCAGAGAAGGGTTTTTAAACATTCTCTTAAGCAAAAATTGCTCAGGACTTCCCTGGCGGTCCAGTGGTTAGGACTTGGCACTTTCACTGCTGGGGCCCGGCTTTGATTCCTAGTCGGGGAACTAATCTGCAGCCCTGGGGCTGAGTCCCAGCTCTGGACTTAACTAGATGTGAGCTAACCTCGGGCAAACGGCTTCAACTTTTTTGTTGTTTTTTTTTTTTTTTTTTGCGGTACGCGGGCCTCTCACTGTTGTGGCCTCTCCCGTTGTGGAGCACAGGCTCCGGACGCGCAGGCTCAGCGGCCATGGCTCACGGGCCCAGCCGCTCCGCGGCATGTGGGATCTTCCCGGACCGGGGCACGAACCCGTGTCCCCTGCATCGGCAGGGGGACTCTCAACCACTGCGCCACCAGGGACGGCTTCACCTCTCTGAACCTCAGTAAAACCTCCTCTAGGGGTTGCTTCAGATTAGAGGAGGTGATGTACTCAAAATACACAGGGCAGAGCTGGAACGGAGAGGCTTGTTTCTTTTCTCCCCTCACCCCGCTTTAGGGGATTCCTTAAATATAAAGGAATTTCCAAATAAGGAAGCTAGGAACATCTTAGGAAGTTTCATTCTCAAAAGGATAAGGAGGAAGCTGTGCTCCTTGCCTGTGACTCTGTGGACGCAGTACGAGCCGCGGCTCTGTGTGCCTGTCCTTCACTTAGTGCCTCCTCTGGTCACCCCCTTGTGACTGGTGTTCAGTGATTAGGGGGGACTGCAGGCTTCCACAGGCTCTGCCCCAGGGGAGCCCCACAAGCCCACTCACGTCAGGAAGTGTGGATGGTGCTTGATGGTGTCCTCCAGCTTCTCCAGGAAGGTCAGGTCCGTGGCCTCCCCGGGGCGCAGACACTCCTCATCCTGGGGGGTGTGGCAGAGGGCAAAGGACGTGTGGGGGAGGGACTGGAGAGCACAGGGACTCAGGGGTCCCCATGGGAGGCGCAGACACAGGGGAAAGGGGCACATCACAGGGAGCCTCCCAGACCTGGCCAGCACCTCACCTCACCCTCCACAGACAGCCCTGTCCTGTCCCTGCTCCAACTCTGGCTCTCTGCGGACAGGCCCGGAGAACAAGGGGAAAGGGGTGATGTCATCCCACCCAGCCCCCAACACGGGCCCTTGGAGGAGCAGACGGCTCACCAAAATGGAGATGATGCCCTTGAACTTCTCCTCCACCAGGTCACAGATGATCTTGTTGTTGAAATACTGGACAGGCTCCCACTGAGGGGCAAGAGGGGAGGAAGGCATCATCATGGGGTCCTGGCACCTCTCCTGGGGAGACCAATGCCCGGGCTTCCAGGGCATGTGGGGATGCCCGCAGGCTTGCACTCACCGCGATGCCCTCTGCCTCATACTCCTCCTGCTCCGACTTGAGGGTGAGCTCAATGAAGAGCTGCTGCAGCTTCTCATTGCAGTAATTGATGCAGAACTGCTCAAAGCTATGAGGGAAACACAGGAGCCCTCAGTAATTCCAGGGGACACGGGACCAGGAGCGGGGGAGGGGTGGGATGAGGCCCCACAGCTCTAAGGGAAGAAACACAGAGCAGGACCCAGGTGGCTGGGAAGACACTGGCAGGAATGTGAGAGGCCGGGGAAGAGGAGAGGCACCAGGACAGGGGAGACGGGAGGAGAGACAGGAAGGGGACAGTGGGGCGCTGACCTGTTGTTCTGAAACACTTCGAAGCCATAAATGTCCAGGAGCCCGAGGACCGTGGTGCTCCGCCAGCTGGGGCTCTCAGCATCCTAGGGCCAGTGGACCGAGAGCGTGGGTCCCAACGTTCGCCAGCGCCCAGCCCCGGACCCCCCTGGTCTGCCCTCCCTGCCACCTTGGGAGCAGCAGGGGCCAAGCCCTCACCTTGGAGGCCAGCGACCTGTTGATCTTCGCGACCAGCCAGGTAAAGGTGCGACTGTACACGGCCTTGGCGAGGGCGTCTCGCGCGTATGCAGCCTGCTCTAGGTTTAGCGGGCTCAGGAGCTGGGGGTGGAGAGTGAGATGGGGAAATGAATGCAGCCCCTTCCCACCCCGGGCCCCTTCGCACTCAGGAAACTGACCACTCTGCCCTCCCCGCCCCCAATGAGTCTGGGGTTGGGGGGCACCAGGGGAGGATACAGTGGCCCCACCAGAGGGAAGGTGGTATAAGACAAGAGACCTCATTCCTGGGAAGAAAAAAAAAAAAAAAAAAAAAAGAGGCCTCATTCCTGGAGGTGAGCCTTCCTTCCAGCCTCACCCTCTTGCTGTGTGACCTTGGCCAGCTCCCTGAGCCTCCCTGAGCCACCCGCCTTATGTCCTTCCAGCATTGCTAAGAAGACCCGCTGAGCAGATCAGAGGAAGGGGGATGATGGGAGGAGGGCTGCTGTGCAATACCTGCTCCCGCCCCCACTAGCTCCTGAAGCAAAGGCTGGGCCTCACCTCTTCGCCCTTGGCGATGATCTTCCTGTGCGTCAGGGCTTCCCGCAACGTTGAGCCTTCCACACCAAGGAGCTGCCAAGGGAAGGGGTGGGCCTGGTGAGGGTGCACTCCCCCCGCCCCAGCTGCCCTGCCCTCGCCCTCTGCTTGCCCCACTCACCCGGGTCAGATACTTGAGCTGGTTCTCGGTTGTGACCTGGGCGTTGCTCTCTTCGTCGGCAGCAAAGTGGATGTTGCCCAGATGCAGGACACTGGCCACGATGCTCAGCAGGTCCTGGGGGGACAGGGAGGGGTAGGTGGGGGTCACAGGAGGGGCTGAGAGCCCCACAGGGGCACACAGTGGATGGTCAGAAGGAGCCGGGAGAGGGGCTTCCCTGGTGGCGCAGTGGTTAAGAATCCGCCTGCCAATGCAGGGGACACGGGTTCAGGAAGATCCCACATGCCGCGGAGCAACTAAGCCCGCGCAGCACAACTACTGAGCCTGCACTCTAGAGCCGCGAGCCACAACTACTGAGCCCATGTGCCACAACTACTGAAGCCTGCGCGCCTAGAGCCCGTGCTCCACAACAAGAGAAGCCACTGAAATGAGAAGCCTGCACACCGCAACGAAGAGCGGCCCCCGCTCGCTGCAACTAGAGAAAGCCTGTGGGCAGCAACAAAGACCCAATGCAGCCAAAAAAAAATAATAATAATTAAAAAAAAAGAACCCATTGCTTTCAAAAAATTAGCAAAAGACAGACTGTCTCTGGCAGAAATGGAACTGCTTCTGCCTCCTCTTATTTTCATATAAACAGAGACTATGGTACCTGCATGCAGCAATGAAGACCCAACGCAGCCAAAGATAAAATAAATAAATTTTAAAAAGGAGGCAGGAGAGGTGGTAAAGGAAATTTGAGAGGAAAAGGCGGCTAGAGTAGAAACAAGGTGTAAAGGTAGACAGAGATTTTCAGGGTATGACAGGAGAAAAGGGAGGGTCCCAGCAGAGGCCTCACCTCCACCTCATCCTCGGTGAAGTCGATGACCGTCAGAGCCTTCCTGACGACCTTCCAATCATTCTTGTCGTTGATGGAGGAGACTTTGGCGCACTGGCCCTGGAGGATGGGCAGAGTTGGGTTCTAGCCGTGGCACTGGGCTCCCTGGGTGGCACCCGCCCTGCCTGGCCCCTACTCACCTTCACCAGGTACAGGTAGCTCTGGGGGTTCCGTTCCAGGCCCAGCCTGCGCAGTGTCTCCTCCTCGCCCCCCTCCAGCAGCTGGTAGAAGATGTGGAAGTTCCTCTCCCCATGATTCTGGTGCACCACCCGGGACTTCTCCAGGAGGTAACTGAGGATGTGGCCACCCACAGGGGCGCCCTGTGGGCAGGGCAGGATGTAGCGACTGCTCAGGGGGACTGGGGACAGAGCCCACCTTCCCCTTCCTCCCCTGCCCTCCGAATTCCAGCTCTGACAATGGCTCAGGCAAGTCGCCCCCTCTGACCTGTTTCCTCCTCTGAGAAATGAGGACGCTCAGCCCTATCTACCTGGCGGCTCCACTTGGATGTCTGACAGGCTTCTCAGTCTCAACAGGCCTGAAACTGAACTCCTCATCTCCCCTCCTCAAACTAGCTCCCTCTTCCCATCTTGGTCAACCTTCTAGGTGTTCAGGCCAAGCAGTCTGCAGTCCTGGAAGCCTCTTTGTCTCCCACACCTCACATCCAATCGGATAGCCAATCCTGCTGCCTTAACCTTCAGAACCTCCAGAATCCAACCACTGCCACCACACTGGGCCCAGCCACCATCATCTGTCATCTAGACTTAATAATCATCAGCTTCCTAACTGGTTTCCTTGCTCGGCCTGGCTCTCTACCATCTATTCTCAACAAAGCAGCCAGAGTGATCATTTTAAGAGGAAAGTGAGGTCATAACACACTTCTGTTTCAAACTTTCGGGACCTCCCTGACGGTCCAGTGGTTAGGACTCTGTGCTTCCACTGCAGGGGACACAGGTTCGATCCCTGGTCAGGGAACTAAGATCCCACAAGCCACATGGGCATAGCCAAAAAAAAACAAAAACAAAACAAAAACAAAAACCCCAACTCTCTAGCCTCCCTTCCACTCAGAGCTTTAAGAAAAGTTCTTACAAAGACCCAAAAGGACCCACAGCATCTAGCCCCTCTTCTATTCCTTGGCCCCTTGCTCTCTTCTCCAGCCACTCTGGCCTCCTTGCTGTTCATGAACACATCAAGCACTTTCCCCATCACAGCCTCTGCACTGGTGGTGCCCTCTGCCCGGACTCTCCTATCTGCACAGCTCATTCCTCTGTCTCCATCAGCTTTTACTAAATGCCACCTTCTCAGTGCCTACTATATCTGCCTCATTTAAAACAGCAACTGCTCCCGCCCCTTGCCTCATTTTATTTTTTGCCGTGACACTTGTCAGCTAAATTACATTTTTCTGTTTACTGTCTATCTCCCTGGAGGCAGGATTTCTGTTTTACTGCGGTACCACCAGCACCTGGAACAGCGCCTGGCACACAGTAGGTGCTTGATAAATATCTGCTGGTGCCAAAGACCTGGCCGGTGGGCGCCTGCTGAATGGGAATCCCACTCCCCCTGCCCTGTCCCACCCACAGGTACCTTGAAGTCAAACTGCACGTCCATGTACTTCCCGAACCTGCTGGAGTTATCGTTCCGGAGGGTCTTGGCATTTCCGAAGGCCTAGGAGAGAACAGGGGTGTGAGGCGTGCCTGGCAGTCTCTCTCTGCCCCTCACGCCGCCCAGATGCTGCTGTCCCCTCACCTCCAGCACGGGGTTGCTCTGCAGCAGCCGGTCACGCACGGCACCGCCCCGCTCGGGGGCTGGGCAGGTCTCAGCATAGAACTGCAGCAGCCGCTTGGTGGCCTCTGTCTTGCCTGCCCCGCTTTCCCCAGAGATCATCACTGCCTGGTCCCGGCGCTCCGTGCGCAGTGCCCGGTACGCAGTGTCAGCCACCGCGAACCTAGGGCAGAGGCCCGTCAGGAGCTTAGGGGGCCAGGGGTCAAGTGGCTGCAGGGGGTGGGAGTCCCACAGGTAGGACTGCGGGTGGGCGCTCCCATGTCTGGTGGGGTTCACAAGGGGGTGTACCCTTGAGGATGGGGGAACCCTCCAAGGTGTGGGTCAAGGGAGATCCTTCCCAGCTGAGGATGCGAGTCATATTCAGACGGAGGATTGAGAGGATCACTCATGGGTGGGGGGATTGGAGGTCATCCAGGTGAAGGCTGAGGTCACTCATAGGTAGGGCTGGGAGGTCCCTCAGAGGTGGGGGTCAGAGGGTCACTGAGGTTGGAGGGCTATGTTCAGGTAGAGCTGGGGGAATAAGTCATGGGTGTGAGTTGGGGTGGAGGCTGGCGGGGTCCTGCCCAGATGGAGTAGAGAGATTCACCTTGGGTGGGCACTGGGCATTCCTCACAGATGTGAATTGTGATTCATTCCAAGTGGGAGGTCGGGTGGAGTCATCTCAGGTGGAGATGAGGGGGTCACTCATAGGAGGGGGGGGTCACTCACAGGTGGGGTGGCACCTCATAGAAGCTGACGCCCCGGTAACGCTCCATGTGCTGCCGGCTGTAGATCTGTAGGTCCCGGTAGGGGTTGACAGAGACCAGCACAGGGCCAATGTAGGTCTGGGGGTCAGGGGAGGAGGGTCAGAAGTTTCTCCCAGAGGTCCCTGAGCCTCTTTCCCTCACAGCCCGCATCTGTGCCCCCAGCACCCCCTGCATCTTCCCACTCGGGCCTCACGTAGATGAGGTTCTCCCGGAAGCGTCGCCGCAGGTTCTCGATGAAAGCTGCCTCGCTGGTGAAGTTCTCCAGCAGCACGAAATCCTGTACCCCGACCCGGTCACGGGCGGTCAGTGCACTCTCCATGGTCACCCGCACCCCGTCACTGCCCAGGGCCTGCAAGGAGGGGCCGTGGGAGAGGGTCAGTGGCAGCAGGGTAAGGGAAGGCCACTTCTCCCCTCCAGCATAGCCTGCGGGACTGAAAGGACAACCAGGGGCACGTGGACACAGGGGGCCTGGACACACGACACAGGGAACACCCAGGAGACGGGTGTACCAGGCTGGGTACAGTGGGCTTGGATGGCAGGAAGCTGGCGCATGGAACACTGAGGACGCGGGTCCCAGAACAAAGACCACATGGGACCTGAACACAGGACACTGGAGCACAGAGCACCCAGAGGACACGGGGGCAAGGCCACTGAGTCCAGGGAGACGCTGGTTTTGCGCAGAGAAAGGGGGGGTCATGAGAATAAGAGAAAGAATGCTCTGTTGACCTTGGACAAAACCCCTCCTCTCTCTGGGCTGTGTCCTTCTCAAGAAGGAGGAGTTGAGATAGACCAGGTGACCTCAAGTCCCTTAGCTCTGGGCCACGTGTGACAGGTGCTTTGTAGGACAAATAGCTCAAAGTGAGCTCTACAGGCAGGGTGGGGCCATCTCTCCCACGCCCACTCCCAAAGTCGCCAGGGGGAGAGTGTCTAGGGACCTAGCAAGAGGCCACCCCAGGCCACAGGAGAGGGATTCCCCCAGGGGACCTCCCATCCCAGCTGGGCTCAACACCCACCCCAGAAGGGGGGCCCTCCCTCCCACAGCTGAACCACGCCCTCCCCTCCAGCTGCCAGGTTCCCAGACACCCTCCTCCCCTGAGAGCCCCGAGAAGCCTCAAGGGAGTGGGCATTTTACCGCGGAAAACCCAGCTCCCTCCGGACCCCATCAGAGGGTGGGGAGAAGTACAGGTTCAACAAGGCCCCCACCCCAGAGCACACTCTTCAAAAGGGTCTGAGGGCTCTAGGAAATTGCAAGGGTCAGAGAAGAGCAAGGTGGCCGCCGTGGTGGGAGGGGGTGTAGATCCCCAAGAGGCCACTAGGCCTCCTCCAACCGCAGACCACCCAGATCTCTGGCCCAGGAACCCCTCAGGGTCTGGCCAGGGGCCTGCCTCTCCTAGGCCTGTCCCTCACTGCCCCCTCCCCCCTCCAATACTGCCCCGAAGCTGCTGCCAAATCTGGCCCGAGCTCCAGCCCCCTTGCCCTCTGGGTGACGGGTCTCGGCGCTCTCAGTCCTCCCCGGGAGCTATTCGCCCGGCCCGGGTCCGAGAGCCTCACAGCCCTCCCTGCCTCGGCCTCCTCCCCCTGCAACTTTCCGGGACGTTTTTCCACCCGAAATTCCTGGGCCGCGCCCGCTTCCTGGCGGGGCCGAGGCGGCGCCGCGAGGCCGGGAGGGACGCCCGGGACCCCCGCCCTGCTCGCCAGCCCCGCTCACCGACGCTCGGTAGCGCATCCTGCCCGGTCGGCCTGGCGCCCCGCTCCGCTGCCCGTGCTCTCGCCTCGGGGCTCGGCGGCGGCGGCGGCGTCACGAGGGAGGGGCCGACCCGCCCCCTGTTCCGCCCCCTCCGTGAGCCTCGGAGGCGCGGGACTCCCCGGGAGCCCCCGCCTCCTTCGGTGCTTGGACTCGGGGGTCCCTCCCCAGCTGGTAGGGGTGGGGCAGGAACTAGGGGGGATCTCGCGGCGTGGGTGGGTACAAGGGTGGGGGCGGGGTGGGGGCGGGGCGGGGGCGGAGCTCCCCACCGGGCAGGGTCTCCGCCTGAGTCAGGTTTTCCAGGAGGGACTTCGTTGGTTCCAGGGTGGGGCCCGGAACCCGCGCGGCCGCCGCGTCTACACTGACCCGGAACTCACTTCCGGGCTTGTGTCTATACTACGCACTAGGCCAGGCGCGGGGCTCACTAGGCAGAGGCCCGTGGGTCCCGGAGGAAGCAGGATTTCCCTCCCCCCCCACTCCAACCTCGAGTCCCGGGAAAGTTAAAAATAGAACGAAATGTCCAAATACGGCCGGCGCGCCCAGGCGGGCGGAGCCTCCGTGCGGGACACTGTCCGCCCCCGTACACTCTCTGGAGGGTGGATCCCGTGTCTTTAAGTCTCTAGAAAATCTCTTTAGTTTCCCGCGTCAGCACAGAGCGCGTACCCCAGGGACGAAGACAGCCAGAGCACCTTTGCCGAGCGCGGTGCGTGCCCGGCCTCCATGGAGGGCTCAGCTTTCCATCTGGGGAATCCACGTCCGACTTCCAGCATTTGGGGAAATACCTTTCTGCCCTATCGAGGACATCCCGACTAGGGCCCCCGTGCCCAGGGGCTCTTCTCTCTCCTTCCTCTGGAGAGAGTCTCCCTCTCTTGTCCCTCTGGATCCCTCCATACTTTCTGCCCAAGACATCCTCCCTCTACCCAAACCGGCCCCCAGCAGCCCCGCCCTCGCTGGGCTCTCGGTGGGCAGCAGCCTGGGGGGCAAACTCTAGCTCAGGTCCCAGCGCTGGTGGGGGTGTGATGGCTAGTGCTTCTTCCAAAACGCTGGGCTTCTTCTCACAAGCTGTATGACTGCCAGCAGGTCAGTTAATTTCTGGGAGCCTCTCTTTCAGCCTTAAAATGAGGCTAATACCTGTCTCAAAGGGCTGTTGAGAAGGCTAAGATAAGCCGCCAAGGCACCTCCCAGGCCTTCAGTAAACACCACTTCCCTCTCTCGGCCAGACACTCTTTGCACACACGCTTCGAGCAGACTTACTAAGAACCAGGTCCTGGGCCAGACAGGTCACACTTCTTATATAGCGGGGAAAGCCCCTCAGGCGTGTCTGCCTGCCAGTTAACAAAGAGCTCTCGAACTTTACCTGTGCCCCACCTGACAGATAAGGAACCCGAGGTGCAATCGCCGGATGCTGACTTGACCTAGGGGGCAAAAGGGCAGGGCTGGGACCCAAAGCCTCAGCATGCCCCTCTCTCGGACCTGGGCTCCCCGGGGAGGGAGTGAGGTTGCGGCAGGTGCGGGCTATAGCCTCGTGGGGAAGGCTCATTACCTCGAGAACAACAGCCCGGCCGGAGCCGCGGCCCTGGGGACCCCGCGGCGGGGGCGCCAGCTGGGAGATGGGGCCCTCTGGAGGGAGCGAGGGGACTGGGTGCCACCGCGCGCAGCTGGGAGATGGGTGGGAGCGGAGGGGGTGGGGGTCTTAAATGCCACCAGCTTCGGGCTGAGGGCGGGAGGAGGCCCCCTCCGCGAGGGGACTCAGCGTCCCGCTCACCCGGAGTGGGGAGGGCCTTGGAAGACTGGAGGAAGGGGGTCCAGCCGGTCCCCACCAGGAGCACGGCTCAGGGGCGGTACAAGGACTAGGCTGGCTCGGCTGGCGGCCGCCCGCGGGCCCGAGGCGAGGAGCTGGCAGAGGGGTGGGGCCTCGCGGCCGCAGTGCCCGCTCCGGCCGCCGCCGCGTCAAGCGGCAGGAATGAGGGGAATCCGCGTGCGGAGGGGTCCGGCCGGCCACCCCCGCCCGCTCCCCGCCGCCGCATTCCCCGGATGCCCGCTGACTCCCTTACAGCCGCCGCCCGGCGGCGGAAGGAGGGGGTGTCTCCGCTGCCAGGCGGGCCAGAGGGCCTGCTCCCCGACCACAGTCCCTGGCCACCGCCACTGGCCGCCTCGCCTCACTGGACGGAAGCGCCTGCCCGGGAGAGGGGGTAGGGAGGCGGGGGACAGAGCGTGCGAGAGACACCGCGGCCAAGGCTGCAGCGCCGGGCGCTTCCTGCGTTCGGAGCGCTGTCTTCTGGTACTGTACTCCTTT
This sequence comes from Hyperoodon ampullatus, assembly GCF_949752795.1. Classification (NCBI taxonomy): domain Eukaryota; kingdom Metazoa; phylum Chordata; class Mammalia; order Artiodactyla; family Ziphiidae; genus Hyperoodon; species Hyperoodon ampullatus. The sequence goes on along the minus strand of NC_136932.1, from coordinate 43,464,630 downwards.
CAATGCCCTCAGCCGAGCCATGAGGTCTGTATTATTACCCCCATTCTACAGACGGGGAAACTGAGTCTGGGCAGGCGAATGACGTGTTCAAGATCCCAGGACTAGTAAAAGGAGGGGTAGGATTGGAACCGGGAAGTCTACCACTGTCTACTCCTGCAGGGCTACCCTGAGGGAAAGACGCCTGCCTAGTGGCTGGAGGATTTCCCAGCTTCTCTGTCAGGGTTAACATGCTACCTGCCAGGCCGTGACCTTCCTTAGCGAACCCGTGACCGCAGTGCCCAGTACCCACCCTTGGCGGTGTTGTGTGACTATTGACATGTAGGCCTTAGGAACAGCAGCTAGGGAGTGGGCCATGACCTGTGCCCCCAGCATGGCCCTGGACCTAAGGGCTGGCTGCAGGCTGGGGTGCAGCTGTGACCCCTGAATGACCCAGGACTTATTTCCCAAGGATGCCTCTGAGTCTCCTCCCACCTGGGGAGGTGTTTCCCATAAAGGTGGCACAGGCCCAGCAGACCTGGGTCATCCAGTTACCTAGTATGGGCCAGGTGCCCCCAAGCCCGCCCTCTGGAGGAGTGGGGAGGGCAGTGGGCAGCCTCAGGTGTTCCCCCAGCTCGGGGCTATGTGAGTCTGGAGAGGGTGTTCTGAGGACCCCCAGATTGCTGCTAGAAACTGATTTCCACTGAGGCAGCCTCATGGCCTGTTGGGGCAGTGGAAAGAACCATAGCCTATCTCACCCACAGCGCATGCTGGGCACAGAACAGGTCTTCAGCTTTTTTATTATCAAACATATCTTAGGTCTGGGCCCAGGCTGCCCCACCAAGGACTGTTCCAGACTGAAGGGAAGTGTTGTGAGGGGGAATGGAAAGAAAAGGTGGGGACTTAGGGGTTCTACCTGATATCTCACTGGGCCCCAGTCAAGGGCTGTATACTCTGGCTCCAGAACCATGGGCCTTTTGCCTGCCAGACACCTCTGCCTGGGGGTCCAGCAGAAGTAAACAAAGTGCCTTGCCCACTAACCTATCCTCCTTGTTCAGTATCCTGTAAGATGAGAGGAGGCAGGCACCTCCAGCTAGTCATCACCGCCTGGCATCAAAAGGCCCGCCCGGGCTTCCCTGGTGGCACAGTGGTTGAGAGTTCGCCTGCCGATGCAGGGGACATGGGTTCGTGTCCCGGTCCGGGAAGATCCCACATGCTGCAGAGCGGCTGGGCCCGTGAGCCATGGCCGCTGAGCCTGCGCGTCCGGAGCCTGTGCTCCGCAACGGGAGAGGCCACAATAGTCAGAGGCCCACGTACCGCGCAAAAAAAAAAAAAAAAAGCCCGCCCTCCTCGCTCCACTCCTCACACCAAGGAGTCACTACCTGCTAAAACCTCCCCTTGGCTCCTGCATCACTGCCCTGCTCCTGGACCAAGCAAGCAGCCTCCAAACTGGCCTCCCTGCCTTCCTCCCTCCAATCCATTTTCCCACAGCCACCTGTGGTATTTACAAATGCAAATCCGATCAATTAACATCTCATGTTAATAGAGTGAAGGTTTATAGGGCACCTGTCCATATGCCAAGCACACTCACTGCTTCTTGCCAGGCCCCTGTATGTGGACTCCAGAAGTCCCCTGTATCCTCAGTTTACCCCACTGCTCCTGAGCTCCTGTGTGGCTACAGGGGCAGCCGTCTCCAGTTCCTTCTCTCCCCATGTCTCCCTCACCACCACACACAGCCAGGAGGAGCTGCTTCCGCCTTTGCCACCAGCCGCGTGGCTCTAAGCTTCAAGCCTTTGCACCTGCAGCTTCCTTGGCCCTCGCACCCAAACCCCTCCCCACCTGACTGACTCTTAGTCATCCTTGAAGATTCGGCTCAGGTATCACTTCCTCCAGAACCCCTTCCTGACGCCCCGCAACACACAGCCCCCTCCTTATCGCATTCCGCTCTGATCGAAGGTTTCCTTATCAGTCTCTCCCAGGAGACTGCTCCCGCTCCAGGCCGGCACACAGTGGGAGCTCAATAACCCCTCGTGGACGCCTGTGTGAATGAATGAATCACAGAGCCCGGGAGTGTGAGTAGAAGGCCGGAGCGTGCCGGGCGTTGAATAGGCCGTGGGCCAGCCATTCATTCTCTCATTCATCTCGGAGCCCCCCAGCCGCCGCACTCACACGCAGGGGCCACTGGCGCGGCTGGGCCGGGGGGCGGGGAACGGGAAGGGGCGGGGCCCGGGCGGCTTCTCCGGAATCCGGAGGCAGAGCCGGCAGCCGGAGGGCCCCAGAGGGCGCGCAGGGCGCCTGGGTCACGCGACCCCAGTCGCTCCTCGCCGCCCTCACGTTACCCGCAAGAAATCTAAATCTCCAACAGGCCGAGTCCCGGGGCCACCGGGTCCTGGGACCCCGCACGGGCCGGGCCGAGCCCACCCTCGGCCCCAGCGATCCCTGGGACGGCGACCCCCGCCTCCGCAACCGTAGCTCCGGGCCTGGCTCGCCGCCCGGCCGCTTACCCTCTCCTCCATCCCGCCCGCCAGCGGAGCCCCCCCCAACCCCGGGGCCACGCGGCTGCGGCCCTCCCGGAGTTCCGCGTACCCACCGGCTTGGCTTCTCGGGTGCGCGGGCGGGGGCCAGGCTAGTCGGCGTGGCCGGCTCCGGAGTCGGCGGCCCAGGCACGCTCTCCCCGCCCAGGGCCCGCCCGGGGCCGGGCCGCTCCCTGTCGTCATCCCGGGCAGGGCCCAGGCCCCGGCGCGCGCGCGCACCCTCCGGCCCCGCCCCGGCCTCCCCGGTGCCGGCCCCGGCCCGCGTCCGTGTCCGCGGGGGCTTGGTGCAGCACACTCCGCAGCCAGCTCCCGGGGACGAGGCGCGTCACAGTCATTCACACACACGCACACACGCACCCTCCTCCGGCTGACGACCGGGCCCACTCGCTGTAGTGCTTGCTGGGCGGCGTGTGTCTTATGGGGTTCTCCCTTCTCATCCTAGGGCGCCTTTGCATCACCAGAGCAAACCCGACCCTGCCCTGCGTGCCAGGCCAAGTCAGTTCTTCCCCTTTTCTGACTGCCTCGCTCCATTCACCCTCCTTCTCCACCCACGCTACTGCTCTGAACCGGCCAGTGTCTGTTCTTCAGGCCAGACGGGAAAGCAGCGGCATTAACTGAGCCTGTACTATATGCACCTGGAGCTTTGCATGCGCTGGTCCTTAGATCTCAGAGCGGCCCTGTCACCTCGGTGTTGTTAGCCCAGTTCATAGGCCAGCCCACTGAGGATCAGGGAGCTGGAGGAGAAGGAATTCAAACCCAGATCCCCGCTTGGAAACACTCTGCTCCTGGTGGGCTTAAACCCTACCCTGTTCCTTCCATTTACCCCTTCTTGTCCAGTCTGTTCCTGTCCCACCAAGGATCAGAATGCTTCCCCACTGCTCACCTCTTTCCCAAGGGGTTTGCCTGAGAGGAAGCTGCTGGGCCCTGGCGAGACACTGCCACCCTTCCTCCCAGCCCAGAGCATCCCAGCTTACAAGCTTGCAGGGCCTGTGGGGATGAACCACACGGATGATCTCCCCGGTGGGTATCAGCTCCACTTGCAGGGCCATTCCGTCTGTGGATAGCCAGCGTGCTGAGCACTGGGGCCTCTGAGCAAAAGCCCGTCTGCCTGCCCGCCCGCTGGTTCTGGCTGCTCCCGGAACCAGGAATCTAGTCTCACGCTGGGATGGCCGCTTGGTTCAGCTTCAACTCCAGCCCCGGGGGATGTGTCTGGTCCAGTGCCTCAGGACACAGCTGGAACAGCCCAGGTCTGATTGGGAGGCCTCTTGGCCCAGCAGGGTTGGGGCAGGAAGAGGAGGGGCTGAGGGACGGAGGAAATGCTTGTTGTCCCAGGTAACCAGAGGAGCTGATGCAGCCACCCATGGGGGACCCTGGGGTCCAGGTCAAAGGGTAGGAGGCCTTTCTCCCCAGCAGCTCCATGGCCAGGCCTCTCCCACTGCCCTCTCGCTGGTATCAGCTGGAGAGCACAGTGACCACTCCCCAATTCAGAATGTACATCCTCCCTAAGCCAAGAGGATCCATGAATAGGCACAGTCCCCCCCCCCCCAGCTTGTCCGCCTCCCACAGCAGCAGGTGAGCCCCTGGAGTTTGAGGCGCCAGGCCGCTGGGGACTGGCCATGTTGGGCAGAGGGGTTAGCTGGAGAGGCAGGAGGGCATTGTGAGGAGGCCCCTGTCCCACCCTCCTCTGGAGCCTCAAACGCTTGAGGTTGGTTCCTGGGTGCCTTGGCGTTGGGGAGCCTTAATCTTGTTTGCCCCTTACTTTTCCGCAGCACCCTCAGGTGCTCCCCACCCCCAAATGTTCCTGTTTTTCTATCTTTATTGTTGCTAAATCACAGCTGACACTTTCCTGGCCTGGGACTGAGCCCTCGGGTCTCCGGCCATTCCTTATAGGAAGTGCGAAGGGGGAAGTGGATGGGGAAAGCGATCTTTCCAGAGGAAGATGCTGGCAGGGGAGGGGTGGAGTCCAGTGGGCCTGCGCCGCCGGCCCCCTCGGGCAGGCACCTTTCCCTGGGCACCCTTCCTTCCCTCCCCTCAGCTTCCCCCGCCCAGGAAAGGCCAGCAAAGCTTCCTTCCTTCCTTCCTCTGGGAAGCACATCTATCCAGGGCAGGATCATCCCCGGCAGCCACACAATGGCCCTTATCAGCCGTGGAGCCAGGCACAGAGACCCAGCGCGCACCAAGTCTCACATATTTCCTGTTTCCACCCAGCGGGTCAGGGCTGGGCCCAGAGCGGCCATATCCTGACTGGGGCCAAGAGGAGGGAGAGCACCCCCCCTTCCCCTTCCCGCCTCTCAATCATTGCTGGACTCACCCCTCCGTGCTAACGGGAGGCAGGGGTAGGGGTGTGTGAAGACTTAAGGGCAAAGGGGAGAGGTGGGCACCTAGAAGACAAGCATGATCCAGAAACATGAGAAACAGGGGGACCCCTGGAGTCAGGAGCCCTGAGGTCCAGCCCCAGGGCTACATCAATCAGAACGAAGAGCTGGATAGACTGTTTTGTTTTTATTTTTGTTTTTTGCAGTATGCGGGCGGGCCTCTCACTGTTGTGGCCTCTCCTGTTGCGGAGCACAGGCTCCGGACGCGCAGGCTCAGCGGCCATGGCTCACAGGCCCAGCGGCTCTGCGGCATGTGGGATCTTCCCGGACCTGGGCACGAACCCGTGTCCCCTGCATCGGCAGGCGGACTCAACCACTGCGCCACCAGGGAAGCCCTGTTTTTGTTTTGTAATTGTTCTCTCACAATAATCTTGTGAACCGGAACATTGTTTGTATTTTACAGAAACTGAGACTCCTAGAGTAGGGTAGAGGTGGAACTGTCATTCGAACCCAGGTCTTGAGCCCATTCCTGTGTTTCTGGTCTTGCATGACACCACAGCTCCCTGGCTCAGTTCGGCGGGATCACGCCACTCCTCTGGGCTTTGGTTTCCCCGTCCACAGATGAAGGGTGCTCTGTAGCAGCACCCACGATGGTTGTGCGTGAGAAGGAAACAGGTGGCGAGTTCAAGGGTTCAGAGTCCCTCAGGTATGTGTGTGTTGGGGGCAGGGATGGAAGTTATCGTGGGGACCTCGGGGTACAGGGATCTGGGGGAGAGGTGGGGCAGAGAGAAGAGATGGTGACATTTTTGGAGAGCTTAACCCAGGACCAAGGCTCAAGACTAAGGTGTGAGGGAGTGCCGGGTGAGGAGGGATGAATCGGTGAGAGCAGAGTATGCACATTTTCTGAGACTTCAGTCCCAAGAAATCCATTCTACCTGCTCAGCAGCAGAGGAAACGAAGTGCCCAACAGCATAAGAGACATGCCCCACCTGGACCAGGGACTCGGAGGGCCACCATCCCAGAACCTCATCCCACTCCCATCTGGGCAACATCTGTCATCCTCAGACATGGTCTAGTCTGGATAACAGGGCCCTCGTCCTGGAGTCTAGCAAGGGCCCAGGGGCGTGTGCCCGTCCCCACCACTATCATGAAGGAGTCACAAGTGTAAAAGCCATGTTTCTAATTATCCCCCAATGCAACAGCCACAGAACACAGATGGCCATGGCCTGCTAGAAGCCAGAGGGACAGTTCCTGATGGCTCCCAGGGTGAAGTAGGAATGCAGAGCAACTGGAGTGTCCCTCAGTCTCAGGTCATAGGCTGGGCGTTAATAGTCACAGAGCAGGCTCCCTGAGGTGTCTTCTCCTCGGAAACAGGCTGTAGAGTCGACGGCGGCTGGAGGCAAATGGTGGGAGTGGGGCCGAACCGTGTCCACACAGCAGCTGGAGAATGCTCTCTGAAGACCCCCGGGCCAGATTCTCCAGGACATCTTGATTCTGACTCTCCTCTCCGCCTGCCCCCACTTCTAGGTCCCAGAGTGGTCTAGACAAAGGGCAAGTTTCTGGCCTGCGATGGCAGGCGAGGGTAGGGGAAGACGACCTGGACGGGGCAAGGACCACCCTGGAAAAGTCTGTGGCCGTAGGTCCTCTACCACCTGCCAGCCCTTCATAAGAGGGCAGGCTCGGGGCATGGAGCCTGATCCACTAGCAGAAGCGAACCTGAGTCCAATCCTCTGCTCAGACCCTGGAACTTCCTGAGTTGGACTCCTTGAGCTGGGGGTGGGGGTGTGCTGCTGGCAGAAGGACACACATCAGCCTGCCCACAGCCCCTACAGAAGAGCCTGGGTGGAGGGCTCCTCCATCCTGCCAACTTACGCATCTGCTTCTGCTGAAAGCAGGGATCCCAGGTCCTCTGCCCACCCCTCAGGGGGACAGGCAACGAGATGCCAAGCCTCCTGGAACCCAGTGCCATGTGGGCCAACCAGTCTCCGCAGCCTGTACAAATGGGAGCATCTCCCCCTCCCAGGCAGCCTAAGGCCCAGGGTGGCGTGACAAGAATGCAGGCCTGTGCCAGATGGGGCATGTGCCTGGCAGGCCTGCTTGGGCGGGACTGGAAGTGTGTGGGGGGGAAATCAAGAAATGAGACGCAGGCCAGAGGGTCCTTCCCACATCCAGTGGACTGTCTAGATCTTCACTGTTGACAAACTAGCTGGTTTCACTCACACCTCAGCAACAAAAACCTGTATTTAAGGGGCCGATTCCAGGGATCTGGACTGGAGAGAGCAAAGGAGTGTGGCTAGAGGTCCCCCTGGGAGGTGGAGGATACCGCTGCCTCCTCAGGGGGCTGGGCTGGGCCCTCCGCACTCCTGGCACTGGTAGGCAGAGCTGGCTGCCAGCTCCAGCCTCCGCCCTGGATTCACTCTATCCCGGCTCAGATCTGTGGTTGGGCTTCATCCAGGGGGCCCTCCGCCAAGAAGGAGCGAGGATGGATCTGCAGGGGTAAAACAAGCAGTGAGCGGAAGGAGCGAGGGCAGGCTTCACCCCGTGCCTTCTGTCTCCCCCATCCCCCAAAGGCTTCGGCTCCATGGTGGGGGTCGGCTCCTCGGCCCGTGGCCTCAGGGAACTGGTGATGGGCTCAAGTCTTCTGGGCTACCCTTCCTCTTACCCACCAGCAGCCATTACCTTGAAGGGAGTGCTTATCCCCACCACAGAATGTAGGTTGTTGCTATAGTAAAAAAGGAGAAACTGATCCTCAGTCTCAGGGATGTCACTAATGTCGATGTACACCTGGAGGGAAGGACAGACGGAAGTGGATCAGCTCCACGGCCCCAGGCCCCATTCAGCTCTCAGCTCCTTCCAGAAGACAGGGGAGAGGTCAGACAAGCCCGCCTGCTGGAGATGTGGAATTCCTATCTCAGGAAAGGGGGCAGGTACCTGGTTCAGCCCGTCGCTGAAGGAGACCTGGTTGTCCCTGACCCAGACATACGACACGTAGTCATTAATGTGGCGCAGCCCCACCTGTGGGAGGGGGGAATCGGACGGGCAGTCAGTGGTGTGGGAGGACACGGGACCCATGTCAAGTCCTACGGAGAGGATGGTGTCATGTCTGAGGCTGGCCGTCATACCAGCTGCCTCTTCCCCTGCACTGCTAGCCCCTCGGTGGGCAAGGACCCTTGGGGTGGATGAGGGTAGCTCTGCAGTCTCTGTGCCCAATTCCCCTGAGCACCCAGAATAGATAAACCGGTGGGGGGGGGTGCGACCGATGGGCTCCCTGCCCGCCTGCCACGTCACCTTGTACAGGCCAATCCAGTCCCAGGGGCTGCTGAGGAAGTCTGCGGTCAGGGAGTAGCTGATCAGCATGTCGCTCTCCTTGGCGCACGGGCTCTCGGGCAGCAGGGTGACCAGTGGGGCAGATACCGATGGCTTCAGCTACGCACAGGGGCGGGAAGGGGTTGACGTCCCACAGCATCATTCCCTTCCCTGAGACGAACGTCCTTACTGTGCCCTTGCAACGGTCAGGGTCAGTGGGGAGGGATGGAGGGGCACCCACAGGTTAACTCTACTAGGCTGCCCTTAGAGTATCAGACCTTGGCTGGCCAGCTCGAAAGAAGGGCCAAAGGCTGATCGGGGATGGCTGGCCCTGCCAGGAGGACGAGACTGGGGGCCGGCTAGGTAACCAAGCAGAGAGCCAAGTGCTGAGGAACGTCGGAGTGGGGGAGATCAGGGGCGCCGCTGGCGGGCTGAAGAAAGAAGCCAGGGAGTTGCTCACAGGCCCTTCACGGTTCCTGATCCAAAGGCCCAAATCCAATTTGGGGGCCTCTGGTGAGAACAGCTATAGGCATGTGGAGGAACACAGTGGTATAAAGAAAGACAAACAGTAAGAGGGCAGCCAGCAGCTCAAAGGAGGTGAACACCGCCTTGGTCATGAGTGGTCATGAGATGGCAAGATACAAGGATGGAGGGGGCTTCCTTTGCAACCTGAGCCCGATAGGTGCAGGACAAATGAAAGCAAGTCCTACTTCCCATGGTAGGTAATAAGCATAATGGAACTCAGGAGCCCCAAGGGACAGTACCAAGAGGAAATGGAAACCTACTGACAAAGGGTTTGAACACATTTTTGACAGACAGAGCCATCAACAGCTCCTAAGAAGAGCTGGGATACCTGACCCGGGAGGAAAGGCAATCATGTCCTCCCACAGGTCTCCCCTGGGGCATCTGCTGACATGAGAACCCAGGGCGGGAGGGTCTGGGGATGTGGCCCAGCATGGCTGCTCCTCTGCCAAGTGCCGGGCAGCCCAGAAATTTACCTCCAGGTCAAAGGTGCTAGTGACAGGCTTATGGTCACTGATGCTGTACAGCATGTGGCTGACGTAGCTCCTCAGAAACAGGGTGAAGTGGGGGGCTGACAGCGTCGGGGTGTGGATGGCGGCCTGGGGCTGCCGCTTCAGCCTCCACAGGATGCGGTCGGTCCACGCGGGCTTGCGCTTTTTCTCACTGGGGGTGGGAGGAGAGGAAGAATGGGGAGAGAAGGGTTGGCAGGTGAGCAGGAAGGGACCCACGAGCTTGCTGGATGCCCTAACACCAGGGCCTGTCAGCAGTCACGAGACCCCTCTGGGCCAGAGCTGGAGACCAGCACGGCAGCAGGGTGTCCAATGGAACCAAAAGTATGCTGGCCTTTGTCAGACTCAGCCAAGGACCCTCAGTAGACTAGAGGGTCACAATCAAATTGTGACTCAGAAACATCCCATTTAAAGCCTTTATTATTTCTTGAATAAAAGCAGCAGAACATCAAAGAAGCTGAGGTTTGGAATTTGGAGTGAGACAGACCTGAGCTGGAATTCGGCTTCCCCCATACTAAAGACCTGACCTTAGGGAAGGAAAGGGAAGCATTTAGGGAACGCTCACTACATGCCGGCAACCAGAACTATTTATTTCACTCTTCACAAGTGGAGAAAATGAGTCTTGGAGGGGAAGTAACTTTCCCAGTCACACAGCCACTGAGTGGTAGAGCCAGGACTCAAGGCCAGCCAGCATGACCACAGAGCATGTGCCCTTAATCACCAGGCCAACCCCTCTTAGGCCTCAGCTTCCTCATCTGTAGAATGGAGATAATAGTAGTTACGTCATAGGGTTGCTGAGATGATTAAATGAGATGAAACACAAAAAATGTTTAGCACCATGCTTCGTACAACATAAACTCTCTGCATACACCGGCTACTGTGACGCTTTGTTCTCAAGAGTCAAGTGAAAGACCTCCCACCTGTTCTTTACTCACCAGCTTCCCTGACGGGCATAAGAGAGACCATACAGCTTGGTCAAATGATTCGCTGCTTTAAAACCTTTAAAGAGTCTTCACTGCTTCCAGAATAAAGCTCAAGTCTCCAAATGTGGCTTTCAAGGTGCGCAGGAGTCTGACACCCCTTGTGCTACCTTATCTCCCTCCTCTGCCCCAGACCCACCTCACCATGGTGAATGTCTCAAGCCTCTGGGCCTCTACTCTTACAGCTTTTGCTATCTATAACTCCCTTTGTCACAGGGAGAGGCCCAGTTCCAGTGCTGTTTTTGTCATAAAGCCGTCACTGACCTCTCTGCTTCCAAAGCATTCTACACAAGTACATCTCCTATTACAGTATATTGTAGTTCACTGTTTCCCAGTCAGCCTATCAGTTAGCGTGTAAGCTTGGAAGGTAAGGACGGACTTTTGGCATCTCCTGTGTATCCTCAGCATTAGCACAGAGCCTGGCATGCAGTAGGTACTCAAGAAGTGCTCCTGAAACCCAAAGAACTAAAAAACAAAAAAAACAAAAAAAAAAAACCCAAGCTCATTCTCCTTCCTCAAAAATGCCCACCTAGGGACTTCCCTGGTGGCGCAGTGGATAAGTATCCGCCTGCCAATGCAGGGGACACAGGTTCGATCCCTGGTTGACGAAGATCCCACATGCCGCGGAGCAGCTAAGCCCGTGCCCCACAACTACTGAGCCTGTGCTCTAGAGCCTGCGAGCCACAGCTACTGAAGCCCGCACGCCTAGAGCCTGTGCTCCGCAACAGGAGAAGCCACCGCAATGAGAAGCCTGCGCACCGCAACGAAGAGTGGCCCCCACTTGCCGCAACTAGAGAAAGCCTGTACGCAGCAACAAAGATCCAACGCAGCCAAAAATAAATAAAATTAAATCTTAAATGGTTTAAAAAAGTGAAAAATATATTTTTAAAAAATGCCCACTTATGCAAAAAAATGCCCACTTAATCATTTTTTTAAAATAATTTATTTTATTTTTATATATTGTTGGCTGCATTGGGTCTTCGTTGCTGTGCACGGGCTTTCTCTAGTTGCGGCGAGCGGGGGCTACTCTTCGTTGCGGTGCGCAGGCTTCTCATTGCGGTGGCTTCTCTTGTTGCGGAGCACAGGCTCTAGGCGTGCGGGCTTCAGTAGTTGTGGCTCGTGGGCTCTAGAGCACAGGCTCAGTAGTTGTGGGGCACGGGCTTAGCTGCTCCGCGGCATGTGGGATCCTCGCGGAGCAGGGCTCGAACCCATGTCCCCTGCACTGGCAGGCGGATTCTTAACCACTGCGCCATCAGGGAAGCCCTGCCCACCTAATCTTAACATATACAGTTTCATATGCTTATAATCAGTTTGAAATTCTGTTTTTGTCTTCTGCTTCATTCACTTACTATTTTAAACACACATTTCTGGTATACTTCCATCACTTCAATAACAATATGGTTTTCCAGCAATAGAGGCAGAATGGTGCCTCGGTGGTGAACTCTGACTCTAGTATCAGAGACCAGTTGGGGAAGGTTCTGCCCCTGTTAATTAAGAGCTATGCGGTTCCAGGTTAGTGAATCTGGGGAGTGGTGCCCTTGGAGAGGGCATGGAAGCTCCTTCCCCTTCCCCATACCTTGTCCTACACATCTCTTCCATCTGCCTGCTTCTGAGTTATATCTTTTTACAACAAACCAGTAACTTAGTTTAAAAAAAAGTTCTGCTCTTGGGCAAGTGACTTCATCACTCCAAACCTCAGTTTCTTCCACTCTTAAGATGGGGTGACAACAGTGCTTACTTCAAAGAAACATTGTCGAGGGAGTGGTCAAGAAGTGGGAACTAGGGCTTCCCTGGTGGCGCAGTGGTTGAGAGTCCGTCTGCCGATGCAGGGGACGTGGGTTCGTGCCCCGGTCCGGGAGGATCCCACATGCCGCGGAGCGGCTGGGCCTGTGGGCCATGGCCACTGAGCCTGCGTGTCTGGAGCCACAACAGTGAGACGCCCATGTACCGCGAAAAAAAAAAAAAGTGGGAACTGGCTAAACCACCTCTCCTCGGGGCTCCTGGGTTTTCAATCCTTCACTCTTCTGAGGAGTGTTCAGGGGATAATCGGAATGTGGTATTCCCATCCCAGAGACAACAGACACTCAATCTCCAAACCAATCTTGGACATTCAGTGCCTAGCAATTCTTAAAACTTGGTAATGAACCACATGAATGTACCACTCTCCCTTTCAAAGCATCCTCCCCACCTCCACTTCCCTATTATGGTCAAGAGCCCATACTTGCTGTCCCGTCAGGATCCTCCCCAAGTCCTGACCACAGCCTGACTCTCCTTCCCCCTCAGTACCTCAGCTTGGCTCTCCTTCCTCCTTGGGACCTCAGCCTGTCTCCCTTTCCTCCTTTTCCATGGACTGGTCCACACTCATCACTGGGCACCTTTTTGTTCATTCTTTCAGTGAGCTTTACTGAGTATTGTTCATTCTTTCAGTGAGCTTTACTGAGCCCTTATTATACGCCAGGCAACTGGGGATCTGCTAAATGGGATTGACAAAGTCGTTGACGAGCTCGTTTAACAAACAAAAGACAAGGAACAAATAAGCAAAATAAATATGTACCAACTAAATATTATACATTTCCCTCAGTTCTCCATTCCTAATAATAACTAAACACGGGGTCCTTCTGTGCATCAGACTGTTCCAATCCTTCCAACACTGGAAGAATGCCACGGGTCACATTTTCCTTCTTCTCCAGGACACTGAAGTTGAGCGGGGTCACCCTATGCAGGTGGGAGCTGGGTGCCTGCCCACGTTGCTGACTACAGTCAGTGCTCCTTCCACTGCACCCGTCTCCTCCAGCTTGCCCGCAGTGGCTGATTCCCAGTGTGTCACCAGAGCCGGGTCTCACTAATGCTTTTTTTTTTTTTTTAAATACATTTATTTACTTATTTATTTTTGGTCACGTTGGGTCTTCGTTGCTGCGAGCAGGGGCTACTCTTCGTTGTGGAGCATGGGCTCTAGGCATAGGCGTGCGGGCTTCAGTAGTTGTGGCTCGCGGGCTCTAGAGCACAGGCTCAGTAGTTGTGGTGCACAGGTTTAGTCGCTCCGTGGCATGTGGCATCTTCCTGGACCAGGGCTAGAACATGTGTCCCCTGCATTGGCAGGCGGATACTTAACCACTGCACCACCAGGGAAGTCCCATCACTAATGCTTTTCTTGGCTGAATGGTCGTGACTGAGTACAAGAATTATCTCTGGAGCTTACAGGCGCACCTCATTTCCTTGTGCTTCGCTTTTCTTGTACTGCACCGATATTGTGATTTTTACAAATTGAATGTTTGTGGCAACCCTGCATCGAGCAAGACCATTAGCACAATTTTTCAAACAGCATTTGCTCCCTTCATGTCTCTGAGTCCCATTTTGGTAGTTCTTATAATATTTCAAGCTTTTTCATTATTGTTGTAACTGTTACAGTGATCTGTGATCTTTGATGTTACTATTGCAAAAAAAAATTATGACTTGCTGAAGGCTCAGATGATGGTTAGCATTTTTTTTACCAATAAAGTATTTTTAAATGAAGGTATGTACATTTTTTTAGACATAATGCTATTGCACACTCAACAGACTACAGTATAGTGTAAACATAACTTTTTTATGTATCAGGAAACCAAAACATTTGTGTGACTCTCTTTATTGTGATATTCGCCTTACTGTGGTGGTCTGGAACCAAACCCGTAATATCTCTCAGGTATGCCTGTAGTATGTCTTTACTTTCTAAAAATTAAAACCAAGTAGCTCTGCAGGATTCTCCTGGCTTAAGAGCCTAGAAAACTTGAGCCAGTGTACTGACCCAAAAGTAGTGATGTGTTCCATTTTGGGGTCTGAGAGCACTTTTCCTTTCGGCTCCCTATGGCCGAAGATGGCTTCTAAGTGTCTCGCTGAACTCTGGACTCGAGTCTTGAATAGATTGATCATAACATCCTCTGCTCACTGCCTAGCAGAGAGGTGGACTGGGTTCCTGTCCACTGTAACAAAACCATTGCAATCCCTGACTTTAATAGGATTTCCTGCCCTCAGCCCTTTCACCCTCCCGTGTAATGGAGCTGACCTCGTTTCTCATTACATCTTGGCTCCGGGATGCTGCCGAGGCTGGGCAAAGCTCCGTACCATGCCCTGCATGCAGCTCAGTCCCTCTGTACAGTGGGTCAACTCCACTCAAGATGCCTCTCACCAGCGCTGCTGACTGATCAGAATGCCTGCGCTCCTTTTTGCCTCCCTGACAATAACTCTCATTGACTCCTCCTGGCTTCAGCTGCCCGCCTCCTTACCATTTGCTTCACCCTCCTTCGGCACTTCCACACAGAGTTCTGGAACCTTCTATGGGCCAACTCCTGGACTTGAGAGTGTTTATTTGGCTCTCTCACTCTGGGTGGGTCCCTCTACTAGACTGGTTGCTCCTTAAATGCCTTATCTTTTCCTTTTGTCCTCTCAGGCTCCCAGTTTAAACATATGCCAGGCACTACGCTACACACCAGGGACGGTCATAAATCAGATCCGGTCTCTGTGCACTGGGCATTCATAGCACAGCAAGAAAGGCACACTGTGTTTTAAAAGCAACACTGAAAGCATGGTGTGTGCAAGGCTTGCAGGCAGCATAAGGGAAGGAGAGAACTCTCAGTGAAACGGGCAAGGGTCAGGAAAGGCTTTTCAGATGGTTCAGATGATGTCTGAACTGGGCTTTCAGGATGAATAACAGACTGAGCAGACAGGAATGTTTCTGTTCACTATGTGGGGCTCAGGCCCTGCCCACCGCAGGAGCTCCCAGCTGGGAATATTTCAGTTATGAGGTCCCCCCATAAGGCCCCTGTTCCTGTCCAGACATTCCTTCATTTCCTGGGCTCCAGGCAAGGGGAACTGGATTCACACAGACTCCAGTTCAAATTCTTGCTCCGTCATTTACTCTGTTACTACCTTACTTAGATCTTCTGAGACACAGTTTCCTTATTTGTAAAAAGTCAGTATCAACAGCATTTACCTAATGAAGATACAGTATAAATGAAGTGAAGTGATGCGGGCAAAGCACTCTGCACGATGCCTGGCCCATGGTCAGCACTCAATAATGTCAGTCACAATGTGGATTATACCTATTATGTGGAAATAACATCTGCCTTCTCCTTAGCAAGGCTTTGCTATCCCAATCCTGCCCTCCTTTCTGCTGCTGCTGGCAAGACTGGCTGTGAACCCAGAGGCACTGTGGGCTAGAGGAAGGCATCGTGGGCAACACAGTCCAGAGAATTGGGTCTGAGCCCCAGCTCTGCCATCGCTAGCTGAGCCACCTGGGTAAGACCTTGAACATCTCTGAGCCTCTCTAGGCCATCTCAGTAACTTCCAGTCTCCTGCTGGTTTCCCTCCCATAACCAGGGGTGTGGGCAGAGGGACACCTGGCCAAACGGTCTGTCAGCAGCTCTCTTCCTGCTGGCAAGTGAGGTTTTGAAGTCAATTGGTAGAGGGTCCCAACCCCCAAGGCCCCAGCCTGTCCCACTGAGGCCTGACAATTTCCACAGTGAGTCCATTGGACCCTCATCTCCAATGGATGGCTGGGGAGACTGTCAGCTGTGGACCCGGCCAGCAGGCCAGCTGGAGCCTGCCCTCCTCCCTTCTTTCTGGCTTGTACTGTAGCTCAGGCTGGACCCTGTTTCCAGTGTTCGTGGCCTCTTCTTGTGTGCACTGCCCTGGCTGTGACCCCACTCTGCCTTGCTCCACACACCTGAAATGGCTCATGCTCTCCCCCTTGCTTGGTGGGGACATTGTGGCTCTGCCACACGGCTTCCAGCACTGGGCCAGCAGCTCTTCCTCTCACCCCAGGCTGGCTGTGGACATACCTACTCACCTGCTAAATCCCAGAGGCCTGGGCCGCCCTGGAGGTGCCTCCTGCCTCCCTCATGAGACAGTCCTGCTAGGGGAATACATGAAGGAGCTGCTCCAGCTGAAACAAAGAGCCTCATAACATGTAGGGGGTTCTTTTTCTTCAAAGAGATGAGGATCCTTGCCCTAAATTGGGCCAGGGACCTCTTGCCAGAGCTACTTTTGCCCCTCTGCCTAAGCCTAAGGTTTTGGTGGTCACTTGGCCCTTTCTCAGCTTCTGAGAAAAGTTTTCAGTAAAACTGCTACCTGAAGACATGAATCTAAAAATAACAACAGGGACTTCCCTGGTGGCGCAGTGGTTAAGGATCCGCCTGCCAATGCAGGGGACATGGGTTTGAGCCCCGGTCCGGGAAGATCCTACATACCACGGAGCAACTAAGCCCGTGCACCACAACTACTGAGCCTGTGCTCTAGAGCCCACGAGCCACAGCTACTGAGCCCACGTACCACAACTACTGAAGCCCGAGCGCCTAGAGCCCGTGCTCTGCAACAAGAGATGCCACTGCAATGAGAAGCCCGCACACCGCAACGAAGAGTAGCCCCCGGCTCGCCGCAACTAGAGAAAGCCCGCGTGCAGCAACGAAGACCCAACACAGCCAAAAAATAAATAATAAATTTATAAAAAAATAAATAATAAATAATAAAATAAAATAAAAATAACAACAGCAGTTATCACAGTGCTTACCGGGTGACAGGCACTGGTCTGAGCACATGCAAGGTCTCATTTAATCTTCAGCCCCGTGAAATAGGTATTGTTATCATCCCCATTTTATAGATGACAAAATTGAGACTTAAATACCGTGTCCAAGGTCATACAGTTGATGAAGGGCAGAGCTGTGCTTCTAACTACCAGATGCACTATCTCCACATTGTTCCCCATTAACTGCCCCCCTGACAACTACTACTTCACCTTCCTAAATAGTACCCAACCCACTCACAGCTGGGGCAGGGCTATGTAATACCAGTAATTGGCTGAGCCAAGCTTTCTGCCCCCCTGTCTGGGTAGGATCAGAAAGTCCTGGGGAGCGGGGACAACAGAGACAACATTCAGGGGCAGGGGTTCCCAGAATGCTGAAGTACAGTCCCCTCAAGTCAGCAATCAACCGTCTTCCCTCCCCTTTGGCTCTACCTGCCCTGCCCCCAACCCCTATTCCTGCCAGCACTGTGTCTCCCCTTCCTGCTCTCCCTGCGGACAATCTGGGACAGCTCCCATGGGCAGCATCTCATGAGGGGGGCGGGTGGTGCCACTCCTGAGAGGTGATGGCTGGATCTATTCCTGCTTCCCCGACACTTCTATTCGGAGGCAGCTCCCACTGCCACTAGGGCCAGCATGATCTGGCTTCCCAGGCCCAGACCTGTGACAGGCTGATCCTCTCCTGGTGGAGCGCCCTCACCTGGTGTCATAGTTGTTGGAGTTCTTATCAAACTTGTAGGTGGGCGGGAAGAGCAGGGGGCCCTCCTGGAACTCCCGGAGCAGTGGGTCGTGTCTCTTGGCAATGCTGAGCTGGAGGGAAAGGCACATTCCCATCTCCCAGCAGTCCTGCCCCAACGGCCCGGCACCACGCTCCAGTCAAGGGCTGGCACATGCCATCGCAGTGGGGCAAGAGTCAAACCCGGCCACTCCACCTCCTCACTGCCCCAGTGGCAGCCTCGGCACCCCAGCCCCCGGCGCCCTCACCCCCGGGAGATCAGCTGGATCCTTTTGCAAACATTACCACATGGTCCCAGGGGAGGCAGCTGCCTGCCTTTTCCCAGTTCTTGGACTATAGGGACCAGGCTCTGAATTCCACCTCCCTGGCAGCCACCAGCAAACGTGTGTCAGAAGGGAGGCTGGGGTAGCCAGGGTCCCCCAAAGGGGTGGTATCTCATCCTCTAGGAGGCAAGCCAGGCTGGGGGTGGGAAAGACAACAGGGACACAAGAGGGCTGGCGATGGTGCGGGGCCATAGCAGGCCGAAGCCCTTCTCGCTCCCTAACCTCACGCACACCCAGTGGCTGTGTCCTCGCTCCTCCAGCTGGAGACCGGGGCAGCCGAGCAGGACTGGCTGCCCTACCGGCAGAGGTCAAGCCCTATTAGACCCCACCCTGCCTGGGAACAGGGACTCGGGCGGCCTGGGAAAGGAGAACAGGCACTAGAGAACCTCCCCACATCTCATGTTGACCTCCACCCACCACGGGCTCAGACCACCCTTCGCGGCCCTCCCCTCATCAGATACCTGATCCTTCTCCCACAGGTCACTGTAGCACTGATTTTTTATGGATTCCCGAACAAAGTGCAACCCAAAGTCCTCAATCCGAAAGTTCATGTCTCCAAGCCAGAGAATGAGGCTTCAGAAAGAAAGGAAAGCAGGCGGCCTGAAGGTTTGTGACGAGGTCAGAAAAGGCAGGACCACAGGGGTTCTGGCCACTCACTGCAGGGCTGCCGGAGAGTAGAAAGCTCGAGGGGTGGGTGAGAAGATCAGGTGAAGACAAGAGCGGGGCCCAACGGGACTGTTCTTACGGCCCCCACCCGCCACCATTTACGCCGAACAGATGGGCCCCAAGGGGCACGTGGCAAATATGGAGCAGGCCCTAGCCCTCCCTCCTCAACTGGGCAACAGGCAAGGCTGAGAACCAGCCCTCCCGGGGACCTCGGGAACCACGAGGTTCTTGACCTGGGATGTTCGGAAGTGCCCAGAGCTTCTAGGCAGGGCAGAGGGGCCAGGGAAAGGGAAGGTGTTCCAGACCTCAGGTAGGCAAAGCTGCAGAGGAGAGCAGATGGGCTGTCAGGAAAGAGGCTGGGAGAGGGTGGGAGATGGGGCGGACTGCCTCTGGCTGGGGAGCAGTGACCGGGCAGAGCACGCTTGCCTGGGCTGGCCTGGGGGAGAGGGCAGGGGCGGCAGTTCACAACGGCATGCTCACTCGTGGTCCAGGATGTTGGGGATATCCTGTGCCTCAAAATTCTGCATCTCCAGGATCCGGTCAAAGTGCTCCAGCCGCTGGTCATTGTTGGCCATGTGCGGGGGCAGGTGGCAGTTGATGATGCTGACATAGTAGCCGTAAAACTTCAGGAAGATGTCGACGCCCCCTTTGTTCCCCTGGTAGGTGGGCAGGAGGGTGGGAAGCCATTCTAGGGGGGACACACATCTCTTTTCCCATCCTAGACCTGAGGGCAGATGGTCTCACCTCCTGTGGGGTCTCCCAGAGTCAGACACTCAGCTCCCAGAGTGGCCTCTCCATCCACAGAGCCCAGCTCATCCACCTGCCATCCTAGGGATGCTAAGCTCCCCTGAGGCGGGAAGGCGGCTATGCAGGGCACTGGCCTGGACAGAGTGCCAAGATTCATTTCACCCCCTTTTTCACTTGCCCAGCTCTAAAGCCCCCAGCCCTGCCCATCCCAGTGAGACGGCCCCCCAGCTCTTGACTCAGACAACAGCTTAGTCCTTACCCAGTACCCGAAGAGGCCAGTGGGGGTGGATTTAGTAGAGAGGATCTGGATAAAGGGCAAATGCTGATACTTGGCAAAGATCAGTAAGAGGAGCCCCTGCATGCGGACACTGGAGACCTGCAGGACAGAGGGGCAACGGTCATTCGTGTCCCTCCAGGCCCTGTGCTGGGCGCTCTAGAGAGCCCTGATCCACATGGATGTCCTGCGCCAGGGGTCTATGGCATCTCAGTGCAGATGGAGTCTCAGCTGCCAAATGATGCATTCTGGAAGCTAAGCGGGTTCCAGTTTCTGCTCCTGGGCTTGGGGGTGGAGGGCAGAGAAGACAAGGCTGCCATGGACCCCCTGCCATCAGGAAGGCACCGACTCTTTGGCCCTGGCCCAGGCACGGTCAGGTGCTTTTCTCCTCAGTGCCCTCCTGAGTTTCCATGGGTACTGTGCACTGGGGCTCAAAGAACTTCAAAGATGCTCTATGGGACAGTGGCTAAGGGCCAGATCTGGGTTCAAATCCCAGCTCGGGCTCTAAGTATTTGATATTGGGCAAGTCTCAGCCTATTTTCTCATTAATAAAGCAGGAATCTATCTCAAAGATGCTGGATTAACTGGCAGTTATTATTTTTTTGGTTTAGGGATTCTTGAAAGTAAATGCAGGGAAGAAGCATGAGAGAGCCTTCTAGGGTGCTGAAAATGTTCTGTATCTTGATTTGACCAGTGGTAACATGTTCTGCATATACATATAAAAATCCACCTGGGGACTTCCCTGGTGGTCCAGTGGTTAAGACTCTGAGCTTCCACTGCAGGGGGCACGGGTTCCAACCCTGGTCAGGGAACTAAGATTCCACATGCTGCGTGGCGTGGCCAAAAAAAAAAAAGAAAATCCATCAAACTGTACACTTAATTTCTGTATACATTATAGCTCAGTGCAAAAAAATTAAGAAAATGCTACTGAAAAATAATATAGACTGTGGGCAGTTGGTGCGTACGAAGGCCACGTAGAGGTGATGAGAGCGAGCGCAGAGGACGTGTGTTCACAGATTGGGGAGAGTAGCTACCGTCCACTGACACACTGCCTCGCGCATTTAATCTTCTAGCCAACCCTTCAAGGCGGCTCCGTCCCTGTTCTGCACATGAAGGACCGAGGCTCAAGGAGACTAAGGAACCAGTAGGACTACCTGGATATTCAAAGGACCAGGACTGCCAAAATCCCTGCTCTCTGTGGCCGCGGAGGTGGGGTGGGAATGGGCCAGTGACCCTCTCTCTCAGCTGCAGGCTGTCTACACCCACCACCCGAGTAGCTATTTCCGGAGCATGAGGTGCAGAGGCCAAGGAGGAAATCCCCGGGTGGGGAGTGTGTACTGGGGCCTTCCAGGAATTATGAAACTTGATCCCACAGGCCAGGAGCTCTGGGACGGTGGAGGAGTCAAAGCAGGGGGAACCCCAAATCCATGACCGAGGGAGGGAGGTGTGAGAAACTAGGGTTCGGCAGAGATTGCTACAGATGTGTCCCCCGCCTCACTCTCCACCCCCGCCCCGTCTCGGTCTCTCCCCTTCGCATGCAAATATGACGATGGAAGTGGGTGAAGGGCTGAACTAAGAGGGACTGATTCCCAGGGAGCTGATAAAAGATTCAGGAAGAGTTTCAAGCTGAATCTGAACCCATAGAGCGGGTTGAGGCGATGGTCTCTACCACAAAGGCACCAGCCTGCTTCGTGAAGCCGCAGGGAAGGGGGCGTGGCGCAGGGAGGATGGATGTGGGGGTGGGGCTGTGGGGAAAGGCAGGAGGCTCGGAGGGGAAGTTCCAGTGGAGGAAATGAAGTAGGAGGAGCTAAGGAAGGGACTAGAGGGAGGTGGCTGGGAGCCTAGGAGCTGGCCAAGGGGGTCAGCCCCAGGCTTCTCAACCCGTGGCTGGCAACTTCTGGCTAAGGAATAGGCTGCAGGCAGGGCTCGCCCTTCACCTCCACTCTCGGCCCGGGGAAGAAAGGTCATCTAATTTGGGTGCCAGGCCCTCAGGCTGCTCTCCCAACCTCAGGAGGCCGCATGGATAGAATGAGCTGTGTCCATGCCGCAAGATGAGCTCACTTCCTTGGCTCAATTCCATCCTGCCAAGCCCTTGCCAGTTAGCCAAGGTACAAGGAGGCCTCCAGTCTTGGAAAGGCAGTGGGTGGTGAGAGAGAAGCGGTTCTGCCCTCCGAGAAGGTCCAGCTCCAAGTCTGCAGCAAGAGGCCCGAGTGTGACGTGGAGGGAGCCGAGGGCTTGGGGGCTGGCATTTTTTAGCCTCAGCAGCAGGACCAAACCTTGTCTGCCGTCCTCCTGGCTCTGCCCTCCTCGGGAGGACTCACAGCTCTTGCTTCAGCACCCTTAGGCAAATTAGGGTAACAGAATTAATTCTGAAGAAATCCAGTCACCCAGGGAAGGGAAGAAAGGAATTCTGGTATTTCCAGGAAGGATTGCTTCTTGGAGGCATTTTGCGTGGGAGTGTGTTTCATCCCTTGGCTGTGCAGGGCAGAAAGGTGAGATCCAGCAATCTAGAGCCTTCCTGTAGATGCTCCTATGGTCTAAAGATTCCCCAAAGAACTCTAACCCTACAGACTGAGAACCTTTTTCCTCCACACCTGTGTCCCCTCTCCTAACCTCTTCGCCCCTGAGAATTTGAGGTGCATATCCCTTATGATCAGAGGATACCCTCTGATACCAGCAGGCAAGTCGTGGGATACCTGTCAGCCTTAGAGATCATCAGTACAGCAATAAAGTACAGTAGCCAAGAACATGGGTTATTAAGTTTGAAAGATCTGGATCTGAACCCCAGATATCCTGTGAAACCTCTGAGTCTTGGTTTTAGCCATATAATACCCATATTTCAAAAGAATTAAGATTTTTAAATAACGTATATAAAGAGTTTGCTTATAATGCTTAACACCAAGTAAGCACTCGGTAGATGGTGGCAGTTATTATGCTCCGAGATTTCAGGCTGGGCCTGAGAGTAGAGGTTGGAGGCAGGGGGTGGGGTAGGCACTGAGGTGTTACTAAGCCCCGCTGCACCTCCCCAAGGAATTCTCCTAACCTGAAAAATATCAAGGTGTTAAACTAGGGGTTCCAGCTCAGCTCCAGCTACCTCTGAACACACAAGGCAGGCAGGAGCCCCAGGGAGCCATGCGCAACTGAGGTTTGGGCCTTTAAATAAAAGGGACACAGCATGAAAGCTGGAGTGGGAGACC
This sequence comes from Hyperoodon ampullatus, assembly GCF_949752795.1. Classification (NCBI taxonomy): domain Eukaryota; kingdom Metazoa; phylum Chordata; class Mammalia; order Artiodactyla; family Ziphiidae; genus Hyperoodon; species Hyperoodon ampullatus. Next base: position 43,441,992 of record NC_136932.1, on the reverse strand, counting down.
AAAGGACTAGGGATTAGTGATAAGAGATGAGACACATTTCCCAATTGCCCATTAACTTGTAAGTTACCTTGACGAAGCTCAGAGGGGAAAGCACATCCATGAAGAAACTGCTCCATGGGTCTTCAAAGGCAGTGTCAGAAAGGAGGCTCATGATCCCACAGTTCATTTCCTGCAAACTGCCCACCTCCGGTCAGAGGCTTCCCCCTGGCCTGGAGGGCACCGCCTCTGCCGCAGACATTTAGCACTGCCCTCAGCTGACTTTCCAGCCTTGGGCTCTCAGGACCATGGTCTCTCCCTCCCCTGGCTGTTGACTGCCAACCCCTTGCCACTGCTGATCCAGGACAACAGACACTGCCTGGCCCTGATGCAGGCTGAAAGCTCCTGGCCTTCAGACTCCAGAGTGAGGGTGTACAGGTTACAGCAGTTCCCCACAGGGACAACTTGGGACTGGTCAGGCTTACCTGATCTCAGATATAGGGATGCGTGACGGGCCTGCAGACACCTACCCAATGACATACACGTCCAGATTCAGGTTCAGGTTGTTCAGCTGAAGCAGATCACTGAGGTCTGGAGGGGGTGCTGCAGAGGCCACGTTCCATGTCACGACATGTATGCTGAGAAGGGAAGCCATGGAGGAAGGAGGATGAGCCCTCATCCAGGTAACAGACAGGGGGCTGCCCCTGCTAACGGCTGCACCACAATCCGCTGTAGTCAGAATGGGAAACGTGTGTTTCTGCATCCGGTGGAGGGAACAGGGCCACTGAACTACAAGCCCTTCATCTTCACCTCTGTCCCCGAAGCAGGAAATTCCCACCCTGGATTGGCTCCTCCGTGCAGGCGTACAGCTCCCTACACCTGGCAGCACTGGTGCTGCTGACACTAGGAGAGCTGCCAAAGCGGGGCTGAAGGTTTCAGAGTCAGGCAAGGGAAGGGGTGTGGATGGGGTGGACTGTCAGGAATTTATTAACTCCACCAGCCCTTCATCTATGGCTCAGTCAGCAACTTTCCACCCCCACTCTTCAATCCACGGGATCCTACAACCACCAGAAAGATTCTGGAGGTTCAGTTTTCACCTTGCGAGAGGCCTTAGTACTGCAAGACAGGGGAATTTCAAAAATAACAGAGATAACAGCACCACATTTCCTTCTTCACTCATCTCTGGAGCACAACCAATTCTGCCAAGCATTTCAGAAGAGCCTAAGAAGATTCTGAATAACAGGTTTCTCAACATCTCTCTCAAGACTCTACCCTCTTTGGGGAAAAGTCATCAGTTGGATAACATCCACCTCAGCTTCACATAAACCCTAGGGAAACAACAGATCTAATCAGCAGCTCAGGGGATGGAGAGACTTGCAAATCTCTTCATTTGAATAGTTACAGTAATGCTCCCAGGAAGCCCCCAGATTGTGCTGAGTACAGAACAGGCAGGGGCTACAAACCCTGCAGAGACCAAGAAGAACCACCAAGCCTCAGGTGAGTCCTAGGCACACCGTAAGGAGGAGGACCTGCAACAGTGGAAGATGTAGAATGGGGGCAGAGGGGGGAAGGAAAGGGCAGGATGTCCTCAAACATCTTTTCTCCACCAACCAGACCCTGTTCTTAGAGGTCCATGTTCTAAAGAGCACAAATTGAAGAAATTCTTGGCCAGCTTAAAGCAACTTCCTGCCCCTCCATAGGAACGTCAACAAAACAATACAATAACCACCTTCCCAGGCACTCAGCCAGAGGTTCCGTGCTTCGTTTGTTTACGGTCTCCCCCTGCTGTCCAACGGAGGATTAAGAGGCAGCTCTTTTAGTCTAAGGCTCCTTGTTTTCCCCAGGGACCTGCTCTAAGTGGATGGAGAGCCAAAGCCGGGATTTCTTGTTCCCACTTTTAGGTCCCACGATTAGCAGCAAAATCCTTGCATCGTGACCGGCACTAAGTTGGTGATTAGCGTTGTTCCTCGTTAAAGAACAAGCATGAGACCAGGCTATTATCACTTCACTAAAGGATCTTATCTAAATCTGATTTTGGGTTTCAGGAGGTCACAACGGGGTCAGGAAGACCCCATGATGTATGTGCTGATCCAAAGTAAGAACAAGGTTTCTACTCTAGAGCTAAGGGGAGAGTGCTTCGTTATGTTTTTAACTTCTAACAGCCCAACACTGCTGCCTCCTCCAGAACCCAACTGGGCCACCTGCTTGGGGCGTCCAAGTGGGAAAGAACTTGGTGGCCTGAGTTTGGAGGGGGCGCGGGGTTCGAGCCCAACATAGCCCTCTCGATACTGGCCTGGGAGGATGTGGGAGGCCTCTGAACTAGAAGCAGCCCTGTAGGTCTGGCCCCTTCTCTCCCAGTCTGGTTCTGCCCCAGCCCCGCAGCCCCGATTGGGTCGGAGGCAGTGATCCCGCCCCGAGCAGGCCGGCCTGCCCGCAGTCGCCTTCCTCACCTGAGCGTCCTGACTCTCAGCTCGGTCTGTGGGTTCATGGCCGCCATCGTCCCCACGCGGTGGCCTGGCCGGCTCGCGTCTCCCCGCCGCAGCCTGTCCTGGCCCAATCTGCCCTCCTCGGGCAGCAGGTGCCACCGACCAGCTCCCTCTCCCGATTGTTTTTCTTCCGGATTTCGACCCTCCGCCTCGGCTTCCGTAAGAGGCGGGGTCTGAGCGCACGGATGGCTCTGGGTGGCGGGCTCGGGGGAAGAGGCGGAACTCTCCAAGGAGCGCGAAACGGTGAAAGGCTGAGGGGAAAGGGGCCTAGGGGACGGGGACGTAAGAGAGGCGTGTTCTCGTGTCACCAAACCCCGATACAACACTGCCCCGCCCAACGGCCGGGGCGCGCCGTGGCCCAGACACCGCCCAGGCGGCTCCCAGCGTGCCTCGCGCGAGGTCGGCCTGGAGGGGCCGTCTTCCGGCGGAAGCCGCCGCCTCGCTCCGCCCCGGTGCGTCGCGTTTCACTAGCACAGAACGTGCGGTCTCGGCCCTCGGTGCTGTCTCCCTCCAGGTTCCCAACGTCCCGAGGGGCAGAGGGCGAGGGGAGGCGGCGTAGCCACCCACTGTCCGGCCTGTAATCCAGTCTCTTTCCCAACTACAGGTAATCTCTCTCCTCTTGGTCAGTGAGCGCCTCCATTCTCCACTCTCACGTTCAAGTGTTTTCCGCTCTTCAAACTCATGCAAGCTATTACACATTGGACTTTTGGGGGCTCCTGGACTCAGAAAGCTATACATCAGTGAACGAAAAATAAGTCACTGCCTCTATTTACGACCAAACATGAAATAAAGATTATTTACTGTGCCAAAGACTAACTATGATTTCCTTCAAATCACTGGTTCTTAATTTTTTTGGGGGGGCGGGGGCAGGACAGTGCATGGGATTCCTTTGAAGAACTGATGAGAGCCATGACTCTCCCCAGAAAAATGCACCACAACTTTACAAACAAGCTTCATGAGGTTTACAGACTCAGAAGCCAGGGTTAAGAACTCCCTTAAATAAATGTTTCCCTTGGTAGGATGGGTAAAAGAGGGCGATGTGGAGAGGAGGGGAGACAAAAGCAAAAAGGAAATGCTGCCAGTAGAAGATGGCCAGATTACTTTCAGAAATGTGATATTTGCATAAGTAAGATGATAAGGGGATTGTTTTAGTTTACAGAAATCAACATGCAACAATTTTCAGAGATATCCTGTATCTTTCGAATCCTTCCCTGGTAAAACTAGGGAGATCAGCAAGAGTCTGAGGATACCTAAATTGTAAAATGGACATAAGGACATCACCAATAAGCTGGACTCCAGAAAGCTCTGTCTAGGATTTTATTAGACTGCTTTTTCCCCCAATATAAACCTATATTGGAAGATTGAGACAAAAAGGCACAAACTCACATTAAATAAACAAGGTAATCTAATCAGTTCTACAAAGTGTATTTTGTAAAAGAAGTAGCACTAGGAACCAACCAAAATACGTCAGGGAGTCCCAGCAGGGACTGTAAGAGAATTTGGGAAGATATACACATGTCCACAACACTGACCCTGTCCCCAGCCTCTCTCCATGAGAAGGCCAGAGCCCAGCACCCCTCCTACAGAGGCACTGCTGCTTCTAACTGGGACTGCGGCCCTGAAAGCAGCTGGTCTGAAGGGGCGTGGCACATCCTCAGGTACTACCCCTGGAGCTGAGCCTTGCATCATAGCCCCTCTGAGTGCTAGTCAGTTTGGGGGGTGGGTAAGGAGGGAAGGGGGATACTTAAAAGAAGCCAACACTGCTGCCCAGCAGCGACACTATCCATGGGGACGGAACAGACCAGGCACGTCCCTTCTTATGTTGATGTGGGCTGGAGCCCCAAGTCCAGCTGACCGCAGGAAACACCAGTTCAGCTCTTGTGGATGCTGAACTGGGGCAACAGGTGGAGGTGGGAGGAGCCAGAGAAAAGGCCGACAAGGAGCGAGCCCCGCCCCTAGAATTGGAGTGATATGTGTGGATCTCAGAGAAGAGCTGAAGGAAGGAGACTGACAACTGCTGACCCTCAAACCACATAAACAATAGTCTGCCTAGAGTATCACCGTTTGTTTCTCCCAGGCTAACCCACATCTGGACTTAACTTAGTTGATGAATGTAAGAAGGGAAAGCTTTAAGCACAAATATAATTATAGCTAATACAGAGCTTGTAGGAAAACATTTATATTTTTCTCCAGTAGGAATGTCTATTCAACTTTCCCAGTCAAATAAATGCTACCAGCAGTTGGGATGCTAATAACCAACTGAATTGCCCCAGATCCACTACTATAGACCCCACAAGGTGAGGAGACTGTGACAGGATATCTCCTGGCCCCAGAGGGGGCCTCAGTGAAGGTGGGAGCTAACCACACTGAGTCTGTCCACCCTTACCCCAGGAGGGCCACAGGGAAGCAGCCGTCAGGAAGTCACAGGTTTCATCCTGTGTGACACTCCCTTATTGCACTTAGAAATGAGTAAGGCAAAACAAACTGACAAAAACCTAAGGACAGATCATCCCATCCTACTTCTCACTCCCCCAACAGAGATTTGGTCTCGCATTAGCAGTTGCACCCAGGCTAGCATGGGCTTGAGTCACTGCACACTTGGCCAACAAACTTCACAAGGTTTGGGAAATGTCAGGTGACACCACAGCTATCTCAGATTCTCCCACTGGGAAGGCATACTCGGGCTCTGCCAAGTCACAGGGAACCGTGAAGCACTCGGCAGCTTCTGCTCCCCTGGAGCCTGGACTTTCTCACCAGCCAGCTTTGGTAGAGCTCCGTACTACGATCGCTACTTGCTTTTGATTGTCCAGGGCAGAACTCAGCATGGGGGCAGGACGAGCTGAGTTCTTGATCCCCAAATTTCCTTTCCAGCAACTGGAGACATGGGGGAACATGTTCTGGGGAAAAGCTTTTTGCATGCTTGTTTTGTGCAGCATGAAAAGATCAAGACCCATTGTGTCCTGACCAGCCTCAGACAGAGGACAGGAATCTAAGAAAGCACAGAGAAAAGGGGATTATTGCTGAGTGGCAGCACCAGCCCAAAAGGGAAGAGGAGCGTGGACATACAGAGCTCCTCGGGGGGCAGACTCAATTCTAAGGGCCACACGGGACAGTTCCCTCCAGGTAGAGTTGACCCGGGCACATTACGGGCTCTGCGGAGATACAGAATGGGCAACAGAAGGGCCAAGAAACCATAGGTATTTCTAAGACTAGTGACCAGAGATGCAATGCCTGGGGCAGGGGTTATCTGTATTTGTTTAATGTTCAAAACAGGCTGGCTGGGCCTTGGGTACTTCCATGGTGCCTAGACACTCTAACAGTGGGTTACTGGGAGCAGAGGTCAGAGTTATGAAGCCACATTGCTGTTCTGTGGAACTGGAGGGGAAAAAAATATGTATTTCTAACTCATCCCTTCTCCCCAGGTGAGCACTCCAAATTGCAAAGATCTGCCCAGGAAGCAAAATACCTCAAGTTTATCCCAAGGTTGAAAACTAACAAAGTAAATCATTTAAAATCACCACATCACAAAAGGCAGCTATTTTGAAAGACTAAAAATGTCACTTGGAAATAAAGGGGGTGGGGGCACACAGAAATGGGTCAAGAACACAATGGTTGGAGAGGGAGGAGCTGTAAATACAGCCACCTACACGCCACATATCTCAGAGGGGCGGGCTCCCACACACACGGGCTTCGTAATACCAGACAGTCTATTTGTTCACAATGTTAAAGGGCATCTAGAATTAACTACAGTAAGGGATCAAAGTTGCCTGAAGAATGGGCACAGAAAGGCTGCGTCCGAAGATGGCCTGTCACTCAGGAGGGTGGAGCTGCTGGGCCTTCCTGTTGACCACTGTCTTGCAAAACTAGAAGAGAAATACAATTATTAAGGAAGCAACAGAGGAAAATAGAAACACACTGTAAATCATTGATGGGGGAATTGCAAAAGGAGGAAGGATGCCAGGCAGTGTGGTGGGGGGCTGTGGGGGGGAGAGGAAACTAAGGTACAAGCAGTGATGAGAAGCTGGCATCTCCTCAATCCACTTCATCCTACCGTTTTATCTCCCAGAAGTTCTCCTCAAGCACACGGGGCAGGGAGAGTGAGCAGCGGTTTGCTTCACTGCTGGTGAAAGCCCAGGCCTCCTTAGCACCGTAGTGCTAGAGGACGACCGGGCTTTATTGGATGACATAATTTTCTCTCAGAGCCTGATGGGAGCAGGACTAGGCTACTCATTCCATGCCTAATCCCCTCTGAGCTGCTGGAATAACAGCAAGTCTGGAGGTGTGCAGGACACTGGGTAATACAATGTAGGGTCTTGGGAAAGAGTGACCACGTGAAACAAGAGACATCCCATCCTGGTCCTATGACCTGGGCAGAAACACCCTCCAAGTATCTGAAAGATGCTGCCTCTGAACTACTCTGTCTGGGATCAGAGGGTATAGAGAGAAAGGAAATGAAGCACCAGACCCAACAAGGACCACTAGGAAAAGCTGTCTGGACAGCAAATTTTCCAAGGGAGAGGCAGGGAACAGCTCTGGCACAGGGAGGTACAGGGAGCACCCAGAATGCCAGCCTCAACTTGACATGGCTCAAGTTACGAGAGGAAGAGTAATTAGGTGCAGATAAGCTTTGATTCTCATCCACTGGCCCCACCCCAGCCGCACTTCCCACCACCCTGTCCTTGTCTCTGAGTGGTTCTTTGTATAATCACATAGATCCCTGAAATGTCTTAACAGCATAACTTCTTCCTCTTTTCGAAGCCTGAGAGCTATTAAGCATCGCAATCATCATTAATACTACAGGGCAGGACGAGGAGAGAAGCAGGCCTTCTGCCTCCAGGGTGAGCTGCTGAGCCTTGAGGACCCAAACCGATTCTGGCATCTACGTCACGCTCAGTGAGAAATGCGGTACGTACAGTGCAGAGGGGGGGAGAGTGGCTTTAGTCATCCGCCGTCATTCCTTTCACTGGGTCCTTCTGTCTCATCTGGAACAGAAAAAACAGGAAAAATGGAAGGCTTTTGCTGTTGATGGGACTCTACAACAAACACATTCCTCCTCCTTCTCAATGCTGCCAGTGGATAGGGTAGAGCATTTTTTGTGCACAAAGCAAATCAGAAGAATAGAATTGTGTGTTCACACAGCCAAAGCCATACTATTTATAGCTCTGTCATTGGTCCCACCATCCATGATTTCCATGTCTCTCCCCTGCATCCCACCGTTGGGGTTTAGTTCTTAAGCTCCTCTCTTTCTCTCATTCATTCAACAAATATTTATGAAGCATCTTTTTTTGTGCAAGGAACTGCTCCAGGCCTGAACCAGCCTGAATTCAGCCGTGAACCAAAACAGGCCAAGTCTCTGCTCAAGGAGCTTACACTCTGGGACAAGGTGGGGGGAGAAGGAACAAACTATGCCAGGTGGGGCTGTGGGCTGCTGGGACGGAGAGACTGTGGGAAAGTGCTATTTTATGAGCTGGCTGTGGAGGGCCTCTCCGATAAGTGACATTTGAGTAGAGACCTGAAGGAAGTGAAGGGGGAAATCCCGTGGGCCCTCTGGGGGGTGGGGGGCAGGGAGCGTTCCAGGTGGAGGGAACAGCAATTCCCTCTCCTGAGCTCTGCCTAGAGGCTTTGCCTAGTCAGCCAGGTGGGCAGAGTTTGGCACCAGAGTTCGGCATCAGAACACGGGGGTCGAGAGTGCAGGGAGTGGATCTCAGCTTGGCAGAAGTGCGAGGCTGCTGGAAAACAGCATGGGATCTTCTCTGGAAGCACTGAGTGGTCCCTTACCTGGCACCTTCCAAGCAGCAGAGGACACAACTTCTTGTTGGGGATACTGCGGTGGCCATCTCTCTCAAATCCTTTCCAACTTGAAAATTCTATTCTAATTGCAGGATGTCTATAACATGTATGTTTTAACTTCCCATTAGATATGTCTTCATTATCCGTGAGTTTTCTGCTCAACTTTCATTCTTTACTCATTCAACAGCTTTTGAACACATAGAGCATAAGCGCTGGAATCAAACTGCCTGGATCACATTCTGGCTCCATCACTAAATTGTGTGACCTTGAACAAATGACTTCACTGCTAAGCCTCAATTACTGTAATAATAAAATAGAGATAATAGTACACATGTCATGGGGTTGTGGGGAAGATTAAGATATTCACGTGGAGTACTTAGCACAGCAGAGTGCTTGGCACTCTGTACATGTTATCTGTGTTGTTAATGTCTTTGTTCCAAACAGTGTAGTGAAGGGGATGTGTGTGTACACAGCTCTCAAGAACCTGCACTTTTAAGCTACAGCCTCCTCAGTTTTTGTTTTATTCACTTGACTTAAATACTGCCACACTGTGCAGAGATCCTATCTCAGCAGTAGTAGTTCTCCCCTGGGAAACATCTTCAAATACACTCTCTGCTACGTTTCAAACCCGTGTCTATTGTTCGCACCCCCTTGACCCACCAACTATTATAATCAGTAAGTCCATGTGGAACCTGGACATGAGAAAAACGTTCTCCTGGTCCTCCCCAGAGGTTCCCATAGTCACTCCTTACTGACAACAATTACTGTAATTACACCTAAGGTCTTAGCTTGGCCTTTTAGGCTACAGTTTCCTCAGCCTTGATCAAGATAATTGCCTGGGGCATTTGTAGGTTCTGGGGCTCCAGACCTGATGAATCAGAACCTACAGGAGATGGACCCTAAATGAGTCATAAGATCAATCAGTCTCACAAGCCTCGCTTTTCATTGTCCCCAGCAAAGACCCTCTGCTCCAAACAGGAAAGTCTGTTTTCTTTTTTTTTTTTTTTTTTGTGGTTCGCGGGCCTCTCACTGTTGTGGCCTCTCCCGTTGCGGAGCACAGGCTCCGGACACGCAGGCTTCAGCGGCCATGGCTCACGGGCCCAGCCGCTCTGCGGCATGCGGGATCCTCCCGGACCGGGGCACGAACCCGCGTCCCCTGCATCGGCAGGCGGACTCTCAACCACTGCGCCACCAGGGAAGCCCCGGAAAGTCTGTTTTCTGACACCAAGCCAGTATGTGCTTATTCCTAGCTCCCCCTGGAATGCCTCTCCCTGTAGATTTTGCTCAAAACTCACTTTCCTGAATGATATCTTTAATAGTGCTCCTATAACTTCTGTTATCCATATTAATTAATATCTGTTAATATACTATTTTATAAGGGTTCAACAAATTCAAGATTTTTCAACATAACAAATCTGTTAAGGATAAGGGCACTGTCATATTTTTTAAAAGACAAGAAGTTAACCTTGTGGTGTTAGGTTGGAATGGGAAGTATCTGTGTGATCATAATGTGTCAGCTAGATACAGAAATAACTACAGATGTTAAAGTCCCCCAGCTCCATCCTATGAGAAAGTCTGGGAGCAGCAACGCCCCAACAGTAATGAGCATGTTCAGCACCCAAACACCGTCCTCCACTAAAGGAAACAGGGCTCCCAGGTGATGCAGCTGATTCTAGGGCTGGTCACAGAAAGAGCAAGACGAGCCTGGAACACCTTGCTGTCCTTCAGGTGAACAAAGGTAACTTCACCAGAACTGGACAGAAAGGCAGAATACAATGAAAAGAACACCGAAGTCTGTGACGTTTCGGCCTAAAATACAGAAACTGGATCTAATCACGCAGAATCACTGGACAAACCCAAATTGAAAGACATTCTACAAAATGACTAGCCTGTAACTTGCACAAATGTCAAGGTCATAGAAGTCCCAGAAAACTGAGGAGCTGCACCAGACTGAGACTAGAAGGGTGCAGTGTGTAATCCCGGGTCGTACCCTTTCCTTTAAAGGAACAGGTTCTCCGGGTTCAAGAGTATACAGGAGGGGGGCTTCCCTGGTGGCGCAGTGGTTGAGAGTCCGCCTGCCGATGCAGGGGACACGGGTTCGTGCCCCGGTCGGGGAACATCCCACATGCCACGGAGCGGCTGGGCCCGTGAGCCATGGCCACTGAGCCTGCACGTCCGGAGCCTGTGCTCCGCAGCGGGAGAGGCCACAACAATGAGAGGCCTGCGTACCGCAAAAAAAAAAAAAAAAAAAAAAAGAGTATACAGGAGTTCTCCGTATTCTTCTTGTCATTTTTAGTAAGTTTGAAACTCTTTCAAAATAAAATTTTTTAAAAGACAGAAAAGCACTCTTTAAATGTCTGCTCACTAATGACCATTCATGTAAATTTTCAGTAATCAGGGAGGCTAAGATTTAGTATCATGGGACCAAAGCTCCTTGGGCCTCAAGCAGATCCTTGTATACCCTGAGACTCCACCACCTGGCTTTAATTTACTAACGCGAAGCCAGGTCCTGTTTTCCTACTGCTTGAAATAAGATGCAACTTCCCATCAGGAAACACGATAGCTTCCTTTACTCTCAGAGACAAGGTCCCCCCCACAGAGGGTGCCACTGAAATAAAAATGCATTATTTCATTCTTATAATGAAATGCTCTAAGAATGCTTATTTCCTGTTTCCTGGGGCCTAAATGACACAAGAGATTTTATCTGATGTTTGTAGTGTTCCTTGGATCAAACCACTGCAGGCTATATATATACATACAGTGGAGGAACATGAAAATAGAAGCTCCAGTCCTGGTCTGTTTGTTTTTAGCAGTGGTTTCCTCTAGGGAATGAGGCCGAAGGTTGGAAGAAAGGGACTTTTATTCATCTACTTATTTTCTTTATTTATTTGGACTTTTATTTTTTAACATTTTTCTCTATCTTTTGAAAACTGCTTTTACTATAAGTATGAAATACTCCTTTACTTAAAGAAACTTGTAAAAGTATCAATGTCAGTTTCCTGGGTGTGATACTGTACTACTGTTTTGCAAGATGTCACTGGGAGAAACGGATCTCCTCTCTGTATTATTTCTTATACCTGCATGTGAATCTTATAATCATCTCAAAATAAAAAGTTCAATAAAAAAATAAAGCTAGTAAAAAACAAACAAACCAAAAAAACAATCAGTTTAAGACACTGAAAAGTAATCACAAACCAGTTAGTTCTGAAAGTGCACAGATATGAGGCAAATGTGGAATTGTTTTTAGAACCTCTCTAGGGACTTCCCTGGCAGTCCAATGGTTAAGACTTCGCCTTCCAATGCAGGGGGTGCGGGTCCGATCCCTGGTCTGGGAGCTAAGATCCCACCACATGCCTCATGGCCAAAGAACCAAAACATAAAACAGACACAATATTGTAACAAATTCAATAAAGACTTTAAAAATGGTCCACATCAAAAAAAATCTTTTTTTTTTTTTTTGTTTTGTTTTGTTTTGTTTTGTTTTTTGTGGTACGTGGGCCTCTCACTGCTGTGGCCTCTCCCGTTGCGGAGCACAGGCTCCAGACGCACAGGTTCAGCGGCCATGGCTCACGGGCCCAGCCGCTCCGCGGCATGCGGGATCTTCCCGGACCGGGGCACAAACCCGTGTCCCCTGCATCGGCAGGCAGACTCTCAACCACTGCGCCACCAGGGGAGCCCCAAAAAAAATCTTAAAGAAAAAAAAAAAAGAACCTCTCTAGAAAGCCACTCTATAAACAGATTCAGCCTTTGGGGGAAGAAATTTGGCAACAGGTAACAAGAGTCTTAAATTCTCTAATTCCACTTGTAGGAATTTATTCTAAGTAAATAATCCTAATTACCCAAAAAACTGAGTGCATAAAAAATTTTCATCACAGCATTATTTAAAAACAGTGAGAACCTACAACAACATGAAGGAAAATCCAACACAGGGTGATGACAGAGTACAGAGCAATATGTACACTGTTGTTAGAAACATGTATGTGAAGAAACTTTTTTTTAGCAGGAAATGCTTTGTTACAATGTTCAGAGAAAAAAGTGAGAGAACCACCCAGGCACATGGAATACCATCATAGCTAAGTAAAAGTGTGTACGAATTCTTAAAATGGTTATCTTTAAATAGAGTACTTATCTTTAAATAGAGTACTTATCTTTAAATAGAGTACAAGTGTTTTTTTTCTTTCTACTTTTTACTCTTTTCCAAAAAATGTTTAAGGCTTATATATTACCTTAATATTGAAAAATGAAACTATTTAAAAAGAAAAGAAAGCTGCTCCTATATTTCAAGATGCTGGTCAATGTTGCAGGTGGTCTGCCCTGGGATCAATCACTTCTGGGCAGGGTGAAAGGAATTCAGACTCCACAGACAGGGATCCCTCGGCCTCAAAAGACCTAGCTTTGGGCTTCCCTGGTGGCGCAGTGGTTGAGAGTCCGCCTGCCGATGCAGGGGACACGGGTTTGTGCCCCACTCTGGGAAGATCCCACATGCCGCGGAGCGGCTAGGCCCGTGAGCCATGACCGCTGAGCCTGCGCGTCCCGAGCCTGTGCTCCGCAACGGGAGAGGCCACAACAGTGAGAGGCCTGCGTACCGAAGAAAAAAAAAAGACCTAGCTTTGCCCTCTGCAGGCGCTATGGGAATCTCAGATTCCAATCTCCCACAGCCCAGCAGGTGAGCTAGGCACTGAGTGGTTTCTCTTTATCCTCAGACCTTCTGTCTACCACAAACCCAAACGGGAAACTAGGATGTAGTGTCCTGCCAGGCACTTCACTGCATAGGGACACTTATACAATTGCTGCGTAACCGGTCCAGAGTTTAAGACTTAAAATCTAAAACTGATGGTGATCCATCAGTCAAAAAGCCATAGGATGGAGCAAAGGCCCTCTTCATCAAAGTTCAGGTGATGAGAAAGGGACAGGCACATTCACACACAAGCGAACAGACAGGAAGGCCGGCTACACGGAGGCTCAGAGACAGCTCCCAGGGTGGGCCAGCAGAGCAAGAGCGCCATGTAGCCTCTCAACTCCATCCCAAAGTACAAAGTCCAGAAGGAATGGGCTATGGAGGGATCAGAGAAGCCAACAGATTTAGAGAGGAAGACCCACAAGGGAAGGCTGGGGAAGAAAATGCGGCAGGATCTTCATCGTGTGTTCTTTGCTGTTTCTCAGCAAATATTCTAGAGAGTCCAGTAAGGAGGGAAACAAATTCTCTTAAGTTTTTAAAATGAGTCCTCTTCTCCCAGTCTCATTATCTAGAGTTAATGACCAAGGCCCAGGAGGTACCTATTCTCTGAACTAGAAGGTATCCTGAACTTCTCTGAAAGTAATACCTATGGCACAGGTAGCCATGAGCATTTCATGACCATACATGTCAAATGTTTACCACACATGACAGGCACATGGTAAGACCTCAATGTTAGCTTCTCTTAATAATACAGATATGTTATTGTAAGTCAACTGTACTTCAATTAAAAAAATAATATAGATGTTTATTACCACCATGTCCATAAGACAGTGAGTTCCCCATTACAGGAGGTGATCAAGCACAAGCTGGTGGGAAAGCTGCAGAGAGGACTCAAGCACTGGCCATATAATTGGACTAAATGACCTTTAAGGTGCCCTCTTCCACTTTTGAGATTGAGTTTCTTAAGATCAGGAGCGAGGGAAGGAGGGAGAGCCACTGCTCCCCTACAGGCACACATTTCCTGACATTTTTGTTTTTAGGGAAAAGGACTAATCTCTCTTTTCTTAAAAAATAATTAATTAATTAATTAATTAATTTTTGGCTGTGTTGGATCTTCGTTGCACGCAGGCTTTCTCTAGTTGCGGTGAGCCAGGGCAACTCTTCGTTGCGGTGCACGGGCTTCTCATTGCAGTGGCTTCTCTTGTTGTGGAGCACAGGCTCTAGGTGCACGGGCTTCGGAAGTTGTGGCACGTGGGCTCAGTAGCTGTGGCGCACGGGCTTAGTTGCTCCGTGGCATGTGGGATCTTCCCGGACCAGGGCTCGAACCCGTGTCCCCTGCATTGGCAGGCAGATTCTTAACCACTGCGCCACCAGGGAAGTCCCAGAACTAACCTCTTGATCTCATTTCTCAAATCCTTGAGCCTCAATCCAAGAATGGTGCGTCCACCCCCACAGAGGGACAAGAGTTATGGCAGTGGTGACTGTGGCCTTACAGTGACCTCTCATAACTCACAAAACAACCCACCCACGCCAGACTACTATGCATTGGTTTAAAGAATAACAGTCATAATTTCTCTGATTTTTCTTTTTTTTTTGGCCGTGCCAAGCAGCTTGCAGGATCTCAGTTCCCCGACCAGGGACTCAACCCAGGCCACGGCAGTGAAACCCTGGAATCCTAACCACTAGGCCACCAGGGAACTCCCTAACAGTCATAATTTCTATCACAAACTTGCAGTTAATCATGGCAGATTGAATACATGCATTTGTTGCTATTCCTCCCCAAAACCCTACCACAATGACAGTAAAGGAATAAAAAAGATAGAAAACTATAAAGACAACAGAGGAGACAACTACAGATAAGAGATGGAAATGGCATTCCGGAAGATGAAAAAGGATGGATGAGCAATGACTGATCTGCAGAGCAGCAGGGGCTGCCGGTGAGGAGGGGACCCACTGGTGCTGCAGGTCACCCAGAGGCCTGGGAACTGGCAGCACCAGGTGCCTCTAAAAGTGGGAGTGCAGCTAGGGGTGAAAACAGGTGACTTCACTGAAAGTGGGAATAAAGAACCATTTGGGCCTGGCGTGCCCTGGTGTTCCCTCCCCCAGTTTTCACAGTCAAGTAACGCCCCCTTCCTGCAAAGCCCAGGGATTCACTCTCTGGAGGCACTGAGGTCTTGAACTCAGGACCCCAGGCTCAGCTAGGGGTGAAGTAGGCACGATGCAGAATACAATGGGATTAAGTTAGAGCCACCCCATGGCATAGTGAGCCCACCAGGACCCTTCTTCAGCTCAGCTCCCAGAATGCTGGCCCTGACCATCTCCATGAGCAAAAGACTGGGGAGTCCTCTCAAGGCAAAATGAGCAGCCCAAGAAAAACAGACTCAGGATCCTGAAGTGGGGGACCCCAATGGAACCACCTGATTACCCTTCAATAAGCCCAGCCACTGACTCAGAGAGCTTCCAACTGCTTTCTGGAGCTTCACTCTTCACTTTGAACGGACAGCCAAGGACCCCCAACCCCCAGTCATTTGAGGGAAGCCCCTAACAGAAAACACAGAGTCCCATAGGAAAAAGGAGCTCAGAGAAAACAAAGAATGTTCAGGTGGCAGATATCTCAAAGCCAAACAAGAACCAAAACCCGGAGCTTCAGAAAAGGAAAATGATGCAAGCAGAAAAAAAGAAAAAATACTTAAAAAAAGAACACAGCACAAGAAATGCTTTAAAATGTCTTAAGTTCAACAGAGGAGAGAAAAGTTAACTTCGGAAAACCTCCCCTAGGAAGGAGACGAAAAAGGAGACACAACAAGAAAATTAGAAGATCAATTCAGGAGGTCCAACTTCTAACTAAAAACAATCCAGACAGAGAACAAAGAGAACAGAGGGGAGAAAATGATGAAACAGGTAACAGGAAAACATTTCCCAGAACTAAAGAGATCTTTAGCTCAAAGTGCCCACCGGGTGGGAGCAAAATGAACGAAAGTGAACCAACGTCAACTACATTATTGTGCAAACAACCCAACCAACCACCCTGCTGAGACTCAAAAACTTAATGACACAGAGAACTAAGCTAACAAAGAGAAGGAACACGGTTCGAACTTCCTAACAAAACAAGAAAATTATCCAAGGAAGGAATGAAGATCAGAGTAGATGAAAGGGTTCAGTTGGGAAAAAGAATGACAAAGGTATAATAATGATAAACGCTGAATGACCAGTTAACCCCAAATTGTGACACTGAAGGATGGAGAGGAGGAGTGTGTGAGTGGTGGGTGGAGTAAAAGAGCTAAACCTTCCACAGGAAGAAGCGAGCCATTAACAGCTAAAGTTGAAAAACTGTGACTTAAGAGGATAAACCTATTATTTAGAAACTCAGAGGTAACTAACCAAAGAAACAACTGTGAGAACTGCAAGGGGCTACTTCTGGGGGCAGGACCACAGGGACAGGGCAGAGGAGGACGGCATCGTCCTCATACGCCTGGGATACTACTGCCTGAGTTTTAAAACTATAAAAATACTTGTGGAGGTGATGGATATGCTTTTGGCACTGACTGTGGTGATGGTTTCACGGATGTCTATTTATCTGCAAGCTCATCAAGATGTACACATTAAATGGGTGCAGCTCTTTGTATGTCAATCAGACTTCAATAAAGTGTTTTTTTAATTAAAAATGAAAAAAGTAAAACTCTGAAAATAAAACTTTGATACAAATATTTTTAGAAAGAGGAAAAATAAAGAAGAAAGAGAAGTGAGCTAGAGGTACAGTCAGCACACAAAGGTCCCATACAGTTGCTAAAGGGGTCAGAACATGTCCCCCAGTGGCTTTGCTTTCTCTTCCACTGCCAACTATTTAAAAAATTCCAATTCCAAAGAGGGTTTTCTGCATTTTGTAATTATCTTGGAGGACAGAGATCATCTAAGCTTTTGGCACAGTTATCCACAGAATGGAGAAACAGGCAAAGACAAGGGGTGGGGATTAAAAAAAGAACTCTCCGAGGACAAGCGCTCTCAAACTTTGGATCTGAGGGAGGCAGATCCAGTAAATGCTCAGGAGAGTTTTCCCAGCACCAAGAATTCGAATTCGACCCAAAGAGTGAAAGGCTGTCAGCAAACACTTCCATGACCCCAGTGTACTTCTGGCTGGCCTGTCAGGCAGTGGGCAGCTGAAGCTACAGGCTAAACCCCGAAAGCGCCATGTTCTTCCATTTGGTAACCTGTTTCTTTTCTTTTTCTCAAGAATCGGGTGACCACAGGACTCAGGCCTCCCTCTTACATTGTTAGAATCGCCAGAGCCCTGGACATTAAAATCTACCACTTCCTGAAGATCCTTAGCAGAAGAATCAGGAGTTGTGTCCAAAATCCTGCCACTTCCCTGCCAAATGTACCTGTATGAATAACTAAAACATCTGCCTACAACAGGAACTAACTCAGCAAACCACTGTAACCAGTGAGTCAGCCCAGGAAGTGTCGTCCTGGAGGGTAAAATCAAGGAAGGAAGAGCTTGCGGGCCCATTCTCCACCGAGACCAGCACAGCGCAGTGGGAGCACCTGTGTAGTGTGGGGCACCGTGGACCCAGGCCTGCGTCTCACCTGAGGCCCTGCTGGAGAGCCAGACAAGGCTGTGCAAAGCTATGCCTGCCAGACACCCAGGCTCTGTGCCAACCCTCCCAGGGCAAGGAGGGAGCAATGGATGGCAGTTCCTATGAAACAGAGCTTCCTACCTTAATTTTAGCCCCGAGAGGCAGGAGGGAGTCCCAGATGGCATTTAGAGGGAGAAGAAGAGACGGAGTGATTGAGCGCTATGGCTCTTCCCCTGACTGTATCAACTGCAGGCTGTGTGACCCTGGGTACGGCCTTGAACTCTCAGAACCTCTACCTCCTCATCTGAGAGTGGGGGTAACAGTGGCGCATCCTCACAGGGGTTGTGAGAATCACAGGAGATGGGACAAGACGTGGAAAGGCCCTCAGAATAGTGTCTCACACACAGCGGCTGCCTGAATGTTATTTACTGACCATCTCCTCAGAGTGAGCCTTGCAGGGAAGCAGCCCCAAATTCCCCAAATGAGGCAAGAGGAGTGTTAGGTCTTCAGGCTTCCATGGAACAGCAGATAGCTCTCCTTCTGGGATCCATGCCACAGCCAAGAAAAAAAAAAAGGCAAAGGCTCCAAACTCTAAAAATAGCTCCTAACACCCTTATAGAGGGGTTAGTCCTGTGTGCCGCTGCTGTCCTCTGCGGGTGACGTGCGTGGCATTCGTGGACCAGCCCAGCCTGCCTCCTTCCAGGGCCACCTCCATCTCTGCAGCCCAGCACCATCCCCCCCACCACCAGCTCTGAAGAACCATTGCAGCAACTGTATTACTCACTTGGCATTCAGCACAGCCCACCATATTTGTCTCTCTGGATATGCCAAGACCTCGACTAGACTGCAAGTTCAAGAGCACAGGCTGCTTTCTTCCTTGTAGTTCCCATATCGCCTGGCATTAGACCTTACCCACAGTAGATGCTGACATGTTCCTAGAACCACAGGACGGTGCCCTCAGTGAACTGCCCTGGCACGACTCCGTAATGTTCACGGTTATCTAGGTGGCAGTCCCAGAGTCTCGTCTGGCCTCCCACGTACCTCATCCAGCTGTCTCTTCGTCTCTTCTTCCATCCTTCGAATGTCGTCCATAGTCAGGTCAACCCACTTATCAAGCCAACAGAACAGCTGTCTGTGGAAGTTTGTAAACAGACGCCTCTCTTGCTATAAAAAGGAGGGACCCAAGTTAGAACTGGAAGGTGCAGGCCACTGCTGCAGCCCTGCGCCCCAAGACCTCTGTGCCAGTACCCACACTTTACGGGGGTGGGGGGAGTGATACCTGGCTGGCTGATCTGGATCAGCCCTCCAGTCCCTCAGGTCAGTGACCTTTGCCTCCATGTGTCTGAAGGGTATGGCCTCAAGTAGGGGAAGCCCCCAGGAGAGGGTTGGTGCCTACCTCACTGCGAGGCTCTGTGCCCAAAATGCTACCAAGACAGGCAGTCCACAAGTCAAGGTCCCAAAACAACTGTGCCAAGTTTCCTCCTTGTCTCTTGAGCCTAAAGCCAGGTTAAAACTGGCCAACAGCTATGAATGTTGCCCAATTTCACCAGACTCACACATCAGAGATAAGGCTATAGAAACTCCTTAGGTGTCATTTGGGCGAGTTGCTCAGTTTTCCTGGGTCTCCCATTTTTACATGTTATTATACTTTTGTTTGAGATTCTCTTGTTAAAAAAAGAAAAAAGGAAAAAACTCCTTAGGTCTGTCTAGTTCAGTAATTCAGGGCACTGGAGAATTTGGTTCATAGTGCTTCTTGCCTTTTGGCATCAAGAAAAGATGCTGAGGGGCTTCCCTGGTAGTGCAGTGGTTAAGACGCCGCACTCCCTACGCAGGGGGCTCGGGTTCGATCCCTGGTCAGGGAACTAGATCCCACATGCATGCCGCAACTAAGACTTCACATGCCACAACTAAGGAGCCCATGAGTCGCAACTAAGGAGCCCGCAAGCCACAACTAAGGAGCCCACCTGCCGCAACTAAGACCCAGCGCAACTAAATAAATAGAAAAGATGCTGAATTTAATTTGTCATTTAATCACAACAAAGCCCCTTCCTGTTTCCTTCTTTTGCCTCAGTTTCCTTACCTTTCACATGTGGTACCTTTGGATGGACAGCATTAAACTGTAAGTTCAGTGCAAGGGGGAGTGGGAGGTCTGGGAAATGAAACCAAAATATCAAGCCACGTGGGTTGATATATGCCACGTGGGTTGTATGATCTTCTCTTGTCGGGCAAAACACCTCCCACCAACACACACTGGGAAGGCCTCCCACCCTGGTCACTTACCTTATGTATAAAGTTTTCCACTTTGTTCTGCAGGCCCCACCACTTGAACTTGACAGTAACCAGTTTGTATGCACACATGTATGGGCAGTCTTTCTGATTTACAAGTTCTTGCTGTATTAGAAACACACCCACAGGCAAGCAGTTAACTAAGAGGGCAGACCTCTGGATCCCCCTTAGCCCAGGCAGGCCATTCCCCTCCTCCATGGGGGAGGCCCACACACACTGGCCCCAGTCCACCCCCACCCCCCGGTGGTGAGGGTGTGAACTGCACCTTCCAATTGGGACCCAAGGGTCCTCGGCCTGTTTTGATAGACTTAAATTTTGCTGGGTCTTCCTCTGCCTTGTAATCCTGAGAGGAGTTGGAGTTGGAGGGGGGAGGGAGAAAGAGGGGGAAGGGGAGGGAGGAGGAGGGAGAGAGAGAGAGAGAGAGAGAGAGAGAGGGAGAAACAGATCAGATTTTCCACCAGAGTACGGTTCATACCATTCTTGACATTGCTGGCTCACAGAAAATCTGGGAAGGTGTTATAAACAAGATATAGAACTGTTTACATTTGCCTCAGAGGAGAGCTCTCTGTGATTTTGTCTGCCGGGGCCTGTTTTCACTTTTACCAGACTGTGTGAGCAGGCACGTATTTCCACTGTTTAAGATGGGGCTTTGCAACCTGGAGTGAACATTCATATGACCAAGGAAGGTGCTTTCAAAATACAGTTGACCCTTGAGCAAGGCAGGGGTTAGGGGTGCTGACCCTCCACGCAGTCCAAAATCCACCTGACAGTCTGCCTTCCGTACCCGCAGTTCCTCTGCTTCCTCGGATTCAACCAAGCACAGATCGTGTGGAACTGTATTTAATACTGAAAAAAAAAACTGCTTTTAAGTAGACCCCCGCAGTTCAAACCCATGTTGTTCAAGGGTCAACTGTACAGATTTCTGGGTCATTCCACCTAAAACCCAGTGAATAAGAACATCTGCAGGGGAGGGTTGCATGTTTTTTTTTTTTTAACTCCCCAGGTGATTCTAAAACGGCAGCCTGAGCTGAGAACAACTGGCCGCAGTCATTCCTGAAATCTTCTAGTCCCATCTCCCTCTGGCTTGTTTTGTTTTTGTTTTTAAACTGACTTGTTTTAATAAAATCATTATTGGAAATGTTCAATGTACAGACTTAATCCTCTTGTGTACTATCGTCAGTCTCCCCTCACTGATTTAAAATGCAGTCAGTGCTGTGTGTTAATTAACAGTAACAAAAGTTTACTTTTGGGCTGTTCCTCTGCATTGACTAATGTGGGCAACGAAAAGCAAACTCCTTATGGCATCTACTTAACAAAAATAACGAAGCTATCAAATCACACACATACACACACACACACACAATCATAAAGCATTTCCCAAAGCTAAGGAGATTATTTATTAAATCTTCCCCGCCTCTGCTTCTCTCCACTCACATGAAACAGTCAACAAAATACTCAAAGCACCATACTTTTGGCTAGTATTTCTGTTTGAGAAGTGAAATATCTGGCGATGTTCAGTTTGAGGAAATCCATCAAGCTGCACACTTATGATCTATTCACTTTGCTATATATGTTATACTTCAATAAAAAATTTTTTTTGAAAAATCCACTAATCTTTTGAGGGTAAGGGTGGGGATATTAGGCAAAGAAGCACAAGATGGCTTTCATATCTATTTGGGAATGCACAAAACAAAATACCTTAGTCACAAAGAGTGACTCCAGGAAAGAGGTATCACACCCCTGGGGTACAGAGAGCAAACACTTATTCCCTACCAACGGGCAGAGTCAAGTTCCTGTGCCCTGATTCCAACAGGCCTCTGTCAAATAGGGAGAGTACTGAATGGGGGAAACCTAGTCCTTTACTTCCCTAAACCAATACCTCCTGGGCAGTGAGCAGGACAGACCTGGTCCCCCATCTCTCCAACTTTATGGTCTAGCAGTGGACTGTCCTTTCCAGGTGGCTGCTGCCATGTCTGTTACTCTGAGAAGTGACCACCAACGTCTTGAGGGCAGGGTACTTGTCTTTTCATGTAACTGGCAACCCCCCAACCTAGAACCCACAGAACAGAGTATTCTAAACACAAAATAGGCAGGCAATATCTATTTTTAATCACAAGGTTAGAAAGAGAACTAGTTTCAGGCTAAGTGTCACTTCAGCAGGGCAAATCACCCCCAGGGCTACCGACAGTACCTGCGTCATCCAGTGACAATTTCCAGAGGGCAAACAGGACACATACATCTGGGCCACCATTTTCCTGGTGGTATTCCCGAGTCAGGGCGAGGCAATTCTTAACACTCATTTAAAAAATAAAATACCCAAGAGAGAACTTCCCTTTGAGCCAAGTTGGGTATGGTTCCTTGGTTTCTCTGACACTTAGAAGTCATTTCTGGGGCTTCCCTCGTGGCGCAGTGGTTGAGGGTCCACCTGCTGATGCAGGGGACACGGGTTCGTGCCCCGGTCCAGGAGGATCCCAAATGCCGCAGAGCGGCTGGGCCCGTGAGCCATGGCCGCTGAGCCTGTGCGTCCGGAGCCTGTGCTCCGCAATGGGAGAGGCCACAACAGTGAGAGGCCCGCGTACCGCCAAAAAAAAAAAAAAAAAAAAAGTCATTTCTGCATCTCAAAGGCCACCCATATCACTGAACAGTTCCTACCTTGCTAAGTACTTGGCTTCGATCTGCAATGTCTATATATATGGCTTCCACATGTTTCCAAGCCTCAGGCTCCAGTTTATGCACCTGCAGGAACAAGGAGGACCACTGTGTAGTTTTTATCATCTACGAAGCACCCTTTACCCAAAATGGACACCTAGCAGCAGCTGTTCCCATAGCCATAGATGTGATATTCCTACTGGCACATGCAAAACTATCCAAAGGAGTGGGAGGATGGATTTTAAGTGGACATACATTTGAGAACTAATGCTTTGATTTTTCAGGCTAAGTACAACTGCAGCAGCCCAAGACACTCTCAGGACTCCCCTAGCACCTAC
Organism: Hyperoodon ampullatus; assembly: GCF_949752795.1. Lineage (NCBI taxonomy): Eukaryota > Metazoa > Chordata > Mammalia > Artiodactyla > Ziphiidae > Hyperoodon > Hyperoodon ampullatus. Next base: position 43,419,215 of record NC_136932.1, on the reverse strand, counting down.
TTTGTTTCCATATGTTCCCCCTTTGTAAAGACTATACACTTGTCTCATGGGGATGTTGCCTGGTTAGCCATATACTGCTTATTTTGATGCTCTTAAAAATTAACTAACTCGGGGCTTCCCTGGTGGCACAGTGTTGAGAGTCTGCCTGCTGATGCAGGGGACATGGGCTCGTGCCCCGGTCCGGGAAGATCCCACATGCCGCGGAGCGGCTGGGCCCGTGAGCCATGGCCGCTGAGCCTGCGTGTTCAGAGCCTGTGCTCCGCAACGGGTGAGGCCACAGCAGTGAGAGGCCCGTGTACCGCAAAAATAAATAAATAAATAAATAAAATTAACTAACTCAAAATAGGTGGTACCAGATACAAAATCATGCTACAAAATTCTGATAAATTCAAAATGTACAAAAGGGACTTCCCTGGTGGCACAGTGGTTGCGAATCCGCCTGCCAATGCAGGGGACACAGGTTTGAGCCCTGGTCCGGGAAGATCCCACATGCTGCCGAGCAACTAAGCCCGTGTGCCACAACTACTGAGCCTGTGCCCTAGAGCCTGCAAGCCACAACTACTGAAGCCCGCACGCCTAGAGCCCGTGCGCTGCAACAGGAGAAGCCACTGCAATGAGAAGCCCGTGCACCACAACAAAGAGTAGCCCCTGCTCTCCGCAACTAGAGAAAAGCCCACGCGCAGCAATGAAGACCTAATGCAGCCAAAAATAAATAAATAAATTTACAAAATGCACAAAAGGATATGATAAAGAGTAACTCTTTCTCTTGTCTTCAAGTCCACTCCCAAGTACCACCAGTGCTAAACAATGAAGTGTAGAGATTTTTCTTTTAATACAGATGGTAGTATGTATACACACTGTTTCACATTGTGCTTTTTCCACTCAACAGTGTAGGTTGAAGACTGTTCCCTACTGGTTCTTTTTAATGGCTGCATAATATACCACTATATGGCTGCACAACAATTTATTTAACAGGGTCCTACTGATGGGCTCTTACGTTGTTTTTAACCTTTGGGTACACAAAGAATGCTGAGATGAATCTCCTTGTATATAAGTTATTTCATACATGTGAAAACATAACTGTAGTATAAACTCCTAGGTGTGGAATTGATGGGGTAAAGGATAGGTGTATTTTATTTTATTTATTTATTATAAATTTATTTTATTTATTTATTTTTGGCTGCGTTGGGTCTTCGTTGCTCCAAGCAGGCTTTCTGTAGCTGCAGTGAGCAGCTACTCTTTGTTGCAGTGTGCGGGCTTCTCATTGTGGTGGCTTCTCATTGCAGAGCACGGGGTCCAGTAGTTTCGGCACGCAGGCTCAGTAGCTATGGCTTGTGGGCTCTAGAGCGCAGGCTCAGTAGTTGTGGCACATGGGCTCAGTAGTTGTGGCTCACGGGCTCTGGAGCGCAGGCTCAGTAGTTGTGGCACACGGGCTTAGCTGCTCCGTGGCATGTGGGATCTTCCCGAACCAGGGCTCGAACCTGTGTCCCCTGCATTGGCAGGCGGATTCTTAATCACTGCACCACCAGGGAAGCCCGGCTTACAGGATCTTAGTTCCCCAACCAGGGATTGAACCCCGGCCCTGGCAGTGAAAGCACCAAGTCTTAACCACTGGACTGCCAGGGAATTCCCTAATTTTGATGTTTTAAAAATGCACCTCCTCTGTGCCAGGAGTTACATTTTTAGACCAATCCCAGCACTAGGAGAGGTCCTATAAAGAGTCTTGGAGATCATATTTTTCAGATTAGAGACAGAGCAATCCCATCCTGGTAGGACAGATCTGGGCACAGCCTGGCCAGGAAAAAGGGGACCACGGATCAGACCCCTTGGCATGGATGGAGCCTCGACACCCTGTCCTGGGGCCTGGAAGTCCTTGGGGCTCCTGGGAAGTGCTACTTACATTCTCCTGGGTGCCAAGATCTGGTTTGTGCCAGGTTTCAATTTTAATCAGAAAGTCTTCTTTCATGTACTCATTCTGGAAGAGGAAAAAAAATACCTTACAGTCACCAGGCTCAAAGTTGGAGAGTAACCATCCCCCCTACTTGCTCATGGGCAGTCGAAAGACCCCAGCCTCCACCTTATAGTAACAGCTGACTGTACCAGGAGCCCACAGTACGCCAGGTGAGTGTTCTCTCGTTCAATCCTCACCCCAGCCTGTGACGGCTGTAGTAATACCACCCTCATCTTACAGTCAAGGAAAGTTACGTTCAAAGGCGTGAGGGGACTTGTCCAATGGCACGCAGATAACGACACAGCTGGTCCTCAAACTCAGTTGTGTCTGGCTTCAAAATCCATGTATTTAATCCATGTATCTCTCCTATTTGCCTCATGCACAGGGTGTAAGGGCTGACTGGCAGCGTGGGAAGAGCACGGGGAGACTTCCCAGCTAACCAAACGTGTTCCCTGCCCGCGCCCGTTCTCCCCGGCCAGGCTTTTGCTAATTTAACCCTTCATGCTAATTATCAGCTTCCTCCCTTAGTGCCTTTAAAAAGTTGGAACTGCTCAAAGGAGGATCACGTTAACCCCTAACTCCTCAGTGGGAATTAGGTTCCCAGAAACTTCTTACATTTACCAGCAGGGACAAGGCACCTGGATGAGGACGCTGAAGGGTGGAGAGGAGGGGCACTGACAGAGGGGCTGGGCCTGGAAAAGAAACCTTGCTGATTTCTCAATTTTGCCAAGGGTCAGTGCTCACTGGGGTCAACAAACGCCCCAATGGGAAAGTCACAATCGGGCCAGCTGAACTGAAGCTTCTTGTACAACCCTGGGAAGGCCAAGCCTGGGGCAAGCAGGAGAGAGCCTTGCATCATTCAGTACACGTGAGACCCAGGGCTAGTGTGCCACAGTCCTGACTGCTGCACCTACAAAGCCACCTGCCAATGTAGCTTCAAGCAGGAGGCCATTTTGCCAATTAACAAGTTCCTCATTAGGACTGAAAGGATTAAGCCTCAAAAGATCCAAAAGTCACCCAAGAGAAAGAGGAATACCCAGGAGTCTCCGGGGCAGTTCCATTTTTATTTTTCCTTTTCTTATAAATCATCTACAGTTCCAACCCCCCTGAAAATACTTACTGTAATAACTGCTCCAAGGCAAGGACATGGAAAAAAGAAAGAAAAAGATTAATGAGGATAAATAAAATATCCACCCCTCACCCCCAGGGAGCACGGAAGCAAAGAATTCTCCACTCCCTGGGGCACTCCACAGTCACTCTCCAAGCCCCAGCGAGTACATCTGGTACCTCAAATGCAGCAACTCTCAAGTTTCACTCATACAAAAGTCCTCAAAGACCAAATATGGAATTTAATTAAAGCAATGCCACTACAGGCTCCTCAGGACTCTTCCCAGTTGGGCAAAGACAGGGAGCAGTTCTGATGAGCTGAAGCGTGGAGAGCCGTGGCTCTGCCGTCGGAGTGTCACCTGGTGTCCCCCCACCCCCGCTTCCCGGGGCACAGAGCAGGGCACTGTAGGCCAGGCCCTGTCTATCTGCCCTCTGCATCCTTCCTCTCACTGTAACCAAACCTCTCACCCTCCACACTCTTGATCATTGTAATGAGACCCCCTCGGAAAGCACCGTTCAATTATTTATCAGAGAAAATGACTGCAGCTCTAATGTCACTGGGGAACAGACTAGCCCTCCTCCTGACCACAGCCCAGATCATTCTGTACCCTCTGACTTTTGCAGTTATCGCAATTTCAGATGCATGCCACACTGCCCCATCTGACAGTACATGGGGCTAACAGTCAAATTCTATAACTCCAAAACTGAAACTAAGGTTATCTCTGAGATTGAGATGAGGAGAATTTGAAATATAGGGGATAAGATCCACCTTGTACAGAAATGACCCAAGAGACTATCAGTAATTTCTCTGAATCCAACAAAAGATACTTGCAAGAAAGCATCAGATCAAGATTATAAATAAAAGGGCTATTGAAATAACTGCCTTTATGAGTTTAACAAAAAAGGAAATGAAGGGTATAATATTCATTGAGGGCGAGTCCAAAGAGACCAGTTTGGCAGAAATTCTCCAGCACTGTCCTGGGAGCAAGAGCCCTGGGCTGTGTACGTGGCACATCTAGCAGCCCCATCCTGAGTGTCAGGTTGGCCTGGTTTGATGACACTAGCCCTCAAGGTTCTCCCACTAACCACCTGATTCTGAGTCTATGCTCTCCGAGCAAACTTCTCCTAGTTTGGCCTCTGTTGGGACAGAAAGTGCTAATCAACAGACACAAGGCGGGGCTTCCCTGGTGGCGCAGTGGTTAAGAACCCACTTGCCAATGCAGGGGACATGGGTTTGAGCCCTGGTCCAGGAAGATCCCACATGCTGCAGAGCAACTAAGCCTGTGCGCCACAACTACTGAGCCTGCGCTCTAGAGCCCATGAGCCACAATTACTGAGCTCGCGTGCCACAACTACTGCAGTCCATGCACCTAGAGCCCGTGCTCCACAACAAGAGAGCCACTGCAATGAAAAGCCCGTGCACCATGAGGAGTGGCCCCCGCTCAATGCAACTAGAGAAAGCCCACGCGCAGCAACGAAGACCCAATGCAGCCAAAAATAAAGAAATAAATTTGTTAAAACAAAACAAAACAAAACAAAACACAGACACAAGGGTCTGATCACTTAAGCAAGTGGACGTTTTCACTACATGTTGGCTTTCTGATTATAATTTGGTTTCCTATGCAGAAGAGTCCACAAGGAAAGAATGCCCTACTCAGCAAACAGGAATATCTGGTTTTCATTAGTAATTTTGTATTTCAATATAACTTAATATATTGGCATTTGGGGGTTTTGTATATCAGGTCTTTCTGAGATCCTAAGAAACAGATCCATTCAGTTCTGACAAACTAGGTTTGTGAACCTAGGAGGGTGATCACCCTCCTGGCTTTTAATGCCAATGTGGGTGACCAAACAATCTTTCCCAATCTTCTCTAGCCTCAAGGCCTCCAAACACCTCTCTAGCCTCCAAACACCTCTGCATTTGGAGCCTTCCCTTTTCTTCAAACTGCAACCCTGTGTACACTGGAAAAGTCTCAGGAAACCCTCTGCAGTTGGAAAACAGGGCTCTCCAATGAGTCCAGTAAGGTACTTTTTAAAAACTATGGCTTTGGGACTTCCCTGGTGGTCCAGTGGTTAAGACTCCGTGCTTCCAATGCAGGGGGTGAGGGTTCGATCCCTGGCTGGGGAACTAAGATTCCACATGCCGTGTGGCACTGCTATAAACAAACAAACAAACTATGGCTTTATTGAGACTGTATTCAGCCCAGGGTTAAGGTTACAGGAAGAGGAAGGAGGAGAAACATTTATTTTCCTCTTCCTACTTTCTTTCTTTTTTTTTTTTATGGAACGCTTCATGAATTTGCGTGTCATCCATGCACAGGGGCCATGCTAATCTTCTCTGTATCGTTCCGGTTTTAGTACATGTGCTGCTAAAGCAAGCGTCTCTTCCTACTTTCACTCACAGACCCAGTCCCATCTTACCCCCTCCTCATGTCCCAAGTCATGAGCATCAGGGGAAAAGAAACAGAGAGAAGTAAGGTAAGAGGATAGAAAGAGCTGATAATAAGTAGAGTATTCCACAGCCAACTTCACTCCAGTGAGAACAAGGTTAGAGCCTTCCAAAAGGCATGTGGAGTTTCACTCCACACTCCTTTATCCATCTCACCTCAAACTCTGATCTACTTAGGGCAACCTAACAGTCTGAACTAATAATCTTTCTCCCACCAGCCCCCGGAGGGAACTGGACATAGCTTTCCTTGTTTATATCTCTTTTTAAAAGAGGAATGGCTAACTGAACAGATCTAAGATTCAAGACATTCATTCTGGGCTTCCCTGGTGGCGCAGTGGTTAAGAATCCCCCTGCCAATGCAGGGGACATGGGTTCGATCCCTCGTCCGGGAAGATTCCCACATGCTGCAGAGCAACTAAGCCCGTGCGCCACAACTACTGAAGCCTATGCACCTAGAGCTCGTGCTCCACAACAAGAGAGCCACGGCAATGAAAAGCCCATGCACCATGAGGAGTGGCCCCTGCTCACCGCAGCTAAAGAAAGCCCGCACACAGCAACGAAGACCCAACGCAGCCAAAAATAAAACAAATAAATTTATATTAAAAAAAGAAGACATTCATTCTGTATGGCACTGGGTTGTGACTGTGAAGTCAGCACCCACTGAAGAAGCCAACCTCCTCCCCCCTACTCCCTGCCTCTCCTCTTCAGGGAGTATTTAGAAATTACATTTTTCTTCTTTTGGCCAAGGATCAGAAGATGCGAATGAACATGTGGCGTCTAGAAAAATGCCCATGTCAGCTGCAGCACACTCCCCCCAGAATTACAGAGGACAGTGGCATCTCTCAGTTGGCACAAGCTGTGTACCCAGAGCCCCGCCCCGGGCATGCAGCCGTCCACCCTGTACATTTGCCTCCTTTATGCCAAGTTGGCTAAGGTTCTTATGACACATGCTCAATGCAACTCTCTTACACATCAAGAAATCACCTTTGGCCCTAGACCAGACACACCCAGCCACTGTTCACACTGTCTTTTAAGAAAGTGTGTATGTGCCTCTTTTCCAAGAATTGAACAGCTTCCTGCCTGATGCTTAGGGAATAGTGATGTTTGCATGTTCAGCTACAGCAATAAAACTCTAAGCATTACACATCCCAGGTCCCACCAATGACCGTGCATCTCCTGATACAAGGTTCTTGAACCTGTGTAGGACTGAAGAGAGCAATGACCCTGTGATCTGGACTTCAGTCATTCCCAAAGTCAACGGGATAAGGACCACATGTATCTTCCTCATCAGGTACAATCTAGGGAGTGCCAGGTCCCAACAAATAAGAGAAGTGTAAGCAGAGGCTGGCAGGAGGACCCCACAGGCCGACTGTCTGTGCCAACAAATGTAGACTGGCTGGGGGAAAAGCCACTTAACTCACGGTCGACTTCCAGGGGACCTCTAGAGACCCCCCGCTAGAATCCCAGAATGTCTAGAATAGAAAGTTCTCTGTGAAGGTTCAAATCTTTCCTTTCTAGGAACTCTAGATAGGAGACTAGGGAAGATTAAGAGAATAATTCCACTCCTATTCTCACCTTCAACTATAGAACATGCTGGTCTAGGAAGTTCCCTGGTGGTCTGCTAATTAGGACTCCGTGCTTTAACTGCCAAGGTCTGGGTTCAATCCCTGGTCAGGGAACTGAGAACCCACAAGCAACATGGTGCAGCCAAAAAAAAAAAAAAAACACCAAACCATGCTGGTCTAGTGGAAGCCACTGATTCAGGGCTCAGACTAAAGGTGTTATATAACATACTTGGGGGCTAGCCGTTTCTAAATCCTTTGTCATCAAACATTGGGCTTATTTCAACTTTTCCCCAACAACATCAGGGTTTTCTTTGCTATGTTTTCTTGGTATCTAGGTCTGGCCCTTCTCCAGCGCAGGAAGGTCACCCTGCAAGGCCCCTTCCTATGACTGCCTCTCTCAAAAGTCCCTGGGCCTCACTGCTACTTTTCAAGCCAAACATGAATACATCCTATTAAAACTGGAAATTTCAGTATCTAACAATAAGGGAGTAGCTTAAAAAGATCCCAGTACATTCATACAATGGAATACTATGCAACTATTAATAAATTTTAAACAATAGACTATATGTAGTAACAGAGAAAAGGTTTCCCATTTACTGAGTAAAAATTAACAATTTAATAATTAGTATGATTTGACCCAAAATTTGGCTGAAAAACATGTCTGGAGACTTTATATACATGTGTATATGAAAGCATTTTAAAAAAGGATTAGAAAGACACTAAAATGTTAACAGTGACTAGAAATGAAAGGATCATGGGTGATTATTTTCTTGTTTATATGTATCCTACAAGACAGAGGACATTACTTTTGTAATCAGTAAAAACCAAAATTATCATACCATCCCCAAATAGGAGGGATTGGTTCTATGCCATCTTGGGCCATGGCTACTTGGTGGTTCCCACCCAGCTGGCTGCCAAATTGCACTAGACAACACTGGCACTCACCACCGGCCTGAAGGGAGGCCCCAAGCTCATCCTTCCACTGGCTTAATATGGAAAATGAAGGTGGGACACAAAACCCCAATTCACTGCCACCCCTGGGCCTACTTGACCACACCCTCCATCCACCGTGGGGCCCAAATTCCACCTCTGCACTCACCTGTTCTGCAATAAGGGTAGGCATTCCACGCTTTTTCATGTATATTCAGGGCTCCTTCTGGGGCCAGCATTCGAACAAACGTGGGCACTTTGCTGTTGTGAGAAAAGGGTTATGAAGAGAAACAGAGGAGAGAGTTAGAAGACAATGGGCTAGGGACTTCCCTGGTGGCACAGAGGTTAAGAATCTGCCTGCCAAGGCAGGGGACATGGGTTTGAGCCCTGGTCCGGGAAGATCCCACATGCCGCGGAGCAACTAAGCCCGTGCGCCACAACTTACTGAGCCTGCGCTCTAGAGCCTGTGAGCCACAATTACTGAGCCTGCTCACCTAGAGGCTGTGCTCTGCAATAAGAGAAGCCACTGCAATGAGAAGCCTGCGCACCACGACAAAGAGTAGCCCCCGTTCGCCGCAACTAGAGAAAGCCCGTGCGCAGCAACAAAGACGCAACACAGCCAAAAATAAATAAATTAATTTAAAAAAAAAAAGACGACGACAATGGCCTTCTACTGCACATTCTCCAGGCTGCAGCTCCAGCTTCTTTGTGGGGAGTTGACATGCAAGTTCCCCTGAGACCAGCAGGTTACTCTGTGTGTGAAAAGCCACCTGTCAGAGCCCGACACCCCAGCTCAGCTGGCTACTAACATCCACCTGCAACTTGGCCCCCTACCCGCCAGGAACAGGACAGTAGGTGAGGCCCCGGGCTACCAGCCACGGCTTATCAGTCCTTACGCTATCATTACGCACTCTTCCAGAGCTCACTGGGCCCAGGGCATGGTACTACACATTGCAAGGATGAGATGTCTTCAAGAGTGGACCAGACTGACTGGCTGACTAACCTGGAATATGGGATCCAAGATGACTTGATCTGCTAGGGTCAGTTCTGGGCAGCCAGGAGGGCCTCAGGGCCATCTGCCTCCCAGGACAAAATATTTTCTTCCATTCAATTCTTATCTCAGGTTACAGAGCAGCAGGTACCGTATGAGCTCTTTTTGTTTCTTTTGTTTAAAAAAAGGTATGTGTATTCCTCTGCCTCAGCTTTTAACTGGTAATCTACGCAGTCTTAAGAGGCTCCAACAACCTCATCAGCTTAGTGCCTGAGGCCTAAGAGAAAGAGCTACCTCCAGGACACAGCTAACTCTGAACACGCAGAGCAGCCCACTGAGATCCACTCACTCTTGGCCACACTCATTCAGGTAAGTATTTCTATGAGTTAGGCACCACGATGCATGTAGAAATCACACAGACATGGCTCCTGCCCTCAGGGAGCTTCCATTCTAGTGAGGAGTGGAACTAACCAGGCAGAGCACTGTGAGAACACGGTGCACGGGGAGGCTCCCCAGGGAAAAGGAAGGTTTACACGGAGTAGCGAGTGGGTAGGACTGAGCTAGACAAGAGGGCGGGAGTGAGGTGGGAAAAGCTGGGGGGAAGAGAGAGAAGTTCAGAGTAGCTCGTGTAAGGTATGAGGTGGGGAATATAGGAGAACAAGCAGAGGCTGGGTCATAAAAGATCTTGTAGCTGCGTCAAAGAGGATGGACTTTATCCCGAGGGCAAAGGGCCATCTATAGCTTCTAAGCTAGGGAGCAACAGATCTTCTGGACAGAACGCTTGGAGCTGTGCGGAGAAGTGGAAAGCATGGAGACCAGTTAGGAGCTGCTGTGGTAATCCAGACAAGAGATGATGGAAGGAAATGCAAAGGCTGGAGATAACCAAGGAGATGGACTCAAAAGGACTTGATGAAGGACTTCCCTGGTGGTCCGGTGCTAAAGAATCCGCCTTACAATGCAGGGGACGCAGGTTCGACCTGTGGTCAGGGAACTAAGATCCCACATGCCGCGGGGCAACTAAGCCCACGCACAACTACTGAGCTCTTGAGCCTCAGCTAGAGAGCCCGTGTGAGGCAAACTACAGAGCCCACATGCTCTGGAACCCATGCGCCACAACTAGAGACAGAAAAACCTGCACGCCGCAACTAGAGAGAAGCTCGTGTGCCGCAGTGAAAAATCCCGCATGCCTCAACAAAGATCCCGCGTGCTCCAACTAAGACCCAATGCAGCCAAAAATAAAATAAAATAAATAAATAAATAATAAATCTTAAAAAAAAAAAAAAGGACTTGATAAGACGAACAAGGAAGAGGGTGTTGTGAACCCATGGTTTCCGATTTGGGACAACTACCGGCTTTGGTCCTCATGATGGGAGGTGGTCATGGCATTCAGCACTGTTGGTTTTCTTTTCTTTTCTTGGCAATTGGGTGTTTTGGGGTTAAGAGTAGTGGTAGGTAGCAGTTCAAAGTTTCCACCCTCTCCATAAGGGAGAAGGTGAGACATGTCCCACCCTCCATATGTACAGACCTCCTCTCTGCCACTTTGGTTGGACCAGCTGAGTCTTGAGGAGCCAACTGGCCCCTACTACCAGCCTCACTATCTCTTTTCAAAGTCCTCTTTAAAAAATACAAATGTGCTGTGGGGAAAGTGTGTCTTTCTTAAATTAATTAATTATTTTTGGCTGCGCTGGGTCTTTGTTGCTGCGTGCAGGCTTTCTCTAGCTGCGGTGAGCGGGGGCTACTCTTTGTTGTGGTGCACGGGCTTCTCACTGCAGTGGCTTCTCCTGTTGCGGACCACGGGCTCTAGGTTAGCAGGCTTCAGTAGCTGTGGCACAAGGGCTTCAGTAATTGTGGCCTGCGTGTTCTAGAGCGCAGGCTCAGTAGTTGTGGCACAGGGTTTAGTCGCTCCGCGGCAAAGTGGGATCTTCCCAGCCCAGGGCTCGAACCCATGTTCCCTGCAATTAGCAGGCAGATTCTTAACCACTGCACCACAGCCACAGGGGAAGCCCCAGAAGGTGTGTCTTAAGCCTTATTCTAATCAACAGTTAATGGCTCAGTAAGGATTGGTTGGCAGTCAACTCAGAGGAGGATGAGGAGAAGCCATGGAGGGAAAAGAGCACAATGTCAAGGAAATGGGATCCTGGTGAGTTGTTTTGTTTTGTTTTTTTAACTTTCTGAGCACACCACGTGGCATGTGGGATCTTAGTTCCCCGACCAGGGATCAAACCCGTGCCCCCTGCAGTGGAAGAAGGGAGTCTTAACCGTTGGACCACTAGGAAGTCCTTTGATGAGATTTTTTCCCCACTTCAGTGTTGTTCTCTTCCTGGCTCTGGCACTCACAAAATCCTGGACCCCTCTGGGCTGGCACTTTTACATCCCTAGATCAGCAGACTACATTAAATCAGCGATTTTACCAAATGAAAATGAAACTGCTTTGCTCAGTTTAACTGACTAGAGATTAAGGTTCTGCACTCAGGTTTAAGTTGCACAACAATGTGAATGTTACTTAATGCCACTGAACTTAAAAATGGTGGGACTGCCCTGGTGGCACAATGGATAAGACTCTGTGCTCCCAATGCAGGGGGCCCAGGTTCTAGCCCTGGTCAGGGAACTAAATCCCACATGCATGCCACAACTAAGGAGCCTGCCTGCCGCAACTAAGATCCAGTGCAACCAGATAAATAAATAAATATTTTTTAAATGGTAAAAATGGTGACTTTTGTGTTATGTACATTTTACCACAATTAAAAAAAATAGCAGGTTTATTTTTTCCAGTATTGGGTAGTTTCTAAAACTAGATTGATTCAATTTCCATTCAAGCTGGTCTATGTTTACTATGGCTTTCAATGTCCTTTGGGCCAGCTTACAGTTTACTGAAATATTACTGTCTTGGTTAGGGATTCAGCAATTGTGTGGTTTGCAATGGATTTTGGTACACCAATCAGTTCAAGCTATACTCTTAAACACTTATGCCTTTGATCCAAAGAGAGGTACCAAAATTCCTCCGGTAGCTGATTTCACAATATCAGAATTTAAAATACTACCTGACCCCACAATTCTACTTGCAGGAACATTTACTACAGATTTACACACATTGAGTACATCAAAAGATTTGTGCAGAAGGAGTTTTAGTGAAGTACTGTATGTAAACATCTGGAAATGACTGTAAATATACGTCAAGAGAAGACTGGTGAAACAACTTCTAGCACATTTGTTTAAAGATACGACGTGTACTTTAAAAGAATGAGGCCAAATATGCTGACAGTTAAAGAGCCATGACAAGATAAGAAAGAAGAGATTCCATCTCTGTCAGATAACAAAGGAAATGAACAGCCATTTACACACACACACACACACACACACTCTCTCTCTCTCTCTCTCTCTCTCTCTCTCTCTCTCTCTCTCTCTCTCTCTCTCTGGTACTCACAGACAATGGAAGGGCCCACACTTCTGAAGACTAGGAGCCTGGTGGGTTGAGTATTACTTTTATTTAAAAACAAACAACACTTTAAATGAGCAAAGAAGAACCACCTCTACCTACTCTCGCAGGTGAAGCAACTTGATCAACCAGCTAACAACTCAAAACACACCCCAAATGATCCGCTGTCTCCACTTTGACACCAGGACGCCTTCGCTCTGCCGTGCAGCCACCTACCTCTGTAAGTGGTAGATCTTGTGCGTGTACTGGCCTTTCTCGCCGTCCTTTTCATAGGGCTCATTCACCAGGACCTCCACGCCTTCACCACCACCCGTTTCATTTTTGCTGGCCTCAGCCACAGAATACAGCTGCCCTACTTGATACTGAAGAAACAGAGAGACGGGAGTTACTGCCAATGCAGAATCTTCTCGATGGCTGCACACAGTCCAGTTGCCAGGAACTGTCCAATTAGATCACTCTGGGACCCCCTGATCTGGGAGCTCATCCCACAGTTTCTCATGTGGCCTTGCCCAAATCCGCCCAGAGCCGCTAAGAAAAGCTGCTCCATGGCCTCTCTTTAGCCATCAGGTGTGTTTAATTTCATCTTTCCCATTTTCACATCCTACTTCAAGGCTTAAGGAGGCAGGTGAATATGCTTAATCTCACACCGCTATCCAGAAAATAGAGTCCAAGGTAGTTTTTGCCCTGGACCTGCCTTTGGTCCCAGATCCCCAAACAAGATCTGGGTTGGTTGTTAGAAATCTCTTTATCCCATTCATTTAAACAGGTCCTAAGACATGACTTCTTGTAAAGAAAGGTACCCAGTGCACTGTGAAATCCACAACCCCTGCTATAAAACTGGCTCATCTACTTGTTTCTTCTCCAGCGTTGGGCCCCTCCTCACCCTGCCAGCAGCTCAGAGGGCAGTCCTGCAGGCAGCCATACGTCCTGATGCTTTCCTGATTCCTGGTGGGGCTGAAGCAAGCGCCCTGCTTCCCGTATTAGATAGCACAGATTCCTATCCCACAGTGCTGGCTGGGTGCACCCTCTATGTTGGCACTTACTAGATGGCCAAAGCCTAGTTTTCCTTTATTTGGGTCACATGCCACCCTATCAAGTCACCAGTCAAGATCACTGGCCTCCTCTGATCCCTCAAGACAACTCAGTATTAGGGCCAATGACCTGGGCAGTGCTCAGGCCTGGCCCTTCTGCTCCCTTCTCTCTGAGGGAAGCGGTCTAGAGGGAAAAGTGAGGTGAAAAGAGAATGAACAGCAACCATTAAAGCAGGAAGTTATGCCTATACCAAAGGATGCATCTTCCCTATCACGGCCAATGCCACCAGGCACAACAGTTCAGGCAGTATGAGAAAAAGAAACTTGATTATAGTTTGGGGAGGGGTGGGGATCGATTGTCCTCACCCTCCACGCCCCCTCCCCAAGCTCCTGGTACTCTCAGGAGTGAAAGACAAAGGTCTTTCTCCCTTTGAGGCCTGCTCTACCTGGCAGCCTCCTAAGCACCACCGGGACATTTCTGGGCAAAACATGGAAGGAGGTGAGGCAGCACACCAGGACAATTCACTGTTCACCACGAAGCTGAAAGAGCCCTAACTTCCAAAGCAAAAACGCAGTACAGGATGCCAAGGAAAGGCCCAGGCAAACCGTCAAGGCTGGGTTAATCCTGTAAAGAGGAACATCGGGGTGAGAGCCAGTCACCTTGACCTTGCTAATCCAGAGCAACATCAGGGCTGCCTCAATGCCCCCAGGGAACCCCAAGCTGTCCCTCTGCCTTTCCAAGTCCACCCCCTAACAGAGGCATACATGAAAACCCCTATCAAGTGGGTCAGGGTTTGGCTGAGCCAGGGGTTCCTAGGAGGCAGCAGTAATTCTGTTTCAGAGAAGAGTCATAAGAACATCTAACCACTGACTCAGCAAGCCTAAAGGGAAGGGGAGGCCGGTTTTACCAGGCCGGTGGAGGGGACTGGGGGGCCGGCTGGTGGTGCTGCTTGGGGAGGGGCCCCCGGCAGAGACTAATCCCCTTCATTTGGTTCCTCTTCAGCTGCAGGAATCAGAGGGCAGGCTCTAAGAGGATCAGTGTGTTGGGCTGGCATCTTCCCCTTTTAATCTCTCTTGATATTCTGATCCTTTAATCCCAATGAGACATGTAAGGCAGTTTTGTTAATCCTAAGGGGTGAATAAGACTAGCGTCCACAAGCTACAAGTGAGGGACACTTTTCAGGTCAGAGGGTTCCCTTTGGCACCGTGGCTCTGCACCCTGGGAAAGCAGAAAGCAGCCAGACTCAGATGGGGTAGAGATGGGGGATGGGGATCAGAACATTAAATCAGATAAAGAGCCCCAAGGAGACGAGGCTTCCAGCCTCCTCTGGCCCAGGACAGTGCTCCCTGCCCTGGAGATCTGCTCCCTTGTTCCCAAGAAAGAAGACAGCTAAGGAAAACAGAGACTCCACCACTTTGGCAATCTGGGAGTGGGAGCCCAGGAAGATGTAGTGGGTGGGCCTGAAACATGTCATGAAAAACAGCACAGCTGTTGGTCCCACCCCATGGACCTCCCAGCCCAGGCACCAAAGGGGCCTGGTGCCATGCATCTCTGGAAATGAGAAGTAAAACAGCCCTGCCCACGGTAGGGGGAAAAGGCAGCCCGAACTGAGCAAGGAACCACTGTTGGACACACCACGTTAAACAGCCAGGGCTCTCTTGCTTTGCTGCAGAATGTCCAGAAACCCTGCACAGTGAGTATTAGGCCAAAGGCTCTGGCCAGCCAGAAGCTGATTTTACCCCAAAACATTGATTCAAGCCATCAGGATGGTCATAAAGACAGGGGCTTCTCTATTCTCTTTTCATTCCCCTTCCAAATCAGAAAGCTCTGAGGGCCTCCAATTGGGAAGCGAATCCAACAGCCACATGACGCTGGGCTGTTCCCATGGGAACCGTTAGGATGGGTTATCGATAAAGACTCTGAGAAGGTTGGTCATTACTTATTTCTTCTTTGGCTTCCGCATTCAAGATTTTCTGATCTTCTGGAACTAAGGCTCAAGCCATCGAAAGAGCAGCTCCTGCTTCAACCCTGCACAGGCCAAGCACTGCTTTCTCATCAGTGGTTTATGGCTGAGAATGCGTTGACCATCACCAGGCTTACAGATGAATCGTAACCAGTGCTTACTTCCCAAGCTTCTGCTTTCAGGCTCAGTTCACCCCACAATTTCCTCAATGCTCCAAAACCAAACCACCACAAACTGAAAACCGCCAATTGTGGATGCTCTCAAGGTGAGTTCCCCTTTCTCTCCATGCTTGGCTCCACCATAAGCAATCAGCCAAGAGGTGCCCCCGGACAGTGCTGGCCCTCCTGGGTCTGCCATACCTCTCAGAGACACTCCCACCTGTCATTCCATCAAGAAACTCCCTGCAGGGGCATCCCTGGCGGCGCAGTGGTTGAGAATCCGCCTGCCAATGCAGGGGACACAGGTTCGAGCCCTGGTCCAGGAAGATCCCACATGCCACGGAGCAACTGAGCCCGTGAGCCACAACTACTGAGCCCATGTGCCACAACTACTGAAGCCCACACGCCTAGAGCCCGTGCTCTGCAACAAGAGAAGCCACCACAATGAGAAGGCCGTGCACCACAACGAAGAGTAGCCCCTGCTCACCACAGCTAGGGAAAGCCAGCGCACAGCAGCGAAGACCCAACACAGCCATAAATAAATAAATAAATAAATAATTTTTTTAAAAAAAGAAACTCCCTGTAAAAATGATCCACTTCACCCCTAAACACCACTTTGAGGTACTCCTGAACTCCCGGGGGACATCTTCCTCTCTGGGGTGTTGGATCCTCCTGTACAGCAGAGAGAGAGGCATAGGACCCCCAAGTTTCAGGGCAAGTAACGTGCTGGGCCTTCCTGCTTGGCCTCCTGGTTTGGAAAATCATCACTTGCTGTTTTTTCATAAAGAGAGCAAGGACCCCAAAGGAGATGGGTTAGCAGGGCTCCCCCAAGCCAACAGCTCTCAGCCCAAGCCCGTGGTTCCCAGGCCCCATGTACATCTCAGGGGCCTCCAGGGATCGCAGCATCTACCCAGCCATCCCCTCCCCCAGCTTCCCCAGTCTCATTTCTCTTATCCTCCTTTCCCAGAACTCCCACATCACATTCGAGGCCCACCGTGACCCCTCCTCCAGGTCTCCACAGCTCTTAACAGACGTACAGCCCACCACCAGAGACAATCCTCTGGGGGGCCAATGCCTGCCCACCCTCTTTGGGCGCCAAGGGGCCATTTGTCTCATCTCAAGTGTGCTGCGGGCTCTGGTGGCCTGATCTCATTTTTCGAAGGTCCATTTCATATTTGGAACAGGGTGGAAGTTATCACAAGAGCTGACACTGCAGGAAAGAGAGCGACTGAGGGCACCATACTGGCTGAGCAGCTTCACCCAAAGTCGAGCTTAACTGAAAGCTGAGGGGCCTGTGGATTCCAAAAGGGGCAAAGAACAAGGCTGAGCTGGGAGAGGAGAGTGAAGGAAGTTCAGAGAAAGGGCGGGACAAGGGAGGCTCTGTGACAGTCTTCTGCTGTCCCAGAGACCAACTCTGAGTCAGCACGGCCTATGAACCTTCTTGTGGCAAATCCTGCCAGATCCCTATACACGTCAGGCCCAAGAACCATAAAAGGACAGAGGGCAAGCCAAGCCCATCTGTCATCCCCTGCCCTCTGTAAAAGAAGGGTTCTGGGCCTCGGTCTTCCTAGCAGTCACCTAGAGTATGGCTAGGAAGGGCCTCAGAGATTTCCAGTCCTGCTGGTTTGTCACACAACCAGAGAGAGCCAGACACTTCCCTGATGAGTCACAGAGGTCCCAGAAATGCACGTACTTAATCCCCTCAGTAACATGTCCCCAAACAGGCTGAGTTCTAGCAGGTAAGAGGGGCTGGTTTAGTGTCTATTCAAAGTTATCTTGCTGGTCAACAGCTTGAGGCAGGTTGCACATAGTTGGTCAGACACATAAGCGCCCTCCTTCAACTGAAAATTGCACCAGGAAAATCGCACATCGAGTACTGATTATCTCTATGCTAGAACAAACATGAAAACCACAAGATGATACTAGTGTGGGCCGCCAGGAGCCCGAATGAGCTAAGGGTCACAAGCAAGTATATCCAACTATGAATAAAAAGAAGAAAAAGGACTTACCTCTTCTACAGACACAGGTAGGATGACTCGACTGCAAGAGAGGGAAAAGAGTATCAACTTCAGGCTCTGAAACCTGCTCTAAAAGCATCATCTTAGAATGGTGTTAAATGTTTCGTTGCACGTGACACTACACTCACTGTCAAAAACCCAGCAGAGAATGGCCCCCGGAGTGCTTCAAGGCTACGACCCTTTCTCCCTTCTGGCACTTCATTTAGAACCCTGTGATTCAGTGCAAACCTGTCCCCTCACCAGCTACTTCCCAGGCCTCTGACTCACATTTGGAGCTGTCTTCTTCTCCCTCTCTCCCACTCATATCTTCCCCAACAAAACTCGCCCATGGGTCTACCTCTCTCCGTTAACATAGGAGGTTAACACAGGAGGACTCACCCCTGCAAACTCTGAAGCCAAGATGAAGATTCAGACCCAAAGAAGCAGGTCCTGGGGATTTACCTCTCTGTGGACCCAACCTCCCAACAACAGCCCTCAAGGTGAAAGGCTAGGAAGGGGCCAAGCTCCTTGGAGAATTAATCACCCTAAGAGCACGCACCAACCATCTCTGCTCTGGGGCCAGATATTACAATACAAGCTACTACCACAAACCCATCAAGAGAGGACACCTAACTTATGTCCTGACCTCCAGAAGCTGTCCAAAGACACCCCAACTGATCACTTTCTTTTCCTTCTCCATTTCAATGACTACCAATGGTTGGAGGTACCACCAATCAATCACCTGATGGAGAAGCCATGGCCAGCAAAGTCCCACACTGGTCAGAACTCCACACACAGAGGTGCGAGGGCCAGCAGCCCTTCTCTGGGGGGGCTTGCATTTGTAATGCAGAGCAACGGCCAACCCCCAGCTCAAAACCGTGAGGTCAGAGAGCTGAGACAAAAACGCTTGGTTGTATTCCTACGAATCAAGTCAGCTCCCAAGCTTAGATTCTCAGTTCCCAGACCCTAGGTGGAACCCCTGGAGCCTCCTGCGTCTTGCATGCTTTGTGAAGCACGTGCCGCTATGCTCTCCTTCCTATGCGGTGGTCCTGCCAATTGGGATCCTTGCTCCAGGCTGGTAAAGAGCCTGCTCACTAGTTTCTAGTCCCACAAAGGTCCCCAGATAGCAAGAGACACCCAGAGGGATCTGAGAAAAACTTCACACTCAAGGCAAGGCACAGAGCAGAAAAGTAGCAGGAAAAACAAAATGGGCTCCAAGTCTCTACTGCCTGCTAACTCCCCTTCCTCCAGAATGACTCAAATAATGTAAATCCTGCAGGTTACTGGATGCCGCCACTAATGCTGTCCTCCCATTAGAGAAAGCCAACAGTGCAGAAAAATACTTCCAACTTGGAGGCCACAATTTCTGCACCCTCAGGAGAAACTTCCTAGAAAACAATAAGCCTTTTATCTTCAAGAACAGCAGTAAAAATCACATCCAAGAATTTGCAGAAATCAAATCAAGGAGAATCCTGTTACAGGAAGTGTCAGAAAAATCAACAGGGACAAACTTCAGACCCTGGGCAGGCAGTAAGTCTCCCTCAAAAAGAGATGGGCATCAGCCAGTTCCTGACAGGATGCCCTGAGGCTGCTATAGGACAGATGCACACCCAGACATTTCTCCCTGGCTCCTTGGGAGCAAAACCACTTCAGCAGCAATAGGGTGCAATTCCAAAGGACAGGGCCACAGAGGCAGCGCGGGGCTGGGACTGGAGCTGTGCTCACTTCAGTGTGACCTTCATCTGCACTCCCCAGAGCTGCAGCGCTGCAGCCACAGCCAGGTGTGTCTGATGCCTCCTCTTGGTCCCCCGCCCAGGGATGCACACACACGCCCGAGCACACACAGGGCACAAATTGGGCAGAAAGGAAATGCAGATGCCAGGCAGGCTCTGCATACCTGGCACCTTGGACCTTTCCCTGGCAGGCTTCAAGGGGAGGAGAACAAAGACTGAGAAGGGAGGACCTCTCTTCAAAACTCACTCATATCTCTTCTGAAGGTCCCTTCCTTTCCCTGCCTGACCCTCTTTACAAAACCTACAGGTTTCTACAGATTCTAGGATTCAACTGGGAATAGAATAAAAGAATCAGGAGAATGGGAAAAGTCTGTCATCTGTACAGTCAAGATTAAAATCCAAAGTGCACCATGCCCTCCTCTTGTTGGATTCCCAAGATTCTTCCTCCTCACCACACAAAACTCTGTACTCTGGCTGGATCAGCATCAGATTGGATGTCAAGAAATGGAGGTGGGGGGACTTCCCTGGCGGTCCAGTGGTTAAGACTCCACGCTTCTACTGCAGGGGGCACGGGTTCGATCCCTGGTCGGGGAACTAAGATCCCGCATGCCGCTCAGTGTGGCCAAAAGAGAAAAAGAAAGAAAGAAATAGAGGTGGAGGGGCTTTGAAATAACACTCTTCAGATGAGGTGTCAAGCTGGGATGGCACCTGGGTGTGTTCCCTTTGCTATCCAAAGCTCCACACTATGTCCAAAAGTCCTAAACACCTCCAAGGAGCAAACCAGATGGGATGGGGCAAAGTCCCTTCACTGACAAAATGGAAACAGCTCTCAGCACACCTGCCTGGCTACCGAGTGAATTCCACCAGATGCTCTCTACCCGGACACCTCCCACTTCCGGACTTTCTGGGCTTCTGGCCGAATGCTGCCCACTTGCCCTCCCCTCCAGGGGAGCACAGTTTCACTGAAAGTTCTGCACGTACACATCCAACCTCTCCTCTCCCCCCACCCCCAATCTTTCCTCTTTGAAAAAGAAGAAAAAAAAGTCCTAAGATGTTTACTTGGAACCATGAGCTTCAGGAATGGGTCATCTCATATTTGAAAGATCAGCAGTCCGAACATCCCCACCTGTCATCCAGTCCCGTGGATTTCACGAGCAAGCCCATCTCCTTGCAACTCCTACCAGAAGTCACTCATCTCCACCGCCCATTAACTACTCAGAAACTCCCTCACTCTTCACCATTTTTCCTCAGTCAATGGCTTTATGAAAATATCAATTCCTCAGAGCAATTTCCTCATCTCTTTGCACCAAGACTGAGAATCCCCCAGAGACACGCTGGCCCTGTCCCCCACCCCAACTCCAATAACATGTATATTTACTCACAAACATACTTTTTCCAAGCTGTTCTCCTCCCCGGTAACATCCTAGCTCTCTCCCTCACCATAACTCCCCCATATCACTTCAGCCCCTGCCCAATATTGTCTGGACTCCTCACCCAAGTGTCTCCAAGTCCCAAGCAATCTTCCTAAGGCTTTTTCCCCAAATACCTCGTCCTCTGCCCCCACCACGTGGGCACCATGTCACACCACCTGTCCCCTCTGTTATCTCCTTATACCCTTCCCCTGTCGCTCAGCCTGACCCTGACTCCCTAGTCCTTTTCCTGTGTCTACTTATCACGATCCTTCCCCTGATGCCTAAGGCAGCCACTCCTCACACCCCAGGCTGCTCTCAACACTCGGCCCCATCATCCCAACTGCATTCTTGAAGCTGTCTTATCTGATCTCCCAGTGCCCCTTGGTACTGTTCAGCCCCAAACCCCTCTCCACTCCGGCTGGCTCCCCGGCTCCCCAGCCCTGTCTGCCCTTGTCTAACCGCTCCTCAGCCACTCAGACAACTCCTCCCTCTCCGGTGGGTCCTCTCAGCCAGTCCTGCAGCTCTGGCTGGCGCCTTCCTCCCTTAGCCTCCAGTCTAGGACCACCGCACATCTCATCCAGCACCCTCGATCCCCTCAGCCCCTCCTCATGCCCTGTCCGGCTCTCACTGTCCCCTTGACCTCATCTCAGGCCTGCCCGGCCCTCTTTGTCCCCTCAGCCTCTCCTCAGGCCTCTTCGGCCCTCACTGCCCCTTGGGCCCCACCTCAGGTGCTGTCCCTCCCGCTTTATCCCCGTTCGGCCCACCTCGGGCCCTGTCCGGCCCTCGCTGTCCCCTCAGCCCCTGCTGGGCCGCCCATCCAGCGCTCTCCATCCCGTCGGGCCCCGTCCGTCCTCCGCCAGGCCATCACCCTCCCTGCTCGTCATCCTCGACTCTCCCTCCCTCCTCGCTTCCGCACGGCCGGCTGGACACTCACTACTCCTTGAGCAGCACCATGTCGCTTCGCGGCTCGGCGGCTGCCCGCTGCCCGCCCAGCCTCCCGCCCGCTGCCCGGCGGCCGCTCTCCCCGTGGCCCGGCCCGGCTGCCTGTGCGCCTTCGTTGTTGTCTGCTCTGTCCCCGCCGCTCTCGCTGCAGTCGCCGCGCCGGCTCCTGCCGCCCCTGCCTCGCCGCCTTCCGCGCCGCTGCCGACGCCGCCCGGAGCTCCAGTTCCGCAGCGCCGCGCGGGGGCGGGGCGTCTCTGCGGCAACCAGAGCGTCACGCGCAGCGCTGCGCGCTGACCTAAGCGCGGAGGCGGAGCCTTCCCGGGCCCTCCTCTCTCGTCCTTAAGTGGGCCGCGGCGCTGACATCCGCGTCCGGGGTGGGTCCCGGGCGTGCGCAAGACCCGGGCAGTAGGTGGGGCCGACGCCGAGGTGTGCAGCAGGGTCCTAGGGGTGACTGTTCATCTGCAGGCGGAACAGATGCCCCTGTACAGCTGGGCCTCCCCGGTGGTGTGGTTTGAGATCTAGGAAGAGGTTGTGTCAAAAAATATTAATAATGGCCAAGTTTACGTGCACGTGCTCTTCTAAGGGCTTGACTCCTTACAACAGCTCTACCAGAAATGTATTATTACTGTCCACAGTGACAGGTGAGGAGGAGGCAGAGCTTAACAGACTTGCTCAAGAAAAAAAAAAGAGAGAGAGAGAGAGAGACTTGCTCAAGTCCAAAGCTAGCATGTGATGGGGCAGAGATTTTCACCTTGCTGTCTTAGTGTAATGTCTTTTTTTTTTAAATTCATTTTATTTATTTATTTATTTATTTATTTATTTATTGGCTGCATGGGCTCTTCGTTGCTGCGTGCGGGCTTTCGCTAATTGCGGCGAGCAGGGGTTACTCTTCGTTGCGGTGCACTGGCTTCTCATTGCAGTATCTTCTCTTGTTGTGGAGCTCTAGGGCTCTAGGCACACGGGCTTCAGTAGTTGTGGCATGAGGGCTCAGTAGTTGTGGCTCGTGGGCTTAGTTGCTCCGCAGCATGTGGGATCTTCCTGGACCAGGGCTCAAACCCGTGTCCCCTGCATTGGCAGGCGGATTCTTAACCACTGTGCCACCAAGGAAGTCCTTAGTGTAATGTCTTTCATCCAAAAAGTATTTGCTAAGTGCCTGCTGTGTATCAAAATCTGTGCTTTCCTGTTGGTGGGAATGTAAATTGATACAGTCACTATGGAGAACAGTATGGAGGTTCCTTAACAAACTAAAAATAGAACTACCATACGACCCAGCAATCCCACTACTGGGCATATACCCTGAGAAAACCAGAAGAGGGAGACACAAAAGGGAGGGGATATGGGGATATATGCATACATATAGCTGATTCACTTTGTTATACAGCAGAAACTAACGCAACATTGTAAAGCAATTATACTCCGATAAAGATGTTAAAAAAAATTATCATCACAAAAAGATGAGAAAAAAAAAGGAGCTACCTATGTGAGGTAATGGATGTGTTAATTATGTTGATCTTGGTAATTGTTCCATTTTATTCCATGAGTGTGTGTGTGTATATGTATATATATATTCATCTCATTGTAGACTTTAAATATATACAATTATATCAATATTTGTCAAATATTCATCAATAAAGTCAGAAAAAATGAAAAAAAAATCTGTGCTTTTGTTGAGTGAGCAAGTCAGATACCATCTAGCCCTTAGGGAACTCAAGGTCAAGTGGGGGGGGTAGGTGGAGGGACAGCTAGGCAGTTAGGATGAAAAGGACTGTGAGAGGTGAAACACAGGTTTGGTGGCATTACACCCAGGAAGCGTAGTCAGCAAAGGCATTCTGGAGGAAGAGGTTCTAAGCTGAGCTCTTCAGGGGGCTGGGAGGGGAAGAGGTACCAGGCAGAGTTAATGCAAAGGCTGGGGCCCAGAGGGCCAGCATGTGCTCTAGGGGAACTGAGAGAGGTGACTGGGACATAAAGTTTGGGGGCTGAGGAGCTGTAGGAGATGGGAGTGGGGAGAGGGTTGGGGCCAGAGTATACAGCTCCTGGGGGTGATAAGGTGTTTGTAGTCCATCCTCAGGGCATGGGCTGGCATCTACAGTTTTTTATGCAGCTCTGGCGTTTGAAGGCTCACTCTGAGAGCTGAGTGAAAAGGGGACTAAGGGAAATAGAACAGAGGCAGGGAGACTGGTGAGGAGGCCTCTGCAGAAGTCCAGGCAGAGTTGGACTAGGACAGTGGTGGGATAAGGCGGGGAGAAAAAGAGAAATGGAGGACTTCCCTCGTGGCGCAGTGGTTAAGAATCCGACGGCCAATGCAGGGGACACGGGTTCAATCCCTGGTCCGGGAAGATCCCACATGCCGCAGAGCAACTAAGCTCATGCACCACAGCTACTGAAGCCCACCAGCCTAGAGCCCGTGCTCCACAACAAGAGAAGACACTGCAATGAGAAGCCTGCGCACCGCAACAAAGAGTAGCCCCCGCTCGTGGCAACAAGAGAAAGCCCGCGTGCAGCAACGAAGACCCAACGCAGCCAAAACTAAAATAAATAGATAAATATTTTTTTAAAAAAGAGAGAGAGAGAGAGAGAGAGAGAGAGAGAGATGGATTTAGAAGCAACTCAGGTAAAATCAACAAGACTTATTGACTAATTGGCTGAGAGAGTGAGGGCAAGAAGGGAAGAGCAAAAACTTCCCAGGTTTCTAGTCTGGGAGACTGGGTGGACGGCACTGCCTTCAGGAAAACACAAGGAAGGCAGATTTGCACAGGGGAAGACAATGGCTGAAAGGGAGCAGGACCCTGTGGGGCCCTCCCAGGTACAAATCCTTTCTGTGTCCCTCATTTCCAGTTTGTAAGAAATAGGTGTCAGGGCTTCCCTGGTGACGCAGTGGTTGAGAGTCCGCCTGCCGATGCAGGGGATACAGGTTCGTGCCCCGGTCCGGGAAGATCCCACATGTCGCGGAGCGGCTGGGCCCGTGAGCCATGGCCGCTGAGCCTGCGCGTCCGGAGCCTGTGCTCCACAATGGGAGAGGCCACAACAGTGAGAGGCCCGCGTACAGCAAAAAAAAAAAAAAAAAGAAAAGAAATAGGCGTCACTCAGCCTCCACGACCTTCCCTGAGTTCCGAAGGGCATATTCAAACAGTTGCTAACCAGGGAAGGGAGGGAATGCAGAAACAAAGAAGGAGCAGTATCCATAACAATA
Organism: Hyperoodon ampullatus; assembly: GCF_949752795.1. Taxonomy (NCBI): domain Eukaryota; kingdom Metazoa; phylum Chordata; class Mammalia; order Artiodactyla; family Ziphiidae; genus Hyperoodon; species Hyperoodon ampullatus. The sequence continues at coordinate 43,394,359 of NC_136932.1, read as the reverse complement.
TCTTTGATATTCTGCTGGAACTAAGGCCCCCACCCAGGTGGAGGATGCTAACTTCAGCCTGGGCGCAAGATTCCTGGAACACCCTCCTGTTACCTCACCGCCAACCAATCAAAAGAAAGTCACACACCCTGCAGCCCTCACCCCAAATTTTGCCTATAAAAAGTTTTCCCTGAAAACCATCGGGGAGTTCTGGGTTTTTGAGCATGAGCCACCTGTTCTCCTTGCTTGGTCCTGCAATAAACCTTTCTCTGCTCCAGACTCCATGGGTTGGCCTCACTGTGCGTCGGGCACATGAACTCCAGTGTTGGACTCAAGGGGCACCGAGGTGATCGCGAGTGGGCTGCACAAGATAGAAAACTGGGAAAGGAGGAGGGAGCAGGTGGCTATATTGCCGTCAAGCTATGACTGGTGCCCCAGGACAGCCCTGAATATTGCACATGTTGGCCATCAAATCCTAGAGTTGGAGTATGGATTGCCCCAGAAATCCAAGCCCAACGCCCTCGGAGAAAAACCAAGAGAGGAGACATTAGGACCCAAAGTCCAAGATCAAGTGAGCGGCCTGGACCCTGGTCCCCTGACCTCCCAGCATAGGGTTTTTCTCCTACGTAATATCAATACAGTAAATCTTTTTTTTAAATTTATTTATTTTTGGCTGTGTTGGGTCTTCGCTGCTGTGCCTGGGCCTTCTCTAGTTGTGGTGAGCAGGGGCTACTCTTTGTTGCAACGCACATGCTTCTCATTGCAGTAGCTTCTCTTGTTGCGGAGCACGGGCTCTAAGTGCACAGGCTTCAGTAGTTGTGGCACATGGGCTTCAGTAGTTGTTATGCATGGGCTTCAATAGTTGTGGCTCGCAGGCTCTAGAGCACAGGCTCAGTAGTTGTGGCACACGGGCTTAGTTGCTCTGCGGCATGCGGGATCTTCCTGGACCAGGGATCGAACCTGTGTCCCCTGTGTTGGCAGGTGGATTCTTAACCGCTGCGCCACCAGGGAAGTCCCAATACAGTAAATCATTATTTAACAATTGCCATGTGCTGGCTCTCTCCAGGAAGTAATCAAACCCTGCCGTCTGGAGCTTGCAGTCTAGCTGGAAAAGCTACAGCTACTCATTCACTCCATAAAATATTGATTGAACTCCTTGCCCTGTCCTGGGCCTTTCTCTAGGCACTCAGGATATAGTGGTGATCAAGAAAAACAAGGTCCTTCCCTTGTTCGGTGGGGCGAGGCAGAATATAAACAAATGCAGAAATAACTTCAAGTAGAGGTGAATGTTATGAAGGGGCTGAACAGGGTGACTGGGGGCAGTGCAGGTGGTATTAGTTGGGTGGTCAAGAAAGACTCTAAGAGGCCATGTTTTGGGAATTCCCTGGCGGTCCGGTGGTTAGGACTCGAGGCTTTCACTGCTGGGGGCCTGGGGGCCGGGTTCAGTCCCTTGTGGGGGAACTAAGATCCCACAAGCCATGAGTTTCGGCCAAAAACAAGAGGCCACGGGACTTCCCTGGTGGTTCCGTGGCTGAGACTCTGCACTCCCACTGCATGGGGGTCGGGTTCGATCCCTGGTCAGGGAACTAGATCCCACATGCCGCAACTAAGACCCAGTGCAGCCAAATAAATATTAAAAAAAAAAAAAAAAGAGGCCATGTTTAGACAGAGACCTGAATGAGCTGAGATGAGGGAGCTTGGAGGGCCATGCAGGGCACTGGGGGAAGTAAAAAGCAAAACAATCATTAAAATACCTGAGAAACAGCCTCCATCTGGAGGAGCTCATGGAGAGGAGGCCTTGCACTTGCAGAAAACTGTACCTAGTGACTGATGTAGCTGGCCATAAAGGTGACCATGTGTGACACAAAGAACAGTGCTGGGAAGGGTCCAAGGAGAGGCCTCCTGGGCTGAAAAGGTGTAGGAAGTATCTGGGGACAAGGGGGATTTGAGGCAGATTTGGTTAGAAAAGGGAAATGGCAGCTTCAGAGGGAAAGGAACATACGCAAAGTGCAGAGGCAGGGTTCTATGTGGGTGGAATTTGGGGGGTGGGGAGACCAGGGTAGAGCCCCTGGTCAGAGCATGAGTGGTTCATGTGGTAGACACACACACACACAGGCGGGACGGAGTGTGGGAACTTGAGTGCCAAGTTCAAGATCTGGCCTTAAGGAATCCCCACTCCTCATCATCCAGAATCAACTGTTAGCGAGGTTTTGCCACACTTGCTTCATCTCTTTTCTGAAACATTTTAAAGCAGATCTCAGACATCGTGTCATCTCCACCCTCCATGTTTCCGTGTGCATTCTAGAAATATGGATATTTTCTTATGAATCCACAGGGAAGTCCCAATACAGTAAATCATTATTTAACAATTGCCATGTGCTGCATTGGCAAGAAAAAGCCCTGCATTTTTTTTTTCCTTCACATTTTATTTTCAGTTGCTCTGTTTCTTACATCTCTCACTCTAGCAAGCTTTGCTTCAGGTGTGCATAAGAGTTAGGCCTGGGGCTTCCCTGGTGGCACAGTGGTTAAGAATCTGCCTGCCAATGCAGGGGACACGGGTTCAAGCCCTGGTCCAGGAAGATTCCACATGCCACGGAGCAGCTAAGCCTGAGCACCACAACTACTGAGCCTGCGCTCTAGAGCCCACGAGTCACAACTACTGAAGCCCGTGTGCCTAGAGCCCGTGCTCCGCAGCCAGAGAAGCCATAAAGAAAGAAAGGAAGGAAGGAAGGAAGGAAGGGTTAGGCCTTGCATGTTGGGGCCACAGCACTCTCCAGGGTGCCCCACTGTGAGTCAACAGTCCCACTGTGAGAACAGACCCCCTGGTGCCTGATGCCCTGGAGTCCCAGCCCTACCACTTCCCACTGTGTGACCTTGTGCAGGTTCCTTAACCTCTCTGAGTCTCAGCTCCTTCATTTGTAAAATGGGGATGATGGTAGTGGCTACCATGTGGGATTGCTGGGCATCGTAGATGAGGCAATGTGCATAAAGCAATTTCATGCAGGACATGCCACATTGCTGTATTATCATTCTGGAGGAAATGATGCTGTGAGGAAGGAGGGATGGACACCACTGTCCCCCGAGGCTACTTCTACGTGCTCCAGGCTGAACAGGCAAGAAGGAAGTGACTCTCCAGTGTCACAGCGATCTGTCTGTCTCACATGCCTCTCTTTCTTTGTCTCTCTCCTTCTCTCCCTCTTTGTCTCTCTCCCTCTCTCCCTCTTTGTATCTACCTTCTCTCCATCTCTCTAGCTACCCCCCCCTTCTGTCTCTCCTCTCCATCTCTTGGTATCTCTGTTTCTCTTTCTCTTTATCTCACCTCTTGTGAAAACACAGCCACCTCCTAATTTATCTCTCTTGGAAATCTGGTCTTGAAGGTACCTTCTTTCTTAAAGTGAGGCCTATGGGAGCACCATGCGGTCAGCCTGTCCCCAAATAGGAGATCTTGGCTCCTTTCCTGTTGTTACCATTGTGTACGTGTTTGTGTGTTTTTTAATAAAATGTTGACTTGCCCCCCCCGAAAAAAAAGAAGTCTCTCTGTATCTCTTTCTGTCTCTCCCTGTCTCTTTATTTTTGTCCTCTCTGTGCCCCTCTGTCTCTGTCTCTGTCTCTTTCTGTTCCTCTGTAACTCTGTCCTCTCGCTCTCTCTCTCTTTAATCTCTCGTTACCTCTCCTCTCTCCATCTCTCTGTGCTTGTCTGTCTCTCTTTACCTCTCTTCCTGTCTCACCTCCCTCCGTGTTTCCCTCTCTCTGTCTCTCCCCATCACTGCCGTCTGCTCTGGGTAATGACCTGCTCTCTCTGTTCTGTCTTGGACTCTCTCTCTCTCCCCTCTGTCGCGCTGTCTGCGCATCTCACTGCTCTGGACCACCCCCGCACTTGCTCCTGGCTGGCTGGCCCTTGTTACCGCCTCGTCACAGCCACACCTGTAACCCATCTCTGTGTATCTCAGAGAGACTGCATTTCACTGTTTCCATCTTCTGTTCTGTACCTTCCTGGCTGCTGAGAGCATGCTCTTCTCCCGGCCTCTGTCTCAGTCCGTTTCAGCCTCTTTTTGGTTTATTTCTCTCTCTCTCTCTTTTTAAGTTTCATCCTCCAAATATTTATCGAGCAGCTGTTCCATGCCAGGCACGTTTCAAGGTACTGGAGGTATGGTGACCGAGGCAGTGCACGTACCAGAGCTCAGGGGGCATTCATTCTAGTGGGGAGACAGACAGACAGACAGAAGAGCAGACAAAGCGTGATCCTGGCTGCCTGACTTGTCCCCCTGGCCAGAGGAGTGCATCAGCCAGCCCATGGGCAGGGACTCGGGCCTCTGAGGTTAGCTGGCTCTGCCCCGTGCTGGCCCTGATGATTCCCTGTCCCTAAACAGGGACTGGGGGTCACTCTAGAAGCTAGACTAGAATGAGTAACCACTTGCTCACGTAACAGCATTCATTACGCGCCAGGCTGGGGGAGACAAAGGTTGGTCTGGGGGAGACAAAAGAGAACGGTCCCAGCCTGCGTGGGGCTGCAGTTCAGACATGCATAGCGTCTGCCCGGGTGGAGGAAACAGCCGTGGGGCGGCGCTTTACCTCCACCCTCCGCTCCCCGCCTCTGGCCTGCACACCGTGAAAAGCTACTGGAGCAGCTGTGATATTTTTTAAAAAAGGTTTTTTGAGCCAGCATCTGAAAATAGGGATATTTTCTATAAAACTCAGGACTCCCAGCTTCTCTTGTAAAAATCAGATCGGGCAACACCGAGCTCGCTCACTCAGGGCCTTAATTGGTTGCAGCTGTGTCAAGGCTGTCCTTAGATGGAGCTGTGGCTTCCAGGTCCCCATGGTGCCCACCAAGTCCTCTTGTCTGGCAGAGAGCTCAAGGTCTAGCTGCCCCCATCTCATCACAGAGCTTGTGCTGTGGCTCTACTTATATTAGAGAAATATTTCCCCGTGGTGTCTCCATCAAAAGTGGGAAAATGAAGGACACAGCAAAGGGATGTGGCAGCGCCCCAGCTTTTGGGCTTGCAGTCCTGATGAGTAGAAGCCCTCATGCACATCCATCCAGCACCTCTGCCCTGCCTGCTATGCAGGGGGCCTGCTGCTCGCCCATCCCCAGGTGACCCCCGAGGCCATACACCTCCCTCCCCTGGGCCTCAAGCCCCCTCTGCCCGGCAGGCTCAGGAGCCAGGCCTCAGACAAACAGGCCATCTTCTCCCCTCCCTGGCCGTGGGGATCTCCTTGGGGCTTCTCTGGGGAAGCCCAGTGGCTCTTCTTTCCTGCTGCCACTACCCAGGGCCCTGGCCTGGCAGGGCAGTGGCCAGCTTCGCGGGAAACCTGTAGGAGGAGCAGGTGTGCCCATGACCACTGACTGAGGACAAAAGAAAAGGGGCAAGGATGAGCGCCCACCTTAGAACCAGAATTTCCAGCAGCCTTGGGCTTCCCACCCAAGAGGCCCCTGTCCTCTCCCCAGCTCTGCTGAAAGCTGGCCCACCAGCAAAGGTGGGCTGCAATGAGTGCAACCTAGTGGAGAGTGGGGGTCACGGAGCACGTTTCAGACAAGTGACAGGCAAGAAACAAGTGGCAAGGGGATAAGTGACAGAAAGAGACACAGGGGCCGAGGAGGAAGCAGTTCTTAGCCATTTTCGGCAGGCATTTATTAAGTGCTTACTGTGTGCCAGGAAGTAAGCCAGGTGCTAGAAAGAGCAAAGGGCCAGGAAGAGGCAGGGTCAGCTCCTGAGCTGTCAGTGACACTGCACTGACCCTCGTTGACATAGGAACATGTTAACCCTCCAGGCACCACTCTGAGAGCCTGGGCTGGGTCCTTGGACGGGGCCTGCCTCGGCCTTTCCAGCCACCTAAAGGGATTCAGTGACGTGAGACCCTCTCCCTCTTCGTCCAGGTAGACAGGCACACAGAGAAGCTCCCACACACTCCTCCAAACACAGTCACACTCGACGTGCCTGGAATACACCTCAGACTTCGACACACGTGTGCACACACGCACACACACAGAGGCACGGCCAAGCAGTTTCACGAGGAGGTGGCATGGAGGTGCTGCCTACAAGCCGTGCTCTGAGTCACCTACCTCAGCATAAAACTGTCAAGAGGGCTTCCCGGGTGGCGCAGTGGTTGAGAGTCCGCCTGCCGATGCAGGGGACACGGGTTCGTGCCCCGGTCCGGGAAGATCCCACATGCCGCGGAGCGGCTGGGCCCGTGAGCTATGGCCGCTGAGCCTGCGCGTCTGGAGCCTGTGCTCCGCAACAGGAGGGGCCACAACAGTGAGAGGCCCGCGTACCGCAAAAACAAAACAAAACATAAACTGTCAAGAGTGCCCGAATATCCACCAGTTAGAGGTTAGCTTGAGAAGCTTTGGCCAAGTCTCTTAACAAAATGTGAAAGACGTAAAAGTGAACAAGGGGACAGCTGCTTAAGGCTTTTGCTTAGAGAGGGGGTTCTGAGAGGGGTAGGGGTCAGCAGAAACAGACCTCACTTCCTTTACTTGGCCACAAGGCTGTCCCGGTCAGAGCTGCCTAAAGTCTGTCCTGTTATCTGGGCGGGGGAGGGTGGGTGTGGGTGGTCCTCATCCCCTGTGCTCTCTGCATTCCTCCAGGGTCATAAAAATAATGCTATCGCTTGTTAAGTGCCTATTAAGTGCAAGGTGCAATAATGTGCAGCTGCATGACTTCCATGTCCACCTAGCCTCCCAGGGAGAGTATTACTGCCATTTTACAGATGAGGAAACTGAGGCTCAAGACTTGCTTCAGGTCACGAGATAGTATGTGTGGTGGGGCCTCTAACCTCTGCCCTTCCCTCACAGCCTCCTCAGCACAGGGAGATGGTCTCACTCTGGGAAGGGTTGAGGGGCTGGGAGCGGCCAGAGGCCCTGGTTTGGTCTTGGATCTGCCTGGGAGGCTGAGAAAGACTAACTTCGGGGCTGGACATGCTGCCTGCAGAGACCAAGGGCCCAGGCAGTGGTTGTGTGCCAGCGGCGGGAGAGGTCTGCTCTGTGGCGGGCCACCCACGTGGAGGACACTGCACCTCCTTCCAGACACCAGGTCCTCACCCCAGGGCTTGGCATGAGTCAGGGCCTGGGTGGTACAGGCTTCCAGAGCCCTCAGGCTCACCCTGACCCCACCCCCACCCCAGGGGAGCGCTGCAGCCTGTGGAAAACCATCCCCTCACTTTGGGGCTCCTAATCCTAACCCCACAGATAAGGCGCCTACTGCCCCAGAGTCCACGAGAATGCACCGTATTAAACAGCCCCGGAAGCCTGACTCTGCTGAGAAGACTTCTCAGAGTTCTCCGACAGGAGCCCCTTACCATAGGGAGTCCACAGCCTCACCTGCCCCTGGTGGTGTGTATCTGTATAAATTCATGCAGGCTGATGTGCAAATGCATCAAAAACTCCACTGGGCTTTTTGTGCCGCTGTCTGGGACAGTCCTGCACATGTACCCCCAATACTGGATGGCTCCCCATTTTCAGTGTGCTTGGGGCCCAGGGCAGTGGGATGCCCTCCTCACACTGCACAGCCCAGGGCCAGGACAAGGAGGGTTTGAGGAGAAGTTTTCACCAGGCTGACACCGGGTACAAGAGGAACAAAAAGAGAAACAGAAGGGAACTCACAACCTGCAGCCCCATCTATGGCCTTTACGAGGGTGAGAATCTTCCCTAGTACAGGCCCAGGTAGCGAGAGCCACAGGCAGAGGCCAGGAGGGCTTGGAGGAAGCTAACCACAAAGGAACACCTGGACTCAAGTGCAGGGAGGCTAGAGAGGAGTGGGGCTCGGGGCCATGCTCCTGAGGCCGGCCTGGCCACGCTCTTCACTCTGATTGAGCCCGCAGGGCTGGACACGACTTCCAGCTCCTTCCCACCAGAAGCCTGGAGAATGAGGAGGAAGATGGAGGGCCGAGCCCATGTGGTCCCTGCCCCACCCCAGGGCACTCCTCTCAGGGGTTGGGGCGACCAGAGACTTGCTCCCCCAAGTACCATCAGCCTCTAGGGCCAAGATGACTCTACTAAGTAGAGCTCACCCCACTCTCTCCAAGGAAGCTCTTGGCTCCAAGAAACAGACACCTCACCTGTGTTTGCTTCCCTTCCTCAGGTTGTTTCGCCCTGATTTCAAGGCCTGGTGGCCCCTGGGGCTGCTGCTCTGAATGGAATGTCCTGACCTAGAGGGCCTTGGCTGCTCCAATGACTTAAGAACCACATGTGAGTCCTGGCTCTCACCTTGAGCAAGTTACTCCACCTCCCTGGGCCTCAATTTTTCCAGCTGTAAAATTAGGGAGGGTAGTATGAACTCCTGGCTTGTTAGCATGATCCAGTGATGGTAATGGGAGAATACATAACCCATCAACCCAACACAGTCAGAGCAAAATGACAGGCAAGGGAGTGGGGCGCACCTGTAGTACCCAACCCATCGGGTACCCTGCTCCCATTTTCATGCCTCTAGTCTCCACGCACTATTGGCCCTAGACTATCTCCCACCCTGAACTCTGGTTTCTTAATGCCTGCTTCTTCCCCCAGAGTGCACACACCCTGCAGGTGGGTGGGAGAGAGAGGCCGCAGCTCCCACTCCGGCTGGGCTGGGCACTGCTGGGAACAGCACAGGCCATGTCTGTACAAGCTCAACATATTCTCCCAGCTGGAAGGGCCCATGCTAGTCAGCGCTTCCCCAAACTGCACTCCTTTGTCAGTGGGTCTCAAATGTTGGGGGGGGCACCAGAACCACCAGGTGGGGCTTAGCAAGGTGTAGACTTCGGTTTCCCTCTAGGTCAGAGGCAAGGCCCAGAGGCTATGTCATTAACCAGCACCCGAGAGCTGCTGCTGCACGTGGTCATTGGGTCCCATGTGGAGGATGGCTGTGACGGTTAAAGCCATTCCTTAGTCACACACCACACCCCCCTGGAGAGGCGCACAGCCCACCAGTGCCGACCTCACTTGACCTCATCTTAACATTTCCCGAATCTGACTATAACGCTGTTCTAAAAAATGAGAATAACCTTAACATCTCACAGAACTAGCATGCTGAGGAATGCTTTGGGAAATGTTGATCTCAGGCTCTCTCTTTTTTTAAAAATGTCTGTTTAAGGGCTTCCCTGGTGGCGTAGTGGTTGAGAGTCCGCATGCTGAGGCAGGGGACATGGGTTCGTGCCCCAGTCTGGGAAGATCCCACATGCCGTGGAGCGGCTGGGCCCATGAGCCATGGCCGCTGAGCCTGTGCGTCCAGAGCCTGTGCTCCGCAACGGGAGAGGCCACAACAGTGAGAGGCCTGCTTACCACCAAAAAAAAAAAAGTCTGTTTCAAACAAATACTTGCTTTTGAATATCTGAGTGGGTGAAGCCCAGGGAGATTAGGTGCGTTCAAGGGGCTCGGGCCTGGGCCCGCCCCTGCCCCTTCCTGTTGCCACCCGTTCCTCCGCCACATCCTGCCTCTGCTCTCTTTGAGCCTGCGGCTCTCCTGGGGTCACCCTGTGTCCTGAACTTAGGAGGAACCCTCAGCATGGTTGACTGGTGACAGGAAGTCTGAGCAGGGATGAAAGGGGGTCAGGATTAGCCTGTCTGGCTGGGATAAGCAGCAGAGGAGGGGATGGCCACACTTCTAAGGTGTCTGCACAAGCCCCATTTGTTTGGGGGTGGAGCGGGGGAGGAAGGTCTTTTCCTGGCCCACTGCCCCTCCCGAGACAGCAATCACACCCAGAGAGACGGTGAGCCGCTGGGTACGACTGGGGCAGAAAATCTTCTCTTGCCTTTTCTTCTCAAGCTCAAAACAGGCACATGTAGTCATTAACTGATGTGCTAGAAGGGGCATCCCCTACCAGGAGGAAAATGGATTTATTGCTTTATAAAAAGGAGTCTGATAAAACTTAAAAGAAAAAAAAAAAACCACCACCAAAACAATTCACCTAAATATAAACCCACCCCTCTCAGAGCTCCCAGGAAGCCTCAGACACATTTCTGAGGGCAGTCAAGGTGGGTGGGTTGAAAGCCAGGCCCGCCTGGCCGAGGAAAGGGGGCCTCGCTCACGTAAACAGCTCCAGGGCCCTTGGAAAGTCTGCCAGCAGGGGGCGCTGTGGCCCTGCAGCCTGGGACAAGCTCCCAAACCTGAGCGGGGCTGGCTCCTGGGCGCTGGGCTTGCTGCGGGCCTGTCGGACTCGGGGTAGCCCTGGGAGGGTAAGGGTAGACCCCCAGCGCCCACATCCCACCACCATCCCACACACATCTCTCATGCACAGGACACGTGCACACAACCCACATGCACACACACCCCTAGGTCTCTCACAAATCCACCTTCCCACCCGGGCCTGGACCTCCACGTCTGTCAGCCACATCTTGACTTCCACCCCCACGAAAACAGCTGTGTGTGTGTGTGTGTGTGTGTGTGTGTGTGTGTGCGTGCACACGCGTGTGTTTGTGTGTGTGGTGCCCCTTTAATTCCCTTCAGGTCACAGTCTGGACAGAGGGTGGCAGTGGAAACGTGTCCCTGGCTCAGGCCCTCCGGGAGGAGGGAAGGGACTGCTGCTCGGCCTTGACCACAGCTCCTGGGCCACATGTGACCATCCAGCCCTCCATCCCCTCCCCAGGCTTTAGGCCAGGGGGCCTTCTCCACAGGCCTCGAACAGGAGGACAGGCCACAGGGGGCTGGAATCACAAAGGAGTTAGCACCAACAACAGGAAGCGGGTCCTTCCTTCCTCAGGCAGCTCAGACTGGCCGGGGGAGGAGGTGAGGGGCCAGGCGAGGCGGGTACAGACAGTGCAAGCCTTTGTCCTCAGCAGGCGTGGTTGGTGGACATGCAGCCGAGGGGCAGGTGGTGGGCAGTAGACGGCAGACTCCTCTGCTTTGGCAAGAGGCGGAATCTCGACACACTGGGGGGAGAGGGCCTGCCCGCCCGGGGTCCTCCTGGCTGCTCCTGCAGGCACCACGGAGCCCCGAGGCTCCAGGGCCCCTCGAGGGTGGCTGAGCGCAGTCCAGAGCGCCTCTGCTTCCAGCAGGAGAAGCGCCTGACCGGGCCCTCTCCCGTCCTTCCACCGCAGAGCTCCGAGGCAGGACCAGGGCCCTGGGAGGGAGCGAGGACTCCAACATGGTGAAGGACAGGATCCTAGGGGTGCGTGGAGGTCCTCTGGGGTGGGGAGGACACCGTTGAGTCACTGAAGCAAGGGCGGGACGCCACAGTTCCGAGGTGGCGGGTACTACACAAAAGCCTCCCGGTTGGACGAGCCGTTGAGCTTGAGGAAAAGCTTGTCATCCTCCCTCTTCTGCTGCAGCTGCCTCTCCAGCTGGCGCCGGTAGCAGATGAGGTAGAGGGGAAGGCAGAAGCCCAGCATGCTCAGGACAAGCAGCCCCACGTTCACCTGGGGAGGCAGGGACGAGAGTCGCCGTCAAGGGCGGGGAGGGGGAGGGAGGGAGGGAGCAGGCAGGGGCTGTGGTCTTTGCAGAGTCCAGCTCCAGCCCCTTCCTCGTTCTCAGGTTTGGGAATGGGGAGAAGGTCACAGGAGAGGAGAGGAAAAACAAACAAGGAGTTTCAAGAGGTCGAGGGCCCGTTGTTCCACATTCCAGCAACAGAATTCCCCAGCTGTCCACGGGCCGGGCCACTGTACTGTACTGATCTGAATCTCTAGGGGCGGGGCCGGGATTGGGACAAGCTCATAGCACCTGGTTAAGAATCTGGGCCTTTGGCAGGAGGAGCAGGGACAGCAACTTGGTTCGATTTACCCCAAAATCAGGTCCAGAAAGGACACTCTTCTCCTCCTGTCCCTCCTGCCCGTTCACAAGGGGTCCCTGACTTGATCCTAACCAAAGTTCCAAACTGCCTGTCCCGGGGTTCTAGAAGCCCCCGAGTGATGCCTCCCAGTTCCCGATCAGCAGAGTGGGGCGGATGCCCATAACCCTCTGCCCCGCAATCCTTCTTACCCACAGAGGGTCTCCCTGGAGGGGACCCATCATAGCCAGAAACAGGGGCTGCTGCAGGAGAGCGAAGAGCGCACTGACCAGGGACTGCAGGCCCGTGAGGCTGCCGAACTGCGTGGAGGGGTACCTGCCAGGGCAGTAGAGAACCTGTCACCACGGGGGCCATGCGCCGGCTTCCCACATGCTCGTTCTCAGCCTGGCCCCAGGTGCTGGTGGCCCCAGGCGGCACCTCCGGTGGCAGAGAAGAGGTGGGAATAGCCTCAGAGAACGGCGGGGTGTCCATCCTTGCATTGCTTTCTGCTGAGCAGTTCTGCAAAGCGAATTTGTCTTTTGGACCAGCATGAGGCCCCGGGGCCCATGGGTGTCTGGCCAAGCCAAGTGGAAAATGTGGTGCCAGCAGGAGTCTGCAGCTTGTGAACCAGGCCCAGGGTGCAGGCTGGAGGCTGGGCCTGGCTTGGCTGCACCCTCTTCCAGAGAAGCGTTGTGTAATCACGGAAACATAGCATCACGGCCCTCGGACGAGTCCCTCAGACTCTGCCAGGGCAGCCACAACTTCCTCCAGGCCTGGGGGGTAGGTGGGGCTGGAACAGGCAGACCTGGAATGACCCCCATGGGATACCGTTGAGAGGGGGAGAGGGTTCTGGCAAAATCTTCGCCAGATTTTGCCACAACTCTGGGGCCGCGTCAGGCATCGTGGCCCCAGAGGTGAGAAAGGACTCCCAGCAAGGAACGGCTGGAGGAACAGGCTAGTCTTTGGTCAGAGGGAGACAGTGGATGGTGTTTGGGTTCCAGTGTTTGAGCCAAAGCCCGGCCCAAGGAGAAGGAACAACTATGGTTCCTTAGGCATGTGTGGCCTCTTGGAAAAGGAGGCAGGTTTCATTTTAGCCAAGGCCTGAGAAGGCTGTGGACAGAACCAGCCCTTTGAGGCGCTGGGTGGGATCTGTCAGGCACATACTGGGCTCAGTTATTCACGTCACTGCTGCCGCTGAAGCCCACTTGAAGGTCACCATTGAGCTGTGGGCAGCTAGAACCCGCCCCCCTGCCCTTCCCATGAGCAGCCAGAGGCAGCCTCAGAACCCGGCTGAGCAGCAGTCCCCGAGGCAATAACGAGCGGCACCTTGGCTGGGGGAACTGACTTCGTGTTAAATGCCAAGGCTTGTGGGCACCCAACTGTCTGCCCACTGACCTGCTCCTGCCAGGTATGGCCTTCCCCTGACACACCCAACAGAAGCCCTGGTACCTAAGGCAAGAGGATGAACCCCAAGTGGGCAAGATGGCCCCCTTCAGGCCCTCGGTCCCACCAGGAACCTCCCTCAGGTCATTCCCTTACCCTCGGCCACCAGGCCGCCCACAGCTCCCAGGACTTACACAGCGGCATACAGGCCCCCGACGGCAGAGTGGATGAATCCTCGCACAATCGTGTGCAGGATGAAGGAGAGGATCTGAGGGAGGGAGAACAGAGTGTTGAGCGAGACATGGAGGGCCTCACCTTGTCCCCTTGCCCCAGAGCTCCTGGGGTCCTGAGCAGTGGGAGCATTGGCTCCCTGGAGTTAGCTTGTGCCAGCTTTCCAGGGCCAACTCCTCAACTGCCAAGAATTTTGAGCTGATTGTAAGTTAAACACAGTCACTACTAACAGTTCAATTGTAATAAACGTACAATTCAACAAATTACAGTTGACCCTTAAACAACATGGGGGGCTAGGGGTGCCGACCCTCCACGCAGCCAACAATCCACATATAACTTAGAGTCGGCCCTCTGTATCCACAGTTCTGTATCCTAAGATTCAACCACCCACGGATCACGTGGTACTTAGTATTTACCATTGAAAACCATCTGAGTATGAGTGGACCCGCGCAATTCAAACTTGTGCTGTTCAGGGGTCAACTGTACGTTGAAAACAAAGTTAATGAATACTCAAAACCCAGCACATCCTAATTATTTTATTCTGTTTTACCATTAGCCGTGCTCTTAAGGTTTTTTTTTTTTCCAAAAGTTTTTTTATTTTTTTATTTTTGGCTGCACCGCGCAGCTTGCAGGATCTTAGTCCCCCAACCAGGGATTGAACTTGCACCCTCAGCAGTGAAAGCGCGGAGTCCTAACCACTGGACCACCAGGGAATTCCCGCTCTTAAGGTTTTTTAGTCAACTGTCGATATCGTATGATGGTGTGTTACTGTGTCTCTTTCCAACTTCACAGTTGGTGACACCGTATTGGTTGATATCAGCCACAACGAGAGCACTTGCACCGCGGAAACTGGCAAACACTAAAACCCAGGGCTCCCCCCATCCCGCCCCCATCTAGAGTCTGCTCTTAAGTGTACGTATGGACATAGCACTAAGCGGGAGGTCACTAATCACAACTCCTGCCTTTGCGGACCTGAGGACTGGGCCCAGGTCTCCCTGCCTGGTCAACCAGGCCCTACTGGTAGATGGCTGTCCCCCTCCCCTCTAGCTCTGCTTTCCTGAGGAAAGGTCACTGCTGGCAAGCTTGGCAAGCTTAGCAAGCACTTGTTAACGATTCCTGAGAGCCACGAGCTGTCTCCTTTGCTTCCAGGACCCTTTGTTTGCTCTTTGCACACAGCCCTGCCATCGGGCTCGGCAGCCAAGACCGTTTCCGGGAATATGGGCAGTGGAAGCGGCGAGGGCTGCCCTCTGCGGTGCTGCAAGAGGTCTGTGCCCGAACGTGCACCCATCCCTCTGCAGGCTCTGCTTTCCACTCCAAATGCCTTGCTGCCTTTTCACAACTTGTTTTTCAATAAGAACTGGATAAAACACAAAGCAGATGACTGTCCCCACTGAGCATTGCCCCGCAACTGGACGAGGGTGGTCAGGGCAAGCGTCTGCTGGTCTTGCGGAGAGGGCCGCCACCAGGAGGCCGGGAGGGCACCAGGGATGCAGCAATACTCCCATCTGGAACTGGTAGGGCCTCTGGTGGTTTACTCTGGCTGCACACGGTGTCGGCACAAACACATGGTAGCACCTGTGGGTGGTGCACACCTGGGTGTTCAATGAACTTCTACGTGCGGCCACTTGTAGAAAGGGACTCTTGCTTTCCTCCTGGACCTGGTCCAAGATACCATCTGGACTTGGGTCACACCCATCTGGAAGCAACGCCATCACTTTTGTCCCTTCCAAGTTCATAAATCTGGGGATTAGAACTAGAACACTTCTGTGGACCTAAGGGTGGAGCCAGGCTGGTAACAAAATCTACCTTTCTCAAACTCTCTGCCAAAAGTCAGGTTCCAAAGGCACTGGAAATCTTGTGAGAAGGAATTAAACTTTTGAACCCAGATGGCAAGGGATCGTCGGTCTTTTTCCTGCGGCTCCCTTGTACTGGAGGAGCAGACGTTCCCACCAATGCCACAGACTAGCCAGAATTCTTTGGACATCAGACTTCAGCTGTTTGAGCACATGCAAAATGAGCAGCGACACAACTACACCACATGGTTCCAGAAATGGTAAGATGATGGTATTCATGGTATGCAAGATGCCTAAAGACCAAGAACAATGATATACTTTCATAGAGAAGAGTCTTCTGTGAAAGGCAATCTGAGTTTCATTTACAGCTTGCTCCCAGCATCATGCACGTACAGAGCCTGGCAGGTAGGGGGCCCTTTGGTAAATCACAGCGGGCTGGTTGATAGGTTGGTTGGTTGTAAACAAATGAAAAGCCACTGTTCTCTGCTGAGAGAGCACTGTTCTCTCCTCCATGAGACATCATGCACCTTTCAGTCTCATCACCCCATACCCCACCTGGCTTCTCCCTCTCCCCATACCCACCTGTAGAGGCAGGTTGGGAATGAGGCAAGTCACCCCAAAGCCCACGAGCAGCAGGTTTGTGAAGGCAAAGGCCCGCATGGCGTTGGTGATCTTCTGGATCTGCCGGTCCCGCTTCTTCTTCTTCTCACCTCTGTGGAAACGCAGAGCACACACCGGAGCTGGGGGCTCCCTGGAGGATAGGCTCTCCCAGGAAGTCAGGTCCTGGGAGTCACAGCTTGTGGACAGTGCAAGACTCAGAGACCACCCGCAAGCATGTGCTAGGGACTGTGGGGGCTAGACCAGCACGAGGGACACTCCCCACTGCATCCCCTGGACTGAGCGCGGAGTGTGAACCTCAGTGGAGAGGTCGGACGCCAGAAGACACGAGGAGATGGGCGTCAACACCCTGCGCTGCTTCAGTGAAGACTGAGGTCCGATGATGGGGAGGGAGGAGGGGAGTGCACCCAGGTCAGGACGTGGCAAAGCCTCCTTCACTACTGGCTCCAACTTCACCTGAATCCTGCAGGGAGCTGACACTAAGCCAGATAATAAGCCAAAAAAGGGAGCGAGTGGATTTCCCCTTGGGCGGCAGGAAGGGGTGAAGGAGAAACGAGTATGCGGCAGATGGAACTGGAATGGGCACCAACAGCCTTCTGGCTGTAGGACCTGACCTACATAACAGAGCATTCTCTGTAATTATTTCCCTGTGAATTCACTATTACTGATTCCAGCCTCAACACCCACAAAGGTACCCCACGGACAACTGTATGACATCCAAGGGCTCAGAGATGTGCAGGGAGGCCCGGACCCACCACTTTCTCCCTATGTGACCTCAGGCAAGCCACTCAGACGCCTAGCTTCAGTCCCCTCATCTGCAAAATGGGTCTAACTCATCGAGGTGTTGGGAGGCTTACCTGAGATGTTGTGCATTAAGGGCTTGGCACAGGGCCTGATACAGTAAAGAGGAGCTTACTGTACTAAGGTGGAGTCAGAGAAGACAGCATTTAACTCATCCTCTGATCTTAGAGCCCAACCCTTCTGTAAAGTAGGGCTCTGGTCCCTTGCTTAATTCTCAGTCATGAACAGATCTATTAACATGTATTAAGGTTATAGCCATTTACTACTCACACCCAGCGGAGCAGACCTTGCAGGCAAACAGGGCCGCTCTGAGGATGTCTGCGGGTGTACTACTTGTGCTAAGGATCGGAGTGCAGCCCTAAAAGCAGGATGTTGGATAGCTGTCTGCACAGACCTTCCTCTGGTTTCTCTCCTTCTCTCTTCGAGCTCCGTGCTTCCCCAAGTTTTGCATACAAAAGACTTTCCTTACAGAAGCAACAGACCAAATTGTGTGCTGAGCTGAGCGAGGCCAAGAGCAGCTTTGAGCACAGACCCCTCTCGCCTCTCCTGCTAACTTTAAAACCTAACCCACCCACCCGGATGCCGCCTAACACCTGACCGGTGGGCTTCTCCCTCTGGGGGCCGGGGCCCGGGCCACGAGCTCCGCCTACGCACTGGTTGGCGTCTTTCTCCTCGGGCTCCTCAGGGGCATCTTCACACTCCTTCAGCCTCCAGTCCATGATGTAGCCAATGACGGGGGCCGTCAGCAGGCAGAGCAGCTGGAGCACACCGAAGATGGAGGTGTAGAGACCCACTGGGGATAAAGACGGGCTGGGTCACGGCGGCTGCCGGCAGAGCCTGGGGTGGGCGCTGGGCAGACTCTGTGACCCCACAAGCCCTTCTGGGATCTTCTCCAGAACCGCCCCCTTGTCACTGTGGGTCATGAGGGGAGCCTTAACCTCTGAAATCAAAGCCGGAGCGAGGGGCAGGCCACCCTTTTCTTTTCTCCAAAGTCCTCGCCTATTTCCAAGAAACAGCTCATGAAATCCAGTATGTCACAGTGACTTCCCCCAGAAGCTCCAGGAAGCCTCTCTGACTTTGGGAACCACAAAATTACCAATGCCTGGGACTGAGGTTTTGTGTGTGACTGGCCGTCAGTTTTCTGCCTCTAGAAATATACCAGGAAGGCACCACTCACAAGGGCTCTGACGTAAGGGCTTCAATCTTCAAAGAGCCTTAAAATTACGATGGGATTTCTCAGACAAACAGAAGCTGAATGTGGACTGCCCCACCCCCAAACACAGGTCTGGCCGAGGGGGATGTCTGGAGTTCAAGGAGAGGTGTTTCTCAGTTGAACAGAGACCGGCTAGGAGAGGATGTCATGTGTTCCCTGACAATCCCCCGTCCCCCCCGCCCCCACTGGCTTACCGGTAGCCATCACTGCATCAAGAAAGCAAAAGTGAAAAAGCAGAGAGGAGTGAGGTCAGCAGCAGAAATGTCAAAGGTTGTTACGGGGGGATGGGGCACGGGGGCAGGCTAGCTCTGGGCCCAGCTCACACGCCATTTCCCACCAAGCCCCGACCCTCAAGAGTGCCCAGCGCGGGTGTCTGCGGACGTTTTCTTGCCGGCTGGGGCCTCACTCATGTGCAGCTGGTGCCTTGTCACAGGCGGGCTGGTGAATCAGGCCTGTGGTGTTCGCGGGGGACCGTGATGGGGAAGCGGCGTGGGTGCAGAAGACCTGGCAGAACCTGGTCCTCACTGCCCTTGTCCCCTCCGAGGGCAAAGAATCCACCCCACACCCAGCCCAAGTATCTCACGAGCCAGCGCTGGTCTCCCGTCCACCTACTGGCCCCCTGACCCTGATAGCCAGACATGTGTGTGTGCATGTGTGTGTGTGTGTGATGTCAGGCTTACTGCTCACAGGAGCAGGATGGGGAAAACTAATGCCCTGTCAGCTGCAGACCGAATTTCCTGGCCCAACTTCCTCTACTTCTTGAAATTGACTTTTTGAATGCGGGAAACAGATGGAAAAAATGCCTCTTGGGCAGCAAGAGTTCTCAGAGAGTAAAAGGCCGTGACTCAGCAGCAGGGAGATTTGCCTTCCAAGGGCCAGTGAGGGCCCTTCTCTGTACCCGTCAGAGTCTCCACCTGTCTGGGCCTCAGGGTTTACAATAGGGGGCAAATAGACACGATAGGTCATCTCTCCCCAAAGCGTGGCACACAGATTTTAATGAATGTTACATAATAAAAGGGTTCCTGTGGTAGAAATATAGGGGAATATCATTGGACGAAACCAAGCTAAACAGGTTATTTTTCTTCCTATCTTTGCGTTTGCTACAAATTTTTGCAAGGGCGCATGATAGGGTTTTTCCACATTGCTTCACGTCCGAACACCCATTTTTGGAGTAGAACCTGCATTATCTGTGCCTCTTTGTCACCTTCCCCTTTTGTTAAGGCCGGGTTTCTCATCCTCTTTAAAAACTTACATTGCCTGGCAGATCTTCCCGGGGTGGCGGGGGGGAAACCAACCCAAAAGTTGCACACCAATGAGACAGCCAATAAAAAGGATTTATCAGATGTGTGTGTCCCGCTTAGGGATAACTAAAGCTGACTCAGCTCAGGCCCTGAGGAAGTACTGACCTTCTTTGTAGACTCAAAACCTCTAATCAGCTTGTGTGTTCTTTTGGAAAAGTGGCAGGTGGGTTATCAGCTCTGTCTACCAGAAGTAACAAGCCTGGACTGGATTACCCACGAGGAAGGCTCCACCTGGCTCTGCTTCCCAGTTCAGGGCACAGATCCGGTGCAGGCCCAGGAGCCCGTCTCCAGCCGCAGTCACCCAGCCCCCATCTCGGCCCCCAGCCTCTCCACGTGGCACCCCTGCGGTTTCCCGGAGAATTCTTGGCCTTGGGTTTGACTGATAGTCTTTCAACAAGCTCTCAGGTGGAGTACCGCGTTCTGTGCAGTGTTTTCATTTACAAACACACACGTCAACCGTCCCCCTCAGGCAACAAAAAACACATCCCCCCCCCCAAAAAAAAACACACCCCCACACCCCAAACACACGGAGTTATTTTAGTCTTCTCCTCCCTCCTAAACCGGGAAACCCTGACGGGGACATGAAAGGACAGTTGGGCCCGGCTGTGATGAAATGGCTCTGACACACAATCAGGCCCTTGGATTCTGCCATCACATGGCCCTGCTGGTCCAGCCCAGCCCAAC
This sequence comes from Hyperoodon ampullatus, assembly GCF_949752795.1. Lineage (NCBI taxonomy): Eukaryota > Metazoa > Chordata > Mammalia > Artiodactyla > Ziphiidae > Hyperoodon > Hyperoodon ampullatus. The sequence continues at coordinate 43,374,681 of NC_136932.1, read as the reverse complement.
ACCCTCCAGACAGCCAGGCAGCGGGCTTAACCTCAGGCGGGCAGGAGTGACCACCGCTCATGGGCTGCGCCCTGGGGCCTGGAGGCCACCTACCTATGTCCTGGTCGCCGCTGACCAGGAACTGGAGGATGTTGTTCATGGCGCCCATGTAGAAGATGAGGCGCAGCTGAGTGACGCACATGGTGACCAGGCTGAGCAGCAGGATGGGGCTGAACACGCTCTGCATGAACGAGGGGGCCGCTGCGGGGAGAAGAGGGTGCTCAGGGAGAACCGGGCGGTACCGCCGTGGCCACGGCCCACCCGCCACCCAGGGGCTGGGAGCATGGGGCTGAGAGCCCTGCTTTGCCGACCAAATCATGCTGGATGCGGTGGACGGCTGGACGCAGGAATTAGGTCACCCAGCCGTACAAAACAAGCTGGGTGAGTCCCTCACCCTCGCTGACCCTTCGTCTGTAAGGCAGGCTGGATGGTGCCACCGGCCCTTTGGGCATGAAATGCGGATTAAGGGAGATGGTACCCACAAAGCCCTCAGCGGGCGCTGGTCCCCCCGAGGGGGCTGCAGCTTCCAAATCTGGACTGGCCGCTGGGGTGCGGGTGTGGGTTCAGAAGCTCCTGCTGATGGCTCAGGCAGGCTCGGGAGGTGGGGGCCGCACACGGGTACCTGTGGCATCGGGCTGGCACTTGACTTCCAGGTCGACGGTGGACAGGCACAGCTTGTGGCCCTCTTGCAGTGCCGCCTGCTCCTTGGCGCTCCGCATGGAGCTGCCCACGCTGAGGCGGCGCCCGACCGTGGTCACCTGCTTGTAGAACTGCTTCCCGGTGATCTTGTGGTCAAAGCCCAGCCAGCTAAACTTGATCTTCACCCTAGAGGCCACAGGAGAGTGTCTGCCGCGCTGCCAGGGCCCCTGGCCGGCGTAGGGGTGGGAGCAGACCGCACGTCCACTTACGTGTAGTCCATGTCCTCTGGGCCCGGGAAGGGCTCCAGGGGCCAGTTAAAGAAGCAGTTGAGGAAAACCAGCCCGGAGCAGCCGGCCCAGACCACGAGCATGACGATGAAGGAGGCGCCGAAGTCGTAGATGACCTGAGAGGCACAACGGGGTAGCGGTTGGAGTCAGGGTAGGGCAGGGGGCAGAGTTAGCAGAAGGAAGCCGGAGCGGGCAGTGGGTAGGGGCACCTAGCAGTCCTGCTCTGCCTGCACTCAGCTGCGAGGGGAGGCATGGCCCCATCAGCCTGGGTGTTTGGTCGTCAGGCACCTGCATTCCAATAATCTTAGCTCGCCCTGTACCAAATGCTTCCAGCTTGGACCAAATGTCACCTCCTGGGAGAGGCCCTCCCAGACCATCCAGCACTGTCACATCACTGGCTCACAGCGAACAGCCCTGGCTGAGATTTTTGACTTCTTGATTCATTTCCTCATCTGTTATTAGGCCAGCTCCCTGAGAGGAACCTCCAGCCTTGTCCACTGGTTTCTCTAGTACCTTGAAGCATACACACGGTAGGTGCCAAAAAAATACTCAAGGAATGAACAGTTGGAAGTCTCGCTTTGCTCCTCTGTGAAATGGGTGTGACACTGGCATGTACTCTCATGGTGTCAAGGTGGGGGTCAAGCGGGTAGAGGGCTCAGGACAGGGCCTGACAGGTGAGAAGCCTGCAAGCCTGTTAATGTCATCATTGCCATTGATTTCCAACACAAGAGTCCCCAGAGTAGACAGCAGCCCAGCTACCCAGGGAGGGGACAGCAGTTAGACACGGAGAAGAGGAGGAGGGGGAACCTCTGCACTCCAGGAACTCGAGGATCCCTAAAATCCACAGACGTCTGGCCCCAGCCCCTCCAAGCACCTCGATGTCCAGGTGGCCGGCCCATGTCTTTTTGTTTTGTTTTTTGGCCGCGCTGTGTGGCATGCAGGATCTTAGTTCCCCGACCAGGGATCGAACCCGTGCCCCCCGCAGTGGAAGCGTGGAGTCTTCACCACTGGACCCCCAGGGAAGCCCCTGGCCCACGCCTCCTGTGACTCCTCCTCCTCTTGCCCTATGGCCTCTCCCCCTTGGACCTCTCACGAAAGGGGATTTATTTGGTGTTGGTGCCACAGAAGGGAGAAGCCCCTTCTGAAGCCCCTTCAGGAGCAACAGGATTTGGAGCAGGAACTGGGACTGATGAACAGTGAGGTGTTTGCTCCATCCTGACCCTGTGTGACTTCCACGGGCTCAGAATCCTGCCTGGGAGGGAAACAGCTGAACCAACTTGGCTGAGAGCTGCGCTCTGGCAATGGGGAGCAATACAGCTCAACAACAACAGACCTGGGGGTGGGGGGACTAGAGTTAGACCCAGGACTGGGGACAAACACTCACCCCCTTTCTGTCCCCAGCCCTGAAACGCAAAGACAGCCTTCAGTCACACCTTGCAGTGATATGCTTGGGTTTCCCAACCCCCCCACCCCCCTCCCCCAACCCCGGCACAGCAGGTTTCTTTTCTTACCCCCATGGTGCCCAGGTGCGTCCTCCCCCCAGATGGGGCTTGGGGGAAGGGGGGCCCCAGCGCCCACAATGACTCCCCTCTTCTGGGAGCGCTGAAGGAGTCTTAAAAGAGGCCTCTGCTCAGACACTAGTTCACACGCTCACCTTGACTCCTGGGAAGGTGACTGCTGAGGAGGCATAGGATCCAATCATCAAGGCAATAAACGTGGACCGAAGGTCACCAAACATGTTGGGCAGCTGAAAGATAAGAAGCAAGGGAGACTTCTGCTGAGAGAACAGACAGGGGACGGATGAAAGAGGAGGGGAAGAATCACGGCATCCTCAGGCACCATTTCTTATCTGCTCTCCTCCCTGTGTAATTCACGGGGGCATCAGTCCAGGGGTAATCGCAGCTAACTGAAAGTTTTTTCTTCCCAGACTGAGGTTGATAAAGGAAGGGGAGGAGAGTAATACAGAACTCAGACTCTGCACATGAGGACAGAGCGGGTAGACTTCCTGGCTGGCAAGCATCCCTCCTCTCTTCTCCGGCACAAGCCAGGTCCTTCCACCTTTGCAGGGTCACAAGGAGGTACCAGCAAGCACAGCTGGGAGCCTGAGGCAACCCTCAAAGGGAGCAAGCCTGTTAGAAGTAAGCATCTATTTGAGGATGAGATGATTTTATAAATAAAAATATCAGTGTCCCAAAAGGACCAGATGTCAGCAAAGGCTGCTTTCGGTTCTGAGAAGAGTAGGTCTCTGGAAGGTGCCAATCACAATTCTACAGCCCCCAGGGCGGACGAGGGGGCTGGCCTGGAAGTCCTGCGTCTGAATTTCTAGGTCCAAGGAGGGCTTTCCCCTTTTCCACCTGGAAAGAGCAACAGCAAGAAAGGCTCAGGCCGTCTTCCCTGTGAGGCCACTCCTCCCATCTCACAGCAGCTTGTCCTGGGCCCATCCAACACGACTGCAAAGCTGAAACCCCCGGTGATTCCATACAAATCCAGACACGGTATAATGTGGCAACTCGGTCATGGATCCAAACAGACATGGGGCAAAGTGCATCCTCCTCAAACGGCAGTCTTGGCTGCTCTTGCTAACCTCAGGGGAGCTCGTACCACGTGGTGAAGGCTTCCCAGCCACACCCACAAGGTCCCTGGCATTGAGAATCGCTCCCTGGATCTGCCAACCTGTTTCACTGAACTCAGGTGTTTATATGGACCTAATATACGTTCCCCTCCCCCTTTGTCTGGAATCATTTTGGGGTTTTATTGAACATGGACCACGTGATGGCTGCCCGCAAGCTAATCTGCTGTTGCTGAACGGAGGCGGTTTGAATGTGTTTATCTATCTGCCCCTCATCATTTCTGCCTGTTTTGACCACAATTAAAAATGAAGAAGGGGCATCATCAAAATTTAAAATGTGCTTCAAAGACACCATCAAGAAAACAGAGGCACAGAGGAGAGAAAAGTTGTACAAATCATCTATCTGATAGGGTACCTGTATCTGCAGTATATAAAGAACTCCTACAACTCAGTAAAAAAAAAAACCATATATAACCATTTTTAAAATGGGCAAATAGGGCTTCCCCGGTGGCACAGTGGTTAAGAATCCACCTGCCAATGCAGGGGACACGGGTTGGAGCCCTGGTCCAGGAAGATCCCACATGCCGCGGAGCAACAAAGCCCGTGCGCCACAACTACTGAGCCTGCGCTCTAGAGGCCGCGAGCCACAACTACTGAAGCCCACAAGCCACAACTACTGAAACCTGCGTGCTACAGCTACTGAAGCCCGTGCGCCTAGAGCCCGTGCTCTGCAACAAGAGAAGCCACCGCAATGAGAAGCCCGTGCACCATAACGAAGAGTAGCCCCCGCTCGCCGCAACTAGAGAAAGCCTGCATGCAGCAATAAAGACCCAAAGTGGCCAAAAAAATAATGATAGTAATAAAATAAAATAAATAAATTTATTTAAAAAAATGGGCAAACAGACATTTCTGAATAGACATTTCTCCAGAGAAGACATACAAATGGCCAATAACCGTATGAAAAGATACTCAATATCATTAATCATAGGGAAATGCAAATTAAAACTACAATGAGATACCGCTTCATACCCCCCAGGGTGGTTATAATAATTTAAAAAAAAACACAACACATAATAACAAATGTTGGTGCTGATACAGAGGAATCAGAACCCTCCTACACTACTGGTAGGAACGTAAAATGGTACACAGCCACTTTGGAAAACACTCTGGCAGTTCCTCAATTACACACAGAGCTACCATATGACCCAGAAATTTCACTCCTAGGTATATATATACCCAAGAGGGATGAAAATATATGCCCATGTGTACATGAATGTTTATAGCAGTGTTTTTTGTTTTTTTTTGGCTGCACCTTGTGGCATGCAGGATCTCAGTTCCCCGACCAGGGATTGAACCCACACCCCCTGCAGTGAAAGCGCAGAGTCCTAACCACTGGCCTGCCAGGGAAGTCCCCATTCTTTATAATATACAAAAAGTGGAAACAACCTCCATGCCCATCAATGACTGGATAAGCAAAATGTGGTATATTCACACAATGGAATATTACTCAGCCACAAAAACAAATGAAGTACCGATACATGCTATCAATACAACATGGATAAACCCTGAAAACATTATGCTAAGTGAAAGAAACCAGTCATGAAAGAGCACAAAATTGTAGGATTCCATTCATATGAAATGTCCAGAATAGGCAAATCCATAGAGACAGAGACTAGATTAGGGGTTGCCTAGGGTTGGGGTAGGAGAAGCTGGGAGGAATAGGAAGAAATGCTAATGGGTACAGAGATGTGATTTGGGGTGATATGATTGATTCCGGTGATGACTGTGTAACTCTATAAATAGACTAAAAACCATTGAATTGTATACTTTAGGTAAATTGTATGGTATGTGAATTATGTCTCAATATCACTCTTAAGAAAAAAAAAACATGAATAAGAGACTTGAGATGTTTTGGGATCCCAGGATTTAAAAGGAACATGAATAAATCTATAGTGTATGGCCAACAAAGCCATCCTATGGCATGAAGCCAGGGTGGCTCTCCAGCCTACCCGAAGAATCCCCAGCACACAAAGAGCTCTTCTTCCAGCCCCCTGTGTCAACTCAGCCTTCTCAGAGAGGGTCAGAGGGAGATAAGGAGCATACGGAAACTCCCCCAGCCAAAGACAGAGGAAATGTGATGTGCTCATGGGTGCCCAGGCACATCCAAGTGAGCACTAAAGGTGCACAATCTTACTCTTTGCACACCTGCCTCCCAGGTATGCTGTGGTTCAGAGGACATGCCTCGGTTTCTGAGCTCACATATTTGGGCTGTGCCACGCTGGCTACTCCAGCAAGGCAGCCTCAGGCATTTCTGGGGCTACATCTGCCCCAGGGAGAATCCAAAGATTAGTTCTGCTTGTATGGAAAGAGGAAACTGTTCTAGCCTGGGATGCCACTCCAGCCAGGGCATGTGGAGGAAGAAAGGGGTCAAAGAGGGCTTAGAACCCAACCAGAAGAGCAGATGGAGGACAACAGCCAGTCGGTGCAGTCAAGCCAGGAAACGCTTTTGTTGAGTAGTCACCTTTGGGTAAAAAGAGTGTCCCCAACTTTTTGACAGAGCGAGGGGATACTTCTGAAGAGCAGACTGCTTGCTAGGTAGCCCTTTTCCTTCCACCCTAACCCAAGCTAGAACAGAACAACAGGGGCTTGGGGCTAGTGGGCAACTCTGACCTCATCTTCTGGAGCCTTCTCCCCAGAACTGGATCCAGGACAGGCAAGAATGGGAAGCTGGGAGAGGAGACTGACTTGACATCTGGTCCTGGATGAGACACTTGCCCTCATGCCTGGAAAAGGGCAGTAACCTTCCAGCTGCCCTCCTTGCTTCCCTGCCTCTCCCTGCCTGGAACAGTTTTTGCAACACCCTGAAAATTCTCCTCCCTAACATGTTATTTTAGTCAGCAGGGCCATTCCTAGGGTGTACAGAGCCTCAGGGCAAACCACACTATGTGGCTTTCTTACCAACATGTACATCTTGTATTTAAATTACGATTATTTTTCCTGATTAGAAGAGCAATGCGTGTCCATTGTAAAACATCTGGAACAAAGTACACATAAAGAATGAAATAAAAATTCCCCTGATATAGCCATGTTACCATTTTGATATATTTCCTTTCAATCTTTTTCCCATAAATACCTATAGCTTTGTAACCAAACTGGGATCATATGCTACATATTATTTTATAAACTTTTTCTTTTTTACTTGATATATTATAAATATTTTGTAATTTAGTATTCATCTTCAACATAATTTGTAACAACTGTCCAGTATTTCCTTTTCTGGATGGTCTATAATTTATGCAACCATTTCTCTGATGTTCTCAGAGCCTTTTAAATTTTTATCATAAATAACATTTTAATGAACATTCTTGAAGATAAACATACAAGCATATAGCTATGATTTCCTTAAGGTAAATTCCCAAAAGTAGAATCATTTGGCAAAAGAGAATACACATTTTTAAGTTTTTGTGATACTCTGTGCCAAACTGCCTTCCAGAAAACTTACACCAATTGAAATTGAAAAAACTTACATTTATTGATTGCTAATGACTTTGAACATTTTTTCTACAGTTTTTAAAATCAGTCATTTATATTCCTCATTTATATTCCTATTGTGCTTTCTTCCTCTGAGGATGTTAATTTGTTCATATTGATTTGGCATAGGCTCTTTACATATTAAAGACCCTCACTGTTTGTCCATATACTGTAGGTATGTTTTCCTAGTTTGTCCTTTAACTTCTTAGTTCGTGGTGGTTTTTTTTTTTTTTTTTAACCAATATAAGTGCTTAAATAGGTAGTCAAAGTCTGTTTCAGCTTTTAGGGACTACCTAACATTTGTGTCAGATGAAATCTCTCTGAAAACAGTATCAAGGATGACCCTGACCAGAGAAACCCAAAGCATAAACATCCTGGCAGTAGTCAATGTGTGGTCACAAAATAGCAAGCACAGGAGACGAGAAGGTTTCCCTGGGGGCATTAATTATTTTTCATATGTTAATACTAATTGTGTTTTATCCTTTAAGCTACTTCCTTCCCTTCCTCCCAAAGCTGTCATGCCTGCCAGAGGAAATTTCCCCCATTTGCTGTGCCCAGGAGCAGCTCAGTCAGAGGATTTTTCCTTGTTATTAAGTTATATAATGATGTAACATAGTTATGTTAATATACTAAATCATATAATAGCATTATTATTATAATAGCAACTATTATTATCCTAAAAGCCCTCAAAACATCCTTACCAGATAGGTGTCACTTAAAAAAAAAAAACTTATTTATTTATTTATTTTTGGCTGTGTTGGGTCTTCGGTGCTGCGCTCAGGCTTTCTCTGGTTTCAGCGAGCAGGGGCTACTCTTCATTGCAGTGCGTGGGCTTCTCATTGCAATGGCTTCTCTTTGTTGCAGAGCACGAGCTCTAGGTGCGCAGGCTTTAGTAGTTGTGGCACGCGGGTTTAGCTGCTCCGCAGCATGTGGGATCTTCCCAGACCAGGGCTCGAACCCGTGTCCCCGGCATTGGCAGGCAGATTCTTAACCAATGTACCACCAGGGAAGTCCCAGGTGTCACTTATCACCCTCACTTAATGGTACAAAACTTTAGGATTAGAAAAGTCAAGGGACTCCCCCAAGCTGGTAAGGGTCAAATTTGGAATTCAAAGCAGGTCAAGCTTACGTGCATAGCCACTGCATTACTCTGTGTCTTGGAAAACTCACATGGCCCTTGAAGGGTACACACGTGATTTGGGGGACAAAGGCAACTACCCTTACCTCTCACACCTCTCTGCGTCCCTTATTAAGCATTCTGTTTGCTCTCCCCACTAGAGATTTCTTATATCCTTTCCAGTGCTCCTTTTAGACCTACCTGCCTCCTTCTCTCCCCTTGACCTTCCTTGGCCGACCTCCCCACAGTCCAGGGCCACACAGTCAGGTGGACTTGCATTTGGCTGTAGACTCTCTGTTGTTTCATCTTCTTGTCTGAGTCTCCTCCCCCACTGGTCTCCACATGACCCTCCCTCCCTCCCTCCTTCCCTCCCTCCCTCCCTCCTCTCTCCTTCTGCCTCTGCCTGACCTCAGCTGCACATAATGGCCACTCAGAAGCCCTGGTGATAGAGTGAGTGGTGGCTGAGTACTGAGCAGAGTGCCCTAGTACCGGCTTGAGGGTCGGGCGGAGGGGGAAGAACCATGTCTTCTGCCAAGTAGGAAGCTGTAGCTGAACTGCAATGACAGATGCGGGGAAAACACTCAGCAGGGGCGGCTTCCTGACCCTGGGCTCACAACTGCACTTGCAGGTGGGGGGCGCAGGCCCCCTCCTGGGCTCTGGGTGCTTCCCACCGCCACCCCTGCTGCCTTGGGTTGGACTAGGGCTGGAGGGGGCTCAGCCAGGCAGAACCGGCCCTCCGTGCTGGCCTGGCTCACATGGGGAGGCCATCCCTGCGTGAGCCGGTGGTGACTCATTCTCTCAGCCCCTGGGCTGCACTGTAAACAGGCTGTGTGACCTTCCCAGAGGGGAAAACAGCAGCTGCAGATGGCCCCTCCCCTGGAGTGCTGGCCACAGAGCGCTGCTACTGGATGAGAATCACCAGAAGCCTAGGCTCCAGCACGGTGAGGGTGGGCTGTCCTCCTCGGAGGACCCTCTTTAAGATGTCTCTCTTCCCAGGGGCCCCCAACTCAGGCCTGGGGCTTGCTGGCAGACAGACGGGACAGAAGAGCCACTGCGTAGCCACCTGGCACCGACTTTCCAAATCAGTGATCTCCCCAGCCCACCAGCTGGGGGCTCCCCCTGGTCCTCAGAGAGCAGCCGCATGCCACGCCGGGTGGGTGAGGGGCTGGCATTCTGGCCCTCAGGCCCCTTCCAGAGGTGAGCCTTGTCCTCAGGTGGCGGCGGTACACACGCAGAGGTCTGTGCAACCTGAACAGGCCAGGATCCAGGTGCCAGTCTGGACAAGCGGACTCGGCCCAACCGGGCTCTTTTCTAACCCTTCACAGCCAACAGCTCCAGGCACACACTACCCGGAGAAGGTCCTTTCACCTTTCCGCTCCACTGCTGAAGGGGTGAGGAGGAGGGGCTCCACACCCCCAGTCGCCTCATCCGCTTTCCCAGCCAGGTCCATCCCCGACGTCCCCACTACACGTTGTCCACCCCTGAACGAGTCACGTGCTGGGGCAACTCCAGAATGTGGAGCGCTCTGATGGGTGAATTTTTCCCAAGCCAATGGTGATCAGCTGACTGCTTTGGGTTCTCAAGGCTCAGAACAGAAACCCAGAGGCAGAGCTGGCTCTGGGCATTGGGAGAGCCCTGCTCACCTGGCACCTGGGGCACGTAGGATGCCTTGGGGACCCTCTCCTGGCCTGAGCAGGAATGCTAAACTCCCACACACACCCCCAGGGGGCATTTGCTTCACTGCTGTACCCCGAATCCTCTCCCACCCCTTCTCTCAGGTGTTTGAAGAGGGATATTTATTTCTCTTCAAACCCAGATCCCAACTCCCGTGGGATCGCTTCTTCCTCAGGTTCAAAGTAAGACTTCAATGAATCAAATAGGGAAAGCCCACAGAGAAATTTTTCATTAAGGAGCCTGGCAACATTTTTTTTTTTTTTTTTTTTTTTTTTTTTTTTTTTTTTTTGCAGTACGCGGGCCTCTCGCTGTTGTGGCCTCTCCCGTTGCGGAGCACAGGCTCCGGACACGCAGGCTCAGCGGCCATGGCTCATGGGCCCAGCTGCTCCGCAGCATGTGGGATCTTCCCGGACTGGGGCACGAACCCGTGTCCCCTGCATCGGCAGGCGGACCCTCAACAACTGCGCCACCAGGGAAGCCCCCTGGCAACATTTTGTCATCACTTTTCTGGGAGGGTTTCAGCTCAGAACTCCCCATCTCACCCACACTGACAGGGGTCAGAGGAATGAAGTGGAAATGACGTGTTCACAACACTGGCAGCATCTGGTTCCCATCTCTAAGCAACCCCGGCCCCGGATCGTCGGATGGCAGCCCAGAGATGCCGCCTCTGCCACCGGCTGGTGTTTTCCTCAAGCCAATGAAGCGAGTTAAAGACCTGTGCAAATGCGAGGCCTTGAGCAAACAGACCAGAGTGTGCTGTCCAGATGTCCAGGGGGGAGGCTGAGGCTCGGCACCTCGGGGTGTGCCCTGCACCACCAATGACCCGCACCCTCCTCCTCTGAGGGTGTCGCATTGCCCGGGGCCCTCTGCGGCAGGGACCTGGGAAAGCCAGTTCTAGCCATTAAGCAGCCCCCCTGGCGTGGGATCCAGTCTCTGCTCTAGGGGACGGGATCACCTATGAGTACACACCTCTCCGGCTCTGTAGGGAGGTCTACAGGCCTGTGGAGAAAAGGCATTCTGCCAACTTGGGGCCCCCTCTTCACCAATGGGGGTAGCCGCTCACCGTCTCTGGTCATGTTTATTTATACCACAGCCCATGCAACACAAAACCCCTTGGGACTCAGAAAGTCCCCCAATTAAGGTTTCCCTGGCAACATTCCCCCCAGATTCCCAAGTTATTACGGAGTGATTACCCATGGCCCCAGAGCTGTTGTAGGAGATCTGATTTAGGAAGCTCCTAAAGGTGACCCTGAAGGCTCCTCTGTCTCCCCAATTAGAACATGGGTGGGAGACCCAAACTGAAAGTACCGTTGTGCTGCTAGCTCGGCGTCTCCGGGAGCCGATCCTGACAGTTCTGCTTTCTCAAAGGCCTGGGCTGTGTCAGAACGAGATTCAGCTCTGCTCAGCAGAAGCCTTGGCCAGCCCAGGAACATTGCCCAAGAGCTCCCGCCCTGCCCTCACTGACCTGCTTCTCATTCCCCTTTCGGGGTCTGTTCTGGAGAGGCTCCTTATCTGAGGCCTCACGGGACGGAGGAATGCCCAAGGAGGTCCCTCAGGCCAGGGGCAGTGTGGGGAGGAGGAAACAGATGACATAAAAAGTGCTTAGGGGGCTTCCCTGGTGGCGCAGTGGTTAAGAATCTGCTTGCCAATGCAGGGGACACAGGTTCGAGCCCCGGTCCAGGAAGATCCCACATGCCGCGGAGCAACTAAGTCCGTGCGCCACAACTACTGAGCCTGCGCTCCAGAGCCTGTGAGCCACAACTACTGAAGCCCGGGCGCCTAGAGCCCATGCTCTGCAACAAGAGAAGACACCACAATGAGAATCCTACGCACCGCAACGAAGAGTAGCTCCCGCTCCCCACAATTAGAGAAAGCCCGCGCAGAGCAACAAAGACCCAATGCAGCCAAAAACAAATAAATTAAAAAAAAAAAAACCTTAAAAAAAAAAGTGCTTAGGGAGTTGGGCCATGAAACTAGAAGGGGAGTGAGCAGGGGCTGGGGGTGGGTGTCAGCCCCTGCTTTCCAACAGGGAATTATGATTGAGCAGCTTCTTGGTGCCTCTAGACCAAAGGTTGTTGGACTTTTTCTGTAAAGGGACAGAAAATAACTATTTTAGCTTTTGCAGGCCATGTGGTCTCTGTACAACGACTTCACTCTGCTGCCACAGCACAAAAGAAACAAGTGGGAGTGGCTCTGTGCCAGTAAAACTTTGTTTACAGAAACCTGCAGTGGTCTGGATGTGTCCTGGGGGCAGCAGTTTGCTGACCTCTGCTCTAGATCCAAGAATGGGGACCTTAGAGGACAAGCCACCAACCTCCCTTAAACAGATGCCTGCTAACCAAACGCTTCAGGTGATGATCAGATGGCTTTCTTGCCTGGTCACTATCTGGCCTGTGCAGCCTTTACCTCCCTCTGGGAGAGCCAAGAGCTAACAGGAACACTCCTGCTGCAGTGAGTTTGGCTTCACACAGACCTACTAGAGGCTGATGAAAGCAACAGACCCTCCTCTAGAAAAATGCACCTGCACGGCATGTGTGTGCGCGTGCAGACACACACACACACACAATTTGCTTGCTTGCTGAGAATCTCAAGGGAGTGCCCAGCCCTCCTGAAGCTTATTCATGGACCACCTAGAGGCCTAAAAAAACCCAGGGTAAGACTCCTTGCTCACTCAGAAAGAGAACTAATTTTTTTGTATGTGAGAGAGTGCTCAAAAACACACACAAAAAAGAGAAACAACCCTGTAAAAAAGGACAAATGACACAAAGAAGCAATCACAGAAGAAATACAAATGATCACAAAAAAGAGGTGAAAAGATGCTCCATCTCACTAACAAAGAGAAAAATTTTAAATCATAGTATATCAGTTTTCACCAGATTAGACTGGCTAATGTTTGCAAGATTAATAACAGGGTATTGGAAGGGGTGTGGAGGAAAACCTCTCAGACATTCTGGAAGGCGAGCATCTGTGTATAACCTTTTGGGAAGACCATTTGACAATCTATATTAAAATTTAAAACATGCTGATCCTGGGGCCCAGCAATCCCACTTCCAGGAATTTATTTTACAGAAATACATGTACAGGGATGTTCACTTCGGCAGCATCATAAATCAGAAAAATTGGAAACCAACCCAAAAGTCCATTAGCAGGAAGCTGGTTACATAAATTATGGCACATCTATATTATAGAATAACATGGAATTGTTTAATAATGAGGCCAATCTCCATAGTTTAAAATAATAAGGTAGATTTCTAAGGACTGGCAGGAAAAGACATGAAAGATATACTGTTAAGTGAAAAAGGCAAGTTGTAACAGTATTTCTTTTAAAAAGAGCAACATTAGTATATCCAGATTTTCTTATTTTTTTCATAATGAAGAGTTACATTCTAAACTGATGAAGTTAGACTTATAGGATTTTACAGTCCACATTTTATATTTCCAAAATAGTGACTTTTTACTTTTTGTTTTATAATCATAAAAAGAAAAGAAAAGAAAAAGAATCCTTATGAGCCTACTAGCCTCCCCTAAAGATTTCTTGGACAATAACTATGAACTCATTTTAAAGACTTTCTTTCTTTTTTTTTTTTTTTGAACATCTTTATTGGAGTATAATTGCTTTACAATGGTGTGTTAGTTTCTGCTTTGTAACAAAGTGAATCAGTTATACATATACATATGGCCCCATATCTCTTCCCTCTTGCATCTCCCTCCCTCCGACCCTCCCTATCCCACCCCTCTAGGTGGTCACAAAGCTCAGAGCTGATCTCCCTGCACTATGCGGCTGCTTCCCACGAGCTATCCATTTTACATTTGTTAGTGTATATATGTCCATGCCACTCTCTCACTTTGTCCCAGCTTACCCTTCCCCCTCCCCATATCCTCAAGTCCATTCTCTAGTAGGTCTCTGTCTTTATTCCCGTTAAAGACTTTCTTAAAGGGGATTCATGGTGTGGTGGTTCTTATCTATTTGTCTTAGGCTTTATTACAATAAAGCACCTTTCTGTATTTCAGAGCGTAAACTCCTCAAGGACCATCTCTTTCTTTTATCCCGAAATTCAGAACTGCCATCACATAGGCATAGTGTGGCTCAAATAATGGGGGTGATGCCAGATTTTTATTTTTCATTTTGATGAAAGAGGTGGTCGTGTTCACACTGTCAAAAAACAAACAGAACCACGGCTCCTGCTTCACAATTTATATATCTTAGCGGAATCTGTGTACGTTTGACAGTTCTAACATATTTCTTACAATTTCAACATTTGTTTTCCCCTGGGAATTTGAGAAGGAAGGAGATATATCCATTTTTTATAAATCTACCTGGTTAAAAAAATAAAAATAGGGACTTCCCTGGTGGCGCAGTGGTTAAGAATCCGCCTGCCAATGCAGGGGACATGGGTTTGACCCCTGGTCCAGGAAGATCCCACATGCCATAGAGCAACTAAGCCCGTGCACCACAACTACTGAGCCCACGTGTCACAACTACTGAAGCCCACGCGCCTAGAGCCCGTGCTCCACAAGAGAAGCCACCTCGATGAGAAGCCCGCACACCACAACGAAGAGTAGCCCCCGCTCGCCTCAACTAGAGAAAGCCCACGTGCAGCAATGAAGACCCAACGCAGCCAATACATAAATAAATAAATAAATGTTCCTTTAAAAAAATTAAAAAGAAAAGAAACAGTGGCTTTAAAATAAATAAATAAATAAAAATGTACAAAAGAGTACAAAGTCAATCTCCTTCACACCACCAGGGGCAAGGCAACCAGAGTTCCCAGATACGTGTGTGTCCCCCACTCCTCAAGCACAGCACATATGTGGCCCTGGGCCGAGCCTCTCTCACCTAACACAGACCCCACTGAGGGTTCCATTTCCATGGACCCAGACCCAGGCACTTCATCCTTCCCACTGGGACAAAGTTAACAAAGCAAAATGCAGTAAGGGTGAACAGAAGAGGCACTGGGCCAGGCTTGGCCTCTGGCTCACAGCCTGCAGGAAGGGGTCACAGAGATGTCAGTAGCTCTTCAAGCTCCTTACAAGAAGACCAGCAAGTCCCCAGAGCTCCCTCAAAGCTAAACGAGGGTCCTTCAACAGCATGACTCCTGACTCATTAGTGGAAAGAGAAAGCAGAAGTGAATGCACTGCAAATAAATAGTGATGGGAGGTTATTGTTTCATAAATACTTTCTCAAGGGGAAACTGAGACAGTCCAGACCTTCCTGTTGGACAGAGAAATCTCTCTGAAAGCCTAGCATTCTCACTTCTTTCCCAATGGCCAGCTCTGAAAGGCACACCTGCCTGACCAGGTGAGCCTGCAGACAGCTCCCTTCTTCCTCCTTCTTTGACTTTCTTGTAACCCGGACCTTCCTGCAGCCTCTCCCATTTCCAAAAGAAGCACATTCTGTGGCGCTCTGGTGCTACCATAGAGGGTGCTCAGCATCCTGAGAAACCCTCCCCAGAAGGGGTCCCTGTGCGCAGAAGGGATCCCTCCCCAGAAGGGCTCCCTGTGCCCCAGCATTTTAGAAAACCCAGCAGAGAGGCAGCCTATGTGTTCCCCAGAGTTTTTCATTCAGTTCTGAACAAAGCAACAGTTAGGGGCAGGGTGATTCCAAGAGAGGTGTGTTTTAAGGTTGCACTGTTAGCAAGAGCTGCCACAGAAAATATGAGAAAAGAAAGCAGGTGGCAGGTTTTTTCTCCCGGTCCTGCCTTCTCTAGGCACATGGCTCCCTCGGCCCCTCAGTCACGGTCAGGAGGCAGGGGACGGGCCACTCCGCGAGTCCCGCTCTGCTGCCTTCCTTTCTGCCTGCAGGACCTCCCCAGCTTGGGAGGCCGAAGCTGGCTTTGCTGCCACAGCTTCACCACCGACGACCCTCTACTGCTTGGGATACCCAGGCAGATGCAGGCAAATGGAAAGCAAGGAAATCAAAGCCAATAAAAGCTGCCTCAGATTCACAAGAAGATGACTGAACTAGAGATCTTCCTAAAAAAATTGGTACTTACTGTTAATGAGGTGAATGTCATGCACATCCCACCAAAGCCATTCAGAGCCAGGGCGATGAAGATGAGCACAGAGAGAGCTGGAATGAAACAGAAAGCTCGTAAGCGGGGAACCACGGCTGAGCTTCAGGGAGGCTGGGGCCTGACCCAGTGCTGGGTAAGGAGCCGGCTCCGAACAAACGCAGCTGAGTGACTGACGAGCCATCAGGAGTTAGTGCCAGACACCTGGGGAGCTGGCCCAGCCTCTGCCTCATCCTCCTCTTGCCTATTTTATGGAGCTTGGGCTCTTGCAAAAGCTGCATCCCCCTCCTCCTTTCTCCACTAACCTTAGCAGCAAGGGAGAGGCCTAGAGAAGCTGCTTCACTGAAACCAAAAATACAGGTACCCAAGAATCAGGAGATGAGCCTGGATAAGAGTTTGGTGAAACACAAATCCTATTTTGGTGTTTGTTCTAAAAGTCCCTGCAGCAACAGCTCCACCTGAGCAGGGTTAGGGAACAGGCAGCTTCTAAGTTATTTTTAAAGTGCTGGCCTGGGCTGCCCCAAGGGGCTCAGCTCATGACCTCCACACACACCCCTGCAGCTGGCCTAGTTCTCCAGTTGGCATCAATGAGGCCATCGGGGACTGGCCTGGCTCGGCAATGAGATGGGTGTTTCTCATCCCCTGGGAGCTTCTCTCAGACCTCTGTTTGGGGCCATTATTTGGTCATCCAGCCACCCATCAGAGATAAGTCACTGGGTAAAGGCCTAACAGGTGTTCCTCTAATTTGAGCAGTGAGCACCAGGCCTGGCCCAGCTTTCTAGAGCAGGTGGGCCTACAAGCACCTCTGGGCACTCTCTCCCCAGTCCCTGAAAAAAGAGTAGAGGAAAAGCTTACTCACAGCTTGGGTTACTTGCTCCGTATGCAATCAGCAAGCAGGAGACAGCAAAGCAGGCACTAAAAAGAAACAAACAGTACATTGTTATTATCGTTATTGTTAACATTGCTTATTTGGAGGTGTTTGTTATGTGTCAGATGCTTTCAGAAAATTTACATAATTCTTTCATTTAATTTAACAATTCTACGGAGTATAATTGGCTCCATTTTACTGATGAGAAAAATAAAACTCGAAAAACAAAAACAAGACAACAAGGTCCTACTGTATAGCACAGGGAACTATATTCAATATCCTGTGATAAACCATAATGGAAAAGAATATGAAAAAGAATGTATATATATGTATAATTGAATCAGTTTGCTGTACAGTAGAAATTAGCACAACATCGTAAATGAACTATACTTCAATAAAATACATTTTTTAAAAAACAGGTATTCAAATACTTAGAAAAAAACAAACACAAAAACTAAATTCTCCAAGGTCTCCTAGCTAGCAGGTGGCTAAGCTGGAATTCAAGCCCCAAAGCCAGATCTGGTAAACACCCCGCTGCACTGCCCCCTCCATTCCCCAGACTGGAGCGGGCCAAGGCTGTGAAGCGAGAGAGGACACAATCCATTCCCCAGGCTCCCATATGCCCGCTCAGCAAAAGGGGATGGACAGAACCCGACCGGGCAAGGGGCGATGAATGGCAGCTTCCAAATCCCCTCTGCTTGGCTCTAACCTGGGGACCGAGTCTACTTAAGCTCCAAAGAATGAATGAAACGGGTCCCCCACTCATTCCCTTCAGGGCTACAGGCCTCTCTCATTGCAAACCTCTGCCCTGCACGATGCTCATTTCCAATGGGACTGGCTTGGGGAGTACCTTGGCCAGAGAGGGCCAGCTGCTTGGTGGACTGACCCTGAGACTGGCAATCTGGAGCTTTATAGCCCAGGAACACATCCCAGGAGGTACATAAGATGACCCACAAAGGTACCAGAGGTAGGGAAATACTAGTTTACAATTTTATAATTTTAGAAATTTTATAATTTTCTATTTTATAATTTTAAATCTCAGCCCCTTGAATTTATATTTTTTTGTATATGTATCATAAGCCACATGAAACACCGTATGAGAGGATGGATGTTCCCTAAACTTACTGTGGTCATCATTTCATGATGTATGTAAGTCTGAGCATTATGCTGTATGTATGTCTTATACAAGGCTGTACATCAATTATTACCTCAATAGAATTGGGAGAAAAAAATAAAGCACATAGAACATTAAGAATGATATATGTGTATATTACTGACAGCTCCATGTGCTTATATCAGAGATATGTATTCAAACTCTTTCTTCTCATGGAGGTGTAAGATCAGAAAGACTGGAAACCAGTGTTCTTAATGACAAGCGATTCCAGACCCTCCCAGGCAGGCCTGAGCCCTGTGATGTTTTATGCAGATCGGCACGATGCAAAGCAGCTATTGATTTGGTTGCACATGGGGTAGGAAGCCCATCCTGGGCAGGCATTTAGGGAGCTCCACAGCGCACCGGAGAGCAGGTACCAGGATTACCCACAGTGGGGAATCTCAGCCCAGGGGTCCCACCTGCCCACCCCCACCCCTAGAACTGACCTGCCCAGCAGCCTGAGCTTCCTTGGGCCGTACTTGTCCATGACGATGCCCAGAGGCAGGGTGATGGCACTGAGCAGGAAGGAGCCCACGGTGAAGGCCAAGTTTAGCATCTCATCCTGGGCCTTGCAGCTGAGCCAGCCATTCATTCGGCTCACCTCTTCGTGCTCCGGCTCTGCTGTGCCCCCCACTGTGCCATTGGTGACATTCTCTGTGTGTAGAGGGAGGGAAACCTGACCACAGGGTCGTGGCAGCGATCTCCAAAGATCAGAGGGGCAGGTGCCCACCCAGAGTCAGCCCACTGGGAATGCCAGGGCTGAATCTGGCTACCCCCCCAGCAGGCTGGGATGTCTATCTGGCCCAAGCTTCCTGGAGCGATAACGCAGAGATTCTTAACTTCTGTGTGGGGGTCACAGATGCTTTCAAGAATCCAATAAAGAAAGCTCTGCTCCTGCTCTTTAGAAAATGCACAAAGTCTTGTCCACAGTTTCAGGGCCTTCAGGCATCCCCTGCAGCACCCACGAGCCCCAGGTTGGGATTCCCATTCTAGAGTAACCGACACCTAGAAGAGTAGGCCTCGGGACCCCGCCCGGGCTGTGAGTGGGACCCAAGGCTGGCTAGAACCTTCTCTGCAGCTCTGTCCATGGAAACAGTCTGCAGCCAGTATACAGGAGGCCAACCCTAGACCACCTGGGAAGGACAAGCTGCTGGTCTCACTGCGCTGCCCTTGGTCAACCAAGGGGAAGGGTGAGTGGGCCTCCTTTACTGCCCAGTTCGGCAGATTTCTCAAACACACAGCCCCTGTGCTAAGTCCTCCCCGATGTTCTCACAGCATCAACCACCACATATACTGTGTCATGGAATCCCTTGGGAAGGGTTTTTGTTTTGTTAAAAAAAAGAAAAGTCCCAAGTAATTTGCTTTCACTTGTTGAAGTGCACCTTGCTTCTTTTTCTCGCTGGGGTCATGATGTCACTGTCCCCTGTGGCCACGCCTGTGCTGTAATCCCAGTCCTTAATGATACCCTCCAAAGTCCACCTGGCACCAAGACAATGAAAAGACGGAGGAAAAAGTGCTGCAGCAGCGGACGGTGGGAGGGTAGAGGATAGGCCGCCACATGGCGGAGGAACCCTCTCGTCTTGGGGACTGCTAGTTAAGAGATGCTGACTAATCCCACAGAGAGAGGAACAGCCTCTGATTAGAGGTGAGGTCACGCTGGGAGACTCAAGGAAATACCTCTCTTCAGATAACTGCGTGCCTCCTGAATGCGGCTCTCTGGCGCCAGGGTTATAAATCTGAGGTGTGCAAGGACTGCCCGGGTCTCTCTTGGGGGTGACCCAAGGTTACGGGAAAAGATGTACCTTGGGTGAATCATGCTATATGCCAGCCTCTGACGCAACAGGCCCTGCAGGGGGCACGTTGAGGGTGGGGTGCCGGGACCTGGCCTCTGGGTTCCAATTTTGGTTCCTCCACTTCCTATTTGTATAACCTTGGAGAAGTGATTTCATCTCTACCTCAGTTTCTTTATCTGTAAAATGGGCATAATATAAAAAAATCATCTACCTTTCTAGAGTTTTGAGGAAGATAAAAGAGAAATCCAGATAACATTCTAGAGCTCACATAGGCATAGAAAGTGCTCAATAAACAATAGCTGAAAGTTGTTATTACTACTATTACTACTCTTCTCGTTGGCTCGGAATGGGGGTAATGGCTGGCAGCAGAGCTGGACACACTAACTGGGAGCAGAGTTTCGTAACTGACCATTCATCCACAGCGTGAATTCATGTCTAGTCTCCCACTGGGCTGGGGGCCCTGAAGGACAGGGACTGTATTCTAGTCACCTGTGTCCCCAGCACCTCCCCTTGTTCCTGGTACACAGTAGTTGTTTACTGAGTGAATGAAAACAGTGGCATCAGATCACATTGGCCAAAAGGATCAAGAGAGAAGAAATGAAACAGGACACATGGAACCAACTTGAAGACAGAGGGGATTGAAGGAGATTATAGCCCCAATGTTAACCTCCTGAAGCCAAAGACACAAAACCTAACAAGCCAGATTCTCAGCGCCCCCCACCACTTTCTCTCAGCTTTCCAAAAGATGCCCCACCATGCTGGCAGCCAAAACACATGACAAACAAGGTCATCTGAGCCCATTAGGATCCAGCTCAGAACTGTCACACACACTGCCTTAGCCAGCAGGCCTGAGCTGCTTGTCCACAGCGAGGCCACTTCTGGAAAAGCAGGGCTGCTTCACAGGTTGGCACTGGTTTCGGGTGTCAGCTCTGCCGGCAGCAACAGGAACTGGAATGTAAAGCGCGAGGACAGGGTGTCCGCAAAGCAATGGCCACCTCCAGGTTGGTGTGCAGGTGCAAGCAAACCAACAGAGGTGCGACAGAGTGGACGGGGGGGAAGGGGGCACCCCCAGGTCTGGGATCGCTGGCTTGTGAGAGCGCTAGAGGACACGAAATCACTCCGGGCTGGGAGTGCTGTGGGATCTGCTGCTACAAGCAGGGAGCCATGGTTGGATGGGCAGCAGAGGAAGCGAGGCAGCACGGGCTCTGCGTAAAGGCACAGGCTGCTCTGCCCCTAGCTTCCCCAGAGAGGAGCCACGGCTGGACCTAAATCCACGACCGTATTCCCCCGACCACAGCTGGACCTAAAAACACGACCACCGTATTCCCCCGAGACAGAGAGGAGATGAAATCCCAAGGCAACATACATATGCAAGGCAGACTCTCTGATTTGCTCTAAGTGAAGATGGGGACGAAAACATCTTGAATTGTTTAGAGATCTGGTCACCCTGTAACTAGACAGGGGGGCTCAGGGGGAGAGACGTCAGAGTGGAGGGAAGGGAATCTGTCCCTCCCATCTTTCATCCTAGAGCCACTACAACAGGAGCAGGGACCTTACACTTCTGGTCACCAGCCTTCTCATAAATCCCTGCCAACGGGGCCACCTGGCCCTCTGCCCTCCTAGCTCCGGGCAGTGATGTCCAGCAACAAATAAGCTGGGGGTGGAGGCGCCCGCGTGGCCTCTCATCGGCCCAGGGAGCAGCGTGAGAGCCCCTCGCCCCAGAGGGAACTAAACCTTCTGTGAGCCCGAAGCTTTGTGGGCAGTAAACAGCCCACACGAATTATCACAGATCCAGCAGATGCCCAAACACAGTCACACCCAGGCTGCTTCTGTCACTCTGCTCCCACCTGGGCCACTGTGGGCCAGAGAGACCTAAACAGATAAGCACCCAGGAAGTGTCAAGCCCCTGGGGTGCCCCTTTGCTCCCAGCCTAGACCTCAGCCCTCACCCCGGTCCAGGCTGCTCTGTGCCTCACCTGCACCGACTTATTACAGATGCGGCCAGAGTGGCCCGTTCCGGCCCGGCCCGGCCCAGCCCAGCCAGGGAAGGTGAACCAAGAAGACAGGCAAGGAACTGGCATGTCCAGAGTGTGCAGAGAACAGGCGTAAGGCTGCTTAGGAGGAGACCCGGGGCAGGGAAGAGAACAATGCCTGCCCTGTTCGGCCCCACTCACAGAACTCACACACGAAATCCTTACAGAGAAAGCAGGGGAGAAAAGAGGGTGCTGTGGTCCCCCTGAGGCTCCCCTAACCTCCCTGGATCAAGGAGGGGGCTCCCCTGACCCCAGGGAAACAAACCAGAACAGCTGACCGTATGATGCTCAAGGGAGGAAGGGGCACCGGGTTGGAGGCCTCTGCAAACCCGAGCTGCGCCCCCAACCCCCAGAGTGCAGGCCTCTGGACCCCCTGCTATGGTCTCTGCCCCAGGATCTCCTGTCTCTCTCAAATCCTTAGTCTATCCGGCAACAGGAAGCAGCATCTCAGTCTGGCAGGGGGTATGTAGGTAAGAGGTCAGCCTCAGACACAGCAAACCGAGGCAGGACACAGTCAGAGGACCATGCCGGGTAGGCCAGGGCCCAGCCCCCGCGTTGTGATCGCAGAGTGCTGGCGTGCGCTGGCCACTGTGCTCCGCGCTAGTGGTTCCTGTGTCACCTAGCGCCATCCCACCCTCACCCCATATTCCACATCCAGATACCAGGAGTGTCAGAGCAGATAAGTTGCTTCCCCGAGGTCTCATAGACAGTATATGGGGAAGTTGGACTGGAATCCAGGTGGTCGGACCTCAAAGCTCCTGCTTTTAACCTTCAGGCTGTGCTGACGCTGTATCACCTGGGTTAGAGGCATTTCAGAGAGAAAATGTTGAGAGAATAAAGACACACAAGGCTATTGGTGTCAGGGCAATGCCAGGTGGCCCTTAATGTCACCTAGTGAGAATGGGACTGCCCCCAAGATGCTCCCATGAGGTCCCTGAAAGCCAACCAAGCTGGACAGGACCTTAATGGGACACCAAGAAGCCAGGTAAGGCCAGCAGATGTGGAGGAGGGAAATTAGGTCATGGGAAGGAGGCAGGCAGGGTGGGTGGGGAGGGCCAAGGGCACCAGCTCCTTTGTGACACTTCCCGAGGCTGGAGGCCCCAACCTCGATCCCCAAGTACCGAGTTAAAAAAAAAAAAATCCAAAATAAACTGGGGGGAGTGAAAACAGTCCTATTCGCAGCAAAAAAGTGAAAGGACTTCCTTGGTGTTCCAGTGGTTAAGACTCCCTGAGCGTCCACTGCAGGGGGCATGGGTTCGATCCCCGGTCAGGGAACTAAGATCCCGCATATGCCACACGGCGTGGCCACACACACACACACACACACACACACACACACACACACACACACAATGTGAAACGATGGGTTTTCAAAAGCTACCACCAGTGGCCTTTGAGGGTGGGAGGAGACCATATAAAGGGAGGGCCATCAAGTGGCACGGACCATCTCCTGTCCACATCTGCAGCCTCGGTCCGGCCTGGTGGGGACCAGGCCTGGCCCTGCTCTCTCAGGGTCCCAGGGGCCAGCTTCCTGCTTTGTTTCAGTGAGGGGTGCCACCCCCCCGGCCACCACAAGCAGAGTAACTGCGGTGGTCAAGAGCACAGAACTGGGGTCTGCCTTGGGGTCCATGGCTGGGCTGGACCGTGGCTTCCTCGGGCAGAAGCCACGTCTCCCACCTTCAGGACCCCCACCCCACCCAGCACCCGGCGTGTGGCAAGCCCTCAACAATTCATGAGAGGCTCACAGGTGAATCTGACCAGCTCTTCTGCCTCAGGAGCTTCTTCCTGCCTTGAGAATAAACTCCAGTCTCCCCAGGGGCCTGCGGGCCCTGGCCCCTTCCCAGATCTCCAGTAATCTCCTGCCCGCCTGTCCTTTCTCTCCTCTCTTTCAACACACAGCTTACCCCGGAGGCTCACTGCCCGCTCCTTTCCTGAGTCACCCCTGTGGCCCTCCACGCTTCTGCCTAAATATCACAGAGTGCCCCCCCCAGCCAAGTTGAACCAGATCCCCGCAGTGGCTCTCACCCCGGCACCCTGCTCTCTGCTGGGGTCGGACCACCACTTGGAACCATGTAGGCCTATGTGTGATGACTCTTAGATGCTGGCAGACTACAGACTCCCTAAGGGCCCGGATTGCTCTGCGCCCAGAAGAGCCCCTCAGAAAATGGTCAGATGAAAGAGGTCAGATGAAAGAGGAGATTAAACATCCACAGGTAGCACCAGCCCCCTGAGCTGACCCTGTCAAAGTGGGCCACTGGTTGACAGAGGAAATGAAGAAAGAGTTTGGGTGTGGGTGGTGACAGCGGCCATCCGGCGGCCAAAAGGACACAGTTCTGGAAAAGCCGGGGCTGGGAACCCAGTCGGTCTCCTGTCCATTCCAGCGGGGAGTGGGGAGGCAAAGCCAAGTGCCAGCCCCAGGTCCCCAGCCCCAGCCATCCATCCTGACTGTCCGGGAGACAGGGATAAAGAGCTGAGGGGAAATGGAAAACCCAGCTCTTTCTTTCTTTCTCCCACCTCGACATGCTGGAACCCGACACCGTGTCTGTGGCCGGATTCTGGCTGGAGTCCCAAGAAAGTTCTGAGAACCTTTCAACAGGTTCAGGCAAATTTTCTTTCGAGAACAAACCAAAGCATCAGTCCTAAAAGCAACAAAAAGCTGACAAATTTGCATTTCAGTCAGCTGTAGACTGGTCAGCTTTTCACAAGCTTAATTCAATAAAGGTAATAAATGGCCTAACTGCTTCTCTGCAATTCAGCTGTCCCCCAAGCATGAAAATATTAGGCCTAAGCAGAAATCTTGATCCTAAATCCTCCGGGCACACCCAGCCAGGCAAGACACAGGGACTCCTGGCCCCAAAAGGCAACAGGTTACTCAGACTCCAAGAAACAAGGAGCAAGGAGGCCAGAGAGATAAGCTGTGTGGAATCAGCAGGCCTGCCCGCCACGGATGCTGGGTCAGCGGGTTTGCCAAATAGTCAGAAAATCCAAAATCAGAGGCAGGAACAAAGGCACGGGATAAGAAGTTGATGTTCAACCCACAATCCTGACCCTTCACCTTCGCTTTGGTTTACAGGAGGGACCAGGCAAGCCTGGCAAGGGCTTAAACACCAACTCAGCACTGCGTCGGCACAATCTCTGGGACTCCTCCCACTTCAACGAAGGAAGAAGCCAAGGCTGAGGCAGGAATGAAGTGACCAGCCCCAGCGCCGCCAAGACCATAAAATAAATTAAATCAGTGGACAATGTGGGGGGAAAAACCCTAGAATCTGACCTTCTGACACCACAGGAGGTCAAAAAAAAAATTGACTACAATAGTCCTCCAGTCTGGATGAGATGCTAAAAGCTTCATCTGGGGATGATGCTTTTTTCTGTTTTTTAACCCCTCTGTGCAGCCTGAAAGAATCCATCAGAGGCAAGCAGGAAGGGTCATGATCTACAAGGAGAGGAGAGAGGGAGGGAGAGGAGGCGCCTAACACTCCAATCTGTTCCCTTCCAGAGTCATTAATCTCCTAACATCTCTCGGGCAAAGCAGAAAGCTTGTTTAAGGAACAAGGTCTGAGTGACTCTCCCATCTCCCCAGATTTCTTGCTGATGTGGGGAAAGGTCTGCCAAGAACCCTAAGGTTATTAGGAAATATTTCTGAGTGGCTAAAGGCTAAAGGTTATAAGTGATATACTCTCTGCCCTCAGGCAGGCTCAGCATCCCCTCCCTTTCTCCTGTCCTTAACCTCTCCCAGCTGAAGCTTCCCTAGTGACTTGGAATGCTCAGGAATCTCTAGGAAGATCAGAGTAGGAAACCAGGGAGGGTTCTACACGGGCTGACAGGCAGCATGAGCTGGTCTAAAGCTTTCTCTTCCCTCAAAGTTAAAACTCTAAAAAAAAAAAAAAAAAAAAGGCATGCTGGGCTTCCCTAGCGGCTCACTGGTTAAGAATCCACCTGCCAATGCAGGGGACACGGGTTTGAGCCCTGGTCCGGGAAGATCCTGCATGCCGCGGAGCAACTAAGCCCTTGCGCCACAACTACTGAGCCTGCGCTCTAGAGCCTGTGAGCCACAACTACTGAGCCCGCATGCCACAACTACTGAAGCCCACGTGCCTAGAGCCCGTGCTCCACAATGAGAAGCCACTGCAATGAGAAGCCCGCACCACAAGGAAGAGTAGCCCCCGCACGCCGCAACTAGAGAAAGCCGCACGCAGCAATGAAGACCCAATGCAGCCAAAAATAAATAACAAATTAATTTAAAAAAATTTTTAAAAAAGGCATGCCAGTGGTGTGATTCAGGGAGTCAGACTTGGGCTATCTCCATCCAAAGGAACTTGGGCAGGGGCTGCTGACAAAAGTACTGGGGAGAGACATTACTGAGTTCAACCCTTAGGTAGTCACTGCTGGGGACAGAGAGCAGAGGAAAACATTTCCTATCAAGGTTGCCTAGGAAGGTGGGTAGCAGGGTAATGGGTGAGAGGCACTTGGGTCCCACTGATTGGCTGAACCCCACTGACCTTCAGCAATCAGGATCCTTTCACAAGGTCATCGGGTGTGAACATAGGGGTGGGGGTTAGATTTCTTGTAGACAAGCATCCTCGGCTTTCATTCAGCAACACCAATTACAGTGTAGCAGAGAGGACAGACCTAGTGTCCTTTCCATAAATATCCTCCTTACCTCTCTCCTCCCCCACCCCCCCCAGCCATGGGGGTAGAAGGCCACTGAGATGTTCTCACAGCCTGTGGGAGGAAATGTCCTTTAGAAAATCATAAAGCAGCAAAAACAGACAAGAAATTGTATCCGAAAAGCCCTTTAGAGACTCCATGATGGCCTGACAGAAAAACATCTAGATTCTAGATGAACCTTCCACCGGCTGGAGGCCAAGCCACTTCCTCTCTCTTGCTGCACCCCAGCTACTGAGTCAGGAGTTCCTCTTTCTTACAGTCAGAGAGCAACATGTTTACTGCAAAGCAAGTGATGTGCCAGGCACTGGGATGAGAAGAGTCCAGTCATGTTCCCAGGTGGTGGTAAGGACACCCTGGACTTAGGGGTTCTGGATCTATTACAGTCTACAGCTGTGCGGCCTCAGACAAGTCAGAAGATCTGAGACTCAGTTTCTTCAGCCACAAAACAGGGACAGTGATGTGTACCCAGCACACACTGTGGGTGTGTGTGAACTGGGTGAGGATCAAATGGGCCTTTTGCTAACTAGGAGGTGCTGCGCAGTGAGGTGGTCTTGCTCTCTGGGTCTACACCGCCATCCCCCCTCTCCCAAAGCCCCCACTCCAGGAACCAACCCGAGTCCGAACACCCGGCTCACCTGGCTCAGTACACAGGTAGGAGTAAAAACCCTCCGACTTGAGCATGATGAGCAGCGAGCCCCAGCCCAGGAGGACTGCCGAGAAGAGGAGGTTTTCCAGCACGGCCGTGCAGGCCATCCACCAGCGGCGCCGATGGGCAGTGGCCAGGGTGGGCGCCATGGCGAGGCGAGGCGAGGCGCGGCGGCCCGGCTCCGGCTCTGCAGCCGCCTGCGCACAGACCTCGGCGTCAGCGCCCGGCACTATGCAGCCGGGTCGGCCAACCCGGGCCGCTGCCGCAGCGCGCGGAGCTTGTCACCCCTCTGCGGCCCGGGAGGCAAGTGCGCGCAGCAAGGAAGCCCCAGCCCTGCCCGTGCCCTGGGCCACCCTCTCCGCCGCTGGCTCGTCCGCCTGCCCGAAGCTCCGGGAAAGCCGTCCCGGCCAGACAGGGAGACTTCTCCCTCGGCTCACTCGGAGGGAAACTGAGGCATGGAAACAAGAAGGGACTAACGCCTGCTCAGGGACGTGGACTTAGTCCTGGCTCCCAGAAGGATTGACACAGCCTGGGGGTTGGCAAGGGAGGCAGCGTGAGGTCCGGATACCTGGGCAGGTGCATACCTGAGGGCTGCCACTCCCTGGGGCCCTCACTGGCGCCCGCCCGCCGGCACTGGGGACCCTCTCCCCGACTGGGCTCCCTGAACCACAAGATCAGCGCACGGAGTTCCAGAACGGCCCGCCCACGGCCCGCTCATTGGCCTGACGGCACAGGAACTGCCGCGCCATTGGCCGCTGTCTAGGTCGCTAGGCGCTGCGGCCACGCGAGCCCCGCATGGGAGAGGAGAAGCCGGTTCAAACCGGCGGCGCGAGTCTCTCGCGCGACCCCCATCCGGCGCCGTTTCCTCGGCAATTAGCTCGTTTCCATGGAAGTGGACCCCCGTCCCTCCATCCCCCAGCTCCCTCCTCGATTCGTCAACTCTTTCCTGGCGGGTCCTCATCCATTCAGTCTCTCTCCTTTCCTATGCACACATCTTCAACCTACGCCCTTACTCGTGCGCTTTCTGCCCCCCAGCACCCAAGCCCGGGGCCCAGGTCCCCCGGATCCAGCTCACCCGGTTCTTACTGGTGTGTATCGGGCCCGGCCGGCGCCTTTTCTGCCCCCCTTTTATTCCAGCCCTTTTATTCCGACCCCAAGATGAAAACACTGCCACACGCTGATTGGCTGAGTGGGGGCTGGAAACAGGCTTTATCCAATCAGCAGCCACCCGCCCGCCCCGCGGCGAGCAGAAGCCGGTTCCGGCCGGACTAGGAGACAAACAAGGGAGTTGGGGGGGGTGCCGGGACCTGCGTTGGGCGGTGTTTTTGGTCTGGTGCTTTAAACTGGAGTCACAGCCGGGCCGGGAACCCCCAGAGGCATTGCCCCATTGCCTCTCCAGAGCCTTGCCCCGAAGCCCTGTCTCTGGATTGGGTCCCCTGCTCGGCGTTCCGGCTCCCTCGGACTTGCCCTAGCTGCACTCCGGTCCGCCTCGCGCACCTAGCCTAGCTCCCGCACTCCGCTCTCCTCCGGCCCGCTTCGTCGTCCCCAGCTTCTCCTGTGCCTTGGGCACCACGCCCGATGCTCTGGCGCCGCATGGGTCGTCCCACTCCCGCCTCTTCCATTGCCTCCCCACGCAACGCTGCCATCCTGTCTATCTTGGGCTTTGTGCCCTGAATCCTCGCTCTCCTGCCCCTAGTAACCCTCATCCAGGCGCTGTCTGCGCATTCTCGATCCCCGGACCTCTCTATCCAGGCATGGTGTGCCTCTTCCCTGCTCTCCTGATTCACCGACCCCATTTCTGGGTGCCATCTGCCCGGTCCCTGGAAGGTGTCCCTCGGGGATCCCCAAGTGGGAGTTTGGGGCTTGTCTGCCTCCTAGAACGTTGTTTCCTCGGGTGCCGCATCCAGACTCTGACCCCCCGACCCCACCCCGTTCCCTCTCTCCTTGGTCCCCTCGGGGACCTTTACCCAGACCGGTCATCTTGGTGCTCCCTGCTGGAGTTGACCACCCCATTCCCACTGCCCGGCACCACCTCCACCCCCTTACTCCCCATTCCCTGACATCTCCTTCAGGTTAGGGCTCTCCCTGCAGGTTGACGCGGTGGGCAGCGCCAAACTGCAAAGCACAAGTCAGATCTCCCGGAAAGTGCGCGGGGTCGGGAGGGCTCCAGGCTCCTGCTCTGATCAGCGACTTGGACATGCCCCGAGGAACTGCCAGGGCAGGGAGATGGAACCTAGGCTCTGGAGGTTCAGCTCCATTTGGAGGATCTCCCCCATCGAAGGCACTAGGCCAACAACCTCACAGGGCCCTCAGTCTCCCGCAGATTCAGCTTGGTCTCTCTGGCACGCTCTGGGAGCTGGCCTGTCATCCCAGGGCTGTGGGAGACCCAGCAGCCTCCTGCTCCACGTCCCTGAGTCCGAGTGCGCCCCCTGCCGCCGTGAACCCACCGTTGGCAACCTTGCTCAGACCACGCTTGACATTGTGGGCTTGGGGGATCCTGGCTGGTTACCTATCCCGTTAATCTCACCCGCTCACAGGGTTGTAACTGTCTCTTGACTAACTTCAATCTTTCCCTCCCTCCCTCCTAGAGCCACCTGCCTGAGGGCTGTCTCCAGGCAGTTGTTCCATACACATTTCTAAACTGTTTCAAACACATCTCTGAAATAGTTCACTTTCTCCACCCCCACCCCCCAAAACTGTTCCTCCCATCCTTTTTCAGATAATAGCATCACTACCTACTGAAGTCAGATACCGTGAACCATCTTTTGAACAAATACTTGCTCGGTACCTGCTGTTATTCTCCCTCTCCCTCCCACCCCGACCCCACCCAGACAATCCATATCTCCTAAGTGCTTATCTAATTTGCCCATGTATGTCCATGACTGCAACTGCTATTCATCCAGGTTCCAATCTCAGCCGCTCAAATCCATCTCTCCACCGTACTCCATCCCAGTGAGCTATGTAAATCTGACCTCTGCTTAAATGCTTCAGAAACTCTTTACCATTTGTCCTGCAGGATAAAGTTCAAGTTCTCCAACCTGACCTACACAGGCTCCTCCCCCATCCTGGCTGACTTAAGATGTTCCAGTCACATGGAATTGCTTGTAGTTCCTGCAGGTGCTGTTCTTTCACCTCTGACCCTCAAACGTAGTCCCTTCTGGAACAGCACCTCCTCCAGGAAGCCTTCCCTCACTACTACTCACGATATTCTCCATTATCTTTGTCCACTGATTGCTTTGTTTTACAATGATCTGTTCATCTGTTTGTCTCTCCCTTTTCCCATTGACTATGAACTCTTTGGAGGCACGAACTGTGTCTTATTCAGCTTTGTATTGTATAACCAGCCCTTAATACAGAAGAAAGCACAAAGCAGATGCACAATATGAGTTTGTTGAATGAAAACATGAATAAATGAAGAGGAGAAAGGTGTCAGCTTCTAGGGACAAAGGATTCAAAGCTGGGAGAATGATGTAATGCCAATAATAACGAACCTTTATTGAGAGTCAAAAATTTACTAGGTGCTTTACACACTTTGTCATTTAATCCCTACCATAACTTGGGAGATAGCCACATCCGCATTTTTCAGATGAAAAACAAGCTTTAAGTAACATTTCCAAAGTCACAGAACAAGTATGTCAGAACTGAGATTTGAATCCAAGTCTAATTTGAATGAAATTCTGGGTTTTTGTTTGTTTGTTTGTTTGTTCTGGCTGAGCCTTGTGGCTTGTGGGATTTTAGTTCCCCAACCAGGGATTGAACCCGGGCCAGGACAGTGAAAGTGCCAAGTCCTAACTACTGGACCACCAGGGAATTCCCTGGGTTTGGGGTTTTTTTCAGTCTTTTTGTCAGCAGTGTTAAAGGCATCACATCAGCACTGCTGGCAAATCATAAAGAAATGAATTATTATGTATAAAATAAGCTACAAGGATATGTTGCTCAACACAGGGAATATAGCCAATATTTTATAATAACTATAAATGGAGCATAACCTTTACAAATTGTGAATCACTATATTGTACATGTGTAACATATAATATTGTACATCAACTATACTTCAATTAAAAATTCATAAAGAAATAAAACCACTAAAGTACTAAAAGAAAATGTAGAATATTATTTCACTGATTTTAAGGTAGAGAAAGCCTTTCCATCTTTCCATTATGCATGACATTAAACCCAGAAGTCAAAAAGAAAAAGACTTGTCTAAATTTAAACTTTTAATTTCTATGGAGAAAAAGAAGAAAGAAACTATAAACAGCATTAAAAGACCAATCACAAACTGGGCGAAGAATTAATATCCTTGAGCAGAAATAGAAACGCAGATGTAGAGAACAAACGTATAGACACCAAGTGGGGAAGTGGGGGTGGGATGAATTGGGAGACTGGGATTGACATATATACACTAAAATATATAAAATAGGTAACTAATGAGAACCTGCCTGCTGTATAGCACAGGGAACTCCACTTTGCTGTACAGTAGAAACTAACACAACATTAGAAAACAACTATATCCCAATTTTAAAAATTTTAAATAAAAATAAAAAAGAATATTCTTGATATAAAGGCACATAAATCAATGAGAAAAAAATGAACACCTCAATTGAAAATTGGGGAAAGGGCTTCCCTGGTGGTGCAGTGGTTAAGAATCCACCTGCAATGCAGGGGACACGGGTTCGAGCCCTAGTCCAGGAAGATCCCACATGCCGTGGAGCAACTAAGCCCATGCGCCACAACTACGGAGCCTGCGCTCTAGAACCCGCAAGCCACGACTACTGAGCCCGCGCACCGCAACAAAGAGTAGCTCCCGCTCGCCGCGACTAGAGAAAGCCCGTGCACAGCAACGAAGACCCAAGGCAGCCAAAAATTAATTAATTAATTAATTAATTTAGAAAAAAAAAAGAAAAAGAAAATTGGGGAAAGAATATAACCAAATCATCCATAGGAAAAATACAAATAACTTTAAAGATATGAAAAGCTCAGTCTTAGACTAATCATAGAATTCACATTTTAATGATCTTATTTTTTCATTTTTTTTAGTGATTCAATTATATATATATACATATATATATATATATATATATATTTTTTTTTTGGCCGTGCATCATGGCATGTGGGATCTTATTTCCCTGACTAGGGATCGAACCCGTGTGCCTGGCAGTAGAAGCATGGAGCCCTAACCAGTGGGCCGCCAGAAAATTCCCAATATATATATGTATTCTTTTTCAGATTCTTTTTCACTACAGTGTATTACAAGATATTGAATATAGTTCCCTGTGTTATTCAGTAGGACCTTGTTGTTTATCTATTTTATATATAGTAGTGTATATATGTTAATCCCATACTCCTAATTTATCCTTCCCTCTCTCCCCTTTGGTAACCTTAATCTTGTTTTTATGTCTGTGAGTCTATTTCTCTTTTGTAGATAAGTTCATTTGTATCATTTTTTTAGATTCCACATATAAGTGATCTCATTTGATATTTTTCTTTGTCTGACTTACTTCAATTACTATGATAATCTCTAGGTCCATCCATTTTGCTGCAAATGGCAATATTTCCTTCTTTCTTATGGCTGAGTAATATTCCATTGTAT
This sequence comes from Hyperoodon ampullatus, assembly GCF_949752795.1. Lineage (NCBI taxonomy): Eukaryota > Metazoa > Chordata > Mammalia > Artiodactyla > Ziphiidae > Hyperoodon > Hyperoodon ampullatus. The sequence continues at coordinate 43,342,064 of NC_136932.1, read as the reverse complement.
ACAGACCATGTCTTCTTTTTTTAAAATTAATTAATTAATTAATTTATTTATTTGGCTGTGTTGGGTCTTCCTTGCTGTGCGCAGGCTTTCTCTAGTTGCTGTGAGAGGGGGCAACTCTTCGTTGCGGTGCGCGGGCTTCTCATTGCGGTGGCTTCTCTTGTTGCAGAGCACGGGCTCTAGGCACACGGGCTTCAGTAGTTGTGGCACGTGGGCTCAGTAGTTGTGGCTCACGGGCTCTAGAGTGCTGGCTCAGTAGTTGTGGCGCGTGGGCTTAGTTGCTCCGTGGCATTTGGGATCTTCCCGGACCAGGGCTCGAACCTGAAGTCCTAGACCACACCTTCTTTATCCATTCATCTATTGATGGATACTGACGTTGCTTCCATGTCCTGGCTATTGTAAATAGTGCTGCTGTGAACATTGGGTGCATGAATGATACCATTTTTGATAGTTAAAAAACACAAACAGGACTTCCCTGGTGGCGCAGTGGTTGAGAATCCGCCTGCCAATGCAGGGGACACACGTTCGATCCCCGGGCTGGGAAGATCCCACATGTCGCGGAGCAACTAAGCCCGTGTGCCACAACTACTGAGCCCACGTGTTGCAACTACTGAGCCCGCATGCTGCAACTACTGAAACCCACGTGCCTAGAGCCCATGCTCCGCAACAAGAGAAGCCACCACAATGAGAAGCCTGCACACCACAAGGAAGAGTAGCTCCAGCTCACCGCAACTAGAGAAAGCCCACACACAGCAATGAAAACCCAACACAGCCAAGAATAATAAAAAAAAAAAGAAAAAAGAAAAAAATTAACATTATATATAAAAAAAAGAAGATACTTAACAACAACAGAAACCCCACAAACAAAAAACTTTTATCTGGGGAATTCCCTGGCTGTCCAGTGGTTAGGACTCTGCGCTCTCACTGCTGAGGGCCCAGGTTCAACCCCTGGTCGGGGAACTAAGATCCCATAAGCTGCTTGGCACAGCCAAAAAAAAAAAAAAAACCCAAACTTTTATCTGTACAAAGAGTTTAACTTTTTAAGAATTAAAAATGTTATTACTTTAGTTATATTTTGTGCATGCTAAAATAATGAGATATCACTTTTAACCTATCAGATTGGGTGTGGGAAAATAGATGCCAACATAATTTATGAGAACACAAAGCCATTCAACTTTTTTTGGAGGGCCAATTCGAGTAAATACTCAAATGTTTAATTTTCTTACCCCATAACCCAGCAATTCCACCTCCAGGAAGCTCTTCTACAGAAGACCTAGCACTGATGCAAAAGGAAATGTAGACCAAGTTGTCCACTGCATCATTTATTGTATCAAAACAATTAGAAACAACCCACATCCCCATAGGCAGGGGACGGTTTAAATAACCTGTGTTATTTCCACATGATGGAATCCCATGCAGCCATTTTTTATAAAAAGAGGTAGCTTTATATTTACTGACATCAAAAGATAGCCAGGTTATATTGTTAAGTAAAAAAGCAAATTGCAGAACAGTATGTTCTTTTATTTTCATGCGCACAGAAAAACATTTGAAAGGAAGCATCTAAACTGTTCATGAGATTCTCTGCACACTGGGACAGAGGGACTTGCTTTTTATTTCCTGACTGGCTAATACAAGTATGTGAGGAAAGTATTCAGAACTAGACCAACAGGCATTCCGGGAAAATTAAGTCTGGCCCCTCCCTCATCCCCCAGAATCCTCTGGGGAGAAGAGAAATCTCATTTTTACTCTAGACACGTCTATAATGTTAGTACTTTTTATTTTAACGAAGAATATTGCCTATTATAATTTTAAATATTCAACCTAGTGAGAAAAGTAAAAAGAACGTTCACTGTAGAAAATTTGCAAATTATGCAAAAATTTAAGAAGAAAATAAATATCTGCCACAATCTCATCTCCCAGAGAAAAATGCCATTTGATGCCTTTCCCTCAAATATCTTTTATGCACATACATTTTTTTTTAAAAGTCTGTAAAACAGTCACAAAATAAACACAAAATGGAAGAATTCTAAACATGTATTCTGAGGCCAAAAGGAATAAAATTTGTAAAAAGAAAACTTACTTTTTACGCGTAGCAGGATAATGTGAACATGCTCCCATATGAAATATTCTTACACAACCTGATTTATTATGGTTGTTTAGGAACCTTTCATAAGGAAAAGCTCTTTAATTAATCTTTTAGCATCAAACATTTAGGTTGTTTCCCATTTCAGAAAAATGTTTTGCAAATGAAGGAAAGAATAGCCTTTGGGGGCAAACAGAGTACAGGACAACAGAGAAAAAGTCCCTGCAGCCATCTCTTTCCCCTTCCTGACCCCATCCTGTGGGGTCTCTGCCCAGGCCTTCCAGACCCACTCCCAGAGCACGGCCAGGGCCAGAGCCAACTGGCCTCCAGCTCTGACATGTCCCGGTGTAAGTGCAGGGGCTCCAGCATGTCTTTCCTGGCCCTGGGATCTTTTCCCAGCACAAAACACAATCTAATTCGGGGTAGTTCGGATGCCTAAGCACCATCCACAGTCTTCCCACTCACGAAATTCAAGGTCCTCAGGGCTCTGGTGGTCCAGAGATGAGTACGACATTCTCATACTGGGGCTCCTCCTGCCCTTCCTCGTCAGCGAGCTTCTGGGGATCCTGATCTAGGGGACCACCCTGAGGGACCAGCTCCTGGCCCCTCCCTGAGCTCTTGATGCCATCCCCGAGCCCCCTGGCCACTTCCTCTGGCCCAGGCCCTGCAGACTCTAAGGCCCCAGTCAGCTCCTCACTTGGGGCTGAGCTGGAGCTCTGATCAGCAGAGCCAGAGGCCAGCCCGGGGCTGCCCTTGTTCCGACTCAGGGCCCGGCGTGGAGGCTTGGGGATGGCACTCTTGACCTTGGGCTCTGCCTGGCCTTTCTGGAAGCTACCAAAGCGGCGGAGGACAGACCGGACAGGGCCCTCAGATCCCCGGGGTGTCCCTGCCAGCATGTAGATTGTGGTCACAGAGCCTGCACTCTCCTGGACACTGCCCTCGATGGCTTCCACACGTTCAGCCACTGTCCGGCCACTAAGCGGGAGCCGGCGGCGGCCAATGGCTGAATCCCTGGGGCTGGCGGCACCTGGAGGGGCCCCGTTCATTTCAGCTTGCTCTGGGCCTGGGGACTCCTCGGCCTCCTGGCTTTCAGGACCTGGCTGGCCCCCCCGGGAGAGCCTCTTGGGCTTACGGAGAGGGCTGGAGAGCTCCCCGGAGCCTCGGCAACTCTGTGGTGCAAACTTGGTGCCTTCAGCAAAGGAGACCGATGGCCGCTTGGCCCGAGCTAGGCTGGAAGTGCGCGGGATGGCAAACGGCGTGGAGGCATCCTCAGGGGGAGGGAAGGGACCTCCGGCCAGGCTGGCCTCTGGTGACTCTGCTTGGGCCGCAGGGACCATCCCTGGCAAAGGAGACAGAAGAGCTTGGCCAAAGCTGGGCTGGCTACCCCAATCCATCCAGCTTACCCAGCTCAGCATCTTCTGGGAGGCCCCCCAAATGGGGCAAGGGAGAGGGTGAGGATGCAGAGAGGCAGGGGAAGGGCCTATTCAGGCAGATGCTACTGCTTCTACCCTCTTTTCTCACCACCCGCCCTACTTTGCACTAATGTCACACTCTAACCATGGTAAAACTCCTTCAGTGCCACATGGCCATGTCCCTCTTACCTCTGGGCCTTTGGGTATACTGTTCACTCTTCCTGAAACATCATTCCCAACTCTCCCTAACTTTCCCAGGGCTAATTCCTACTGATTCTGCCAGGCTCAACTCCAATACCACTAACACCGAGACATCCTCCCTGACTCCAGTCATCCCTGACGTGGCTGGATTCCGAGCCCCGACTTGCATGTCCTCCATGAAAGCAAGTATCACTCTGTCCCACATGTGTCTGATGACTGCCCGCCAGACGACAGGCTTGGGGAGGAGGAATCTATCTTGTTCTTTACTGCATCCCACTGCCAGGAGCTGTGAAGGGCATGGAACGGGCGCCTGATACACGTTTGCTAAAGGAATAAAGGAGAGGCTGTGATGAGCAGGGCTGCTCAGGGGCTGAGTGGGTTGTTTGGGGGCTACCTTCTTGGGGTGGCACGCAGTAGGCAGGACCCTCGTCCTCTTCTCCAGACTCAGGATCAGTAGAGAAGGAGTCGTCCGAGGCCCAGCCGGCCGAGGGCGGTTCGATGAAGCTGTGGTTGAAGGGGATCTCCGGATCATGGTGCGAGACTGAGGCGGGAGCGGGGGGCTCTAGGTCAGGCGCAGAGCCCCCGGGGAAGCCCTGTCCCCTTGCAGCCCCTGACCCTCAGCACCCACTTACCTGTCACCCAGGGAAGCTTGTGGCTGCTGAGGGAACCGCAGGGCAGCGCAGAGCCCAGGCTGGAGGTCAGTGCCCCCCAGACCTGCAGCTTCATCCTGGACATAGCAGTTCCATCTCTCGCTGGCCTGAGGGCACAGGAGAGTCGTCAGTGAGGGAGACCCCGGTTGGGGCGGGATGGGGGCAGCAGAAAAGGGCCAGGACCATTCTGGTCCCGGGATTCGTGTGACAAGAGTGACTGTGTCTACTTCAGTGACTCTCTATGACTACAGAGTAAAGTCCAAACTACTGACCCTGAGATCTGGGCCTGTCGCAGAGGGCAGCGTGGCTCCAGAGTCACGAGGCAGCAACTGTGGCTCAGACTTTGCCTCTCTGGGCCTCAGCTTCCTCATCCATAAAATGGAGACAACTGCTATATATCAGAACTTTTTTCAGGACCCAGCACAGCACCAGCTACCTGGTGGGGCTGCCCCAAAATGCAGCAGTGTGTTATTATCATCGCAGCTGAGCCCGGCTCACCTATCTTTCTGGAAGTGGCACCACCTCCAGGAAGCCCACTCTTGTCCCCGCCCCGAAGCTGGAAGTGACAGCTTCAATCATTACCATTCCTCAGACAGTCTGTGCACATGTCCTGGTCTTCCTGTGAGGGGCTTCTCCCCACCTCCAGGCTCTATGCCCCAGGGTTGCGGGGAGGCTACTGGGTCTGCTGGTCTGAGGATGCCCCACAGCACAGAGGGGGACATGATCAAGGGGTAGTGCGTGAACTAATAAGAGCACACAGGACAAAACAAAGAGTCCAGAGAACCGGCCACGGGCTCTGCGCGTGCCAGTGACTAGCTGGGTCACCTTGGGCCTGTGTCCTCCTGGGAATTGAGAATGCTAATCCTCCTGCCCCCACGCGCCCTGCTCCAAACCTCCATGCTGCTGTGAGCCTCCAAGGAGCTGAGAAGTACGAAGAGATTTTGTAAAGGAGCAAAGCCCTGTGCAAGGAATATTCCCCGCTTCCCCACAGCAGCCCGCAAGCTCAAAGCCCTCCTCGCCTCTCCTTTTCTCGAAAAGCCACATTCTCTGCTAAACCACTGCTCAGGCTTTTATGGCACTCTCCCTTCTGAGGCCTGGTCTCTTCCCCTCCCTGCCCAGAGCTGTCCCGTTGCTTCTACCTCCTGCCATCCTGGTGCCCGGGGCCCCCTGCTCACGCGTGACTCAGAACCTCCCCCACTGAAGGCTTCTGAGGAGGGCAGATGGCTGACCTGGTGTCTCCAGGCCACAGCCACTGCCAGCTACCTCGTTACCTCTGACCTACGTGTGTGACAAGGCCAGCCCATCCCCACCCCTGAAAGGAAACCAGATGCCACCTTGCTTCCACCCATGGCCTGAACTGTGGAATCGGGAAGGAAGGGGCCAGGGTTCACCTGTCCTTGGGATCCAACCGGGCAGCCCAGCAGCAGCAGGCACAGCAGGCGATGGCCAGGAGGAGAAGCAGCAGAGGCACAAGAATGCCCGCAATGAGGGCGGCATCCTGACTATGAGATCCTAGGGAGAGCCAGGGACGGGCAACTATTCAGGGCCATGTTGTCTCCCATACATCACGTCTCATCTCTAGCTCTGAATTACCTACTCTGGGCCCCTCCCACTCTTCTAAGAGATGTAGACTCTGCTCAGCCTGGAGGACCCCTCCTCCAGGCAGCCTCCCCACTGGTCTGTCCTCTCCCGATGGTCCACGGCCTGTTCCGCAAACTCTTGCCCTCAGCTCTCGGGCCTGATGAGACATCCCAGTGTCCAGCCCTGTCCGCTCATTTCCTGGGTGCTAGCCTGGACAGAGGCTCTGTCACATCTTCAGGGGGCCCCAAAGCACCCATACAGATTTCAAGTAAAGGGAACATCTCTGAAGAGGGCCCAGCCTCTCTGGCAAGTGATGAGGCCCCGGAGCCCATGTAAAGGGCCACTCTTTCCCCGGTTACTTCTCCCTGTACCCTCTTTCCACCTTACCCAGCCGGCAGGCCCCAGAGACAGGGTGGCAGTTTCCCTCCGGACATTCACAGGGAACAGAGCAGTTGTTGCCATGGAAGCCAGATGGGCACGAAGTGTTGCAGCTTTGGGGTGACAGGAGAGACAGGCTGAAGGCTGGGTGAGAAGGCATGGAGGTGGGCAGGGGACAGGGGAGGGTAGATTTCTGGGCACTGCTTCCCACCCCCTGCCATATAGACTTCCCTGGATGATGCCCACACAGATTCCTCTGACCTCTCAGCCACATTCTAAGTACCCTTAGCAGTGTTTGGGAGAATCCCTTAGCCCCTAAGCCCATCTTCCAGAGAGACCACCCACAAACTGCCCCCTGGCTCCCAGGCCCCCCAGGGTGTAAGCCACAGTCAGGGCCCACCTCTCATGATCCTCATCCCTTGCCCACCTGGCACTAATGTGAAGTAAACTAGATGCCAATGGAATCCAGAGACACTTCCTCAGGGTTTGGAGGTCTGAGCCATCCCCAGCCCTGCCCCTAACTCTCTGGGCCTCGGTCCTCTCCTCTGTAACATGAGGTCTCTTCCAGTTGATACTACATTCTATCCTACAGGTGGGAAAAACGTGACATTGGAAATAGTGACACTGATTATGTTTTTACCACCTGAAGACCTTAGGGAAACAACAATGGGGTTTGGCGCCCTCCTCCTAAGTAACTTCTAGTTCAGGAGCCAGGCCTTTTAGATTAAGCGTCACTCTGACCCTCCTTTGGAAGATGCAGACCCCACAACAAGAGGAATAACTTCTTAGTTATGAGGACGCTGGGTGGGAATCTGGGAGATGGAGAAGCCCAGGGAGGGAAGTTTGGGAAGCAGATTGCACAGAGGCCTGACCTAGGCCCCTGCCTCCTTCCAGGGCCCCAGTCCTCACCTGGGCCCCCAGTAGCCGGCGTTGCAGACACACTCCCCAGTCACAGCATCGCAGGCACCCCGGACACAGGTGGGGCAGGTAGAGCCACAATCCTCCCCAAAGGTGCCAGTCGGGCAGGGGTCTTCACACCTGAGGTGAGGCAAGACTCAGAATGGGGAGGAGGGCAGGCCTGGACCCCACAGAGGGGCCTCACCCATGTGCCCACACTTGTAGATTCAGAGACCCAGCTGTCTACTTTTCAGCAGTGACGCTCAGGTGCAAACAGGGCCTTGAATTTGAGGCCAGACCCAGTAGGTGACAGACTACAGATCCCTGGACGAGAAGAGGGCAGGAAGCCTGAGTGGTGAGGGAGCTGGAGGAAAACCGTGCCCAGGGCCCCATCAGCACCCATCTCTCGCACCTCAGTCTTCCCCAGGAGGCGAGCCCCCAGGGCTGTGTGAATGTATGCGTTGCGGGAGGAGGCAGCTCTCCCTGAGGGAGCCGCTGCGGGGAGGATCTAGAAGGAAGGTATACCCTCACCCTGAGCAGGCTGGCCCCCTCACCTGGGCCCCAGCCAGCCAGGGTCACAATGTCGACAGTGCCCGGTGTCTGGCTGGCAGGCCTCCCCCAGCCGGCAGTGGGGGCACTGCTGCCTGCAGCTCTCGCCGAAGGTGCCAGGAGGGCAGGGCTCGTGGCACTGAGTCCCATTCCAACCCGGCTCGCAGGACTCGCAGCTGCCTGTGTCTGCAGAGCATGGCTCATTCTGCTTGCAGTGGCCGCAGCTGGGAAGAGAAAGAGGACATGCAACGCTAAGAGAGCCTCCCAGCGCCAGCTGGGCCCCTCAGGCAGGTCTGAGCCTCAGCTGCCCCATGTTGTACAACAAAGAGGCTGGGCAGACTATCTCTGTGGGCTCTAGTAGGATTCCAGCCCTTTCTTAACCCCCGGTTCTGAGCCCCACCCTTTCCTGGGTCCCAGGGTCACCAGGAGCTCCCAGCCCAGCCAGGGAAGCCAAGTTACGACCTCAGCCTCCGCTTGCCTTCTGCCCAGTGTCCCCTCCTCCCCTACCCCCTTCCTCCGTTCCACCCATGCCATCTCGGAGGTCTGGCATGAGCAGTCCTCAGTAGTGTACCCTCTATGCCGTTTTATGCATTATGAAAACGCATAAAGTGTGTTTTCACCACTAGAATTTTATCTTACATTTTTCCCAGTTTTATTGAGTTATAATTGACATACAGCACTGTATAAGTTTCAAGTGTGCAGCATAATGACCTCCTCACTATATATTGTGACATGATTACCACAAAAAGTTTAGTTAACATCCATCATCTCATATGGATACCAAAAAGTGAAAAAAAAAGTTTTTTTCCTCGTGATGAGAACACTTAGGATCTACTCTTTTAGCAACTTTTCCAATAAGGTTTATCTGGTCTTAAGATCTCATTGATCCTTACTTGAAGTTTTTCCCTCCAGAGACTTAATTATCTGGGATCACGTGCTTGGATCAGACTCATTAGTAGGGTGAGGAAGGGAGTTCATAAAATCAATTTAGCAGATCCTGACCAGTATTAAAAAAGAGAGAGAGAGAGAATAGAAAACATTTCGGTGTACATATGTGTGTTGTCCGGTTAAGTTTTTACTTCAGTTAATATATATCGCATCATATATTATATATGATGGGAGGTAAAACATTTCTTACTGTGGGTGGAACTGGTCAGTTTGAAAGCCATTGAGTTTCAGAGGGACCTTGTAATCCTTTTGCCACAATGTTGATTCTTTATCTGTTTCTACAGCTTGCTAGTAGTAGTATTTTGTTTAACAGTAAGCGGATGAAAGTGGTGGGCGAGGCTGGACTTCAGGGCGTCGAGGGACTCTTTTCCCCCTTTTACCCCATCCTTGTCTGTTTCTGCGCAGCGTTCTCCCTGCGCCGCCGGCTCAGCCCCTTTCCCACCCGTTCTCTCCCCTTCCTTCTCACGCCCTCCTCCCTCCCTTTTCTCCCGCATCCCCCGTCGCCCCGGCTCACCTGTCGCGGCACTGCAGCCCGTAGCGGCCTGCGGGGCAGGGCAGCTCGCAGCGCGCGCCGCGGAAGCCGGGCGGGCATGTGCACAGGCCGGAGGCGGCGCTGCAGCGGCCGCGCACGCACTCGCAAGGCTGCCGGCACTCGGAGCCCCACCAGCCGGGCCGGCAGGCGCAGCGGCCCGACTCCTGCGCGCACGGCGAGCCGTGGCAGGCGCAGCGGAAGCTGCAACGGCGGCCCCACCAGCCCGGCTCGCACAGGCAGGAGCCGGTGGCCTGATCGCAGCGCGCCGCCGCCGGGTTGCACTGGCACGGGCGGCGGCACGTGGGCGACCACCAGCCGGGCTCGCAGCGGCACGCGCCGGTCTCGGGGTTGCAACGCCCGTGGGGGCCGCAGGCGCACGGGAACTCGCAGCGGTCGCCCCAGCGGTCGGATTGGCAGTGGCACACGCCCGTGGCTGGCTCGCACTGGCCGTGCGGGTGGCAGGCGCAGCTCTCCCGGCAGTCGGGGCCCCAGTACTGGCCCGGGCAGCCTGCGGGGTGGGAGGAAAGAAAGGGGGTCAACGGGCTCAGGGTCAGGCACCACGGATCCTCGCCCTGCACCCCCTTCCACGAGGAAGAGGTGGGGGGCCGGGCCCGCCCTCCAAGAGCCGGGGACAGCCTGTCCTCCTGGGGCACAGCTTACTTCCTGCCCCAGACTCTGAACTACACAAATCCTTACCACTGGCCCAGCCTCCCACTTCCACATTCCAAAACACACTTAAAGATCACGAGTGGCAAAGGGCCTTGCCCAGAGTCACACAGAAGTGGGTGTGCCTTCATTCACATGCCCCTCCTCCCTCTCATTGGGTTCCCCCGTTGTGTCTTCCCCCGCCTGGATGCTGCCCATCCGGGTCGAAGAAGAAGCCACATTCCCCCCAGTGTCTCCTCTCAACCCTGACTCCTAGCCAGGCTGCCCTCTGGCTAAACTGCGCACCAACCCCTCTCCCATGCCCCACTTTCTGCCAGAGAGGGAGGACATTCCAGTCACCCTCCACACGTGCATACGGTGTATGCGGGGGAGACCAAGAATGCATCCATTCTGCAGTTAACGGGGATCCACAGCATCTTTCCGGAAGTTGAAAGGGAAGATGAATGGCCCAGAACTGAACCTGTGGGAGGGCTCTGTGGATGGGATAAAAACCAGATGACTCAGGACATCCCCTTAGAGTGCGTCACTTCCTGTCTCGACCTCAGTCTCCTCAGCGAAGCTTGGAGGGACTCTGGCCCTGCTGTTCTAAGATTACGTTCCTACATGCTCTGCCTCCCCTCTCCCCCAGTCCTGCCCGGCAACCTCGTCCCCCAGGAGAGACTCAGGACTCACGGGAGTTGCACCGGGCCCCGAAGAATCCAGGTTTGCATCGACAGAGGCCTGGTTTCACACATACCTCGTCTTCCCGGCAGACGTCCAGCCCCTCGCAGATGGCTGAAAAACACCCCACCCAGGTTGGAAGGACTGGGGTGCGGCCAGGGGACACTCTGCCCCTCTCACTGACTCCCGGTGGCCTGCCCCCCTCAAGAGCTGTTTCCCCAGGGCTGGGGGGTTGGGTCACAGCATAGACCCTAGCTCTAGGGCTCAGGAGGGCAAACAGACCCCAGGAGGGTAGGAAGGAAGGGTCACTGGGCTCCCTTCTCAGGTGGGGGGTGCATCCTGGCTACTCACGGGTGGTGCACTCTCGATCTTTCTGCCTCCAGCCTGGGCAGCACTGGAGCTCAGCAGAAGGGCTGTGGGGCAGAGAGGGGTCAGCCGGGGGGCAGCCTGGCTCCGCAGGTGGATCACTGTCTCCCTGAGACATGGGATGCTGCCTCAGCCCCATCGGGCAGGCCTGGCCAAGGGTCACAGCCCCCGTGTCCCCAACCCCTTCTCGCTCTGTCCCTGGCCATCCCACCATCTGCCCCCACTACCCACCACCCTCCAGGCTGTCCCCGAGCCCCTCTCGCTTTAGCCCCTTTCCTCGTGTCCTCCTCCCTCCCATCAGACCCCCAGAAGACCCACCTGCCGGCCATGCAGACGTGCCGCCCATTGGGGTCCAGCTCAGACCCCTGGGTCCCCCGAGTCCAGAGCAGCAGCAGAGGGAACAGGAGCCCCAGCCCCATGGCGGCCAGTGCAGTGGGAGGGCTTGGGTTAGTCTGGCCCCCACAGCTCCCAACCCCCTCCCTGCTTCCTCCCAAGGCTTTTCCTGAGGAAACCAGGCCGGAGGGGCGGGCTGCCATGAGGCACCTCCCTGAGAGGGTGGGCAGGCGCAGAGAGGACCAGACAGCAGAGTACTGAAAGGAAAAGGAAGGCCAATGGCGAGGGCTGAGCGGGGGCTTCAGGGCCTGGTCTCAGGCTGGAGGGGGCAGGAAGATGAGGCTGTGAGTTACGGGTACTGGGATAGGCGACGGGGTGAGCCACGGGTGTCCACTAGGTCACACTCCCCACTGGAGGTCCACGCTGGGAGAAGCCTCCCCAGCCAGTGACAGCCAAGGGGAACTTCCTGGCAGAGCTGGGCAGGGCCAGACCACTGACAGACAGACATGGAGCAGTTTCTGGGTGTCACGGGCACTTGCTTTATTACATCAGCTTAGGCCATCCGTACAAACACCTGGGAGGGAGGTAGTCAACTCTCCATTGCGTGGATGGGGAGACTGAAACGCACAGAAGCAGCACTTTTATCTGGCCCCGGAGGCTTGGCACATTCATACAGGAAGGAAGGTAGGTTGAGCTCCCCGTCACACCCTGGCTCAGGCCAGGGTTCGAAAAGAGCCTGGGGAGGGCGGGGAAGGAGGGAGCCCTGTCCTCATGTGAGGTCACACATCCACCCCCAGACAGACTCCGAAGTCAGGCAGGCCTCTGGGGCAGCTGAGACCCCAGACGAAGATATTCATCGAGAGCAGAAGAGGGCCGGTCAGGAGTTGGGGGCTGTCAGGCTGCCCACAGGCTCCACGGGGGTGGCTGTGGAGCCTCCTCTCCTCCCCGTGTCTCGCGGGTGGCTGCAATGCTGGCCTCAGCCTCAGCCTCAGGGGCCTCTGTTCCACCCCGATGCCACAGGCCCAAGCTGGGGGGAGAGCCAAGAGGTGCTTTGAGCCTGGATGCCAGGGAGGTCAAGGATACGGGCCGAAGGCAGGGGGTGCTGTAAAAAGGGGACTCAAGAGGACGACAGGGCAGCATGAGGCAGGGGGAGGTAAAGGGGCCACCAGAGGAGCGGGAGGGGACGGGCATGCTCAGAGCTCAAGGTGGCTGGGTGAGCCGCAGTGGAGCGCGAAAGGTGGGGTCCCTCCACTCCCACCACATTTGTCCTTCCTCTTCCCCCAACATACAAACTCTGTATTCTGGACTCAGGGGGTGGGGGCTGGAGGTGGTCTCCCTTATCCCTGGAGAGCAGGAGCCATGAGCCATCCTCATCGTCACTGAGGCAGAGGAGAGAGGAGTTGTGAGGGTCATTTGTCAAGGCCCTGAGGGACAGCGGGACTCCTTCAGCCTTCTGTGCAGCCCCCAGGAGCAGGCAGGGGAGGACAATGTGACTTCAGGGCCCCCAAAGCTGGGGAGAAGGAAAAGCAGGGGAGACGGAGGACAACTAGAGGATTTTTTTCTTTTTGGCTGTGCCCCACGGCATGCGGGATCTTAGTTCCCCGACCAGGGATCGAACCCGTGCCCCCTGCAGTGGAAGCACGGAGTCTTAACCACTGGACCGCCAGGGAAGCCCCCTCCTGAGGCTTTTATTTTCTAGCCTGACACACAGCAGGCCCCTGACAAGACTGCAGATACAGCCTTACCCATCTGAGGACAAACAGATGCAGCCAAGACAAGAAACCGAAAACTGACTGTGGAGAAGCAGAATTAGCAGGTTTCTTCAGCAGGATGTACAGGGAGCATGGCAGGTGGGAGCAGTGCGATCCAGAGAGAAGGGTGGTGGGCTCAAGACGGCAGGCTCAGGGGATGACCAGGCCAGGTTAGGTTCTAGAAGTGACTAAGCTAGGTGACAGGCTCAAGGTGTGACTAGATTGGGGTGACAGGTACAGTCTGAGGCAACAGGCTCAGAAGGTGACTAGGCTCAGTGGGAATGGAGGCAGGGACTTACCTGCTCTCTGCTTCCTCTGGGGTCCCTAACATCTTGGCCTTGATCTTCTTTCGTTGCTTCCTGATAGCCACCTTCATGGCTTCGAGCAGAAGCCCGGGGACCCGGTGGTCTGTGAGCAGCTCCCTACAGAGGAGGGGGAGGGGCAGAGAAAAAGCAGCGGGGATGCCAAGAGCAGGTCTTGTCCCAAGTACCTGTGCATGTTGTTCCCCCTTTTGGAAACACTCTGCCTTGCTAACCCGCCGACTTTAGTTTAGATGTCACCCCTCCTAGGAATACTTCCTTGATGGCTGCTGTGACCCTTTGCAATGGCCCACCCCATGTGGAAGAAGTTCCAGGAGGGCAGGGGCTTTGTGATTCTCGTCCTTCAGTGCCCAGCACAGTGCCCGGCACACGACAGCGTGGATATGTCGATGACCCAAAGAATGAGGAGGGTGAACCAAGGCCTGGGAACAGGTGCAAGTGGTGCCCCCGAGCCTCCCGACCCCTGTCCTGCGCCCTCACCGCTGGAAGTAGGCCAACTCCTCCTTCAGCAGGAACACGTTGGCTTTGAGCTCATTCCTCTCCTGAAGGATCTGTTCAACCTCCTCTCGACTGAAGCCGCACTGCCCTACCTTGGCGGGGCGTCCTGGCGGCGGCAGGGCATCCGCCTGCGGAAGGACAGGCTTGGTCAGGGGGGCGCCTCGGCTGGAGAGGGACGCTAGAGGGTGACTGGCAGGGAGACTTGGGAGGCCAGGGCGCTACAATAGATGCCAGACCGGTGCTCTGGCTGAGACTGGGGGGGAGGCCGGCTGGGGGCGCACACTCGTGCCACCTTCCAACTTCCCGGTGGCCCTAACTACGCAGCACAGCAAACCTTTCCCGAGTGCCGGACCGGTCTCTGACCTCATCCGGCACTCACCCGGTCCTCAGGGGTCCCCGGGGCTCCTGTGCTCGCGGCTGCCGTCTCGGGCTCCTGCCTCTGCTCGCACCCGGGCGCCGCGGCCTGGCCCTGCGCCTGCTCTGGCTCGGGCTCCAAGGTCGCTTCGCGCCGCCGCTCTGATTCGCTCTCGAGGTCCCGCGCGGCGCGCAGCTGGCTTTGTACTGCGGCCAGCTTGTGCCGCAACTCCGCATTCACCAGCAGGAGGCGCTGCAGCTGCTCCTGCAACTGTGGGCGGAGCAAAGGGGGCTGGTGGGCGGGGCGCCGGAGGGCCGGGAGAGCCCCGCCCCCGCACGTCGCCCCGCCCTGCCCTCACCGCCTCCGTCTCCTGGCTGCGCTGCCGCAGGTCGCGGTTGTGCGCCCGGAGTTCATCCCGCTGGCGGTCGGTAACCTCCTTGAGCTGCCGCAGCAGAGCGCGCTCCTCTGAGGAAGGGTCGTTCTCAGCGGCGGCCCGCGGGGAGAGGCCCTGAGCCTCCCCGCCCCCGGGCCCCGGCAGGCCCGCACTCACCCTGTGGCCCAGAGCGCAACTCTCTGCAGAGGCGCTCGTTCTCCTCCCGCAGCCGCCGCAGCTCGAATTCGGCCTGCTGCGCGGATACCTGCAGCTGGAGAGGCCGCGCCGTCAGGGCCGGGCCCCGCCAGCCCGCGGGCGGCTAAGGGAGGGCGCCGTGACTCACCGAGTCCGGGGCGGGCCCCACGGCCGCCTTTTCCAGGAGCTCCAGCGCCTGCACCACCAGCGGCACGAGCCCGGCCGCCGCCTCCGGCCCGAAGCGGCGCGCCAGCTCCTTCAGCTCATTGCCCAAGGCCCCCGCTAGGTGGTACACGAGCTCCGCAGCCGTCCCCGACCCCGCGGCCACCCGAGGCCCCCAGTAGTGCGCCCCAGGCCCCACTCTCCTGGGCTCCATGTCCCCCGAAGGCGACTAGGACTGCGACACCCTCCTCCCCGCAACTGGGGAAGGAAAAGGCCAACCAGTCCTGGCCCAGGAAGCAGTTTAGGACGGTAGAGGGCGGGGTAGAAGCGACAAGGGAGGAGCGATTAAGGGAAAAAAGCTGGGGAAGGAGAGTCTGTGCCCTGCTCCCTGTCCTGTTCAAGCCCCCAAGGTCACAGGAAGCAGGACAGCCAACTTCCAGCCAGGTGTCCAGGAGCCGAGGCTCAGGGCTGTAAGTGGTCACTTTCGACAAGCCCTCCCCACAGTGCCCACACCAGGCTCCACCCCTGTGTCTGGAGTCATGGGGCCTGACTTGGCTGCCAACTCTCCAGGCAAGAGGTGAGAGGTAGGAGAGCTGTCACTGGCCTCAACCAGAGGCAGCCGACTGTCCAGCCATGTGCCTGTTTCCAAGACAGACTGAGAGTGACACAAAGCTTAAAGGGCTAGGCTGGGCACCACAGCTGCAAACTGCTCCGAGAGATGTTGGAAAGCGGTGAGTGTTTCCAAGTATTCTGGAGGGAAATTGGCAAATGTCGTCATGGCAGAAGGAGTGTGAAGGCCCAAGTCCCCTTCAGTTCTCTGAGTTTAGAGAATATTTACCCCCATAGCTCCTGAATATCAGGGGGGGCCTCAAGGATCAGTCCAGCAGCTTGCTGTGAACAAGTCTGGCCTCTGCCATCCTTACACCCAGAATTCGAGCTGAGGGAAAAAAAAAAACCTCAAAAACTCCTATTTATACAAAATTTATTATACTTTGTTCAGAATTACCAGTCACCACGAGGTCAACAACATAAGCACAAAATAGAGGGAAAAGGGGCCAAGCTGCTGAATGTCACCAGCTTGTCTGTGAGGGTAAAAAGGCTCTAGCCTCTGGGGAGTCTGAAGCAGGAGGTGAGGAGACAACTAGGCATAGAGGTCCTCTCGGTCCGCAGAGTAGACCTCGCCCTCCTGCAGGAGAGCAAAGTTGAGGAAGTGGGAGGGTCTGTGCACCTCGTGGTAGAACTCTTTGGGGTTCGCCAGCTGCAGCTCATACTTCATGTTGGGATCATGCCGAACACCTTGGAGTAGAAGGAAAGGGCCAGTGTTGACAAGGTCCACCTGCCTCACCCTGCTGGGTCCTGGACCATCTCCAAACCAGAGTCCGGCCCCAAGTGCTACGGGTGATGGCCTAACCCCAAGCCCACCTTCCTGTGTGCCCCGCCACCACCCCACACCCTGCCTCACATACCCATAAAGTTGTAGTTCCACGAGGACTGGGCAGGGACCATAAAGAAGCCAAGGAAGCGGTCTGACAGTAGCATCTGGACCCTCTCGTAGTGCGAGGGTAGGTAGCCCTTGGGGTTGTTGCCCTTGTCTGTGTTCTGGCGGCCCCATTCATAGCCACTGGGGGTCAGCTTGTAGGCTGTCAGGGTGCAGGAGCCTGGTGTGAAGCTGGAAGAGGAATGAGGACAGAGTCAGCGCTCAGGCCACCACTCCTGGGCCCTGGCCTGCAGTGCCTGCCCCATCGTACTTCCTCCCAAGGCGGCCCAACCCCACCTGCAGGTGATGATAATGGTCTTCTCGCCATCCCAAGATGGGTTGTCAGCCATGATCTTGGCATGAGTGGTGACATCCTGGGGTGACAGCTGGGGGGACTCGTTGGGCTGAGTGTGGATCCAACCTAAGGGTTCCATCTCCTATGGGTAGAGCAGTGAAAAGCTATTTAGAGCCCCGTCTGCAGACAGGAATCCCACCCATGAGAGTAACACCCCTGCCTTCCCTCTACCGCCTTGAGAGCAGAAAGCCCCGGTTCTCCCACACCCCCGCTAACCTTGAGGTACTCATGCTGGGGCAGCTGGCCAGGCAGGTGCACAGTCTGGTGAGTGCCCCACTGTGGTACCATCACGATGCAGCGGATCTCCTTCACCTGGGGGTTATCTGGTGGGCTCACCCCATAGAGGTACCCTGCAATCTGGAGACAAGGGGGTCAAGAGCCAAAGAGATTCTTAGTACCAGTCCAGATTTGGGGCTGTGAGCCCTGTGTTTAATTCCCTTCTCCAAGAACAAGGACAGAGTTTCTCAAAATGTGGCCAGAATCTCCTGCATCAAAAACGCCTGGGGGTGCTTATTCAAAATGTTAAACACGGACCTCATCTCAGACTTATCACATCAGAATCTCGAGTAGGGTCCAGGAATCGGCACTGCTCACACATTCCCCAGTTGATTATTTAAGTATTTAAGTACAGTGTCCATAAACAAATGAGCACACAAGCACAGAGCTCATGCATTTCCACAAACTGAACACATCTATAAAACCAGCACTCAGCAGTACTTTAAATTTTACATTGTCATGAACAAAGTAAGAAAACTTGTGTTACTATAAACTCACCCAACACAGGATACTAACAATCTTCAAATTCACAAACTGAGGCCACAAGTTGGTGTTTTATAAAATATGATTCTCCCTGATTACTAGCAGAGTTGACCATCTTTTCATATATTTTCCACCTTCAGTTCCTTTTCTGAACTACCTTCATACTCCTTTGCCCATTCTTCTACGGTTATCTTTTATAAAAATCAACTTCTGAGAATTCCCTATTCTAGATCCAAACCCACTATATCTTAGAGTTACGCAAATATTTTCTTCCTGTTTTTAGTTTGTCTTTTGTGGTACCCTTTGTCACGCACAAATTATTAATTTTGTTGTTGTTTTTGTTTTTTTGGGGTACGCGGGCCTCTCACTGTTGTGGCCTCTCCCGTTGTGGAGCACAGGCTGTGGACGCGCAGGCTCAGCGGCCATGGCTCACTGGCCCAGCCGCTCCGCGGCATGTGGGATCCTCCCGGACTGGGGCACGAACCCGTGTCCCCTGCATCAGCAGGTGGACTCTCAACCACTGCGCCACCAGGGAAGCCCACAAATTATTAATTTTGATGATGGCTTTGTGTCTCGTTTAAGAAGGTTATCCTAACTTTAAGATGATAAATATTTTCTTCTAATACTCTACTACAGTTTAGTATTTTACATTCACATTTGTACTCCACCTGGATTTGACTTCTGTTAAGTGCTATGAGGCAGGGATCAAGCCTCCTTTTGCTGACTGTTTCAGTATCATAAGGCACGCTTAATCCCACAGATGAAGTGGGATCCTCAAGTGATACAACACATTTATTATATACACATGAATCTGTTTCTATACATCCTCTTCCAATAACTTCTAGGCCCAAAATACATCATTTCTCAGTTGCCATAGCTTTATAATGTTTTGGTATCTGGTGGGGGCCGAAACCCTCCTCCCTGCTTTGGCTATCCTTGTATAATTACTCATCTATCAATTTCAAAACCAGCACCTCCAGTTCCAGGAAATCTCGGGGAAGTTTTAGGCACCTAAAATGTTTGGCACACACTGTGGCCTAGTTGAACAAACATACTCACTTGGGCCCGAAGGTCAGATATGCAGATAAACTTCTTAAGCACATTCTTGGGAAGAATATAGGTATAACCAGTCTCCTTGATGTCATCAGATGAAACATAGATGTGATTGGTCCTTAGGTGCAGGTTGGCGGCAGAGATGGCCCTAAACACAGGTAGGGAATGTCGGCATTTCTCAACTTGAGCGCCTCAGGTAGAACCATAGGCCTTTCCATCCCTACCCCTCTTGCCCCTCACACTACCTGACCCTCCATTCAGTTTTAGATGAGAAAGTCTGGGTCTCATAGTTGCTGGTGGTAGACGTGATGATTTCGTCACCATGCTTGTTGACAGTACGAGTCTGGGTTGCAGTCAGCTGTGACTGTTCCTTGGTCTGCTTCTCAATCTCAGCTATCTGCTGCCGCTGCTGTGATGGTGCCGAGATCTCCATACCCAGGATGATGTCTCGAATTTCTGACTGTGTCAGTGATGCCACGTTCACACTGTGGGGACAGTGTGGGTCACACCACAAGGATCCCTTCCCCTTGGTCATTTATGCCCCAATGGCAAGGTACAGCTTGGTGGGACAGGGGAGCCCACACTCTGACCCCAGATAATCTTCAATTGACACTTGAAGTGTGAAGTGGAGATACACTAATACGGATAAGATCTGTCACATCCCAGGCTGGCCCTGTGCCTGTACACCTTTCAGCCATGCTCAAACCTGCTCAGCATCCATACCTCCCACTTTTCCTCAACAAAATGTGCCCTGGAACTGGGAAAACTCTCAAAAACGGAAATCCTAGAACAAGTTCTCAATCACAGTTGGTGTGTCTGCACCCGTACTGGGTGAACATTTTTGGCTGCCAAATGACAAGGAAGAAGAGAGAAGGAAGGTGTGTGTGTGTGTGTTATTAGCTGTGGTACCTGGGGGTCTGGGATGTTAGAACTTCCTGTAATGTATGGACAGTAAGGAAACGCCCTGCTCAAAATGACAACAGTGCCTCTGCTGAGGAATAGCGCCCAAGTGTCAGCCCGAGCCCTGAGACATGGACACTTCCTATACCATCTGAAGACACTGCCTACCTACCTCTCCTCTATAGGCATCTCTAGGACAATTTCTTGAGAAACTTCTGAGCTTAAAATATTGCAAAAACCCCAGAAGGCATATACTGAGCCACCCATTTTACCCTTTTTGGATCTCTCATCTGTATCCCCACCACTGCTCACTTGTTTTTCTTGCCATAGTCAGCCAAGATAAGGTCCTTGAGCTGCACCTCCACCTTGATCCACTCCTCGTCAGTCAGAGTGGGCCAGATGTGGTGTGGTTCTGTGATCGTAGTCTTGTCTGGCTTCAGGATCACCTTCGCCCGGTCGTTGTTCACATGCAGGGCACGCAGAATCAGGATGAGGCGGGAGAAAGCCTGGGGAGAGATGTGGCAGCATGGGAGGAGGCCAGCTGCTCGATGTTCTTCCCCTCTCCTCCACCCTGTCCTTTCAGGAGACCCAAGAACCCATTTCAAACCCTACGGTGCTCCCCTCACCATGAGTCAACGTGATATGCAGAGTCACTGGCCCATGCACAGGCTGAAGATGTGAAAATGGCCCCGTAAGAGGCCTGTGGGAAAAGCTAAGGCACAGGACCTTCTTGTGACCCCAAACCCACTCCTCTTAGAGTGACCCTCCCTCCTCGTGAGGTGGCTTCATACCGTGTAAGATGAGATAGTCTTGAGCCAGTCATCATAGAGGTTAAAGAGAACCATCTGCGGCTCAGTGGCTTTAAGGATGAGATCCCCAAACTTTTCCACCTTGAGACAAGCCTGGAAGGGGAGCTGGAGCTCTGATCCTTTGATCACAATATTGGGGAAGTCCAGCAAGTGCACCTGAGTCAAGATCAAGTCCAAGTTTAGAAACAGAACCAGCAGGTCTCAGCCCTCTTTCCTTCTACCTCATTCACCACCTCTCACCTCCAATGGATCGAGCATGCCTTTCCTGGTGACAATGATCTGCTTGGGCTGCTCCTCCACTGGCAGAGATCGGATCAGGGCAGCCACCTCCTCAGCTGTCTTCCACTTAGCCAACTAAAAAGCAAGAGAGAAGAACATGGAAACTGAGTCTCCACCCTCCCAGGTCAACTAGAACAAAAAATTCTAGTCTTAAAACAATTAGACTATGTTTCTATCACACACTGCTATTGAATGTTAGGTACTTCAGAGGTATAGAAAAAACGTCCAATGGCCTTGCCCCAAAGGGTGTCTCAACCTAGCTGGCCAGACAAAGTTCACACAATACCACAAGCTAGTATTTGATTATATACACGCTATGTCAGGGACAAAGGAAATTAAGGCTAAAGGTCATAAAAAGCTGCGCAAATAAAGAAGTCTTAAGGGATGAGTAAGACAGTGATTAACAGAAGAGAAGAGTTCATTCTAGAAGCAAAGACCTATAAGCAAAGCCACAGAGGTGGAGATGCTCATCAGGGTTTGGGATATCAGGATCCTGGACTGACTGCCAGAGGAAACACGCTACAGAGGAAGAGGAACTGTGGCTGGACATGTTACAGGCCAACCAGATATTAAGCAGATATCTAGGAAACCAAAAAGTTAATTCAGCAAAAAGAAAGGGGCTACCAAAGGCTTTGAGGAGGAGATGAGATTTGGTGAAAATGACATTTTAAGAGTGCTTGTTCCCTTTAGAAAGATGATTTTTCATAGCCCTCTTCAAGATAGGTTAGAGATGGGAGAGTCAGGAAGCAGAGACACCAACTCCTAGGTAATGAAGGACCTCAAATATTCTTGGACCTCTTATAGAAGAACACTTCCCAAGTTAAGTAATTCAGGAAAAAAGTTTAAATGAGATGTCCTAAATCTTACAAAGAGAGAAACAGGAGATTCTCTCTCTCACATACACACCCCCCCACATACCAAAGAGTAAGAGGCAGCCAAGTTCTACAGCCTCTCTACCCTCTCACATGCTCACCTGCCCCAAACGCTTCTGTCCAGCCCACACAGATGTGTGAATTATCTTGAGAAACAGCTGCCCTGTGCGTGGGTTGAAGATGAAGATGGCCCCATTGATGGGCTTGGTGGTCAGGTTCCCTTCAAAGGTCTAAGGAATGATTACATCAGTTAGCACAGTCTAGACACAACCAGCCCGCCTTCCTCGCAATATGTACACACTTGCCCGGCCACCCTCCCACAGGCATATACAGAGCCCCACACCCACATGCTGCATCTAACTCTCACCTTATGGATAGTCACTCTGTAGACATTCGTGTCATCCACAAACCAGATAATCTGGTTGGAAAAGAGCTCACCATAGTTCTGAGAGGACAGATAGGGCTCAGTAGGCTCAGATGAATAAAGCTGCAGCCCTTTACGGATCCGTTCACGTAACACATACAAGGCAGGGTTTGCCTTCATGATCTTGGCCATGGCCTGCTGTATGAGGGGCTTGCTGCCAGGGAACCAGTTTCCATAGGCACTGTGAGGGTGGAAGAGGCAAGAAAGGTTAAGACCAGGCTGGCAGTCCCAGGAACAAGGCAAACTGCAACTCTACAGAGGAAGAAAAGGCTGTTGGTCAGGCTGAGAATGAGTGCCTGCTCATGTACGTAGAGGCAGGAAAGAAAGAGTCAGTGACCCCAGTGGAGGAAACGGCCAACCTCACCTCACCTGGGCAAACTAAAAAAACACGTGTATATTAAAGTACGGGGCAGGGGGGAAGGATAAATTAGGAGGGTGAGATTAACATATACATAGTACTATATATAAAGTAGATAATCAACAAGGACCTACTGTATATAGCACAGGGAACTCTACTCAATACTCTGTAATAATCTATATGGGAAAAATATCCTAAAAACAATAGATGTATGTATACATATAACTAAATCACTTTGCTGTACACCTGAAACTAACACAACATTGTAAATCAACTATACTCCAATGTAAAATAAAAATTAAGGGACTTCCTGGTGGTTCAGTGGTAAAGAATCCGCCTTACAATCCAGGGGACGCAGGTTCCATCCCTGATCCGGGAACTAAGATCCCACATGCCACGGGGCATCTAAGCCTGTGCGCCACATCTACTGAGCTCTCACTCATTCCTTAGACCTTTGAAGGGAACTTGACCACCAAGCCTCTCAATGGGGCCATCTTCAACATCGAACCTCAACTAGAGAGCCTGCGTGCCGCAAACTACAGAGCCCACATGCTACAACTACAGAGCCCACGCACTCTAGAACCTGCGCACTACAACTAGAGAAAACCCGCACACCACAACTAGAGAGAAGCCCATGTGCCACAACAAAAGATCCTGTATGCCTCAACAAAGATCCCGCGTGCTGTGACTAAGACCCGATGCGCCCCAAAATAAATAAGAATAAATAATAAATAAATCTTTTAAAAATAAATAAATAAATACAATAAAGTGTGGGGCTGATGAAAAATATCAATACATGCTTCTGAGCCTCGACTTACCTATGCAGGTTATAGGCCAGGTCGATGGCAATGAGCACACCTGTGGGCGAAGGGTAGATACTCATGTTGTCTGTGGTGTAGTCCAAGAACTTGGCCCGGGCGTAGCGCTCAATGTCATGGGAATCATAGTCCCCCCAGCGCAACTGGATGTCAATCCAATACTTCTGAGTGGTGGTGCTGTCCATCACATCCCTGAGGGTGGAAAGGGGTCAGGAATCTAGGCTTCCAGGAAGACAATGGCACAACCAATATCCCCAGAACCACAAGAACTCTCAATCACTACGTCTAAATCTCAAAACCAACCCCTCTGCCTGTTTCAGATCAGCAAGACCCACCAGAGAATTAGCAGACCTGGCTGAGGGTGTTAAGAGAATCAGGGGTAGAACTTGTTTCAAGTTAAAAAGAAAGGCAGCCAGGGACAATTTCTAAAGTAGTTCTGCTAGAATAGTAAAACTAAGCTTCTCAGATGCCTAGGGCTGGGTCATAAGGCACTTACTTAGAGTCTGCCAGCAATGAGGGCCGGGAGACATTCCACTTATAGGAGGCAAAGAGCAGGATATCTGCACAGGAAGAGTTCATCTTATAGGACTTTCGGGGGTGGATTGTCTCCTTTTGTACTGTCTCAATTTCCAGTGCATCCAGTTCCTGATCAAACACCTGGAGGCAAAGGTGGAAAGGTTATGACTAGTTATGGAAGCCCACTTAGAATGAGGGCTTATAGAACTTAAGATAATGTGGCACCTGGGACCACAACAGAAGTCTCATCCTTGAAGCTCTGAGGGTGGATTTCCCATACCCAAAAGAGAGAGCTGACTTGACTTTTTGTGGCATCCTCTCCCCTCAATTCTAGCCCACCTGACACAAGTCCATAACGATGCTCTCGTGGATCTTCTGCCACAAGTGAGCTCGGAAGATCTGGATGAGTGAGATCTTCAGTGTGGGGATCTTGCCGTGCATGAAGATACCTGTCAGGTCCAGCTGCACCTGAAAGCCTACGTATACCTGACAGGAAAAAGAGAGTGACATTAGAGACCGAGACGTTCTCAGGACATAATTAAGGGAGTAGAAACACTTGTTTTTAGCTTCCCATCTCCCATGTCTATCAATCACACTCACATTGGCTCGGTTGATGGTTGGGGACCACCAGAGGGTGAATCTACGATTGGGAATCTGGTTCAATCCTGATCGCTGAGCATTGGTTAGTTTCTTCCACTTCATAGACTCCTCAAAACCACTGGCCTTCTCCCTGGGAAGCAGAAGAGACCAGGTAAAGTGACGTCCTGCCATCCCCCAGAGCACTGCTGACCTCCTGGGGCGGCTATGTGGGAAACACCACAGTAGAACACAAAAGCACATGAGGGATGAGCTCAGAGGGCTGTGACATGTGAGAGGTCACTGTAAGGGGAGAACAGAATCCTCACCAGAAAAGCCCCTCCCAGGTAGGGAAGTAAGTGCCCTTGAAGAGAGTGTGTTCCAGAATGCCTTCCACACCACCCAGGGCCTGGATCATGTCCGTACGGTAGTTGTTCAGGTTCCAGAGCTTTCCATCATGCCGCTGGTGTGTCCACCAAAAAGGGTTCTGCTTCAAAACCTAGATGGCAAGGTAGGTACGGTGAAGCTTCTGGGTGCCCACTGCCCCAGGTTCCCAGCATGGCCACAGACTCTCCTAATTCAGGGAAAATCTCTCCACTATCCCCTCCACGTACCTGGTACTGCTTAAAGTCAGTTCGGACGCGCCAACCCTTATCATAAGCCAGTGTGTGCCGGTCCTTCTGGAAGAGGGTGTTGATTCGAGGAATGCCACGATCCCATGAATCCTCTAGATCTTCTAGGGTCAGTCGTCTGCCAAGGAAATCAAAGTTAAACAAATACTCATATGAAGAGTTCAGCATTCCTCCCTGGCCAAGGATAAACAGGGTCAGACACACAACCTACTTCCTTGACTCCATAAAAATACGGCATGCTCTACTTCTGACCTCCAGGCAGGACTCAAAGGTCACACCCCTCAACAGGACTGCTATGCCCTCCTGGATGCCCACCTGTTCTGCGCAATGGCCTCTTGTCTCTTGAGTGCATACTCAGCCCAGACCCGCTGAGAATCAATGAACTCACTCTCCCAGGGCTGTATGTAGCGATACAAGTTGGGAATCAGCTGGTCTTCTTCATGGCTCATTCCTGAACGAAAGTGTGTGATACCTACATCTGTCTGCTTGGACCACCTGTTTGGGGACACAACCAAGATTAGAGAAAAAATAAAAACTGAAAATAAAGAAACATCCCCTTCCCTCAGGGTCTAGCAAGATTGTCAGCCAAGTCCTACCTGAGGTCAGATTGGGGGATGAGCACATGGCCCATTGAGAGCATGCCAAGTCCACCCAACTCCTTAGGGGTGTAGAACACGACAGGGGGGAAGCGACTCGGCATCTTGGAGTTGAGGCCAATCTTGATTCGTGTCTGGATCTTGTTCTCACACTTCACCAGCAAGTCCAGGAGCTCCTGGGTGTTCACCACAGCCTCCCGAAAGTATGTCATAAGGCCAATAAGAGCTGTGTTCCACTTATTCACAATCTGAAGACAGTGAAAAAGAAGTAAATTATAGATAAGCCATTGCAGGGAAAGGGTGTGTGTCTAGGAACCACCAGATATAATTAGTTATATTCTCCCTAGTTCTCAAGAAAGATTTGAGCTCAATGTCATTAGGAGAGTGTGTATAAATCAAAATCACTATGAGATATTACTTAACACCCACTGCAATGGCTGTAAGATAGTTACAAGGATGTGGAGAAAATGGAACTCTCATATACTGCTGGTAGAAATATGAAATAGTGCAGCCACATTGAAACAGCCTGGCAGCTCCTCAAAAGGTTAAACAGAGTTACCATGTGACCCAACAATTCTACTCCTAGGTATATACCCAAGAGAAATAAAAACATATGTCCACACAAAAATGCGTACACAAATGTTCACAAAAGCATTATTCGTAATAGCCAAAAAGTAGAAAAAAACCAAATGTCCATCAACTGACAAATAAACAAACAAAATGGTGTACAGCCATATTATGGAATATTATTTAGCCATGAAAAGGACTGAAATACTGACGTACGCTACAACATGGATAAACCTTGAAAACATTATACTAAGTGAAAGAAACCAGACGAAAAAGGTCACATACGTGATCCATTTATATGAAATGTCCAGAAGAAATAAATCCATACAGACAGGAGGTAGATTAGGGGTTGCCAGAGGACTGGGGCAGGGAGGGACATGGGGAGTGAGTGACTGCTAATGGGTATAGGGTTTCTTTGTGGGGTGATGAAAACGTTCTGGAATTAGTGGTGATGGCTGCATAATTTTATGCATATAATGAAAACCACTGAATTGTATACTTTAAAAGTGTGAATTTTATTTCAATAAGAACATAAAGTTGGGCTTCCCTGGTGGCGCAGGGAAGATCCCACATGCCATGCGGAACAGCCAAAAAAAAAAAAAAAAAAAAAAAAAAAAAAAGCTGAAAGAATTTCCTTTAAGATCAGAAACAAGACAAGGATGCCCACTCTCACCACTTTTATTCAACATATTATTGAAAGTCCTAGCCACAGCAACCAGACAAGAAAAAGATATTAAAGAAATCCAGGGACTGCCTTGGTGGCGCAGTGGTTAAGAATCTGCCTGCCAATACAGGGGACACAGGTTTGAGCTGTGGTCTGGGAAGATCCCACATGCCGCGGAGCAACTAAGCCCATGTGCCACGACTACTGAAGCCCGCAGGCCTAGAGCCCGTGCTCCACAACAAGAGAAGCCACCGCAATGAGAAGCCCTCACACAACAACAAATAGTAGCCTCCCGCTCACTGCGACCAGAGAAAGCCCACGTGCAGCAACAAAGACCCAATGAAGCCAAAAAAAAAAAAATTATATATATATATATAAAAAAAAATTCCAAATTGGAAAGAAGTGAAACTGTCACTGTTTGCAGATGACATGATATTATACACAGAAAATCCTAAAGAAACCACCAAAAAACTATCAGAACTCATCAATGAATTCAGTAACATGGCAGGATACAAAATTAACATAGAGAAATCTATTGCATTTCTGAACACTATCAGAGAGAGAAATTATGAAAACAATCCCATTTATAATTGCATCAAAAAAACAAACCAAACCAGGGACTTCCCTGGTGGTCCAGTGGTTAAGACTCCACGCTTCCAATGCAAGGGGCACAGGTTCAATCCCTGGTTGGGGAACTAAGATCCCACACGCTGCAGGGTACAACCAAGGGAAAAAAAAAAATCTAAAAAACAAAAAACCAAAAAAACCCCCAAACCAAACCAAACCAAACAACAACTAGGAATAACTCAATCCAAGGAGATAAAAGACCTGTACTTGGAAAACTGTAAGAACTTGGTGAGGGACTTCCCTGGCGGTCCAGTGGTTAAGACTCCGCACTTCCACTGCAGGGGACATGGGTTTGAGTCCTGGTCTGGGAAGATCCCACATGCCACGGAGTAACTAAGCCCGTGAGCCACAACTACTGAGCCCGCATGCCACAACTACAGAAGCCCATGTGCCTAGAGCCCATGATCTGCAACAAGAGAAGTCACCACAATGAGAAGCCCATGCACCACAATGAAGAGTAGCCCCCGCTTGCCGCAACTAGAGAAAGCCCGTGCGCAGCAACAAAGACCCAACACAGCCAAAAATAAATACATTAAAAAAAAAGAACATTGTTAAAATGACCACACACCCCCAAGTCCATTTACAAATTTAATGGAATCCCTATCAAAATACCAAAGACATTTTTCACAGAACTAGAACCAGTAATTTTAATATTTGTATGGAAACACAAAAGACCCTGAATAGCCAAAACAATCCTGATAAAGAACAAAGTAGAAAGTATCACACCTCCTGATTTCAAACTATATTACAAAGCTACGGTACTCAAACATTATAGTAGTGGCACAAAAGCAAACCCATAGGTCAATGGATCAGAATAGAGAGCCCAGAAATAAATCCATGCTTTTATGGTCAATTAATCTACAACAAGGAAAGCAAGAATATACACTGGGGAAAAGACAGCTTCTTCAATACATGGTGCTGGGAAAACCGGACAGCTAATGCAAAGGAATCAAACTGGACTTTCTCACAACATACACAAAAAATAAAGGCAAAATGGATTAAAGACTTAAATGTAAGACCTGAAACTATAAAACTCCTAGAAGAGGGACCTCCCTGGTGGCACAGTGGTTAAGAATCCGCCTGCCAATGCAGAGCACACAGGTTCGAGCCCCAGTCCAGGAAAATCCCACATGCCACGGAGCAACTAAGCCTGTGTGCCACAACTACTCAGCCTGCACTCTAGAGCCCACGAGCCACAACTACTGAAGCCCGCGTGCCTAGAGCCCGTGCTCTGCAACAAAAAGTCCGTGCACTGCAATGAAGAGTAGCCCCCGCTCACCACAACTAGAGAAAGCACGCAATGAGGACCCAACGCAGCCAAAAATAAAATAAATAAATTTATTTTAAAAAAAAACAAACTCCTAGAAGAAAACACAGGCAGTACTCTCTTTGACCTTAGTCTTAGGAATATTTTTTTGGATATATCTCCTCAGGCAAGGGAAACAAAAAATTAAGAAATGGGACTATATCAAACTAAAAAGGTTTTGCACAGGGGCTTCCCTGGTGGCGCAGTGGTTAAGAATCCGCCTGTCAATGCAGGGGACGCGGGCTCGATCCCTGGCCTGGGAGGATCCCACATGCTTTGGAGCAACTAAGCCCGTGTGCCACAACTACTGGGCCTGTGCTCTACAGCCCACGAGCCACAACTACTGAAGCCCGCATGCCTAGAGCCCGTGCTCCTCAACAAGAGAAGCCACTGCAGTGAGAAGCCTGTGCACCTCAACAAGAGAAGCCACTGCAGTGAGAAGCCTGTGCACCTCAACGAAGAGTAGCCCCCGCTGGATGCAACTAGAGAAAGCCCTCACGCAGCAACAAAGACGCAACACGGCCAAAAATAAATAAATAAATAAACAAATAAAAGCTTTTGCACAGCAAAAGAAATTATCAACAAAATAGAAAGAAAGCCCACTGAACAGGAGGTGATATTTACAAACAATATTATCTGATAAGGGGTTAATATGCAAAATATTGGGTTGGCCAATAAAGTTCGTTCAGGTTTTTCCATAATATCTTATGGGAAAACCTGAACGAACTTTTTTGGCCAACCCAATACAAAGAACTCATACAACTCAACATAAACAAAACAAAACAAAACAAAAACCTGATTTAAAATGTCTATTCGGCAGAGGAGCTGAAGAAACATTTTTCCAAAGAAGATATAAAGATGTCCAAGAGACACATGAAAAGATGCTCAACATCACTAATCATAAAGGAAATGCAAATCAAAACCACAATGAGCTGTCTCCTCACACTTACCAGAATGGCTATTATCAAAAAGACAAGTAACAAGCGTTGACAAGGATGTGGAGAAAAGGGAACCCTCGTGTACTACCGTACTACTGATGGGAATGTAAAGTGGTGTAGACACTATAAAAAACAGTATGGAAGTTCCTCAAAAAATTAAAAACCAAACAACCATACAATCTAGCAATTCTACTCCTGGGTATTTATCTGAAGAAAACAAAAACACTAATTCGAAAAGATATGTGCATCCTCATGTTCACTGCAGCATTATTTGCAATAGCCAATATATGGAAGCAACCTAAATGTCTATTGATAGATAAATGGATAAAGGAGATGTGGTATGTATACACACACACACACACACACACACACACACAGAAATATTAGTCAGCCATAAAAAAGAATGAAATCTTGCCATCTGCAACAACATGGATACTTGGAAGGGTGGGGGAATGAGTGAAATAGTTGAGGGAGACTAAGAGGTACAAACTTACAGTTATAAAATAAGTAAGTCACAGGGATGTATAGGGAATATTATAACTTTGTGTGGTGACAGACAGTAACTAGACTTATCCTGGTGATCATTTTGTAATGTGTAAAAAGAGCAAATTACTACATTGTTTACCTGAAACTAACATAATATTGTAAGTCAGTCATACTTCAAAAAAAAGAAAGAGATCTGCAAGTTCCCTGGTGGCCTAGTGGTTAGGCTTCTGGGCTTTCACTGCTGTGGCGCCAGTTAATCCCTGGTCAGGGAACTGAGATACTGCAAAAGCTGCACAGCACAACAAAAAAAAAAAAAAAAAAAAAGAGAGAGAGATCTCTGAAGACCCATGAAGGGATCCATTTGCAGGCTATAAAACTCCGAGGTCGTGCTTGCTTCGGCAGCACATATACTAAAACTGGAACAATACAGAGAAGATTAGCATGGCCCCCGTGCAAGGATGACATGCAAATTCGTGAAGCATTTCATATTTTTTTGTTATACAGCAGCAACTAACACAACAATGTAAAGCAATTATACTCCAATAAAGATGTTAAAAACAAAAAACAAAAAACCTCCGAGGTCAAAGAAAGAACCACCACCAGATCAGTAAGCTGAACAAGTCCCACAGCTCACATAAGGTTGACAACAGTTTGTGTTCCCGCGAGCCATACAGAAACTTCGTAATAAATGGGAATTAGGTATAGTCCATAGAAAGTTATCAACTTAGTAGTGGAGATAAATTAGCCCCAGAAGAAAGGGTGCTCTGGATTCACTATAACCAAGGAGCTTAAAATTAAAAGCAAGCCTCAAAAGGATCAAATTAAACCACGTTACTGAACTGTGCACCAGAACACAACCCAACACTCTTTAAAGGAATATAACAAAATCCATAAATCAATATAAATTACACAATTTCTAGCATCCAATCAAAAATTGGATGCATACAAAGAAGTAGGAATAAATTACCCATAAACAGAAGAAAAATCCATCAGTACAAACAGACCTGGAAACAACAGATGATGGAATTAGTAGACAAAGACCTTACAACAGCTATTAAACATTTTATAATTATGCTTGAGTATATAAAGAAAAACATGAACATAATGAGGAAAGAAACAGAAGATGTTAAAGATCCAAATGAAACTTTTAGAGATAAAAATTACAATATCTGAAACTTTAAAATGTACAGATGGGATTAACAACATTGTAAAGCTGCAGAAAAAATAATGAAGGCAAAATAAACACTTTTTCTGACAAACAAAAGCAGAGTGTATTCATTGCCAGTACACCTTTACTACAAGAAATGTTCATGGAAACTCTTTAAGCAGAAGGAAAACAATACCAGATGGAAACCTGGATCTACATAAAGTAATGGAGAACACCAGAAATAGTAAGTATGTGGGTAAAATGTAAAAGACATTTTTTTTTCATTTTGTAATTTCTGTAAAAGATAGAAAGGCTGTTTAAAGCCAAAACAGTAACAAAGTATCACTGTGTTTATAACACAGGTACAGTTAAAACATATGACAAAAACACTACAGGGACTTCCCTGGCCATCCAGTGGTTAAGACTTCTCACTTCCACTGCAGGGGGCACGGGTCTGATCCCTGGTCAGGGAACTAAGATCCTGCATGCCGTGGGGCGTGGCCAAAAAAAAAACAAAAAAACACAAACACTACAAAGAATGAGGAGGAAAATGAAAGTATATTATTGAAAGGTTCTCGTACAATATGTAACATGATAGTAGACTAGTGGTCACAGTAAGCCAGAGATATATACTGTAAACCCTAAGCAACCAATAAAAAACAAAGAAGTGTAGTTAATAAGTGAAGTGTGGAAATAAATTAAAATCATACCCAAACCCCACTCAATCCAAAAGAAGGCAGGAAAATGAGTCACTCAGTTTTCCTGGGTCTCTCCCACATATATATGCTATGAAACTTTCATTTGATTTTCTCCTGTTTAAAAAATAAATAAAAAAGAAGGCAGGAAAAGAGGAAAAAAGCAGAATAAAGAACAAAGGACAAGATGGCAGATTTTTTTTTTTTTTTTTTTTTGCGGTACGCGGGCCTCTCACTGTTGTGGCCTCTCCCGTTGCGGAGCACAGGCTCCGGATGCGCAGGCTCAGCGGCCATGGCTCACGGGCCCAGCCGCTCCGCGGCATATGGGATCCTCCCAGACCGGGGCACGAACCCGTATCCCCTGCATCGGCAGGCGGACTCTCAACCACTGCGCCACCAGGGAGGCCCTCAAGATGGCAGATTTAAACTCAACGACATTGACAGTCATATTAAACTTAATTGGAGTGTTTAGACTATTTGTAAGGCAAAGATTGTTAAACTGAATTTAAAAAGCAAGAACCAATTAAATGCAATCTATAAGAAGTTAACTTTAATTATAATGAAACAGATTAAAAGTATAAGGATGGAAAAAGACATCCATGCACACACAAAACAAAGCTAGAGGGGCACTACTGATATCAGACAAAGTAGACTTCAGAACAGAGAATATTACAAGGAATAAAGAGAAATATTTCATGATGATAAAGGAGCCAATTCATTAAGAAGATATAATAATTCTAAATATACTACATACTTAGGGACTTCCCTGGTGGCGCAGTGGATAAGAATCTGCCTGCCAATGCAGGGGACACGGGTTTGATCCCTGGTCCGGGAAGATCCCACATGCCATGGAGCAACTAAGCCCGTGCGCCACAACTACTGAGCCCGCACGCCACAACTAAAGCCCGCAGGCCTAGAGCCCATGCTCCACAACAAGAGAAGCCACTGTGAAGAGAAGCCCATGCACGGCAACGAAGAGCAACCCCGCTCGCCACAACCAGAGAAAGCCCGCGCACAGCAACGAAGACCCAACGCAGCAAGAGATAAATAAAATTAAATCTTTAAAAAAATAATAAATATATTATACACCTGATAACAGAGCTTCAAAATATATGACACAAAAAATCATGGACCTGTTGAAGCATAAGATTCAAAAAAAAAATTATACAATTATGCCCAACAGTATGAACAATACGTATGTCTTGCTGGGGTGTCAACAGAGTTGCTTCTATCTATTGAAATGTTTATGTGTGCATCAGTTGTAAAGTTCATTTCTAATTCTAGCTGTATCTTCAGGTACATCATACAGCATTCCACCTGGCACAACTCCTTGGTCATCACCCATATGCAGGTTCTTGCACAAAAAGTTTGTCAGTTTGCATTTTGGTCTCAATGAGATGGCTCCCTACTCCCCTAAGCCTGCTAATCTCCTGATGACTCTTTCTTGGTTTTCCACCTGTAAGCCAAGCCAATTATACTTTGCCCAACTTTGACTAAATATTTAAAAGATACCAGAGCAGTCTGAACTTCAGACATTCTTCTGTGCTCAAAAAAGATATAAATTTCTGGAAAAATGTCATGTGTCTTCATGTTATAAGCTTGGATGTCTTTAACAAACTGAATGGTGTCTCTAAAGCTAAAAATAAAAAGAGGAACCTAAAAAGGGAAATAAATCCACGACTTATGACAATCTTCTCTCAGTAATTGATAGAAATAGACACAAGAAAAAAAAAGACATAGAAGGACTTGAACAACACAATCACTTGACTAAACCTAAATGACATTTGTAAAACCCAACAAAGCAGAATACAGATTCTTTCTCAAGTGCACACGAAGACAGTCACCATATATGCTAAACCATAAAACAAGTCTAAATACACTTGAGAAAACTAAGATCATAAAGAGTGTTTTCTGACCATAATGGAATTAAACTAGATACTAATAAAAGAAAAATACCTGGAAAACCCCTCAAATAATATTTGAAAATTAAACAACATACTTCTAAGTAACCTATGGGTAAAATAAGAACTCATAAGAGAGGGACTTTCCTGGTGGTCCAGTGGCTAGGACTCCATGCTCCCAGTGCAGGGGGCCCGGGTTTGATCCCTGGTCAGGGAACTAGATCTCACATTCATGCCACAACTAAGAGTTCGCATGCTGCAACTGAAAGATCCTGCATGCCATGACTGAAGACCCCACGTGCCGCAACTAAGACCTGATGCAGCCAAATAAATAAATAAAATAAAACAAATTTTAAAAATACATATATAGGGCTTCCTGGTGGCACAGCGGTTAAGAATCCGCCTGCCAATGCAGGGGACACGGGTTCGAGCCCTGGTCCGGGAGGATCCCACATACCGCAGAGCAGCTAAGCCCATGTACCACAACTACTGAGCCCGCGTGCCACAACTACTGAGCCCGTGTGCCTAGAGCCTGTGCTCCGCAACAAGAGAAGCCACCGCAATGAGAAGCTCACGCACTGCAACAAAGAGTACCCCTGCTCACCACAACTAGAGAAAGCCTGCATGCAGCAACGAAGACCCAATGCAGCCAAAAATAAATAAATTTAAAAAAAAACATATATAATTTGAGTAAAAATAAAAAAACAAAAAACGACAAAAAAAGAACTCACAAGGGCAGTTAGAAAACATTTTTAATTGAATGAAAATGAAAACCTATCAAAATTTGAGGGATACAGGGCTTCCCTGGTGGCACAGTGGTTAAGAATCCACCTGCCAATGCAGGGGACACGGGTTTGAGCCCTGGTCCAGGAAGATCCCACATGCCACGGAGCAACTAAGCCCCTGTGCCACAACTACTGAGCCGGCGCTCTAGAACCCACGAGCCACAACTACTGAACCCCTGTACCACAACTACTGAAGCTCGCGTGCCTAGATCCCGTGCTCCGCAACAAGAGAAGCCACCGCAATGAGAAACCTGGGCACCTCAATGAAGAGTAGCCCCCCACTCGCCGCAACTAGAGAAAGCCGGCACACAACAACGAAGACCCAACACAGCCAAAAATAAATAAATAAAAAATAAATTAATTAAAAAAAAACTTAAGGGATGCAGTTAAAGCAGTGCTTAAAAGGAGATTTTTCAGCACTGAATATTTCTATTAAAATGAAAGGTCCAAAATTGTCATCATCTAACCTTTTACCTTAACAAACTAGAAAACTAACAGCAAATTAAACCCAAAGTAAGCAAAAGAGCAGAATCAATGAAATAGAAAAGAGAAAAATAAAAATCAATGAAACTGGGCTTCCCTGGTGGCGGTTGAGAATCCATCTGCCAATGCAGGGGACACGGGTTCGAGCCCTGGTCCGGGAAGATCCCACATGCTGCAGAGCAACTAAGCCCATGCGTCACAACTACTGAGGCCCACACACCTAGAGCCCATGGTCCACAAGAGAAGCCACTGCAATGAGAAGCCCGCACACCGCAATGAAGAGTAGCCCCCGCTCACTGCAACTAGAGAAAGCCCACGTGCAGCAACAAAGACCCAACGCAGCCAAAAATAAATTAATTAAATTAAAAAAAAAATCAGTGAAACCAAAAGATCAATCTTTGAAAAAGAGAGCAACCACAAAATATCAAACGATATAATCAACACTTTAAGGTAAGGAATACATTTGCTAGGCAATTGTTGAAGTGAAAGATCACATTGGCTGGAGTTATCACAGGAATTAGCCTTGAGCAAATAATATTCAGACAGGCAGGATGAAGTGACTCCTGGATGAGGTAACACCCAGAATCAAATCACAAAAGCAAAACTGAGCATCTAGCTTGTGCTCAGGATGAGACAACCAAGGCAACAGACCTCTAGCAACGAGAGCGGAGAGCTGGGGACCAGAATGGGCTAGATCTGGGAATAAAGCAAATAGACTTCAGTAAGACAACTCCGAGTCTTAGTAAGTTCTCTGACTGTATTTGGTCCCTAGAATCACATGCTGCATGGTTTGTATCACAGAACACTCCAGTTCTGCTGCAGTTACCAGTGCTTTATTCCCATTAGGGAGTAAGTATGAATTCCCAAGGAGTATCACATTCCTTTAAGAATAGCCTAAGTTCCTGGGGATGAGGGGAGGCAAGAAAGAGAATAACACTGAGTGATTCCATGTACTAGGTACCATGGTAAGAACTTCACACATATTAAGTCTTCATAAAAAAAAACAAATTCAGGGGCTTCCCTGGTGGCGCAGTGGTTGAGAGTCCGCCTGCTGATGCGGGGGACACGGGTTCGTGCCCCGGTCCGGGAAGATCCCACATGCCGCGGAGTGGCTGGGCCCGTGAGCCATGGCCGCTGAGCCTGTGCGCCTGGAGCCTGTGCTCCACAGCGGGAGACACCACAACAGTGAGAGGCCCACGTACCACAAAAAAAAAAACCAAAAAAAACCCAAATTCAATTCATATAACCTGCCCATCATGGCACATGACCAACTTGGACGGGAATGTGGAAAATAAAACTGATGTTAGGATGATGGGATTCTGGGTGTTTTCTGGGTTCTGTTAGTATTTAATTTCTTTTTACTGTAAGTGAAAACATAACTAGTAAAAAATTAATGGGAACTTTTACTGTGTCCTTTTGAACCATGGTACATTAGACAACAAATTTTTTCCATCTAAAACTAAACATATAGCTGGGGCAGGGGAGATGAACAGGCAGAGAACAGAGGATTTTTAGGGCAGTAAAAATACTCTCTATGATATTTTAATGATGGATATGTGTTCTTCTACATTTGCCCAAACCCACAGAATATATACCACCAAGAGTGAACCCTAAGGTAAACTAAGGACTTTGGGTGGTTATGATGTGTCGATGTAGGATCATCCTTGGTAAAAAAAAAATGTACCACTCTGGTGAGTAATGTTGATAATGGAGGAGGCTTTGCACATGTGGGGGCAGGGGTTAATGGGAAATCTCTGTGCCTTCCTCTCAATTTTATTATAAGTCTAAAGGTGCTCTAAAAAAAACAAAGTTTTCAAAAAATAAATAATGTAAAATAAAAGTCAAAACAAGAACAGAGAAATACATCTACTGCCAGGCAAAGATGTTCTTTTCCTCTTGGTTTTAGACTTTAAGTCATCTACACATGCTTAAAGGGATTCCCTGGTGAAGGACAGAGAGAATGCTGTTTGTGGGAAGACAGGGAACTCAGCAGGAAGGTGGCCTTACAGTCCTTCATAAGCTAAAGCTAACTAAGTAGGCTGCACCTTGTAAGTCAGATGATCTAATGTGGTACATTTCTATTTTCCTTCTGTTATTCCTGGCCCATATCAAAGTCTTGTTTAAATGTTCCAGTCTCATTTCATAGCTACTACTAGGACTGAAGGAGTCCTGGCTCGAAGCCTGGGCTACTGCACTGAATGTACATAAAGCAAGAATGGGGGTAGCACCTAAAGTGCCCCCATCAGTAATAATTACAAGTGAATCTGGGGGGAAGGACAAGAATAGCGCCATAAGGTCCAGCCACCTCTAGCCCTACTGGAGATTTCCCTTCTATTATCAACCTTGGAGGACCAAGAAATTTTATTACAAGAACTGCTTTACCTTAACACACCTCAGGAAACAAATTCCAATACTGTACTATCCGATCATAGTCTGTGAGATGCCTCTAATCAATGACAGCAAACATTTATTACAAAATCTGTTGTGTAATGTAGCTTATTATAAGCATCATTTGTCGCAAAAGCCCTCTGAGCTAGCTAGCGTATCAGTACCCCCATTTTATGGATGAGGGAACTAAGGCCCAGAGTGGGTGGGTGACTTAACCCAGATCCCAAGAGTAATGTGGTAGAGCTATGACTAAACCCAGTCTGACTCCAGAACCCGTTACTCTAAGGACTATATTAAACTGCCTACCTGACCTCTGACAGTCCTCCTTTACTCAGGCTCTTACCTCTCACACATATGTTCCTTTGATCCCTGTATTTTTTCCCAAGGCCACTGGCCTCTTCTGGTCTCTTCCTTCTCTCCCTCCCAATATCCAGGATTCCAATAGGGGCCAGCACCCTTGATTCTCCTGCATCCAACCCCTTACCACTCCACAACAGCCCTCTGGCAAAACCCTAGTCCTAAATCAGCACTACAATCTATCCACCTTCTCCAGCCCGTTGCTGAGAGCTTGAGAAGCTGAGTAGTTCTGGGAAGAGCCCACACTCACTCACAGTTGTCTTCACTCTCTTAAAACCCTCAGTGCAGTTTCTTCAACAGTTGAATCACACCCTCACCACTGTGCTCACGTCCAGCACCCCCTGCCCCTCACTCCAGCCCAGGTGAAGCTGAAAAATGCAAGGTTTGTTATAACTTCCCACTAAACTTATCTACGTTCCCAACTATGCAGACCTCGTTCTACTAGGTTCAGAGGATGCTTCCCTCTGCTTTCCCTTTACTCTATCCCTGCAGAGCAGACACCATTCCATCACCTACCACGCTTCTCTGCTGCACTCTGAACCGCTACTGGCTCCTTACTGTACACATACTCCCATCACTCCCATTTAAAAATACCTGCCTTGACTTCTAACTCCCTCTAGGTGGCGTCTAAAGTCCCTCCTCCTCCTCCTCCTCCTCCTCTTCCTCCTGCTCTGGCAAACTGACAGTCTTTGCTGTCTCCACTCCCTCACTTCCCATAAAGCCTCACCCACTGCAATCTGGCATTTATCCCGATATTTCTGAAACAGCTCTTGCTAAGGTCATCCATGACATCCTGACTGCCAAATCCAATGGATACTTGTCAGGCCTTATCTGACTGAAACACACTTAGGCAACTGACACTGCTAAGTGCCCATCCCAATTCCTGACAGGCTTGGCATCCATGGCCCGGCACTCTCCCAGTCTGGCCACGCTGCTCAGTGTTCCCTACGGTTCCAAACTCACCCCTCTGCTCTTCTCGCTCCTTACACTTTCCCCAGATAATTTTACTCACTCTTGAGTTTTCAACCATCTCCTTTATATTGACAGACTCCTAAATCTGTATTTGCAACCCGGACATCTTCCCCAAGCTTCAGATCCCAAAGTTATCTCCACTTGGACATCCTATAGGAACCTCTAAGTTGCCCCTAGTCGCTCTTACTTTCTCGTTTCTCTCCCTGGAGCTTCAAACTCATAATGCTTTTCATCAAATCTAAGAGGTACCACTAAATACACACACACATATATTTATTTTGGAACTGAAGAAATACGATATAAATAAGTGCCTGCTGGAACCTCTATCTGGATGTTCTCAGGAACGTCAAACTTTTTATACCCTAAACTAAATTCATTTGTCTTCTCTCCTAAACCTGCTCTTCTTCCTGTAGTCTTCCAGTTGATGGCTAGCCACCCATGCCAAAAACTGAATGTTATTTTGACTTCCTTTCCCTCTGGCATTTCACCAAAATGAAGCTCTGCTGACTGTACCTACTATTTATCCAATCTGTTCCCCTCTGCATACGTTCACAGATCTCATCATCTCTATCTGGACTTCAGCAGTAGTCCACAAACCTCATCTTTCCTCCTCCTCTTCTGAATCCATCTTCCCCACAGCTGCACAAGTGAACCACCTAACACGGAACGGAAATCTGAAAAAGTCACTCCCATGCTCAAGACCCTTATGGGTTTTTTGTTTTTTTTTTTTTTTGGCCACGCCATGCAGCACGCGCGATCTTAGTTCCCCAACCAGGGATCGAACCTGTGTCTCCTGAATTGGGAGCGCAGAGTCTTAACCACTGGACTGCCAGGGAAGTCCCCCCTTATGGGATTCTTAACAAGGCAGGTGATGCCCTCCATGATCTAGCTCTGCTTACCTATCCAGCCTCCATCTCCTCCACAGTTTTACTGCTGTAAACCCAAACTTTTTATGGCCTCACATGTACCACGCTGGCTACCTCTTCATACCTCTGGCTGAAAGAATGCTCTCCCTCACCTGCCTCTCACATGTTATTTCATTCAGGAAGTCCTTCTCTCTTCCTCTCTCAGACTGGGCTAGTCATGAACCTGAGGATTCTCAGAGATTCCCAAGTAACACAAGAGCTCTATAAACACATTGTACTGTAGTTCTCTTGACTATGCATTGTCTCTCCAACTAGGTAGTGAGCTCTTGGAAGGCAGAGACTGTATGTCACATGTAGTGTGTGTGTAGCGTCTGGAACACAGTGGCTATCAACAAACACAAATGGAATGAATGAGTTACACAATTGCTGTTATCTGACTCTTGGACGATATACACCAACCTAAAAAGACAAACACTTTTTCCCTGCACTATACTCAAAAATGTATCATGAGGGACTTTAGGTAAGGAATATTAAGATTAAAAAAATGTATCCTTAACAGAACTATTACTAAAAAATTGGAAACCTTCTTTATATGCTGCATATTTAAAGGGATATGAAGGCCAGAAGGAGAGAAAATGCTACAGCTAAGAGTTATTCTAAGAGAAACCAGGATGACGCATTTTTTAATCCACTGAGGCATTTTATTTCTATGTATGTACTACGTTCCTAGAAAAAGAACACCCCCTGTGTATTTTTATGTCTTGCTTCTTTGTGGTCCACAATGCCAGCTGAGTTGTCAGTACAATGAA
Organism: Hyperoodon ampullatus; assembly: GCF_949752795.1. Classification (NCBI taxonomy): domain Eukaryota; kingdom Metazoa; phylum Chordata; class Mammalia; order Artiodactyla; family Ziphiidae; genus Hyperoodon; species Hyperoodon ampullatus. The sequence goes on along the minus strand of NC_136932.1, from coordinate 43,301,742 downwards.
ACCAAACTGATGGGGCAAGAGCAGAATATTCTGCCATTTTTCTAGATCTTTGAGTTGCACAGCAAACCTGGGGCTGATCACATCACTACACTTGTTTAACTTGCCTGTGAAATTCAGTTTTGCCCGCTCTGTGATCATCAATGATTTCAAATTCACCCGTGTAACCCTGCCTCATTATTACAGTTAGAAACTGGACAGTGACTTTGGAACACAACCTAATAATAACCTAGCACTTCCCTCTCCTTTTGGCATTACTGATGCTCTTGAGAGTATCAGCCAGGACATTCATGTGCCCCATTAGTGGAATGGAAAGGCAGCAGGAAAAGAGCAAGGCGACTTTTTAAACCTTGCAGAAACTTAAGCACACACAGTTAACAAATCCTCAGATTACTCTTTTTCAATTCCAGCTGCCTTCGGCTGGGCCTTTGGAAACAACTGAAGGGGAAATAAACACTGAGATATAGCTCATTATACTTGCTTTTTAACATGCACATTATGTGACGGGTCAAAAGATGAACTGTATGACCTGGATAACAAGCCTGGGGACAATGCAAAAATGGTGATTTTTGTTCAAATTTAAAAATCCAATTTCTACCCTTACCTTAACTTAGAATCATCACAACTACACAGAAGTAGGCTGTAGAGTTCCTACAGGGAATTCTCAGGAAACAACTGTGAGGTGATTTGACACTCTAAGCTGTTGTACCATAAAGCATGGAGACTAGTACACTGGACACAGTTGGGAAGAAAGGAGAGCAAAGGAGGGAAGAGCTGAAAGGGATGTGAGACAGACAAAGGACACTACTGCTGTACGTACCTTGGTGAAGGTGGTGGAGCCAGAGGCCATCAGAATTTGACGCACACGGTTGTGGAAGCGCTGCATTGACTCATCATCCACACGCAGGAAACACTGAGCTGTTCGCTCCTTAGTAACCTAAACCATAAGGTCAAGGTTAACTATCTCTGGAACTGCCACAGGAACAAGAAACACCACTGAGCCCTACCCTCCCAACAGAGCTCAACCGACTGACAATGAAAAGGTGCGCAGTATACCTCACCCCCACCTACGCAGGATGTACAGGCATGGTAATGCTACTCCTACTACCCCCTGGTCCCGCTCCAGGCTGTACCTCATTCTGTAGGTTCCAGACCCCATCCTTGTGGGTGAACTCCTCATAGCTGGTGCGGCATTTAGGCAGGATGCGGCACTCAAAACCACACATGTTGAACAGCAGGTTGGGGTTGTCCTTACTGTACACGGACACGAAGCTGTTCTCCCACTGAACTGTAGTCACTGAGCGTGGCAGACGGTTCTTGATGTCCCAGAACACTGCCCGACCCCTGCCCACAGAGAACACAGGGTCACATCCGTCTCCTAGAAGGAACTTCCCTTCAAAGGCCAGACTGATGATATCCCAACAGAGTACACCCTCCCACCCAGGACACCACCTTATAAATCCCCTCTAATTGTCCTCTGGGTCCCTCAGGTTGATTCCAGCTCCCACAGCCCCAACTTAGACTCACAAGTTGACATCATGCTTCATGAGGCGCATGCGGGCGTCTCGGGGCCAGCATTTCTTGTTATTATAGCCAACGATGTTTTCATTGTTGGGGTCAGGGTGCTCTGTCAGGTAACGCTGGATCAGGTCCCGAGCCTCATCTGCTGTGAACCTACACCAGACAAGGTGCGTTGCTGACGGCCAAGTACACTGGGATCTCATGAGGCCTACAGCTCCACAGACGGGGGCCACCCCCAACCTGCACCCTACTCACAGGACTTCATCCCATTTTAGAGCCCCAACCCAGCAGCAAGTCAACTAAGGTACAAGAGCTGCTTCCAGAAGCTGGGCATATACCTCAACACCCTGCAAGGATAAGAATCCAGGCAAGCCCTCACCTGAAAAAAATATGGATGCGATCGATGTATCTGCAGAAGAGACGGATGGGGTGGGCAGCCTCAGTGGCTATGTCTTGGAAACTGAGAAAATCGTTTGGCATCTGAGGGGGCCCAGCCATCTCACTGGCCCGGTGCAATCCCAACACAAGCAAATCCATAACCAAGCCATAGTACTGTACGATGAATGAGGCAAACTGCAGGCCTCTAATGATCCCATACGAATTCGTATGGTTCATGTCCTAGAAAGAAAGACAACTCTTAACCATGGCCAAGTCCCAGGCTTCTCGGGGCCCATCCTCTTTTGCCCTCCCCCCAGCAAATCCCAACTCAGTGGGCCAACCACCCATCCCCCAATTCCTTGCCACCCTGCCCCCAAGACACACCTTGTAGTTGATGACGACATTGTTCTTGGCCGTCATGTAGTCGGCTATGTTGTGGTCCACGATGAGGCGCAGCAGCCGATTAAGCAGGGTCAAATCTATCTTCTCATACATCTTCTCAAATCGGGACTCCAGCATGACGTTGCACTCGCCCTCACTTGTCTCCCACACGTCCTGCAGGTTATTGATGCCTGAGGAGTAGGAAACACAGGTCTCCAGCAGGTTAGAAATTCCCTTTCAGAACTAGTGCCTGCAGGAGCTTTCACATTCATAACCCGATCACACAACCACTCTATTCATTCATCTGTATTGCTAGGAGAGTCAGCTGTGCTCAACGTAACATCAACACCGTTTCCTGGGTACCATGCACCAAGAGAGTAAACTAATTATGCTGACTGGATGAGAATTTTCCCACAGAACTTAATTCATCTCCCTTCCTCAAGGGCAATCCCAGAAAAGTTTTACCTTGGCACCACTTGTAAACAAGCAGAGGAGGTGGTTCTGTGTCAGCAGGCTTGATCCAGGGTGGGAAAAGGCGGCGCTTGTCAGCTTCATACCACAGGTACTGGTCCAGGTAGGCATCAGTTATCTTCTCCAGTGGCTCCACATCATACACTGGCACCAGGTGGCTATAGAGATCCATGAACTCAATGCCCACCTGTGGGACAAGGAAGCTGGCTCACACCAACCCACCAATCATCTGAGGCAACCTGCCACCCTGGGTGCCACGAATGAATCACAAAGCCAAAGGAAAATGTGGGGGGGGGTATCTGACTCACTTCTTTAAAGGCTCTCTGTGTGAGGAGGTGACGCTTGATGCGGGACAATGCCTCGTGGGGGTTGTCATAGGCTTGCTCGATCAGACCTAGCTCCTCCCTCTGCGACTGGTTTAACCGAGACTTCACACTAATAAGGCGAGAGTAAAGGTGAAAGGGAAAACCAAGAGGAAGCCATCTCCAGAAAGGCCTTCTTTCTTTGGACTCTGACGATGATGCCATTCTCCCCCCTTCACCTCCCCACAGGAGCCTGTCTACTCTACTTCTCACCTGTAAGCTTCCTTGAGCCGCTCCAAGGCCAAGATGAGCAACTTGGTGTCGTGCTTGTAGGAGAGTGGGGGGAATGGGATGGGTGAGAACCTACGGCTTTCCAGCCAATGCACAGTGGTGGTATACACTGCCACCGCTTCTTCTGCTGTGATGTAAGGCCCGTCCTGCAAGGTGGACATGAGAATTAGCTTCCCACCATAGCCCAATCCCACCAGGGCAAGGTATGGTCCCAACTTTGCAGTCCACCCTCCTGCCCACCCCCACACACCAAGCCCAGCCTACTCTGCCCAACCTTTAGGTAGTTGTGCTGCCGCTCTTGTTCTGCCTTCAGGTAGAGCCGAGTGAGGCGTCCCAGGTTCTTTTTGCAAACAGTCTTGTCTACAGTGGCCCCACGGCGGATCCGTTCTCGGTTGTAGTGCGCAGTGTTGGTCCACCAGTCAGCCTTGGCCTTCACGTATCGAAGGATCATATTCTCTATAGGGGTTGGCAAACCAGGGACCTAGAAGTGCAAAAGGCACAATGAGAAAGTGATGGGAGCAACATGGCCCCCTAAGACATTCCAGAAGTGGTAATCCTGAGCCCAGGAAGATGATGTCTATGCCTCCTCGGAGTTGGGGAGACGCCCACCTTCCAGGGAATATTGGCCTTCCAGCAGCGCCAGGCTTCACTGAGGTGCTGCAGGATTGTCCGGGCCTTGTTCTGTTTGATCCCCTCAGGCATCATGTCCAGAATGTCATGCATCACAGCTGCCCGAAGCTCAAGGTCAAAATGTGACTCCACTCGCTGCTTGGTTACGGTCTTTGCCACCCCCTTTGAGTGTCGGCCTAGAAGTGAAAGTGAGTAAAAGCAAGATTTGTTGCTCCTAATAAGCGTCTCTACCTTCATGCTGTTGCTTACCATGGTTATAATGAAATCAGTAAGTATAAACAAAGCCCAGCACATGCAAGACAAGATACGCCAGATATTCAGAACTACGCTTCTGAGGAATTTCCATCCTGTAAATGCTCGATAGCCTCAAGGCCCCAAAGCGAAGCCCAAGACCCAGAATATGAGGTCAGACTCACTGGAGACTGGGTCTTAGAGGCAATCCAACAGGAAGGGATTCTCAGTCTCGAACAAGGTCAAGGGACAGAACAGGAACACACATGATCTACCCTTGAAGTGATAATGGGAGAAGCTGGACACGGAGAAAACCACTTACCTTCAAACTGCCGGGCCAGGAGGTTACCCAGCCATCGCTCCAGCAAAGGGGTGATGCCACGCATGAAAAACAGCCAGACCCGCCAGCCAGCAGCCCAGAAACCACAGCCAGGGCCCTTCCCTACAGGGCCCTAGGATTCCAAGCAGAAGTCAAGAATACAAGTTAGCAATTCATTCAGACAACAACAGAAAATTGGGCAGAGGTGGGGCAAAGAGCACATGTGTGGCAGTTAAGGGAAAAAATGGGAAAACTCTTGAGACCTCCATATCTAAAATGGAGTAAATGAAGAAACCAGTCACTGAGATTCTCTATTTAGACCTAAAAGTGGGCTTTGAGGGGAAGTGTTGAGATTCACAAGATGAGGGCAGTAATGAAACACTCAAAGCCTCTCTCCAAACAGGTGCCTGGAAAGAGTCCTGACTAGATGTAAAAATTAAGATGGATCTGAGAACATGAATATACGAGGGCAGGGTCCTACCGTGTTGAAGCGGTAATAGATGAGATGCTTCAGGTCCTTGCACATGCGAATCTGCCGCATCAGCTTATATTTGTACCGGTACATGCCCGTCAGCTGCCCCACGTGGGCAAAGATATACTGCAATCCATCTGCCAGCTGCAACACAATTGCCCCATCAGGCTTTAAGCTAGAGCCAGATCCACGATCAGCCCAGGCTTCACCCAGCTTCCCCACCTGGAGCCAGGACTGGGAATTCCTAGCCTCACCTGGAAGGCATCCACATTGCCCAACCGATACTGCACATGGCTGTCCACCACCAGCTTAGTTAAGCGCAGAACCTCTCGACACAGATGGAAAGCATTCCCAAAACGAGATTTCTTTCGTTCCTGGAAAAGAGGCCAAGGACAGAAACAACATTTGTCAGCAATAGTCTGGACTGGATGTATGCCCTCCTTAGAGGCCAGAGCAAAGCCAGTCTATCCCTCAGCCCAGGAGACCCCTAAGGTCCAATGCAGGTACCTTGGTGGTGAGCGTCTTGACAGGCTTGAGGTTGAAGTTGTAGTCCAGGTGCAGATAGTTGAGATTCTTACGGTGAATGAGAAGGTTGAGCATGTTGTAGCCCTGGCGGCAAACCTGTAGCCCCACCTCCACCCAGTCCAGCTTTGTAGACTGAAAGAATTTGGTGGCTTTGAAAGAACGGAACAGATACCTGGGGTGGGAATAAGGAGTGAGAGTTAGACTCCTGATTATCTCTGGAACGGAAAAAGTCTGAGTAGGGGGGCTAGGGCACCTCACCTCTTCTTTTGTGCTTTAGGGGGCCGGTGCTTCAGGGCATTCAGCACATAGTACTTAAGCAGCTTCTGGTAGGAAACCCTCACTTTCACAGGCTGCCCAGCAGGACAATGCTCCCGATACCTGAAAAAACAAGCCCACCAGAGCTCAGCCCATCTCTCCTTCCAGCCGCTCTGCTAAAGGCTGCACGCCCACCCAGCTGGAGTCTTTCCTCCTGTACATCCACTACTATCCCCCCAGGTAGAAGCCTTACCAGTTCTTGACAAGGGGAATGTCTAGGGCCCGGCGGGTGCGACCAGAGCGTAGGTTGAAGGGCCGTGGGGCCCAAAGCAGGGCAATGCCATTGGCTGTATTGTCTGTGTAGAGAGGTGTGTCTTTCAAGAAGGGCTCCACAAACTCTGGGAGCTCAAACTCCTCGTCGTCATCTGGCAATGGTTCCTGACTCTGAAAGAAGAACCCCCGAGGGTTTATTTAGCTCCCGCTGATCTGGGCAGACACTTGGGATCAGAGGGAAACTCTCTGGGGCCAAGTACAGTGGCTACATCTGCCATGGAAACTGAGGTGCCTGACAAGAGAAGTCCTGAAGGGCCAAGGCAGCAGAGAACAAGGCAGGGCCAACCAGGAAAGCAAGCAGCACTCCTCACACCCCAACTGGCTCACCAGCAAAAGGTCTCCTAGAGGACCCCCCAATACCAGAAGAGGTGAATACTGCAATCACCTCCTGTCCAAGCTCCAAAAACTGGGCTTGGGGAAAGAGATCTGTTCATGTTAAGAACGTAATGGAACGTGGATCAACATCAAAAACATTATGCTAAGTGTTAAGACCCAGCCACAAAAGACCACATACTGTATGATTCCATTTATATGAAATGTCCAAAATAGGCAAATCTACAGTGACAGAAAGCAGATTAGCAGTTACCTAGGCAAGGAAGATTCAAGGGAAAGAGAGTGACTACTAATGGGTGCAGGGTTTCTCTTTGAGGAAATGAAAATGTTCTAAAATTAACTGTGGTGATGGTTGCACAAGTCTGTGAATAAACGAAAAACCACCGAATTATCCACTTTAAATGGGTGAATGTGTGGTAGTGAATTACAGCTCAATAAAGGATTAAAAAAAAAAAAAAAAAAGAACACATTGGAAACAGACCAGAATAAGACCACAAAGAGTCCCAGAAGAGAAATGATAAAACCCAAATGGATAATCATAGAAACAAGTTAATACCAATAACTTGGTCTGAGCCAAGTGCCAAACTCTCACGTTAGCTTACAGCTAGAGGGGAACACTTAAGGATGGAAAACATGTCTCCCTCTAGCTGAATTTTTATCTAGTAATGCTTCTGCCTGGACAGGAAGTCTCTCTTGAAGAGCTGAGGTCAAACGTCCCTTCCTCTCACCTTGACAGAGTGCCTATGGGAAATTGGGTTGATCAAAGGATCAAAGTAGAAAGCTGGCAAATCAGGATCCTCTGTTTTGATGAACACAACATTAGGAGTGTGGTACCTAAAATGAAAGAAGAGTCAGCCAAGGTTCTCCTGCCCTGGCCCAACCTAAACGCCCACCTCTCCTTCCCCCCAGCTGGGTTCTAGCTCTCTCACCAGGTGAGGTGGACGTGGTGTGGAAGGTTGTTGTACAAGTACGGAAAAGCAATCTTATACTCAGTGCGGATGGGCTGCCGGATGATGATCTTGTTAATATCATTGAATTCATTCCAGTCTTCATCCCTAGGGTGCAAAATCAAAGATGAGCAGACTAGTTGGGCAGTTTGGAAACTACAATGGGATCTTAAAGATCAAGATGAGATTTTATGGGGCTTCCCCGGTGCTGCAGTGGTTAAGAATCTGCCTGCCGGGCTTCCCTGGTGGCGCAGTGGTTGAGAGTCCGCCTGCCGATGCAGGGGACACGGGTTCATGCCCCGGTCTGGGAAGATCCCACATGCCGCGGAGCGGCTGGGCCCGTGAGCCATGGCCATTGAGCCTGCGCGTCCGGAGCCTGTGCTCCGCAACGGGAGAGGCCACAACAGTGAGAGGCCCATGTAACGCAAAAAAAAAAAAAAAAAAAAAAAAAAAAAAAAAAAAAAAAAAAAAAAGAATCTGCCTGCCAAGGCAGGGGGCACAGGTTCGAGCCATGGTCCAGGAAAATCCCACATGCTGTGGAACAACTAAGCCCGTGCACCACAACTACTGAGCCTGTGCTCTAGAGCCCACGAGCCACAACTACTGAGCCTGTGGGCTGCAACTACTGAAGCCCGTGAGCCTAGAGTCCGTGCTCCGCAACAAGAGAAGCCACCGCAGTGAGAAGCCTGTGCACTGCAACGAAGAGTAGCCCCCGCTCGCCGCAATTAGAGAAAGCCCAGTGCAGCAACAAAGACCCAATGCAGCCAATGAATGAATGAATGAATGAATGAATGAATAAGTAAATTAAAAAAAAAAAAGGACTTGATTTTGTTTAACCCAAGGTGCCTAAAATCTCTACTCTCTCCAACTTACTGTAGGTTGATGTCTCGGACAAGAGGCTCAAATTTGGGGCCTCCAGGAATGGCCATATTGAGTGCCTTGGAGGTAAAAAAGGCCTTCAGATCAAACAGATAGAAGTAATTGTCATCTACCAAGTCTGTCAGGAGCTGATTGGCCAGGCGGTAGAGAGTGGACATCATAGGCAGTGTGAACTGCCAGCGTTGGTAAGTGGAACCATTCACATACCTAGGGAAAAAAGAGGCCCGTGTCAGGTAGATATACTAGCTAGCCAAGCCATACTACCCACTGCTCTCCCAGGACCCCTTCTGGAGTTCCAAAACCCTCAGAGTTCCAAAACCCTCACAGGAGTGGTAACTCCAACCATCACTCACTTCCGGCTGTCCCTCAATGGCTGGTGGTCATAGAACCAGTCCAACACAGGGGCATCTTCCTCAGGGTCCAGCTCTAGCTGAATTGCCTCCAGTGGCTCAACATCTAGGATGTTATCAGCATAGTCCAAAGGCGGCTCCTCATCATCAAAAGGGGGGAAACGCATCCTCTTGAAATGCCTCCTGTCTCTTTTTTCTCGACGCATCATAATCCACATTGACCTGGAAGTCGACAATGTCACATAACGGTTTCTACCCACTGCCTCCACAACCACCACCACCACACACCACGTTCCAGCCCTTCTCACCCCCACTGGGAGATGTAGACAGGTTCAATGACCCAGGGAATCTCATTGACAAAGGAAATGGCTCCAGTGATGTGGTACAGCACAGGCACATCCCGAATCTGCTCCCAAGGCATAGGCATGTTCTCCAGGAGTTTGAGGACTGCATGGGGCATGTACTTTAGGGCACTGCAACAACAGAAAGATGATTAGAAGTGACAAGGTGTTCTGCTACCTGTGCCATGCAGAGAAGCCACAAGGTAGCACAGTATCACATTCCACAGAAAACCAGTCTTACAGTCCAAACCCCCAGAGTTAGTACACAGGCCCTCTGTGACCAGGAACTCTGCCTCCCCACCTCCAGCTGTGCCACTTTGCTTCTTAAACATCACTGTCCCACAATACTGGGTTTCAGTCCCTCTAAATCAACAGCTGTTCCCTTAACAGACAGCTTTTAGGCTACCTCACAGTCTATTCTCTCCGTAGCTTTCCATAAAAAATAATAAACTATTTACCACACTTTACTTTAACCATTGTCTATTATGTCACTAGGCTATAAGCTCCAGAAAGGCCATTACTTCCTGTTCACTGCTATATTCCTGGCACACAGCACAGATCTCAAAAATATTTTTGAAATAAAACTTCCACAGCTGTCTTAGACCAGTTCATTAAGTGGCTAACATTATTTAATTTATTTATTTATTTATTTATTTTATTGTATTTTATTTTATTCTTGGCTGCGTTGGGTCTTCGCTGCCGCGCGGGGGCTTTCTCTAGTTGCAGCAAGCAGGGGCTCCTCTTCGTTGAGGTGCATGGGCTTCTCATTGCGGTGGCTTCTCTTGTTGCAGAGCACAGGTTCTAGGCACGTGGGCTTCAGTAGTTGCGGCTCGCGGGCTGTAGAGCACAGGCTCAGTAGCTGTGGTGCACGGGTTTAGCTATTCCATGGCATGTGGGATCTTCCCAGACGACGGATCGAACCCTTGTCCCCTGAACTGGCAGGTGGATTCTTAACCACTGCGCCACCAGGGAAGCCCAGGTGGCTAACATTTTTGTGTAAAAATGGAAAAGGGATCTGCTAAGGCATTTGTAGCTGTACTCACCCACCTTGGGGACACAGAAAAACAAGAGTACAAAGACCTCAGGAGTTAACTACCCCCGAACCTGAAGATTCTGGTCACTTAGGAATTACAGGAAACAGGAATGTACAGGTGTCCTGCTCTTGGCTTTAACCTATTCAAAGATAGAGACATCTTATCAAAGCATCAACAGGACAAATTAAAAGCTCCAGTCCCAGATCAGGAAAAAAAATCAGGGCAATAAAGAACACAACTGAGAACTCTCCTGCACTGTTGGTGGGAATGTAAATTGGTACAGCCACTATGGAAAACAGTATGGAGGTTCCTTAAAAAACTAAAAACAGAGCTACCATATAATCCAGCAATCCCACTCCTGGGCATATATCCAAAGAAAAACATAATTCGAAAAGATACATGCACCCTGATCCTCACTGCTGCACTATTTACAATAGCCAGGACATGGAAACAACCTAAATGTCCATCGGCAGATGAATGGATAAAGATGTGATACATCTATACCATGGAATATTACTCAGCCATAAAAAAGAATGAAATAATGCCATTTGCAGCAACATGGAGATTGTCATACTGAGTGAAGTAAGTCAAAGACAAATATCATATGATATCGCTTATATGTAGAATCTTAAAAAATAGTGGTACAAATGAACTTATTTACAAAACAAACAGAGTCACAGATGTAGAAAACAAACTTATGCTTACCAAAGAGGAAGTGGGGGAGGGATAAACTGGGAGACTGGGATTGACATACACACACTACTATATATAAAACAGATTACTAATAAGAACCTACTGTTGGGACTCCCCTGTTGGTCCAGTGTGTAAGACACTGTGCTCCCAACGCAGGGGCTCAGGTTTGACCCCTGGTCAGGGAAATAGATCCTACAGGCATGCCGCAACTAAGAGTTTGCATGCCGCAACTAAGAGTTTGCATGCCGCAGCTAAGAAGAAGCCCATGTGCTGCAACTAAAGATCCTGTGTGCTGCAACTAAGACCCGGCGCGACCATAATAAATTTAAAAATAAAATACAAAAAAAAGAATCTACTGTACAGAACTCCACTTAATACTCTGTAATGACCTATAAGGGAAAAGAATCTAAAAAAGAGTGGATATATATATATACGTATAACTGATTCACTTTGCTGTACAGGAGGAACACAACGTTGTAAATCAACTACACTCCAATAAAGATTAATTTACCTAAAAAAAAAAAAAAAAAAGCAAAACTGGAAGATCTGGAAATTATGACAAAATTCTAGTGATTTTCTCCCTTCTTTGATAACCACTCAGATGAGCTGTCACCGAACATTAAAGTCCCAAAATGATAAAGCAGCTATCTAGGACTGAAATGTAAGAGACAGGGAGAAGGGAAAGGGGCCAAACTCCAAATGAAATACTTCCAGCATGCTCCTTACCCCAAGTACACCCTTTTGTCATGGCGAAACTTCCTGTTGGTCATGTCTCCATGGTCTCGAATGATCTTCCTGACATGTTCTGGAGGCATGTCTTCCTTTTGAGCATCCACAAATCCAAACTTCCGCTTTTCCGCATAGCGCTTGGCCTGCAATTGCTGCCATTTTCGGGCTACAAGGACACCTCAGTTTAAAGAACTGCACACCCTTAGCCTAACCACCCCCGCTTCTTGCCCTAGGGTAATCTCCTGTCAGGATGTATGACAGAGGGCAGGCACCCGGCAGAAGCACTCCCTGACAATTCTTTTGTCTACTCGCTCTGGTTTATTTTTTTTCTTCATCACATTTATCATTGCCTAGCATTTCTGTCATAACATAATTAAAGTTTTTTTTTGTTTTTGTTTTTGTTTTTTGCGGTACGCGGGCCTCTCTCACTGTTGTGGCCTCTCCCGTTGCGGAGCATAGGCTCCGGATGCGCAGGCTCAGCGGCCATGGCTCACCGGCCCAGCCACTCCGCGGCATGTGGGATCTTCCCGGACCGGGGTACGAACCGGTGTCCCCTGCATCGGCAGGCGGACTCTCAACCACTGCGCCACCAGAGAAGCCCTTAAAGTTTTTTTTTACTGTCCATCTCTCTCACTGCAACTTAAACCCTGTAAGGGAAGGGGTTTTGTCTGTATCGCTATTGTATCCTCATTGTCTGGATCAGTGCCTGCAAATAATAGACGCTTTTACTTTTTTTAAGTAGATGGTTTTAGAGACTTGATTAGATGTAAAAAATAAATGGGGGCCAATAAGTGCACTAACACCTAATGTTTTGACACTTGCCAAAACGGGGAAAGGGGCCAAACCCGCTGCGCGCACGCGCACACCCGCCCCCAGGTGCCGCTCCCGCACGCTTTCTTCACCTTTCTCCTGAAGCTTCTCCTCCGACATGTAGTCTGGCAGCGGGGCTAGAGGGCCAGGCACCGGGTTACCCGGCCCTCGGTAAGGAAATACTCCGGCCATACCCGGAGAATCTGGGGAGCAGCGAAAGAAAAAAATTAACGACAGGGCCCGGGCCCGCAAGAGGGGCAGCAGGAACACGTCGAAACCCACGGCCTGCAGTTCCGCCTCGCTCAGAGTGCGTCAAGCCCGGCCCGATCCCTCCGGCCGTTCAGCTCGACCCCAGCCGCGCCTCCCGCAGCCCGGCCCTTAAAGCCCGCCACGTACCCCTACAGCCCCTCACACAGACAGCCGCTTCCCTGCAGGGCAATGGCGGCAAGCCGACGTCCGCTCCGCGTTGCTAAAGCCCGGAAGTGCGCGACGCGGTTTCAGCAGTTGACCCAATAGGCGCCGGCGTGCTCAGACGGATTAGAGAGCTCACCAATTAGAATTGCGATTCGTGCCGGAGGGGGCGGATCCATGGGCGGAAATATTTGGACGCGAGGGGGTGTGGTCGGAATAGGGGCAAGCCCCGCCTTCCGCGTTTCTGGAGCTGTCTCTGGGGCCTCAGCAGCGGCTCGCGTCCGTCCGACAGAAGCCCAAGCTTCCAGAGTTTTACTAAATTTGTCGAAGTTTGCACATTATTCTGTGTCTAGTCTCATATATGTAGACTTGAGGTGCAGTACTAACTCCGAGTCAATCAGTCTTTTGTTCATGCATTCATTCATTCATTCAACAATCATTTACTGAATGCCTACTATTGTATCAAGCGTTGGGTTGGGGGGTGAAGAGGGGAAGGGGGTGGGGGCGCCGGAGGCGGGGGGGTGGGAGGGGGAAGCCAACCTCAAGGAGCTCCCCAAGAAACTGGGTGGTAGACGAGAACCCAGGCTCTCACAATGCCCTGTGATGGGAATTCGGGGCCAGGGTATATAACCCTGCCTATCATGTCAAGGAGGAGTTAGTCAATGAACCTACAAAAGTAAAAGAGGTCTTGGGGAACAACATTGCCAGGTGTTTTTCCGCCTCCCTCTCCATTCCTATTTTCTCTCTCTGGCAACGACTACCCTATGAAGTGTATAATGAACACCCTATAAATGCTTCTTGACTCCCTCAGGCTCTGTCTATGTCTTGCTGCTTGAATTGCCCTCCAACTCCTGCCTTGTTTTAATTTTCATGCCTCTTGCTCTATTTTCTGATAACAACTTTGAATCTGACTTAACAGATAAGTTTGTTTGAACTCACACCAAGTTTATTGTGGAGGATACAGAGGACTTGTAACCCATACAGGTTCTTCGTCTAGTTGGGAATTTGGGACTCAAAAGAGAAAATGAGAAATATGCAAAGGAGAGTCCAGGCAAATACCGGCTGGTGTGGAGGTTCATATAGTTCAAAGAAGAGAGAGGAGCATTATTAAAAATGTGATGGAGGTGGGGGATATGAAGGATTTGAGGAGGTAGAGAAAGAGGAAGGAAAAAGAAATCCCAGGTGGTGGTAACTACTAGGGTTAGAGTTTAGAAAGAGAAACAAGCATGGCATGTTAGGAAAACAGCCAGCCAATCAACCTGGCTGCAATAGAAAGTGCAGCAGCATCTTTATGATGTTCATCATCGTCACTGTAGTGAAGTCCTTACCACTTGTATAAGGTCCACTATGTGCCAGGCATTATTCTAAAACCTGGTAAAATTCTAATATTGTCTGTTTTCATTAATACTGTTGTACTAATGTCAATTTCCTAGTTTTGATTGTCCTACTATTGTTATGTAAGAAGTTCTCAGGTGTGTGAAGAGTACACAGGAACTCTCCGTACTATTTTCTAAACAGCATTATTGAGAAATAATTTGCATTCCATAAAGTTCACCTGTTTAAAGTATACAATCCAATGTTTTTTAGTATATTTACAGAATTGTGCAATTATCTCTACCTAGTTCCAGAACATTCTCATCATTCCCAAAAGAAACCTTGTACTCCTTAGCACTCACTCCCCACTTCCTCCCACCTCCTACTCCTCAGCCCTAGGCAACTACTAATCTACTTTGTGTCTCTACAGATTTGCTTGATCTGGATATTTCATGTAAACGGTATCATAGAATAGTGACTCTTGTCACTTTGTGACTGGCTTCTTTTACTTAGCATGTTTTTGAGGTTCATCCCTGTTGTAACACATATATATTTTCTTTGTAGAAATGTCTTTTCAGATCCTTTGCCCATTTAAAAATTGAGTTGTCTTTACATTTTTTAGATGCAAGTTCCCTGTCATATATATGATATGCAAAATTTTTCTCCTGTTTTTTGAATTATCTTTTCACTTTCTGGATGGTATTCTTCGAAGCAAAAAAGTTTTTAATTTGCATAAAGTCTAACTCATCAAATCTTCTCTTCTATTGCTTATGATTTCAGTGTCAAATCTTAGAAATCATTGCCTAACCCAAGTCACAAAGATGTAATCCTATGTTTTCTTCTAAGAGTTTTATAGTTTTAGTTCTTACCTGTAGGTCTATGATTCCCTTTGAGTTTATTTTTGTGTGTGGTGTGAGATAGGAGTCAAAATTCATTCTTTTGCATGTGGATATTCAGTTGTTCCAGCACCATTTGTTAAAAAGGCACTCTTTCCTCTCTGTCAAAAATCAACTGACCATTTGTTTGTTTCTGGACTCTCAGTTCTATCCCATCGATCTTTATGTTTATCTTTATGCACTCTGTGCTATTTTTGCAACTTCCATATGAGCCTAAAAGGTATTTCAAAACAAAAAGTTAATAAATAAATCAGCGAATTTAACCCTCAAAACAACCTTACAAAATAGGTATTATTATCCTCATTTTACTTATGAGAAACCCAGACACAGAAAGTTTGAGTAGGGACTTTTCTGGTGGTCCAGTGGTTAAGAATCCGCCTTCTAATGGAGGGGAAGTGGGTTCGATCCTTGGTTGGGGAACTAAGATCCCGCAAGCGGCGTGGCGAGACAAAAAAAAAAAAAAAAAAAGTTGAAGTCCGACTCTCCCCTTGGCCTCTCATACACATGTACACCCTTCCACTACCCCACCCTCTCAGTATGATTACATTATTCTTTTGGTGAGACTAATACTCAATATTTACATAATTGTGCATGCAGTAATAATAGCTAGCCCTTATATAGCATTTACTCTGTATTAGGCACTATTTTTTAAAATGCTTTTTATGTTTATTTTTATTTTTTTACTGAATTATAGTTGATTTACAGTGTTGTGTTTTTTAAATTAATTAATTAATATATTTATTTTTGGCTGCCTTGGGTCTTCGTTGCTTCACGTGGGCTTTCTCTAGTTGCCACAAGCAGGGGCTACATTTCCTTGCGGTACGTGGGCTTCTCATTGCGGTAGCTTCTCTTGTTGTGGAACACAGGCTCTAGGCATGCTGGCTTCGGTAGTTGTGGCACGCGGGCTCAGTAGTTGTGGCTCACGGGCTTAGTTGCTCCTTGGCATGTGGGATTTTCCCGGACCATGGCTCGAACCCGTGTCCCCTGCATTGGCAGGCAGATTCTTAACCACTGCGCCACCAAGGAAGCCCCCCAGGCACTTTTCTAAGCACATTAACATTAATTCATTTACTTCTCATGATAATCCTATTATTATCATTCCATTATACAGGTGAGGGTACTGGGGCACAGAGAAGTCAAGTAACTTGCCTAAGACCACATAGCTAATAAGTGGAAAATCTGGGATTTAAATCCAAGTAGTCTGGCTCTAAAAGCCATGACCTAGTGTACCCTCCCCAGCTTTCTGTGAAGGACACAGTATTGGAGTACGTGCCCAGCCTCTGAGATGATCATTTATTTCCCAGGTCTTCAGATACAGCCCTACCCCTTGCTAAGGATCCAGGCTACAGGGAGGAAACCTGCACCTCTCCTCACCCTTCCCTCTAAGTTTTTGTTTGTTTGTTTGTTTTTGGTTTTTTTTTTTTTTTTTGGCTGCTCCGGGTCTTAGTTGTGGCCTGCAGGATCTTAGTTCCCTGACCAGGGTTCGAACCCGGGCCCCCTGCACTGGGAGCGCGGAGTCGTAACCACTGGACCCACCAGGGAAGTCCCCACCCCCCTTAAATTATTATCTCTCCCACCCCTCTGTCGAGTGCCCTCACCCCCACTGCCTTCTCTCTGTCCTCAGTAATTTACATGAAGTTAAAATGTAAAAAAATAAAAATCATGCAAAAAACTTTATTATGCCTGTCTATACAGATGGTACCCACAGATTTGCAGCTTTTTCAAGTAGTAAGCTATGATTACATTTATTTTCCTATGCAACTGTTTGTTTTGCCCATAGTTAATAGCTGCATTTGCTTAGCTTTCTATGGATTCTGCCAACTTCTCCTCTGGCTCTTCATTAGTTTTTAAATCTCTTTTAAAATGTTCAGACATATAAGGTAGTCTATCAATTTCACCTTCCTCCTCAAAAAAAAGGCTTTCCCAGAGCTTTGTGACCTGCTGTAGTATATATCAGTTTCCCTCTCTGCTGGTTGTACAGCTCTCTTCCTAGGATTCCCCTTCACCAATCGAACGGTGAAGTTCTTCTCTTCTGTGTTGGATCTCCTGTTTTCTATATCTGGGTCTTCCTTTTTCTTTTTTTTACATCTTTATTGGAGTATAATTGCTTTACAATGTTTTGGTAGTTTCTGCTGTACAAAAAAGTGATTCACATATATTTAAAAATGGTTAAGATGGTAAATTTTATGTTATGTATATTTTATCACAAAAAGAAAGAAAAAAAAATGGAGAGAATATATTTGATATCACTTGTTTAGCCACTGAATGTTTCTGGAGTGATATGCAAGAAGATGACAAGGGCTGCCTCCAGGGAAAGCAAATAAAGTTTTTAAAATGGGCTTCTTATTAAAGCTGCTACACAATTTTCACTGGGGTCCAGCACCTAATGTTACATATTTGTTGCTCTAGGGCAAAGGTCAGCAAACTACAGCCCACAGGCCAAATTCAGCTTGAGTCCTATTTTGGTAAATAAAGTATAATATGAACATAAAAAAAAAAGTGATTCAGCTCTATGTATACATATGTCCCCATATCCTCTCCCTCTTGCACCTCCCTCTCACCCTCCCTATCCCACTCCTCTAGGTTGTCATAAAACATCAAGCTGATCTCCCTGTGCTATGCAGCTGCTTCCCACTAGATATCTATTTTACATTCGGTAGCGTATATATATCAATGCTACTCTCTCACTTCGTCCCAGCTTACCCTTCCCTGCCCCACCGTGTCCTCAAGTCCATTCTCTAAGTCTGCGTCTTTATTCCTGTCCTGCCCCTATGTTCTTCAGAACCATTGTTTTTTTTAGATTTCATATATATGTGTTAGCATATGGTATTTGTTTTCCTCTTTCTGACTTACTTCATTCTGTATGACAGACTCTAGGTCCATTCACCTCACTACAAATAACTCATTTTCATTTATTTTTATGGCTGAATAATATTCCATTGTACATATGTGCCACGGCTTCATTATCCATTCATCTGTCAATGGATATTTAGGTTGCTTCCATGTCCTGGTTATTGTAAATAGTGCTGCAATGAACATTGTGATACATGTCTCTTTTTGAATTATGGTTTTCTCAGGGTATATGCCCAGTAGTGGGATAACTGGCTCATATGGTAGTTCTATTTTTAGTTTTTTAAGGAACCTCCATACTGTTCTCCATAGTGACTGTATCAATTTACTTCCCACCAACAGTACAAGAGGGTTCCCTCTTCCTTTTTCTTGATTGTCTCCCTCATTTTGATGGAGTGTATTTTCTAGCAGTTTTCTGAGAAGGGTACATGGAAGATAACGTTTTTTGGACTTTGCATGTCTGAAAATACCTTTATTCTGCCCTCATACTTGATTGATGGTTTGGCTGGGTAACAGACTCTACTTTTAAATAATTTTCTTTCCAATTTTTGGTGAAATTACTCCATTGCCTTTTAGCTTCTGGTGTGATGTTTAGAAGTTCGATGTCATTTTGATTCCCGGTGTTTATACATAACTTTTCCCTCCGCTCTGAAGCATTAATCTCAATGTTCTGAAATTTAATTCTGTTGTTGCTTGATGTGAATCTACTTTCTTTCACTATTCTGGGAATTCCATGGATCCATCAATATGGCAACTCGTGTTCTTTGGTTTTGAACTTTTTCTTTCATGATTTCACTGATGATTTCCTTTTTATTTTTATTTTATTTTTAAGAAGGAATTTCCATCTTCAGGAAACAACTTTATTTATTTATTTATAAATTTATTTATTTATTCATTTATTTTTGGCTGTGTTGGGTCTTTGTTGCTGTGTGTCGGCTTTCTCTAGTTGTGGTGAGCGGGGGCTACTCTTCGTTGCGGTGCGTGGGCTTCTCATTGTGGTGGCTTCTCTTGTTGTGAAGCACGGGCTCTAGGCACGTGGGCTCAGTAGTTGTGGCTCGCGAGCTCTAGAGCGCAGGCTCAGTAGTTGTGGTGCACGGGCTTAGTTGCTCCAAGGCATGTGGGATCTTCCCAGACCAGGGCTTGAACCCACGTCCCCTGCACTGGCAGGCAGATTCTTAACCACTGCGCCACCAGGGAAGTCCTCTTTTTTCTTTTTTTTCCCTCAGTTTTCTTTCTGGGACTCCCATTATTTTGATGTTGGGTTTCTTGGACTGGTACCATGATTGTCTCATTTTTGTCCCTAATATCTTCTTTCTGGGAGATTTTCTCAACTTTATCTTCCAACTCTTCCATGAATTTTTCATTTCCAATATCACACTTTTAAATTTCATATACTCTGTTTAGTTCTGTCTGAATTCTTTTTTAAATTTTGGTAGTATATTATTTCATGCTTATGATATATTCCCTTATCTCTCTGAGGAAAATAATGAGTTTTTCTGAAGTTTTATTCTCCATGAATAGTCTTTGCTTTCTCTGTGTTTTCCCATTTTTCATATTCTACATATTTCATGTTAGAGGCTCTCCTCAAGTGCTCATAATTGGTCCTTCAATTAAACTCGTAATAAATACTTCCAATGAAGACAGAAAGATTTGACCTAATTGTAGGGGGAGGGTCATGGAAATGTCTTTAGGAAAAGAAATGTTGGAAATGAGCACTGAGAAGTGAGAATGTATAAGATAAAGGGGGTGGAATAGGAGGAGGGGAGCCAGGAAGATGGAAACAGGGGAGAATGGATAGCCTACCAGGCACTGGGCATTGTCTGTGCAAGGTCCTGAGAAAGGAAGGAGCATGGCATATTTTATTTTATTTATTTATTTATTTATTTATTTATTTAGGCTGCATTGGGTCTTCGTTGCGGTACGCAGGCTTCTCATTGCAGTGGCTTCTCTTTTTGCGTGCAGAGCACAGGTTCTAGGCACATGGGCTTCAGTAGTTGTGGCACATGGGCTCAGTAGTTGTGGCACACAGGCTTAGTTGCTCCGTGGCATATGGGATCTTCCCGGACCAGGGCTCGAACCCGTGTCCCCTGCATTGGCAGGCGGATACTTAACCACTGCACCACCAGGGAAGCCCCCATAGCATATTTTATAAACTGAATAAAGGCACACAAAGAGTGAAACAGGGAATTCCCTGGCAGTCCTGTGGTTAGGACTCAGCGCTTTCACTGCCGTGGCCAGGGTTCAAACCCTGGTCAGGGAACTAAAATCCTGCAAGCCATGTGGCGTAGCACACACACAAAAAAGAGTGAAACGGAAATTACCATGAAATGAATCTGGAGAGTAGACAAGGGGAGACCATGAAGAAGCCTACAGGTCATATCATGAATTATGCCCCTACCTAATAAAGGAGGAGCCACTGGATGGTATTAAGCAGGGGAATGACATGATCCAATTTGTATTTTAACAATCACAGGGGCTTCCCTGGTGGTGCAGTGGTTAAGAATCCACCTGCCAGTGCAGAAGACACAGGTTTGAGCCCTGGTCCGGGGAGACCCCACATGCCGTGGAGCAACTAAGCCCGTGCACCACAACTACTGAGCCTGCGCTCTAGAGCCCGCAAGCCACAACTACTGAGCCCATGTGCCACAACTACTGAGCCTGCGTGCCACAGCTACTGAAGCCCGTGCGTCTAGAGCCTGTGCTCTGCAACAAGAGAGGCCACCACAATGAGAAGCCCGCTCACCACCACAAAGAGTAGTCCCGGCTCGCTGCAACTAGAGAAAGCCTGCGCGCAGCAACGAAGACCCAACGCAGCCAAAGATAAATAAATTAATTTATTTTTTTAAAAAAAATCACAGGGCTTCCCTGGTGGCGCAGTGGTTAAGAGTCCGCCTGCCGATGCAGGGGACACAGGTTCGTGCCCTGGTCTGGGAGGATCCCACATGCCGCGGAGCAGCTGGGCCTGTGGGCCATGGCCACTGGGCCTGCACATCCGGAGCCCGTGCTCCGCAACGGGAGAGGCCGCAGCAGTGAGAGGCCCGCGTATCGCAAAAAAAAAAAAAAAATCACAGACGGACCGCTAAGTGGAAAATAGTCATGAGGCTATCATCATGCCACCCAGGGTAGAGATGATGGTGACTACAACCAGGGTGGGATAAAAGAAATGGAAAGGAATGAATGAATGTGAAAGCCATTCTGAACTCAGTGATTAACTGGACTTGTTGGGGGGTGGGGGAGGTGGAGTGGCATGGCTTGAGGATGATTCTTTTTTTTTTTTTTTTTTTTTGGAGGATGATTCTTAAGTTCCTGTTTTATACAGTGAGTTTAGGGCAGTGCTGTGCACAGACCAGGAGCATACAGGAAAGGGTACAGGTCTGGGAGGAAATATGCTGGACATCCCTTGGATGTCAGGATGCAACAATCCCCTCCTCTCCAGGTTGTCAGTTCATTCTTAGTCTGTGGGTCATTGGCTGAACCGTTTCTACATCCCTTACCTCTGGTATCCCTCCTTTGGATAACTCCAATTTTTCCAGTTTTCCACTTTAACAAAATCCTCATTGCAGGCTCCCTGTAGCCTGGTCCCTGACTTGTCTACTCACTATTATATCTCCTATGTTCGAGCACATAGTAGGATGTTCATAAATACTTGTTGAAAAGAGAAATAAGGTGGAGTGTGCCAGTAATAGTTAGAGCCACAAAATAGAATGTCACATCTTCCTGGATCATAAAACTGACAGTTTCACTTGACATTTTGTAAAATTTAAAAAAAAATTCAAGTATTATACTTTTAAGTTATTTCAAATGTTATTTTATATTAAAAGAGATAGATAGGAAAAGATTTTGAAGCAGAATGCAAAGTTCACATGAATTTTTAAAATTCAATATATGTCAAGGAAATGCAGCTGCCCTAGGCTAGGCTCCCCCCGCCATTTCCTCCATCCCCCCAGTCCCCCACCCTTGCTTGCTGCCAGGGTGGAAATATTTGGATTCTAGGAAGAGCCAGGGTTAGGGACGGAAGGGCAGGAGCTTGAGGAAAATGATGGTTGGACAAGCTGCCGAGGAGAGGGAGACAAGGGCTGATTGGCGGTGCTGCTCTGGGCCAGTGCAGCAGCAGTCAATTGTGGCATCCCTGTTCCTGGGCTTCTCTGTCCTCTAGCAGTGCCCTGACCTGGGATCCGGGACAGAGAGAGCCTCTGTGCCAGTCTCTCAGCCTCTGGGATTAGCAGTGCCAACCGGTGAAGTTCAAGGAGGTGAAGGAATCCTTCCAAAGGCACAGGCAGGCCGGCCAGAGCGAGGGGGCAAAGTCTAACCCAAAGGAATCATTTACCATCCCTGGAATGTCAGTTACTACCCCAGAGCCTGTTTTGGGGGGATTTGAGTGGTGGTAGGTGGGGAAGAACCCCCGCAGGGCCCATCATTTCCACTACAAGAATGAACTCCCTTTCTTCTACTTCTAAATGCAGCCCACGTGGCCTGCCTTCTTATCTCAGTTGAAAGAGTTCACTCAGTCTGAGAATCACTTCCTTGTCTGCTTCCTGTGGAAGGTGTGGCCAGGGAAGTTTTGTCCCCCACCTGGTTAGAGGCAGGGAACGAATGTGCTCTCAACACTGAATTAACACTGTTCACGTCTGCAGGGGAATGCCGAAACGGACCTCTGCCCTGCACGGTTACTGCATTCCTGAAAAGTGCAGAAATCGATACGATACTTGGTGAATAGAAGTCTGGCTTTCCAACCGAAGAAGCATCCTGACTTATAAATACCACCTCAGACGCAATTTATCTGATTTGACTGATGTTCAGTTGTCAACTTTCTACCTTGAAGTTTCTCCATTCCTCAGCCTTCCCATAAAGAAAGGGGCAAAATGGTGTATAAGAAGGATCCCTGGATTCTACTTCTGGCTGTGCCACAAACTAGCTGGGTGTACTTGGATAAGTCACTTAACTTTTCTAGGCTTTAATTTTCTGTAAGGGAATTCCGTGGCGGTCCAGTGGTTAGGACTTGGCGCTTTCACTGCTGGGGTCTGGGTTCGATTCCTGGTCAGGGAACTAAGATACCGCAAGCCGAGCAGCACAACCCCCACCAAAAAAAAAGATTAAAAAAAATGAAATGGTAAGATAATCTCGAAGGTGATGTATTAATAAAGACTCACTGTTACAAGCGAAAAAAATTAACTCATACTCAAGCAAGTCTGGGAGCTGTTTATTTATTTTTGGCTGTGTTGGGTCTTTGTTGCTGCGTGCGGGCTTTTCTCTAGTTGCGGCGAGTGGGAGCTACTCTTCGTTGCGGTGCGTGGGTTTCTCATTGTGGTGGCTTCTCTTGTTGTGGAGCACGGGCTCTAGGCGCACAGGCTTCGGTAGTTGTGGCTCTTGGGCTCCAGAGTGCAGGCTAGAGCTTAGTTGTGGCACATGGGCTTAGTTGCTCCGCGGCATGTGGGATCTTCCCGGACCAGGGCTCGAACCCGTGTCCTCTGCACTGGCAGGCGGATTCTTAACCACTGAGCCACCAGGGAAGTCCAAATCTGGGAGTTGTTTGAATTGTGTAACTGAATGGTCCAGGGGAAGTTCTTGCTTCAGGCAGAGTTTGATCCAGATATTTAAATGATGCTAGAAATCTCTCTCCATATTTGAATTCTCTTTTTCTGTCTTGGCTTCATGCTCAGGGAAGCTGTCTTACATCAACCTACTGGCCTAGCAATGTTAGCACACAGTGCATCTCAGCCAAAAGTTGTAGCAGACGGCAAGGTGCTGAAACTCATAGCTTTGCTTACGTCATGAGCTCATCTCAGGGAAAGAGGATATGGTGTTCTGATTGGCTACGCCTGAGTCACATGCCCTTTGAAGGGGGAGTGATAGAGGAGCTAGGCAGGTAAAAGTAGCAGATGTTGGACACAGGTGCTATCATAGAAAATAAACATACATATGGGCTTAAGTCCAGGCCCTGTCACTAACTAGCTAGGTAATCCTGAGGAAATTACCTTGGTTTCCTCATCTGAAAAATAGGCTGCGTCTGTATTGTGTGGGATTAAATGAGAGAAGGTATCCAAAGGTACCTCGTGAGGTACGAGCACAACACATGTTCAGCCTAGGATGCTATGACTTGAAGTTAAAGATACTAAACAAATACTTTACTTCAATAAAGGAACAGTTCTTTAAAGAATAACTTTCCTTGTGTAATCTCCTGTAGAGTGAGGGCTCCTAATCTTCAGCCAAACAAACACAGATTTGATATACAACAATGCTTTGACAATTCAGTTATGGAGATTTCTGTTTAGAAAAGAAAAAAGACTTTCTTTTTTTTTTCTGGCCACACTGCGTGGCTTGCAAGAATCTTAGTTCCCTGACCAGGGATCCAGCCCTCGCCCTTGGCATTGAAAGCGCGGAGTCCTAACCACTGGACCGCCAGGGAATTCCCTAATTTTCTTGTTAACTCAAGATAAATTTAGCTAAAAGCTTCTTTTGGGTTCAACTCTTGGCATTTGAGAATCACTATAAATTGTCTGAATCCATTCTCTTGCTCTAAATCCATTCTACTGAATACATTTGATTTGTCTTTTCATAGTAGAGGATCTTAGAACACTTAGGGCTTTAAAAAAAAAATACATTTATTTATTTATTTATTTATTGCTGCATTGGGTCTTCGTTGCTGCGTGCGGCCTTTCTCTCTAGTTGCAGCGAGAAGGGGCCACACTTTGTTGTGGTGTGCGGGCTTCTCATTGCGGTGGCTTCTCTTTGTTGCAGAGCTCGGGCTCTTGGTGCACAGGCTTCAGTAGCTGTGACACGTGGGCTCAGTAGTTTTGGCTCATGGGCTCTAGAGCGCAGGCTCAGTAGTTGTGGCGCACGGGCTTAGTTGCTCTGCAGCATGTGTGATCTTCCCGGACAAGGGCTCGAACCCCTGTCTCCTGCATCGGCAGGCAGATTCTTAACCACTGTGCCATGAGGGAAGTCCCCACTTTAGGGCTTTGTAGGTCAAAGAGTTAGTGCCAAGAGATCTTCTCACAGCAAATGCTGGATCTTCCATGATCCAGCATGCATTATAAACTAGGATACGACTGGAGCCAAGAAAAGTGACTCAAAGTAACCATACTCACAAAAGACTGATGCTATTATTTGTATAGCAATTTATTAATTTTTGATCAGGATAGTGTTCTGAGACCATAAAATACCAACGTTTCCCATCCAGGAAAGCCCCTCCCCTGTGCCAGAAGACAGAATTCATTAGCCAGTAGCTCAGTAGGCATGGATGGAATCAGTCTTGAGGACCACTTCACTGGGCCATGGTGAGGTCTGACAGAGCACCACCATGGTGACCCAACTCATTGTACCAAACACAGCATCTGCCAACCTCTGCAGTTTTGAGCTTCTCTTTTCCAGGCTCCCAGTTGACGATTGCTCTTTGATTCCCATCATCTCATCTCTATCTGGTCCACCATCTATAACTGGTCCAGTTGATGAGACGTCCACTGAATTATAATCACGATCCCAGTCCTGCCTTCCTGAAGTTTCACTGGGTCTCCACGATGGAAATTTGTGTGGGATCCCGAATTCTTCAAGTGTCCACTTATGTCCTACCTGCACAGGTAGCTAATCCCTTCCTGTATGGGTTTTACTAGTTAACCCACAGAAATAGCCATATTTCCCTAATGGTCAAGTTCTTGGGCACCCTTCATAGATACTACCAAGTTTTCCCAAGAAGGGAACTCACTTGGACCATGAATTCATGGCAGTGGCAAAAGAAAAGGTGTAGGGCTGGGAATGAATCAATATTGACATGAACACATAGGGAACAGATTCCTCCCACGGGTTTGTCACATTTCTTTTTCTTTGAAAGCTGAAAACAATGTTTTCGTTAATCAAGGCATTTGGTTAAAATGGCAGATGGAGGTCTGAAGATACTACTTCCGTTAAGGACAAACTCTGACAGAATTCTGCTTCGTTTCTCTACCTCAGCTTCCACACCTTTGCATCTCTGGTTTTAGTCTGATTACATTCAAGCCCTCTGCTCTTGTTTTCTGCCTGCGTTTACTTCCAACTGTCGCAGTTTCTCCTCAGTCTCTGTTCATCATTTCCCCCCTTTGTGCTTTGGTCTTAATGACTCTCTGATGGGGATATCTCACAACCCCTCTCTCTCTTTTATCCCGTCTCTACGATGCTTTTTCCTCTCTCCATCTCTGTGCTCCCTCCTTTTCCTTGTTCCTTCCTCTGGATGTTTATTTCACCATTCTGCCCTCCCCCACCCCCGTTTGCTGTGCTTCTCTTCAGTCCCTTTGCTTATTCTTCTGTCATTTCACATCCCCGATGCTTACTTCTCATCGTCCTACCAGTCTCTGCCTCTCAGTTCCTGTCAACCCGTCTCTGTGTTGTGCACTGTAGCTGTTTGTCCTTTGTCTTTCTGCCCGTCTCCAACTCAACATATTGCCTGCTTTTTCTGTCAATGAATCTTTCCATTGACTGCCTCCTCCACCTTCTGTTCTTCTGCTTCTCAGCTCCCCTGACTCATCCCCCTCATCTCTATTTCCACCTCTCTCTCGTCTCCCTGTGCTAATCTACCAGCCACTATTACCTCTGTCTCCCGGGAGTCTGGTGGTTCCTCCTTGTCACTCACTCTCCCTGTTTCACTGTCTAGACTATCTGTACCTTCCACCTTGGGGATCCCTTCCTGTCAGCCTTTATTTCCATTTTGCTTGTCCTCTTTGTTTATGACCATTTAACCAATTCTATGATTTTCGTTCTTCTCCGCATCTATAACAGACTTTCTCTATTTCTGCCAAGGATTCTGTCTTGCCCTCCATCTCTCTTCGTCTCTGTGTCTTCTCTGAAGCAAATCTTTTTCTTTCTATCTGTCCTTCAATCAGTATATGTCTGTTGCTTTCATTCCCTTTGTCTCTCTCGAGCTCCACTTTATGCGTTCATCTTCCTGCCTCTTGCTCTTGCTCATGTATCTTTTCTGTGGATAATTAAGGGTTATCTATTTCTGTCCATTGTTTAGTAGAATAGCAACTTTAATCTGCTTAACTTCCCATAACCTGGATGTTCTGCCTGAAGAAGGGAGGGGTCTTGTGCAACAGAAAAAAATGCAGTAGAAGCAGCAGGGGACAAAGGGGAGCTTGCAGATGAATCCCAGAAGAGTCAGATATTCCTTAATTCCTCTGCAGCCGAGTGGAAGCCGTACCTCATCGGCTGCCTCTGCCCTCATTCTTCCATGAAAGCCTGGCCCTGAGAAGACCCTACACTGGGCACCCAGAATGGGTGGCTGAGTTCCTGCTATGGCTCTGGACTTCAGTATAGGACTAGGGTGAAGTACAAACAGAATAGTGTGACTTTGAGAACCAGAAATATCACCAGCAATTGTTGTGGTCCAATTTCTTCTGTCTCTTGGCAACCGTTACGTCCATCCCTACTGGCTACGCATAGCACCTGTTCACCTGTTGCGCCCTCCTCCCTCTGCCATCATTTGGTCATAGGTGAGGTCTCTCTTCTCTCCAATTCCACCCCTTTGGTACTAGATCTCTCTCTGATCCTAGTAGGACTTCATCTTTCCTCATCCATTCCTGGGCTAAAGCGAAGGGTCTCTGTTCCCATTGGCAGTTTCATCCAGCTTCATGCCTCCTGCCACCCTTTATTGGTAACACAGGCTATACCTCTGGAGTTAGTTTGCTGGAAAGGGCGGGTCAACTGATGATGGGATTCAGTGAACAATAGCCCAGGTTCCCACACACCCATGAATATTAGCATTTCTTCTCAGATCCTAGGAATGCAGGAGTTAGCTGGAAGAGGAACTGAGTTACTGAAAACCCAGTCCAGGCCTTACCCCTGGGGGACAGTGCATTGAAGACCACCATCTCCTTGTCCTGGTTCTACCTCCCCCAGGACCGGCAGAGGAGGAGCCTGAGGCTTCTCTTCAGTCTTTCAGGCTGAGAGTAGAATCATCCCTGGTGACAGGCTCACCATCGCAACATGTCCTGGTGCCCCTGGTTTCCTTGTGCTCAGGGATGGGTGGGCGGGGCCGAGACCGCAGGACATCATTGACCAAAATGCGGACACCCAGTGTGATGCTCGTAGCACCCACAGTGACCAGTCCAGTTCCACCAAGGATGACCAGAACAGTAGGTACCTGGTGGCGTTGCTGGATCAGCCACAGACTCATCCATCCCAGCGGAACCAGGCGGAAGACGGCCAGGGTAGCCAGGGTGGCCCAGCTGGTCACACTGAAGGCCAGGGATGGGGCCTGGCGAGAAAGCAGCAGCAGCTTTCGTAGGTGCAGGCAGGTGGAGTTCAGCTCCAGGAGCAGAGATACCACAGAGAAGCCCACATAGTGGCCAGAGAGAATGGCGGTGCTGAGGCAGCTCACTACCTGGGGAGCCAAGGTCAGAGGTCAGAGGACTTTCCATGACCTACCACCCATCATGTTCCAATATCCCAGTCCTTGAGAGGGGTTCCCAAGTATTCTGTGGCACCCCTTC
Organism: Hyperoodon ampullatus; assembly: GCF_949752795.1. Classification (NCBI taxonomy): domain Eukaryota; kingdom Metazoa; phylum Chordata; class Mammalia; order Artiodactyla; family Ziphiidae; genus Hyperoodon; species Hyperoodon ampullatus. The sequence continues at coordinate 43,273,589 of NC_136932.1, read as the reverse complement.
CCGAAACCCAACCTTACGCTTAACCTTATGGTAGGGGCCTGAATGGGCTTGAAACAACCCTTCCATAGAATTGAAGCAGCTTTGGCGCCTAGGCTGTCTGCCCTGGAGCTGCAGCATCTGCACGGAACCCCACCCCCCTTCATTTGCATTCCTGTGCTTTCACACCCTATCCCCACGCCCTATACTGGGGCTCCCTCTTCTCAGAAAAGCTCCATAGTCAACGTTTCCCACACCTGTGGGAATACAATCTCCATAGACAGTGCTCAGACTCCCAGCAGTGGCCAGCAGTCAATCCCCTCCCCCCACCAATTCAGCCTAAGGTTGGGAGGATCAAGCACCAGCAGGGCTCAGACTCTCTGGGAAGTCATAGGACAGAAAATTGCTGAGAGATTGGGGACCCCAGGCTAGGCATCCCTCCTTTCCTGTCTTGCCTCTCCCCAGGTCTCACCACCAAATGGTGACAAAGAAGTTCCCAGGCCTGGCCCAACGTCTGGTTCCACAGCATGTCAGCTCCATCGGCCAGGAAATAACCTGGGGGCAAGGAGGGGAGGGTGGTGTTAGGCTTCGCCCAAGCCAGTGTACAGTCTGGAGAGGAATCTCCACTCCCTCCTTTTCCCAGCTCTTGAGTTTCTCTCAGTAAAGCCGCCAGAAACATTTAACCCCATGGCGGGCCCGGGCCGGGGAAGGAGACCCGGAATTACCGTTGGAAGGTTGTCCCCCACCCCAAACTGGTCCAGCCTTCCCTGCAGACTCACCCACAGATATAGCCACCAGCACCAGGGCCCAGGGCGGGTGGCCATGAATCGGGTCGGCGGCCATCTGAGGGTACAGCGACAGCCTGGAGGAGATGGGGGAGCCATGGTCAGCGTCTGTGCAGACCCAGATCTTATTCTCCCGCCGTGCACGTATCCACACCGCCCACCCATCTATATCCCCACCCATCTCAGACTCTCGAGGCCTCACGTTGATTCTAAAGGTGCCGCCGGGTCTTCTAATCCCAGCCTTCCAACCCTCTATCTCACCCTCACCACGGTGCCTCCCAAACCTCTAAGCCCCGCACCCGAGCAGCGCCCCGGCCCCCGTAAGCAGGCTGTGAACCAGGGAGACACAGATGTTCCGCCACTTCCAACGGTCCTGGGCAGCAGATCCCGGCGTGGGCAGAAGCTGCAGCCCCCAGTGCAGCCCCCGGAAGGCGGCGAAGGAGGCGCCGGTCACGAGGAGCCCAGAGGGCGCCATGGCCTGGCGGGCCGGCTAGGTCCGGATCCGTCCCTTGGGCTCCTGAGCTCTCAGTCCCGACACATCCAACGCCCCCTGCGGGGACTGCGAACCAGCTTCCCGGCAAGGCTGCGCCCCTGGACTCCCCCGCCCGCCCCGCCTACGGATTCCGCCTGAACTTTTCCAGGGCTCGTCCACGCCCCCAACCCCCGGCTGGGTGGTGATTGGAGCAGCCGTGGGGCCACCGCCCCTGGAGCCACAGCAATCGATCGTGTCCCGCCCCAGCGGGGGGTGTCTGGTAGGGGGCTTCCCGGGACCAAACCCTGAAACGGAGCTCAGGGAGGCTTTCCGGGATGTCGGTAGGGGTCTTCCCAAGCCCCATGTGTCCCGAAGTCCTCGCAAATCCAGAAATGGATGACTAATCTCACCTGACACTCCCAGAGGCCCAGCCCCATTAACTTTCCCGTCTCTAACCTCTCACCTGCTGCTCCTCCGGCCCATGCCACCCACGCAGCCCTTAGGTTAGAGGCCAGAGCCAACCCACTCCCACGTGCTTACACCTCGCCACCAGTCTGCCCCGCGCCCCACCCCGGTCTCTGTTGTGGGGAAGGGGGCAGATCACTTCCTTAGAGCCACCACTTCCCGAGGTTTCCAGACCTTTAACACATCCCAGCAACCCCGTAACTCCAGGAGTCCTGCCCGCTTACACAGTACCTCTCATAGGGAACAACAGCTCCCATTTTGGAGAAGCGACCCACCGGGGCTCCTCCCCTAAGCTCTTTTGGGGGCCCTCCAGAGGAGCCTTACTATTAGGAACGGGAGGCAAAATGGAACCACTCAGCCCTATAGCCTTGAAAAGCACCCGTCCCCCAGGGCTTGGTACCTGTTAGGGGGAAAGTGAGTATCTCTTCCAATCTGAGGAGGCAAGGAGAGGTCACACAGGGTCACCTCAAGATTGGGGCAGGGCTTCCCTGGTGGCGCAGTGGTTGGGAGTCCGCCTGCCGAGGCAGGGGACACGGGTTCGTGCCCCGGTCCGGGAGGATCCCACATGCCGCGGAGCGGCTGGGCCAGTGAGCCATGGCCGCTGAGCCTCCGCGTCCGGAGCCTGTGCTCCGCAATGGGAGAGGCCACAACAGTGAGAAGCCCGCGTACCGCAAAAAAAAAAAAAAAAAAAAAAAAAGATTGGGGCAGAATCAAAGAGAAAAATGAAGACCCATCTTGCTTTTAGAGACAGGACTGTTAGGATTCTAGAACCTTTCGGCCTTGGGGGCGGGGAGATTTCCCTCTCCTGAAGACTGACAGGTTTTTACTTGTTTTCCTTCTGTCTTACTCCACTCCTCTTTAGATGGCTGTCACCAATTCAGAGAGCTGTTCCCTCTACAGGAGAGGGTGGATTCCAGCCACTCCCAAAGAATAAAATTCATAAACGAATAGGTGCTCCCCGAAACGTTCTCACAACCCTCCTCCTCCACCAAAACCCCATTAAACCAATGGGGCTGGGGGTATCCCTTCATTTCTTCCACACTCACCTCTCCAAAAGTTTTAAAAATTACACTGATTCTTATTTATTTATTTATTTATTTAGTGGTACGCGGGGCCTCTCACTGTGTGGCCTCTCCCGTTGCGGAGCACAGGCTCCGGACGTGCAGGCTCAGCGGCCATGGCTCATGGGCCCAGCCGCTCCATGGCATGTGGGATGTGGGATCTTCCCGGACGGGGGCACGAACCCGTGTCCCCTGCATCAGCAGACGGACTCTCAACCACTGCGCCACCAGGGAAGCCCTATACTGATTCTTTTAAATTTTATTATATGAAAGTCATACACAGTTAATGTAGAAAATTTGGCAACTACAGAAAACCAAACAGGAAAATGACAACTATTTTATTCCATCATTCAAAGATAACTAATATTATTAACAATTTGGAGTATGTCGTCAGTCTTTTTCAAACTGTTTTATGTATAAAAACAAAATTGAGATCACATAATATACACCATTTTTTATAACCTTTTTAATGTTCAAGGAGCATGTTTCTTTCCAGTCAAATGTTCTTCTACGTGACTTTTAATGGCTGCGCAGCACTCCACCCCACCATCCGGATGGATATACAATAATTTACTTAAGCAACCCCCTCTTGCAAATTTCAATTATAGCAGAAAAGAAATCAATTCCCAACCAGATAGTTGCTTCTCATTTTTCTCTACTGCAATGCTGGGATGAACATCATTTAAACTAATCTTTAATTATTTCCTTAGGATAAATTCCCAGATGTAGAATTACTAGGTCAAAGGCCATGGGAACTTTTAGGATGTTTGATACATATTACCAAACTGACATCAGTAAGGCTGTACCAATTTGTACGCCCATATGCAATGTAGAGAGTGTTATTTTAGTACTCCTTTGCCAATAGCTGGGTCTTATTTTTTTCTGTTATAGTTTGCTATGGGAAAAATGCTTTCAGCTATATTTGCCTCTCTTTAATTACTAATGAAGCACACATTTTTTTCCCACACATTGAAATCCATTTGAATTTCTTTTAAGAATTTTCTGCATATGTCCTTTCACAGCTAAATTACATGGTGGGGAGAGGTGGAAGCAGCAGGATGAAGCCAAGGACGCTTTAACATGGTCCCACATCTCTGAGGGAGGCAGAACGACTGGAGAGCAACGGAGAATGAAATAGATGGCTGGAAGCTTGTCCTCGATGGAAGCTGGCCGTCCTCCCTCCTCCTGGGGCTCTCCTGGCCTCTATGGGCCCCCCTCTGCAGATGTCCAGACAGGGCCCTGTGCTCTCCAGGCCTGGTCCTTCACTAGTCTTCTGCCTGCCTCTGTGTTCCCAGGCTGCTCTTCCTCATTTCTGCTCCATGATGGGTGAGGATGGCAGAGCCACATACCCAGGCTAGAGGGAGACGCTGTGGCCAGTGAAGCAAGGAGGGGAAGAAAGGACGGAAGCAATGTCCAGGGACAGAGCGACCCTTGTGGCAGCCTCTGAGTGGACTCGGTCTACCCAGCCCCCTCTACCGCAGTCCCACACACATCCAGCTCAGGCTGCAGAAGGGTGGGTTCAGTGATCTACTCTGCCCTAAATCTGTTTCTCATCAATGGAGAATAGGACCCAGCTCCCTGCACAACTTCTGCCCCCAAACAGAACAAACAGCTTCCTGTAACCCCTGAACTTGGTCACCTTCAGACAGGGAGACTGGGCCAAGGCTGAACCACACCAGAGCCTGAGCCTGAGAGTGACATTAGATCAGGAGCTGGGGGTGGCAGGTTTACTCTGCCTGATGCCCCTAAAGGGATTACATCCCATAACCTACCTCTTCTGGTTGCTGGAGGGGAGAATTTCCAGCCTGCACAGGTCTGAGCAAAATCTCACACACTATCCTGGAAAAGTGAGTGGGGGAAGAGAGCGGTGGCAGCTGGAGCCCCACCAGGGGCTGCAGCCCTGCTTTGGGAGGCAGGGGAAGCCTGGGCCACCTTTGCGTGGTGGGAAGTCAATGCAGAGACTGATTTCCTAGCAGCCCCTTGCATTGGTCTAACCCTAGTCCCTCCCTCCAACCGCCACCCCCAGCTCCTGGGGTTCTGGTCAGGGATGGGGGAAGGGCAATAGCTTATGTGAAAAGCTGTTTTGTTCCCACCCACTGCGGAGGAGAGCCCAGGCTCTGAGTCCACACAAGTGGGCTTCTGATTCCCTCACGCATGCTCAACTGTGCGATCTCCACCTCACAGGTGGAGGAGATGAGACAGGAGGTCTAAGGGTCTCACATAGAGGTAAGTATCCCTGCATCTAGAGTCTGGGCCAGACTAAGGAAATACGGGAAAAAATTAAGAGCAGGGGGATGACTACTCAGATGGGAGTCTCAGTCTGACCTTTTCCCTGAAGAGGAAACTTACTTTTGAACTTGGAAAAAGGCCAGTAGGAAAGAAGGGGGGACGAGGAAGGAAGGAGGGTCAGGAAAGACATCTAGGTAGAGGGGTAGGCAGGGTTTTCTTTGCTCCACTTCTTCCCATTGTCACACAGAGACCGACTAACCTTGGGTGTAGTCAGAGCCATCTATTCCCCAATTCAGCCAAGGTCTCTAATCTGAAATTTTCTCTCCTGCTGGCTCAATCTGGGTGAAGGTTCTCCAGCTGAATAGGGTTCCCTTTCCCAAAGGTATCATCACGCTCGCTGTTCAGACCTTCCCAGACCCAGTTCTGTCACCTTCCAGATGAGGGGAAGGCAGCTCCTTCTTCTCTTCTTCCTCCTCCTCGAAGCCAGGGGCAGAGGGCAACAGTTCTTCAACTGGCAGCTTTAGCTGGGTCAGGACATAAAGCTTGCCACTGAAGAACTACTGCGGCTCAGCCAGGTGAGGATGTGGGAGGTACAGGTTCCTAAAGGGAAAGGAAAGAAAAATGGGAAAGATCTGAGCAGGGCCATCTCACAGGGACACTGTCGCCCTGGCCATCAAAGTGCAGCCCCAGAAGATGGTCAACCTTCTGATGAAGGGTTCTTGGCTCTGACCTGAGCCCCTCAGTGAGAGACAAGAGGCAGCTCTAAACCTATTTCCTTGCTCCTCTTTCCAGAACTGAAGGCTGTAGAAACCCATATCTGCTCTCACCGCGCCACCCCCCCCACCCCGCCGCCTTGCCCCAGCTACCCACAGGGGCCTCCAGCCTCCTCAGCACTGAGAGGGCAGGACTCGGGAGCCTGGACACACCTCACCAGTCACCCAGGTATTAGGTGAGAAGTTGTACCTGAGATCCAGAAATGCGAGTTCAGGGATCAGCCCAACTGACTTGGTCCCAGGGAGTTCAGCTGGAAGAAGAGTTTTGGGGGGCTTACATCTGGGGAAGAGTGAGGAAGGGAGGAGGTCTAGGGTTTGGAAGAAGGTCAGCAGAGGCTCCTGGGACTGTGAGGAGAGGACAGGGGACCAGAGGCTGGAGGGGAGGGAGGTAGGGCAGGGTGGTTGGGCAGCTTCCCCAGGACTCTTAAATGCCAGGCATTCCGCTTGCACATTCCGGGTACATCTGGTATGAATTCCAGGCTGTCTGCCGTCCCCTCCATGTCTGAACTTTGTTCCAAGTTCCAAGCCCCGCCCCCACAGTTCCAACGCATGAATCAGCAGGAAAAGCCGGGCCCTGCAGCATGGCCCAGGGAGGGGGCTGGGGGTGTGGCAGGCTTGAGGGTTGTGAGCTGGGGAGGGTGGGTCTGTGCTGACACTTAGTCCGAGGGCATGGCCCATGCCAGTTTAAGGAGCCAAGGCGGTCCTGCCTTGAGATTTCTATACTCCGAGGGTAAGAAAGATTAGGGTGGGAGGTTTTCAAATGACAAAACCCTCTTGGGAGGCATGAACTTTGTGGTATCTTCCTTCTCCCAGGTGACCAGTCCAACTCCTTCTCACTCCTCTCTGCCTGAGCAGGCTCTGTTCAGCCCATAGGACTCAGCTGCTGCTGAGAGTCTGTGCCAAGCAGGTGCCCTTGGCTGCAGGGCGGGGTGGGCCCAGGTCACTGACCCTCTGACCAGCTGCTCCATCAGCCCTTTGGCACCCTGACAGCTCCTAGCCCAGTCTGACAGCCAGGATGACAGGCCAAATGAGTTGGGAGGCTGGAACTACAGCCGAAGGGAGGTGGGGGCAATAGCCTAGCCAGAGGCCACGGGGAGGGGCCAAGAGTTGGCCGAGAGGTGGGGAGAGAGGGAGCCCAGTGATGACTAACCCAGGCGCCCCACCCAGCCAGCCGGCTTCCCAGGCGGTCAGGGCCAGGCCTGGGCTAGGGGCCCCACAACCGGACAGGCTGGGGGGAGGTGCAGAGGTGACCTTCTCTCGGCCCAAGACGGCCAGTTAGGCTGGGGAGGGGGGGCGGTTAGAGTTTCCAGGCTCTCCTCCTGCCTTCTCCCCCCACCAACCCGCGGTGAAACCCTAACCTTTGGGTTGCATAAGGCCGCCCCCCGCACCGCCGCCCCCTACTCTTCTCCCCTCCCCCCTTACATAACATTCCCTGGAGGGAACGAGAGGAGGGGCCGGCCCGCCCAGAGACCCCTTCCCTGCCAGGGCGCTCAACTGGCCCTAACCCAATGAGTGCCGGTAGAGGCAAAGCACCTCCCCGCTACCCGCCCAGTCCAAATCCTCCCCAAGCTGGGAGGCCGGCTCCCGTATCCTCGACCAGAGGGCGCCGAGGTTAGCCGCCCTCAGCCCTCCGGCCCCTCGTCTTTCTCCCAGCTACTCCGCAAAACCCTCCGCACGACTACTGTCCCGGACTCCTTCTTTAAACCTCCTGACACACTACTCCAGCCGGTCCAGGCCCCTCTCCCCCGGAGCTCCCGAGCCTCCGCCGCCCCCTCTCCCCTCCCCCGGAAGGGCAGGGTGTGGCCGTCAGGACCCTACTTTCCCCCATTACCCCATTAGCATGGTTCCCTCCTGTGCGGCCGGGACCCCATCTCACACCCACCTGGTGCTGGGTGGGGGGGGTGCTGAGGGTAGGGGAGCAAATCAGTGCGTCCGATCCCCACGGCCGGCGGCGCTGTCTCTTCCCAGCGCCCAGCACACACCGGCTACAGTCTGCGATCAGCTGGCGGCGTCGTGACGCACAAGCTGCGATTGCACCGCCCAGGGCCAATCACCGCCCACTGCTGGGCAGCGTGACCACACCCACTCGAGGGCGCCAGCGCTTAGCCCTGGTCCCGCCTCCCCGACCGTCTTAGCTCTGACTGGCAAGGAAGCCAACCCTTTGCCTAGTGGAGTAGCGCTAGGCCACGCCCACCAAGTCGCGAGCTGGCCAATAGGTGAAAAGGTGTGGCTCAGCCCTCCGCCTAGGCTAACGTGCTTAGAGGGTCGCTACGTCAAACCCGAGTCCTAAAAAGCAGAAGGAAGTAAAGGCGTGTGTGTTTGCAGTGCGTACTGGTCAATGTAGTTCTCGGTCTGACACCTCGTTCCCAGAATCCAGCGCGCTCTGTGAGTTGGCATTTTTAAACCCATCTCTGAATCCATCCCGGCGAGGTCCTTAAAGGGCTACAGCCCCTCCTTTTTGGAGCCGTGAGTGGTTCTTTTAGACAGCCCCCAAACGGATTACTGAACTCTTGCAGGAGGCGATAGATCTGTCAGGAAAGGTGGAGGAGGAGAGGCAGCAGGAGTGAGGAGAACTGAGGGTGGAAATCAGCCCCCAGGGCAGCCAGACTCTTCCTTTGGAATGAGGACTCCTGGGGGCTTTTGGGGGAGGGAGGACTGCCCACCTCGGCTGGCCCCAGCTTTCAATGGAGAGATCTACTCCACCTCTCCTGGAGCCTTCCTAATCAGAGGAGACTTCTGGTAGAAGATGTCTCGCCCCAGTCACAGAGAGACAAAGGCTCTCAAGCAGCGGCTTCCTAACGAAGGATTTATAGCAGAGTCTTCACCTGAGGGTAGAAGGAAGGCTTGTGGTCAGCAACTAGGGGCAGGGCCGGGCCAAAGTGCAACTGGCTAGCAACCCCGTCCTCTGCCCAATACCCCCATTCTGTCCCGCCCCCTAGAAGCTTTTCACCGACTCAGGCCTACTTAGGGAAGCGCTTTCAAAGGTGGAGACCAATGAGGAGGCTGCTCCTTCCCCAGAGGCCAATCAGAGCATAGAGGGGCGGGAGGATGGGCCAAAGGGGGGAAAAAAACACAAAAAACGGAAAGGAACCCAATGACTTGGCAAAAGCTGCAGAACCGCTTAGTTAAAGCGGCAAGTCTGAGACCCACCCCACCTCAATCACTCGCATCTCTCCACCACCACCAAAGAGGAACGTGTGGAGAGGGATCCACGACTTTTCCATAAGCTCCCAATTGGCGGGGTGAAGATAACAGCCTGGAGTGTGAGATAGTTCCTTCCGTATTAAAGAGGGGCTGCACCAAGTGATTGCTATGGCTCCTAGGAGCTCCTAAATGCCGAACCTGTGTTCAGAACATTGTGCCTTTAAGGAAACTTCCTGCCTTCCACCCCAGTAACAGCTGATTGTTGGGAAGTGTGACCTCAGGGGACGAATCAGCTGTTACCACATCCTACCCCAGTTCTGCCCTCCTTTATCCCTTTATCTCCACCCCCCCATGGGTGGTGAGGGAAGGAAGGAGATGAAACCCCAAATATGGGGGACCTGCTTGACTGTTCTTTCCTCTTTCCTCTCACTCCAAGACTCTCTCCCTCCCCTGCCCCCCCTTCTCCTCCCTCCCTCTTCTCTCCCCCCTCTCCCTCCCCCAGTCTGCTGGTTAGTTCTTCAGAGGCTCTGAGCCTGGAACGAGAGGTATTTCCTGTCGGCACTGTCTGCTCAGACCCGCCCTCCCCTGGTCTAGTTGGGAGGCCAGTACTGGGGAGGCCCAGAATGGTGGCTGCCTGGCTGTGTGGGTGCTCTAGGAATGGGTACTGGGGAAGGTCCAGTGAAGCTGAGGACTAAACCTAGAGAAGAGGAATGGCTCTGGAAACAAGCCTCCTCGGGGTCAGAACCCTGCTTCCCAGGCCAGCTGCCCCCTACTTCCTGCTCAAGAGAGAGGCTCCTGCTAAGGGGATCCTCCTGGCTTTGCCCATTACTCCACTTCTAACTGTTCATAGACACCTCCTGGACCTCCACGGCTCCATGTTTTACACTTTCACCCCCCACTGCAAAGGTGTTAATGTGAGGCCTCCCAGGGGCTACAGGTGGAGCACAAGGTCCCCAGGAACCAGGCGCTTTGGCTGGGAAGTCCTGTGCCAGAAGACCCAGGTAAATATTCTGCCCCAGCCCTGAGCTGGGAGTCGGGGTCACTCCAGGACAAGCTTAGTGTGAAGTCCCAGGACTGACTTGGCAAGGTTGGGAGAAACTGAGCAGGGTCTTGGCCAAGCTTGGAAGAAAGAGAAATCTCACCAGCTGCCCCCATTCTCCATTATCCTTAGCATAAAAGTCCCATTTCCTTCTCACCCAAGGCCCTGGGGTAGGCCCTTTCCCATTTTGTTCTAACTTTCCATGTCCCCACCCTCCCACCCTATAGGGCAAAAGCACAGGCTTTGAGTCCAGGGTTTCCCAATCACAGCACTATTGACATTTGGGGCTGGCTAATTTCTTGTGGAGGCTGTCCTGTACATAGTTGCTTGTTTAGCGGTAGCCCTGGGCCACTAGATGCCTTTAGCACCCCCCCACGACAATCAAAATTGTCACCAGACATGACCAAATGTCCCCTGGGGGCCAAAATCACCCTCAATTGAGAACCACTGAGTTAGACAAGCTTGGATTCACATTCCAACTCTTACCAGCTGCGAGCTTGATGAAGATACTTAACATCTCTGAGCCTCAGTTTCCTCATCTACAAAACTGAATGAATAATAAACTCATGGCTTATTGTAGGGTTTTAGAAAGGAATATGTTTGAAAACACCTAGCACAGTACGTGGCCCACGGTTGGTGCACTAAACACTACTTTCCTTCACTTTTCTCCTTGCCAGATCAGCAAGAGCTAACCTCACTCAGCATGGGCTGACTGCTGGGGCTGCTGCAGCTTCCCTCCCTGACCCTCCAAGCCATGACTTCCCAGAAACTCAATACCGAGTTTGGCGAAGGAGAGTGACTAATTTGGTACCAGATTCCCTAAAGCCCAAGTGTGCTTGGGTTGGGATTCATGGAGCACTTGGGAATAGAGCTGTTACAGAACATTATATCTCAAGATGTGGACTGCACATTGCCTGCATCAGAATTATCTAGTGCTTGTTAAAAATTCAGATTAAAAAAAAATTTCAGATTCCAGCATCTCAATCAGAAGTACATAATAAAGTTTGAAAAACCATGGCTTTAGGGCTCAGACTGGGGAAGGTGTCAGTACCCCAGAAATCTTAGGGCACCAGTGCCCAGTATTGCAAGGACATCCCTGTTTAAGGGATGGAAAGAACTGTAAGGCATAAGGTTAGTTACACTCAAGGTCATTGCTGCATTGCAAGTCAAAACCACTAGAGGGCAGGGCACACACAAACTTGCAGAAAGAAAAAGTAACTCCTGTTCAGTCTAGGTAAACTGAGAGAAGAGCAAAGATCATGCGGACCAAAATTTTATTGGTACTAAGAAGCACGCACAAAGGAACTTCCCTGGTGGTCCAGTGGTTAAGACTCCGTGCTCCCAATTCAGGAGGCCCGGGTTCGATTCCTGCTCAGGGAAATACATCCGCATGCCGCAACTAAAAGATCCCACATACCGCAACTAAAGATCCTGCATGCCACAGCTAAAAAAAAAAAAAAAAAAAAATCCACATGCCAAAACGAAGATCCTACATGCCGCAACTAAGACCCTGCACAGCTAAATAAATAAATAAGTATTAAAAAAAAAAAAAAAAAAAAGAAGAAGCAGGCACTACCTCCAGACCATCCTTTGGTCTCAGGTACTCAGACCAATGTTGGGGATAGAAGATTGTCAAGGAACACCTAATTTCCCTGGTGAAAAAACAATAGTGCATGATGGTTACCAAAGGGGAAATGTCGGGGAGGGGAGGGATAAATTAGGAGCTTGGGATTATACATATATATTACATATATAAAATAGATAACCAACAAAGACCTACTGTATAGCACATGGAACTCTACTCAGTATTCTGTAATTACCTATATGGGAAAAGAATCTGAAAGAGAATGAATATATGTATGTGTATAACTGAACCACTTTGCTGTACACCTGAAACTAAAACAACATTGTAAATCAACTGTACTGCAATAAAATTTTTAAAACAAAACAAATACTGCATGGCCAAGGAGTATGAAGAACATTGGTTTTAGAATGAGATAGGCCTGGGTTTGAATCCTGGTCTACCACTTCTTAGCTATGTGACCTAAGCAAGTTACCTAAGGTAGTCAGCTTCCTCATCCTAAAAGGGATCTAAAGCTATCTTCTTAAAAGGGGTTGTGGTGAGAACTAAACAAATCAAAGTATGCAAAGTGCTTAGCAGGATGCCTGGCTCCTAATCAGCGCTCATAAGTGGTGGTTGTGGGACTTCCCTGGTGGCTCAGTGGTTGGGAATCTGCCTGCTACTGCAGGGGACATGGTTTCGATCCCTGGTCCGGGAAGATCCCACGTGCTGTGGAGCAACTAAGCCCGTGCGCCACAACTACTGAGCCTGTGCTCTAGAGCCTGCGTACCACAACTACCGAAGCCCGTGCGCCTAGAGCCCCGTGCTCCGTACGTAACAAGAGAAGCCACAGCAATGAGAAGCCCACACACCACAACAAAGAGTAGCCCCCACTCGCCGCAACTAGAAAAAGCCCATGTGCAGCAAGGAAGACCCAATGCAGCCAAAAATGAAAAATACATTTTTTAAAAAAACGGTGGTTTTAAGTTATTACTGCCCAAGGTCACGTGACCAAGCGCATCAGGGGCTCTGGCTGCCCCTTCAAGAAAGATGGATGGAATTAGATCATGGCTGAGCCATTCCAGTCTCCTCTCTAATTAGGACTTTATTTTTTTCTTAAGTGCCTTTATGGAGCTCCCACATCTCCACACCAGACTCCTACATGAGGCAAACTCTCCTTCTAGGAGTGGGACTCAAAAAACAGACAGTGGGTTTGCCGTAGACAATGGCCTATCTATCCTGCAAATGAGTCAGAACTGAGACCCCTTGAAGGAGTCCTGTAGTTTTGGTGCCAGCTCACTGGTTTCCGCTCCCTGTCCGTGCTGCACCCTCCCCCCAGCCACCGTGGCATCTGCAAGGCTCTGACCACAGCAGGCAGGCTCTGCAGCAAAGCAGAGGCAGCCCTTCAACAGGAAGTCTTGGGGGAACATTTCCTCCCACGAACTCCAGGCCTTTGAGCCTGGGCCTCTTCTCTCCCCCAGATTGCCCAGAATTAAAAAAAAAAAAAAAGGCGTTAAGAGGTCTGTCAGTGGGGAGGACTCCAGGTTAAAGGATCTGTGCACCACCTTCTAAGTCTCCATTCTGCCCCTTGGACAAGCCTCTTTGGAGGCTCTTGGTTTTCACCTGTAAAATATAAATAGTAACCGTCCCTCCTACCTCACTGAGTGTTGTGAGGGCCAAATGGAATGTTACTGATGAAATATTTTGTAAAACTAAAAGCTCTTTTTTTTTGGTAGGCAGCATGGAGGCGGTGAAGTGACTTATGTCAAAAGTCCCCCAAAGTCCCAAAAGTCCCAAAAAACCGGCTTCGGGTTTCTTCTCTGTAAAACCAGAGGGAGGTGAGGTGGTGGCAGGGATGATCAGCCACTTAAAGTCTGCCATCTCTAGGGAAAGCCTCCCTAGGTCCGCGACCCAGCACATGAAGGAGGAAGTAGGGAGGGGAGGGGAAATCCCGTGGGTCGCTCAGTATTCTCCTCTCCTGCCCCTTTCACCCCGAGCAAGCGAAGCCGCCACCGGGCCCAGCAGAGCGCTGGGAGGGAGGGCGCCGAGGCCGGCCGGGCGGTGGCGCGGGCGGGAGGCGGGGTCCCCCGGACCAGTCGAGCCACGTGCGGTTGTTTCCGTGCCGGGGCGATCACGTGAGCAGCATCAGCTGACCCGTCACGGTGGAGCCCGGCGGTGGCGCCCCGCATCCCCCGCCCTGCCGCTCTCGGAGTGCAGGACCTTGCTGAGGGGTAAGTGCGCCCCCGCGCCCCCTCTGTCCCCGGCCCACCCCCGCCTCCTCCGCCCCAGCCCCTGTCCCTCTCCCATCCCCACCCACCCGGCTTGGGACTCCGGAAGCTGTGGCGAGGAGGGCCGTGGCCGGGCTCAGCCCCGCGCCGCCCCCAGGCAGCCAGGAGGGGATGGCCCTGGGGAGCAGGGGGCGGGAAGTCGCTCTTACCACCGAGGCCGAGGGCTGGTCACCGCCCCCGAGCCCCGACATGGAGGAGCTGCTCCGGAGCGTGGAGAGAGACCTGAACATCGATGCCCGGCAGCTGGCTCCAGCCCCGGGGGGCACCCACGTGGTGGCCCTAGTGCCTGCGCGCTGGCTGGCCAGCCTCCGCGAGCGCCGGCTGCCCCCGGGACCGTGTCCCCGCGCTGAAGGCCTGAGCGAAGCGGAAGTCAGAACTCTCCTGCAACGCTCCGTGCAGAGGCTGCCCCCCGGTTGGACGCGAGTGGAGGTCCACGGGCTGCGGAAACAGAGGCTCTCTTACCCGCTGGGCTCCCTGCCTTTTGAGGAGGGGTCCGGCAGCCCGGAGACCCTCACTCGCTTCATGCAGGATGTGGCTGCCCAGAATTATCGCAACCTGTGGCGCCACGCATATCACACTTATGGGCAGCCCTATAGTCATAGCCCTGCCCCTGCAGCTGTCCCTGCCCTGGACTCAGTACGACAAGCTCTGCAGAGGGTCTATGGTTGCCCCTTCCTGCCAGTGGGCGAAGCTACCCAGTGCCCATCACATGCCAGAGATGGCCCCTGTCCTCCTCGGGGCAACCCTGCCTCTCCCAGTCTTCTGAGAGCTGAGGCTCTGTTGGAGTCACCAGAGATGTTGTACGTGGTGCACCCCTATGTGCAGTTCTCCCTGCATGATGTGGTCACCTTCAGCCCTGCCAAGCTGACCAACAGCCGAGCCAAGGTGCTCTTCATTCTCTTCCGCGTGCTGAGGGCCATGGATGCCTGTCACCGCCAGGGACTGGCCTGTGGGGCCCTATCTTTGCACCACATCGCTGTGGATGAGAAGCTTTGCAGTGAGCTACGGCTGGACCTGAGTGCTTACGAGAAGCTCAGAGAAGATGAGAATGATGAGATCTCTGTAGCAAGAAATGGAGCAGGCATTGAGCCTGGAGGGGAGGGAGGGAGGGGACCTGGGTGTCCCACCTGCCAGGAGGAACTTAGGGACCTCGTGCTAGACTGGGTCCATGGCCGCATCAGCAACTTCCACTACCTCATGCAGCTGAATCGATTGGCAGGTCGGCGGCAGGGGGACCCCAACTACCACCCAGTGCTGCCCTGGGTGGTGGACTTCACCACGCCCCGGGGGCGCTTCCGAGACCTGCGCAAGTCCAAGTTCCGCCTCAACAAGGGGGATAAACAGCTGGACTTCACGTATGAGATGACACGGCAGGCGTTCGTGGCAGGTGGCGCGGGGGGCGGGGAGCCACCACACGTTCCCCACCACATCTCTGACGTGCTTTCTGACATCACATACTATGTGTACAAGGCTCGGCGCACACCCCGGTCGGTGCTCTGTGGACACGTGCGGGCGCAGTGGGAGCCCCATGAGTATCCTGCAAGCATGGAGCGTATGCAGAGCTGGACACCTGATGAGTGCATCCCCGAGTTCTACACCGATCCCTCCATCTTCTGCTCCATCCACCCTGACATGCCTGACCTGGACGTGCCGGCCTGGTGCAGCTCCAGCCAGGAGTTCGTGGCTGCCCACCGGGCGCTGCTGGAGAGCCGAGAGGTGTCCCAGGACCTACACCACTGGATTGACCTCACCTTTGGCTACAAACTCCAGGGCAAGGAGGCTGTGAAGGAGAAGAACGTGTGTCTGCACCTGGTGGACGCCCATACGCACCTGACCAGCTACGGCGTGGTGCAGCTCTTCGATCAGCCGCACCCCCGGCGCCTGGCCGGGGCCCCTGCCCTTGCCCCTGAACCTCCACTCATCCCCAGGCTGTTGTTCCAGACCATCCAGGAGAGCACAGGCCGGGAGGACTTCCCAGCACAGCTTGCGAATGGAACAGGCAGGCCGGTTTTGGAGGCCACTCCCCGTGAGGCTGCCTGGGCCAGGGACAGGCCCGTGGTGGGGGAGGATGACTTGGAGCAGGCGACAGAAGCTCTGGATTCCATCTCCCTCACTGGGAAGGCAGGTGACCAGCTGGGCCCCTCCTCCTCCTCCTCTTCCTCCTCCTCCTCCTCTTCTAGTCAAGCCCCTCCAGGCCTCCTGCCTTTCTCAGGGGCCTCAGCCTCTCGACCAGGCCGCCGGAACAAAGCTGCTGGGGTAGACCCCGGGGAAGGTGAGGAGGGCAAGATTCTTCTTCCGGAGGGCTTCGGTCCTCTGCAGGCTCTGGAAGAGTTGGAGAAACTGGGCAACTTCTTGACCAAAGGCCTGGGGGGCCGCTTGGAGGTGCCTCAGCAGCCCCAGGTCCAGCGAGCCGTGCAGCTGCGGGACCTCTTCCATCGGGACATGCAGGCGCTGGGTGTCCTGTTGGCTGAGATGGTGTTTGCCACCAGGGTCCGGACACTGCAGCCTGATGCGCCTTTGTGGGTACGCTTCGAGGCTGTTCGGGGGCTCTGCACACGCCATCCCAAGGAGGTCCCTGTGTCTCTGCAGCCCGTGCTGGACACGCTCCTGCAGCTCAGTGGCCGTCAAGGCCCCGTGGTTGCAGGGAGGGGCAAGCTGGACCCGCTGTTCGAGTACAGGCCCGTCTCCCAGGGCCTGCCCCCGCCCTGCCCGGCCCAGCTCCTCAGCCCCTTCAGCTCCGCGGTTCCCTTCCCTCCGTACTTCCCCGCGCTGCACAAGTTCATCCTCTTGTACCAGGCAAGGCGCGTGGAGGACGAGGCCCAGGGGCGGGAGCTGGTCTTTGCTCTGTGGCAGCAACTGGGTGCAGTTTTGGGTGACATCACCCCCGAGGGCCTGGAGATCTTGCTGCCTTTCGTGCTGTCACTCATGTCTGAGGAGCACACAGCCGTGTATACGGCCTGGTACCTATTTGAACCTGTCGCCAAGGCACTGGGCCCCAAAAATGCTAACAAGTACCTACTGAAGCCTCTCATTGGTGCCTACGAGAGCCCCAGCCGGCTACACGGGCGCTTCTACCTGTACACCGACTGCTTTGTGGCCCAGCTAATGGTGCGGCTGGGCCTGCAGGCCTTTCTCGTCCACCTGCTGCCCCACGTCCTGCAGGTGCTGGCGGGTGTGGAGACCTCCCAGGAGGAAAACAAGGGCCTGGCGGGGGCTGCAGAGGATGAGGAAAGTGGGCTCCTGGGGGCCAGGCCTAGCTCCTGTGCCTTTGGGGAGGAGATCCAGATGGATGGGGAGCCTGCTGCCTCCTCGGGCCTGGGGCTCCTGGACTACACGTCTGGCGTCAGCTTCCACGACCAGGCCGACCTCCCTGAGACAGAGGACTTCCAGGCCGGGCTCTACGTGGCCGAGTCCCCTCAGCCCCAGGAGGCTGAGGCTGTGAGCCTGGGCCGGCTGAGTGACAAGAGCAGCACCAGCGAGACCTCCCTGGGCGACGAGCGGGTGGCAGACGAGGGGGGCGCCCCGGTGGACAAGAGCAGCCTCAAGTCAGGTGACAGCAGCCAGGACTTGAAGCAAAGCGAGGGCTCCGAGGAGGAAGAGGAGGAGGAGGAAGGCTGTGTGGTGTTGGAGGAGGGGGAGGGGGGGCAGGATGAGGTCCCCGAGGCGTCTGAGCTCACGCTGTCCAGCACGGTGCTGTCCATGGATACGGTTGTGGCCAGTGACGGCGGGGCTGACGGGGAGGAAGAAGAGGAACCACTGACCGAGCAGTCGGAGGGCAAAGAGCGGAAGATCCTTCTTGGTGAGTTCTCAGGCCTGGAGGTGTTGGTCTAACAGTCATCATGTGCGGAGCCCCTGCCCTGTGCCAAGCAGTGGGTCGAGCAGATCCACACGCAGCAGAGCCGTGGGCCTGCCCTCCTGGAGCTCACGTCCATGCTGTAGGCAGTCTTCCGTAAGCATGAGTTCTGTTAGTGCTACAAACAGCATGGCTGGCTACCACGAGGGAATATAACATGGGCTTAGATCTCATTTTCAGGGGTCAGAGAAGGCTTCCTTGGAAGTAGGGCCCGCTGAGGTTGAATGAGGAGGAGGTAGCTGGGCAAAAATGGCAGGTTCTGCGGTGGGAAGAGCGTTCCAGGCAGAGGGAACAGCATGTGGGAGGCTCTGGGGCTGTCACGGTTCCATTAAAGAATCTGTGAAAGGCCAGTGCGGTTAGACTGAGAGGGTGAAGAGAAGCGGAACGGGAAGAGGCCAGTGGGGGTGGTAGCCAGGGCCTCATTTCGGAGCTGGGGGAGATTCACTGAAAGGGTCACCTTCCTGCTGGGTATGCCCGAGTAGAGGTGCCTGGAGCAGCCCCAAAGCCAGACTCCCATGGGCCAGCTCTGCAGCTGCTAAAGGGAGGGTGGTGGCGTGGGGTGGCCAGGCGCTGGCTGGGCTCCTGGGCAGAGTTGGAGTCCGCGTCGGCTAGGCGGTGTCCGTGGGGTGGGGTCGGGGAGTAGTGAGCCACCGTTATCTGATGCGCTCAGGGCCTGCTCCCGCCCTGCAGATACGGCCTGCAAGATGGTCCGCTGGCTGTCCGCCAAGCTCGGCCCCACCGTGGCCTCTCGCCACGTGGCCCGGAACCTGCTCCGCCTGCTGACGTCGTGTTACGTGGGTAAGGCCGGGGATGGGGCTTCCTCCAGCCCTTTGCCCATCTTCGTCCCCCTGTAGCGGATCCTTCCCACTTTCACCTCGGACCACCTCCTGGCCTGGTCCTGGGTCCCAGTCTGTAAGCTCCTTCCTTCCTTGGGTGAGGCACGGGGAGACCCCAAGCTAGAGTGAGCAGGAGTGGCCGCCACAGTCTCTGAAGGCCCACCTCCCTCCTGCCCTCCACTGGCTACTCAAGGCTGCTGGCCCTTCCTTGGCAGGGCCCACCCGGCAGCAGTTCACCGTGAGCAGTGGCGACAGCCCCCCTCTGAGCGTGGGCACCATCTACCAGAAGAGACCAGTACTGGGCGATATAGTGTCGGGCCCCGTGCTCAGCTGCCTCCTCCACGTCGCCCACCTGTACGGGGAGCCCGTCCTCACCTACCAGTACCTGCCCTACATCAGCTACCTGGTCAGTCACCGTTTGGCAGCCGGGGTCTGGGCGGCTGAGGGCCGACCCAGGACCTCTTTGGGTTCCCGGCGGTCTGTGAGGCAACCTGGCCCTCATCTGCTCTGTGGCCCTAGGTGGCCCCGGGTAGTACCTCAGGCCCCAGTCGACTGAACAGCCGCAAGGAGGCGGGGCT
Source organism: Hyperoodon ampullatus (assembly GCF_949752795.1). Lineage (NCBI taxonomy): Eukaryota > Metazoa > Chordata > Mammalia > Artiodactyla > Ziphiidae > Hyperoodon > Hyperoodon ampullatus. The sequence continues at coordinate 43,254,529 of NC_136932.1, read as the reverse complement.
GCTGGCAGCGGTGACTCTGACCCAGAAGATCATCGTGTACCTCTCAGACACCACCCTCATGGACATCCTGCCCCGTATCAGCCACGAGGTCTTGCTGCCCGTGCTCAGCTTCCTCACTTCCCTCGTCACGGGGTAGGGCCCTGCACCACCCCACAGGGGAGCAGCCCAGCTGAGGGGGCGGCCTGGGGTGCGGGGCGTCAGGAGTCCTGGTTCTCATCCCAGCTGGGTGACCCTGAGCAAGCCACACCTGTCTGTGCCTTCGTTTCCTCATCTGGTCTGGACCACTTGGTCTTAGAGCTCCTTTCGCTTACAGCTTCGGATAGATCTGGGAAAGCCCTGCACAGTCAGTGGGGGCTGGAGCTTATAAGCTCTATTTCCAGGTTCCCAAGTGGAGCCCAGGCCCGGACTGTCCTGTGTATGAAAACTATTAGCCTCATCGCCCTCATCTGCCTGCGCATCGGACAGGAGATGGTCCAGCAGCACCTGAGTGAGCCCGTGGCCACCTTCTTTCAAATCTTCTCTCAGCTGCATGAGCTTCGGCACCAGGTGGGCAGACCTACCTGGCTGGGGTGGGCTGGCCAGGGGCTGTGGCCTCCGCTGACTCCCCGGGCTTCCTGCCCACAGGATCTGAAGCTGGAGTCCGTGGGCCGCAGTGAGGGCCAGCTGCCAAAGGTGGCCTTCTCCGATGGGCAGCTGCGGCTGGTGGACCCCACCCTGCTGGACGAGCTGCAGAAGGTGTTCACCTTGGAGATGGCGTATACAATCTACGTGCCCTTCTCCTGCCTGTTGGGTACTGGCCCATCACTTCCCCTCCCAGCCTCTGTGGCTACAACTCTTCCCCTGGGAGGGCCCCATGCTCCCCCAGCCCCTAGAGTCAGGAGTGGGTGTTAAGCACAGTTCTCTGGGTCAGAGCAAAGGGATTTGGCCTTAGGCCCCTGAGTCCCAGTGACATATAAACAGGGATTGAGCTTTGGCCAGCAAGGAGGCACGGGAGCAGCCTGGCCTGTCCCTGGGGCAGGCATGGCAGTCAGGCTGCCGGACTGACGTCTTAGCAGCCGTCTGAGAGGAATGAGCAGCCCACTGTTTACGTAGCTTCCCGTATAGGCCAGGCCCTGTGCCAAGCGTCTACGTGTGTCATCGCCCTGAATAGGATGAACAGCCCTGGTCAGATATGTTGTCATCCCACCACTGAAATCTAGGCTGTGGGAGGCTTGACCTGTCCTGTTCACCGTTCTGTTTCTGATGCCCAGCATGGCACGCAGCACATGTGGAAGATGCTCACATGTCCATACTGAAGGAATGAATCCACATTTTCCTGGGGAGGAAATAGGCTCAGAGATGAAGAGTTACTTGCTTAGAGTTGCACAGACAGTACCTGCCCTGCCTTCTGTGGTTCCCGAGCCCTTGGGTGGGTGGTGGCAGTCGCTTGCCATCTCCCCTAATCTCAGGACCTCTCCCGCTCCCATTTAGGTGACATCATCAGGAAAATCGTCCCCAACCACGAGCTGGTGGGGGAGCTGGCGGGGCTGTATCTGGAGAGCATGAGCCCAAGCAATCGCAACCCTGCCAGCGTGGAGCCCACTGCGCCCAGCACCGGCCCTGAGTGGGACCCCCAGGGTGGGAGCTGCCCCCAGGACGACGGCCACTCGGGGACCTTTGGGAGCGTCCTGGTCGGGAACCGCATCCAGATCCCCGATGACTCCCAGCCTGAGAGCCCCGGCCCGCTGGGCCCCATTTCCGGGGTGGGTGGCGGGGACCTCGGCAACCAGAGCGAGGACAACGCGCTGAAGCTGGAGCTGCCGCGGAGCGCGCACGGGCTGAGTGGGAACTGGCTGGCATACTGGCAGTACGAGATCGGCGTGAACCAGCAGGATGCCCACTTTCACTTCCACCAGATCCGCCTGCAGAGCTTCCCCGGCCACTCAGGGGCCGTCAAGTGTGTGGTGCCCCTGAGCAGCGAGGACTTCTTCCTGAGTGGCAGCAAGGACCGCACCGTGCGCCTCTGGCCCCTCTATAACTCTGGGGACGGCACCAGTGAGACAGCCTCACGCCTCGTCTATGCCCAGCACCGCAAGAGTGTCTTCTTTGTGGGCCAGCTTGAGGCCCCGCAGTGTGTGGTGAGCTGTGATGGGGCTGTGCACGTCTGGGACCCCTTCACAGGTGAGCGGGCCCAGGTGAGGTCTGTTCTGTTGCTGCTGTCCTGTACTCCACCAAGGGTGGTGGGTTGGGGTATAATGGTATGTGGTTTAGGGTGACCCGGTGAGGCCACAGAGAGGAGCATCTAAGACTCAGAATCCGTCATACCCAAGTTTGAATCGGCTCTGCCAACTTACTTGCCGAGTGACCTTGAGCAAGTCACTGCTGCTGGAAGTATCAGTTTTCCTATCTGCAAAATGGGAATCAGAACAGCTGCTTTAGAAGATAATGCATAGGGGTTTGGCTTAACGTGGAGCACATAGTACCTGGTTGGTAAACAGTTGCTCACTTATTTTTTGTCATCATTGTAGGCAGAAATAAGGTTAAAAAGCAGGGGGTGAGGAGGTAGAGTAGCATTGAGGTAGGTGGTGGGGAGGTAGCTTTCGGCGGGGGTGCTGTGTGAAGAGAGGGGCCTGGCTTGGCCGTGGAAGTAGGAAGGTGGGAGGGTCAAGAAACATCTTTAGCAGCATTTATTGAGGTTTCCTGGGATGTGGGAGTCAGGTACGGGGTGCGTTGAGGGGATAGGAGGAGTCGAGGCTCTTCCATCAGTGGCCGGGACCCAGATCCACCGTGCCTTTCCTTCCCAGGGAAGACCCTTCGCATGGTGGAGCCGTCGGACAGCCGGGTGCCCCTGACCGCCGTGGCTGTCATGCCCGCCCCCCACACCAGCATCACCATGGCCAGCTCTGACTCGACCCTGCGCTTTGTAGACTGCCGGAAGCCTGGCCTGCAGGTCAGGGGCATCCTGTTCCCTGAGCCCTGGCCTGGGTGCCTGGCAGGGAGGAGAGACCCCTGCAGAGAGGAGGCCAGGGCAGAGTTTCTCTTTGGTGACAGATCATCCGCAAACCCTGGGGGGTGGGGGGTGGGACTCTGGCTCTGGGATTTGGGGAGCCCCCCCTTGATGGGGGACGAGGCTCAGGCCTTCCAGCTGTGTGGGTTGGGGGATGAACTGGACCTCGGGGAGATGCGGGTTGGAGCAGGCGGTGGCGCCTCATCTTGTCTTCCTCTGCCCGCAGCATGAGTTCCGCCTGAGCGGCGGGCTGAACCCTGGGCTTGTCCGCTCCCTGGCTGTCAGCCCCAGCGGCCGGAGCGTGGTGGCCGGCTTCTCCTCGGGCTTCATGGTGCTCCTGGACACCCGTACGGGCCTGGTTCTGCGTGGCTGGCCTGCCCATGAAGGGGACATCCTGCAGATCAAGGTGACAGACCAGGTTCCCTTCCCCTCCTGGCTGACTGCTCCAGCCCTCACCTCTGCTTAGAGCCCACCCAGGACAGGCTCCAGCTGACCTCCCTTATACCTGCCCGAGGGCTGATGGGCAGGGAGGGTCAGGAGGCAGCTCCACCACGGGGGCCTCGGCAGGAGGCTGGCCGCTGGGAGGAACCGGGGGGCCGAGCTGACCCTGCTGCTTCCTGGCGATGTTCTAATGAGTAACCCTTGTCCATATTTGTCTTGCTTGGAGGATCAGGGGTCGGGCCCTGTCCATGACCCAGTCAGGTTAAATAAAGCTCAGCTGGGAGGCTGTTTACTGCCCCCAGACCACTGAGCAGAGTCCATGCCCCCAGCTGGGCTGTCCCTGGTGCGGGCAGGGGCGGATTGGGCATGGGAATCCTGCCCCCACCTCCACCCCCAGCCCATTTTCAATCACAGACCTCAAGGAACTGCTCAGGGAGGTTCTGCAGGAAGGGAGGAACAGGGCTCTTTGTGGGAGGGTTTTTCCAGGCAACTGGGACTCCCTCCCCATCCTAAGTGGCAGCCAGGGCACATGCACTGCCACTGCTGGGGGCAGGCAGCCCCTGGTTCCCTCCAGGGCCCCCCAGGGGATCCTGGGTTCTGGGTGCCTGTAAATCCTGACTTTCCAAGAAAGCATCAGGAGGTCTCTGGGGTCAGCCTGGGTGTTAATCCTGGCTCTGCCACTTATTGGTTCTGTGACCTTGTATGATTACTTAACTTTCCTGAGCCTTAGTGTTTTCCTCTGTAAAATGGGAACAATGATAACACCTTCCTCATAGAGTTGTTATGAAGATTAACCACAGTAAGACGTTTAATGTACCTAATACAATGCTTGACATAGTAAGTGCTCAAATTATAATGATGACTAGGTTGATGACACTTAATATGTTCCTGTTAACTAACATTAATATAACGTGGGAGGGTGGCAGCCTGTCCCCGGCCCAGGACGCCCTGTCTTCCTGGGAGATCCTATGGGAGGAAACAGGAAGACCCTGGGCCTTGCTGAGGCTCTGCTCTCCCTGGGCAGGCGGTGGAGGGCAGTGTCCTGGTCAGCTCCTCCTCGGACCACTCCTTGACTGTCTGGAAGGAGCTGGAGCAGAAGCCCACGCATCACTACAAGTCAACCTCCGACCCTATCCACACCTTCGACTTGTACGGCAGCGAGGTGGTAACCGGCACCGTGGCCAACAAGATCGGCGTCTGCTCCCTGCTTGAGCCGCCTTCCCAGGCCACCACCAAGCTCAGCTCCGAGAACTTCCGTGGCACGCTCACCAGCCTGGCCTTGCTGCCCACCAAACGCCACCTCCTGCTGGGCTCAGACAACGGGGTCATCCGCCTCCTGGCGTAGTCCGAGGCAAGAGCTGGCCAGGCGGAGGTGGGCACACGTCCTCCGGGAGTCCATCCCTCACCTTTGTTTCCCCAGCAGCATCCCTCCTGGCAAGCCTCAGGCCCCATGCCCTGGGTACCCACATGGCCTGCCAGCTAAGGTGGCATGGAGGTCTGGGCTCCTGAACCCCCAGAGCCACTGAGGCTGCCAGAAGGGATCTCGTTCATGGCTTGGGGCGATGCTGCTCCACTGAGCCAGCAGGAAGCAAGAGGCAGAGCCTGGAGGAAGCATCGCTGCCCTCTCTCCTCCCCGGCTCCGCCCTCTGCATCCACATGGGGACAGGAAGCTCTGGGAAGGGGAAGGGAGACTCTCCCTGCCTAGCCGGTCTCCAGCCACAGCACCCCTCGCTGGGCTCTCTCTGCCCCTGTCCTGCAAGGACGGGGATGCCACCCCAGTCCAGGACACTGATGGTGCTTGGACTCCAGCCTCTAAGGGCTGGCCATGGTCCAGGAGTTAGGGGCCTTGGGCGGGGGTTTAAGTGTCCTCCCAGCCAGGCCCTGCCCAGTGTGGGACCAGTAGGGGAAGAAAGAGGGCGGGACCAAAGGAGAGAAGATGGACTGGGCCCGGTGGTGGCTGCCAGGAGCGACCCCATGCCTTGCCTGCCCACCCATCACTACAGTGTTTGTGCCTTGAGCTGATGAGACAGCCCCTGGGTCCAGAGCCCCTGGGGGAGCAGGTCCAAGACCCTGAAAGAAGGGGCAAGAAGGATCATCTCTGCATCTCAGGTCTCCCTCCCCCAGGGGACAGGAAGACCCAGGCATCCCCGGGTCCTCACATTCTGGAGCAGAGATGAGGTCTGAGGTTGGCCCTCTGCTGCCTTCTCACTATTTGCAATAGATGTAAATATGATCAATAAATTCTTTGGAAGAGCCATGGAACCGAGTGAGGCTTCTCTTTTTTTTCGGCCGTGCAGTGGAAGCGCGGAGCCCCAACCCCTGGACCACTGGGGAGGTCCCTGAGTGAGGCTTTTCCTGACGACGGTGCCAGGGTGGGGAAAAGTTGAAACCCTGCAGCTTCCAGGACAGCGAGGAGAGAGTGAGGAGGTGCGGAGGCAGCCTGATCACTGTTCTTCAGGCGGTACTGGGTACAGGGCTTCTGGTTCGTGCAGCCCCAGGCCAGTTTCTAGAACCCTCACCCTTGAGGAGGGTAAGGAGGTATTGCTCCTGATGAAGTAGGGTGCTGGGAGAGGCTGTGTCCCTCTGCATCTTTTCTCTCCCCACCCCTGCCTTCTGGATCCAGGCTGGAGGCATCCAACCAGGAGCCTGGGCATGTGAGGGTTGAGGATGGGCATCATCCTATCCTGGGTTCCCTGCGTCGTCTCTTGCAGCTTCCGCTTCCCTCCTCTTGGGAGGAGGAGGCAGTTATGGGGGAGAGGAGAGGACATTGGAAGTAGGAACCTGGATGTAACTCTGAGCCCAGCTCTGTGTCCTTGGGCAGGTCACATAGCTTCTCTGAGCCTGACTAAGACAGGGATAACCTCTCACTTCACGGGGTCACTGGAAGGCCCCTGTCCTTCCTGGATCTGCCCTCCGGCTGAGGACAGCCTCATCGACCGTCTCCTGAACCTCCTTTCTCCAGGCTCAAGTGGGACCCACATCTACGGGGGTTCCAGGTAGCTGTCCCAGTATTAGATGCTTTGGTGGGAAAGGGGTTTTTGGTCCCCGTATCAATGTTTAACCGGATGTGCAGGTCAATATTTACCAGAAGAGAAAGCAATTGGAACAGGGGTTGGCTGAGAGCAAAGGTCCTGGTGGCAGGGGAGGGCTCAGCTGGGCTGGCTGGAACCCGGGCAGAGCGTGGGGAGCACCCAAGTGGGGCCAGAGGGACATCGTGTGCAGCAGCGAGAAGCCTGCCGAGGTAAGATGGGTGGCTTGGCCTGGAGCTGCCCACCTAGCCGAGGGGGTCTGGGCTGAGTTTATTCAGGAGGCCTGTCACTTCTCCGTCTCCTGGGGTAATGAGGAACCAAGGCGGAGGTTCTGGGGGTAGTCCCTCTGGGAAGTGAAAGACTGGAAGCCTTTTCTTGCCAGGAAGATTCAGAAGCCCAGGTTGGCGATCAGGGCCCTGGCCAAGGGTCCTTGTGTGGGATGGGGATGGGGCCAGGGGTGATAGAAGGATGCTTGAGATGGGGGCGGGGTGGTTGTGTGTGAGACCTGCTCCGAGGCCGGACCAAGACCTGCCCATCCCCACCCGCCAGCCTAGCTTCCCGGAGCCAGCCTGGGGCAGAGAGGGGGCCAGGTCCTGTGTTTCCGTAAGTCCAAAGGTGGCTCTGGCCAGAGTCATTCACTGGGCTCTGCTGTTGGGTCAACAAGGCCAGTCTCTGGCCCAGCCCACCACCCCTGCTGAGACCACAGTCCCATCCACCCTTGTGGGCAAGAGCAGACCAGCCAGCAAAGGGCAGCCAGTGGGTAGGAGCTCCGGGGTGGGAGCCCCAGTGCGGAGGAGGCTGCAGGGCAGGCCTCCCAGAAGAGGGCCCTTGGGCTAGACTGACAACAGCCATTGCTGAGTGCCAGGCCGTGTAGCCAGGGCTCACAAAGACTGACTTAGGTTGGTCCCCGCAATACACATGGGTAGAGGTAGGGACTTTCGCCACCATTTTACAAGATGAGGCAAAGCCCAGAGGGGTTAAGGGAAATGTCCTACGTCCTCTGCCAAGAGGCGCAGCCTGGATTCAAACCCAGGTCTGACTCACAACACCAGGCCTTGAAGAATGGGGACATTTTTTTGTTTGGGTAATATTTTCCCCCTATGAACAAAAACATTTTCAGTGCATGAAAAGTGAACAACCAGAAAACACAAAGGGGAAAAAGCAATTCAGGGGGGAGTTCAAGCAATTCACCGCTCAGAGTGCTGTGCTTTGGGCGTGTGTGCTGCCGCTGTCGCTGTCCCCTCCTTGGTGATGGCTCAGGACTTCGGCTGCCTGTGAGCGTGAGGGTGGGATTCCACGGCGGGTGTGGGCGCGAGGAAGGAACGGAGGCTTCCCATCCCGCACAGGAACATGGCGCTGCTCTGGGGGCTCCTGGTGCTCAGCGTGTCCTGCCTGCAAAGCCCCTGCTCAGCGGTGAGCCTGGGCCGCGGTCTGGGTGGGGCGGGGAGGTGGCAGCGGGAGAGGCCAGGGGTCCCGGGCAAAGAGGAGGGGGGCAGGGTCGAGGGAGGTCTTGGCTTTAGGGGTTCCCTCGCCTCTCCTCGTTCCTTTCTCAACAGTTCTCTCCTGTGAGCACCATGGAGCCCTTGGGCCTGCAGGTACTGGGGAGAGAGAGGCACGGCAGGGAGGAAGGCCCCAGGGGGGCCTCGCCTGTGGCTGGTGCAGGGTGGGGAGACCTGTGGGAAGGGTTGCTCTCCATCTGCTTCCTCCTTTCTTCAGCTGATGAGCGGGCAGACCCAGCAGAAGCTACCCCCACTTTCCCTCCTCAAGTTGGCCAACCAGGTACAACCAGGTGGGGCTGGGGAAGAGTGGGCGGGGCCTGAGGGAGGAGGGCCATCAGCAGGGGCAAGGAAATGGGGGACGGGTGGCAGTGAGGCTGAGGCCTGAAGGGAGAGGGTGGGAGGGACCAGAGGAAGGGACCTAGTCCCCTGAATGCCATTGCCCATGTCTGGACTGGGACAAGGCCCTGCTGTCCCCAGCACAGGGGCTTTGAGGGAGATCTTCAACACGGAACCTGGAGCTGACCCTTTGACCCCACTGACCCCTAATCTGTCCCTGCAGGAGCCTGGTGGCCAGACTGCCCCAAAGAAGGGCCCAGGAGACTGTAAGGGATCCCCAAACCCGGAGCAGACCCGCAGGCTGGCCCAGGCCATGATGGCCTTCACCACAGATCTCTTCTCCCTGGTGGCCCGAAGCTCCACCAGGCCCAACCTGATCCTGTCGCCTCTGAGTGTGGCCCTGGCACTGTCTCACCTGGCACTAGGTACTGTGGGAGCACCTGTCCAGACCAGCAGAGCTGGGAGGCCAGTAGGAACTCATTACCTACCCCAGAGTTTACGAGCAGGTGGTTCCTCCATCAGGGTCACTTGGATGTTTGGTAAAAATGCAGACTCCAGTCTCTGTGAATGAGAATCCCAGGGATTGGGCCCAGGATGTGCTTCTGGTGATTTTTGTGCAAGAATATGATAGGTACAATGTCTCCGTTGGACTGGAGGGTCTCACTGTGGGACCTTCCCCAGAGAGGGAAGGCAATAGGCTGAGGTTGCCCAGATTGGCAGCAACAGAGATGAAAGTAGACTTGGGAGTCCTGTCCCTCAGACCAGTTCAGGATATGGGAGGAGAAAGTGTGGTCTCGTGGGCATGCTCACTGTAGGTATTCAAGAGGGATGGGAGAGGGCAGTGGGGGCGGGAAGGACCACAGCTGCTGTGTCCCCTCCAGGTGCTCAGAACCAAACGCTACAGAGGCTGCAGCAGGTGCTGCACGTGGACTCAGGGACCTGCCTCCCCCACCTGCTCAGCCGCCTCTGCCAGGACCTGGGCCCTGGGGCTTTCCGATTGGCTGCCAGAATGTACCTGCAGAAAGGTAGGTGCTGGTGGCAGACACTCCCTAGGTTGTGCCCTGGGGTGGACAGGGGTGAGGGAGACAGGTGTGGGCTCAGGCAGCCAGTCGGAGCACAGGTGGTTGTGGGGCCCAAGTCCTGGCAACAGCCTGTGGGCCCTTCTGTGCAGGATTTCCCATCAGAGAGGACTTCTTGGAACAATCAGAACAGCTCTTTGGTGCAAAGCCCATGAGCCTGACGGGAAGGAAGAGGGATGACCTGGCAAACATCAACCAATGGGTGAAGAAGGCCACAGAGGGGAAGATTGAGGATTTCCTCTCAGATCTGCCAGATGACACAGTGTTGCTTCTCCTCAATGCCATCCACTTCCAGGGTGCGCTCCTCCCCTTCTCGGGTCCCTGACCGCAGACCCTACCCCTGCCCCGTAGGCACGCTTTTTTCTGAGGGTCCCTCTTCCTCCCCAGGCCTGGGCCGAGAGGGTAGGAGACAGGTAATGGTGTGGCAGGACGGAGGCCCAGGAACTGGATGGGGCTGTTGTGGAGAGAGTTCCCTAGGAGGAAACCGAGTCTTAAAAGACCCAGGGGAGGTTCCTGGGAACAGGGCAGGGCAGGGGAGAACACAAGCCCAGGTTCTGCAATCGCTCCAGGGAACAACAGACCTCAGATTACCTGGGTATCACCTGGCACAGCACCCCCTGGCGCCTCAGCCTCCACCTTTCATCCCTTAAATGGGTTCTGGGTGGGATGGGGAAGAGACTGGTGGGGTAGAATCTACCTTGGTCCCAGTCTATATGGCCCCTGCCCTCTGCTGGATTCAGGCTTCTGGAGGAGGAAGTTCGACCCGAATCTCACGCGGAGAGACACTTTCCACCTGGACGAGCAGTTCACGGTGCCGGTGGACATGATGCAAGCCCGCACATACCCGCTGCGCTGGTTTCTGCTGGAGCAGCCTGAGATCCAGGTCACCCTTGACTCCCCAGCCTGGGCTTGGGTGCTGGGAGGTGGAGACAGGAGTGGGCACCTGTGGAGTGGGCACCTCTGGAGCAGGCACAGGGGTCAGGGGTGTGCCCCACCTTCCTTGCAGTCACATCACTGGGGCAGGTGGCTCTGAAAGGTCTCGCTGTGCCCGCATCCAAGGAAACTGAGGCTCCAGGCACTGCGAGTTTAGTGGAGCACAAGGAAACCAGATCCCTGTTCTGGGGAGGGAAGACACACAGTGCACGAGCAAACATAAATCAACAGGATAATTTCAGATAGTGGGGGGAAAGGTATTTTAGCTAGAGTGGTCAGGGAACCTTCTTTGAGGAAGGGACACTGAGTTGAGTCCCAGGTGATCTTTGGTTATGGGGGTTTATTACAAGGACCCATGTGTCGTGGGGCAGCACAGGGCCTCAGCACCCTGAAGCCTGGGAGATGCGACCTGAGCGCTCACACGGTGCTCCTTGGAAGGGAGGATCTGATTGGGATGGCTTTGTCAGCATCCTGATGGAACATTCTGATTAGAGAGAGTGCTATGTCAGGCTATCTCAGGTGCAGCCTCCCTTGCTTCCAGCCTAAACATGGTCCCCTTGGCCTAAGCGGCTGATCCCTGGGCCGGTCGGCTGTGGCTGAGACGGCAGTGTTGGTTAGTTTCACAAGGCCTCTTCTGAGAGGGGCTGTGGGCGAGGCAGGCACTTGGAGCAGTGTCCCAGCTTCTCTCCGGTTCCCCCTGACACGTGGTCCATCTGGTTCTCCTTCCTGCCAGGCTGTGTCCTGCCCACACTTCCTTCACCCTTCCGTCTCCATCCTTGGCCCTCCTTGGTCTTCCTCTTGTCTGGCCCGCCCTCTGCGGGCTGGCCCAGGTAGCCAGACACTGGCACTCCCCCTCCCGCCGCAGGGGTCCTGCCCCCTGGGTGCTCTGCCTGGAGCCCGAGGAGTGACATCCACCAAAGCCCATGGAGCCCAGTGGTTTTCACACTTCTTTAGCTGCGGAAACTCTGTTCACATGAACTCTTACCCCAAATCACAGTATAAATACACAGCCAGGCAAAGTCACTGATGGAGGAGAGAGGAGTGGATAGGGTACCACCCTTGGCAGCGGCTCCTCTGCTAGGGCAACCTGGTCCATTGTATGCGTGGAATTGAGAGGCGGACACAGGGGGTTCCTCACCCTGAGTCACGGGCTAGCTGGTAGCAGAGGAGGAGAGAGAAAACTACCAGTTACTGCGTGAGCGCCGCCTATGTGCAGACACTCGGCCAGAAGCTTTAAAAGCTTATCTCTTTCCGTCACATGTCAGCCGGCAGTGTGTGCAGGTAGTGTTACTCCACAGGTGAGGAAGTGGAGGCTCAGGGAGACCCCACACACACCTGTGAAGGATGGACTGTCTCATAAGCGATGCTGGCCCAGTCCCCACCTCGGCCTGGGTGCTTTCTGGTCCTCATGCTGTCTCCTTGCCTTGTCTGTAGGTGGCTCATTTCCCCTTTAAGAACAACATGAGCTTTGTGGTCATCGTGCCCACCCATTTTGAGTGGAACGTGTCCCAGGTGCTGGCTAACCTGAGCTGGGGCATGCTGCACCAGCCCTTGCTGCGGGAGAGGCCCACCACAGTCCAGCTGCCTAAGCTGCATCTGAAATACCAAATGGACCTGGTGGCCATCCTCAGCCAGCTGGGTAAGGAGGCCGGGCGTGGGACAGCTCCCGGCTCAGCCGGACGGGGTGGGTAAGGAGGAAGCCCCCAGCCGGCAGGTCTGAGTCAGAGCTAGACTTGTGTCCTGGCCTTTTCTGGGGCTTAGGGAGGTGAGAGGGTTTGATATGCACCCTCGGACTCTCTGTCCTGGGCAGGGGGTGGGGCAAGGGAATGAGGACCTGCTCTGCCCAAGACTGAGCATCGCAAAGAATCCTGGGTGGAGGGCCAGGGGTGGCATGTGAGCCTCGCTGACTCTGCTGCAAGAGGCACGAGGAACCCACCACATACAAAGAGCTGAGTCTCACGGGGTCGGCAGAGGAGGAATCAGGTACTTACAATTCAGCGTTAAGTGATAAGACAGAGGGCTTCTCTCTAGTCCACCCAGGGAACTATTGGAAAGGCATCTGTCTGGACTTCAGGGCAGGGGCTCGGGGAAGGCTTCCCGGAGGAAGGAACCTTTAAGCTGATACATGCAGGTTAAATAGGAGTTAACCAGCAGTCTGTGGGTTCAAGGTGTTCCCTGGCCGGGATGCCAGACACCCTCCCAGGCAGGTCCACGCAGCGTACGGGGCAGAAGGCAGCTCTGACCAGCCATCTCCTGGCCTGGGCAGGCCTGCAGGAACTGTTCCAGGCCCCGGACCTGCGTGGGATCTCAGACCAGAGCCTGGTGGTGTCCAGCGTGCAGCATCAGTCCACGCTGGAGCTCGGAGAGGCCGGCGTGGAGGCGGCCGCGACAACCAGCACGGCCATGTCCCGCATGTCCCTCTCCTCCTTCAGCGTGAACCGCCCCTTCCTCTTCTTCATCCTCGAGGACAGCACGAGCCTGCCCCTCTTTGTGGGCAGTGTGAGGAACCCCAATCCTGGCGTGCAGCCGGAGCTCAAGGAGCAGCAGGACTCCCCTGACAACAGGGACCTTTCCCAGCACCAGAAAGTCTTCCCCCGCGGAGACAAGCCCTTCGACCCTGACTTAAAACTTGCGCCCCCCTCGGAGGAGGATTACCCCCAACCTAGCAGCCCCAAGTGAGGGGCTGTGGCCGCCAGCAGCCCGAGTCCCTGCTTGGACCAGCCTCTCAACTCATGTGGCTCTTTCCAAACAGCTTTGTGGGATTGCGGGCGGGGGCCTGGGGCGCAGTCTGGGAGAGGGGAGGAGGGCAGCCACTCTCTCGTCTCCTCTTGGGGAGTTTGGGGAGGGGCGGCGCTGGGAGGAGGGCGGGCATCCGGGAACCATGGGCCTTGATCCCACGTCATTTCTTCCAAAGGGGCTCAGGGGGTGTCCTCGTCTGGGGCTTGGGCGGGAGGGCAGCTGTGGATTCATTTTTGTCAGGAAGGTAGGTAGGTTATTCCCTAAGTTGGCTGGGTCGCCTCCACACCTGTTTACCAGAGACGGAGGGCCGGGGAGGAGTGGACATCAGGCTGGGGAGACGGGGTGGCCCGGGGGTGCCGAGCACTGTCGTGGGGTTAAACATGTGGGTGGAGGTCGAGCACCCCACGCAACTGCCTCTGCCCTGAGCTGCCCAAGACCCACCAGCCTCCAGCCCACCCCGTCGCCTCAGTCTCCCCGCTGGTCCTCGGAGGTACCAACACTGCCGGGACTCCCCTTTTTTCCTCTCCCCTCTGTCCCCCCTGCCTGGTGTCTCAGTGGCCGAGGGGTGGGGGGCATTAGCTCCCGAAGGCTCTTTTGTAAAGTTTTTGTAGTGATTTTTATGCCACCTGAATAAAGAATGAATGGGCCTGTCTGCTGTGATGTCACTGTTTGGGGCATGGGTGGGAGCAGGGGGCTGGAGGAAGGCGGGAGGAGGCCACGGGCTGGGCCCCCAGGAGCAGCAGCCCTCTCTGTGCCACGTTTGGCCTCTGGCCACTCGCCAGCCCTTCTCCACCATGCCATCCCTCTGACTTCACCAGCCCTGCCCAGGGCCACCCCCTTGCCAGCCTGGCTCTGCTCTCAGCCCGTTCCTCTCTACAGACCTCAGGCAGCCGGCAACAAAGGCGACTCAAAATAGCACCAGCCTCCTGGTTTGGGAGAAGAACTGGCAATTACGGAGCTTGAGGAGTTTCTAATTACATGCCAGCCCTTCTGCCTGGAGCTGGCGCCCGCCAGACGGGGGCGGGCAGGCTGCCGGGAGCACTGGCTCCAGCTGGAGGCTGTCAGCGCCTGAGGATTTGGGGGAAGCAATTGGGGGCACCTTGGCACAGGGCTGGGGGCAGCCCTTGTCTGTGAGTGCAGGGTGTCCATGTGGCAGCAGCCACCTGCGGCCCTGTAGTGCGGTGGTTAAGAGCAAGTCCCTAGGATGGGATCTCGCTTCTTACAGACCAGCAGTGTGTGGAGATGGGAAATAAATCAACAGTGAAATACATGGTATGTCAGAGGGTGGTGAGAGCTCTGGTGAGAAATAAAGCAAGGAGGGCCTCCCGGAGGAGGTGACTTTTGGAGCAGAGACTAGAAGGAGGCAAGGGTGGGTACTATGGGGACGTCCTGGGGAAGAGTGTCCTGGGCAGAGGAGTGGGAGCTGCTCAAAAGGTTCAGGATGAGCAGGAGATCCGTGGGGCTGGAGTGGAGGGGGTGAGGGGGGAGATGTAGGAAGGAATCAGAGAGGAGCTGAGGACAGACCGCTGAGGGATTTAGGGCCACTGTAAAGACTGTTGTTATCTTAGGAGAGGTAAGAGACTACTGGAAAGTTAAATCAGCAAGCCCACCAGCTTAATTTTACCTCCTGCGTTTTTCTCAGCTCTCTCTTCCTCTCCATTTGGGCTCTAGCCACGGTTTGGATCTCATCATCACTCCCGAGGGTCACGGCTGTCACCTCCCGGGTTCTCCGTGCTGCCGGTCTGGCTGCCTTAACTGCATCCTCTGTCCTGTAAATACTAGTCAAGTGCTTTCTGTGTGCCCAGCAGTTCCCCAGGCTCTGGGGCTGCAGCAATGAAAAAGACAACAAGACCTCTAACCCCCAGAGCCTAAATCTGGTGGTAGAATGGTCTAAACAATAAACAAGTTAAAATTTGGGGTTGAAGCTATAGTATGCCAAGTACACAAGTCATAAATGTACCTAAGCATAATGAATTTGTTTCACGAACAAAGTGAAACCAGTACTCAGATCAACAAACAGTACTCACTCTCCTGGCTTCTGATAACAGACTAGTTTTCTCTGGTTTTGAACTTTATGTAAAGGAATCGTGCAGTCTGTTCTCCCTGGTGCCTGGCTTCTTTCATTCAACCTCCTGTTTGTGAGATTCATCCATGTCGTTGGGGATGGCAATTATTCATTCACTGTGGAAGGCTTTTTTTTTTTAAATTTATTTGTTTGGTTGCACGGGGTCTTAGTCGTGGCAGGTGGACTCCTTAGTTGCGGCAGGTGGACTCCTTATTTGCAGCAGGTGAACTCTTAGTTGCGGCATGCATGTGGGATCTAGTTCCCTGACCAGGGATCGAACCCTGGCCCCCTGCATTGGGAGCATGAAGTCTTTACCACTGTGCCACCAGGGAAGTCCCTGTGGAAGGCTTTAACTGAGGGGCACCATGGTCTGAGGGTAAGCTCTAGAAGGCTCATTTGGCTTCTGTGAGGAGAACAGACTTAGAGGCACAAATGCAGGAGGAGGGAGGCTGGTTAGCCGGCAAGAGACATGGGTGGCTTGGCCCAGGCTGCTGGCTCTGGAAATGCAGGAAAGTGGTCAGACTTCAGGTATATTTTGCAGGTAGACGTTATAGAATTTGTGCATAGACTGTATGGCAGATGAGGGAGAGGAAAGAGTCAAGGATGGTGGGGCTCATCATTCAAATCCCCGGATTTTTGTGTTGAGAAAAATGGGTTTTACTGAGATGGGAATCAGAGTGAGGGACAGATTTTAGGATTGCAGATTGTTTGATTGGAGATTTCCATTTTGAACATGACTGAAATGCCACACTAATATAGGGTGACCATATGTCCCAGTCTTCCCTGGGATGGTTTGAGTTATGTCTGTGGTTCCAGCTTAATTCACAGCACCCGCTTTTGTGCTTAGAAGTGTTTGGATGATGAATTGTATGTTCCTCTTACATGCTGGGCATCCATGTGGCTATGTCAAATTGGGCTGGAAGTATATATTTGGGAGCTCACAGATGCATTGAAAGTTATGGAACTGGCAGAAATCACCTAAGAGGAGATGTAGATGGAGAGAGAAGAAAAGGTGTCCCAGAATCAAGCCAGCAAGGAAGATGGAGAAGATGGGGCTTTTGAGGTGCGAGAAAAATGAGAGCGTGTGGGGAGTCAGGGTTTCAAGGAGGGACAGTTTGCCGCCTGCTGCCGAGGGCAGAGATGTCCATTTGGTGGTCAACGCAGACGTCACCCGTGAACTTGGCGACAGCAATTTCAAAGGAGAACTGGGCACAGAAGCAAGTTGGAGAGTGAGGAAGGAAAGGCGCTAAGAGTAAATAGTTCTTTCCCGCATGTCTGGGAGGGAGGAAGGCGAAATGGACGGTAGCTTTAGGGGATGCGGCAATAAAGGAAGAGTCTTTGAAGAAGGGAGTAGCACATGCTGTTTAAAGGCTGTGGAATGGTCCTTCAGAGAAGGATTACATTGATTAGGCAGGAGAGGGGCTGCCTGCAGGAGCCTAGTCCTTGAAAAGCACCAGTGCAGGCCCTCTCCTTTGGCAGGCGTGGGACACACTGCTTTCACGCTACTCGGAAGAAAGAGAAATCTTCTTTCTTTATAAGTAATTATAAATAATTAGGACATACAAAGGGTATAATAAATCATATAAGACCACTGTCCAGCTTAAAAAATATTCTCAGTATACTGATAGTCCTACATTCCCTTCCTCAACCCTTCCCCTGCCCCCAAAACCATCATCCTGAATTAGTTTTTTATTATTTTCATGCATTTCTTTTACATTCACCCCATGAGTTTTAATCCCTGAGTGGTATATATTAATAGTATCATTCTGTGTGTCTTTAAACCTTCCACAAATGTATCATCCTGCAACTTGGCATCACTTCATATTGGGAGATGAATCTGTGTTAAGTGGCTTCCCTTTAGTATTTCTCATCGCTGTAGGCTTTTTTTTTTTTCCCACCCCTTATCTAATCTCCCGTTGCTGGACATTGAGGGAGCTTTCTTTTTTTTTTTTTTTTTTTTGCCATTACAGAGTGCTGCTGTAATATTCTTGCTACATCCTTGTGCACTTGTGCAGAGTCTTTTCGGCTCACGTTTAGGAGTGGAATTGCTGAGCTGTGGGTTTGGGTTTTCCATCTTTCACTGCCAGGGCTGCCACATAAGGTTATGCACAACCTTGCCATTGGTTGCCAGATTGTTCTTCAAAGGGGTTGTATCAATTTATGTTCTCATAAGGAGGGCCTAAGAGATCCTGGCCGTCCACATGATCACCAATACTTGGTATTGTCAGGTGTTTCAATTTCGCCCATCTGATGAGTGTGAAATACACTTATCAAAGTATTTAATCTGCATTCCCCTGATTGAGGGTGAAAAACATCTTTTTGTAAATTTATTGGCCACTCAGGAGTCTTCATCTGTGAATTACCTGGGCCTATTTTTCTGCTGCATTGTTTTCTTCTTTCTTTTTTTAAAAATTTATTTGTAGTTCTTTCTGTATTATAGTTAGTAATCTTTTTTTGTCAGTTATCTGTGTTACAAATATTTTCTCTTAGTGTGAGGCTTGTCTTTTCATTTTGTTTTATGGTATCTGTTCATGAAAATAAGTTTTTGATTTTAGTGCCAAATTTATCAATCTTTTATAATTTGTGCTTTCTTTGGTGTCTTGTCTAAAAAAACTTTCCTACTGAGAGATCACAGAGAAATCCATCTATATATTTTTCTAAAATATTTACATTTTTTCCTGTTGTGTATCTGTGTTTACATTTGTTTTTTAAGCAATTAAAATTATCTCTGAAAGGATACATATGAAAGAGATTAACATCAGCTGTCTCCAGGGAGTGGAATCAGGTGACTGGAGATCAGAGTGAAAAGGAGTCATTCACTGTATATCTTTAGTTGCTTTTGAGTTTTGAACCATATTAAAAAAATACCTATTCAAAAATAAGTGAATAATTTAAATTAAAAGTCATTAAAGGGGCTTCCCTGGTGGCGCAGTGGTTGAGAGTCCGCCTGCCGATGCAGGGGATGCGGGTTCGTGCCCCGGTCCGGGAAGATCCCACTTGCCGCAGAGCGGCTGGGCCCGTGAGCCATGGCCGCTGAGCCTGCGCGTCCGGAGCCTGCGCTCCGCAACGGGAGAGGCCACAACAGTGAGAGGCCCGCGTACTGCAAAAAAAAAAAAGTCATTAAAAAGGTTCTGCAGGGAACCTACACTGTTGGTGGGAATGTAAACTGGTACAGCTACTATGGAGAACAGTATGGAGGTTCCTTAAAAAACTAAAAATAGAGCTACTGTATGATCCAGCAACCCCACTCCTGGGCATATATCCAGAGAAAACCATAATTCGAACAGAATTATTATTATAATAATTATTATTATATATAGAATAATTATTATTCCAATATTCATTGCAGCACTATTTACCATAGCCAGGACACGGAAGCAACCTAAATGTCTATCGACAGAGGAATGGATAAAGAAGATGTGGTTCATATATACAATGGAATATTACTCAGCCATAAAAAAAGAATGAAATAATGCCATTTGCAGCAACATGGATGGACCTGGAGATTGTCATACTGAGTGAAGTAAGTCAGACAAAGACAAATATCATATGATATCGCTTATATGTGGAATCTAAAAAAGTGGTACAAATGAACTTATTTACAAAACAGAAATAGAGTCACAGATGTAGAAAACAATCTTATGGTTACCAGGGGGGAAAGGGGGTGAGGGATAAATTGGGAGATTGGGATTGACATATACACACTATCATATATAAAATAGATAACTAATAAGGACCTACTGTATAGCACAGGGAACTCTATTCAGTACTCTGTAATGACCTATATGGGAAAATAATCTAAAAAAAGTGGATGTATGTATATGTATAACTGATGTACTTTGCTGTACAGCAGAAACTAACACAACACTGTAAATCAACTATACTTGAATAAAAAAAATTAAAAAATTAAAATGTTAAAAAAAAAGGTTTTCAAAAACAGAAATTGTTTTTCAGAAACATTTAAACCTCGAATGCACCTACAGTTAATCTTTGTGCATGGTGTGAGAAAGGGATCCAGTTTTAAATTGTCCACAGGATAGTCACGCCTTCCCACCTTTCTATGCTTAGCTCATTCTTACTCAAGATTCAGCTTAGGTTCATATATTCCAGCTGTGCTGCCATGATACTCTATAGAGCAGTGCTGTCCAGTAGAAATACAATGCAAACCGCATATGTAATTTAAGATTTCCTAGCAGCCACATTAAAAAAGAAATAGGTGAAATTAATTTTAACAATATATTTATTTAACCTAATATATGTAATCAGGGTCAAAATTATTGAGATAGTTCACATTCTTTTTCATACTAAATATTCAAAATCTAGTGTGTACTTTATACTTATAGCAGACCACAACTCAGACTGGCCACATTTCAATTGCTCCATGGCCACATGTGGTTAGTGGCTATCATATTGGATGGCATGGCTGTAGAGACTGCTATCACAGAATGTGCCGAATTATACGATCTGTCCTCACATCATCCTCTGTTATTAGCCAGTGAGCTTCTGAAGGGTGGGCACTGAGTCTTAGTCATCTATGTACTCCTTCTCTGTGTACTTAGTGAGTGCTTTGAGTAGAGGTCCTCAATTTTTGGTTGAATAGATTGAACTCTGGAGACTTCCCAGGTGGTCCAGTGGCTAAGACTCCGAGCTCCCAATGTAGGGGGCCTGGGTTCGATCCCTGGTCAGGGAACTAGATCCCACATACCGCAACTAAGAGCCTGCATGCTGTAACTAAAGATCCCACAGGCAGCAAGTAAGATGCCTCATGTCACAACTAAGACCTGGTGGAGCCAAATTAATTAATTAATTAATTTTAAAAAAGAAATGATTGAACTCTTTTTTTTTTTGGCTGCACCACGCAGCCTGTGGGATCCTAGTTTCCTGACCAGGGATCGAACCCGGACCCCGTGCAGTGGAAACGTAGAGTTCTAATCACTGGACCGCCAGGGATGAACTCTGGACTGTTGATACACTCTTCCTTATATAAAGCTGAATCTGGTTCACTGGAAATTTCCAGGGGCCCAGCTCTGCTCCCTGAAGCCTCACAGGAGGTGAAGTTCCCCTAAATTTTCTCTTCCTCTAAATATCCCAGAGGCTCTCCCTTCCTTTTCTTTTTTTTTTTCTTTTTTGCAGTACGCGGGCCTCTCACTGTTGTGGCTTCTCCCGTTGCGGAGCACAGGCTCCGGACGTGCAGGCTCAGTGACCACGGCACACGAGCCCAGCCGCTCTGCAGCACGTGGGATCTTCAGCCACTCTGCAGCACGTGGGATCTTCCCGGACCGGGGCAAGAACCCGTGTCTCCTGTATCGGCAGGGGGACTCTCAACCACGGTGACACCAGGGAAGCCCCTCTCCCTTCCTTTTCTGATCCCTCCTTGTCTGAATGACCACTGGGCTTCTGACCAGGATCCACACATGCCTAGAAAACGTTTTGGTACATTCTCCAATTATTTCCCATGTCAGTGTTTTAGTTTCACAACTGCATTGCAAGTTCCTAAACGCCCCAAGGTGAGCAAGGCCTCGGTGGTCTCCTCCCAGGTGATCTCCGCAGTGCCCAGGTGGGTGGCAGGCACACACGCTCAGCCTCCTCTCAGGACTAATGTTTACAGTTCATCTCATTCTTCCTCTGCTCAGATATGTCCCCACTGCCTTTTCTGATCTTCAGAAATCAGAGCATTTCAGGGCTAAAAAAGCACACAGACATTCCCGTACCAACCCCTCGTTTTCCAGCTGAGGAAAGGTAGGAGCCATGAGTGATGTCTTGCCCCAAATCCGAGTGCCAGAACCAAGGACCAGGAAAAACCCAGAGTCCCAGTTCTGGGCCACTGTTTCCTCTATTCTGGCCTTCTCCTGGGCCTCCTCTTGCGAGACTCTTCCTCAGTCCTGGCTCCCACCCAGGCGGGCCAGGCTGCCAGGTCGGGTGGGAAGGCCAGGACCCCAAAGAAGGTCTGGTGGAGCAGTAGGGTGTGTGAATGTGTCTGTCTGGGGGTGTGTGGTGGAAAGGCAGAAGCGGGTTAAAGTGAACACCGGACAATGATGCAATCACAGACTCCAAATTGAGTGCAGGTCGCTTTAAGAAAGGAGTAGCTGTAATCTGAAGCCTGCTGGACGCTGGATTAGGAGGCAGCAGAAAAAGCTCTGGGGCTTAACAGCAGCCCCCTCAGTGTGCAGACCTAGGCTGGGGCGCGGAGCTGCAGCGCACTCACAGGTAAAGAGCTCCCTGTCTGGTCTGCATGTGTGTCTGGGGAAGACGGGAGGCTCCTCTGGGCTGGGGGGACGGGGGTGAAGCAGGGGTACTTCAGGGAGCAGAAAAGAGGGGTGTAAGGGAGAGGAGGTGGGAAGACAGTAGTTCCTGCAGCTTGGGCACCAGGGTGAGTAGGTTAGAGAGGGCAGAGGGAGTTGGGGGTCAGAGCCCACTTATCCCCCAACACTACTGCATCACTAGGAGAAGAGGCTGGAAAGACTCCTGAATGAAATGGGTGGGAAACAATGGAGGGGGGTGGTGGCGGGGAAGAGGCAGAAAGCTTGGCTGCTGGGTCAGGTCTGAGCATCACTTCAGGGGGCTCTGCAGCCTTGGGGGAAGGAGGCTGTCGGGGAGCTGTACCTCCACTGGGGCAGTCAGGGAAGCAGCCCATCCTGCAGCCCGGCCATGGCTTGGGCTCAGCGCCCTGCTGCCTTTTCAAAGTCAACTGGTGCTGATTTCAAAGGTAACTTCCCGACACTGCCAAGCAGCTGGCCTGTGGGGAGGCTTCCGGGCAGGCCTGGGATGGAGGACAGCTGGGTCCTTCTATCCAGTGCCCACCCTTTTTCTTTGGCCAAATCAGCTGCCAGTAAAAGCTGGGTGACCAGTGGGGGTTTGGCCTCTCACCAACAATGACCGCTATTTAGCCCAGCCGGTGTATGGGATTTGGGGGCTCAGCGGCCGGAGCTGGAGAGGAGGGCTGCCCGCACCCTTGGTGCTCCCTGGGACAAGCCACAGCAAGGAGCGGGTCTGGGCCAGAGAAAAACTTCAGGCTTCCCAGAAACCCCATCATTGTCTGGCCCAGGCGGGTCCACCAAGAGTTCAGCCCTCAGGCAGCGGGCCAGGCAATTCTGTCCCTAAGGCTGGTCCTTCTGGGGTGTGGGGAGGTGACACTCATGGGTGCCCTGGCCCCGCTCATTCAGGCTCCAAAACTTCAGAAAAAAAGTCGCCTGTGCATTGATGGGGTCACCACGGTGGGGTGGGCCTGGAGGGACCCCTCGGAATCTCCCTCCCAGAGCCAGGGCAGAGGGTGGTGCCCTTCCATGAACTGCCCATGAGGTCCACTGCCATGTGGCTTGGAGGCTGTGCGGTCCTGGGAGGAGGAGGAGGAATGGTGTTCGTTTCACAGCTGGGTTTAATCTGAAACACATGTACTGGCTCAAATTTATCCTCCCAGCTTGAAGGCAAGATCACAAAATCAGTTCCTTGTGTTTCTTGATTTGGGCAATGTGGCCGGAAGGCAGGCCTGAGCTTGGCCCAACTGGGAGGATATCTACCTCCTCTCCCTGCCCTCCCCCGCCTGGTAGGACAGGAATCTGGCTTGGACACTGCCCCTTGGACAGGATGGCACCATTGTCCCTGTGCCCCTGGCCAGGCGATGGAGGCCTGGACAAGCCCACGGAACAGTCATCTTGGACAGGGCACTGAGTGTGCTCAGAGGGGCCCCCGTGCAGACCCTTACTCTCTACCCTCTCACTGCCCTTGCAGGGGGTTTTCGATCATCTCTCCACTTCCCTCATCCGCAGGGCTTCAGGTGGAGGAGTCAAAGAGGGGCCATTAACGTCCTGGAGACTGGCTCTGGGCCAGCTGTGGACCCAGGTGCCTTTCCCTGCCAGGGTGGCTCACCTCATCTTTAGTCCTCAGCCCACTCACGTGGTGACAAGTGATCACATGACCTGAGGTTTGGGCTCACACTCTGTAGGGACTCCTACAGAGAAGATCCATCTTCAAGTGCATTTGAACTTGGTTTCCTTAAACACCACACCAGGATGACATCTCCCACCTACTCCCTCCTATCTCAGTTCCCTACCCTGGCCCAGGAACTAGAGCTAACAGCTTTCCCTCTAGCCCTGCACCTCACTGAATTTCCAGTCTCCGCTAAGCCAGTCTGCTGAGGCTCAGGCAGTGAAGGCCCCTGCCAGCTCTGGGTGGGGCTGGCCGGTGGAGAGAGCAGCTGTGAACCTGGATAGCCTTAAGGGCTCTATCTTGCACTGCAGAAAGCTTTTCCCGTTGTCTCAATGGAAGATTTCTCCCTGAGTGGCAGGGGCAGCCATGGGGAAGAGCAGCTGGCTGAGAACACAAGGGTCTGTGGAACTCACTGAGAGACGCGTGCTCGAGATCAGGGTTTAGAGAGAAAGCCAGGCTGGGGCCCACAGGCCGTCCGGCCGTAAGCCGAGCAAACTCAGAGGCCATCTTTTCTTTTGCGGCCTTTCATGCTCTACAATGTTGTCCAGTGGCTTATTAGACTTAATTTTAAGGACTTTGACCAAAAATCACACACTGCACTCTTAATTTTCCTATTTGTTCTGAGAAGTCAGGAAAGCATGTGTGTGTGTGTGTGTGTGTTTATGGGTATATGAAAGGAAGAAAGAGCTTGAGACCCTTGGCCTGTGTGTGTTTGTGCACACAAGGGTGTATTTGTGCTGCAGGGGAGGGGAGGGGCAGGGGAGACATGATAAGTTCTTTTTTTTAAATAAATTTGTTTGTTTATTTATTTAGTTTTGGCTGCGTTGGGTCTTCGTTGCTGCGCGCGGGCTTTCTCTAGTTGTGGCGAGCCGGAGCTACTCTTCGTTGCAGTGTGTGGGCTTCCCATTGCAGTGGCTTCTCTTGTTGCGGAGCATGGGCTCTAGGCACACGGGCTTCAGTAGTTGTGGCTTGCGGGCTCTAGAGCGCAGGCTCAGTAGTTGTGGCTCACAGGCTTAGTTGCTCCGCGGCATGTGGGATCTTCCCGGACCAGGGCTTGAACCTGTGTCCCCTGCATTGGCAGACGGATTCTCAACCACTGCGCCACCAGGGAAGCCCAGATGATAAGTTCTTGACATGGCAGTATGGATGGAGGGAGAGCAGAGGTCCTGGTTGCTGAGACCTTGTCCCACTTTCTAACCAGAAGGCCTCTCAGAAGATCTTGTTTATGAACACCCCCAGCTGCCTTCATCCCCTCCCACCTCCGCATCCTGATTCCAGGGGTGAGCTCATAGAGGCAATGAATGTAGGAGGGCAAGGAATGCGGGAGCCCTAGACCCAGAGTTCCCTCTTCCCTTGTGGTCCAGGGGTCAGACCAGAGTCTTGTCCAAAGAGGCTACTGCTCAGGAGGTAAAGGGACTTGGGTGGTCTTACTAAGAAGTGGGGTTACTTAACCTGAAGGAAAGAATTCTTGGAGGTTTCAGAGCTAGATCCGAGCTAGTGGGGGGAAGAGGACATGGCTACCTCCAGGGAGAAGGGGGGCCCTGGGATTCCAGGAGTAGGGAGACACATTTTGACTCAGGGATCATTGGAGAACTCACCTGTCTCTGGTGTCACTCACTAAGTGCTATGAAGGCATCATCTAATTTAATTCTCATCACAATAGGTAAGTACTATTTGATTTCCATTTTACAAGAGAAGACACTGGGATTTAGAGAGGTATTAAGACACAGAATTGAGGGGAATTCCCTGGCGGTCCAGTGGTTAGGACTCAGCACTTTCACTGCTGGAGCCCAGGTTCGATCCCTTGTCAGGGAACTAAGATCCCGCAAGCCGCACAAAGAAGACACAGAATTGAGATTTGAACCCAGGCTGTCTGACACTAGACCCAGCACTCCTAACCATGAGAGTAAGAGCTTTTTTTTTTTTTTTTTGCGGTACATGGGCCTCTCACTGTTGTGGCCTCTCCAGTTGCAGAGCACAGGCTCTGGACACGCAGGCTCAGCGGCCATGGCTCACGGGCCCAGCCGCTCTGTGGCATGTGGGATCCTCCCGAACCAGGGCACGAACCCACATCCCCTGCATCAGCAGGCGGAGTCCCAACCACTGCGCCACCAGGGAAGCCCCGAGAGTAAGAGCTTTTGACACAGAAGTGTCCAAGAAGGGAACGAGTTGCTTATGAGGCCACAGGTTCCAGGGCAGAGGAATTCAAGGAGAGAGTTTGAGAACTTGGGGGTAGCAGGGGCTGGACCAGATGCCCCCATTCTCTATATTCTGTGATTCTACATCTGAGACCTAGGTTCTGCCCCCATGCTTTTACTAGACATTGACCCAAATCCTGTATCAAGAGCTGGTCAGTGTGCCCGCAGGGAAAAGCCCATGTCCACACAGAGGAGCCCACTGCTGGGTCTTCACTACCCTGAAAGTTTAGGCTCAGAGGTGGGTCTCCTGGCACAGATAATGGATGAAAGCACAAGCTCGCCATAGGACCGTGGGCTGTGAGGCAGGGGGAGGGCTGGGGAGGTGCTGAGAGGGAGGGAACAGCAAGCTGAGGGTCCACTTTCAGCCCGGGGAGGCTGGAGGGAAGGTGCCTAGCCCTGCCAAGGCCCTGCTACCTGCCCAAGGTGGCTGGGTGTTGCAGGGTGGTGGGTGAGGGAAGCAGCCTGCCACCTCTTTTGCTTTCTTGCAGGCCCCAGGATGCAGGCCTTTGTGCTACTTCTCTGGACTGGAGCCCTCCTCGGGCACGGCAGCTGCCAGAACACCGGCCTGGAGGAGGTCAGAGGCGGGGTGTGTGTGGTGGGTGCCTGGCGGGGCATCAGCAATTCCAGCCCCTCCTCAGTAGGCAGCATGGGAGACAGGACAACACCCAGGTTGCAGGCCAGGCTCTGGCCTTTCTGTCTAGACAGGGCCTTGGTTTTTCCATCAGCAAAACATAAAGTGTCTCACCCTGCCTTTCACAGAACAGAGTGGGGACAAACGTAAGATCCAACAGGGTGAAAGGCAAAAATGCTCTAACAAGTCCAGGGCTGTCCCTTCAGTGAAGACCTTTTCTCATTACCTTGCATTACTTGTGGGTCTCACTGAGTGGGTGGTGGCCTTGGATATTTGTTCCAGTCCTGACTGGGGTGCAGCAGAGGTGTTAAGAGTGTGGAAAGGCCTCTTTCCTGTCCAGAGAGAGCACAGTCGGGTTGCAAAGGCGGATGCTGAGAAGCCTATGCTATGTGACAGTGGGGGTAGGGGAGTGACGGTCACACAAGGGACCAGGGCACTTCTGGACCAGTCCCTTGTCTTTTAAAAAATTAAAAAATTAATTAATTTTTGGTTGTGTTGGGTTTTCATTGCTGCACGCAGGCTTTCTCTAGTTGGGGCGAGCGGGGGCTACTCTTAGCTGTGGTGCGCGGGCTTCTCATTCGGTGGCTTCTCTTGTTGTGGAGCACGGGTTTTGGCATGCGGGCTTCAGTAGTTGTGGCATGTGGGCTCAGTAGTTGTGGCTCGTGGGCTCTACAGAGCAGGCTCAGTAGTTGTGGTGCACGCGCTTAGTTGCTCCGCGGCATGTGGGATCTTCCCGGACCAGGACTCGAACCTGTGTCCCCTGCACTGGCAGGCGGATTCTTAACCACTACGCCACCAGGGAAGTCCCTGGACTTTGTCTTGAGTTCCAAGTTTGAATTCTGGTTCACCCTCTCACTAGCTTTATCATCTTAGACACGTCACTGTTACTGGAGTCTGTTTTCATATCTATAAAATGGGATTAAAAATATCCTTACAGGGGGCTTCCCTGGTGGCGCAGTGGTTGAGAGTCCGCCTGCCAATGCAGGGGACACGGGTTTGTGCCCCGGTCCAGGAAGATCCCACATGCCGTGGAGCGGCTGGGCCCGTGGGCCATGGCTGCTGAGCCTGCGCGTCCGGAGCCCGTGCTCTGCAGCGGGAGAGGCCACAGCAGTGAGAGGCCTGTGTACCGCAAAAAAAAAAAAAAAAAAAAAAAAATCCTTACAGGGCCATCACAGACAGTCACTTATTTTTTATCTACTGAACACCTACTCTGTAGGTGTGCTGGGGATGGGTGGAAATATGAAAGACTCAGTTCTGGCTTTCAAGGAACTCAGTGTTTCGAGATAGTAGTCTTTGGTGGTATCATCTACATTGACTAGTATGAAATGAAGTAAGTCAAATAAAAAGAACTAGCACAGAGGCAGGCACATGGTAGGCGGTTATTACAGAAGTGGTAGTTGACTCTGAAAAAATGGTCAGAAAACCAAAAGGTGCCTTCAGATTGGGGCCATCAGGGAAAGTCTGTGGTGGAGGGGGTGATATCTAATCAGGGCCATGAAAGACAGGAAGGGTTTGATAGGAGGGTCCAGGTGGAGACCCATGAGCAGTGAGCAAGGGTAAAAGCAGACAGGGAGCCTGTCTGGCCTGAGAACAGAATTTCTTGGGAAGGGGAACTCCTCTCCTTTTATTTATTTATTTTTAATGTGTTACAGGCCTGAGGCTCACAGGTCACTGGCGCTTAAAGCGGGCCAGCTAACTTCTCCCCAGCAGAGCGCCCCTACAGGAGCAGGGGCAGACTCATTCCAACGCTAGGCTAAGCGTACCATCCACAGGCAGGACAGCCCTCAGGGACCAGAAGGACAGTCCCACACAAAGCGATGAGACCAGTCATCCCGTGCTCATTTGCACTGGTCCTTGTGCTCAAATGCAGGGCTCCCTGGCCCCTGAGACCACGGGGCTGCCAGTGGAGGAGGAGGATCCCTTCTTCAAGGTCCCTGTGAACAAGCTGGCGGCCGCCGTCTCCAACTTTGGCTACGACTTGTACCGCGTGAGATCCAGGGAGAGCCCCGCTGCTAACGTGATCCTGTCTCCGCTCAGCGTGGCCACGGCGCTCTCTGCCCTTTCGCTGGGTGAGTTCCTGGATGCAGGAAGCCCTGCATCCTAGAGCTGCCCTCTGGCCTCTGCACATATCTGACTCTAAGCCCTGGAGACACTTCACCCAGGGAGGATGAAGAGGGCCGAGAGGCTGGGCCTGGGGGTCCTGGCGTGTGCGGAGTGGGAGCTCGGGGGGCAGGGCACTGCTGACACGGGTGTGTGGCCTCGGGACCACTTACTGACATTCCTTATGCGAGCTTCTCCTACGTGCCAGCCTCGTCGGTGTGGCTAGGCTCTGGGGACATAACTGCACACAAACAGGCACGGTCTGTGCCCTCGCTTGGGTCACACAGCTGAGCTCACGGGGGAAACAAATAAACAGGAAACTGCAGAAGAGTCTGGTTAAGTGTTGTGATGGGAGAAGCACAGGGACTTGAACCCTCACTCCCACCCTTCTATCTCCCTAGGCCCGATGCCTTTAGCCTACCTTCAGGAAAATCTATTTTTCCTCCGTTGCCTTCAGATTCCTTTCCACCTAGAACATCCCCAGTACCAGCAGACAAGAAGACTTAGGGTGCGGTGTCCCTGCCCCGTTCCAGGAGCTGGCCCGACTTGGGCCCCAGTGGGCAGTTACAGAGGTTTACACGCCCATCCCTCTGGCAGGAGCGGAGCAGCGGACAGAATCCAGCATTCACCGGGCTCTCTACTATGACCTGATCAGCAAGCCAGACATTCACAATACCTATAAGGAACTCCTTGCCTCCGTCACCGCCCCGGAGAAGAACCTCAAGAGCGCTTCCCGTATCGTCTTTGAGAGGAGTGAGTCACCCGGGATGCCTGAGGCGCGTGGGGCTCTGTGCTGCACATGGGGGTTTCCTTCTAACCACCAGAGCACGTCTGCTCTGGCCAGGCCTGGCCCTGGGGGGCAGGAAGGGGCCCTGTGAGCCCAGAGAGGATCGGAAAGAGGAAATGGGCTGAGGGAGGCAGCGGGAGGGTCGGGCAAGGGCAGTAGTGTGAAGAGAAACAGTGATGAGTGAGGTCTGTTGTTCCCCGTCCAGTGCCAGGGGAAGCTGGCACAGAGTCCTGGCGTGTCCCGGGAAGATGCCAGGCAGGAAGTCGGGGCCTGCTGAGGGTCAACCAGAACCTCTCAGAGAGGATGCTGGGTTAGCTCTCAGCGCACACTAACCTCTGCCCCGTCTCTTCGCAGAGCTGCGGATAAAAGCCAGCTTTGTCGCACCCCTGGAAAAGTCGTATGGGACCAGGCCCAGAATCTTGACCGGCAACACTCACTTGGACCTTCAGGAGATTAACAACTGGGTGCAGGCCCGGATGAAAGGGAAAGTCGCTAGGTCCACGAGGCAAATGCCCAGTGGAATCAGCATTCTCCTTCTTGGTGTGGCTTACTTCAAGGGTGAGGGCTTCTCCACTTGGCTTTTGGCCAAGGGCGGACAATGAGTGTCAGATGGGGCCAGGAAAGAGGGGAAGTCAAAGAAGGCAGAGGAGGACCCAGGAAAGGCACCTGCCTGAGGGCTGCCTGCTTGTCGTCAAACTCAAGGCAAACATTGGATAAGTGCCTACAAAGTGTACGGGGCCGTAGAGAAAGACTAGCAGAGATAAGGGGGCACTCCCACTCCCACACCTGTTTGGGGCAGGCACTGGTAGATTTCTGGCTGGAGCCAGGTGAGGGTCCAGGCCCAGCTCTGCCTGTACTGGCTGGAGAGCCCTGCACAAGCTTCATAGCCTTTTTGGGCCTGTTTTCTTATCTCTCACTCGGGGACGATACACTGACTTCAGGGACACTCTGTCTGTGTCGTCTCCCATCGTTTTTTTTTTTAACATCTTTATTGGAGTATAATTGCTTCACAATGGTGTGTTAGTCTCTGCCTTACAACAAAGTGAGCCAGCCATACATATACATATATCCCCAATATCTCCTCCCTCTTGCGTCTCCCTCCCTCCCACCCTCCCCATCCTACACCTCTAGGTGGCCACAAAGCACCGAGCTGATCTCCCTGTGCTATGCGGCTGCTTCCCACGAGCTATTTTACGTTTGGTAGCGTATATATGTCCATGCCGCTCTCTCACTTCGTCCCAGCGTCCCCTTCCCCTTCCCCCATCTCCCATCTTCACATGGACCCTAGCATCATGCCTGGGGCACACAGCAGGTCGTTGATAAACCGTTGTTAGCTTTCTAACAACATTCTTCTAGGCTGTGTTGATGTGCCCAAGTCTATTCCACGGGCCCAGTGTGAGGCCAGCCCTATTCATATGAGCCTTGGGTAAGATGTGCCTCCCCTTAAAGTGTCTATCAGGCAGAGTGGACCCCTAAACTCCTAGAGAAAAGTCCTCCCTGAAGCACTGAGCTCCAGGACATGAAAGAAACTGTCACAGACCAGCATGTTAAAGGCCACGTTAAACTATCGGCTCGCTGTGTGAGCGCTGGCAATCACTTCACCTCTCTGGGGTTCTGGGCTTTTTCAGCTATGAGAGGGTTGATGACATGATGTCGAGGTCCCTTCCAGCTCTAGCCTCCCTGGATTGTCTTCCGGACACAACGCTGTAAAAGTGTACACCAGTTTACCTTTCTCCTAGGCTATCACAGAACTTGAATAAACCCCGACAATCAACCTATTTCCTCCCGAGTTTACGTATGGAAGGTATTCAGGACCCTAGAAATTTTGTGGTCCAGACTGCACATTCTGAGATAGAGCTATTCCCTGATGTATCAGGGCCTCTGACGACTAAGATTCCTGTAGCCAGGCAATTTTCAGCAATATGCTTTGGCCTCAGCACGGTCCCAATGCCTTTCTGGTCTCCTGGGGCTCAGGGCACTCCATTTGTTTCATTCCAGGGCAGTGGGTAACAAAGTTTGACTCCAGAAAGACTTCCCTAAATGATTTCCACTTGGATGAGGAGAGGACCGTGAAGGTCCCCACGATGTCAGACCCTAAGGCCATCTTACGCTACGGCTTCGATTCTGATCTCAACTGCAAGGTCTGTAGGGGTAGAGTGGGTAGTGGGTGCGGGGACAGGCAGGATGATGTAGTGGGAATAGAAAGACTTTTTTTTTTTTTTTTTTTTTTGTGGTACGCGGGCTTCTCACTGTTGTGGCCCCTCCTGTTGTGGAGCACAGGCTCCGGACGTGCAGGCTCAGAGGCCATGGCTCATGGGCCCAGCCGCTCCGCAGCATGTGGGATCCTCCCGGACCAGGGCACGAACCCGTGTCCCCTGCATCGGCAGGCGGACTCTCAACCACTGCGCCACCAGGGAAGGCCTAGAATGACTTTTGAGATGACAGCTGTCTAAATTTTACTTGCTGTGTGACTTTCAGTAAGTTAATAGTTTCTCTGAGGCTTTTTTCCTCAAAATAAAGGGGCATAGTTATCTAAACTTCTCCTCTCACTCAGGGTTTCCTGTAAGGGTTGATAAGGTAATGTGAAATGAGCCCTCAAGATACTTCCCTGCTGGTCCAGCGGTTAAGACTCTGCGCTTCCAATGCAGGGGATGTGGGTTTAGGGAACTAAGATCCCACATGCTGTGCAGCCCAAAAAAAAGTATGCAGGGGAGTGTCATGATCAACGTATACTATACGTCTGAATAAATCTGAAAAAATGTTAATAAGCATGAAATTAAAAAATTAAAAAAAAAGATTGGGCACTCAAATGCTGGTGTTAATTCTTGTCTTTTCTTTCCTTCTTTTTCTCTTTTTTTGGGGGGAGAACTTGTATTTCTAGAAGTCAAAGTTAAACTTTCAAAAATTGTCACAAACTCCAAACTGCTGGCATTCTAAGTCTTTCGTACCTGACTTTTGAACATTCGAAGTCAGTAGTTCCTTTTTCTTTGGAAATCGGACAAAACACCTGAAGCACTGGAGAGAAATGCCATGTATGCATTTCTGTAGATGATTTCAGGGGCTCTTGGGACCTCTGATGCCATCTGTCCTGTGGACCTGAGGTTAAGGACCGCTGCTCAAAGGACCATTGTATTGCTGCTTCTGTGTGCTCTGCCTGGAGTCCCTATTTCTAGTCCAGGGCTCTGTACATAACAGATGATCAGTAACTGTTGGCAGACAAACCTTGGGAGAAAACACAGACCTGGGATTCAATTCTAGCCCTTTAGAACGACAGGAGAAAATTCTTTCAGCAGATAACTTCAGTTGGTATTAGGCCCAGGTAAGAAAAGAAAAGACAATGGCCTACTTTTTGAAGAAACATCAGTAGACATCTTGCTGTCGGAAAGCAATAGCTTCGAGGGACAACTGTTACATAGATGAGGGGCTGGGAAAGCGTGGCAGGGCCTGGTTACAGGAGAGGAGAAGGCGGCTTGGGGGGGTGTGCCTATCTCTAGGCTCCTGGGCTCCAAAGGACTAACGCCTGTGCTTCCTCCCTGTCGTTTCAGATTGCCCAGCTGCCCTTGACCGGGAGCATGAGTATCATTTTCTTCCTGCCTCTGAAAGTGACCCAGAACTTGACCATTATAGAAGAGAGCCTCACCTCTGAGTTCATTCACGACATAGACCGAGAACTGAAGACTGTTCAAGCGGTCCTGACCATCCCCAAGCTGAAGCTGAGTTATGAAGGCGAACTCACAAAGTCTGTGCAGGAGATGAGTATGTTTCTGCAAGACCTCTTTGCTCCTGGGGTGGGTGGGGTAGAGTCTTTGAGCCTTCCACCTTGCTAAGCGGAACGCAAAGGCTCCACGGCATTGTACCGAGGCCAGGGATGATTCCTTAATTCTAATAGTGCTGGAGAGGAAGACTGAACTGCCTTCCTTATCAGACTCACTCCTCAGCCCCAAGAGCATACGTCTTGTAACAGCAACTCAGAACACTGCCTCTCGAGATAGGTCTCTTGACCTGGTTTCTAATCTTAACCTCACTTGCTGTGTGCTCCTGGGCAAGTCACTTAACCCTTAACCAGCCCAGAGCTCTACATACCTCACAGAAGGTCAAAAGTGGTGTTCCACTCCCAGCCTGCTTGCCTTCTTGAGAATCAGAATTTAAGAATCAGGACTGTACTCTTCCTTGGGGTGTTGATGAGGCAAGGTTTTAACGGAAATCTCTCTCAATCTCTGCAGAGTTGCAGTCCTTGTTTGATTCACCAGACTTTAGCAAGATCACGGGCAAACCTATCAAACTTACTCAAGTGGAACATCGCACTGGCTTTGAGTGGAATGAAGATGGGGCGGGTACCACCCCCAGCCCAGGGCTCCAGCCTGCCCACCTCACCTTCTCCCTGGACTATCACCTTAACCAACCTTTCATCTTTGTACTGAGGGACACAGACACAGGGGCCCTTCTCTTCATAGGCAAAATTCTGGACCCCAGGGGCACTTAATACTCCAATTTAATGTTCAAATACCCCAGAAGAAGAAAACGCTAGAGGGATGGCAGATTATATATTACATGAAGGCTGCCCCTATGTTTCAATGTATACTTTGCAATAAAAGTGCTTTATCCTTAACTTTTGTTACCCTGTTCCTCCTCCTATTTTGAGCTATGTTAAATTTAATATGAAGATAAATAACCCTTTAGGAATTTGCTGGTCCCGTATTTATAGCCTGGGTCTAACTAAACTCTGCAGAAAGTCACCAGGTGAGATAAGAACTGTAGTGCAAACAACTACAGTTTGCATTCTACAGTTTGCATTGATTGCAATGCAAACTACAGTTTGCATTGATTCTCTGCTCTGTGGGGTTTACACTCTAGGTCACTAATCCCCCGGGAAGGAATTTCCTGTCTCCACAATCAGTGGACCATGCTCTTAAATACACCGGACTTTAGGTTTTAATGCAAGCACGGATATCCCCCAGTCAAGCTAATGTCACCTGACAACACAGGATAACATGCAGACAGATAAGGGAGGAAGTTTGTAACTTCAGGAAATAATTCTTTATTTTATAGAGCATTTAAAGAAAGCTCTCAAGTTCACATAAAATGAGGTCTGCTATGTAAAATTCTACACATATTCTTTTTAAGGAAGGGGGCCTATTTTACAAAGTACAACAGAACCTCCTTTTTCAGGAACATGAAACATGCCAAGTGTTTGGAAAAGAACTACAGAATTGGTCAAGACTAAATTTTTCTTCCTGAAAGAGTTAGCTCTACCAAAACATCTCACTGGCCACAGCCCTTGCCAAAGTGAGTTAGTGGAAAGGAAGATAAAGGCGATTCTGCCTGCCCTTCATTCAAGTATTTGAGTGTGAACCATGTTCTGAACACTCAGCTTCCTGCAAAGCTACTGCCAGGCAGCGTCAGGGCTATTCAGTTCCTGATTATAATGCCGGGGCAACCACTGGGCACTTCTTGGGCATGGCCGGGGTGGGCAAACTCTCAAAGCAGTGTGTATGCTTTTCCACCAACTCATCTGAACCACTTGGTCCCCAGG
The DNA here is from genome assembly GCF_949752795.1 of Hyperoodon ampullatus. Taxonomy (NCBI): domain Eukaryota; kingdom Metazoa; phylum Chordata; class Mammalia; order Artiodactyla; family Ziphiidae; genus Hyperoodon; species Hyperoodon ampullatus. Next base: position 43,220,247 of record NC_136932.1, on the reverse strand, counting down.
GATGATAAAGCACCCAGGGTTCCGGCCTTCTGACTGGGATGGGGTTTAGACTATTGCTATACATCCAGGTAGACAACAGCTATCATTACTACTTTTTGTCTCTTAAGTGTGAAACCGCTAGCAGCAATGCCCACACCCTCAGCACCTTCTGAAGTTGTTGTTTTTTTTCCCCTTCTCAGTAATTATGCAGTCTGTATTTCACTTGCCTGCTTGGGGAGGTAGAAAAAAGCGGTCTCTTTTCAGGCTTGCTAATAAACAGAACTCAGAAACGATGTGTTATAAAGTCATTGCTACAAGCTTGATTTTATTAGTGTTTGGTCAGTGAGTCTGCCTAGAGTATACAATGAAAACCACAGAATAAGGACTCGAAAACTGGTAGAAAACAAATTTAGAGTTGCCATCCTAGGAAGAAATTCCCCAACAATAAAATGGCCCCATATTTATTTCTCTATTCACAATTTATACTCCACCGGTTTTAACAAAGGATTCAAGGAAGCTAGGTACCATAAATGAAACTATATCTCCAGAGGTAAGGAGCCTCACTAATTTCTTGCTTATAATTATTTTTCAATTACAATACAACTATTAAGAGTTTAAGTTCCCACTGGAGTGGTACACAACATTACTACTAGAAACCAAAGGAATGTTCCAGGGAAACAGACTATCATCATTTAGTGAGGTGGCGTCTAGCCAAAACCCCAGGCTAACAGCCAGATGCCTGCAGATCAGCTAAAATCCTTTTAAAGGGCTTAGGCTCTCCCTCCAGATACCAGTTTTAAGTTTTTTCTGGGAACCAGGAGTTTTTGTTGCAGAGCAGTTAACTACTTCAAGAAACATCATCAAAATAGGTGAGCACATCTCCAACTGCAAAGCTTTCTAAGCCCTCCCCTCCCCTCATACACTAGGCTTGTGACTGTCAGACAAGTCCTGTATTGTTTGGCGACAGCTCAGCAGCAACAGACCCTCTTTAACTCCTCCCACACGGGCTCCTTTCCTGTTGGTCAAGGTCCCCTTGGGACCCTATCTGTTGGGTCCCACAGGGATGGGCAGCAGGTCCAACAAACAGGATCTCATCTGTTGTAGCTCCTGGATCTCATCATTCCAAGGGCCACAGTGCACCAGCAGAACCTTTTCTGCCTGTTGTATTGTGTTCAGAGCTTCGGGTACTGCAAACCTGAAGCAAAGGAGGTAAGGGGAGTGAATCCACCCATTCAATCAGGCAAACATTAACTGAGGGCCTACTCATACCCTGTGGAGAATGTAAAGTAGATCATTTCTGTCTTCAAGGATCTTACAATCTAGAAGGGCAGATAAGGCTCTCAGAAACACACTGAAAGGCAGAGTTTGAGATGAAAGTTATGAAAAAGAGGTATAAAGATTCCAGGATTCTGAGAAACAGGCAGATCTCAAAGCACTAATCTGATATTTACCCCAAGGTTTACTCAGGAGTCTCTGCCTTAGAGTCACGGAGTCCGCCTATGGCCTGACTCTGCAGCCCTTTCCCTCTCTCTGACGGGGTGGACTGCCTCTATGTCTTGGGTATCAGGTCCACCCACCTCCTAATCCTAGGACCGAGCTTCAAACACTTTCCCACACAGCAGCTTTACCAAGGTTGGACATATTCCGTCTAGAAAGACTGACAGCAGGGCCTCCTAGTGATCCCAGTTACAAAAGCGGATGAGGCGTCAACTCATCAACCCTCTTTTTTCCTTTTAACCTTTAAAGCTGGGTTTCTCAACCCTGACACTGTTGACATTTGGGGCCGGATAATTCTCAGCTGTGTGTGTGCGGGGGCTGGCTCGTGCCCTGTCGGATGTTTAACAGCATCTCTGGCCTCCGCCCTGAGTCATGACAATCAAAAATGTCTCCAGACATTGCCAGATGTCCCCGGGGGAGCCAGATGACCCGTGCTTGATTACAGCTGCTTTAAAAGGAATAGGACCAGGGGGAAGGAAGAGGCCCTGGAGCTGAGAGTGCTGAGAATGAGCGCTGAGGGGGGGAGGTGTGAATAACTGCCGAGGGGGGTGTGGGGGTGGGGGGCGGGGCAGGGGAGGGGGCTGAGAAGAACTGCTATGACGGTAGTGGTGGCGGGTTGGGGGGGCGGGGGCCTGGGCAAGTTCTCCCTGGGAAACTCCCTTCAGAGCTAAGAGCTTCCCCATATCTCCCAGGAGGAAATTCTAAAGTTTCAAGTTTGTCAGCAAAACAGAAGGAAGAATCTCTCCTAAACGGGAAATAAAGACGTGTCAACATGCTTAAAAGCACTGTAGAAAAGAAAAGGAATACACAGAAGAGCCTAATAAAAGAACAGTATGTGGCCCGGTGAAGTGCTGGGAAACAAGAGAAAGACTTACCCATTGAAGAAGATTTGGGCCAGTTTGAAGAGTTCATGGCCCATCTCAACGCTGGATGGGCCGTGGCGAACCTCAACCACTCGGAGACTCTTCTGTAGATGGGTGGCTGACTTCTCCCAGTCCCCTGCAACGAAAGGAAAATCTGGTTTCAGAAAAGAACCACAGTCAACTGTGGATGAACATTTTCAGGGTAAGGAAAGCTAAATGGAAGGGAGAGCAGCCTCAGTTGAAAGACTCAGAGAGAACCAACCAGACGAGGCCAAGATCATGACCAAACACCCAAGGCAGGCTCATCCTTGGAGCGGAAGGTGAAGACACACCTTACCTAAGGCAGCATAGGCCTGGGCCAGGCCATCCTCGATTTCTCCCACCACGCTGTGTTCCGCCAACAGGAAGCTCTCAGCATCATGCCGGCATCCCAACAACAGCTGAATGGCTCGCTCTATCAATTCAAAGGAAAGTGGCCTCATTACAGACACAAACCCCGTCTTAGAAATGAGAACCCAGCCCTTAAATTCTCTATGGGCTGGGCTGAATGTGGAAACCCCACTTTGTCTCCTTGGGTTGTGATCAACCCACAATTCTTGTTCCAATAAAGCTGTTCTCTCATGTTTTCTCTTTCAATAGCAGAAGGTGCTGGGTGAGGCCTCCCCACATTTACTGTGGGTTTCCAACTTCAGTTTGAAGTGGAATGACTACATTCCATTTATGGTCATTATTTCTCTTGACTCAAAAATCTAAGCTAAAGGTCAACTTTCATAAAAATAGGGTAAATAAATTCCCACGATGTCAAACTCTAAGGCAGAGTTTTCCAAGGTAACGAGGGGTTCCATCACTCCCTTTCTGGAAAAAGCAGGATACTTACATCCATTGGGCACATGGCCCAATGCCCTTTATTTTTATTTTTAAAAATATTTATTTATTTATTTAATTTATTTTTGGCTGCCTCAGGTCTTAGTTGCCACACGTGGGATCTTTGGTTGTGGTGCGTGGGCTCCAGTGCATGGGCTCAGTAGTTGTGGCGCTCGGGCTCTCTAGTTGTGGCACATGGGCTCGAGTGCTTGGGCTCTGTAGCTGTGGCACGTGGGCTCTCTAGTTGTGGTGCGTGGGCTCAGTAGTTGTGGTGCACAGGCTTAGTTGCCCCGCGGCATGTGGGATCTTAGTTCCAGGGATCAAACCTGCCTCCCCTGTGTTGGAAGGCGGATTCTTAACCACTGGACCACCAGGGAAGTCCCCCCACTGCTCTTTAGAAGAGGGATGATGCTCTGATGAGGGCAGAACAATTTCTCTAGGAAATTAGGTCATGAGGCCCTCGAATTAAAATAAATGACACTGAACTTCTGGATATGCACAAAGATCACGGATGTCAGAGATAACCTGTTAGTCTTTAACTAACTCTCTGATGCCTAAGAGAACAACAGCTTAAATCAGTTGGCCCTTTTTCAAGGATACCATGCAAACTGAGCTGGTAAGGGTTTGGTCTCACTGGCCCACAAAGCCATCTTGTGGCTGGCATGGGGATAATTAAATTCAATTCTTCAGTCTTCACCGAGTATCCCTGAATTCAAGGTGATCTCAAAATAAATAAAAGGGAAGGGGCTGGAGGACCAAAGCAGGGAGCCAGTCTCACCTAGTTTGCCATTTCTGAGAAGCTTCCGGGCCATCCCCACCTGCTGCCGAAGGTCCTGTAGCTGAGAGACTAGGTGATCTCTGCTGACTGATTCCGTACAAGATGTGCTGCCACAGCTCAGAACATCATCTCCCTGTGGAAGTCAGTTTTGTCTTTTTTCCTGTACCAGACACTGCATGTGCTTACATTATAGGATTGCTCCAGAGCTTCTGACCCTATGGGGGCAGGACTCCTGCAGTAACACACCATGACCAAGGGCAGACTGAATTTGGTTCGATGGCGGCAACTGCAATGAAAGCAGGAGCCGATCCCTGCCTGAGATTTACTTTTTGCAACCAAATTAAACTGGTACAGACCACAATTTCTTTCCATCTTGATAGCCCCTATCTTATTTCTCTTTGGGGCTGGGACTTTGGATGACAGACACATTTCTAGTGGTTATGAAAAAGCCATAAGGAAACCAATAGAAAAAAAGTGCTGGGTGAGGCCTCCCCACATTTGTCCTCGGGCTTGTGACTTCAGCTTTCCAACACAACCAGCTCCATGTTCTACTTACAGTTCTAAGACATTTGCTGTTTTTCAGATGCCAGAATCTGTGGCCCCATTTGGCAATAGCAACCTGACTTCTCCGGAGGATCCTTTCCCACCCTCCTGAAGTCAGGGCCTGGGGGCAGGAGTGGGGAGTATGTGGCTCCGATCTGGCCCATTCCTCTGGCCCAAATGGCTGGGGGGAAACTGTGACTCTGATTTTCCTCCAGACGCAGGTATCAGGTTGATAAAACACAGTAAGATTTTTGCCTAGATCTCTGTTAGCGTACATATGTTTTTATCCTTCTGGACCGGGGGGATCTGATGCTGGAGCTGCTAGCAGCCATCTGGTCACCACAGGAGGGAAGTCTGTCTGAGGTTGGGCTAAATAATACAGAAAATGGAGCTGAGGGAGGTAGAAAGAAAAATTAGGCCTTGGTGACATTATCTGAGCCCCTGGATCACGTTGTATTTGAAGTACCCCTACGCTGGGACTTCTTAGTGATTTACTTGAGCAAATAAATTCCCGGTCTCCCTGAACCCCAAATCAGTTTAGGTGGGATTTTCTGTTCTTTGCAAGAAAGAGATCACTAAATCCAACCTTTCCCTGTAGTTCCTGCAGGGGGGTAATCAATGTGCGGGGAAGATGGGCAAAAGGGAAGAGAGAGTACTGCTATCAGCACCTCTGAGCCCCAATGGCTTCCTCCTAAAGATTTAAGGCCTTTAGGCTGGATAACTGACCGCCAGGAAAAGCAAAGAGAAGGGAGGGGAGAAAGAGATTCACCTGCAGGAGTGCGCTGCAACGGTGACAACAGAAGGCTTCCCGCCTGGGCCCCTGCGAGGGTCTCTGCTTCTCACGTTCACAAGCGGGACAGGTGCAGTCAAAGAAATACTGAGACCTCAGCTTCTGGCACCTCTCGGCAACACCCATCCTGCTCTCGTGGGGCCCTGCAGAGACACCACGCTTGGCCAGTATTTAAAGCAAGAGAGCATCAAGCACTACTTAAAAAACTTCAGCTTAGCGGAGGGTCTGATCAATCACTCATCATGCGACAGGTACATTTCACTCAAACACTTGTGGAACTAGATACAGAAACAGGCTTCCAAGTTGCGGGGACAGGAAGAAAAAGAAACCAAGAAGTTGTTCCTGGCCTATTTTCAGAATAGGACATTTACAGGGATCAAACACGATAGTGCAGATACAACAGGGCCTAGCGAGGAGGCTTTTCTTCCCCATAAGTATGCACTGCCTCTGCCAGGATGCAGACTCTGCACAGGTGAGGCACCTGCCCTGTGGCTTGCTCAGGCGAATTCACCCCGTCCTTTTCTGCTGGAGAAAAGTGGCCAGGAGGGAGGATGGATGGCTCACCATAGCAGTGGAGAATCTCTTGCCCTTTTCTAATCTGCTGAGATGCCCGAACGGTGGCGACGGTGCTAATAAAGGACACGCTGGTATTGGGGCTGCAGGAATGGTTCAGGAGGCTGATGACGGGGAACAGCCCTGTGGCAAGGCGCACCTGCCTGCTGTCGGTAATGAGGTTCTCTTCAGATCCTGAGAGTGCAAGAGGAAAAAGGGAAAAATGTGTCAGGACACTCGTCCTGGCCTCGCCCTCCATTCTTCAGAAGACGAGCTGGGCAATCGGGCCTGAAGCGCGGCTGAGTCAGAGCTCCACAAGCTGGATCCGAGATAAATCAGATGGAGCATGACTCAGAGCAAACTCTGGTTCCTGGGAAGCAAAGCGAATGAGCACATGAAACGTCCACCAGAATCTTGGAACCTAACCACTGTGTCTCAATACCACAAAAAAATCCAAAGATTAGAATTTATAGAGAGTAATAAAAAAAGAATGATCAGTAGGGAGCCTTCCAGATAGACAGTTTCCTAATGTTCATGACAACATGGAAACCAGAGCACCAGATGAGGCTACTTCCTAAAGACTTTTATAGCCCAAGTGCTTCTGTTTAACTGGTCTTTGGTTGGTTAATAGAACAAGTAACCTAATTACTACCCTACACTAAATAGGCCTATTATATATTAAAAAAAATCAATATTTCTTATGCTCACCTCTTCATTCTGCCCTTTGTCCCAACTTGACGGGAAATCAGTCAAGCAGTAGTTCTCACTGAAAAAACTCTTTGGACCACTTCTATTCCAGACAGTCTCATGTCCCTAACCATCTCTTCTTTGAAGCACAATTAAACCAGCAATTTAACCACGTGATTGAAAATGAGGAAGGAAGGAAGAAGAAAAAAGCCTCTAAGCAGTGAGGCTACATCTGCACCAAGGCCCATGCACTTACATTCATATATGAATTCTCTGTATTCTGCTGCAGGCCCACTCCCTCTTATTTTAGCCATAGTTCGAACTGGCGTGGTTATTTAGTTTCTCAGCCCACCACAGTCCAGAAACAGAGAACTACTAAGAGGCAGGTTTTCTGACAATGGCAAAGGAGACGGGGACAGACGAGGAGGAGGCAGAAAACTTAAACAAGAATAACAGCCTCAGGCAAACAAAAACACTAGCACCAAAAAAAACACACACAAAAACCCCCCCCCCAAAAAAAACACTAGCACCACTCCGAGCTTAACCAGAGGTTCTCAGACTGATACCATACTTGCATGGGTTTTTGTCATATGTCTATGTCTCAGGAGGATGCATGTACAGATAACCTTGGGCATACAGAAAGGCTTGTGTCCAGCAGCCTTGGTGTAAGCATGAGGAGATAGCGTTTCCGACAAAGCTGGTTGAAATATGAAAGATACTGGTACTTAGAGGGGAACGTTCAGTTTTCTGGAAAACTGATAAGCCATCAGATAATTGTGGTATCACCATATATGCCAGGAATCTCAATGCACCAATCACCAAATAATGCGGTCTAGGTACATATGAAATGAATAAAGAAAATACAAACCATCATGTGAAAATGTTCTAGAAAGGAAAACATTAACTATCAGGAATAATACTGTCTCTCTGCAGATGATTCTATTGCCTGCTGCCGTGGAAGACAAGAATTAGAACAAGTAAATAAAATTCGCAGGGAATCAAATGACTCAATTTTAGTCAACAATTCTACAAATTGTATTGAAATCTTTCATTAGAGCTTCTCCTAAAAGCTTAACTGATTTTAGTGTCCCCTCCCCCCACCCTTGTCCAATGCCTACCTTCTGGTACATGTACTAATGAGCAGTAGAAATGCTAAAAGGTAAGGAGGCAGCAGGAAGGAGCAGCACAGGGCACAAAGAGTTTGTCGTCTGAATAATCAGCCTCTGTGTAATGAAAAGTGGACTTGCATTCCCAACTACTGATAACTGGCAATCTATATTGGAACAGCTGCTAAAATTCTCCCAGAGAAAATTATCACAATACACATGACTAATGTCAGCTTCGTGAATTATTTATGGATTATCCTCTAACAGAAGTAGGCCCAGGAACAGAGTGGGGTGAGTATTTATGTCAGAGTTGAATTCCTCTCTAATTATCTCTACAAAATTAAGTATTGATTTTAAAAATTATTCAATATTTTGCATTAGTCATCTGTTAGCAGAGATCGTAGAAAGTGAGAATGTGTATGTACCTTAACTACCAAATTTAATATGTGACATTTTGTGCACAAAACAAACAAAAAACAGAGGGCCTGAATATTTTACGTAAAGTGTACCTCGCTAATATCCTTAAGTACATTTAGTAAAGAAAAAAAGATTCATTCACAATACTTTCAGAATATACCTATTCTGGTAGATATTTTACAAAACAAGAAATTTTTGTGTAAAAAAAGTAATCAAGGACCCACAGTGAAGGTAGATTCCTCGGTTGCTGAAGAGTTGAAAGCAAATGGCAGTGAACTGATCTGAACCTCCATAGAACCTCATTAAGCCTCCTTACGACGTGAATCTAGATATATCACGAATATGCTATTCCCACTGAGAGAGATCCACACACACCAAGGTCTGGAATACCATCAGTGGCCAGTTCTATCCCTTAAAATAAGTACCAAAGAGAGATTTCTGAGGAAATTTGATTAAATAGGATTTATACAAAGATAATAACATACATTTTTATAGATTTTTGTCAAAGTCTATCCAAGTTAACACTTTAATCCTTCTTCTGTGCTACTAATGAAACAGCTGCTAATGAAATTCAATGAGAACACTAAACTGGGAGGTGTTGGAACCCCAAAGAAATAATAAAAAGGGATGAAACAAGATTAGAAATATTAGCAGATTGAGATAAAATTAGACTGAATTAAAAAGTGAAAGTGAACATTGCTGGTGGGCGTGTAACTGGTACAACTTTCCTAGAGGGCAATTTTGCAATATGTATCAAGTGCCTTAAAAATGTTCATGTAAAAAAATGTTCTTATCATTTGAACTATTTTATTGTTTAAAGAAACTAGTTAAAGAAGAAATACATGGCAGTGAAAAAAAAATTAAAAAACTGACAATTATAGAGAAAATAACAGTCATTTATAATCCTCTCAGTCAGCTATAAGATTTTGGTGCATTTTCTTACAGTCTTCTTTCTAGCCTTATATATGGATTTTTAACATAATTGGCAACAAGGTGCACATGGCGATTTGTAAGTTATTTCTTTTTTTTTTTTTTTGTGGTACGCAGGCCTCTCACTGTTGTGGCCTCTCCCGTTGCGGAGCACAGGCTCCGGACGCGCAGGCTCAGCGGCCATGGCTCACGGGCCCAGCCGCTCTGCAGCATGTGGGATCCTCCCGGACCGGGGCACAAACCCGTGTCCCCTGCATCGGCAGGCGGACTCCCAACCACTGCACCACCAGGGAAGCCCATCTTTTTAAAAATTATTATTTTTAAAATACATTTATTTATTTATTTATTTATTTATGGCTGTGTTGGGTCTTTGTTGCTGTGCGTGGGCTTTCTCTAGTTGCGGCGAGCGGGGGCTACTCTTCATTGCAGTGTGCGGGCTTCTCATTGCGGTGGCTTCTCTTGGTGTGGAGCACAGGCTCTAGGCGCGTGGGCTTCAGTAGTTGCAGCATGTGGGCTCAGTAGCTGTGGCTCACGGGCTCTAGAGCGCAGGCTCAGCATTTGTGGCGCACGGGTTTAGTTGCTCCGCGGCATGTGGGATCTTTCTGGACCAGGGCTCGAACCCGTGTCCCCTGCATTGCCAGGCAGATTCTTAACCACTGCGCCACCAGGGAAGCCCTGTAAGTTATTTCTTTTTCACTTAATATATCATGGCCCTTTCTTTATACCCTAACCTGAAATGTATATTAAAATTAAAAAAAGGACTTCCCTGGTGGCGCAGTGGTTAAGAATCTGCCTGCCAATGCAAGGGGCACGAGTTCGATCCCTGCTCTGGGAAGATCCCAAATGCCTCGGAGCAACTAAGCGGCGAGCCACAACTACTGAAGTCCGCACACCTAGAGCCTGTGTTCTGCAAAGAGAAGCCACTGCAATGAGAAGCCTGCACACCACAACGAAGAGTAGCCCCCGTTCGCCACAACTAGAGAAAGCCCGTGTGCAGCAACGAAGACCCAACACAGTCAAAAATTTTTAAAAATTAAAAAATAAAAATGAGCTGTATAGTTGCTAGAAATGTTCTCTCATTTTGTCACTCACATTTTAATTTTTGTTTATGGGTGTTTGGAGGTGGGGAGTGTTAAAACAACAACTATTTCATTTGCTTACAATGCTGTGTGCCAGCAACTTTGCTTGGGCTCAGCTGAACATTTTTTCTGCTAATCTTGCCTGGGATTACCCATATGATTGCAGTCATCTGGCACGTGGTCTTTTGTCCTCAGGGAGGCTAGCCCAGGCTTGTTCACAGTCCACACCATCATTTTAAGAAGGTAACAATGGCAGCTGCAAGGTCTCTTTTAAGGCTTAGACTCATTAAGTCACATAACATCACTTGTACTGCATTCCATTGGTCAAAGCAAGATTCAGCAGGGGAAATAGACTCTACCCCTTGATGGGAGAAAAATCAATGTCAAGTTGCAAAGGGGCAAACATACAGGGATGGGAGGAACTGTTGTGGTCATTTTTGCAAAGAGTCTTCCCTAGAGGCCTGGAGGTTCATCTAGTCCTCTTATTATCCATATGAGAATACTGACCCACACAAAGGTTCAGTACCCTGAGCTAAGAGTAAGTGGTTAGACTGAGTGGAACAGGAACTCAGGTCTGCTGCCTCCTAGTCCAATGTTTTCATTCCTTCCAGGACCTCTTTCACCCACATTCTCTGTCTTGTTTTCTGATTATAGTGTTTCTGAAATTTGGTATTTAAGTTAAATCTAGCTATCTTCTAATTACCTAAATTTGGTATTATATACTTTAGAAAGCTTCTCTTACCACCTTAAAACTACATAAAAGTTCACTTATCTTTTTCTAGATATTTTATGGTTTAATTTATTAATTATTATTATTATTATTATTTTTTTTTTTTTTTTTTTTTTTTGTGGTACGCGGGCCTCTCACTGTTGTGGCCTCTCCCGTTGCGGAGCACAGGCTCCGGATGCGCAGGCTCAGCAGCCATGGCTCACGGGCCCAGCCGCTCCGCGGCATATGGGATCCTCCCAGACCGGGGCACGAACCCGTATCCCCTGCATCGGCAGGCGGACTCTCAACCACTGCGCCACCAGGGAGGCCCAATTATTATTATTATTATTTGGCTGAGCTGCGTGGCTTGTGGGATCTTAGTTCCCCAACCAGAGATTGAACCTGGGCCCTTGGCAGTGAAACCTCGGAGAACCACCACTGGACTGCCAGGGAATTTCCTGAATTTTTAAATATTTAACTTTTTAATGGCTTGAAGAAAGAATCTAATACTTTTGGGGGGCTATCATATTAGTGCCATACTGTTTTTTTTTTTTTTGTGGTACGCGGGCCTCTCACTATTGTGGCCTCTCCCGTTGCAGAGCACAGGCTCTGGACACGCAGGCTCAGCGGCCACGGCTCACGGGCCCAGCCGCTCTGCGGCATGTGGGATCCTCCCGGACCGGGGCACAAACCCGCGTCCCCTGCATCGGCAGGCGGACTCTCAACCACTGCGCCACCAGGGAAGCCCTAGATTTCTTAATTAGATTTGCCAAATCTTTGTCTCTATCAGGAGTCTGTAAACTGTAGCCCGTGTGCCAAATCCTGCCTGGTGCCTCTTTTTGTACATATGTGGTCTAAGAATGGTTTTTACTTTTTTTTTTGGCCACACCATGAGGCTTGTGGAATCTTAGTTCCCCAATCAGGGACTGAACCTGGGCCCTCAGCAGTGAGAGCGTGGAGTCCTAACCAGTGGACCACCAGGGAATTCCTGTTTTTACGTGTTTAAGTGGTTGACAAAAGGTGAAAGGAATAATTCTCATGACATGATAATAAACTTTTATTGGAGTCCAGGCAGGCTCATTCATATGTATACTTTCTACGGTTGCTTTCATGCTACAAGGGCAGTTGAGTAGTTGCACAAGAGACCATACGGCCTGCAAAGCCCCAAATATTTACTATGTGGCGCTTTACAGAAAAAGTTGGCCAAACCCTGGTCTACAGGACACAAGGTTTGGTGGATATATCTCTGAATCCCCTATTTTATTATGTTATCTTGGTTTCTAGATCCTTATTGTTAATATATTTGATCAAAGTCAGAGTGGTATATTAAAGTTTCTTCTAACTATGGAGTTTTTGCCAGTTTCTCCTTGTATACTCAGTCATTTTTGTTTTATTGACACAATCTCTATGTTCCTGAGAGCTAAGGTTGATGATATATTGCAGAAGAGTCTCCTTTACAAAAATAAAATGCCTTCTTTGTTTAACTATATATCGTACCTTGAGCCCTACTGTTTCATATTAATATTAATACCCTGATTTACTTGTGATTCCTGACATGTCTTGCCCACTTTGTGTTAAGTGTCACTTTTGTAAACAGAATATACTTGGATTTTAATCTTTTTGACCCATTCTGAAAGATTAATTTAAGAGTTTAGCTCATTTTTATTTACTATTATAGACTCATTTTTATCATCTCCCTATCTTTTGCTCTGTGAACTATTTTTTTTAATGTTCTTTGTTTTTTCCTTAGAATGAAGGGAAAGGTTTACAACCAATTTAAAATTTACTGAAGTTACCACCATGTGAATAACTTTTTAATTTTTAAAATATAGAACAGTTCAAAGAAAAAAGCAGCAATCACCCATATTTCCACTATCAGAATTCATCACTGTTAATTAAGATTTTGGTATTTTTACTTCTAGTGTTATTTTTTCTATGTATATATATATATATATATATATATATATATATTTAAAACATCATATAAATAAGAATAAATCATGCATAAAATATTAGAACCTCATAGATGAAGACAGAGTCTCCAATTCTCTTTCCGTCACTCCAGGTCTCCAGTATTATGCTACGTATCTATTTTTCTAGTCCTTTTTAGCCACAGAAAATACACGTATTTCTGGCTATACACAGTCTTCCTACCAAAATTCACTCTTAACAACTTGTGAAAAATTTTACTCAACACCTGCTATGCAAATAAAAAATTGACTGTAATGAAATCTCATGCACAGGGAGCAACAAATTTTAGGCTAAGATTCTCTGACTGTAAGAGGGAGGCCAATGAAGGAAGGTGGATGGAAAACACTTTCGTTTGTCCCTATCGCTCTGCCATCCTGCCTCAGGGATTCAGCCTGAGTTTGTGGTCACTGCTATTGTTTACCCAGAAAATAGTTTCCATAGTTTTTAGAGCTACTGACATTTACATTTTTTTTGTATGTTCTACTAAGTATTTTAGAGGCAAGACACAACAGAATCAAGAGTTGGCAGCTTTCTGCCATATTATCTGGAAGCTCCATATACTATTTTTTATATTCAGAAAAACAAAAAATGAAAACAGTAGTTTTTAAAATGCCAGTGAATGTACCCTAGGGGAAACATAATTCTGGAAAAACACTCAACAGATACATATTTTAGAAGGTAGCAATGGCTCAAAGCAGCAAAAGCAGAGAAGAAAATGGAGACTAGCTTGCAGTATGATTTTGTTGTATCATGGGATGAGGCCAGTGCTATTTTTGGATGTTCCATGCACTTCAGGATGCGGAATTGAGTCCTGCCCCAAAATACCTCTAGTGAAATACTATACACTATATAACTTGGCAGATGAATTAAAATTGAAGATAAAAATATATAAACAAAAGGTTGACAGAATTCTAGATTACCTAATATGACACGAGTAGAAGAGTTAAGCATGTATATAGTTTAGTGAAGCCACATTTAATATTAATCTGCCTATAAATCCTAGGTGTAGATATGACCTAATTCCTCCCCTCCACAGGGTTAATTAGGAAACTGAGAAAAATATAATGAGCTGATTGAATTGAAACACATTATCCGCTAAAATGGAGATCACACAATAGAAATACTGGAAATGCCATTTCTTTTCTAATAATAGTACCCATTGTCAGTACAGTTGTATTAGAGATGGCACTCATGATGCTGGGCACGTGCAACCTCCCCATCTACCTTAACAGCCTCTTCTATAGGAGCTGGTTCAGGAAAGCAGGGCTAGGGCTGGTCTGTGTCTAGAGGTGGCCTCCAGATTGCTGGCCCCCTGACCAGAAGCCTGCCCAAACACAGGCTGGCCAACAGCTTACAGCAGCATTGTGTGAAAAGCTGTGATGGGCCAGATTCCTCTCTCGGAGAGTTAAAACAGAAGAATGGGAGAAAACCTGGCAACTGAAAACAGAAGAGAGTAGTTGAGTCAAAGGAGTGAGTTAAGATTCTGATACCTTAACTACAGACCCTGCTCCTTCTGCAGTCTTGTTTATCCATTGTTTCAGCTTTCCTCCACAATCAGAAATTAATAGTGTAATAGGTTTTTTTTTTTAAACAGTGTAGTTTTTTTTTTTTAAGATTTTTTAAAGTCTTTATTGAATTTGTTACAATATTGTTTCTGTTTTATGTTTTGGTTCCTTGGTCATGAGGCCTGTGGGGTCTTAGCTCCCAACCAGGGATTGAACTTGCACCCCCTGCATTGGAAGGCGAAGTCTCAACTGCTGGACTGCCAGGGAAGTCTCCCACAACTTTTTTTTTTTTTTTTTTTGGTAATAGGGTTTTAAAGTATTTTTACAAACAAACACACCAGCTTCACAACTCTGTAAAGTTAGGTGCGATTAAACTATCCATTTTACAAATGAGAAAGCTGAGGCAGAGTAGGATCAAAATAAGTTGAGGTCACATAGCTTCTCAATGGCATAATCATAAGACAGCTGTGTTTTCCTTTAGGCCACTGATCTGTTTGAATGCTACTGTTCTCCTTTACAGTCCTTTCTCCGCAAACATTAGCTACATCAAGAAGAATATTGTAAGGCAGAAAAAAGAGTTTCCCTCTTACCTGTTTGCTGTATGGTTGTTATTGCCTGAGCATTACACTGTAGCTGTAACATGTGTCTCAGCATGGCCACTCCCCAAATATTCAACTCTGGATACAACACAGGAGCCGCTGCTGCTTTCAGCTTAGACGATTTCAGACCTGTTGTGAAGGCCTGTACACTGACTGCTTCGAGCTGCCTGCACAGTGCAGAAACACTCAGAGCACAGAGGAATTTGTGCACAGGGCTATGGTTTCCTGTATGGGGTAAAAGGCTGAAGACAGCATTATAATTACTTTCATACTTCCCATTAATATCACATCCAGGAATCGGGGTCTCAACTGTTTTGCCCTTTTTTTTACTCTCCCCTCCCAGGTCATAACTGAGTATTTGTGCCAGATTCTTGCTTTCAGGTAAACAGATATCCCTGTTAGTAATCTCACCACAAAGCTTATTTATGACTTTGCCAGCCTCCTCAAATCTAGCTAAAAGAGTCGACCTCAGGGCAATGTGGCAAAAAACACCCAGTGTGAGAAGCAGCCCCCCTAGAGAACACTCTATACTATGGTAGAGATCCCAGGCCTGCTGCAAACACTCTTGGCTGCAATACTTGGCATAGCTGCATCCATCACAGGGAACTGGGGCCAAAGTGTGCTTCAAACATCGGTGACAGTAGAGGTCCCCATTGGTAGCTCTGGTATCCCACTTGCTCTCGAGGCCATGATGCCATGGTGGCATTTCTCCTGGGTTAAGGACACTCACAAAAGCATCCTCTTTCACCAGAAGCTCTCCTGGGAGAATATCTTTTGTGGCAACCAGATAGCGGCCTTTTAAAGGGTCCATACATAAGCCGACAGATGATGATGTGCTGGAAATGTGTTCATTCTCTTCCCTTAGGTCCATATCCTCAAAGGCTTTGGTTAGAGCTGCTGGGGAGGTTTCTGTGAGATTCTCCTTTTCTTGTACCTTTACTTTCAGACGACAGAGGGTTCTCTGCAGAATCTGAAATTGGGAAGCTGCTAGGGTTGGTTTGGCAGCAAAGTTACTTTCAAGATCACTGATGGTCTGGCTTGCCTCGTGTGGTCTCCCCAGGGTCACCAGACACTCCGCCTTACGCAACAGCAACTTGGGTTGCAATCTTTCTGGATATCCATGCGTCTGTGCTCTGACGATGTCTTTAAGGCATGTCTGCAAACAGAAAGAAAATCCCAAAATGACCCTTGGTCCCTACTCTTAAATGTCCATTTGAAAGTCTTAACAAAAATCTACAAGTTAAAGATTATTAAAAATGGAGCAGGGCTTCCCTGGTGGCGCAGTGGTTGAGAGTCCACCTGCTGATGCAGGGGACACGGGTTCGTGCCCCGGTCCGGGAAGATCCCACATGCCGCGGAGCGGCTAGGCCCGTGAGCCATGGCCGCTGAGCCTGCGCGTCCAGAGCCTGTGCTCCGCAACTGGAGAGGCCACAACAGTGAGAGGCCCGTGTACCGCAAAAAAAAAAAAAAAAAAAAAAAAAAGGAGGAACTACAATCATGTGCTTATTTCTTTAAATCATATTCTACTGTGATCTTTTAATTGAATGATTAGAAACAGATGCTGAAGATATTATGTTTAACTGTCAGTAAATATTTCTGATTCTAAGGAAAAAAGTCTTACAGATAGAAGCATAGTACGATGATTAAGAGGGCGTCCCAGTACGCACTCTGCCTCTTGCTAGCTGTATGGCCTTGTGCAAGTGAATTAATTTCTCAGTGTCTTAGTTTTCTCATCTGAAAAACAGGGATAATAATACCTCACAGGATAGAACTAAAAATGAAAATAAGGTAATATATCGAAAGTGTTAAAAAGATGCCTGGAACATAGTATGTGCTCAATACATGGGAATTATTATTATAAGAAGTAACAATATAGGGAAGTTATAAAGGGTTAAATGTTTCACAAGGTCTTCCCAATGCTGTCTATAGTAGCCCAGGCCTTTCTTGCTTAGGGCCGTGACTTAGATTCTTGCTCTTCTTTCTTAGTCCAAAGGGCTTAAGTGTGAACTTGTGGTGATTCAAATAGTTCTTAACTCTAGGGTATACTTTAAATTTTTGTAGAATTCCAAAATGGATGTGCCCAAGTGGCATTTTAGAGTTTGTCCTTAGACCTCAATTTGGGGATGAGGAGGAAGCCACTCATCTGAAGTCCCCCCACCCAACAGGCATTTCAGTGCAACTTTTACTTTCCCACTCAAAATTTATATTGAGGGTGAGACTTATTATTGCAGGGATATTCTTTTTTTTTTTTTTTTTTTTTGCGGTATGCGGGCCTCTCACTGTTGTGGCCTCTCCCATTGTGGAGCACAGGCTCCCGACACACAGGCTCAGCAGCCGTGGCTCACGGGCCCAGCCGCTCTGCGGCATGTGGGATCTTCCTAGACTGGGGCACGAACCCGTGTCCCCTGCATTGGCAGGGGGACTCTCAACCACTGCGCCACCAGGGAAGCCCTGCAGGGATATTCTTGAGCATGCTCATCTACTTATTAAAAAAAAAAAACACCACCCTGAACAAGTAACTAGTTTGCAAACACTTGGAACCTGAAGTATTATTAGCAACGTATCTCATAGCTGATCTTGACACTGAGCACTGCTGACCCACTGGATAGAGTCCACGGCCCTGGGGGATGTGCATGTCTCTTTCCTGCCAACCCACACTACCCCATGTAATCACCTGAGACAGGTGAAGTGAATCAGGAGAAAGAAAAAGTTCGGGAGGTATCAATTTGCTTCCAATTCAACCAGTTCCAATTTTAGCTTTCTAATGTAGAAGCAGGGATGAAGGTCTAGTCCTCCAGGGAACCCCCCTGCAGATCCTCTCCAATCACACCAGGCATCCTGATACTCACCTCATACTGACCCAGGTGGAAGAGGGCTGCAGAGCGATTGGCGTAACACAGTGAAATGTCCTCAGAGTTGGGGCTTGAATGCGATACTCCCTGCAGAACAATGAACCGGTTAAAGGTATACATGGAAACTAGCATCTTTAGAGTTTTTTTTTTTCCAGATAATAGGGGCTCTGCTACTAAAGACTGTATGAAATTGGTTAAGTTACTGGATCTCTTTGTGCTTCATCTGCTTCATTTTTAACTACCTTAGAGGAAAGGTGTGAAGATCAAGTGAGGAAATAAATAGGTAAAGCACTTTGAAGACAGTAGCTTCAGACACGCAGCTTCAGACACAGCTTCAGCCACAAACAGTATTAAAGGTAAATGAAAACTGAGGAGCATAATCCGGCACATAACGAAGTGTGAGTGGAACAAATAGAAACTCACAAATGAAGAAACACAAATGATACGTGGGAAACAGCTCATATACAGATAGTCAAATACATGAAAATGAAAGCAGAAAAGGGCTACTTTTTTCTACCACCAAATTGGCAAGGATTAATAATAATCATAAAGGTGGGACTTCCCTGGTGGCCCAGTGGTTAAGAATCCGCCTGCCAATGCAGGGGACACGGGTTTGAGCCCTGGTCCAGGAAGATCCCACATGCTATGGAGCAACTAAGCCCGTGCACCACAACTACTGAGCCTGCGCTCTAGAGCCCACGAGCCACAACTACTGAAGCCCGCACACCTAGAACCCGTGCTCCGGAACAAGAGAAGCCACCACAATGAGAAGCCTGTGCACCCACCGAACAGTAGCCCCCACTCGCTGCAGCTAGAGAAAGCCCGGGCGTAGCAACGAAGACCCAAACACAGCCAAAAAAAATTTAAAAAAAATAAAAATAAAGGTGGCATCTCCAATCACTGGAGAAAAGACAGGGATTATTCAATAAAAGTATTGGGACAAGTAGCCACTGAGGAAAAATAAAGTTGGTTCTCGATATATGATAATAAAACTTTCATTAGGATAAATAACAAATGGATCAAAATCTTAATATAAAAATTGAAACTAGGGCTTCCCTGGTGGCGCAGTGGTTGAGAGTCCACCTGCTGATGCAGGGGACACGGGTTCGTGCCCCGGTCCGGGAAGATCCCACATGCCGCGGAGCGGCTAGGCCCGTGAGCCATGGCCGCTGAGCCTGCGCGTCCAGAGCCTGTGCTCCGCAACTGGAGAGGCCACAACAGTGAGAGGCCCGCGTACCGCAAAAAAAAAAAAAAAAAAAAAAAATTGAAACTATAAGAGCACCAGAAGAAACTATATAAATAATCTAAAGTGATGTTGGAGTCAGAAATACCTTTCTAATTATGACACAAACCCAGAAGTCATAAAAGGTTCATGAATTTGACCACATAAAAATAAAAAATCTACTTGTAGCAACAAACCAATAAAAGCAATATCAAAAGACAAACGAACTGGAAAAAATATTTGCAACTCCTATTACAGGCAAAGGGCTCATTTCTTTACTTTATGAACAGTTCCTACAGATCAATACGATGGCAACCAATAATTCAGTAGGAAAATAAGCAAATGATATGAACAATTCTAATGGGAAATATAAATGGCTCTTAAACAAATGAAAAGATGCTCAACCTCATTCATAATCAGCAAAATGCAAATTAAAACTCTACTGAGATGCTATTTTTTACTTATCAGATTTGCAAAGAAGTAAAATTGATAGCGTACTGAGTTGGCATAGGAGTGGGATAACGGTCATTCTCATACATTGCTAGTGGGAGTGTAAACTGGTCTCACAATTATGGAGGCAATTTGACAATATATATCTCCTAATACATATATCTATATCTCCATTGACCCAGCAATTCCTCTTCTAGGGATTTATCCTACAGATATAATCCTTTATCCTATAGATATGTGCAAAATAACACACATGCAAAGTTTCTTATCACAGAATTGTCTGAAGTAACAAAAGATAGGAAAAAAGGTAAATAGTGATCTAAAGGACTCTAATTAAATAAATTACTACTATATCTATATAACAGAATATAAGTGGAAAACACAGTGCTGAACTGTGTGTATAGAATGTTATTTATATAAAAAGAGTATGTGTGTGCAGGAGTGGGAGATTATTTGTATTTATTTATATATGCTGGAGTACCTTTGGAAAGATAGCTTTAACTGTGCTAGCTTCTGAGGATGGGAAATGAGTGGCTGGGGGACAGAGGAAGTAGACTGCACTCTATACTCTTGCACCTTAAAAATTCTAACTATGTAAACACATTTCCTATTCCAAAATAAAAAGATAAAATAATGTTAATAATACCAAATAACCAATATTGCTTAGGATATAGAGAAATGAACATTCCCATACTCTGCTAGAAGGGATGTAACTAGTTTTTTCCTGGAGAATGATTCAGCAACAAGTGCCAAAGGCCTTAAAAAAAAATACATTCAGTTGACCAAGCAATTGCCCTTCTAGGATTTTATCCTTAGGAAATAGTCAGGTGTATACAAATATTTACATAGAAAGATGCTCCTTGCAGCTTTATGATACCAAACACTCTGCGAACACTAGGTGTTAAATCAAGTATAGTTCTCTGTAATGGAACACTAAGCCAGCTGTACAAAAATCATGTTTTAGTGGAAAATTTAATAACATGAGAAAACGGTCACAATAAATTGTTGAGGGGAAAAAAAGCAGGTTATAAAACAGTAAGTACAGTATTATCGCCATTTTGTACAAGAAAAACATATTTTCAGAGGAAAAAGTGGCTGGCTGGATATAAGCAAAAATGTTAACAGTGCTTATCACTGGTTATGGGATTTTTTCTTACTTTTTTATGCTTCTCTATATTTTCCAAGTAAACATATATTACATTTACAATCAGACAAAAACAAATATTATTTTAAAAAAGAAAGAAAATAGCAGCTCTATGGAAAACTGCAAAGTACCACAATCAACAAAATACTAGTTTCATGAAATAGGAAGGTTCAATTTTTTTGTCTGATTTCACTTTTTAGTTTACTTATTTTCCTTGAACAGCTTCCCCTGTGATCACATTTATGACACACATGCATACAGTTGAAAAAAGATTAGCTCTGAAAAAGAACTACTATTAAGCCATTTACCAGTGATCATTACATCTAATGGATTTTAGTTCTTCAGCAATCACTAATGCTTACATTTTTCAGCATTACAAAGCAGGGCTTTTATCAATTTTAGAAGATGCTGTTGTAGGTCTGATAGTTTTTGGAAAACTAATTCCAAACTTTAAGCATAGGCCTGTTAAAGATGCAGAGTAGGGGGTACACTCTTCAAATTCACACTCATTCTTTCAATATACAGGATTCACAGACCTGGTTTAAGAGGTTGATATATTCTTGCTTTAAACCCATATTTATCTCTAAAAAATTATGGAAGGAAATCTCTCAGGGATCTTGTTCCAGTTTCTACTCTGGAAGCAGGACAAGAGCAACAGATTGTTAAAAGCCACTATTCCTCCTTGAAACCTAGTTCACTGATGGTTAGTGTAATAATTTTAAATATTTGTTGACAACCTTCAAAATGCAGTTCAACTGGGCTGTGGCAATTGAGCTTATTTTCCTTTGTAACTTTACCTAAGTCATACTGGCTATAAGCTAACATGGTGGCCAACCAAAAATCCAGCTGTTCTCTAAATTGGGACTATCACAGCAACAGCCTCATCAGTTATTCAGACAAAAAAGGCACACAATTCAGTAAGAGCTGACAGACATGGAGGAGGGAGGCCAAGGCATCCAACGAGACTTGCTACACTGTGTCTGAAGGAATATGAGAATAGAAGTTTCTTGATGGAATTCAGGACGTATAATACAAACTATCCTTTGTTTCAGAATATGACCAAAAGCTGAGTTGTGCCAGTTTTCTTTTTCAAATCCAATCCAAAATTAATAGGCAAAGCTACTAGTGGCTACACAATACACAATTCACAATTCAGCAGTAACGGTTCTCTCTTTTGAAGAAATATGAATTGTTAAATTGTTGAGACAGCCCCTCCTGCTGAGCTGGGCTGGGCGTGGCGGGGTGGCCCGGTCCTCTTACCTTAGAGTACAGCACTGTGGCTCCCATATAATCCTTCTTCTGAAATTTTTTGTTTCCTTCTTCTCTGTAGAAAAGGGGAGCGTTGGGGTCCTTTCCAACAAGGTAACCTCTAGAAAGCCTTTTTAAAAACATCTCATCCTCTGGTCTTCATGAAGAAAGAACAACCACAACAACAAAAAAGCACAAATTTGTTATTTCTAGGAAAACTCCTAACCATTGCACTTGAAACAGGAGTGACTGCCTACAAAATACTGGGACAAAAGAGGTTGGATGTGTTATGTAATGTGACTGGGGGGAAAAATCTTTGGTCTCAGAGACATAGGGACTGGAATTTCTATTGGGACAGAATATAAGTTTTTTATTCAGTTACTGGCCAATAAACCATTCCTTGGATAATGCATTATACAGAAGTTTGGGTGTGGAGAAGGACACAATACACAAGTCTTTGCACCAAGGTATACTCGCCACCTAAACTTTGTTGAAAATACCTGAGTGAATGGCTGACAGAGGGGAGGGAGGGAGAGAAGGGGGAGGGAGAGACAAGAGGGAGGGGGAGGGAAGGAGGAGGAGGAAGAGGAGGAGGAGAAGGAAGAGACAGGATGAATCATAAAGTAAATGTAGTGAAATGTTAACATTTGGGGAATCTGAAAGGGCATTGCACAACAATATCCTATTTTTGCAAGTAAATCTGAAATTATTTCAACCTGCAAAGTTTTTAAAAACAAGTATACGAATTCTCTAATGTATAAATACACAAACATACACCTTTTTTTTCTTTTTTTCCAATAAAAAGAAATAGTATAGAATAACCTGGACTATACTCTTTGACTATACAATGCAATGAAGCAAAATATGAATAACATGGGAACTAAAAATTCTCTTAAGCAACTCCTGGGTCAAAGTGGAAATCAAAGACAAAACTGCAGAATGTTTAGAAAAGTGTTTTTCAAATTTTTGTTTACAAAGACCCACAATAAGAAATACCTTTCATGGGCTTCCCTGGTGGCGCAGTGGTTAAGAATCCGCCTGCCAATGCAGGGGACACAGGTTCGAGCCCTGGTCCGGGAAGATCCCACATGCCGCAGAGCAACTAAGCCCGTGTGCCACAACTACTGAAGCCCACGCACCTAGAGCCCGTGCTCGGCAACAAGAGAAGCCACCGCGATGAGAAACCGGCGTGCCACAAGGAAGAGTAGCCCCAGCTCGCAGCAAATAGAGAAAGCCCGTGCGCAGCAACAAAGATCCAACGCAGCCAAAAATTAAAAACAAAAAAACCAGAAAGGCAGTAATGGAACAACAACAACAACAACCAAAAAAAGAAATACCTTTCACATTGTGATTCAGTAAGCTGCATCTGTGTATGTATATATGGAAATTTCACAAAACACTATTGATCTTTAAGTTAATATCAAATATTTTATTAATATTTAAACACAATACAGAAAAAAATCTCAAAGTAAATAACACAAAAAGAAAAATAAGGAAAGATTTAATTCAGAAGGTGTGCTTGCCTGTTCAAAATTTATTCCAGTCCAGAAAATATGAGGACAATACCCCATGAATATCTGGTACACCATAGATCCTATTCTTTGTTCTGTTTTTATGTTGTTGTAAATTAGGTTAAACCTGAAAACCCTATTCAAACAAAGAAGTTGTGGTGAACAGTAATAATAGTAAAATTCTTCTTGCCTAACAATGGATATCCCTTAATCTTAATCCAAAATGATGACAAACTCAATGTTTTTGTAATTGTTCTTCAGTGTAATTAAGAACTAAGCTGCAATAATTCATTCTTCTAGTACCAGGTTTAACTCAGTAATTAAAGTTTTGAAAAGCTTTCTTTTTTTAATATTTCAAATTTTCTTCTGGAATGTTATGATAAAAAATTTGTGGAAGTGAGATGGAACAATTTTCTAATTAATTTTTTTATTGTGCTAAAATATTTTAAAACTTTCCATTTTAACTAAAGTATATAGTTCAGTGGCATTAAGTACATTCACAATATTGTGCGATTGTCACCGCTATCCATTTCCAGAACTTTTTCACCAGCCCAAACTAGAACTCTGCGCTCATTAAATGATAACTCTCTATTCCTCCCTCTCCCCAGCCCCTGATAACCTCTATTTCACTTCCTGTTTCTATGAATTTGTCTACTCTAGGTACTTCATGTAAGTGGAATGGTAAAGTATTCATCCTTTTATGTCTGGCTTGTTTCACTTAACATAATGTTTCCGAGGTTCATTCCTTTTTATAGCTGAGTAATATTCCATTATATGTATATATCACAGTTTATCCATTCATCTGTTAATGGACATTTGGGCTATTTTCACTCTTGGCTATTATGAATACTGCTCTGAACATTGGTGTGCAAATAAATCTGTTCAAGTCCCGTTTTCAATTCTTTTGAGTATAAACCCAGAAGTAGGATTGCTGGATTATATAGTAATTCTATCTTTTTTTTAAATTGGTGCCTTGTCTTTTTTAAAAAATTAATTAATTAATTAATTAAATTTTTGGCAGCACTGGGTCTTCGTTGCTGCGTGCAGGCTTTCTCTGGTTGCAGCGAGCAGGGGCTACTCTTCGTTCCAGTGCTCGGGCTTCTCATTGCAGTGGCTTCTCTTGTTGCAGAGCATGGGCTTTAGGCTCGCAGGCTTCAGTAGTTGCAGCACACAGGCTCAGTAGTTGTGGCTAACAGGCTCTAGAGCTCAGGCTCAGTAGTTGTGGCACACAGGCTTAGGTGCTCCGCTGCATGTGGGATCTTCCTGGACCAGGGCTCGAATCTCTGTCCCCTGCCTTGGCAGACGGATTCTCAACCACTGCGCCACCAGGGCAGCCCCGGTAATTCTATTTCTAATTATTTGAAGAACTGCCATACTGTTTTTCATAGTGGCTGTACCATTTTACGTTCCCAACAACAGTGCACAAGGGCTCCAATTTCTCCACATCCTCAACAACACTTTGTTATTTTCTGTTTTATTTTTTTGGATAGTAGCCATCTAATAAATATGAGGATAATAAGGTATCATGTAGTTTGATTTGCATCTCCCTAATGATTAGTGATGTTAAGAGCATCTTTTCATATGCTTATTTCATGTGCTTATCTTCTTTGAAGAAGTATCTATGCAAGTCCTTTGCCCATTTTTAAAGAAAATTTACTTATTTATTTTGGGCTGTGTTGGGTCTTTGTTGCTACCCATGGGCTTTCTCTAGTTGAGGTGAGTGGGGGCTCTTTGCCCATTTTTAAACTGGGTTTTTTGTTGTCGTTGAGTCTTAGGAGTTGTTTATATGGTCTGGATATTAATTCCTTAGCAGATGTATGATTTGCAATATTTTCTCCCATTCTGTGGGTTGCCTATTTAACTCTGTTGATAGTCACTTGATGCACTAAATATTTTACTTTTCATGAAGTCTGATTTGCCTATTTTTGTTGTTGTTGTCGCCTGTGCCTTTGGTATCATAGCCAAGAAAAAGATGCCAAATCCAATGTCATAAGCTTTTGGCTTATGTTTTCTTCTAAGAGTTTTATGGTTTTAGCTCTTAAGTTTAGGTCTTTGAGTTATTTTGAGTTAGCTTTTGCATATGGTGTAAGGTAAAGGTCCAACTTCATTCTTTGGCATGTAGAGTCTAACTAGGAAGCAGATAGAAGGAACCAAGTTCCTTCTTCTAGCCGTGCCTTCTCTTTCTAGAGCCCTAGAGAGGTAAAGCCTCTTATAAGGTCAATTGGCAAAGCAGAAAGTCCCAGCCCCAGCAAAGAGTACAGAAGATCAGAGCTGAGAAACTGCAGCTTAATAACTCGCACACATTCACACATACACATTTTTTTTCCTGAAAGTAAGTGCACTCATCATGGAAGTTCACCTCTAAATATTTCAGCATGCCTCTGCTAAGAATAAGGACATTCTTCTGTATCTTGATATCACAATATCATTATCATGCCTAAAAAATTAACACTAGGGACTTCCCTGGTGGCACAGTGGTTGAGAATCCGTCTGCCAAGGCAGGGGACACAGGTTCGATCCCTGGTCCAGGAAGATCCCACATGCAGCGGAGCAACTAAGCCTGTGCGCCACAACTACTGAGCCTGAGCTCTAGAGCCCGCGAGCCACAACTACTGAGCCCACGTGCCAAAACTACTGGAGCCCACGCGCCTAAAGCCCGAGCTCCGTAACAAGAGAAACCACTGCAGTGAGAAGTCCGAGCACTGCAACAAAGAGTAGCCCCCGCTCGATGCAACTAGAGAAAGCCCACATGCAGCAACGAAGACCCGATGCAACCAAATAAATAAATTAAATTAAAAAAATAACACTAATTCAAATATCATTTAAAATTTCTCCATTATTCCTAAAATGTCTTTTCTTTCTTTTTCTTACCCCAACCTGATGCCAGATCAAAGTTCTAACATACTGCATTTAGTTATTTCTCATTAGTTTCTTTTGAGACAGTCCCATAATTTTTTTGTTTTTCATGATTAAGTTTTTTTGAAGACTCAAGACCAGGAAAACGTTACACATTCTGGTTTTGTCTCATTGTTTCCTCATGATTAGATTCAGATCAAACAATTTTTGTCAAGAATATTAGTCCATCATTAAATCTGTATACTTCTTGTTGTTTCAAACCAGGAGACACATGTCAGGCAGTCCCATCACTACTGGTGATGTTGTTTGGTCACCTGGTTAAAGTGGTGACTGTTAGATTTCTCTAATATAAAGATAACTTTCCCCTTGTAACAAGTAACATTAATAAGTAATCTATGGGGCCATACTTTGAGACCATGTGAATAACCTGTTTCTCAGTGATCTTTCTTCTAATGTTTTGAGCATCCATTGACGATTATTGCCAGAATCACTTATTACACTGGGAGTTACAAAATGGTGATTTTCTAATTCTATCATTATTTCTAAACTTATTAATTAGCATTCTTCTGTAAAGACAAATGTTTCCCCCTTTTCTTCTTTTACTTATTTATGTATTTTTTTGAGTATCACCATGGACTTAAAAAAATTCATTCTTATAAACCATTATCATCATTATACTTTTTTATTATTTAAAAAAATTTTTTTTTGTTTTTGCGGTACGCGGGCCTCTCACTGCCATGGCCTCTCGCGTTGCGGAGCACAGGCTCCGGACGCGCAGGCTCAGCGGCCATGGCTCACGGGCCCAGCTGCTCCGCGGCATGTGGGATCTTCCCGGACCGGGGCACAAACCCGTGTCCCCTGCATCGGCAGGCAGACTCTCAACCACTGCGCCACCAGGGAAGCCCTCATCATTATACTTTTTGATGCTCAGATTGTCCTAAATTTGGCCAATGGAAACCTCTTCAGACTGGCTCCTATGTTCTTTTTTTACTTAAATACGTTAGTCTTTGAGCATTTCCTTGATTGCTGGCAAAACAAAGTATTCCATTTGAATCAGTGTAAAATCAAAACAAATAGGAAGGCAGTGAGTGCGGATAGTGAGTCTGTTAAGGATTCCCTAGGACACTAGATTATCAATGCGAGAGGTCCATGTGTCTCAAAAGGTCTTTGATACTGACAAAACGCATCTAATTTGGTAAAACATTCCTCAAAGACTGTAAATGGCAAGAAAGAAGAGTGTATGCCTGGCTTTAAGCTTTGAAGGCCCAATTCATACTTTCATTTACTGGGCAAACATATGGAGATTAGAAATTTAAATCTTTTTTGGTCATTTTAGATTATGATTGAATAGTTTTACAAACAGCTCTTTGGAACTAACTTGTTAAGTAGAGAAGATTGGGGATGAAGCAGTGAGAGATACACAGAACAAATAAAAATAGAGGCAATTTTTAACTTCAGGGAAAATAAGAGTTGTACAAGAAAGGAAATGTAATTCAAAGTATACTTTGTGGTTCATATGATATTTACATAGACATAATGATATACACGTTGAAAACTGATTTAACCAGTATCATATTCTACTGGTTATATACTATAATATAGTTATGATGATAGAATGAGGGAAAAACAAAGTATATACATGTGAGTTGGGGGTAAGAGAGCTAGATTTGGCATCTAAAACTGAAAATTCAAAAATAGCAATATTAGCATACTGTTTAGTAATATGAAATTAAATTCTGGAAGAAACAGAATGATTTTAAATATCAGTCTTTGCAGAATAGAAATGGGGAAGAGTAAGCGAGAGTTGCTGTTTTTCTTTATAAGTTTTGAAGTACTGTTTGACTTCTTATACTATGTGCATATTATTCTGATAAAAAATAAACTAAAAAAGGAAAATATTTCCATGTAATAAGGTACCAGGTCTAGGGACTTCCCTGGTGGTCCAGTGGGTAAGACTCTGTGCTCCCAATGCAAGGGGGCCCGGGTTCGATCCCTGGTCAGGGAACTAGATCCCACATGCATGACGGAACTAAGAGTTCGCATGCCACAACTAAGACCTGGTGCAGCCAAAATAAATAAATAAATAAAATATAAATAAATATTTTTTAAAAAATAAGGGGGGCTTCCCTGGTGGCACAGTGGTTGAGAGTCCGCCTGCTGATGCTGGGGACACGGGTTCGTGCCCCGGTCCGGGAGGATCCCACATGCTGCGGAGCGGCTGGGCCCGTGAGCCATGGCCGCTGGGCCTGCGCGTCCGGAGCCTGTGCTCCGCAATGGGAGAGGCCACAGCAGTGAGAGGCCCGCGTACCGCCAAAAATAGATAAATAAAAATAAGGTACCAGGTCTACATAGTTTTACAGGATTTTCTACCAGCTTTAAAGAATCAAATAATCCTTACATTATATAAATTATTTCAGAGCATAGAGAAATATGGGAAGCTCTCCAATTCATGCCATGAGGCTATCATAACCCTGATACCAAGAGTTGATGAACAGAGCACACACACACACAAATATATAGTCTAATACCATTTAAGAATATAGATATAAAAATCCTAAAAATAACCTCAGCAAATTGAATCTAGCCCTGTGTTAAAAAAAAATGTTAGATGATAACCAGAGTTATTCTCCAAAACAGTTCAACTTCAGTAAATCTACTGATGTCAATTCTGCCTTAACAGATTAAAGTAGAATAAGAAAATGATCATTCCTCCCAAAACATATCAAAAAAAAGGACTGATAAAATTCAACACTTATTTATGATACAAGATAGCGCAACTTCCTTAAACTGATAAAGGGTATATACTACAAACCTATAGCAATGTCCTAAATGCCTCTTACTATTCAACACTGCACCAGAGGTCTAAATAATGCTATAATTAAAAAGTAAAAGAAGAGGTACAAATATTTGAAAGGAGGATTGCTGTTTGCAGATATACTTACTAAAAATTCTAAGTGGATTGGCATAAAAAATGATGAAATAATGTGAAAGTACAGTGAGGTGGCCTATTATAAGATGATTCCTAGCTTATATTTATACCACCAATCATCAGTCAGAGAATGTAATTGGGGGGAAAAAGTCTTATTCACAAGAACAAAAACCTTGTAAGAAGTAGAATAAATCTAAGAGGAAATGTGCAAGACCTATATAAAGAAAATGATAAAACTTTATTTAAGGACATAAAAGAAGCCCTAAACAAGTGGCAAGACATACCCTTTACGTGAATGAGGAAATTTAATATTGTAAAGGTGTCAAGTCTCCCTAAATGAATCTATAAATTCCCAATCAAAAACCCAATGATACTTTTTATTGAACGTGACAGTCAATTCTGAAGTCCACATGGGGGAAATGTACACAGAATAGCCAAGATATTCTTGAAAAAGAATAATGACTGTGCATATGTGTGTGGGAACTTGGCTTAACAGATAGCAAAGACACATTTGTACCAGACTTCCCTGCTTTCAACTGCTCCTTCTCACCACGTCTGGTAACAAAATCTCAGTGCGGAAACCATTCCTTGTGGTTGAAGTAGGACTGACCCCAATTTTGCAAGACGGTTGGGCATGTGTTACAGGCCTGGCCAATCAGAGGAGCCCACATCTTTGGTTAAAGGGGTGTGCATGCCATCAAAGTTAGGTTGATCAGAGTCCAACCCAGACCTTTTTTGCCAAAACTCTTAGGAAAGATGACCTCTTTTCTTGTGGTTATTAAGCTATTATCAGCATGTGCTCAAGGTTACCAATGGTTATACTGCCCACCAGGTGGAGACAGTCTGTCTGACAGATGAAGAGATAGAGTCTGATGACATCTTCTGAGCTCCTGGATACAACTCTGCTTAAAAATAGATCTGCCTTTGCACATCCTAGTTTCCATAGCCTATAGATTTCCTAATTTGAGCTGGGTTTCTGTCACTTGAAACTGAAAAAATTCTAGTATGATACTATAAAGTCACAGTAATTAAAACTCTTTGGTTTTGGCACAGACGTAGAGTCTAGAAACTCATTTATAGAAAAGTGGGAATTTAATTTTAATAAATGTGGCATTTTGAAGAACTGAGGAAAGGATGGACTATTCAATAACTGACGTGGGAAAACTATCTGGAATAAAACTTAGACTATTCCCTCACATCACACACAAAAATAAATTCCAGATGGATTAGAGAGCTAAAACTAAAAGACAAAACTACCAAAAAAGTCAGAAGAAAATAAAGAATATTTTTATAATCTTGGGGAAGAGTAGACTATCCTAAGACACATAACCCAGAAACCATAAAAGAAAAAGACAGAAATGGCTGTAAAAAAGTTAAAATAGGGCTTCCCTGGTGGCGCAGTGGTTGAGAGTCCGCCTGCCGATGCAGGGGACACGGGTTCGTGCCCCGGTCTGGGAAGATCCCACATGCCGCGGAGCGGCTGGGCCCGTGAGCCATGGCCGCTGGGCCTGTGCGTCCGGAGCCTGTGCTCCGCAACGGGAGAGGCCACAACAGTGAGAGGCCCACATAACGCAAAAAAAAAAAAAAAAAAAAAAAAAAAAAAAAAAGTTAAAATATATGCATGCAATTTATATATAATGAGACAAAAGGTAAAATAAAAACAGATAAATAATAGACTAGGAGAAAAATTAGTAACATATATAGCAAAGAAATATATGGTCAGATTCATGAAGACCCCTTAAAAATTATTAAGAGAAAGATAGACAACCCTCTAGAGAAATGGGGAAAGGACACAAACAAAAATTCACAGAACAAATATTAATGAGTAACATCAGAAATGGTGCATTACTTCACTAGCAATCAGAAAAATGCAAATTAAAACAAGCCTATTTTGTCCTTAAGGTTGCCAAAATTAAAGACTGTTGCCTTCTGGGACTTCCCTGGTGGCGCACTGGTTAAGAATCCGCCTGCCGGGGCTTCCCTGGTGGCGCAGTGGTTGAGAATCTGCCCGCTAATGCAGGGGACACGGGTTCGAGCCCTGGTCTGGGAGGATCCCACGTGCTGTGGAGCAACTGGGCCCGTGAGCCCAGAAGCCACCGCAGTTAGAAGCCCGCGCACCACAAAAAGAGTATCCCCCACTTGCTGCAACTAGAGAAAGCCTGTGCGCAGCAATGAAGACCCAATGCAGCCAAAAATAAATAAATAAATATATAAATTAAAAAAAAAAAAAAAAAAGACTCCGTGCTTCTACCGTAGGGGGCACAGGTTCAACCCCCTGGTAGGGGAACTAAGATCCCTCATGTGGTGCGGTGTGGCAAAAAAAAAAAAAAAAAAAAAAAGACTGTTGTTTTCTAATGTTGGCAAGGATATGTTCATGGTAAGCGGGTAAAGCCTTCTTGGAAGACAATTTGGCAGTATTTATTAAATTTAAATTGCTCACAACCACTGATGCAACAAATCCTCTTCTAAGAATCTATCTTAAATTCTAAACATATGTACAACATATATAAAAGTTGTTCATTGCAGCATTGTTTGTAACAGTAAAAAAACAAAAACAACTACCTGGAAAGAACATAACTGCCCATCAATAGGGAAACAAATAAGTAAGTTGCGGCAATAATATACTAGCAATCTCCTTTGGTTGCTAAAAAGATTAAGGTGTGATGCTGCAAAGAACTTCAAAGAACAAAACACATAATATAATCTAATAGAGGAGAAAAAGATACGCACACATTTATGTATGAATGTACGAGAATACATAAAAAAGAAATAGAAAGTTCCAATAACTTGTGGTAATCTCTGAAAGAGAATGAGAAGGCTAAGGGGGAAATTTTCATGTTTTAGTTTATTAAATATTGTATCAATCTTTTGCGATGAGAATGTACTTGTATCTTACTAACATTAATAAAAAAGAAAAACAACAAGCCAAAGAAAAAAAAAGTATAACCCTAATGGTACCTAGTACCTGAACTGGCAAGGCTCCCATGAGGCAAACGGGCTTTAAATTTGGGCCTTGAGTTTGGCCATCTTGTAGTTTCCAATCCATCACATCAGCCCCAAATGACCGCCAAAAGGTCTGCTGGTTTCAGTTTCCCCCAGGACAGTCCCTGTGCTTGGGGCCAGCCTGATCCTCAGCCTTTAATTACCCCCAGGAAAGACCATGGATAGCGAACGCCTAGGAAGGAGTCTTCGCTCTCTGGAATTTTAGTCCATCTGGTCCTTGTTGCTCTCTGGTGTCTTTAAAAATATGATTATTGTAGTATCAATATTTTTTAGTTTCAAAAGTACTGCCTGGGGCTTCCCTGGTGGCGCAGTGGTTGAGAGTCCGCCTGCCGATGCAGGGGACACGGGTTCGTGCCCCGGTCCGGGAAGATCCCACATGCCGTGGAGCGGCTGGGCCCGTGAGCCATGGCCGCTGAGCCTGCGCGTCCGGAGCCTGTGCTCCGCAACGGGAGAGGCCACAACAGTGAGAGGCCCGCGTACCGCAAAAAAAAAAAAAAAAAAAAAAAAAAAAGTACTGCCTGTTGTGACCTATTATATCCTATCCAGAAGCAGAAGTCTTATTTGCCAAATGTGAAAGAAATTTAGCGTTCACAGTCCTACAATGGACAAAATTTGGCAATGGATTTAATACGGGGTATGAGGAAGAAGGAAAAATCAGGCATGACTCCTAGGTTTCTGGGTAGCAACTGGATGGATGGTGGTGTAATTCACTAAGGGATCATGATGATCTGAAGTAAAAAGGGGGAATGATCATGAGTTATTTTAAAATATAAAATGGGGGACTTCCCTGGTGGCGCAGTGGTTAAGAATCCGCCTGCCAATGCAGGGGACATGAGTTCAAGCCCTAGTCCGGGAAGATTCCACGTGCCACAGAGCAACTAGGCTTGTGCACCACAACTACTGAGCCTGCGCTCTAGAGCCTGCAAGCCACAACTACCGAAGCCCATGCACCTAGAGCCCATGCTCTGCAACAAGAGGAGCCACCTCAATAAGAAACCCATGCACCGCAATGAGGAGTAGCCCCCACTTGCCGTAACTAGAGAAAGCCCGCACGCAGTGAAGACCCAATGCAGCCAAAAATAAATAAATAAATATACATATATATATATATATATATATATATACATATACACACATACATAAATACATACATATATATATATAAAATGGTTCACAGGTTTCTAGTTTTAGGGACTGAAATAAGGCAGTGCAGTTCATTAAGATAGACACCACTGGAAGGTAATCTAATTTCGAAGACAAGATGGTGAGTTTGGTTTTGGATATGTTGAATTTTAAGTATCTTTGAGGCTTTAAGTAGTCATCTGGATTAGACATTTGTGTCTCAGAGAAGAAGTGAGGGCTGGAGATATAATTTTAAGGGTAATCGGCATATAGGAGGTAACTGATGTCATGGGTGTGAATGAGGCTGAACTGGTTGAGAATAGACAGTGACTAGGAAAGAGAGCCTAGGCAGGAGTCTTGAGGAACTCCAACATTAAACAATCAGACAAATCCTCTTCTTTGATTTATATTCCTTTCAGTGCTCCAAAACTTCAAATTTGGATTCTTACTGATACTCCTTTTTGCTGTTAGTAAGCTATACCAATTTATCTTGGTATCAACCAGAGTTTTCATCAGCAGTTCTCCAACATTTTTGGAAATTTTTTAAAGGGAATCCACAAATCCCAGAGTTTTTTTTTTTTTTTTTTTTCCCGGTACGCGGGCCTCTCACTGCTGTGGCCTCTCCCGTTGTGGAGCACAGGCTCTGGACGCGCAGGCTCAGTGGCCATGGCTCACGGGCCCAGCCGCTCCACGACATGTGGGATCTTCCCAGACCAGGGCACGAACCCCTGTCCCCTGCATCGGCAGGTGGACTCTCAACCACTGCGCCACCAGGGAAGCCCAATCCCAGAGTTTTAACATTATTTTTCAAACTGTAGGTCATGACTCAGTAGGTCACAAAATCAGTTTAGAGGGTCCTGATTAGTACTTTAAAAATTAGATCAATAGAAGGGAAAATATCAAGAAGTACATCACATGCAGTAAGCATCTACACTTTCTTCCTTGGTGAAATTTTCCAGTCTCATGGCTCAAAATGCCATGTAATTCCCAAATTTGTATCTCTAGCCCAAGCCTCATAAATTCCATGCTCATTAAGACATCTCCACTTGAATGTCTACTAGACATTTCCAACTGAAATACGAACCCCTAAATTTCTTTCCCAAGACACCTCCACCTGCAGCTTTCCCAGGTGATGGCAATTTCATCCTTCTACCTTTGGCCCTGTAGGTCTACATCCCAGGAGTCACTTTTTACTTCTCTCATTCTCTAACATACCATATCCCATCTGTCAGGAAATGCTATTAAGTACACCATCAGAATCCAACCACTTCTCATCATCCCCACTACTACCACCCCGGCCCAAATTACTATCACTTCCTCTCTTACCTGGATTAAAGCAACAGCCTTCCAACAATTCTATTTCCACTCTTACTCCTACTATACTCAACACAGTGGTCAGAGCAATCCTTTAAAACAGGGATCAGGGCTTCCCTGGTGGCGCAGTGGTTGAGAGTCCGCCTGCCGATGCAGGGGACACGGGTTCATGCCCCGGCCCGGGAAGATCCCACATGCTGCAGAGCGGCTAGGCCCGTGAGCCATGGCCGCTGAGCCTGCACGTCCGGAGCCTGTGCTCCGCAATGGGAGAGGCCACAACAGTGAGAGGCCCGCGTACCGCAAAAAAAAAAAACAAAGAAAAACAGGGATCAGCAAACTTTCTCTAGAAAACCAGAGACATTTAGCCTGCTTGGGCCAAGAGGTAAAATCGAGGCTATTACATAGGTGCTTATACAACAAAAGAAAAAACACGCTTGTAAAAATCATTTACTGACAAAATTCAAGGTATAATAATTGAGTACAATTCTTTTGTAACACAGGTCTACTAATGAGAAGAATGAAAAAAAATTTTTTTAATGGATACCATTTTGCTAAACTGAAGTTCAAAGCCAATGTTCCCCATCATCAAATCGACTACAAATATTTATCTGTAAAAACCATTCTTAGCTGATGGCCACACAAACAGGCAGTAGGATGGATTTACCCTGCCGGTTGTTGTTTGCTGACATCTGTTTAAAATATAATCAGATTGTATCACTCTTATCTCAAAACCCTGTGAATTAGTTTTCTACTGTAGTGTAAAAACTACCACACATTCAGCAGGTTAAAACAATACCCATTTATTATTCTCAGTTCTGTAGATCAGAAGTCCAGGTGGGCTTGCCTGGGCTCTCTGCTTAGGGTCTCACAAGGCTGAAATCAAGGTGACCTCTTATAGAGAGGATCTGGGAAAGAATCTATATCTAAACTCATCCAGGATTTTGAGTTTAGAACTGACAGAAGCCAGTTCCTTGCAATTGTAGGTCTGAGGTCCCCATTTCCTCGCTGGCTGTTAGCCAGGAAGCACTCTCAGCTTCTAGAAGCTTCCTGCATTCCTTGTCATGTGTCATGTAGCTCCATCTTCAAAGTCAGCCAAATCGCATTCAAACCTCATGCTTTGAATCTCTCTGATTTCCCTTTCTGCTA
The DNA here is from genome assembly GCF_949752795.1 of Hyperoodon ampullatus. Classification (NCBI taxonomy): domain Eukaryota; kingdom Metazoa; phylum Chordata; class Mammalia; order Artiodactyla; family Ziphiidae; genus Hyperoodon; species Hyperoodon ampullatus. Next base: position 43,184,581 of record NC_136932.1, on the reverse strand, counting down.
CCAGCTGGGAAGAACTCTCTGCTTTTAAAGGTCTGGTCTGATTGGGTTACACCCACCCAATAATTATATCTCAAAGTCAGGGGGCTTGGGACTTTCATTACATCAGCCAAGTCCCTTCCCAGCAGTGCTTAGGTTAATGTTAGATTGAGTAACGAGGGGACCAGGACTGAGTAACCAGGGGACCAGAATGCTGGCGTGGGGGCAGGGGGAGCATCTTTAGAATTCTGCCTACTATACCCTGCAATAACTTCCTACTCAGGGTAAAAAGATAAGGCACTAAGAAAGGGTCAACTCGATTTGTGCCACCTGCTCTTCCCCAACTCCCATGCGTGTCCCATTACCTCTCTGATGGTACTTCCTACCACTCTCCCTCCCTCTGGCTTACTCTGTTCATCCACCACTAGCTGTTCATCCAACTTGCTGTTGCTTAAACATGCCAGATACTCTCCCACCTTAGGATCTCTGCCTGGAATGCTCTTCTCTCAGATATCTCTTTAGTTAACTCCTGTATCTCCAAGACTTTGCTCCACTTTCACTCTTTCAATGAGGCTTATCTGATTATACTACTTAATACTACAATCTGTACTCTCGCTCCTGGCACTGCCTATTTCCCCTACCCTGTTCAATTTTTCCTTTTTTTCTACTGTATTTCTCACCTTTAACATACTATATATTTTAACTTATTTATGATGTTTATTGTCTGTCCCTCCTTGCTAGAATTAAGCTCCTCAAAGGTAAGGATCTTTGTCTATTTTTTTTCAAATGATGTATTTTTTGCTTACTAAGCACTTAGCACAGTGGCTGGCACAAAATAGATGTTCAATAAAAATTCACTGAACGAAGTTTGGGAAACTCCTGCTTCAGTTTTTTATTTACTTATTTTTTATTTTTTTGGCCACGCCGCAGCATGCAGGATCTTGGTTTCCCAGCCAAGGATGGATGCCATGCACCCCGCGGTGGAAGCAGAGTCTTAACCACCGGACCACCAGGGAAGTCCCCTGTTTCAGTTTTTTATATACGTATAAAAAACTAGTATACGTACTAGGTTGTGATATAAAATATATTTCTTATTGAAGAGTGTAGTCAAGAGTGTTTGAAAACTACTGGAGTTAGACTGTATGACCTCTATGGTTCTTTCCAAATATGAGCATTTATGAACTTCTATGTGCAGCTAGTAAATGTCCACTGTATCCTTTGGGATACAGCAAGGTGCACAGCCTAGTGACAACAGCAAGGCACTGATTACTGAAACATAATATTGACACCGAAAAAGCTAAATAGCATCCCTACCTGTTGTATAATAGTAGGTTAGAAAGAACTGTGGAAACAGCAAGAAGTGTTGAATGCCCCAAAATATAAAAACCTAAAGGTAACTTTCCATCAAAAAGAGATATAATTTGACGGGCTTCCCTGGTGGCACAGTAGTTAAGAATCCACGTACCAACACAGGGGACACGGGTTCGAGCCCTGGTCCGGGAAGATCCCACATGCCACGGAGCAGCTAAGCCTGTGTGCCACAACTACTGAAGCCTGCGTGCCTAGAGCCCGTGCCCCACAACAGGAGGAAGCACTGCAATAAGAAGCCCGCACACTGCAAGGAAGAGTAACCCCCACTCGACGCAACTAAAGAAAGCCCGGGCGCAGCAACGAAGACCCAACGCAATACCCAACGAAGAAAATAAATAAATAAATTTATATTTTAAAAAAAGAGATATAATTTGAGAGCAAATCACAAAAGACAACGTTTTCCGCATCAAAATTTCCCTGGTTAAAGCTTCCATTCACTTACTGAAGAAGCGAAGATGAGAAAAGAAAGATATCGCTTAAAGTCTCTGCTGCAGAAATTGTAACCTGAATGGACTTGGGGAGCAAAGACCACTTCTGAAGTATGTACGATTTCCACTCATCCACGGGGAGATCCATGCTACTTTAAATCTAAAAAATGAATAAGAAAATAAGGAATTCGGATTTCTACAAATGCACAATTCTAGAAAGTCAAGATTCCATTCAAGCATGCATGAAGCAACAAAATCAATTCTTGTGGTCTCTTCCTATAGTTGTTTACACGCTGAGGAAGCACCTATTGTTTCTCACCCCAATTCACTCAACATCCCTTCATTCAGAAATATTTATTGAAAGCTTACTTTGTTCCAGGCATCATACTAGGTACTGGTTATACAATGATGAATCAGAACTCTTACCCAGTTCAGTTTTTTCTTTTCAATCCCCAGGTCACTCCTTTAGTTCAAGCCCGCACCATTTCCTGTCCGGCATTCTTTCTGGAGTGTTATAACTAGTCTCCACGCCCTCAGACCCCCCACTTCCCCATTCCAAATTCAGTCCATCTTCCACATTGAGACAGATGTCAGTACTCCGCCTTAAATTCATCAATGCTCCTCCTAGCATTTAGGGAAGCCCAGTACAAACCCTTCATTATTTGACTCTTGGCTTACTTTCTAATGCTCAACTCTCACTTCTTCCTCTGTACCCTACTATTCTAGCTACTCAAAGCTATCCCCAGTTTGCCAGGCTATTCATCTCCCTAGGTGTTACAAAGACTATTCATTGGCCCTACCCTCACTTGGAGTCCACCTGGCAAATTTCCAAACATTCTTCAAGGCCCAGTTCAAATGGTACCTCCTCCGGGAAGCCTTCCCTGATTTTTCCACCTGTGATAGCAGCACACTTTGTGTCTCTCCTGGGGCCCAAACCATGTCTACCTTGAGTTAGTGCTCCTCACAGCAGCAATTCCCTCGACAGACTGTGCTCTTCTCTGAGGGTAGGGACCAGGTCTTATTTACCTTGAGAGATCCCCACTGTGCCAAGCTCAGGGTCTGGAACCTGCGGGAGCTCAGCTCTGGGTTGCTGAAGGAAGCAAGTCAATGCTTTGCCTACATCCAGTAGCAGAGTTACTAGGGCAACAGCTCTACCACTCCTCTGGGCTACCAGTCAGTGTCTGCCCACCAAAGGCCGAATTGGGTACGTTTCCGAGAGTTTGCTCGGAATGCTAACGTAACTCATCCACTCCGCGCCCTTCGCTGCGTCCGCGTCACGCTTCGCGCATCACGCATCACGCTTCGCGCATCGCGCATCACGCATCACGCTTCGCGCGCTCCGCGGTTCCGCGCCCCGCCCCCAGGCCAGGCAATCCAGCGACTAGGCCCCGGACCTGGGCTCCGGTGAGTCATGTGGGCCACCCGCCGCGCTTCGGCCAATGAGGTGGCTGCTCGGCTCCTAAACCCGCCCCCGTGCCGTGCGCGCGTCGGGAGGCCTTCGCGGTGCACGCAAGTCCTCGGGCCAATCGCTTTGGAGCGCGCGGGTTCCCTGGAGTAAAGCCAGGGCTGCGGGGGAGCGGGAGCGTTGGAGCTGTTGCGGCGGAACCATGGTGGGCCACCTGAGCGAGGGGGCCATTGCGGTGAGGAGACGCCTGCGAGCCGGGCGCGGGCCGGGGTGGCTGTGGGCCTTGGGGCTGTGCGGGGTGGAGAAGGGGGAGAGAACACGGGAGGAGGAGACAGCGGGGGCCGGGGAGGAACCGCCGGGTGACTCCCTAGAATCATCACTCCTCAAAGCATTTTTCCCATCGTCTTTTAAACACGCTCATGTTTTTCCTGCTTAAGGAAATGAAACAAAATAAACTGTTGATTTTCGCCCATCTCTCTCCCGCAGCCACTCTCTTTCTCCTCCCCTTCCCCCATCCGCAGCCTAACTTTCCTAGAGTTGTCAGTTTTCAGTTCTTTTCCTCCCCTCCCATTAACCCTTCAACAGACTCCAATCAGTCACTCCCCTGATCACTATAGAAGTAACCCTGGCTGAAGTCAGCAGTGCCTCCAGGTCGTTAAATCCAACAGACACTTTTGAGAGTTAAATTTACCCGAGTTCTCAGCAGCGTTTGACTATTGAGCCTCGCTTTCTTTTGGTAACACCCTCTTCTTTCGGTTTCTGTGGCTCAGCTTGGCTTGTCTTTCCCCGTCTTATTTGGAGATCTCTCTGTAACTTTTTGTTGACTCTTCTCGCGAGACAAATTACCATCTGTATGTCAATTGCTCGTAAATTTCTGTGTCCGGAGCCACCTTTACACTCAAAGACAAACCTCTATCAGCTGCGTACTTGATATCTCAAAAACATTTTAAATTCAGCATGTCCCAAAGCAAATCCATTATCTTTCTAAATTTGGGCCTCTACCGTTCCCTGTCTGGATGAATGGCACCATTATTCATTGAGTTATAACAGCCAGAAATTGTGTAATCATTCTTGCTACACATTCCGTCACCCCGGATGTCCAGTCCCTCCCCAAGTCTGGTGTGTTTTACCTCCACATATATCTCTTAAATGCATCTACTTCTCTCCATCCACACTGGCACCATTGTTTCTGCCTGGCCTTTTCACTTCTACCCAGCATAACCCTCCTCCCGCCATTCCCATCATAGCGTATTCCCACCAGTTCTTTCCTCCTTTCCAGCCTTTCCTTTTTTTTTTTTTTTTTTTTTAATTTAAATCCGGGTATATTTCATACTCCTGCCTTCCACAGGGGCTTTGAACATTCTTTAACCTGTGCCTACTGCCTGGGTGGTTCTTCATTCTCCCCTGGCTGACTAATGTAACCTTCAAGTCTCTGCTCAGTTACTTCCTCAGAGAAGCCTTCCTTGACTCCCCTTGCTAGGCTAAATCCCTTTATTTTCAGCCCCTAATTCCTGTTTGTTCACGATATTAAACTCTGCCTTTCCTCTCTGTCAAATGAGGTTAATCATACCTAGTACCTATTGCCTAAGGTTAGTGGGACGATTAAATGAGCTATTAATTTAAAGTGCTTAGTCCATGCCTGATACATAATAAATGCTCATTATATGTTACCTATTATTAATAATCACAGATGTGATCTTACATTTATATGTTGTTTATTTGATTCATATCAGTTACTTTCTGTCTCCCACCACTGGATTGTAAATTCTTTGAGGCCTGAAATTATGTCTGTTTTTTTGCTCAACATAGCCTCCCCAATACCGGAAGGACTGCTGGCAAGTTTTAGGTACCCAATAAATGTTTGCTAATTGCGCGTGAGTCAGGGAAAAAAAAGGGACAGAGATGGATGGGGAAGAACAGTTGGCAGAGTTGAGTGAATATTTTAATAAATTAGAAATAACCCCGAGAAGTGATTGCAAATTGTAGTCCTTGTTTACTTTATAGCTGCTACCTTGCATCCTTAAGACAAATTAGGAATTGTTCTTCACCTTAAAGGAAAGTGACTGGTATTTTTCAAGTAATTTGAGTTAGTTTTTGCCATATTCAAAATTTAGGAAACATATTTCCAGTGTTAGGTGAAGTATTACTTAGGTTTTGTTCATAAACGATAAGGAAAATTTGTGTGTGTGTGTGTTTGTGGTGATGGAGTATAGAGTACCTTTGTCAAGTTTGTTTATCAGCTAAAGCAGGTAATATCATTTTAGTTCAAAAGACATAGACCCCAAAGAGTAAGCACTAACACACAAATAGTGCATTATCGGCAAGAGCTAACATAAAATAAGAGATTATGCGTGGAACTATTGTGGTAATTAGAACTAATAGCATTTGTATCTTGAGTAATTAGGTAATACAAAGAAAGGGGAAGGGAATGAATACTTTTGATCTTTTCCAATGTGCCAGTTACTTTATTATAGTCAGTAGTTACAGTAACCCTGTAAAGTAGATTTTTATCATTAACCCCATCTTACAGATGAAGTAATTGAAGTCCAGAGAAGTTAAGTAATTTGTGCATGAGGTGAGGATTTGAACATGTGCTCTGAACCATTCCATTCTATTGTTTTGTATTTTTTTCCTTCCAGTTTTACTGAGATATAATTGACATACAACACTGTATAAGTTTAAGGTGTACAGCATAATGATTTGACTTACATACATCATGAAACAATTACCACAGTAAGTTTAGTGAATGCCCATCACCTCATATAGATACAAAATAAGAAGAAAAAAGTATTTTTTTCCTTGTGATGAGAACTCTTAGGATTTACTCTCAATAACTTTCATATATAACATTGTTAATTAAATTTCATATATAGCATTGTTAATTATATTAATCATGTTGTATGTTATTTATCTTATAACTGGAAATTTGTACCTTTTGACCACGTTTGTCCGGTTCCTCCTCCCTCTACTTCCTGCCTCTGGTAACCACAAATCGGATCTCTTTTTTCTATAAGTTTGTTCATTTGTTTGTTTTTGAAGTATAATTGGCTTACAATACTGTGTAAGTTCTTGGTGCACAACATAGTAATTTGATATTTCTGTACATTACAAAATGATCACCACTGTTGCTTTGTATTTTTATTAGCAATGTTAATTTGGAAAATTTAAGTCAGTTCTGTCTTAAGTGTATATATCATGCTATATATCCCAGAAGAGTAAGTCTTATATTCACTATTTATGATGACACAAATAAATTAAAAAGAATGATAAAGTACTACATGTATTTGGTTTTAGAATCAAATAAAACAGAAAGGTGCTTGATGAAATTACTGACCTGTCTCTTCCCCCGGTTATGTTCCTTTAAAAAAAAAAAAAAAACCACCTTTACTGAAGTTCAATTTGATTTACGTATAACAAAAACTATAATACATATTGTTTACAAACTATATCAGTCTGTAATACATCAAACTATATGCAGTAATACATCAAACTATATGCAGTTTGATGAGTTTTGACAAATGTATACATCACCCCAATCTGCTCCTTTCCCATCCCCTGCCCCTACCCTAGGCAACCACTGTTCTGAGTTCTGGTTTCTATCACTATAGGTTAGTTTTGACTGTTCTAAAACTTGATATAAGTGGAATCAAATAATATGTACCCTTTGTGTCTGGCTTCTTTCTTTCAGCAAAATGATTTTTGAGATTTATCCATGTTGTTTCAGTAGTTTGCACCTTTTTATTGCCCAGTAGTATTCCATGGTATGAATAAACACAATTGTTTATTTACCTGTTGAACATTTGGGTTATTTTCCTTTTTGGCTATTATGAATGAAGATGTTATGAACTTTTATGTACAAGTCTTCTTATGGAAATATATTTTAATTCCTCTGAGATAAATATTGGGGAGTGCAGTTGCTGGGTCATGTGATAACTGAACATTTAACTTTATAAGAAATTGCTAAACTATTTCCAAAGTGTTTATGAGAATTCTGTTTGCTCCATTTCCTCACGAACACTTAGTTTTGTCAGTCTTTTTAGGTTTACCTATTCTAGTGAATGTGTAGTGGTATCTCACTGTGATTTTAATTTGATTTTCGCTGATGACTAATGATCTTGAGCATCTTTTCATGTGCTTATTGGCTGTTTGTATTCCTTTTGCGAAGTGTATGTTAATTTGCCTGTTTAAAAAATTGGAACATGTTCTTATTAGTTAGTTGTAAGAATTCTTTATTTAATCTGGACACGTCTTTTGTTAGATGAAAGCATTATATATATTTTCTCCCAATCTGAGGCTTTTCATTCTTTTAATGCTGTTTTTTGTTTTTAATAAATTTATTTTATTTATTTATTTTCAGCTGTGTTGGGTCTTCGTTGCTGTGCATGGGTTTCTCTAGCTGCGGCGAGCGGGGGCTATGCTACTCTTCGTTGCGGTGCGTGGGCTTCTCATCACAGTGGCTTATCTTGTTGCAGAGCACGGGCTCTAGGCGCGCAGGCTTCAGCAGTTGTGACACATGGGCTCAGTAGTTGTGGCTCGCGGGCTCTAGAGCACGGGCTCAGTAATTGTGGCGCACGGGCTTAGTTGCTCCGCAGCATGTGGGATCTTCCCGGACCAGGGCTTTAACCCATGTCCCCTGCATTGGCAGGCAGATTCTTAACCACCAGGCTACCAGGGAAACTCAATGGTGTTTGTTTATTTATTTATTTATTTATTTATTTATTTATTTATTTGCGGTACGCGGGCCTCTCACTGTTGTGGCCTCTCCCGTTGTGGAGCACAGGCCCTGGACGCGCAGGCTCAGCGGCCATGGCTCACGGGCCCAGCCGCTCCGCGACATGTGAGATCTTCCCAGACCGGGGCACGAACCCGTGTCCCCTGCATCGGCAGGCGGACTCTCAACCACTGCACCACCAGGGAAGCCCCAATGGTGTTCTTTTAAAAGAGCAGTTTTAAATTTTGATGTTCAGTTGGGTTTGTTTTGTTTTGTTTTTCCTTTTCTGAATTGTATTTTTCTGTCCCCAAAAATCTTTGTCTCCCTCAAGGTTACAAATCTTTTGTCCTGTGTTTTCTTCTAGAAGTTTTATAGTTTTAGTTTATATTCAGGTCTGTAATCCATTTCAAGTTTGCCTTTTTATGTATGGTGTATAGATCATTCTTTCCATTGCAGATATTCAGTTGTTTCAGCCCCGTTTGTTATAAAGACTATAATGTTCCATTGAATTGTGTTGTCACCTTTGATAGAATTTATATATATGTGGGTCTGTATCTAGAATGCCTATTCTGCCATTGCTCCATATGTCAGTACTTACAGCGGTACCACATTGTCTTCATAACTGTAGTTATATAGTAAGTCTTGAAATTGGGTAGTATAAATTCTCCAGCTTCATTCTTTTTCAAAATTGTTTTACTGAATCTAGGTTCTCTATATTTTCATATATATTTTAGAATCAGCTTGTCAATTTCTAATAAAGCCTGATGGGATTTTGATTGATAGTACATTACATTTATAGATCAATTTGGGATCAGTTGACTTCTTACAGACATTGAATCTTTCAAACCATGGACATGCTATATCTCTCATTTACTTAGGTTTTCTTTAATTTCTCTCAGTGTTTTGTAGTTTTCAGTATGCAAGTCTTGCATATGTATTGTTAGACTTAGGGTTTTTTTAATGGTATTAAAATGGTATTTTTTAAAATTTCATTTTCCAGTTGTTAATTGGCAGTATATAAAAATACAGTTGTGGCTTCCCTGGTGGCGCAGTGGTTGAGAGTCTGCCTGCCGATGCAGGAAACACCGGTTCGTGCCCCGGTCCAGGAAGATCCCACATGCCGCAGAGCGGCTGGGCCCGTGAGCCATGGCCGCTGAGCCTGCACATCCGGAGCCTGTGCTCCGCAACGGGAGAGGCCACAACAGCGATTGGGAGTCCACCTGCCGATGCAGAGAACGTGGGTTCGTGCCCCGGTCCAGGAAGATCCCACATGCCGTGGAGCGGCTGGGCCCGTGAGCCATGGCCGCTGAGCCTGCGCGTCCAGAGCCTGTGCTCCACAACGGGAGAGGCCACAACAGTGAGAGGCCCGTGTACCGCAAAAAAACAAAACAAAACAAAACAAAAAAACAGTTGATTTTTGCATATTAACCTTGTATCCTGAAAACTCGGTAAATTGACTTAGTAGTTTTTTGTAGATGCCTTAGGATTTTCTACATACGTGACTGCATATAAAGACAGTTTTATTATTTCCTTTTCAATCTTTATGCCTTTATTTCTTTTTTAAAATATATTTTTAAAAAATATTTATTTATCTATTTATTTATTTAGGCTGCGCCAGGTCTTAGTTGTGGCACATGGGATCTTCATTGTGGTATGTGGACTCTTAGTTGCGGCATGCGGGCTCTTAGTTGTGGCATGCAGGTGGGATCTAGTTCCCCGACCAGGGATCAAACCCGGGCCTCCTTCATTGGGAGCTCAGAATCTTACTCACTGGACCACCAGGGAAGTCCCTATGCCCTTATTTCTTTTTCTCATCTTGTTGCATTAGTTAGGAGCTCTACTGCCATATTTAATAAAAGTGATGAGAGTTATATCCTTGCCTTGTTCCTGATCTTAGGGGAGGTCATTTAGTCTTTTGCCATTAAGTGTGATTGGTAATTAGATTTTTTGGTAGATGCCTATCAGTTTAACCCTATCTTCTATTCCTGATTTGCTGAGACTTTCTATAATGAGTAAGTGTTGAATTTTGTCAAATGCTTTTTCTGCATCTATTGAGATGGTTGTGGTTTTTCTTCTTTATTCTGTTAATGTGACAGACTACAATAATAGATTTTTGAATGTTGAGTAAACCTTGCCTTCTTGGAATAAACCTCACATGGTCATGACATATTATATACATTTTATATAGTGCTATATTTGATTTACTGATATTTTGTTGAGGATTTTTACATCTTTATTGATGAGTGATATATAGATCTGTAATTTTTCTTTCTTACAATGACTTTGTTTTTTCTATCAGAGTAAAGCTAACATCATACAATGAGTTGTAAAGTGTTCTCTTCTATCTCCTGAAATAATTTATGCAGGATTGGTGTTTTTTTTTTTTTTTTTTTTTTTTTTTTTTTTTTTGCGGTATGTGGGCCTCTCACCGCTGTGGCCTCTCCCGTTGCGGAGCACAGGCTCCGGACACGCAGGCTCAATGGCCATGGCTCACGGGCCAAGCCGCTCCGCGGCATGTGGGATCCTCCCAGACCGGGGCACGAACCCGTGTCCCCTGCATCGGCAGGCGGACTCTCAACCACTGCGCCACCAGGGAAGCCCAGGATTGGTGTTTTTTGTCATTCAGTGTTAGATAGAATTTACCAGTAAAGCCATCTGGACCTAGAGTTTTCTCTTTTGGAATATTCTAAATTATAAATTGAATTTCTTTAATAGATATAGAATTATCTAGATTTTCTGTATTTTTATGTAGTTTTGATAATTTGTGTTTTTTTTTTTTTTTTTTTTTTTTTTTTTTTTTTTTGCGGTACGTGGGGCTCTCACTGCCGCGGCCTCTCCCATTGCGGAGCACAGGCTCCGGACGCGCAGGCCCAGCGGCCTTGGCCCACGGACCCAGCCGCTCCTCCCGGGCCGCGGCACGAACCCGTGTCCCCTGCATCGGCAGGCAAACTCTCAACCACTGCGCCACCAGGGAAGCCCCAATTTGTGTTTTTTTAAGGGACTTATCTATTTAATCTAAGTTGTTTCATAAAGTTCCTAATATTCCCTTATTTTATATATATATAAATATATATAAAATTTTATATATGTATGATTTATATTGATGCCTTTTTCATTCCTGGTATTGAGAATGTGTGTTTTCTTTTTCTTGACCAGACTAGTTAGAAGTTTATCAATTTTATTGATCTTTTCAAAGAACCAGCTTTTGGTTCAATTGTGTTTTTCCTATTTTTTATCAATTTTCTATTTCATTGATTTTTGCTCTTTTATTATTTCTTTCCTTCTGTGTACTTGGGTTTAATTTATTCTTTTTCTGGCTCCTTATGGTGTAATATTAGATGATTGATTTTGGAGCTTTTTTCTTCTCTGATGAGAGCATTTAAAGCTGTATTTTCCCCTCTAAGCATTGCTCTAGGTACATCCCACAAATTTAGATAGATTGTATTTTAATTTTCATTCTGTTAATAACTTTCTAATTTCTCTTCTGATTTCTTCAACAAATGGGTTATTTAGAAGGTTGTTGTTTAACTTCCAAGTATTTGAGATTTTCTAGATATCATATTGTTATTGATTTCTAGTTTAATTCTAGTGTGGTCAAATAACGTACTCTGTATGAATTCAACTTTTCAACATTTATTGAGATTTGTTTTACTGCCCAGTATATGGACTATCTTGATGAAAATGTTCCAGGTACACTTAAAAGAATGTGTATTTTGCAGTTGTTAGATGATCTAATTAGGTCAAGTTTATTGATAGTTTAAGTTTTCTATATTCTTATTTCTATATTTTTTGGTCTATTTGCCCTGTCAATTACTGAGAGAAGAATGTTGAAACCACCAATTATAATAGTGGATTTGTCTATTTCTCCTTTTCATTTTGTCAGTTTTTCCTTCATGTATTTTGAAACCCTGTTGTTAGGTGACCACATTTATCATTGTGTCTTTTTTTTTTTTGGCCATGCTGTGGAGCATGCGGATCTTAGTTCCCTGACTGGGGATTGTACCCGTGCCCCCTGCAGTGGAAGTGCGGAGTCTTAACCACTGGACCGCCAGGGAAGTCCCCACTGTGTCTCCTTTAGGAATCAACCCTATTATTATTATGAAATGTCCTTTCTTATCCCGGGTAATATTCCTTGTCCTGAAGTCTACTTTGCCTGCTTTTAATGATACATCTTTTTCCAGTATTTTATTTTTAATTTGCCTTTTTATATTTGAAGTGCGTTTCTTGTACAGAGCAAATAGTTGGGTCCTTCTTATTCATTACAATAATTTCTTCCATTTAATTGGAGTACTTGAACCATTTACACTTAATATAATTACAAGTTTGGGTTTAAGTTTTTCATTTTGCTGCTTTTTTTTTTTTTTTTTGTGGTACGCGGGCCTCTCACTGTTGTAACCTCTCCCGTTGCGGAGCACAGGCTCCGGACATGCAGGCTCAGCGGCCATGGCTCACAGGCCTAGCCGCTCCGCGGCATGTGGGATCTTCCCGGACCGGGGCACGAACCCGTGTCCCCTGCATCGGCAGGCGGACTCTCAACCACTGCGCCACCAGGGAAGCCCGCTGCTTGTTTTTTTATTTGTCCCATCTATTCTTTTTCTATTTTTTAACTTTTCCCAACTTTTGGATTATTTGAGTATTTTTTATGATTAAAATTTATTTCCACTTTTGGCTTATTAGCGATGCTTTATGTTTTTAATGATTGTTTTAGGGCAGCGCATCCTAGCTTGGACTACTATAACAAAATACCGTAGACTAGGTGATGTAAACAGCAGATTTATTTCTCACAATTCTAGAGGCTGAGAAATCCATCAAGGCACCAGCATATTTAGTTCTGGGTGAGGGCTGTCTTCCTGGCTTGCAGCTACCATCTCACTGTGCTCACATGACCTCTTCTTTGTGTGGAGAGAGTGAGTTCTGGTGTCTCTTCCTCTTTTCTTTCTTTTTTTTTTTTTTTTTTCTGGCTGCACCTCGTGGCATTCAGGATCTTAGTTGCATGACCAGGGATCGAGCCGTGGCCCCTGAAGTGGAAGCGCAGCGTCTCAACCACTGGACTGCCAGGGAAGTCCCTCTTTTTATATGGACAGTAATCTCATTATGGGGGCTCCACCCTCGTGACCTCATCTGAAAGTATTTGCCTCCAAAGACCCCATCTCTTGATACTCTCATACTGAGGGTTAGAGCGTCAACATATGAATTGGGAGGTGGGGTCAGGACACAAATGTTTGGTCCAAAACACAGTGGTTCTCAAATGTTTTGATTTTAGAATACCTTGCATTTGTATAAAATCACTGAGTGCCCCCCCAAAAGCTTTTTTTTTTGTGGGTTATATCTCCCTTATCATATTTGAAATTATAACAGATATTTTAAAAATATTTATTCATTTAAAATAGTAATAAACTCATCTGTTAACATAAATAACATGTTTTAGGAAAAACAGTTATATAGTTCAAAACAAATAGAAAAGTGACATTGTTTTACATTTTTGCACATTGCTTTAATATCTGGCTTACTAGAAGACGTGACAGCTAGATATTCATACCAGCTTCTGCGTTCAGTATATGGATATATGGTTTTTTTGGTCGAACTATATGGAGGAAATCTGGCTTCAAATATGTAGTTGGAAGAAGGAGGAGTATTTTAATAGCCTTTTTCAGGCTTCTTTTCTGATCCTTGTGATCTTGTAATATAATAAGAAATATATGTTTGGTCTTTGTCCAGTTTTTGGTACACAGAACTCCTGAAACCCTTGGAATTTCCTGAGTGATAGGATTGGAGGAGCTTTTTTTGTTACTTATGATAAACCCCTTTCAACCATACCTGAAGTTTAATGGGGTAACTCTTTGTGGGCTCCGGGGTAGCTTCAGGATAGGGGTTGATTGCCAGGAACCAATCATGTGATTAAAGGGTTGGAACTTTCTGCTCTACACCTCACCCCACAGGATAAAGGCTGGAGATTGAGCTAATCACCAATAGCCAACGATCTAATCAATCATGCCTATGGGGCTTCCCTGGTGGCGCAGTGGTTGAGAGTCCGCCTGCCGATGCAGGGGACACGGGTTCGTGCCCCGGTCTGGGAGGATCCCACATGCCGCGGAGCGGCTGGGCCCGTGAGCCATGGCTGCTGGGCCTGCGCGTCCGGAGCCTGTGCTCCGCAACGGGAGAGGCCACAGCAGTGAGAAGCCCACGTAATGCAAAAAAAAAAAAAAAAAAAAAAAAAAAAATCATGCCTATGTAATGGGGCCTTCAGAAAAATCCCTAAACAACAAAGTTCAGAGGGCTTCTAGTTTGGTGAACACATCTACATGCTGGGAGGGGGCACACCTCCAGACTCCACAGGAACAGAATCTCCTGTGCTTGGGACCCATCCAGACCTTGTCTTATGTGCCTCTCCATCTGATTTTCATTTGTATCCTTTTAACTATCTCTTATAATATACCAGTAATACTAAGTCAAGTGTTTCCCTGAGTTCTGTGAGGGACTCCAAGGAAGTCCCCACAATTTGTAGCCAAGTCAAACAAGTGTAAAGTGGGTCACCTGGGGACGCACTACTTGAGATTAGTGTATGAAGTGGGCACTTGGACAGTCTTGAGGGACTGAGCCCTTAACCTGTGGGGTCTACACTAATTCTGGGTAGTTAGTGTCAAAATTAAGTTGACTTGTGAGACGCCCAGTTGGTGTCTGCAGAGAATTGCTTCATGGGGAAAACCCACACATTTGGTGTCAGAAGTGTTTTGAATAGAAAATCAGGTTTCCTTTAACACTGTGTCAAAACTCAACAAATGGTAGTTTCTTAAAGGTTAGTTGGAATGTAGATTTGGCCTGTCTTCCATTTTGAATGGATCTTTTACCTATGCATTATTTGTAACGCCATGTTTCGGTCATTTGGAAAATATTCGTTCGTTGCATTTTACAGATCTTCCAAATGTTGATATATTTTGTTATATGACAAAAATTCATGCTTATTAACATCATTACTGATTTAATTAAGGAAAGTCAGTAAGTATTAGGAAGCTGGTGAATACAAGTTTTCAAAAGTCCTGATTTTCATTAGAAAACTCTTCTATCATTGGCAACAAATACAGTTAATTGTCTCACTTTATTTTTGAGAAGATATCCACTAAATTCCCAAGTCTGAATAACCACGGTTTGTCGTTTACCCTTTCAAGTTAAAATGACGTTCCATGAGGAAAAAACGGCCGGTTCAACTTGCAGCTGGAACAGTTGTAGCAGTGCTTTTCCTCAAGGCCACAGCCATACTTCAGCAGAAGGACTTTGGCATACTTTCTGTATGGTTGCATAGAATATTAAAATTTTTTTGTCCTCAAGGTTAAGATTTAATGTAATAATTTTATTTCTTCAAGTTTTTTTTTTTTTTTTTTTTAGTGAAACTCCCCTCCCCAGTGTGTTCAGGGCAGTGAAGAATACAGTGACTACTACTATAGTACCTCGGCTAAGGCACCAGTAGTTTTACCTACCACTGCTTTGCACCATCAGTGCAAATGTCAACACAGCTGTTTCAGGATAAACCATGAGTTTTGAAAGTGATTCAACACTTGGAATATTTCAACATAGTCTGTGTTTGTTCTCAGCATTCACATGAAAGATGATCTTACTAGATGGTTAGTTGGTGCTGATACGAGATGAGCACAAGCAAAGCAGCCAGTCTAGCCACATCTATCTATTCATCCATTCATAAGGCAAAAGTAGAATTCTGCGGAAGAGATATTAACTCAGTCTTCATGATGTATCTTGTTCTTTAATTCAACAAGTTGCTTTATTATTAGCAAGTGGAACTGCTGTGATTTCTATTACTGATTTTTCATCCAGTAGACATTCATAAGTGGTAACAGTATAAAGTTTTATTAGTCCTTCAGCCAGTTTTTCATTGTATTGAATGAACGAGAGTGAGAAGGACAAAAGCTTGTTTATTATGATGAAAATAGTTTTCAATTCATGTACCCTCTGCAAAGGTCTTGGGACCCCAGATGGCAATGGACATTATGAACAATACATTGTTCAGTGTCTAGAATATGTGTATAGAGAATATTGAGTTGTTCTGGCAGACTGTTAGCTTACTTGCAGATCAGCTGAGCCCTCTGAGACTGTAGTGGGTCTAGAGTAGCTTTTACTTTGGGGATAGTTTAGTCTATTTCTAAAGCATGGCCTTCCTGGGGTTTCTACTGAATGCACCAGGTGTTTATTGAGTTCTCTCCACTCAAATGGCTAATTGGAACTCACATGTGCTCTAGCCTGGGTGAGCGCCAGTAATTTTTCAGCTTGTAGCTCTCTAATCTTTACTTGGTCTGTGGCACCTCATTCTGTGTATGCACAACTTAGAATTCAGCCAAAAACTCAAGGGAACCCCTGCATAGGTTATTGAAGCTCTTTCTCTATGTAGCTCCCTCCTGTCGGGTACTCTGCATCCAGGAAGTCCAGATGACTCACCTCCCCAAAGTGATCTGTGCTCAGCAGGACTGCCATATTCTTCTTGGGTTCCCTTCCCTATGCTATGGTCCAAAAGTGCCTCTGTGCAGAAGCTCATTTGTTTTCCTTTCAGGGACCACAGTCTTGTTCTACCTGTTGCCTGGTATTTGAAAACAGTTTATATATTTTTGTCCAGTTTTTAGTTTATGTTTGGAAGAGCTAGTCTGGTATCACTTATTTCAGCATGGGCAAAAGCAGACGTCAGACAACGAGTTTTAGCTAGCTAGTTTTTCTGATGGTTACCTTTAAATGATGCCTTTTAAAAAACGAACTAAAGGGCTTCCCTGGTGGCGCAGTGGTTGAGAGTCCGCCTGCCGATGCAGGGGACGCGGGTTCGTGCCCCGGTCTGGGAGGATCCCACGTGCCGCGGAGCGGCTGGGCCCGTGAGCCGTGGCCGCTGAGCCTGTGCTCCGGAGCCTGTGCTCCGCAAGGGGAGAGGCCACGGCAGTGAGAGGCCCGCCTACCGCAAAAACAAACAAACAAACAAACAAAAAAAAAACGAACTAAAAGCCTGATTAATAGTTATTTTGCTTTTGTTAGAAATTACTTTTATAATTGCTAATAGAGTCATGCGATTTAACATTCAAACAGTATAAAAGAGGATGTAGTGCAAGGTCTGCCTCCCACACACGTCCCCCATCACCCAGTTCCTCTCACAAAGGCAACCAGTGGTATAGAAACATCTTTTTTTTCTTTTTTGGGCTGCATTGGGTCTTTGTTGCAGCGCGCAGGCTTTCTTTAGTTGGGGCAAGCTGGGGCTACTCTTCATTGCGGTGCATGGGCTTCTCATTGCAGTGGCTTCTCTTCTTCTCTTGTTGTGGAGCATGGGCTCTAGGCGCGCGGGCTTCAGTTGTTGTGGCGCGCAGGCTCAGTAGTTGTGGCTTGCAGCCTTAGTTGCTCCGCAGCATGTGGGATCTTCCTGGACCAGGACTCAAACCCGTGTCCCCTGCATTGGCAGGTGGATTCTTAACCACTGCGCCGCCAGGGAAGTCCCTAGAAACATCTTCTTTTTTTTTTTTTTTTTTTTTTTTTTTTTTTTTTTTTTTTTTTTTTTTTTTTTTTTTGCGGTACGCGGGCCTCTCAGTGTTGTGGCCTCTCCCATTGCGGAGCACAGGCTCCGGACGCGCAGGCTCAGCGGCCATGGCTCACGGGCCCAGCCGCTCCGCGGCATGTGGGATCCTCCCAGACCGGGGCACGAACCCGTGTCCCCTGCATTGGCAGGCGGACTCTCAACCACTGCGCCACCAGGGAAGCCCGAAACATCTTCTTAAGGCTGCATAATATTCTGTTTTAAGGATTTGCTGTACTTATTTGTTTGATTCCCTATTAATGGGCAGTGTAGGAAAATAAATGTGCTATTATGAATAATGAGTACATACGCGATGCCAGCGTTTTAGATGTAGTATCCTTGTCGGTAAGTATGAATCCCACTTGTATGATTTTATGATTTGTCCAGAGTGATTAAAGCTTAAAGTAGATTTTCAAATGATAAGCTCGGAAAAGGGTCTCTTAATAATGTCATCTGTGGGTTATTCCAGACACCAAATTAAAAATATGTCAAGTTTTAATCATGATTTGAGTGCCTATCTCATAAGCATCTGTTTTTACTTTTTCAGGCCATAATGCAACAGGGAGATACATTCATAAAACCCATTCTCCAAGTCATTGTGAGTACCTACATATTTTTATGTCAAACGTGTTTTAAACTTACATATAATTATAAGTTACATTTGATAGAGGACATACAATCCACTTCAGGAAGTGTGTCCACTTTACAAAATTCTCTTCATCATCACAGAAATAGTCCAGTCCATGTTGTAACTCTGAGAGAGGAACCAGGCTTTATTTTTAATGTCGTGTTAGCCAGAGTTTGACCTTTGGAGGTTCACGTTTGAGGCTTTGCCTTTCTGTCTTTCCACAGTTGGTGGATACTGTAGCGCTACACATCAGTACTTCTGCCCCCTTGGTTGTCTTTCTGCCCTGGGCTTTGTCTTGCTCAAATCTGCCTTACATATGGCCTCTGGAGAGATCTACCTGAAAGCAACTTGTCTGCTTAAAATTCTTCATTAACCCTATCATTCATTTAAGGAGTTCTCGAATTTTAGTGAGAATTTTAAAAATCAATAGGAGCAGAATCCTGGATCATACTTGCAGATTGTGACTCAGTAAGCCTGAGGGTCTGTCTCCCTGTTACTCCCAAACTCCCTGCCAGTCATCTTTTTTTTTTTTTTTAAGGCAAATATTCCCAGTTTTATTATTTTATTTTATTTTATTTTTTAAAATTTTATTTACTTTTGGCTGCGATGGGTCTTCGTTGCTGCATGCGGGCTTTCTCTAGTTGCAGTGCACGGGCTTCTCATTGCGGTGGCTTCTCTTGTTGTGGAGCATGGGCTCTAGGCGTGTGGGCTTCAGTAGTTGTGGCACACAGGCTCAATAGTTGTGGCTCACGGGCTCTAGAGCGCAGGCTCAGTAGTTGTGGCGCACGGGCTTAGTTGCTTCCCAGCATGTGGGATCCTCCCGGACCAGCTCTGGAACCCGCGTCCGCTGCATTGGCAGGTGGATTCTTAACCACTGTGCCACCAGGGAATCCCTCCCTGCCAGTCATCTTAAGGCTGTTTTCGTATTTCATTTTCTTCAGAAAGCTGCCTCTGATTTCCTTTAAGCTGGAATAAATGTCTTGTCATTATGTGCACACCTCTGCTATGTCTCTCTGCCTCTGTCTCCACCCCAGTTATAAGTCTCTTCAGGGCAAGGATTTTTTCTTCCATTTTGTATTTTTATCATGTTTCCTACATAGTACCATACATATATTAGGTGCCTTATTGGATGTTTTTTAAAATTAATTTTCAATCAAGTTTGAGTTAAGGGAGAGAGAACAGAAGAGTATTGGCAACCTATTTTATTCTTGTTTATGTTATGTTTAATAACGTTAGTAGAGAGAGGTTGGTGGGAGAATCATCAAATCCAATTTTCTTTTACTTGGATTTAGGTGTCGAGAATGGGCAAGCAGTTCAATTGTGTTGAACTAATGGTGAAGGCACTCTCCTGCCACTTAAGTTTACTGATCCCTGGGGACTGAGCAGACAACCTGGCTAATGAATCATGTTTTCTTTCCTAGAACATCCGTCCCATTGCTACAGGGAATAATCCACCCCGTTATCGACTGCTTATGAGTGATGGATTGAATACTCTGTCTTGTACGTATGATGTATAAATCTAGGAATTTGTATTTAAATAATAGAAGCGCACCCAACACTTTGGTTGCAGTAATTGGAGCATTCCAGAAGTCTACATTGGCTTGGCTCTGCCTTCGTAAAGACAGAATTGCAGCTGGCAGAGTGCATTCTAACAATAGACTGGGTCGAGTGGAAAGCTGCCACTTGGCTTAATTTTGTCTAACTGGTGCTCTGTGCTTTCTTTGATTAATTTCCCTTAGGATGATATTGACATTTAGTGAATATGATTGGTTAGCTGTCCGATACTTGTCTTTTTGGGGTTTTATTTCTGTGTTGGAAGCTTTACAGGGAGAAAGGAGAGAATTTGCAGAGTATATACTTACTGTTTCTAGTCACAAGGTGAAGGACCTAGAAAAGATTTTTTAGTCTTTGTCATGAAACCTGAGTGATGGAAAAGATGATTTGGGGCACCTTAAGAAATACTTAATTTCAGAGTAGCAGCAGATGTTTAATGCCCAGCAAATTACTACTGTTTTTCACTATGCAGAGTCTGAGTAGTTTTAATATTTAAGGCATAATGTTTTTCTTTGCTGGTACAGGTATGATCAGCTTTTAGATTGTCATGACTGAAATGTTTTAGAGACTGAAGTAATCTCTGTGCTTTTCAGCTTTCATGTTGGCAACACAGTTGAACCCTCTTGTTGAGGAAGAACGATTGTCTAGCAACTGTATTTGCCAGATTAACCGATTTATTGTGAACACTCTGAAAGATGGAAGGTATGTGGTATCTTTTTTTCTGTTCTATTGTGTTGTATAATGAGACTAATTTTTGAACAGACAAGTTCATTGGATGCCAAAATTCAATTAGAAGTCGAAAAGCTTTCAGCTAAGAATTTACAACTATTGAGTTCTGAACTCAGGCAACTAAAATGTGGCACCAAAAGGAGAAAAATATGGAACCGAACTGGAAATTTCACAGCAGGAAATTAAAGCCGAATGCAGAGCTCTTATTTCTAATCTGTTCAGCAGCACTGATTTTAGGATTCTCTTTTTAAATATCTTTTAATGAAATGGGATCACTTATTAGGGCAAAAGAAGATATAATTAATTATGTAACACTGCCCTTTTTGCAGTCTTGACTTTCATAGTAAACGCTTTCTTCAGCCAACAGAGTATGCTAAGTACGTACAAGATGCTACATGCTAGAGATACAGTGGTGAGCAGAACTGTTATTCACACCTGATTAACCACAGCTGAAATATGACGTTTTTTGTTGGCTAGCAGAGTCATATTTGCCAAATCTAGGGCAATTTAAAAGTCGAAATAAAAATAGGGACTCCCCAGTGGTCCACTGGTTAAGACTTTGCACTCCCAATGCAGGGGGCCTGGGTTCGATCCCTGGTCAGGGAACTAGATGCCGCATGCTGCAACTAAAAGATCCTCATGCCGAAACAAAGATCCTGCACACGGCAACGAAGATCCCGCCTGCCACAACTAAGACCCTGCGCAGCCATATAATTAATTAATTAATTAATTAATTAAAAGTAAGTAAATAAATGAATAGTAACAGACTGCAACCTACTGAATAAAATAAGAATTCATAAGTCCATACTGAATAAATGAATACGGGGTGGGGGACAGAAAGCTTTTTCTTTTTTTTTTTTTTTTGCTGTACGCGGGCCTCTCACTGTTGTGGCCTCTCCCGTTGCGGAGCACAGGCTCCGGACGCGCAGGCTCAGCGGCCATGGCTGACGGGCTCAGCCGCTCCGCGGCATATGGGATCCTCCCGGATCGGGGCACGAACCGGCGTCCACTGCATCAGCAGGCGGACTCTCAACCACTGCGCCACCAGGGAAGCCCAGAAAGCTTTTTCTTACAATAGAATGCCATCTAAAAATGTAAATGGATTGATGGAATTAGAAAATCACCATTTGGCAACCGTCATAGTATTAATTCAGGCAGGAAACATTGATAGGTGCTATATAAGTTTCCTGTGGCTGCCGTAACAAATTACTGCAAATTTGGTGGTTTAGAACAACAGAAATTATTTTCCCTGGAAGTTAGAAGTTGAAGTCAGTTTCACCGGGCTGAGATCATGGTGTCGGCAGGGCGCGGCTCCTTCTGGGAGCTCTCTGGGAGAATCCATTCCTTGCCTCCTCCAGCTTCTGGTGGTTGCTAGCATTCCTTGGCTTACGGCTGCATCACTCCAATCCCTCCCTCCATGGTCACGTTACCTCTTCTTCTGTCTGTGGCAGGTCTGCCTCTGCCTCCTTAGAAGGATATGTGGTTGCTTTTAAGGCCCATCGGATAATCTGGGATAAAATTGCCACTTCAATCCTTAGTTTAATCACATCTGCAAAGTCCCTTTTTGCCATATAAGGTAACATTCATAGGTTCCAGGGATTAGGACTTGAATATCTTTTGGTTGGGGGTGGTCATCTAGCCTACCACAGATGCTGAAACAAGTGGTAAAAATTTGATGGAGGAACAAGTTATTCATAGGGTAAAAGTACCTCCCCAGAGCATAATTATTAATTGTAAAAGGAAAAGAAGCAACTTCACAGTGGAGAAAGCTGGCAGACAGCACCTTATTCCAATGATTGACGTTAACGTTACCAGTAATGGGACAAACAGAAGTCATGTATTACCTGGTAGGATGCAGTGAGAAGAACATCGCATCAGTACTACTGTATTCTTGCCAAAGATGCATAATCCATATCTAATCATGAGGAAGCCTCAGGTAAATTGAGGGACATTCTGTAAAATAACTGATTTTCAAATTTCAAGCATGAAAGTAAAAGAATCCTTCCAGATTCAGGGAGTTTAAAGAGATATAATTAAATATAACAAGTGATCCTGAACTGGATCCTATTGCCATTAAAGCATATCATAAGACAATTTATGAAACTTGAATGGATTCTGTAGATTAGATGGAAGAATTCTTTATGTTTCAAGTTCAGTAACTTAACCAGGCTATGTCTCAAATGTCCGTGGTTCCTTTTTTCCCCCCACTGGTGCATGGTGCCCTTTCAGTCTGCAGTTAGGAGTTAGGTCTTTCTTTTTGATGAGATTGTTCTGTTATTCCTTAATGATCTTTTCTGTTTCATTTGTGTTCCAGTTTTTACTTATGTTTCTGTTTCATTTGAGTTCCAGGGTAACTTTGTTCTCCATTCAGTTTGCTCTAGTCTTTTTTCTAATGCATGCATTGGATTCAGTTAAGATTTTCCAACATATTATATATTATAGTTCAGTTTTTAGCTTTCTCTGTTCTGTTCCTTGATGTTTATAGTTTAAGTATTAGATGTATAATGATACTGCTTTTGTTCTGTTTTTTCCTTAACTTTTCAAGCGCCCTTTTCTTCTCAATCTCTTGTTTCATCTCATCTTTTGACTTTTATTGAAATCTTAGTCTTATTTTGCACACCACACTTGGGAAGTATTCCCTTTCTTGGCTTATGCTTTCCTCTAGATGGGATTGTTAATTGTCTCTGCCTCTTCTGTTCCTTTTATTTTTATACACTGTGTGTGTTACATTGTTGCTATGTCATTTCCTTTTATCTTGTTCATGCTTAACGTGGACAGTTCTGTCCAGACTTCATTTGCTCTGACATAGTCTAGTCCAGGTACATCCCCTTGCCAACCTTCCCACTTGGGACCTGTTATCTTCCACTCCAGGCTACCTGAGTGCTTGAGTGGTGCTTTCTAGCCACTTTTCTTTCCTCTAGGGTATGGTATAGGGGAGGGTGGAGAGCTTTGCTGTGGTTGAGTACTAAACCTCGAGCTCCATTCACTCCAGTCTAGGGTGGAGTTCCACTCCCGTGAGCTTTGCCTTATTTCACCGCTTCAGCATGGCTGCATGCCGTGTGTTCCTTCCTGCCTCTGCTGAGAACCTGTGTGTGTACAACCAAGTTTATTCCTTACCTTGATGGTCAGTTAGGTTTTTTTTTTGTTTTTTTAATTTATGTTGGCTGTGTTGGGTCTTCATTTCTGTGCGTGGGCTTTCTCTAGTTGCAGCGAGCAGGGGCCACTCTTCATCGCAGTGTGCGGGCCTCTCACTGTCACAGCCTCTCGTTGTGGAGCACAAGCTCCAGACGTGCAGGTTCAGTAGTTGTGGCTCACGGGCCTAGTTGCTCCGCGGCATGTGGGATCTTCCCAGACCAGGGCTCGAACCCGTGTCCCCTGCATTGGCAGGCAGATTCTCAACCACTGCGCCACCAGGGAAGCCCTGGTCAGTTAGGTTTGATGGTCATTTAGGTTTATTCCCAACAGGGCTTTAGCAGTCATCCTTGTACATTTATCTTTACATGCTCATGCTGTTATTTCTTAGGAGTTGTGGGGATCAAAGGACGTCTGTTGTAGAAAGTATACCAATTAACATACTCTTGAGCCTTGTGTAAGAGTACCTGTTTCTGAATAGGCAAATACACAGACAGAAATTAGATTCGTGGTTTCCAGTGGTGGGGGAATGGAGAGTGACTGCCATGGAGCACACGGTTTCTTTTTTGGGGTGATAGAAATGTTCTGAAGGTAGGTAGTGGTGATGCTTGCACAGCTCTGTAAATATACTACAAACCACTGAATTATACTTTTAAAGGATAACTTTTATGATATGTGTTCAATAAACCTGTTTTTAGGGGGAAAAATACTTGTTTCCCCTTAACCTTGTCAACATAGCAGATATTACTGATTTTTAAAAAATAATTGCCAGTCATCATTATTTTAACTTAAATTTCTGTATTATAAAAGGAAAACAATAGGTATATAAAATAATAAATTCCCCTGTTAGTGAGGTCAAGTGTCTTTTCATATACTTACTGTTTGTACTTTTTCTCTGAATAGCTTTTGATGATATACTTTGTCTTTTGCGTGTGTGTGTTCAGGGAGACGTGGAGGATGCGCTTTGTAAATCAGGGATATCAATTAATTCTTTGTTAGCTAATTCTTTATTAGACCTTGTAGTCTACTTTTATCGACTGTTTATGGTGTCTTGTGATGTGGAATTAAAGAATTTTTTAAAAATTTAGTCAATTTTGTCCATTTTTTTCTTTATGGCTTCTGAATTTTGTATTTTCCTTAGGAAGCTTCGTGACTGGGTTATTTAAAAATACTTCTTAGTTCTTCAGACATTCTGTGAATTTTTTAAAGTAGATTTTGGTTCATCTGAGGTTTTGTTTTTTAGTTTTAAAAGCAGTGGAATTATTTTAAGTTATTTAAGGTTTTGATTTTTGTTTTTTATTAAAGTATAGTTGATTTACAGTATTGTATTAGTTTCAGGTGTACAATGTAGTGATTTGATATGAGGTTTACTTTTATATAGGGTATGAAGGAGGAATTTAGCTTAATTTTTCCCAAATGGATAGTCCATATCATGGAAGACTTACAGTAAGGAGTTTATTTTATTCTAAGTGTGATGGGAAGCTATAGGCTTTCGAGCAGGGGAGTACTGGTACAATTTGATTTAAGTTTTTTAAAGTTTCCAAGAGATTATTTTGATAGCTGTGTGGAGAATTGATGGTTGGTGACAAAAACAGATAAAGAGAGACTAGTATTCCTTTTATCTGACTCTGTTCTGTTTGCCATCTTTTCCTTTGATCTGCTTGTCTAGTCTCGTGTCAGTGCCAGAGTTTGTTTTTTCTTTCTTTGTTTTTTTTTTTTTTTTTTTTTGGTGACATCTTCTTGAGATATAGTTCATGTACCATACAGTTCATCTATTTAAAGTGTAAAATAGTTTTTACTATATTCAGAGTTGTGCAGCCATTACCACAATTAATTTTAGAATATTTTATTGCCCTCCAAATAAACCCTGTACCCTTTAGATATCACCCCCAAACTCCCTATCCTCCCCAGCCCTAGACAACCACTAATCTACTTTCTGTCTCTATAGGATGTGCTTATTCTGGACATTTCTTATAAATGAAGTCATATAATATGTGGTCTCTTGTGGCTGGCCTCTTCTACTAAGCATGGTATTTTCAAGGTTCATTCATGTTGTACCACATGTCAGTACGTCATTCCTTTTTATGGCCAAATAGTATTCCATTGTATAGATATGTCACATTTTGTTTATCTAGTCGTTTGGACGTTAGGGTTGTTTCCACCTTTTCGCTATTATGAATAATGCTGTAGATGTTTGTGTACAAGTTTTTGTGTGGACATGTTTCTGTTTATTTTATATATATCTAGGAGTAGAATTGTGTGTCAAATGGTAACTTTATGATTAAATTTTTGAGGAACTGCCAGACTATTTTCCAGAGTGGCTACAGTAATTTACATTCCCTCTAGCAATGTATGAGGGTTCCAGTTTCTCCACATCTATATCAACACAGATAATTACATCTGCCATAGTGTTTCCAGGTAAAGTATCATCTGTAGAATATTTTAGTAACTTACAGATGATGTCTTCCTTTACTTTTTTCTCCCCCCAAATTTTCTTCGTAGTTTTTCTTTCTTTTTTTTTTCTTCTTTTAATTTATTTATTTTTGGCTGTGTTGGGTCTTTGTTGCTGTGCTCAGGCTTTCTCTAGTTGCTGCGAGTGGAGGCTACTCTTAGTTGTGGTGCTCAGGTTTCTCATTGCAGTGGCTTCTCTAGTTGTGGAGCACGGGCTCTAGGCGCACGGTAGTTGCAGCATGCAGGCTAAGTAGTTGTGGCTCGCGGGTTCTAGAACACAGGCTCAGTAGTTGTGGTGCACGGGCTTAGTTGCTCCGCAGCATGTGGGATCTTCCCACACCAGGGCTCGAACGTGTGTCCCCTGCATTGGCAGGCAGATTCTTAACCACTGCACCACCAGGGAAGCCCACCTGGTAGTTTTTCTGTATTTATTCTTCCATATTTATTATTCTTCTTCCATGTTTATTCTTTCAAGTATCAAAAAAACCCACAGAAGTCCTGTTGGAATACAAAGAACTGCAGTAAATTTACATAGTATTTGATACTAAGTCCATTCAAGAGTATGGTATGTGAATCCCTATGTATCCTGTTATCCATCTTCAGATTATCACTTGATATCCAATCTTGTTTTATCTAAATGCCTTCCACATCTACCCTCCTCTATGATTTTGAAGCAAATCTCAGACATATTTCCTCCACAAATATTTTAGTATATATCTTTAAAAGATAGTAATTCTTTCTTTAAAATTCCATTTTTGCACCTAAAATATCAAATATTCTGTCACTGTTCAGTTTCCAACTATTCGTGTGTGTGTCTAATTAATTTGTCTGTATCAGAGTCCAAAGTAATGTTCTCACTGCAGTAGGTTGATAGTTCTTTTAAGTCTCTATGAATCTAGGTTCCTCCTCCATATCTTTTTTCCTCCCTTAGTGTTTATTTGTTGAAGAAACCAGGTCATTTGTACTTTATCCTCATGCACCGTTTCCCACAGTCTGGATTTTGCTGATTGTATCTTTATAAAGTTGTAATGTGTCCTTGTCATCTGTGTTTTCTGTAAGTTGATATTGGTGTATTCTTTTGATGTGCTGCTGGATTCATCTTGCTGATATTTTAGTTAGGATGTATGTATACTACAAAATAAAATTAGTGGGGTTTTTTAGTGTGTTTTTTCTTAGGTTTTGATATTAGGGTAATGCTAAATGATAATAAGCCTTCCATTTTTCTATGTTATCCAAAATGTGGATACTTTTGGAAGGTAGTTAAAATACCACTAAATATCTATCCGAGTTTTTATAGTGAATCTGTATGTAATATTCAGAAACAGATAGTTTCAAGCTTATTTTATTGAAGAAATATAACCTTGATATGAAAACTTGATAAAGGTAGCACAAACTGATCAATTGCATGTGAAAATCCAAAATACAGCAGTCAGACCATTTAAAGAATCCATCACAATGAGGTTGGGCTTATTATTGCTTAAATAATTGCTCCAGACCATCTACTTTTTTTTTTTTTTTCGTTTTGGCTATGCTGTGCGGCATGCAGGATCTTAGTTCCCTGACCAGGAATCAAACCTGTCCTCCCTCCAGTGGAAACATGGAGTCCTAACCACTGGACTACCAGGGAATTGAATTTCCCATCTACTATATTTAATGTCCATCTCAACTATGCTAATTCAGGCCCCGTCAGTTCTTCCTGCTGTTGTTCCCCCCGCCTCCAGTTGTCTTCCCCTCAGATTCCTTCATATTGCAGTCCTCTTTAAAATACGAACGTGATTGTGACATTCTTGTTCAAGCACGTACTGAGCAACGACTGTGGACCAGTTGCTACAGTAAACACTGGAGGATACCTGCCATTACCGAAAGTGCAGTTTAGTAAGAGAAACAGATAATAAATAATGAATATACAACTAAAATATATCATATGTGAGTAAATAATCAAATAATGAACATAATTAACCCAAATATTAATCATTATATGTCAATATATATTAATTAAACCTGAGAGAAGTGACCTGAAGGACAGAAATGATGGCTGTAGAAAGGAGTATAACAGAAAACTGATCTAAACCAAAGATTAAGGAAGCGTCTGAATATTAGATGAGGCAGAATGAGAGACCATCACAATCAGAAAGCGGCGTGTACAGAGGCCTTGTGGCAGGAGAGAGCGGAATGTACACCAAGAGCTGGAAGGAAACAGATGGTGGAGAGCAGTGCACCACGGGGAAACGGCGCAAGATGAGCCGGAGAGGTTAGTGCGAGGCCAGACCTTACAGAGCCTTGTAGGCTGTGTGAACAGGTTTTTAACTTGTGGCCGAAGGTCCTTGAGAAGTTATTGAAAGGTTTTAGTCAGAATTAAAGATGGACAAAGAATTGGAAGTCCTTGGTTAATAGTAATCACAATTAAAAAATATCTATCGTCATGGTTTTCACTGGGAAAAGGTAATTGTTCAGCTAAGTATATGTTTCTGAAAGCAGATCATCTCTTGTGCCACATATTCTTGGGTTTAGTAATCTAAATTCTTATCATGTCATTTGCTCCTTGAAGATACAGTATGTAGTAAGGACACTGCATTTTAATTAAGGAACTAGCTGGGAAATGAAAACCCTGCAATCATAAAAGCCCTTGATAATGATACAATGAAAGATTAAGGGAAATGTTTATGTAGGAATTGACATCATATGTTTCTCAAGTTATTCAGTAATGAAAAACAATTGACAAAGGGAAATCGTTTTATCGCAGTGATTATTGGGGGAAGCTTTTTAAGTAGCTTGTCGTTTGAAGGGCTTCTGAATTTATTTTTTCTAACATGTTTCTATTTCTTTGCCTTTGTAGGAGAGTGGTTATTTTGATGGAGTTAGAAGTTTTGAAATCAGCTGAAGAAGTTGGATTAAAGATTGGCAATCCAGTGCCCTATAATGAAGGTAAAATATTTTTTATAGGTTGTAGCACTCAGTTGAATACCTCTTCATAGATTTGGAATTCTTCCTTTTGATATAGTTTGATTTGTTACTCTTACTAAAACTAGTGATTTGGGAGTCTAGCAACCAGGTTATTCTTTCATTGTTTTTTTTTTTTCAATACTGAAGAAATGATGGTAGGACTCTGTAAAGGAAAACCTCTCCTCTGTTTTTCTCTACAAACAACAGTCATACATACTTCTGGCTCTTCTGTGACCAGATGTATGGGTTTTTTTTCTTCCCCCTGATAAGCAATTCTCCATTTCTCTGTGGACACCAGCTGGGTCTCCTACAATTCAATTTAGTTCTGACACTAGCTACCTGGAGTTAGCCTCAGATTTCACAGGGTTAGGGCTCAGTTCCACTGGACGGCCTCCACCCCTCACCCCGCTCCCCTTCAGTCCAGAGTCCAGGCTGGGACTTCCCTGGTGGCGCAGTAGTTAAGAATCCGCCTGCCAATGCAGGGACACGGGTTCGAGCCCTGGTCCGGGAAGATCCCACATGCTGCAGCGCAACTAAGCCCATGCGCCACAACTGCTGAGCCTGTGCTCTAGAGCCTGCAAGCCACACCTACTGAGCCCACGCTCCGCAACTACTGATGCCTATGTCTCTAGAGCCCGTGCTCCACAACAAGAGAAGCCACCGCAATGAGAAGCCCGTGCACCGCAACGAAGAGTAGCCCC
Organism: Hyperoodon ampullatus; assembly: GCF_949752795.1. Classification (NCBI taxonomy): domain Eukaryota; kingdom Metazoa; phylum Chordata; class Mammalia; order Artiodactyla; family Ziphiidae; genus Hyperoodon; species Hyperoodon ampullatus. Next base: position 43,154,999 of record NC_136932.1, on the reverse strand, counting down.
CGTGCGCCGCAGCTAGAGAAAGCCCGCGTGCAGCAACGAAGACCCAACGCAGCCAAAAATAAATAAATAAAATTAAAAAAATAAAAAAGTAAGTCCAGGTTGTTATCTGTGCTTCTGACCAACTAGCTATAAATTGTAGCTTCCTACAACTCCCTCCTCAGGTTCAATTAGAGTGATTTCCTAGAGTGGCTCACAGAACTCAGAGAAACAATTTACTTACTAGATTACCGATTTATTACAAAGGCTATAACTCAGGAACAGCGAGGTAGAAGGGCAGGCATAAGGCGAGGTATGGGGAAAGGGGTGCAGAGCTTCCATGCCCTCAGGGTGTGCCATCTGCCTCGGACCTTCATGTGTTCACCAACAGAGGCTCCCCAAATCCTGCCCTTTGGGGTTTTTATGGAGGCCTCCTTACTTGGGCATGATTGATTGAATTATTGGTGATTAGTTCGACCTCCAGCCCCTCTAGCAGTTATTTTGAATATCTTAGTCTTTAATGTCGGTCTCCCAAAAGGGGAAGAAGAGAAAAATGAAGTGGGAAGAAAGAGTGCCAGCCCTTTAAATCCCTGGAAGGCACTTCATCAGAGGGCTTAGGGCTTGCAACACTGGAGGAAGCAACAGCAATGGTCACTGTCTCTTTGCACCTCTGTGATCAGAAGCAGCATTCACAGCACAGATCCCCAATTATGGAGGACAGGATCCTTTCTGCCCACCTCAGTTCCAGAAATGGTGTGCAGGCTGCTCCAGGAACAGGTCCACTGCTGTGTGCCACATGGCTGAGGGGTGGGGAATGGGCAGCTGTTACTGTGCTGAGGGCTGGTATTGGTGGAAATTCACCAACCAAGCCTTCCCCTGAAGTTGCAAGCCTTCTATAGACTTCTGAATTCAAAGTAGTTATAACAGATGAATTCTGCCAGTGCAGTTGTAGTCTAGGTTGAGAGATAGATTGCTGGTGCTTCCTACTCTGCTGTCTTTCCAGAATCCTTTCAACAGTGATTATCTCTTGATAATAACTTTTATCTTCTTGTGAAAATATATAGGAAAGCCCAGTGAAATCAGAAAAATTTAATTACTTTAAACAAGAGAGACAATAATAGTTTAGAAAAAAAGTCAAAGAATCATCAAATCACTGACTCGAGAAGGCTTGTCTGCCCCTCCATCAAGTCAAATAAACATAAAATTAGAGGGAATTCCCTGGTGGTCCAGTGGTTAGGACTCCGTGCACTCACTGCTGAGGGCCTGGGTTCAATCTCTGGTCTGGGAGCTAGGATCCCACAAGCCGTGCAGCACGGCCAAAAAAAAAAAAAGTTAGAGCCTCATTGTTCACCAGGATAAATTCCAGATTTGTTTAAAAAGTTAAAAAAATGAAACCATTAAAAATAATAAAAATAGGGACCTTCCTGGTGGTGCAGTGGTTAAGAATCCACCTGCCAATGCAGGGGACACGGGTTCGATCCCTGGTCCGGCAACATCCCATATGCCGTGGAGCAACTAAGCCTGTGCTCCACAACTACTGAGCCTGCACTCTAGAGCCCACGAGCCACAACTACTGAAGCCTGCGTGCCTAGAGCCCGTGCTCCGCAACAAGAGAAGCCACCACAATGAGAAGCCCGCACGCAGCAATGAAGACCCAACGGAGCCAAAAATAAATTTTAAAAATAAAGAAATAAAACAGAATGGGGGCTTCACTGGTGGTCCAGCCAGTAAGACTCTGCGCTCCCAATGCAGGGGGCCCAGGTTCGATCCCTGGTCGGGGAACTAGATCTCACATGCATGCCGCAACTAAGGCATCCACATGCTGCAACTAAGGAGTCCACATGCCGCAATGAAGATCCTGCATGCCACAACTAAGACCTGGCACAGCCAAAATAAATAAATAAAAATAAAATAAATATTTTAAAGAAATAAAAGAGAATGGATTAAATGGATTGGAATAATTCACAATGAATATTTGATTACATTAAAATTTTAAAATTTGCATGTTAGAAATAGAAAGGTGTGCAAACATAAACTAGGATAAAATAGTTACAAAAGATAAGTCTGACGAAGTGTTAATCTTTAATACTTACTAAATTTTTTACAAGGGAAAATTTTTTTATATTTATTATTATTGATATTATTTTTTTCAAGGAAAAGTTCTCCGGTAGGAAAGCAGGCATTGGATGAGAAGAAACACTTCACAGTAGAAGGAAAACAAATGGCCAATACATAAGAAAAAATATTAACCCTTACTGGTCATTTTTGTCTTGTTCTTTTAACTATTATATCTTGTTCCTTTAACTATTACATCTTGTTCCTTTAAGTATTATCACCTTTAAGTATTATATTATGTTAGCTGTAGGTTTTTCATAGATTCTTTTTATCACTATGAGGAAGTTTACTTCTGTTCCTCGGCTGAGAGTTTTTATCAGGAATAAAAGGTGAATTTTGTCAAATTTTTTTCTGTGTCTGCTGATGATCATATCGTTTTTCTTTTTTCATTGGTTAATTACATTCATTTTTGAATGCTAAACCAATCTGATTTCTGGGGTACATATTATGTCATGATCTCTTTCTACTTTTTATGTATTGTTGGATTTGATTTGCTAAATCAAGCAAATCCACTTGATGTGATTTTGTTTAGATTTTTTTTTTTTTTAAAGATGATGTTGGGGATAGGAGTTAATTAATTTATTTATTTTTGCTGTGTTGGGTCTTCGTTTCTTTGTGAGGGCTTTCTCTAGTTGTGGCAAGCAGGGGCCACTCTTCATCGCGGTGCGCGGGCCTCTCACTATCGCGGCCTCTCTTGTTGCGGAGCACAGGCTCCAGATGCACAGGCTCAGTAGTTGTGGCTCATGGGCCTAGTTGCTCCGTGGCATGTGGGATCCTCCCAGACCAGGGCTAGAACCCGTGTCCCCTGCATTAGCAGGCAGACTCCCAACCACTGTGCCACCAGGGAAGCCCTGTTTAGAATTTTTACATCTATATTATGAGGGGTATTGGTCTGTAATTTTGTCATACCTTGTCTAACTTTGGTATCATAGTAATCTTGGCCTCAGAGAATGAGTTAGAAAGTGTTCCCTCTTAAATTTTACGCAAGAGTTTATTTGGAATTGGTATTAATTCTTTCTTAAATATTTCGTAGAGTTTACCAGTGAAACCATCTGGCCCTGATACATATATATTTTTTTATGGAACGGCTTTAAACTACAAATGCAGTTTCTGTAACAGATACATAGTCATTCACATTGATTGTGTGTTGCAAGAAATCTGACCATGTTATTTAAGTTGTTGAATTTATTGGCCTATATCAAAGTAAATAGAATAAATGTTCCAATTAAAAGGCAGAAACTATCAGATTGGATAAAATAAATGTAGTCCCTTATTGTCCCTTCAGTGTCTGTAGAAACTGTGGTGATGTCACCTCTTTTAGACCTGATATTGGTGATTTGTGTCTCTTTTTTTTCCTGATAAGTCTGACTAGGGGTTTATCAATTTTATGGACCTTTTCAAAGAATGAAGCTTTTGCTTTCCATTGTGTATATAGACCACATCTTTTTATTTTTTTATTTTTGGCCGTGTTGGGTCTTCATTGCTGTGCGCGGGCTTTCTCTAGTTGCGGCGAGCAGGGGCTACTCTTTGTTGTGGTGCGCGGGCTTCTCATTGCAGTGGCTTCTCTTGTTGCGGAGCACAAGCTCTAGGCACGCAGGCTTCAGTACTTGTGACACATGGGCTCAGTAGTTGTGGCTTGTGGGCTCTGGAGCGCAGGCTCAGTAGTTGTGGCGCATGGGCTTAGTTGCTCCATGGCATATGGGATCTTCCCAGACCAGGGCTCGAACCCATGTCCCCTGAATTGGCAGGTGGATTCTTAACCACTGTGCCACCAGGGAAGTCCCTTCAGGTGGTTTTTTGTTTTGTTTGTTTGTTTGTTTATTTTGTGGCCATGCCATGCAGCTGCAGGATCTTAGTTCCCTGACCAGGGATTGAACCTGGGCCCCCTACAGTGGAAGCCTGGAGTCCTAACCACTGGACCACCAGGGAATTCCCCTTTCAGGTGTTTCTTAATGAAAATATAACCAAATACATAAATTATATATTTTCATTCATAATCCACTTTGCTTACACCAAAGACAGGATACTGTGTACACTATCCTGTCTCTTTTTTTTATCCTGTTGTGTTTTTTTAAAATTTCGGCCTAGAGATATTTTCATACATATACTTAGAGATCTTCCTTATTTTTATTTATTTTTTTAACAGTCTAGAGTATTCTGTTGTGTGACTATTCCATAGTTTAAGCAGCCCTTTATTGATGGGCACTTGGGTGTTTCCATACTCTGACTACTAAAACAGTGCTGCAGCAGATAACTTTATACATATGCAGGTACATGGTCAGAGGGGGTTTGATTGCCAGAGGTGAGATTGTTGGATCAATGGATAAATGCCTTTGTGGTAGGTAGATATGCTTGGGTTCCCTCCATAGGATAGTATCATTTTGCATTCCAACAGTATGTGAAAATACTGGTTTCTTCACAGCTATGCCAACAGAGTATGTTGTTAATCTTTTGATTTTTTTACCAATCTGATAGATGAAAACTCGCCTCTCAGTGTAGTGTTTAATTTGTATTCTGAGCAAGGTTAGCATCCTTTTAAATGTTTAAGGGCTTTTTATTCTCTGTGAACTGTTGTGTTGCCCATTTTTCTTGTGGGTTGTGTATCTTTTTCTTCTCAATTTTTAAGAGAGTTCTTTAAAAAAATAGAGGAATTAGTCCTTTGTCTCTGATATGAATTACAACGTCTTTCTGACTTGGCTTATGGTGTTTTTTTTGCTATGCAGCAGTTTACTTTTGTTTTTATGAAGTCGAATTTTCCAGTTCTTTTTTTTTTTTATGACTTTGGGGTTTTGAGCCATAGTTAGAAAGGTCTTCCTCACTGAGTTATAAAGGTATTCACCCATGTTTTATTCTAGTACTTGTGCAGTTTCATTGTTTGTATTTAAATCATCCATGCTGCTTCTCTCTTACAGTTGTGATGTCTTGATTTGTGGTGTTTTGGGCTTCACTTTCACATACTTTGCAATTTGTCTTTTTCCCCTAGTTTCACTAAAGATGCAGTCTGTATGTGGGATGTTCGTTTATGGAACGGGTATTCATTCTTGTTGCTCTCTATGATTTTTAGAAGAAGTGGGAAGGTTTTGGACCAGGTCATCACCATGCTTCTTCCAGAAATGAAACGTTCTAGATTTAATTTTTACCTACACCAAACATAATAATTTGGTGCTTTAAATTGGAAAGGGAAAGCTGGAGCCTATTCAGGTAGAATTCTAAAATATTAAATTGGAACATCACAATTGTTTTGCATTAGTAAACTTTTGTTAAAATGAGCACATTGGTTATCTTATTCTCAGCTTTTAGGAAGGAGAGTCAAGACAAAGTGATACTTAGCATCTCTATGAAATCTTTGGATGCCGTAGGGGTGAGGGAGAGATGATTATGCCCAACTTATCACCTTTGGCCAGATTTCTTACATTTCTTATGTTGTATTTAACTGAATGGTTGCTTTGGACATTTTGCCTTTCAGGGGCAAAAGTATTTGATGTAAAGATGGAGATGAAAGGGTTAAAAGATGATTACCACTTGAGGTCAGAACTATACAACTATGGAAAACACTCCTTTGTCTCAATACCCAGTTCCTCTGGCTCTTCCCTTTCTTCAGGGTCTGTTAAAGTGCAGAGGGATGAGACAGAATTTTGCTGTTAAAGAGTATTTGCTATTGAATTTCATTGTAACCGGATCAGTAACACATTGTTACTTGGGCCATCATGAAAATAGTTTTGTTATAGTGACTACTACCTTATGGGTGTATTTGACAGAAATGGTTTCTAATTGTCTATTGGAAAGCAAGGAGACTGTTATTAGTGGATAGAGAGCTAAGGTTAGATTTGTATCCTCCTAGCACCTAACCCAGACCTGTGACGTATCAGATGACCTAACTCACTAGACCCAGCCCAGAAATAAGCAGAGGAATTCCAAAATGTGTATTGAAATTGTCTCATGGTACTAGTACCACATTAAGTAAAGATACTTACAGAATTTTCAAAATGTGAGAAGTAAAATTTCAAACACAGTTCTTTTTTTTTTTTTTTTTTTTTTGCGGTACGCGGGCCTCTCCCTGTTGTGGCCTCTCCCGTTGCGGAGCACAGGCTCCGGATGCGCAGGCTCAGCGGCCATGGCTCACGGGCCCAGGCGCTCTGCGGCACGTGGGATCTTCCTGGACTGGGGCACAAACCCATGTCCCTGCATCGGCAGGCGGACTCTCAACCACTGCGCCACCAGGGAAGCCCCCCACAGTTCACTTTTCATACAGTATTGGGTTGGATGGCTTTAAATCTCCCATATTTACCATTATATATTTTTTAATCAGTATGTATATTAGTTCTATGAACCTACACTATTTCTAACCACAGTATTATACTTAGACTTAAATTTCTTAACTTGCTGCTTAGTTATTAGTATCACTCATTATTGAAAGATACTAGCTGGAATTTTTTTCAGCCTGACTCTGTCCATTTTCTGCCAATAAGAAATCGTACTTATTGGATTGACTCTACCTTAAATTCTTTGTGGTGGTTGTTAAGAAAGTAATTGTTGGTAGAAATTGAGTTTTTTGTTACTCTGTATACTCTGTTGTCTGTTGGCTGATTTTTCTCAGCTGGTGGCTCATTTACTATTATAATGATAATAAAAATGATAGGTGTGGGGCTTCCCTGGTGGCGCAGTGGTTGAGGGTCCGCCTGCCAATGCAGGGGACGCGGCTTCGTGCCCTGGTCTGGGAAGATCCCTCATGCCATGGAGCGGCTGGGCCCGTGAGCCGTGGCCGCTGAGCCTGCGCATCTGGAACCTGCGCCCCGCAACGGGAGAGGCCACAGCAGTGAGAGGCCTGCGTACCGCAAAAAAAAAAAAAAAAAAAGATAGGTGGGAGTGCAAGTAACTTGAGGAGCTCGAGTCTGCTTTTAAATATCCTATATCCCTCCTGGGTCAGAGCTGGCGATAAGAAGCTAGCATACAGCAAAAAGGTCTAAGAATTATGACCTTGGTCCACCTTATTGGAATGATTTGGTTTGCAGGTGACATAAAACTGAAGATTATCAGAAGTTGAATATCTGTATTACTGCTTTGGGGTATAATTTTAATTTTTAGGAAGATTATTATTTAGTTGTGTACTGATTTCTTTTACGTCTTATGGTTATTGGTTGTATTGCAGTGCATTAAATTGAGGGGCAGTTGTTGCTATTTAGAATGCACCAACATTCTTGCTATCCATTTGGCTTGGGAATGTCTCTTGTCTTTTGTGCCAGATTTACAAATGTGGTCCAAAGCAGGAATTAAGGATTGCTCTAATAAATGGATTAGTAGCTTTTCCTAACTACCAGATATTGTGGTTATTAGTTATGTTCTATATAATTAAGAGTTCTGGCTTCCAGAATTGGTTGCTTAGGATTAAAAATTAACTAGATGGTGGTGAAGTTGAATAGATCTAGTCAGACAAACCTGGGTTCAAGACTAGGTTCTGTCTCTTCCTGGGTGACTCTGGGCAAGTTCCTTGACCTCTTAAACCCACTTTTCTCATCTGTTAAATGAGTGCAATAATACTATCTATATATATTTTATATAGAGAGCTAAAGAGTAAATGGAATAATGCACTTAACCTTGTACTTGGTACATAGTAAGCATTCAGAAAATTGTAGCTATTATGAACATGTCTATTACAGGGCCTAATTGGAGTCTTGTTAAATATACTATTTTCATTGACTCTAAGAATCCAATGATGATAAAACTATACCATTATGTTATGTACTACTAAAAAGAAATTATAGCATTACTTTTAATCCATATGTTAAAATGTTTTAAAATGTTGATCTTGCAATAGGTAAACAGATAAGTTACATTTTTAAAAATTGTGGTAAAATACACATAACATAAAATTTACATCTTAGGGGGCTTCCCTGGTGGTGCAGTGGTTGAGAGTCCGCCTGCCGATGCAGGGGACACGGGTTCGTGCCCCGGTCTGGGAAGATCCCACATGCCGCGGAGCGGCTGGGCCCGTGAGCCATGGCCGTTGGGCCTGCGCGTCCGGAGCCTGTGCTCCGCAACGGGAGAGGCCACAACAGTGAGAAGCCCACATACGAAAAAAAAAAAAAAAAAATTTACATCTTAGTCATTTTTTAAGTGTTGTATCGTTCAGTGATGTTCAGTACAGTCATTGTCGTGCAACCGCCACCGCCATCCACCTCCAGAGCTCTTTCATCACCCCAAACTGAAACTCTGCACCCATTGAACAGTCGCTCCCCACTCCCACCAGTCCCTGGTAACCACCGTTCTACTATAGATACCTCATAAAGGTTAGTTACATTTTGATGGAAATGAGTGTAAGAGATCAGCAAGATCCTGTGACCATGTCCTGTTCAGCAAGATACTTGAAGAAGCAGGCGTGGAGAGGAGGAAGGGACTTGAGAGTGTAGGTGTGTTTCAGACAGTGGGAGGGGGAGGAACTAGGGTGGAGTACAGCAGGGATTTGTGTATCTTCATGGTTCCATCTTCGAATGTTTAAATCTTTTGGTTCATTTGAATAAAATTTCATGAAGCAGGTAAAAATACAGGTTAAGGGACTTCCCTGGTGGCGCAGTGGTGAAGAATCCGCCTGCCAATGCAGGGGACACGGGTTCGAGCCCTGGTCGGGGAAGATCCCACATGCCGTGGAGCAGCTAAGCCCGTGTGCCACAGCTACTGAGCCTGCGTTCTAGAGCCTGCGAGCCATAACTCCTGAGCCCACGTGCCGCAACTACTGAAGCCCACGCCCTCTAGGGCCTGCATGCCTCAACTGCTGAGCCCCTGTGCTGCAACTACTGAAGCCCATGTGCCTAGAGAGCCTGTGCTCCGCAACAAGAGAAGCCACCGCAATGAGAAGCCCGCGCAGTGCAACAAAGAGTAGCCCCTGCTCGCTGCAACTAGAGAAAGCCTGCATGCAGCAATGAAGACCCAATGCAGCCAAAAAAAAAAAAAAAAATTACAGATTAATTTTTTTCCAACCACTTGGCCCCAATACTGTTTACTGAGCAACTCATCTTTTCCCTACTGATTTAAAAAAAGGTTCACTGTAAAATTTCACAATGTTCCTTCATAAGACACATTGTCAAAGGAGAACAGTCCTCCCAAGCAATCTCATATGACACTCTGTAAATTCAGAGGTGATGGAAAAGCTAAAACATAAAACACAGAAATTCATTGTCAATAATCTTGGCTCTTTTTTCCCTGTAAATGGTGCCTCTCAGTTTTTCTCTCTATAGGAAGAACTAAATAATCAGTTCTGTTTAACCCTTTTAATTTGATGCTAAATTAATTTTACTGTAATGGCACTGTTAACTCCCATTTAGTTGTACCAGTTAAGAGTAACTTTGGCAGGAGGAAAGGGAGTCAGTGTGCAGTGTGCCCATGTGAGTTAGGGCCTTGGAAAACCCAGCAGGAATAAACTCAGTGGTGGAAGAAGCAGGGGCAAGGCGGCAGGCAGGGAGCTTTATCCAGGGGTGCTCACCATGTCTGTTCTTAGGGCTCTCTAGGATATGTTTTGAGCTGCACTTGTGTGCTGCAAGCACTCTTAGTGAACAGCCCAGATTGGGTTGACTTCTATTTTTAGTGCCAATCACAAAGGCAACATCAAATTCCATAAAACTATTATTTTTTTAAATTAAGTGTATTTTTGCAATTTTAACATTCTTCAGTTTCCTAAACATTTGCAGAAGAGGTGAGGGGGCAAGTAAATACTCTGATGGTGTGGCATTTCTTATTTTCTGCTTGAGAGACATGCTCGTTTCCCCTCCTTTTCCTTTTAATCTTACTGTCTCCCTGCCACAGCTGCTTCTGAACTCCATCCTCATCTCTCCTGCTGTGACAGTTCACTAGCCTTCACAGTACCGAAGGCGCTTTCAACTCTTATTTTCCACCAACTGTCAGTTGCAAAATAAAGTTGCTTTGTTTGGGAAGGAAAGGGTAGAATCCTTTCTGAATGTCTTCTTTCCCTTTGAAGCAGGAGCACTTCAGAGACAATTGAACCGCTTTTAGGTTTTTGTTACCACCCAGCTTTTTCTTCTGATAGATCCTGCCGTGAACACAGTTCTGTTGATAACATCGATTTGTTGCTATGGAAATAGTGGTAATGTCACAGATTCAGCTCAGTGACTTTATTTCAGGTTCACGTGGGAGAAATGGGCAAGGCTTTAGGGGAGAACCTCATTAAAACCAAAAGCTATCAATTATAAGCAGGTGAAAGGTAAATGGAGCCAACCTTTTAGGTAATGAAAACATAAGTGTGAACCCCTAGCACATTCGCTGCATGCAGTTGAGTGCCCCAGCATGAATTCCAACCCACAAGAGTCCTTGACAATATCACAAATTTACACTTTCTCAGAGTATTTCTTCTACTTAAGTTTAAGTCTCTTAACCCAAATTACTTGCACTAAAATGGTCTTTCTCTTTTGATCACCAGGACATGGACAACAGCCAGTAGTTCCTCCTCCAGTCTCAGCAGCCAGTCCACCAGCCAGCAGGCCCCAGCAACAGAATGGGAGCTCGGGAGTGGGTAAGGCTGCCATATGAGGATGCCTGCTGATTGTATGTGGCAGGCTTTCGAATGATGGTTTGAAATTTAATCTGAGACTAAAGGGAGTTTTCAAAATGCTGTTCACGACAGTTGCTTCTTGCAAAGAATAATTCCAATTCTTCTTGGAATTATTGTAAAGTGTGTGATTGAAAAAATGATTAAAGACTGTCTTTTAAAGATACTTAATATGCTTTTTAAAAAAAATCAGAATTATACACTGTTCTTTGTTAACAGTTTATCTGGTAGTTTCTCACTTAGACCCTCTTGACTTTGTGAAATACATACCTTTTAAATTCTCGCCTTTTAACTCTTTAGGATCCACTTATTAAATTTGGCTTGTCTGTCTCCAGGTTTCCCATCTGGGGCTCTTGTGTTTATCTTAGCTTGAAGACAGTATCATTTATGTTGGTCATAGGTCCTGCTTCTCTGTCTCATGGATGAGAAATAGTTTCTTTTTAACTTTCTCTTCAGCAGGTCCTGAGAGGCTGTAATGGAATCATCTTGTTTACTTTCTGGCCTTTGCTTTAGGAACCTCCTCATGTGGGATGTCGCCACTGAAAATTATGATCTGTAGAGTTTGGCTGAAATTTACTTTTAGAGTTTCTTTTTTCTGTCCCAGCTTCACATACATCACCTATTCCCCTCCCCTCAACTATTAGTTTCTATTTCTCAATGCTAAGATTCTAAGAAAAGCAGGGTTAAGACGTCACTAATGTTTCTGTGAAAGTTGCAGGACATAAGTCTTTTTCCCCATGAGTCTTTGATGTTTTTATCTACCTTGCGAGGGCTAGCTATCTTCTATCCATCTCCCTTTCTAAGTGGATCTATTTATACAGAACTCTCAAATTATGTACTGTCAAAGGGGGGTGGTAGAATAGATTATCTAAAATGGTAAAGACCCTAAAAGTTACTTCCTTAGGCTAAAATACAAATAGTATGTTATTCTTCTTCCCACCCCCCACCCGTACAGATTTATCTTTCCAGTTGTCTATCTTTGGCTTATATTGAGATTGATTTTAAAAAATCAGTTAACATTCCCTAAACACATAACTGGGTGCTGAAAGAAAAAGGACTGGAAGTGTATGGAGGGGAGGCTGCCTGCCAGCATGAAAACTGGATGTGTGTGTGTTTTATATAATTATGTATTGTATACTAGGTATGTATATACACACACACATAAATATTCTGTAGAGTATGTGTGCTTCCTTGTGTCACCTTGAGGTAATTGTTACTGTTGTGTGTGTAGTCGTTTCTTGACTCCCCAGTTAGAAGAGAAAATTTGAAGACCTGGGACTGTGTATGTATCTTTTTTACTAAGTGCTACAAATGCCTAGAATAGTGCAATACGGGCTGTGGAAACTCAATAAATAAATGCCAAGTGATGGAAGATTTACATTTCTAGCCAGATGCCATTCTGAAGAAATGTTTTGATATAGAATATGTGAAATCATTGGACTAAATTATCTTTTCTGAATTTGGAGGTTGAAGCTTTATAGAAACAGCGTGCATGTAAAAGATTTCATCTGCTTATAGGCTTTACGTAATTACGTATCCTTCCCAAGTGCAAGACAGCTTCTTAGGCTTGGCTAAAGGAGTCAAGAAGGGGTCACAAAAGCCAGCCACCTACTTGTCTTGAACCGAAAACTGATGCTTGCCCTTTGCTCCCAACTAAACCCAGTCCAGTAAACTTCATTCTAGACTTTCCGTGACTGTAAGACCAGTTGAGAACTGGGAGTTTTCTGGGGATGTTTTGAGGCGATATATTTGTGATAGGTATCCTTCACCTCGGATGGCTCACCCACTGTGTCCCTTAATTCCGAGCATTTCCTTTTGCTTTTTCTCTTATGCAACTAGTGACTTGTCATCAGTTTTACCAGTCAAGAAGGTTGATTTTCTTTCTCTGACCCATTATCCTGCCTGTTGATACACGGGAAAAGTTTAAGAGGGTTGACCTCCGAAATAGCAGTGTCTGGATTCATTACCATTATTATCTTGACCTCAGGGCGTAAGTCAGCAGATACAGTCGTGAACATCTGTGTGCCCAGCCTTCTTCCTAGATCTGCCTCTAGCCTCCTGTTTCAGTCTCTGTTTGATGTCCAAATCTCTTGATTATTTAAAAGGAAAAACTTTGTCTCTCATCTTGTATGATGTCACTAGTAATTGAGAGTTCTTGCAAAACTTACTATAAAATTTAAATAAAATAATGATTGTCCTTCTTTGTGTTTGTTTTTAAAGGTTCCACTGTATCTAAGACTTTTGGTGCCTCAAAGACATTTGGAAAACCTGGAGGTACCAGCCTAGGGAGCAGCTCCGGGGGAACACAGGCCAAAGTGGTACCCATTGCCAGCCTCACCCCTTACCAGTCCAAGTGAGTTATTTCATGGAATAAGTTTAGAAGGGACTTAGAAACGATATAAGAGGTTATTATGGGCTCTTGAGTTACTTATATGTGAACTTCAGGATTACCACACATAAAATAGGTTTCCTCCTTTTTTCTTTCTCTAGAGGGGGAGGAGATAACAAATTGTGGCAACCTTTAACTCTCAATAAAAGAAGGGCAAAAAGAGCAGTCATCCATAGCCTGTGGAATTTCATTCGTTTTAAAAGAATTTGAAATTTAAAAGATTTAATGTTTCAAGAATCAGTTGGTAGTCCTATGAGTAAGAATAAATTTTCTAATTCAGAAGGTATTTCATCTTATCATATAAATAGGTGACTTTTAGTCTAAAAATTATTACTCTGATTTAGCTGGCTAAAAGAATCTCTGCTGTTTGTATTAACCATAGTAATATAACCTGAACAGATATTTCTTTTATATGACTTCTTCCCATTCAAAATTAATTTAAGCTGTGGAAAATTAGTGAGTACTCGTTTCAGAATTCTTTCAGATATGTTTTTGTTTGTTTTTCAATTCTTTGCAATATAGCGAAGATCCGTTCCCCTGTGAAATTATGAGTAAGGTAGCTAATGTGCCCAGCACCTGCATTCAGGATGGGCACTAGGACTGGATGTCAGACCATGTGCCTCCTTTTTTAGTGGCCTCTGTCTGAGGTCATAGTGCTTGAGGGTATTTTCTTTTGGTGCCTGAACCAACACCGCGTTCCATATCCCTATATTTATATTCAGTGTGTCTTGGAAACGAGACAGAAGTTTGACATCAGTTATATCAGTTCCCATGATTGAAAATAGTGGCAAAATATAATTGCTGGTATTACTGCATTTTCTAGCTTAGAACCTTTCATTAAGGGGATAGTGTTGCCTTGGTGATGCTTTTTGGAGAAGAGAGAACGTTCATAAATTTACTTATTTGACAGGAGAATGAGTCAGTGTTAAATCACCTTGTGTGTTTTACTATTTGCTTATTCTACAAACTGTCAAACCTGGATGTCATCGTGGGGTTTTAATTAGCTGGATTAAAATACAGTTTACACTGAAAAATGGAATATGCATAAGATAAGAAAGGCTATAAGAAGATGATAGGGAACCTTTCAGATCTTTCCCAAGTAAGACTCCAAACACTAATATAATGTATTTGGTTTTTAGGTGGACTATTTGTGCTCGTGTTACCAACAAAAGTCAGATCCGTACCTGGAGCAATTCCCGAGGGGAAGGGAAGCTTTTCTCCATAGAACTAGTTGATGAGAGTGTGAGTATTTGTCAAGTGGGGAAAGAGGAGTCTTCTTCTCTGAGAAACAGGGGGCTCACCTCTGTGCAGGCCTGTGCGGTGAACAACAATAGTAAGCCAAGAAGAAACACGATTGTTCTTGTTCTTCTTCTATTGTAGTCTTCTGATGCTGTCTGGGGGCAAAGGGTTAAAGTCATAAATAAAATCCTTGATCTCAAACGAAAGCATTTGTAGCAGTAGAAATTAGTTTTCTAAAGGTAAGTAGCCTCATGGGCAGGAGAAACCAGAGACACTGTCTGACTTGCTGGCAGGCTTAGTCGAAGCCCCAGGGGGTTATGTCTGCTTAGGAGCCAAGTGGAGCTTTGGGCCACAGCAGAAGGTATGCAGCAGCCTTGATATGTGATAAGTGATCGGTTTTGTGGGAGATGGATTCTGGCTGTGCAGACACTATGTGCTTTTCTGGGGTTTTTTTTGTTTGTTTTTTTAAAAAATAAATTTATTTATTTATTTTTGGCTGCGTTGGGTCTTCACTGCTGCACACAGGCTTTCTCTAATTGCGGCGAGCGGGGGCTACTCTTCGTTGTGGTTCACGGGCTTCTCATTGCGGTTGCTTCTCTTGTTGCGGAGCCTGGGCTCTAGGCGCGCGGGCTTCAGTAGATGTGCCTCGCGGGCTCTAGAGCGCAGGCTCAGTAGTTGTGGCACACGGGCTTAGCTGCTCCGCAGCATTGGGATCTTCCCAGACCAGGGATCGAACCCTTGTCCCTTGCATTGGCAGGCTGATTCTCAACCACTGCGCCACCAGGGAAGTCCCTCTATGTGCTTTTCTTAAACAAGACCAAACCGTGATGAAGAGACGAAAAATCCATGTTGTGGAGTCTCCACAAAGTCTTGTCATGCTATTTCTCTGTCCATTGTTTTTTTTGTTTGGTTTTTTTTTGTGTGGTACACGGGCCTCTCACTGCTGTGGCCTCTCCCGTTGCGGAGCACAGGCTCTGGATGCGCAGGCTCAGTGGTCGTGGCTCACAGGCCCACCGCTCCACGGCATGTGGGACCCTCCCGGACCAGGGCACGAACCTGTGTCCCCTGCATCGGCAGGCGGACTCTCAACCACTGCACCACCAGGGAAGCCCCATTAGTTTTGTTTATAACTCCTAATGTATACTTCAAGCATTCTTTTCAGACTGCTGCATATTTCCTATTCAAACCTCTAGCAGGGCCGAAAAAAACGGTTTGTTTTTATTTTTTTGTTTGTTTTTCGAAGATGGGATAATACCCTAAAATGTATTGACTGTGAGGGTAGAATCGGTGTCAGAACCTAATTTTTTTTTTTACCAAATTATTGGTCTCATCTGTCATTTGGCTAAAAATTCAGCTGTTAATTTAAGTTTCTTCTCCCTCTGTAGCATTTTGACTGATGGAAAAGTAAAAGTGAAAATCCAATCACAAGCAACTTGAAAGTATGACTTGTTTTTAACATTTTTGGCAGTGACTCCTGAGTATGAAGTAATTCCTCGCTCGGTGCAGACATGTGGCTCAGCACACTTCCCTGGGGGCTTCAGTCGTGTCACTCAGTGTCCGAAAATATTTATTTATTTATTTATTTATTTAGGTTTCTAACTTGAGGTTAATGAAGCACAGTAACGGGATCAACCAGTTAAACTTGGGTTGTTTCATCAGGGTTACTAACTTGAATATGTGACTGTGAACTGTGTGTTTCTGGGGTGACTGTGCTACTGCTTTAAAGATGTCCTTTTGACACTAAGATGTCCTGTTTTTCACTGGTAAAACTTGAACTCCCCAATTCTAACCTGTTCTCGCATGCTTCTGCAGGGCGAAATCAGAGCGACTGCTTTCAATGAGCAAGTGGACAAGTTCTTTCCTCTTATTGATGTGAACAAGGTACAGTAGCATGGAGTCGAGAACGGGAACAGCCGAGCGGTGGGATGAGGGGATGCTGTCTGTTGGAGAGCTGTGTGATCCGTAAAGGGTTTTTATATCCGACTTGATGGCCTATCCCATGTTCCATAGCTTGGCCTCTTTTACAGGTCTATTACTTCTCTAAAGGCACCCTGAAGATCGCCAACAAACAGTTCACAGCCGTCAAAAATGACTATGAGATGACCTTCAATAATGAGACTTCTGTCATGCCCTGTGAAGATGGTCGTCATTTACCCACAGTTCAGTTTGATTTCACAGGGATTGGTGACCTAGAGAACAAGTCTAAAGACTCACTTGTAGGTAAGTATGTGTGTGAGAATGAAGAGAGTGGTGGTTATTAGTTCTGTTTCCAACATCTAGGGGAGGCATGAGACTTCAGTGCTTGCTGTCCAACCTCTGGTCATGCTGTAATGGGAGCCTTGACCATCTCTTGCTAAAACGTTGTGCCTGTGTTTTAGACATAATCGGAATCTGCAAGAGCTATGAAGATGTCACTAAAATCACAGTGAAGTCTAACAACAGAGAAGTCTCTAAGAGGAATATCTATTTGATGGACATGTCAGGGAAAGTGGTGAATGCTGCTCTGTGGGGAGAAGATGTGAGTACCCGCGTTGAGTGGTCAGGGCACGTGCAGAGAGGCGAAGACCTAAAGAGCTTCCAGGGTGGTGGTCTTGCCCTGGAAGCTGTGGGGCTTTGGCCATGTCGGCTGTGTAGACCCTTCCTAATGAAGGGTTGGACTGTCTGGGGAGTATTTGAAAACCTTTATTTGATTTACTTCTGTGAGATTTGCTAAGATTTAGATTTTACATAGTGAAACGCTCTTTCCTCTAATTCTCGATTAGTTTTGATGTGTCTCCGAGCAGATTCTATATTCTTGTATAGATTCCATGTGCCATTTATTGCATTCACTCTCCTGTTGGCTGTTTCCCTTGTTTTCTGTAAAAATGTTTTGTGCGTTCTTCCTGCTAGTGACAATTGTTTGTGTTTGTTCGGTGTCTTTGTTGTTATGCAGGCTGATAGATTTGACGGTTCTAGACAACCCGTGATGGCTATCAGAGGAGCCAGAGTTTCTGATTTTGGTGGACGGAGCCTCTCTGTACTGTCTTCAAGTACCGTCATTGTGAACCCTGACATCCCAGAGGCCTACAAGCTTCGTGGATGGTAGGTTTTATGGGGCTAAACACAAGGGTTATTTGAGCCTTAGTTTGGAGAAGAGCTGGTTCTTTTGGTTCCCACGATCGGTATATGAGCTGTCTGCCAAGCAGAGAGCTTCGTTTCTGGGTGGAGCAGTGCCTGTATTTCTTGGAGACATTGTGCCTTCTGAAAGGATGGCTCTAAATGCCCTTCAACTGACAGACCTGTAATCCCATGACAAACCTGGAGAGTCGCAGGGAGCAACTAGGATGGGAATGCTGCCTGCCGACCTTGATCCTGCGAAGCAGGTGAGGCCGGCGGTAGCAGCTGTATGGTGAAGGCGTCTGTGAGCGGAGGCGTCTGTCTTTTCATGACTCAAAGCTGTGGGCTTCTGCGGCGTCGGGGGAGAGAGTGCTTCTTGTTCCGTCCAGTCTTTGGTGCCGATTGCATCGTCTAGCATGTATTCACTGGACCCTGATCAAGTGCGGTGGGCACAATGGGCCTTTGTGGGCATTGCGTTGTTATTCATGAAGCACTCGTGGGATGAGGAGAAGCTACTGAAATCTCCTCACTATGTCTAGCTGTTTAGGGTGTTTAAACTCTGCCTTAAAAGAGCACTTCAAACTGAAGCATGGTGTGCAAGCATTGATGTGGTCAGGGAAAGCCCTGGAACTAGCTTGAGCTTAAATAATTTGTGTAGCTGTGGTCACAGGGGGGAGTGTGTTGGTTTCCAACCATGTCTTAGGGTTTGAGTGACTAAGGAATTAGCTCGTGTTACATACTCCCCACTTTTGTTTGAGCCTAATGTGAACCAGTTGCACTAGTATTTGAATAGTTTCATGAAATATCTACTGGCATGATCATGTCACTTAAGCCAGCCTTGTGCATGTGGTCCCTGTGGATCTGTATTTAACTCTTCTGGTAGCTAGCATTGCATTATAAGGGAAGGCCCATTCATTAATAACCTGACCAGACGTAATCACAGCTTTGGTTTGTTCTTATTGCTTGATTTTTGTACAGGCGCTGGAGCTCGAGCCCAGTTCAATTGCATGCCCACATTAAGGTCTTCATATTTTTCTTGATAACTGTGATCCCAGTCAACATAAAAAGACATGGCTGCCTCTAGAATAAAAGAACTTGGCATTGATCAAAGAGAAGCTCAGTGTACACGTCCCACTAAGCAAGGACTGGAGATGTTTAGATCTTGGTTGCAACGATGTGGAGTTTTTACTGTAAGAAGGGCTGCCTCTCTCCTTGCTCTGTTGACTCCGGATAGCTGTCTTCGGTGGCAAATGTCTCCTTGGAGTTTTTGAAACCGTAAACTCATGTAGCTAGTTGTGGTGAAACAGATTTGTGGACCTTGCTGTGCCTCTGTGACAGATTTAGCCGCTGATCAGACAGAACAAAAAGGCAATTGTCTGCAGCTTAGGGCAGCATCCGTTCTGTTCCATGCTCTCTTTTTAAGGAGCCTGTTCTGTATGTGGTTAATCTCAGACTGACTCTTCCCTGCCACAAGTATGTTTCTGAGACACTTCCTCTCGGGCCCCCTTTCCTTCATATTAGCTGATATGTGATCAAGAAATGTAATCAATTTTATAATAATTTAACATAAATTAATTTCAACTTTAATAACGGCATAAATGGGACTTCCCTGGTGGCGCGCCCAGTGGTTAAGAATCCACCTTCCAATGCAGGGGACGTGGGTTCGACCCCTGGTCCAGGAAGATCCCACATGCCGCGGAGCAACTAAGCCTGTGCGCCACAACTACTGAGCCCGCGTGCCACAACTACTGAAGCCCGCGCACCTAAAGCCTGTGCTCTGCAAAAAGAGCAGCCACAGCAATGAGAAGCCCGCGCACCACAATAAAGAGTAGCCCTTGCTCACCGCAACTAGAGAAAGCCCCCATGCAGCAATGAAGACCCAACACAGCCAAAAATAAAATCAAAAAAAGAAAATAACTTAAAATATGTATATATACTGGCATGAGTAAAATCTCACTAAGATGGTAAATCTACAAGGAAACAGATAAATACCTTCTAAGAAATTACTTTGAATCATATAATCTTTTGAAATTATACCAGGCTTAAAAGATCTTTCACCATGGGAACACTTTTTGCTACCCTCTTAAAATATGTCAACTGTCCCTTTCTATCCTGATACATTTCAGTGATGATAAAAATGCAGCTGCTGAGCAAAAATGAGCATCAGTAGCCCAAAGAACTATACCACAGCTCTCCATTGTTGCTTTTTTTGTTGTTGACTTTCCGGGTTACTGTTTTTAGGCCTTGGGCCCTCCAGCCAGTGTTGATATGCAAGGCTAATTTAATAAAAGGTTCTGTGGTAGTTGGGCACTGTCTTTCTTGACCACTGGGGGGCATCAAAGCAATTGAGATAAAAAAGAGGTCATTCCATTTCTTCAGTAGACTTAAGATACAATG
This sequence comes from Hyperoodon ampullatus, assembly GCF_949752795.1. Lineage (NCBI taxonomy): Eukaryota > Metazoa > Chordata > Mammalia > Artiodactyla > Ziphiidae > Hyperoodon > Hyperoodon ampullatus. The sequence continues at coordinate 43,135,230 of NC_136932.1, read as the reverse complement.
AGGAAGATACTACCATCAGCTCACTTGGCCCTGACCTATGAAAGTTGGGGGGGGGGGCTTCCCTGGTGGCGCAGTGGTTAAGAATCCGCCTGCTAATATAGGGGGCGCGGGTTCGAGCCCTGGTCCAGGGAGATCCCACATGCCGTGGAGCAACTAAGCCCATGCGCCACAACTACTGAGGCTGCTCTAGAGACCACGAGCCACAACTACTGAGCCTGCATGCCACAACTACTGAAACCCGTGTGCCACAACTACTGAAGCCCGCATACCTAGAACCCGTGCTCCACAACAAGAGAAGCCACCACAATAAGAAGCCCACGTACTGCAACGAAGAGTAGCCTGCGCTCGCCGCAACTAGAGAAAGCCCACGCAACGAAGACCCAACGCAGCCACAAAAAAAAAAAAAAAAAGAAGTTGGGTGGGGAGTGGATAGCCCGTATATAGCATGTAGGAACAAGTATCATATTCAATAAGCATACATAGTGCCTGTTATTCTTTGTTTTTCAGGTTTGACTCGGAAGGACAAGCCTTAGCTGGCGTTTCCATCTCTGATCTAAAGAGTGGAGGAATAGGAGGGACCAACACCAACTGGAAAACTTTATATGAGGTTAAATCAGAGAACTTGGGCCAAGGTGACAAGGTATCTGCATTCCTAACTTTCTTCACAAAAGCATGTAAAATGTGCAAGACAATAGTTTTCAGATTCCATTTCTGCTACCAGCTGTTAGACCTTAATTCAGAGCTATGAGTCTTACCTGCGTCTCTGCCCAGAGCACGGCGTATTGGTTGAGGATCCCAGCCAGAATGAAGGAGCTGTGCTTTCTAATAGGAGTGTGTTACATCCCTCAGGTAGGTTGAGGCAGAAAGATGTTCAAGCTTTGACTTAGAGAGTTGTGTAGTTCTCAGAGGGAACTTAGCCAAGTGGTAGTAATCAGGTTGTGTATTTTATGAACTGCCTTCAGGTCCATATTTCTTCTCTCTGATTGTTCCTGCAAACTGAAATGCCCGTATACCAAGAAGGTGGCTTTTGAGATTATAGCTCACACCGAGCATTAGTCAGTCTCAGCATCAGACATCGGGCAGTTCACATGTGCCCTCACTGGCTGTAGAATATTAACGTCTCGTGGGCTGAGCGCTGCTGGTATTCTCTGACAAGAATGGCTCTGGTATTTGGCTTTAGTTGCAACTTCCCTTTCAATGTTTGTATCTAATGACCCTCCTCCCGTCTTAATCTAAAGCTGTATTTTGTCAGCAGTTCAGTATTTAAATCATTTATTTCTCCTTTATGCTCCCCAAACCAGTAATTCCTGCTTTATTATTTTCATGTGATACAATATAGTTTTTATTCCTTACTGTCTCATTTCGCTATACTCTCTTATTCATCATTGTCAATGACTGCAATTCATAATGCTGTTATACAGCATCCTGAGAATGAAACATTGGACAGATCTGTGTCTCTTGTCAACCAGTTTCCTTCTTAGATCTAGGAGTAGACAGTAGGTAACAAGAAATCAGGCCTAGAGAGTACCTGTTCGCACCCAAACTTTCAAGTCACACTTTGAATCTGGACCTTACCTGGAAATATAGAAACATCCTTCAGGCATTCTCCTCAGAGACTCCCCTTCTCTAGGGCCTTTTGGAGTGAGGATTTGCCCAAGCTCTTTAAACATCCACCGTATTGTTTTGCCTCTTCTGTTCTGAAACATCAGGAAGCCCCAGAGGCTGCTGACCTGGCCCTGAATTGAGTACACCCAGAGGGAACTGCTTGCCCCCCAAAATTATTCCTCCCGTATCCTTTCCATGAGAGTTAAAAGGCAAAGCAAATAGCAACATAAAGCCCATGCACATGACTTGGCCCTTGCTACACTTACTTATCAGTGACGTCTCCTCTTTGAAGACACTTGTTCAGTCTTTTTGCATTCTGAATTTGATGACTTAGACCAGGGATTCACAAACAGGCCCACGGGCCATATCCAGCCTGCTGCCTGTTGTAAATACAAGCGCATTGAAACCAGCCACCCGCTCTCATCTCCATACTGTCTGTGGACCATCTTGCACCACAGCAGCAGGGTGAGTGGCTGCAACAAAGACTGTGACCCAACAATGGCTTATAAAGCCTGAATTAGTTGCTGTCTAGCTTTTTACAGAAAAAGCTTGCTGACACCTGACCAAATAGAGATAAAGTTGAATCTAGACGCTAGAAATCATTGCTGTTGTTTTTAATGTGGGAGGAATGGTTGAACATAACTGTGCTAGATTTTACTGCATTCCTCAGTGTTTCCTGGTTCTGTTACCTTTGGAGGGTCAGAGGAACAGGAGGAACAAGTCTTTGTCTCTTGAAGTCTTTGTCTTTCATATAATCTGTTCAGTTTTAATTAATTTAGTCTAATTTAGAATTAATTCTTTTATTGTTAAGGAATAATATGCTTTATAACTTGGCTTATTACCTTCATGGCTTTTATAATCAGCACAAGTGACTTCTAAAACTATAGAATGAATTATTCCCAGTAATCACACTGTGATCATGAGAACTAGAATATGTAAACACTTACCCCTCATGTGTAAGGGCAAGTCCAGTCCTGAACATAGGCCTGTGCTCTGTGTCTCATGTCACTGTTTTCTCCTGAAGCCCGACTATTTTAGCTCTGTGGCGACAGTGGTGTATCTTCGCAAAGAGAACTGTATGTACCAGGCCTGCCCAACTCAGGACTGCAATAAGAAAGTGATTGATCAACAGAATGGATTGTACCGCTGCGAGAAGTGTGACAGTGAATTTCCCAATTTCAAGTACCGCATGATCCTGTCAGTAAGTAGAATGGGTGGATGAGGACCACTGTGGTGTTTCTCGAGTCCCTACCAAGTGCCTGGCACTGTCTTTAGTTCAGGCTTTCCAATTGTCTGGGATGCCAGCAGTGACTGAGAGCTGTCTTATGGAGTGCCTCCTGGTGACTGAAGGATGTACGGTTTAAAATGCAGAGGACTTTGGTGGCTTGTTCAAAACCTTTAGTCCAAAGGCCATTGTGGCTGGAGGGCCACTGAGTCCATTGTGCCCAGATTCTGTGTCTGAAGGAGAGTTTAGTTGGGCTGTATCTCCACTGAGATCTGAAATCACACATACACACCACATCTTGTTCCTGCTGTGATCCAGACTTACATTTTGAACTTCTTTCTTGGATACTTTTTACATTCTTTGGAAAGAATATGGCATATATAGTGGAAATGGGTTTTTTCCCTAGAAATTACTTTAATGAGTAGAAAAAGTTAACCTTCCAGTCTCCTTAGCGTGTCTTCCTTTTATTATTTCTTTGCTGAAATAACGTAAAGTTGTGTTTTTTAGGTAAATATTGCTGATTTTCAAGAGAATCAGTGGGTCACATGTTTCCAGGAGTCTGCAGAGGCCATCCTTGGACAAAGCACTGCTTATCTTGGGGAGTTAAAAGAGAAGGTCAGCCACGTCTTGTATTATTACTGTAATAGTTCCCATGCTATAACACTTGCCCATTTTTTGCTCTTTAATATTTTTTGGTTTGTTGCTTTTGGGTGTTGTATAGTTTCTCACTGATGATTATTTGAGAGCTTATCCGATTCTGTCTAATTGTGTCTACCTTGGACGTGCTAACAATGAGGCATGAAGTAATGTAGAGAAAATGCTTTAAAAACAGCACTTTCCAGCATTTTTTTCTCCTGTTACTGTTAGCACACCAAGAGTTGGTGTGCCTGCAGTCACTTGAGATCTGGAAGGTGTCTTCTGAAATAAGCTGAAGTACAGATGTGCCTTTTTTTTTTTTGAGTCTTTGTTGGACTTTAAGTCCATTATGGTTTATCCATCATGGTTTATCCCGGGACATTGAATAGTTCCTTGTGCTACAGTAAGACCTTGTTATCCAATCTAAATGTAATAGTTTACATCTATTAACCCCAAACTCCCAGTCCATCCCTCTCCCCCTACCTGTCCCCACCTTGGTAACCACAAGTCTGTTCTCTATGTCTGTGAGCCTGTTTCTGCTTTGTAGATAGGTTCATTTGTGTGATATTTTAGATTCCACATGTATGGTATTTGTCTTTCTTTTTCTGACTTAATTTAGTATGATAATCTCTAGTTGCATCCGTGTTGCTGCAAATGGCATTATTTCATTCTATTTTATGGCTGAGTAGCATTCCATTGTGTATATGTACCACATCTTTATCCATTCCAGATGTGCCTTTTTAATGTAACGAACAGTTTTCTGAAAAGTTGAATCAATCCTGGTTTAAATTGACGTATAAGGTACTTGCTTATTTCATGTTGTCAGATGGAATTCTTACGAAGCAACTTGCTTTCATAAGATAACTTTCTCCATTTCATTTTTATAAATTAGTATTTTCACATATTAGTTTTATTTAATTCAGGGAATAGATTACTAATTATCCTAAACTTAAGAAAGGTACTTGCTCAGATAAAACATGTAAAGACCAATAAAAGCTATATTTTCTGGGCCACACAAATTAGCATCTATCTGTAGATTTTTTTCCCCTGTTTTCCTCCAAATCGGTTAGGATACTTATAAAAGCCACTAACAAAAAAAAGGGTTTGTCATTTGTTTTGGTGTGTGTGTGTTTTTCTTTTCTGTCTTCTATTCTGTCCGTTTAGCTCTGCCCCTGTGTCTCTTTGAAATTGTCCATGAGCTCTCTAAAAATAATCCCAACAAGCCCTTTTACAGAAATAACTGGAATTGACTTTAAAGTATGATGGTATCTTTTATCTGTTTTGCCTGGTCCTCTATTTTCATATCAGATTTTAAGGCTTGAGGCAGCCTTTCAGGATTTTTTATGAGCTTATTACATTTGGCTGGTTTCACTGCCAGTGAATGAGGACATATAGAAACTCTTCCCTCAGGAACCATGATATTCTTGGAGTAGGCGCTCCATGCTTTCACTGATCTTGAAAGAATCATGGCAGCTGGTGTGATTTTCTGAAGGTTTAACACATTGTTTTATTTACATACCCGAAAGCCTGAGGACTTTGTGTGTGTGTGTAGTAACCTTTACACAAAACAGTTCTATATATAATAAAGCTATTTTCATGTTTCAAGTGGCTGGCAAAGATAATACTTGACTGATATGAACTGTTTTTTAAAAAGTTCTTGTACATTTATTTTATGCATATTTATATAAAATGCTTTCTCTGATCCCTGTTTACCAGACATTTTTTTTTTTAATTCAGCAGCTTAATCAAATAGTATTTGAGGGGCCAGAGAAAGAGGGAGAGAGGAGTATCGTTTTTAAACTTTTTCCCTAACCTTTGCCTACTTTTCCTGTCTTCCTCACTTCCTCACCAAATCCATAGCTGTAAATCCAGAGGCTGAAATAATGCATATGACAACTTGAACTTTTTTCTGAGTGTGTCCTCCCATCCTTAATTGGTGATGAAGATGCTGAGCCTCAGATCTATTCCATCACAGACTTTTAAAGTTTAGAAATGTGTTTCATAAGAGTGTTTCAGTTTTTTTTTTATTGTGGTAAAATATACATAAAACTTACCATTTTAACCATTTTTAAGTGTAAGTTCAGTGGCATTAAATACGTTCACGTTGCTGCGCAACCATCACCGTCATCAAGCTCGAGAACTTTTTCATCCTCCTAAGCTGGAACGCTGGACCCATTAAACACTAACTCTCCACTGCCCCTGGCAGCCATCATTCCACTTTCTGCCCCTATGAATTTGAGCACTCTAGGTAGAGTATTTTAATTTTTAATAAAATTCTACCTAAACAGTTTTATGTGATGAAATGTCACCTTAGTCATTCCTAAGAAATTTTAAGCCACTGGGGGTGATCATTTTCTCAAGGATTTTCCTCAAAGTCTTTTCAGAAATCTCACGGACATTTTCAGATGGTCTGGTAGTTTCCATGCCTACAGTTTTACATTTTTTTTTGCAGAACGAACAAGCATTTGAGGAAGTTTTCCAGAATGCCAACTTTAGATCTTTTACATTCAGGATCAGGGTCAAATTGGAGACCTACAATGTAAGTAACATCACCCAAGGTGCAGGAGGGTTAGCAGTGGGGAACTGCTGTTTGTCACCCCCCGCGACATTATAGTGTTAACTGTCAGTTCCTTGCTTACTGTGTTCCAGACCCAACGCTAAGCACCCTGCATTTATTACTCATTGAATCTTCCCAGCACTGGGGTACCAAGCATCATCCTGTTTTCAGATGAGGAAACAGACTTAAAGAGAGGTTAAGGGGGGGCTTCCCTGGTGGCGCAGTGGTTGGGAGTCCACCTGCCGATGCAGGGGACACGGGTTCGTGCCCCGGTCCGGGGGAATCCCACATGCCGCGGAGCGGCTGGGCCCGTGAGCCATGACCACTGAGCCTGCGCGTCCGGAGCCTGTGCTCCGCAACGGGAGAGGCCACAACAGTGAGAGGCCTGCGTACAGCAAAAGAAAAAAAAAAAGAGGTTAAGGGTCTTGTCCAGTGTCAACATCCAGAGAAAAAATGCTATGTGGCCTTTTTTTTTTTTCCCCGGCTGTGCCTTGCGGCAAGCCAGATCTTAGTTTCACCAGGGATCAGACCTGTGCCCGCTGCATTGGGAGTGCGGAGTCTTAACCACTGGACCTCCAAGGAAGTCCCGCTGTATGGCCTTTTCAGTTAAAACCTGGGGGTTTTTGGTTTGTGTCCCAACAAAATGGACTCACATCTTCCACATGGTTTGGGTTCTAAAGTCAGTATGTGAAACAAAGACCATATGTAGTTAAAATTACCTTGAAAATTCCTTAAATAGCTCATAACATCATACGGTTGTAAAGTCATGATAAAACAGCCTTTATTGAGTACTTACTATCTGCCAGATACTGTTCTACACCCTTTACATACATTGTCTCGCTTCATCCTGGCAGTTACCCTATGTGTAGAAACTATTGTTAGCCCCATTTTTACCAGCAAAAAAAGGTAGGCATACGGAGAATGAGTAACTTGCCTAAATTCATACGCTAACAAGTGGCAGAGCTAATAATGGCACACAGGCAGTCCAACCTCAGAGCTTTGCTCTCAACCATGCTTAGAAATACGACTGGGTTTAGTCAGTACAGAGCACACTGTAGCGTGTGAGCCCCTGAGCTGGCCTCACCCGGTTCTGCCTCTGCAGGCAACATCCAACCTAGTGAACCGGAGAGAATTCAGAAAACTTCTCTGCTTGCCTCAGGGTTTACTCGTCCTGTTTTATTGTCAGACCTTAACCCTAATACCTGCTGATAGCTGTGCTCGGTTTTTTGAGTGTTAAGTGAGACAGGGACTCCAGAGGTCAGTGATACGATGTCAGGGTGGTGTCAGGAAGGGGAGGGATGGAAGAGTTGCTCGGCCCCTGAGTGACGTGGACAGGGGAGGTGAAGGACAGCGAGGTCGCCTCTCTCGGGGCCGAGGTGGGCCCACGGCAGGCCTCCCTCCCCTGCCGTGCGTGCTTCTCCTCTCCCCACGGCCCCTGCTTTCAGAGCCAGCTGTGTGGCTTTAGGAAGTCACTGTCTCCTCTGGGCTCCTGTTTCCCCCTCTGTAAAGAGAATACATTGAACTTCATGAGCCCTCTAAGGTCCATCGCGCTTGGAGTCTAGGTTCCTGAGCATTTGGGAGCGCGAGGGACAGGTGAGAGGGGTCTGTATCGAAGGGAGGCCTTTGTCCACTCTCCCGGCCCCAGAAAGTCTGCCCTGGGCTCTCACCATCATTGTTTCCTTATCGGAATGACAGAACTCTGAACCCAGCGTGTCTTTGTGATTTCTCCTGCTGGGATCATTGAAACCATTGCCCCATGGCCACAGGCTTTCCTTCGTTCACAAATCGCTTTTCTCTTTTCAAAGGATGAGTCTCGAATTAAGGCCACTGTGATGGACGTGAAGCCCGTGGACTACAGAGAATATGGCAGAAGGTTGATCGTGAGCATCAGGAGAAACGCTGCGGCGATGTGAGCTGAGCCTGCTAACGGGGCAGGAGTCTGTAGACAGAGGGCTAAGGCGAACTGACCCCCGACCCCCGACCCCCGCCCCGCCCCACCTGAGGAGTGCCTCTCTGTGGGGGACTAAGCCGTTGCCTCTTGTGCGTCTGGGAACCCACTGGCAGCAAAGGGAAATCCGCTCGGAGGACTGTGGTGTAAACCATGTCAGACCTCGGGGTCAGCTGGCGGGGAGTGTAGTAGCAGTCACTCCCTCTGTCTTTAGGCTTTTATCAGTTTTATTAAGATTTCATTGTCTTCAACCGAGAATTATGTCACAAGTAATTGACCCTAAATCTGCAGACAGTGAAATAAATTATGTAAGTAGGGTTTCCACTTCTCCAGTGGTGACACCTCCACGATTTGGGTCCCTTCTCGGGAGGGAGAGCCGAGAAGTGATTGTGCACAGGAACCTGGGTGTTGTAGTAGGCGTGTCTTCCTAGAATTCAAAGGCTCTCTTTCTAGAGGTGCCACATAGTTGTTAATGCTTGGAATGGCAATAGGGTAGAATTATTAATCAAAGTCATATCTTTTTTATCTGAAAATATCCTTCCTTCAGGGTCTAATAGACTGAGTCAGATGGGTCTGATATTAATCAAAATTGTCTCTTCTGAGGAAGGCTGATAAGCAGTGACTTGCCGTCCCCTAGGGACATCCAGGCAACTACAGAGCATTGCTTTAGTTTTCCCTTCAGTTAATGTTGCATTTTGGTTGGTATGCCTTTTCTACCTGTACATATTTCTTGCATTTGTATGTTTCTTTTCTTGATTAAAGCTATGTTAAATAGAAGGGATTTTGAAAGGAGAAGCCCTTTGTTTCCGTTGCTTTGTTTAATAAACAGTATAGTCTCTGCTTGTGAATCCTACTTTCTTTGAATGCAAAGGGCTCTTGTAGCTGGAAAGCAATTAATTAGCCTTCATAATAAATGTTCACTGGGGGGAGATGTTAACTCATTACAAACTCGAAGATTAGTCCAAAGCATGGAGATGATTCTTCCTAATGTTTGCAACTCTGAAATGCATCTTTAAAGGAATGAATATACCAAAAACAAAAAGCCATTGTGCCCTGGAAGCCTGATGATCTGGCACTTTTGGATTTTATTGATGTTTACACAGCAGTCTTAACACCAACCAGGCTTTGAAATGTGAACAGACAGTGAGCTGGTAAGAAAACAGTAATTATGCTCCTGGGCTTTTCAGTCGGCAAGAGCATGCTTCCTCTCTGTGTTCCTAATCACATTAATTACCTATCTGGTTGCTGCAGCCCACCGCTTGGCATTTGCTGCGCACCTCTCTCCAAGCATCTAGGCAGCGTCGCAGTCTTCCTGCAGCCCCAGGCCCTGGTTTTTAATCTGGGCAAGTGGGGCACGTGGAGGCCCTTGTTGGAGCTGGGGAGTGATCACGTCCTGTCTGTGTCATCCTTAGATGTCCTCTTTCGGGAGGAACCAGCCCGCGCCAGGCAGGGTGACTCCCATTTCCCAGAACATAGAGCGGCCTTTTCTCAGGCCCACTAATTGAGCACGTTCTAGTCTCAGAAGATGGCCACTGGGCTGCACTTGATTCTTTGGCCAAGGCCTCAACGATTTTTATGGAAGCTCCTTTCTGTCTGACCTTGCGTCTAAAGCGCTGACTAGAAAATTATACTCTTCAGCACTCTGGTGGATTGACAAATTGGGGGTTAGAAGTGGCAATCTAGCTTTCAGTCCGGTAATGAGTCTTTTATATCCGCTGCTCCCAGCATTCCCTTCTTTCCCTATCAAGGTTTCCACCCCGTGAAGAGCACTGACCAACAGTGCGACGCTGACGCGTCTCTGGAACATTGTACCAGCCACCACACGTTCTCGATGTCCACGCGGTGACACAAGTACGTCTACGCAGATGCGATTAGAAGTCCACAGGGGATGTTCTGAGATAGGGCGGCTCCCTCAAGGGAGGATGTTTAGCAGATTTCCCTACTAAAAATCAAATCACCAGTAGTGGAGCATCAGAAATTGGCTCCACTGTTATGCTTTTAAGAGCTTCAGGTCCCTAAGGGTTGCCTAAATAGATTCTGGCCCACAGTTCTTAGAATTCTCTTGGAGATAGTTTACCTTGAAAGGCCGTTCGTGTTCTATTTCTCATCTTTCACTTAGAGATCAATGTTTATTTTGCGTACACCATGACATCAGCGTTAGGCAATTAGGAAAAATCTAATCATTTCACCTTTATTTTAAATGGCTCTTGGATTCCCTCCAGTCTCATTGTGAAGGAGGCAGGGGGGGAAAAAAAGGGTAATAATCTGATTTCTGTCCATATTTTCAGTGTTTTATGCTTTCCATTAAAGTCTTGCTTATCTCCAGTGTGCTTGTTCTGACTTTTTGAACTGCAGGGTCGAAAACTTCCCCTCCCCGACATTTTTTTCCTGAGTGGCCTATCTTCAAAAAGTATAAATAACATCGATTGTGATGTTTAATACACTAATGAAACCCATGGTTACTGACTGTATAATTAATATACTGTCTAAAAGTGAAGTTTGGTAGCCCAGTATATAAAGGTTTATATATATATATATACTTTTTTTTTTAAGGTTTATATATTGACATGTTTCTTCGGCAATATGCCTTCTAAGGTTTTATTTATAGAAAATGACACTGTTTGTTCCATCTCCTTTCCTTGTCACTTGTTAGAAAGCCACTTCTCCCCCCAGTAAATTGATTGTTTCCTTATCTCAAAGAGAGGATTTCCTCCCTCGTATTCCCCCTCCCTTTTTTATGCGGTTTGTTAGCTCTTAGTTTTATAATCCACTCTGCTGGTAGAGTTCCGACTTTCAGAAACACTTTTGGGAATAGTCATTTTTTTCCTCAAAAAAGAGAGACTTTAGATGTTTAATTTTCATTGTTTTGGAAAAAAACCTCAACTGAGCATGTTTTATTATTAAGGTGATAAGTATTGTTAATGTCAAGGAAAAAAAGGAAAAAGAATGGGTACTGTTAGGACCATTGATTATTTCTTAACACAAGTAATCCATGTTCATCGTAGAAAAGTAACCTGCAGACAAGAAAAAACAAAAAACAAAATTGTCCCACCAATCAGCAATAACTGCTTGTATAGCTGACTACTTTTCTCTATACTTGTATGTGTATATAGTTTTGACTTAAAAATGGGATGGTATTAATGCCCATTATTCTGTAACACTTTGTTCCTAGCACCAAAGGATGGACCTCTTTCCTACTTCAATAAAAATAGATCTGTGGGGCTTCCCTGGTGGTGCAGTGGTTGAGAGTCCGCCTGCCCATGCAGGGGACACGGGTTCATGCCCCCGTCGGGGAAGATCCCATATGCCGTGGAGCGGCTGTGCCCGTGAGCCATGGCCGCTGAGCCTGCGCGTCCGGAGCCTGTGCTCCGCAACGGGAGAGGCCACAGCAGTGAGAAGCCTGCGTACCGAAAGAAAAAAAAAAAAAAAATAGATCTGTGTTATTTTTTTTAGATCTGCATAATTTTAATTAGTATTTGCCTATATGAATGTATAAATTTATTGAGCCCATTCACCTACTGGATATGTATATTTTCTAGCTTTTTAAGTTTTATTTTTATTGAGATATAATTGGCATATAACATTGTATTAGTTTAGACGTACACATACTTTCTAATTGTTATCATAAACTCAGATTTTGATAGGCAGAAGCATTATCCTTTGTTGCACTGTGAACATGTGTGCCTTCTCTTCTTGTTCTGTACGTTTCTCTGTGCTTTCTTTGCCTCAGTCCAGTGAGAGCTCCTCTGACCCTCACGGGCTGGCAGGTGATTTGAGCAGGCACTAGAATCCTCTGGAGCAACAGCAGGTAGAAGACCAGGCAGGAGAGGTGCAAGGAAGGCTCAGAGCCACCGGTGGCTTCATCCTACCACGTGGACGGGGTCGTGGCTGCGAGAGGAGGCTTGGATCCTCTTGTTCTCTGCTAGAAATGGCCTCTTGAACACATCTGACTTGCTTTATAAATCAACCTGATTCTTTATCTAAAGCTATTAATGAATGATTATTAAAAATCTTTTCATTACATTTGCGATGGAGGTTTCAAGTCATTGAGAAAAGTATGTAACACCTGTCTTCATTGACCACCTGTGCCACCCTCTCCTTCTAGGTGACTAATTTTGGTTGGTTTGTTTGTTGGCCACACCGCACAGCTTGGGGGATCCTAGTTCCACAACCAGGTATTGAACTCATGCCCTCAGCAGTGAAAGTACGGAGTCCTAACCACTGGACCGCCAGGGAATTCCCCTAGATGACTTTAAATCAAGACAACTGGGACTTCCCTGGTGGCGCAGTGGTTAAGAATCCTCCTGCCAATGCAGGGGACACGGGTTCAATCCCTGGTCCGGGAAGATACCACATGCCACAGAACAACTAAGCCCGTGCGCCACAACTACTGAGCCTGCGCTCTAGAGCTCGCGAGCCACGACTACTGAGCCCGTGTGCCGACAGCCCGTGCTCCGCAACAAGAGAAGCCACCGCGGTGAGAAGCCCGCGCACCGCAATAAAGAGTAGCCCCCGCTCCCCGCAGCTAGAGAAAACCCACGTGTAGCAACGACGACCCAGTGCAGCCAAGAAAAAAAAATCAAGATAACCTTGTCCCCAAGAACTGCAGTCTATTTGGAGCAAGGCTTGGGGCTAAGTAGTAATATCACAACTCAAATTAAAATTCAGTAAATGGAGAGATCACTGGAGACTGGAGTCATCAGAAAAGATTTCACAAAGAATTGGTTGATTTGAGACTCACAAATTGTATCCTTCATTTAGGTCAGGGCCATCTGATCTATATGGAAAACACACGCAACGCCGGCTGACAGCCATTCATTCCATATTCACCGCTGGCAGATGAAGCTATGTGGATGCCATGAGAGTTAGGTAGATGGCACCAAAGGAAACTGGGCCCCTGGATGAGTAATGTTTGACCATGGCTGATGTAGGAGGACTTACGTGTATTACCTATTGCCAGACCCCAACTCTTGCACTGGGCTTGTCATGAGAGTTTGTGACTCGCCAGTGAAACTGTGGCTGTTCTTGAGACTGAACCTACCACCTGGCCATTTTTTACAGCCTTCTAGCTTTGTCAGGTTCTTCATGGCTATCACCGTGGACCCCCTTACTCCTTAGCTGTTGATAAATCTCCGATGTATACTTTTCAAGAAAGCAGTTTCTTTTTTGGCCTTGAATATAGACCACGTGAAAAGCAACCCCACCTGCCTCGTGAGAAATATTTATATCCAATTCAAAAGTAATCGTGTAAACTTTTGATAATTGTGAGCCAATCTTACAAAATCGTACGTGCTCCCTGGGGTATTACCCAGTTGGTAATTGGAAGTTTGTGCTGTCATTAAAAATGACAGCTTCCTCAGTTAACATTCTTGGTGCTTGTAAAATGCAGATAACTCAGCCTATATTTAACTTGCGTGGTGCAGCTTCCTTTCCATGGTTAGGTAACCAGGCACTGGTGCCCGGGAAAGCAGGGGAGCTCGCTGCAGGGAACGGCAGCTTTGTGCCCATGAATGCCCTACCCCGAAACGGAGTCAGAACAACCAGGACCCTTTAAAAATAAGTTCCGATTGGACTCTCATCTCTTCTCTCACGGTGGACACTGCTGTTCATGTTGAAGTTTATTTATATCTTCAGTCAGCCATGGTACAGAGGTCATTTCTATTGGCCTAAAATTTTAGAGGCTTATGTTTGCTTCGGAAAGCTGATCTCCCCAGCACGTAGGCTTGGAATGCAAAGCTGGTCTTTGTAGAAGCTCTTCTGCCTCCACAGCAAACCACCCCCTACCACTACCACCACCACCACCAATTTCTTTCTCCACCATTTATTTAAAATTTGAACAGCTTTCGAAGGTGCATCCCTGTAGACGAGCGCTCCTCCCCTAATGGGCTCTCTCCAGGCAGCAAGCCTTCCATGAAGGAGCCACTAATTGAACAGAAAATGGTTTGTCTTGCTTAGCCACGTTCCATGAATCTAGCAGTCAATTTAGAAGATGGCAACATCCTTCCTTATGGCTATGATTTTAATAATATTCCTTTTTTATAGATTTTATTTATCAATTTATTTTTGGCTATGTTGGGTCTAAGTTGCTGTGCGCTGGCTTTCTCTAGTTGTGGTGGGGGGGGCTTCTCTTTGCTGTGGTGTGCAGGCTTCTCTCGTTGCAACGGCTTCTCTTGTTGTGGAGCACGAGCTCTAGGTGCGCAGGCTCAGCATTTGTGGCGCATGGGCTTAGTTGCTCCGCGGCATGTGGGATCCTCCCAGACCAGGGCTCAAACCCGTGTCCCCTGCATTGTCAGGTGGATTCTTAACCACTGCGTCACCAGAGAAGCCCCTAATAATATTCTTTTGTCTTCCCGCCAGCGGTTAGGGTGTTTGTGTGTGTGTGTCCTGTTTCTGTCTTTCTCTCCATCTTGAAGAGGAAGATTCGTTGCCGTGGACTTTTTATGAATATCCTTATTAAAGTTACTCTTGAAGGATCAAACCCACGCCGAGCCTTCCTGGTTGGAGAGCGGGGCTCTGGGAAAGCGTTTCCATTTGCAGTGGAGGCACGCACAGGGCTTTCAGGGAAGATGCCTGTCAGTCAAAGGACTCTCGTGTTGTGAGAGGCCCACACGACTCTCTGGCCTTCTCCCTCCGAGGGAGAATTGGAGGTGTTAGCAGGCTTCCCCGGGCAGCATCACTCCCACCCGGGTGGATGTGCACACCCCAGCCAGGCTGCACATGACTCCTAATAGAACCTTTAGCTCCTGGAGCCGAGCCTCATTTCGTGTGTGTTTTTCAAGTGAGGGAGGCTAGAAAAGCAGAGCCCTCTTAAATAGAGAGCGACATTCTTGCATCGTAGTGGTGTTCCGTTTGTGACATAATTGTCACAGCAAATTACCAGTTAGGTTAAATATTGAGCTGGTAGTTCTCGGAGCTTCAATTATTTGCTCCACCCCACCCTCCCCACCCGCCCCTACCCTTGCCATCACCTGCTATCCTGCACTTCTAACTTGATCTTCTGCCAAGTGGTAGCTTTTAAGTGAGGCTTAGAGAAGATACACTTTACAGCGGGAGCAATAAATCCGGCTTTGGGCAAGTTATAGGACGCCAGGAACATCTGAATGAGGGGTACAATTTTTGCTCGGCGTGGGAGCGGGCGTAAGCCGGGTCATCTTTTCCGACTTCTAACTCCAGCTATGAAACTGCTGGGTCATTTGGTATGTCTAGTGAGGCTGTTTCCTGATGTGAAAACCCCATTTGAGATGCCACAAGAAATGCAAAGGAAATAAATATGACTCGGTCCCTTGTCTCCAAATTTTAATCCCTCTGGGGGAAGGTCCACAACATGGAAGAACACTTCTTATAAACAAGCGAAGAAATAGCAGATTGAGTGTGTGGTGTGGGAAAGGAGCGGGTGGAGAGGAGAGAAAAGACTCTGGCGGAGGCAGTCCCAACACGTGTGCGTTGTCCTCTTAAGGGCGAGAAAATGGATTGGCAGGGAGAAAAGAGAGGTCCATTTCCAGCTGAAGGAACGGCACGCGCGTAGGCTCGGGAGCAGGACAAAGAAAAGCGGGTGTGGGTGAGACCAAGTAAATCAGCGTGGTTCAAGTGATGGATCTTTGTAGAGAAATAGTAAGCGACATTACTGAACATCGGGAGAGCGGCTCGGAGCTTAATACTTAAGCCCTTTGGAACGCAGGTCCCAGCGAGCGTCCTTTGTCTTTAATTGACCCGTTGTCGGCTGCTCCTAGAGCTGGGGTTCTGGCCAGCCACGTACCTGGGAGGATTGCTCCAGTGCAGCCTCTCTGCTTAGCCAACTAAACAGCCGAGGAAATCCTGCAGGGGATGTTATTGGAGTGTTGTACACTCCATTCCTCACAAGCTTCATGCTGGGCAGCTCATTTTCTTTGGACAAAGATAGACTGGCTCCCTCTGTTGATGGAATGAAAATTCTCCCTTGCATTATGGCTCATGTGATATCTTTGGAGGCAGTGCTGTGGGGATAATGAAGAGTCTCTTAATGGCTCTAGTTAAACCCAGTAATATCCCTCTATCAACCTTCAGCCGGCAGTGGGACTCTAACCCAGTTCTGTATTCCTCAACGTCTAGTACCCACCGCTGGCATCTTCAGAGCGCTAAGACGACACTGGCCATCACTCCCCTGTCTCCCGGAGCGTCTTTACAAACCAGCGCTCATTCCTTGACTCTAGGGTTGTGCCTCCTCCGGCTCCAGCTCCTCGGCCGAGGTCAGTCTCCTTGAAAAAACTGGGCAAGTCCAAGGTATTTCGGCCACGGCATCACCCTTCTCAGCGTCTTAGCTACTGGCCAGCTGGTTTAGTGCCCCCAAAGGAAGAGAACTCATCTTATTCCGGAAAAGGGGGAACTGAATTTGCTTCAGGACCCGCCTACGTCTAATTAGTCCAGTCTGTAAACAGGATTTGCCCCGTGTGTGAGGTGCGTGTGCACGCATGTGGCGTGTGCACGCGTGTGCCCTCGGCTACAGTAACCCGTGCTCAGCGATGGCTGCCGCCCCCTCAGCTGGGCCCACCTCAGTCCTGTTCTCAAGGCAGCTCTGGTGCATGAGGCCACCTTCCAACCCCTTGGCCTTCCAGAATTTCCCCTATTCACCCCCAAAGGGAAAGGTAGCCAAGTGGATATGAACGGTCAAGGCAACTTCCAGATGCACTTGAGCGAACTAGGATATCCGCCCCTCCCCCCGCCCCCCGGGGCGGAGGAGGGGGATGGCGAGGGGGCAGGAGAAAAGGTATAGGTGAGGACAGAGGTCGTTTTAACCTAAATTAAATAATGGAAATGACACTTATGAACAGCACTGAGAGCAAGGCAGCCAGAGCTCCCTGACCGTGACAGATGGCTCTCCTGGGGAACGGGGCACAGCCTCCTCTCCTGGACGTCGGGGGAAGGGGTCCCTCTACCAACCAGGGCTGAGGCAGGGCCTTCGCTGCCCGATTTAGCCTGGAAGTTAAAATCGCTGGAACAGTTTACAGAAACACCAGAGTGAGCTGTGGCCCACAGTGACGCAGGCAGGATCCAGAGATGATGGCATAAACGTTTCAAATGTGCTCAGGGTAATTAGTTTTGAATTACCATGTGCATATTTTAAACATTGAAATGATCATCCCAGGTTTGCGAAAACAGGTCACACGGCTTCGTGTCGCTCACCCTCCCGGTGCAGCCTCCCCGCAGGAAAGCAGCGGGCGCTGGGCTCGGGATGGAGCCAGGTGGATGAAGCAGAGCGGTTCTGCGGCTTCCGCGGAGAGAGAGGAGAGCTGGAGCCACGCTAAGCCCTCGGATCAAGGGGGATTAGGCCGCAGCCCCGGTCCTGGTGCAGCCTGCCCGCCCAGGACTTTCCTTCCTCCAGTCCAGTGTCGTCTATGCCAGTTTTTCAAAACGATTTGTTCAGCTTTTACGTTTTCCATTGTGCATGAAAATGCAATTCCCTTTGGGTAGCTTTCTTTTTTTTCCCATTTTATTTTTTGAAGACCTTGGACAGATGGGAAACTTGAAAGATGATTAGCCAGGTAGGAGTGACATGTGGGGTTTTACACCGGCGACCATGTCCACCAGTCAACTTCCAGCAACTTCAGCCCCTCCATGTTTAGGCCAGAATGCAAATAGATGTTTCTAAAATCCCTAACTCAGTAAACAGCAGAAAGGGCAAGGGCTTTCATGCCACAACCCTGCGGCCTCTCTCCTCTTATAGGAATTACTAAAGGAGGTGCACGCTGGTATCTTACAGAGGGCCTTTCTAGGTCCTTCCCCAAAGGGGGGTGTTTATAAAGTCAGGTCTCTAACTTAATAAAGGACCTGAATTTAGAGCAGAGGCTTAGAGAGCCGCCCGGCATCCTTTTCTCCTGTTAAATGATGTTCCTCCAGCAGGGGGAGCCGGGAGAATTAAAAACTATGAGCCCTTGTGTAGGACCTTTTGAGTGGGAGCTATCTATGCTGAGATCCTGATTGAATGAAAATTGTTCATTATGCAAACTGTGTGGTTCAATACACAGAGGCAGCCCCCAGGCACAAACCCCAAATAGTTGCTTTTTCTCTCTGCAGATTAAAACATATGAATTGCTTTGATGTAATCTTAGAACAAATCCTAATAGAAATTTTATTTCTTCTGAAGTTGCCTGTCATTTCTTATTGCCCACCCCCCTTCTGTCCTATTAATACCCTTACAGTCAGGGATATATGCAGCAGAGTTTAGACTGCATTTGAGGATGGGAACAGTGTGCTTTCCTTGGCAATGGCCCAGGTTATTTAAATACACGTACACTGCTTGCAATATGTTTAATCTCTTGGTTCCCCCCCCCCCGCTATTTATCATCCTAATGGAATGCTACAGAATATCACATTATGCAATGTGTTTAAATTGATAAATTATATTAGAAAAATATTGGATCGGATATTTTTAATGGTAAGTGGGTTTTGTTGAAATATTTTCTCATTAGTAGATCAGTGGCTTGCAGGGTAGGCGTTGCAAGGATTTGGGAATAAGCTATATTTATGACCTATTTGGCTAATTAAAATTAAAGCATAATTTTAGCATGAAGTTCCTGCAAGACTTTGCAGAGAGGGTGGAGGAAGCAACTTGCCCAAATCCGGTTACTTTTAAAGTCAGTTGCCATAACAACTTCACGTGAGCCATATTTTTACTTGAAAATTCCTTTTAGGATTCGGTTGCTATAATAATATGCCTCAGCTCTTTTTAGGAGGCATATTTTCCTATTTTCCTTTTGTGATCATTTCAAGGCTTTCAATACTGTAACAAAAATGACCGTGTAAATAGCTCAACTCTTTCTTCTTCCACAGAAGCAGGTAGCCCCCCAGAATGGAAGTGTGGGCTCAGGGAATTCTTCTGCAGGGAGGGTTCTCCCAGACCACGGGGGAAGAGGGCCACGTTCTAGGGGTCCATTGCTGCAGGAGCCAGTGTCCTTGTGGGTGGGAATCATTAAGTCAACAGAATTTTCTAAAGTGTGACTGTTCAGCTTTTCTGTGTCCTGGGGGTTTTGCATAAGACAAAGGCCAGTCTGTATTCTGGAGGCCTATCGGCTGCCGTCAACTTGTCGTTAAGAGGACCTACCGGCATTTGATGACCAAGTGAGGCAATTCCCAAAGTATTTACTTAGAAGCAGAGTCGTAGCAGAGTAAAGTTCAGTGCCCTTTCTTGCGCTGTTTAGCTGTTAACCTTCATTCACTAGACGATATGACCTCAAAGAAGCACTTGCATCCAAGATCTTCCGGCCACAGGTACACCAGAGGGGACTAGTTGCTGCCAGCCTTCCAGCTCTCTCCGGGGCTGACACTGTCCTTGCTAAGGGCAAGCTCGGGGTCCCCAGGAAAAGGTTTTGCAAGTGGGAAGAATATGGAATTTCAAAAGATTTATGGTCCCACCTCCTTGAAGGAACTCAGCTGTTCCTGCTCACTTCCTGTGTCCCTTCCCGGGCGGAAGCTGCAATCAGGTCTCTGAATTGGCCCCACTGTGGCTTTAGTGACCACAGCTCCTCTTCCTGGGTCTTTCCGTGGTCCTTCCTCCCCTCCCCCATCTTTCCTCCTCCCACCCCAGCTCTTTGGTGAGATCTCGAATCGTCACATCTTTCCTGGGACTCTGAGGCTTGCAAAGGAGGATAGTGAAGAAAAGAGGGGACCTGATGGCTCTCCTTCCTTCCCCCGGGGGTCTCTGTAGTGGGCAGCCCACTTCGCCTCCTGATGTCCTCACCTGTGCAGTGAGGGTCACGCTTTCCACCACCCCTGCTGTATAGGGCGGAAGTGAGGATCAACTGCAATGATTTGTGACAAAGAGAAAGATAAACCCCTCTGTAAATGTGCCAGGGTTAATAAGTGTTATATTTTCTCCTCTGGGTGAAGCAGGCTTTGGAAGTATGGAGCTTATACTCTAGAAAAATCAGCTGGGCCGGAAACAGGAGCTGCTCTTTCCAGAGCTCAGCAGTGTGTCTCTGAAGGAGATTTTGGTGAAGGTTTGCCTCTGTTTGGGGATGCTCAACCTTTTGATTGTTCCGTACACGTCCGCTGAAATGTAATACTTGACATTTCTCAACCACCGGTTGTGCTTTTTTTGTTTTCCCCATACTGAATGTAACTGAACTATAGGTTCAGGGAAATGGAAATAAAACATGATTGCTTGGTTTCGATGTGAAGCTGGAGTTTCTGCTTCATCCTCTTCCTCCTTTAAGGACTTTCATCCTTTCCCCACATTCTGGGCCCCCGGCATTGGAAGCAGACTGTTCCTTCACACAGGAGGGAGCCAGCATGGGGTGGGCATGGGGGCACAATATGAGGGCTCTGCAGTCTGACAGATCTGGATTCAAATCCAATATCCTTCACTTATCTGACCTCAGAATTCATTCCCTCACGTAAAAAGCACGGATGATAACAACCCATTCCTTTCAGGCTGTTGTGAACATTAGAAATACTACTTGTAAAGCATCTAGCATATAACGGGCTAAATTCAAAACCTGCAGTGATGATTGCTGTCCGTGCTCGTGGAAGGGCTGAAATTCCTTTGGTCAGTCTGGCCCCACTGCCAGTGCCCTGTGACCTCAGGGAAGGGACGATATTTTCATTCCCTCAACTGATTAGAATGAGACAGCTTCTGAGCCCGGGGGTGACCTTCATTTTCAGAGTTCCTGAAGGCAAATTTGGGACAGTGTGTGGACAGCATTCCAGGTAAGTGGTTTTGACTCAGCTGAAGAAAGTGTTTTATAATGATCAGAACCGACCAATGACATGAGGTCACTTTAGAATATAATGAGCTTCCATACGTTTTCCATTAAGAAAAGGCTGGTGGGACTTCCCTGGTGGTGCAGTGGTTAAGAATCCGCCTGCCATGGGGCTTCCCTGGTGGCGCAGTGGTTGAGAGTCCGCCTGCCGATGCAGGGGACACGGGTTCGTGCCCCAGTCCGGGAAGATCCCACATGCCGCGGAGCGGCTGGGCCCGTGAGCCATGGCCACTGAGCCTGCGCGTCCAGAGCCTGTGCTCCGCAACGGGAGAGGCTGCAACAGTGAGAGGCCCGTGTACCACCAAAAAAAAAAAAAAGACAAAAAAAAAAAAAGAATCCACCTGCCAGTGCAGGGGACATGGGTTCGAGCCCTGGTCTGGGAAGATCCCACGTGCCGCGGAGCAGCTAAGCCTGTGTGCCACAACTACTGAGCCTGTGTGCCACAACTACTGAGCCCGTGTGCCACAACTACTGAAGCCCACGCGCCTAGAGCCCGTGCTCTGCAACAAGAGAAGCCATCGCAGTGAGAAGCCCACGCACCTCAACAAAGAGTAGCCTGTGCTCGCTGCAACTAGAGAAAGCCCGCGTGCAGCAACGAAGACCCAACGCAGCCAAAAATAAATAAATTAATTAATTTAAAAAAAAGAAAAGGCTGGTATAACACAACATTGTAAAGCAACCATACTCCAATAAAATTTAATAAGAAAGAAAGAAAGAAAAAGAAAGAAAGAAAAGGCTGGTAAACATTTGCAAAGCCCCTGTAGGAGAAGAGCCCTGTGTTTGGTCCTTGAAGCTCAGAGGACAGACTGTGAGGCGGAACATCCTGGCTGCAGGGTTTGGCTTAACACCTCCCTCTGATTCCCTTCCTCTCCCGGGATTCCTGCGGGGAGATGCTCTGTCGTGGCCTGCCATCTTAGAAACCGCCTCCAAGGTTTCTAAGGTTCTCGGGGCTGAGTGACACTCTGAGACGGGAACATGGCTTTGAAAAGTGTTGCCTGACTTTGAGGAAAGGCTCGGTGTCCCTGTGGCTTTGTTACAGAGCCAAAGTGACAGGTGCCTCAAGGGCAGGCAGAGGGTCCATTGGGTGGTGGCCTAGAATGAAGGCTTTGCCTGAGAGCAGTTCCCCAGATGGCTTTGGCTGTCACTGTGGGTTGAATGGTGTTTCCCCAAAAGATATGTCTAACGGAACCCGTGAGTGTGACCGTATTTGGAAAGAAGGTCTTTGCAGATGTCATTACGTTAAGGATCTCGAGACGAGATCGTCCTAAATTAGGGCAGACCCTAAATCCAGTGACAGTGTCCTTAGAAGAAAAGGATTGAGGACACACAGAGGAGGTGATGTGAGAACAGAAGCAGAGACTGGAGTAATGCTTCTTCAAGCCAAGGACATCAAGGATAGCTGGCAGCTACCAGAAACTAAGAGAGAGACGTGGAGCAGCTTGTCCCTCAGAGCCATCAGGAGGAAACAACACTATCGACCCCTTGATTTCAGACGTCTGGCCTCCAGAACTGGAGAGAAGAAGTGTCTGTGGTTTTGAGCCATCCAACTTGTGGTCCTTTGTTTTGGCAGCCCTAGGAAACTATATAACTGTTCTGCGTCTTGAATTCTCTCATGCTCTTCACACTGGGGCAGTGAGGGAAGCCATGGGCTTACTCAAGTGGCCATCATATTCCATGAACAACTGGCTCCCTTGATGCTGGGGCTGTTCTGTTAGGTTCCTCACCTCAGGACTCTCCCTTCTCTATCCCCAAATGCTCCCTGGTGTCTGCTTCCTTCTGCACCAGGTACAACGGTGTTGTATTCTTAGTGGCTGGGGTTTTAGTGCTTAATGATGTCTGAGCCACAGCATGAAGGAACAGGGGGCCATCGGCACAAGGCCCATGCCCCATGTGAAAAAAAAGGCACATCACCAACAGGAATAATATTTTTGAAAATCACCTTAAAAAAAAAAAAGATAGCACCAAGCATGAAATAAACAGCGTTCAACCACACAGTCTGCCAGCCATAAATTTAATCTGTTTTGACCTGGCCACAGCTGTTTTCCTCTCCTTTCTTCAGCATCTTATGCTGAACTGGCAGTGGCCAAGTGCCCATTGTCATTGGCAGTGAGTTTTCAAGTTGAAAGACACTTTAATGAGACAGTTGCACCACATTCGGCACCTCGGTGGGTATTGTCCCCTCAGCAAAGTTTGTACTTAATGAGTTTGGGGTTTTGATCTCGAAAGCACTAGGGAGATAAGCTAGGAGGCCTGGCAGTGCCATTCCTTTGGAGACAGGCATGAGCCAGCGCTCTTTTCCAGGAGCTGCAGATCAGCCTGTAAGGGGTCTGGAGGCGGAACACACAGGAGGGGTGGGGATACTGGGTTATTTTATCCCGCTCACCGGCGCACCCACCCGAGCCCCCTGCTTTCTCCTGGGAGAACATCAGAGCCCCTGGGTACACTTCCTTGAGCTATGGTGACCCGTCCTGCTTTTCAGAAAGATGCGTTTCTTCCCAGTGCAGCCCAGCATTAGCATGGAAATAGAGACATCATTCTTGAGGGGACCTCTGTTGACATCTTCCTCAGACATCAGAGCTGGGGAATCAGTTCCTGGGCTGTGCTCTGAGCAGAGAGGATACATTTATCCTGTCTCCCAGCAGGTGGTACCCAAGAAGCCCTTGCATTGGACCCTGTAGCAACAGAATGTCAAACTTCCTGCCGTCTTGAATTCTCCTGGCCTGACTTGGATGTCTCGGGAGCAAGCGGACTTTTTCATTCCTGGAACTAATAAGAACCTTTCAAACTGTTTTTTTCTCTTTCTTTCTTCTTCCTTTTTTTTTTTCCTTTTAATCTTCTTTTCTGTCTATGTGAAAGCAGCAAGTGCTGAATGTTGCTGAGAATGACAGGAGTTGTCAAAAGTAAAAGAGGGGCTTCCCTGGTGGCGCAGTGGTTGAGAGTCCGCCTGCCGGTGCAGGGGACACAGGTTCGTGCCCTGGTCCGGGAGGATCCCACATGCCGCGGAGCGGCTGGGCCCGTGAGCCATGGCCGCTGAGCCTGCGCGTCCGGAGCCTGTGCTCCGCAGCGGGAGAGGCCACAACAGTGAGAGGCCCGTACCGCAAAAAAAAAAAAAAAAAAAAAAAAAGTGAAAGAGGAAAGGATTGCTGGCAGCTACCAGCAACAGTCACAGCTGAAGGTGCATGATGACTGTCTCCTACGGCGGGCCCATGACAGTCAGATAGCCACCCGTCTGCAGCCCTGGGTGGTAACGAGGAACTCAAGCACCAGGGTACGCTTGAAATGAGGGAACGTTTAAACCACGTCCTGTCTACTGTCCACGCACCTCTGCTTGGCTTCTTAATTATCGGCAGCACCTGACTTCCGAGGAATCCTCTTGTGCCCGTGGAATCCATTTCCTCATCCTCGTGTGGGCACGCGGTGGCCTCACTTGTACGGCGCCGTGATATGATTTGTGGCCACGGATTGCGATTTAGGGGAGAAGGTTGTGATCCGTGAGGACAGAGAGAGAGGCTGGGAGAGAGGACATGTCTTCGGCAGAAAGGCAGCTTGTCTTTAATGGAGTCCTTAGCGGGAGCAGAGGGAGGGGCACTGGAGGGAAATGCAGGAAGCTGCAGCACGAAGTGTAAATATGATGATTGTTGTCTCTTTCACGGGAAGTAAATAAATCAGCTTGGTGTAGATTCCAGAGGTGCCTGGTGATGCTGTGTACTTACACAGCATCCCGTACCTGGCCTCTTCAGAGCCATCATGATGTTGATTCATTACGCCTTCACCAGCCCACCAAGGGCGGGAGGTGGAGAGAATTATTATCCCTCCACTAAACCAAGAGACTGAGAGAGGTTAAGAGGCGGTAAGTTGGGAGTCAAAGGCGGCCGTCCCAGCAGCCCGTCCAGCGCTTCCTCCACTAGATCATGCTCCACTTAGAAGCAAGTAATTGTCAGGTAACCTATTTTTCGGGGGCTAATTTCAGCATATGAGGGCTTTGTCTCCTCTGTATATTTCTTTACCTGAAAAATGCATTAGCTTATGGAGCAGGAAAGAAGGATTTTAATCATGTGCCCAAGCTCATCTGGGGGCCAAAGGTCCAAGCGAGAGAGAGCAGAGGATGGGGGACCCTCCCCCCAGCCCCAGGCCCCACCTGAATGGAGTCCCTTTAGCACACAGATGAAACGTGGAAGGGAAAATGCGTATATAGGTGGAATCACGAGGCTTGTGGCCTTGGGTTTCCTGAAAATATGGATCTGAAATGGCTTTCTCATTAGGAATCTGTTGACCAAGTGCCATGAGGGAGGGCTCAGCCTGGGAGAGGTAGTCAGATGCTCAGCAGTGGTGCAGAGGCCGTGGAGCGGCAGCTGGGGTTTGCAGATGGGTGGATAGTGCATAAGACTTTGTCATCCCGGCCTGGAGTTCAACCCTGGCTGTAGGATGGCAAAGCCAGGCAGTGAGGAAGGGATGAGATTCAGATGCCCGAGCGGGGAGTTCGTTGGAATAATTCTCCAGCAGTTCTGCCGACACACTCTGGACCGTCCGGAGCTCTCCTCACCCCAAGCCCTGCAGCTCTCCTGGGCTTCCTTAGAATGGGCGGGAGAGGAGGCGAGCTGCCGGCGGAGCTCTGCCGTGCATGTTACCAAGGAGCGGGTCCCCAAAGGCCAGTGTGCAGAGCCTCCACCGAGTCCCACGTGTCAGGGTGGCCGTGGCTCGGCGTCTCACCGATGGCTCAGCAGATGGATGCAAACCCAGGCACCTGGGGAGAGCATGTGGCTCCTTCTCTGAGGGTAAGCACATCTGGGCATGCCTGCCCAGGCATCTCCTCCGCCCCTCGCGTGTCCACAATGGGGAGAGGAAGCAGTAGGAATCCTAGGCCCTGTTCACTTATCCTGAAACTGCAGGGCCCAGACTGATCCCAGCTATATTGGGCAGGCCCTGCGGGGACGTAATAATATGTGTTTAGCGCTGTTGCAGGGAACTGCCACCGTTATAGCCTAGCCGTCTGACGCAGTCTCCTCCCCCTTCCCTTCCATCCCTCCCCTTCATTCTCTCCCTTCTTCCCCTCCCCACCCCCCTTCTTTGTCTCTTTTCTTCTCACTCAGCCTCTGCTGAATCCTGCATTGACATCAGCACTTCCAAAAACAACAACAAAGGAAAGTAGGTCACTGGCAGTTCCAGGTCCGAGCTGGGCCCTGGTGCCCGCTGAGTCAGGGGGTGCGGCCCCTCTCACGGAGAGCAGAGGGATGCCCCAAACTCTGTGCCCACTGCCTTGTAAGTGGAGCTTGGTTCCCACCCCCGCTCCATATTCTTAGGGGGAAGAGTAGGTATAGGCACGTATACCGTGTGTTTGCACGCTGGCTTTGCACAAGGCAAAGGGGGGGTTCCTGCACCAAGAGCAACGCTCCATACACTTGCTCTGGTCCTGTTACAGTGCTGGGGTTCAGGGACCTGGGGTGCACACACCCGGTCCTGTGAGTGGGAAGGCAGCCTGTGAATACACATATTTATTCACACACATGTACACAGGCCTACATCCTCTGCCCTATTCCTCAGGGGCTTCACACGTAATATTTCCTCTGCTCTCTGGGGTCATGGAACTCCCAGTTGTACTTGAAAGATTACCCAACACGCTAATTGGAACTCCTGCTATGATTAAAAAGAAATTTCAGATTAGAGCCACCATGCCATAGAGCTCAGGAAGAAAACAGCTCTTTATAAGTGCAGCTGGAGCAGACTTTAGAGTGTGGTTTTTTTGTTCTTCTAACTTTGAAAACAATTGCATCTTGCTGGTGTTTTGCCCATGATGAGTCAAGTACAAAAAGCCACCCGGTAGGGCCCAAATCATAAAGAGAGGGTCACTTACAAGGAGATAAAGTTGCAGCTTCCCCCCAACCCCGTCCCCCTTTTAATACAATAGCCGTAATGGAGTTCTCTCTGTGAGCCCAGATCCTTCCTCCGCCGGCACCTCGGGCGTCCTGACTTGGCAGCCGATGGTGAGCAGGAGCACATTTCAATCAAGCTGCCTGAAACGATTAGCTCTGGAGGTCCCCAGGGGTGGCTGGGGGGAGATTTAAGCTGCGGTCAGTCCCCGGCAGGCACAGCCATGAGGGCAGTGCTTCTGAATGATTTTACTTGCAGGGCTGAGCTCATCACATTGATACTTTTAGATCTCATTAGCTTGGGGAGAGCAGGAACACACTGTACCAGGTCCCCTGGGCTCTTTACCTTTTCAAGCAGCTCTTCTAGTTTCAAGAGAAAAAGTCCTCCCCACTCCTTTCTACCC
The DNA here is from genome assembly GCF_949752795.1 of Hyperoodon ampullatus. NCBI lineage: Eukaryota > Metazoa > Chordata > Mammalia > Artiodactyla > Ziphiidae > Hyperoodon > Hyperoodon ampullatus. Next base: position 43,108,254 of record NC_136932.1, on the reverse strand, counting down.
CACCATCAGCCCCAAGTCCCCAGCCCCGTTACAATTTTTAAATTTTCATGTTGAACCCAAACCCTCCTCAAAGGGAACCATTTGACTCTACGTAAATAAAGTATCTCCTTAATATCAGCTTCATTAAAAGACCCAAGAAAAGAACATCAATGTTTGCTGATGGAAGATTATAATTGTCTTTAAGGGTAAATGACTAATTATTGCAGATAATTGTCTGCAAATAACGGAGAGGCACGTAGTAAAGAGGGAGAAGTATGCATGGAGGGGCTGCTGCAGGTTAGCAGGTAAGCAGACCTCTTGGCGTGAATGGGATGGGGTTGAGGCCAGGAGAGTGGAAGGCCAGGACTTCACTGTCTGACCCCTTCACAACCGCCATTCCCAGAGTCTTGTCATTCCCCAGAGCAGGAAAATTCCAGAAGGAATTTGGAGGGCCTCCCTGGGGTAGCCAACTAGAGACACTGAGAAACAACAGCTACCATGCACTAGTACCATCAGTTCATAAAAGGAGGGTCTTCTTAGGACACCCCTCGCCATCTTTCAACCAAAACCAGGGACTCGATTTCAGAAGAAAGGATTATCTTTAGACTGAATAAATTTAGCTTAATGAAAAGCTCGCTACATTAATGTTTAATCACAAATCAGTAAAATCACAATCACAGGCTTCCTTTGTCTTCAGCCCGCTCTTTCTGGGGAGCAGTTGCCGCAGCTTTTGGAACGAAGAAGAAGCAGACAGAGAACCTGGGTTTGAAAGGCTGTTGCCGTCTTCTTCCGGTAGTCTCTCAATCCTCCCCCACCCCACCCCATTTCCCTTGTGTGAAGTAGACGATTTAGTTAAAGACAATTTGGTCAAAATGACTATTTCCACCACCGCGTTGGCGGCATCTCCTGCCCCTGCTGCCCTGACAGCCAGGATGGTCATCTCGAAGGCAGAGCGCCACCTGTGGGCCAGGGTGGGGAGTGCAGCAAGGATCGCCTGAAGTTTAACTAGCCAGTCAAGACCCGCAGTTCTAAACATTTTTGAGGATCTAATGAAAACCTCTCTGTGGAAACCTGCACATTCCCAGAAGGCCTTGCATCGAATTCTGCACAGTTTATGGACACACTCCCTCATCCCCCAACCCTGCTTCAGAACCCTGAATCTTGACAAACGTTTCTCATCTTTCTCAGTGCAATGATAAATTTATACTTAAAATCCTAATGTTTCATTCAGAAACATCCAAGCAAAAGCGTGACCATTTATATCATTGTCCCTGTTGGAAACTTTATTTTTTCCTTAGCAAAGTTGTTTAAATATAAGAAAACTCTACCTAAATAGGTAAAGTAAGTAGCATGAACTGAAAATAAATTTAGAATTGAAAAGGCAAAATAACCTGAAGTTATGCAAGATGTTACCGCTGGGGAAAACTGAATGAAGTCCATACAGGACCTCCCTGTACCCTTTTTTGGAGGGGTGGGGAGTGGGAAACTTCCTGTGAATCTATATTATTTCCAAATAAAAAGTTTTCTAAAAATGGAAAAAATTTTCACTAAGATAAAAAGTTATAATATCACCTAGGATAAATTATTACATGAGCTAGTGATTGCCTGTTCACTTTTTAGCCAATTTGCTATTAGGCCATTTAAAATTGGAACCAAAATTTTAAAATTCATGAAAATATTCTAAACAAGCAAAGCAGGCATATTTGATTGAAAATTATGATGATGATTTTAAGTTAATTTCCCAAATGAACAAAAACAATGAAAAAAAATACAAATTTCCAGAACAGTCCCAAAGTCCACGAAAAGCTCTGAGGTGAGACCAAAAATCAATTATCAGAAATGTTGAGGGACTTCCCTGGTGGTCCAATGGGTAAGAATCCGAGCTCCCAAAAGCAGGGGGCCCGGGTTCGATCCCTGGTTGGGGAACTAGATCCTGCATGCCACAACTGAGAGTCTACCTGCTGCAACTAAAATATCCCTCATGCCGAAACGAAGATCTTGCGTACCACAACTAAGACCTGATGCAGCCAAGATAAATAAATATTTTTTTTAAATGCTGAAAGCTCAAAACGTTATAAAAAAAGCAGCCACTTAAGGGGGGCAGCTAAGAAGGTACCTGTTTTATGTTTGTACATAGGGACCTCCACGTGGTTCTTGCATGTCTGATTGTCAACTTTGAGTGGCCCTTACCCACGGTCTTCCTGTCACAAGGTGAGAGGTGCCCTGCAGGGGAAAGGACCATGGGGCTGGGTCTTCTTTCTCTGCCCTTACTACTGGAGTCTACTGCACTATGTGGGATCCTTCTAGAAACGGGGACCCAGCTACAGCTGTCAAGAAACTGGAGAAACTCCCCTGCCAGCATGGGCGTTCTCTGTTACTGCACCCCTGTACTTGGGAGGGGTCTGCCGGCTCCTTCAGTCACTGGCCATCCCAGTGACCTAGTTAGGGAAAGTTCAAGGGGTCAGGAATGCAGAGAGAACCTCTAGGGAAAGTTTCTGCCTTTTGATTGATTCTGCAAATCAATTCTTCTGAGGATGAAATTCCTGGAGGTGGGAGGGAAGAGTCGAGCCCCCCAGGGTGGTTCCACTCTTAGACTTGGGTCATGTGGGATGGGGGTCAGGGCTGTGCTGGGGAAGAGCCCCAGTCTTGGGCTCAAAAGCATGGGGTTGAATTACCAGGAGGCCCATTTTTTTTTCATCTGTAAAATGGGAATTGTGATCAAATCTTGGAGGTGACACTTCCCAGTTAACTATGAGGTCGTGTCCATGAGGGGGCTTAAAAAACCTCATGCCACCCAGTTCTAAGTTGCTTTTTTTTTTTTTTTTAATTTATTAAAAAAAATTTTTGGCCACACGGCATGTGGGATCTTAGTTCTCCAGCCAGGGATCGAACCCATGCCCCCTGTATTGGAAATGCAGTCTTAACTGGACCACCAGGGAAGTTCTTAAGTTTCTTTTTCATTTTCATTCATCCCTGGTCTTAGGAGAGAAAACGGATGAGGAGGAAAGATTCCCAAGAAGACAGGGCTACGGCCTTGCTGGAGCCGGTCTCAGGGGCTGCAGTGGGTCAGCAGCTCTGAGAGATGAAGCTGTCCCTGAGGGAGAAGGCTGAGGGGGCGTGGGCCAGAGGAGGCCACTTCTGACGGTGGCCAGGGGCTGCTGGGGAGGCCGAGGCCAGCTCTGGGCCCAGTGTGCGGTCACTGGGGGAGGAGAGAGGGGCTAGTAAGGCAGCACGAGTGATGGGAGGGAGCACTTCCCCAGCGTGCGTCACCGGCGAGGCCGGGAGGGACGTTCCTCTGGTCTGCGGGAAGGTGGAGGGGGGTGGGGAAGGGCCGCTGCAGGACAGGTCCAGCTGCTTAGGGGACAGCTTGGAGGCGTGGAGTTCACTGCAGCTGCTCCTACAGCAACCTCCACCCAGAATACCCAGTCTCCGCCTTGCCTGCCTCTGTGGGCACAGAGCTGAGAGCAAAGTGGGGCCCCCCAGGGTGGTGTGAGCCTCCTTCCTGATGACCACGTGTCACGGCCGGCGGAGACACAGGCGAGGAGGTGAGCCTGGGGTAGCGTCTGGAAAGGAGGCTGGCGTGGGAATTCAGAAGAGCCTGTACCTTAGACTTGCGAAGTGCCAGACACTCAGTGGCACTTTAAATGCCACAGATAAAACAGTGAGAGACTTTCCGGGCGGCAGGTGAGACGAGGGGTCAGGGACCTCGGGGCCTCTGAGGCTTTTTCCTGACGCCGGGAAAAAGAATAAAAACACCTTGGAGACCTCTGTGAGCCTGAGCGTGTGGGGAGAATGCCAATGCGGAGAGGAACCTGCCACATGCCCAAGGGCACAGAGTCCAGGGGTTTAAGGGCTCGGGGCCCCTGGAGCCTCCACAGCGCTGGTAGGCAGACAAACCCCTTCAGGGTCAAGGCTCAGTGGGAAACACCGCTGCCCAGGGCTCAGACCAGATTCTGCCCCTCATCACAGGCCTGCTGGTCCCTGAAGGCCCTGCAGGTCCCTGCTGGTCACCAGTGTGTGGGGAGGCGGGGGACTCACCCCACCCTCTATTCTCCCTGGCCGGGGGTGGGGCGTTTGCGTGACAGACCCCTCCTCCCAGCTCTTGACCACCCCCCTCGTAATGAAATAAAGGGGGCTGCTCTTGGCCGGAAGGTAAGTTCCCCGTCGATGGGCTGTCACCTGTCCAGGGCCATGCACGTGGTGGGTGTCAAGTCTGGGGACAGCGTGAATGTCCCATGCTCGGTTGCATGAGGGACAGTGACAGTACATGGTGCCTGAATGACGTGTGAGTGCAAAATGGTTTTTTCCTTATCACACCCTCCTGTCTGTCTGTCTGTCTGAATCTTTCCCTGTCTCTTGACTCTCTGGCTATGTGACTGCCTCGTAGGGTTGTGCTTTCTCTCTGCAAGTGACACTGTATGTGTGCGCCCTTTGGGGTCTTGCTCAGACTCCACCAGTCCACACCTGACCCCGTCCCCCACCACGGTTCCCTCTGTGGGTTTGTCCTGCTGGCCCGCGTCCCTGAAAATGTCTTATATGCTGGTCGTCCCTTGCATCTCTCTCTGGCTGGAGCAGTGCGTGGCCGCCTGGATGCTGCCACATCTCAATCTCCGGTCAGCAGCTGCCACTTGGAGGGCATCATTATCTTGCCCGTGACCGTCCCTGAAGCTGGGGGGTTGGGTGATATGGAGCCGGTTGCCTCGGAGGCCTCCCACCTGTTTAGGTCCTGAGCACTTGCGGTTCCTTCTTCCTTAGAGTCTGTCTCCTGGGAAATGGTACTTACAGAGATTGAAGAGTTTAATACATCTCTCGCTTCCTCTCTCTTCTGAGAGGAAGCAGCAGAAGCTGTGGTTGGCAGGGGCTCCCAGAGATGCCTGGCTGAAGGAGGTGGAGGTGGCATGGAGCCTCAGCCAGTTTGGAAAGCACTGTGACCCAAGCCCGTTCTGCAGCAGCAGTGTCAAATTCTGCCATTCAGACATGCCATTAGTGTGCACGCTGCCACATAGGAATCGGTGACACAAAAGGCACAGCCTTCCCTACCCCCGTGGTGCTTGGAAACGAAGAGCTCTAATGAGCGATCAGAGCTGAAAGCAGAGAGATGGAGGGCAGGCCACATCCGTGCAGGCTGGGGCACACCTTGGAGGAGGCTGACCCACTTCTTATGGAGGGAAGGGGCCTTGTGGGTCAGCTCACTGAAATACCACTGAAATTAGCCACTGCTGCCCGCGCGTGTCCCCTTTGTCCTCACCCCTCCCGCATTGCTCTTGGAGCAGCACGGCCTGTCAACACAGCCTCATGGCTACTCTCTGCTTCTAGTTCTCCCTTGGGGCATCCTCAGTTCCTTCACCCAGTGGACTTTTTTTTTTCTTTTTTGCGGTACGCGGGCCTCTCACTGCTGTGGCCTCTCCCATTGCAGAGCACAGGCTCCGGATGTGCAGGCTCAGCCGCCATGACTCACGGGCCCAGCCGCTCCGCGGCATGTGGGATCCTCCCGGACCCGGGGCACGAACCCGCGTCCCCTGCGTTGGCAGGCAGACTCTCAACCACTGCGCCAACAGGGAAGCCCCCAGTGGACTTTTTAGGACCATAATCCACCCTGATTCCAGCAGTCCTCTTAAAAGAGATAGGCAAGGACAGCCTGAGCGCGAGCACAGGTGGGCATGTCTCACTCTGAGCCTCCCTTTCTTCCTGGCTTTTTGGCTGTGCTGTGAGTTAGTTAGCCAACAATAGATGTTTACGTATATTTTTTTTAGAGCTTGTATTTATTAACAGCCTGCAAAGGGGGACAGTGGGAGATTTATACTGAAAGCACAGTGAGTTAAAAGGGACAATTAGAGGAGCAGAAAGAGATAGCAAGTGGAGAGCTGTAAAGGCTATTTTAACGCGCAAAGGTTCTTGAGAAATTTTCCAGGTAGACAGAAGGTAAAAGAAAATTGGCCCATTACAAGCTGATAGTGGGGAATTGGTGATATGGGATGGAATAATAGCTGATGGGCTAAACTCTTACTTAGGCCAGAGAGCCAGGCTGGGAGGAGGTGAGCCAGAATGCAACCACAGTTGGGTCAAGAGGCTGAACGGTAGATGTTGGCCAGGATCCCATCAAAAGGTACACTCACCCCTGATCCATATAAGAAGGTACACAAAGAAAGGCTGGCATCCTCCAGGTCAGTGTTGAGTAGGGCCCTGAGGAGCTGGATCCCAGAGGTGGGGTCCAGCCAGGGGCTAGTGGGGACAGTCTGGGTGGTGAAAATACAAGGGACGATTTGCTGGGAGCTGCCGAGACCCTGAGGCTCCCAGCTGGCTCCAGGGAGCCCTCCCAGCAAATCTGTTCTCTCTGACCCCCTGCCCTGCAGCTTGTCCTCCAGGAGAACTTCCTGGCTCCCCCAGCCCCCACAAACTTGCCAACAGGCCTTCTGGAGCCCCCATTTGCCATGGTGGCAGAGTGCTGAGTGATTAGTTAAGTGACAAGTAAACAGTTGCTAAATGGGATTCTTGGTTCCCTGGTAATGAACAGCCCCAGCAGGAGAGAAAAAAGGGAGATGCAGTCTGGGGGAGTTCTGATGGTCTGCCAGGGCGAGCACATGTGGAGATGCCCAAGGGGGTGTCTGGGCAGCCCCTTGGAAGCAAGGAGAAGGGTTGGGGTTGAGCCCTTCGTGGATGGGAAAGGAGGGAGTGTAGGAGACGAAACGGCTGTGGGATACTGTCCGTGCCTGGAAGCAGCAGGTGTCTGGGAATGGGACTCTGGCCCAGGCAGATTTCCAGGGAGCGCTCCAGCTTGCTGGCACAAGGGAAGGATCTGGCTGAGCAGAAGAGGCAAGTTTCAATGACGAAATCCACTGTTGGGGGACATTGGCAAGCATGCCACGGGTGGGGGCCACGTGCTCGGAGAGGGACTGGGGGTTCGGGGTAGGGAAGAGGACCCCAAGGCGGGGGGCTCACACCTCCACTTTTGGAGTAGGATCCAAGTCCCCAGGCAGGATTCCGCTTGCCAGGCTCACCTCCCACACATCCCAAAACAGCATTCCCAGTCCTCAGCTCACAGTTGTTTGCAGATACCCCAAACGTGGTGCCATTGCATGCCTCCAGCCCTCTGCCTGTAATACTCCCCACACTCTTCTCTGGCTGCCTCCTCATCCTCTGAGACCCTTCAGCATGTCACCTCCTCCTGGAAGCCCTCCCTGACTTCCCCCACCCTGGCCGAGTTTCTCATGGTAGTGTGGGGGTGTGCCAACAGAGACACCAATCCCACCCTGGTTTCACCAATCCCATACTTGCTTCCACATCTAGGCTCTGAGCTCCTTTCAGGAGAGCCACGTCTTCTCACTTTTAGGTTCCCAGAGCCTGGGCCAATGGCTGGCACATGTAGACCCTTGTTCAACACTTGTTGAATGAAGGGTAGGGAGCCAACCAAGCCCTGGGGCCTGGGGAGGAACTTGTAGAGAGAAACGCTGAGACCACTGGTGGTCACCCAGCCCCTCCTGAAGGCCACTTCCCCAGAGAGGAGGGCTGTGTGGCTGGAGGTGAGAGAGGAAGATGAGGAGACGGCTGCCTCTTGGGGCCTAGGGAAAGTGTTGAGCAAAGATGGCAAAGGGGCCGACCCCACCACAAACAGAGGGGTGGGGGATGGCCTCAGCCTCTGGGAGGAGGATAGGGCTCCCGAGGCAGGAACCCACACCTCCCTGCCCTGAACCACCTAGGAGGGATGCTGGGTCTGGTGAGTTGAAAGGCCTTAGCTTAACTCCCGACCTGTGAACTTGCTCTGATGTTTCAGACAATGCTGTCATTGTGCCTGTGTAGCATATAAGCTGCTGAGTGACAAGTGATATCATCCACAATAGAGCTGCTTTTATTCCCTCTACCTCTTAGAGGAGCAAGCTGCTAAAATACACCTGGCGTCTGGGCCCTTCTGCCTTGCCTCTAGTAACAGTCGGCAACCAGAGACTGTGCTGCGCTTGACAGAAGCGGACCATTTATCAAACATTAGCATTTCTCGTACTGACATTTCACTTCCATACTACAGGTCTTTCTAAGTCTTTTTTTTTTTTAATTTAATAAAGTGCTTGGACTCTTGATTTTCCTGCTGAGGGCTGTGCTGTCTAAAGTTGGAAATGAAATCAACAACATAACAACATCCTCGGGTTGTAAAGGGACAGCTAGGCCCTGGCACCGGCCTGGGTAAGAGCAGGCAGACCACTGGGGTCAAACGCAGACCAAAGACAATTTGTTCTGCCGTCACCGGACTCCCTTTAGTGTACATTTCCAGCCTTGTACTGAGGAGGCTTTGTCCAGGCCTGGAAACACAGCCTCTTTCCTCTACCTGGGGAACTCTCTCCTGTCTCCAAAGCCAGAGAGGCGGGCGCAGCCTCCAGACCCCATCCACGTCCACTGCTACATGGGTCGGGCCCCAGCTTCCTGGAATCCCCTCTGGGCCCTAGGAACCGGCAGGTCCCTTCCGGCCGCCCCCGAGCCCCCTTAAGAATCAATAGCTCAGCTGCTGCTGTGAAGCTCTTGGGAACAGGCCGGGAATGATCCAGGGCCAGACTGCTCCGGAGACAGCCACAGAGATGGTGCCGACCCAGCGTAGCCAGAGCGTGGGGAGTGAGTCATGTCCTGTGCCGGTGAAGGAAGAACCATGGAACGGAGAATGTGTGTGTGTGTGTGTGTGTGTGTTCGTGCACACACACGTGTCCCAGTGAGTCATTGTGCCCCTGCTCCAAACAGCTCCTCCCACCAACACACGTGCTTGTGTCCTCAGAGCTGCACCCAGCCAGGCTCGCCCACCCCATAAAAGCCCAGGATCTGCCACACCTTCAGGAATTCGGGGCTGGGAAATGAGAAACAGGGTTCTTGTCCAAGAGAATTTTTTTTATTATTATTTTTCTCTCTTAATTGGATTCAGTGTTTCTTGCTCCTGACACACATCCTCTCTGGTGGGGAATTGGGGTTTGTGCAAAGCCAAAAAAGATTGTGCCCGCACGGACACCAGCCGGCAGCATGGCTGACCTTGACTTGAGCTCCTCTCCCCTGTCTGAGCTTGCATGCTCCATTCTCTGCACGTCCCTACTCCTGACCCCTGAGTCTGGCCAGCCCCTGACCTCTGCCCGTCCCCGGGGCAACTTCAGAGGGTCCAGGAGGGATGGGGCCTCTGTAATGCAGAAGTGCCTGAGATGGTTCTTGAAATGCCCTCTTTGTTCCCCTTCTGCTAAGGCCACCTGATGCTTTCCCTCCTGCCGCCCTACACAGGACCCTTGCTGGGATGCCCATCAAAGAGCCTCAAGGAAAAATTCAGCAGCTGAGCCGCGCTGGAGGCCTGGGCTCATGCCCAGAGCATCCCTGGCCCGTCCAGACTGTGGCTGGCAACACTGCCCAGCCTGTCGGACTAACACTGTGGATACTGCCTCGCCCGCCGGCCTAAGAAACCCAAAGCCCCTTCCTTCCCATTCTCCTTCCAGCCCATCCCCAGGGCCTAGCCCCCCAACGTCCAACAAGCTGCTTCTGGCTTCTCACCCTGATGCCAACAGCTGCTATGTTGGGAGGGATTGGGTGCTCCGGGGTGGCAGACAGGCTTGTGCTGCATATAACAGACATGGTGATGCTCCAAGTATCTAAGAACATTGGTCCCCTGAAGTGATTCTTGCTGCCTCCCCTTCTCCCTGACCACACCCCCCCACCCACTGCCCCTTTGCCCCAGGCCCGGCAAGCCCAGGTTACATGGGGACTACTGTTGCCAGGTTGGGATTCTAGACAAAAATCCTAGAACTCCTTTCTTGCTAGAAATCACCAATACAATCCTTAGTTCAGCAGATATAGTTTTCCGTATAGTTTATAAACATGATGAGACATACAGTTTGGTAAGGGAGTCGAGCGAGGGCCTGTGCATTTGTGTGTATATATATACGTACAGGGTGTGTGTGTGTGTGTGTGTATATATGTATGTGTGTGTGTGTGTGTGTGTGTATATATATATATATATATATATATATACACACACAAAGTGGACATAGTTATAAAACTGCACCTCCTGTGAGAACCTCATTGCACACGATGAAGTTCTAAATTTCAGCCTCTGATGATCTTTCCTTTGGTAATTGGTTCTTGGAGCCCAGCAGCTGGGCCTGGGTCTGCCAGGGTTGCCTGAGACATCAGGAATGAGAGGCGTTACCCCCAAGGGAGGGACTGAAGGTGGCACATGTTTAGATTCAGGGCAGGGTGACTAAAAGTGGCCTCAGGCAAGAGCCAAAATGCCACCTGCTCGTGTGCTCCCAGATAGCTGGTGGACCCAGCTTCTTTGGTGACCCTTGTCTGTTCTCTGAGTCCTGCTTCCTCCGGAAGTGGCGGGAGCCCTTCAGGCCTCTCCAAATGACCAGGATTCCACAGAACCCAGCTCCCGTGGGGCACTGTCCCATCGTTGCTAATGAAGGATTCGCTCTGCGGCTTTAACTGCCTTGCTGGGGGGATGCTGTCCATAGGTGCTCGGCCGGGGGCTGGCTGGGACAGCTGGGTGGGATAAACTAATCCCCTCCCGCTTGGGGCTGTACACTTTGTGTTTATAATCCACCGGGCAGGGCCCAGACAACAGCTGAAGCCTCTACCAGCCTTTGCCTGAAACCCAGCAGATCCTCCACTTGTAAAAATAGAAAAGAAATCCTGTTCCTTGGTGGACATGTGGCAGTGCTGGGTGCTGGTGCCCTGCATCCTCAGCGAAGAGTGACCACCAGCCCCAGTATCCAGGCCAGGAGCGAGGCCCTCAGGGAACTGCCCAAGGAGGCCTGCTGCACCCCGCTGGGGGCACGGATGGGGGTCCTGCGGGCACACTTGCCCTTCCTCTTGGGCCGTGCCGTGGGCATGATGTCAAAGCTGAACTTGTGCTGGTAGTCAGGGGCATAGTCCTGCAGCTCGTGGGCCTGCTTCCTGGTGCCCGCCTTCGAGACCTTGTTGCGATTCCTGTGGCTGGTGCAGTTCTTGCCCTGCTTCTTGTAGCCCGACCGAGAGCCGGGCAGATGGCCGTGCGGGTGGTCCTTGTCCCTGGCGGGGCCACGGGGTGGGTGGTGTTCCTTGCGGGCGGCCCTGTCAGTGGTGGTGAGCGTGTGCGACTTGATCTGGTGCGGGGATGCCGGCCCCGTGCAGTTCCGGAAGTCCTCGGCCCTCAGCAGCTTCAGGTCCTGGCCATGCAGAGGCTCGGGGGACACACAAGGGACAGCGGAGCTGGAGCCACGGAACCTTTGCAGCCATTCCCACAGGGAGCGCGCCCGGCAGCCACAGTCCCAGGCGTTCCCGTTGAGGCGGAGGAACTCCAGGGCCCCCAGGGGTTCCAGGCAGTCGCCCGGCAGCTCAGAGAGACTGTTGTTGAAGAGGAAGAGGGTGGTCAGCCTGCGGAGGTCGTGGAAAGCCTTGTGATGGACCCACTGCAGCTGGTTCTCGTGCAGCAGCAGCCGGTCCAGGTTCACCAGGCCCCGGAAGGTGTCCTGGCCTAGGCTCCACAGCTTGTTGCCGTGGAGAAACAGGTGGCTGAGGTTGACCAGGTCCACAAAGATGTCGTCCTGGAGGTACTCGATGTGGTTGTCCTGCAGGTAGAGGTACTGCAGGCTGTGCAGGCCGCCAAAGATGCCGGCCGGCAGGGCACTGAGCCCACACTTATAGAGGTAGAGGGCATGGAGCTTCACCAGGCCCTGGAAGGTCTCGGGCGCCAGCGTCCGCAGCTGCCGGTTGTCGCCGAGGTCCAGCTCCTCCAGGTGCACAAAGCCCTGGAAGGTGTTGGGGTCGATGAAGGTGATGTTGTTGGAGTAGATCCACAGGGTGACCATGGAGGGGCTGAAGTGGCCCTGCTGGAGGAGGGTGATGCGGTTGTTCTGCAGGAAGACGCGCTCGCTGTCCTCCGGGATGCCCTCGGGGATGGCGGCGAAGTTGTGCGCCTGGCAGCTGACCGTCATGGGTGCGGGGTAGCACACGCAGTCCCGCGGGCAGCCGCCACCCAGGGGCAGCTCCCCGGCCAGCAGCAGCAGCAGCAGTTCCACACAGCACCCTGGCGGGGAGAGAGAGCACAGCCAGGTCAGGGGCTGCCCGGGAGGTGGGAGACACTCTGGGTGCCGGGCTCGATGGGCACGTGACCCTCCTAGGCCGCTGGGGCTCTGTCCTCGTCTTTGCTGCGCTCAGTGGTCTGGGGTCATAGCCCCACGAGGTCCTGGCTCTTGATGGCTCCCCATGCCCTTACTGGGGGTTCTATCCCAGCCTGGGCTATGAGATGGGTTGGGGTAGAGACTCTGATCCCCCCACACCCGGCATACTTCCTTGGCCCCACCCAGCAAACCCCTAGCCCCGCCCATAGCTTCTGAGCCCCGCCCCCTTAGGCTCTGTCAGCCCTGGTAGGATTGGGGTCACAACCCATGAACACAGCAGCTAGCTTCGGGTTCCTGTCCAAGCTCTGCCACTTACTTGCTTTGATCTGCCTGAACAGATAGTGGTGCAAAGTCCTGTTCTAACAAAGTAGATATCTCATATGGACTCCTGAAGAGTCTTTTTATTTAAATTATTCCCAATAACAAAGCATGCATGCATGACACCAAAGTTTATCTTGAAAGATTTCTCATTTACAGTACCTTCCAGGTCCTCATGTATGCACCACCCCCTGTGCCTCAGTTTCTTCATTTCTAAATAGTAATAGTTGTCCCTCACAAAGGACGTGTGTGTGTGTGTGTGTGTGTGTGTGTGTGTGTGTGTGTGTGATGGACTGGGGGAGGCACCAGGGCTGATGGTTCTGGGGTCCAAGGAGCAGCCAGAATGAGGCTGCCCCCAACTGGGGTCTGCCTTCCGGCCCCTCCCCTCTCGCTGGAGATCCCAGGCTGTAGCTGCAAATCAGGCCCTGCCTAGCGATTGTCCCGAGCATTTCCTCTGTAGCTTCCCTCTAATTGGGCATTAATTAAGCATTTGTTAATAGATCCTTAAAATAATTTATTTTCAATGTGTCCAGCCCATGGTCGGATAATAGCCCTGTGCTCATTATCGGAGCAGCCTCGTTATGGATGATCATCATTACCTGCCTTTTTCCAGGGTCGCAGCTGCCCCAGGCAGCCTGGCAGGTATGCCAGTGTTGGGGGGACGGGCTCCAGGCCTGTACACCCCCACCCTGCAGGGCCGGGCAGCCATCTCGTCTCTGCCTGGGTTGGCCTCCCGATCCTTCCCTTCTAGCTTGGCCAGCCAGGCCTCTGGGGAGAGCCGAGGGCCTGAGGCAGTTCGGCCGATTTCTTCCTGCTGCCAGCTGTGCCCGGAGCATGTTGAACGAGAGAACCAGCCCTCCTGGCCACTCTCGGGCCAGCCCCGCTCCCAGCCTCAGGCCGGCCGCCACCCCAGCCGTCTGCCTGGGCTCAGGTGGGCCTCACCACGACTGCCACTCCCTCTTTCCCCACGGAAGCAGTGTCATAAAAAAGTGACAGCTCCCAGCTGTTGGGAGTTATGGGTTCCCAGAGAGTAACAGCGGCTTCCCGTCCCCCTGTAATCACCCGGCTTTGACCGAACGTTTCCAACACATAAAAATCATCGCACGTGATTCGGTTTTTGCGTAATTGTGTTTGGTTGCGATTTCAGAGCAGTTATGACCTGGGCAGTGGTGGCGGTGACAGAGCAGCTGTGAGGTCCCTTTCTGGGCTGGGCCACGATCTGTGTGGCCCCTGCCCTGCTTCAGTCACTGAAACCATCGGACAGTCTGCAGGTCAGGCCCCGGGCGGGGGCCTCCTCAGCCTCAGTTTCCCCCTGTGTAACAAGAGTCGGAGATGGTGGCTATGCCAGCGCTCCCCGCGTGGAGTATGACCTCCAGTCCGCCACTGCTCTCCTAGGTCTGGCCAGGGGGCCCTGGGCCCACAGGAGGAGACAGGACAGTGGGGACCCTCTAGGAACCTGGGCCCCAAACCCCAGCTGACTCTTGGGGAGCCTGCCCACTGCCTTGAGCCTCCAACACCCAGGCTGGGAGGCGGGCCCAGCGCACTGCAGCTGCCCGTTCCGAGCCTGCGCCTCCCTGTCCGCTAGCTCAGCTCAGCTCCTCGGCCCTGCCCAGGCTGCCCCCAGCGAGGTGCCCCCACCCTGCCACTCTGGGGGACCCCAGGGTGCCCCTCCAACTCAAGGGTGTTCAGGGTGCTCCCTGTGCTGAAGGGGACAGGGCTGGGGCCATTCATGGGAACCACAGGGCCACAGCAGACCCCACCCCCTGGGGTCCTGCAAAGACAAGGCATTCCCTTCCCTTAAGTCAGGCAGGGAGAGCCGCTCACGTGGCAGGCTCAGCGCTAATACCGCCGACACCTGTGCGGCTTAGAGAGTTTACAAAGCGCTTCTGCTCTCACCCCTCTGATCCGCAGAACTACCCTGCCTGGTGGGGGCTGCGGGACTTTTCCTGCCCCCTGGCCTGGGGTGGGGCAGGCAGCCCATCTGCCTGCTGCTGTGGCTCCTCTCTGTAAGGCCCTGGGGGGGATTCTCTGAAACGTCCCGAGAGAGGCGGGGTGGGGGTGGGGGGGCTCCACAAAGAGCCACACCCCTCCCTCAAGCAGGTGCCCCCAGGGGTGCTGGGGCACAGGGGAAAACAGGCGAAGACCATGGTTTGGGTAAAAGCGCCAACTGTACAAAAATCTAGGCGTGGGCTTAGCAGCTGGCGTATGAACACACTTTGGCAGGTGGGAGGGGTCAGATATCGGGGGCGGGGCTGGGTGGTGTAAAGGTGGCACCCAGGACGGGAGCCACTGTGCTGTTGTTCCTCTGAGAGGGGCCCTGGAGAAGGCAGGGACCCCAGCCGATGCTTAGAGCTGCTCTCCATCCTCCAGCACCGCCCAGATGCCAGGGGACCTGGGCCAGGGGAACCGCCCTTGCAGGTACCCCTGCCCCCTCCCACTGGGCACTGGTGTGGGTCTCACCTGAGTCTGCTTCTCCACTCTGGAAGCTGGTCTCATCTTCAAGGCCAGCCCTGGACCAGCTCTCCCAGCCAATCCCACCTGCCTCTGGCACCCCTGCCTGAGCCAGCGGGTGCTCTGGCCATGGATCATCACCCTGCCCGTTTCTTCCCAGGCAGGCTGTGCACTGCATCGCCACGGCTCCTCTTGTGCCCCCTGTGCCCCCTCTGTGTTGCCCATGGGAGCCCCGACCTGCTGATTGCTGGTTAATGTACTAACAATGACATCGGTGCCTTTGCTGTGCATTTTAAGATTGCAAGTTAGCAGGAATAAAAGTCTCCATGGAGGAGCCTTGCACTTCCTCTCATCAGCCTCCTTGCCCCCTTCTGGGGGCGCAAGGGGGCTGCTCTGCCTGACGGGGCTGAAGAAAGCAAGGCGGGGACTCAAACTCCGGACGTCTCAGGTTCTCCTCCGCCGCCCCCTCCTCCCCCTGCTCCCCCCACTCCTCCGGGGGCATCCACCTGTCTGCTCAGCGGCTCCCAGACCTCCTGGCCTCCCACACATGAGCTCACACACATCTCTGCAGCCTCATTCATTCCCTCCTCCGTTCAACACTTGCTGCCAGAGTCCTGGAGTATCCTGAGTGCAGGGGTTGGGGGGGCCTGGGATGAACTTGGCAGGTCCTCGTGGACTAGCCGATGGGGGTCTCAATACCAGGCAGTCCAGCAGGGGCCAGGCCCAGAGCAGGCATCTAGGTGTGTGCATGGGGAAGGCACCTGCTGCCTTGTGCCACCTCCTCCACAGAGTCCTCTTGCTCCCCTGCCAGCACAAAAGATGTGCAGGAAAAGAGAGCGGGTACTGTTTTCATGTCCTCCTTCCTACAAACCCCCAAGCCCCTCACCTGCTGAGCAGGGACCTGTGGGGCCGGGGTGAGTAGCCTGTCATGGGCGGGCCCCACACCCAGTCCACTCAGTAGCCCATTCATAAGATAGGGGCTGGACCTGGTGGGATGTGTGGAAAGGGCATTCCAGGCAGAGGGCACAGCATGTGCAAAGGTACTGAGGCGGGGAAGCAGGTGGCAGGCCCTCTCTCAGCCTCTAAGTAACCAGAGCTCCCTAAGATGCTGTAACTACAGCTCGGCTGGGTGAGGGGCACCCGGGGCTGGGGAGGCCAGACAGCTCCCTACTGGGACCAGCACTGACAGGGCCCCTGCTCCTGTCCTAGGCCAGATGGCCAGCGTGGCAGGGGTCCTGTAGCTTCCCCGCCCCCGGAAGCAGGAAGGGAGCTAACCAAACAGGACCCAGCCCTGAGTACCAGGTTCTGTACATGGGATCCTCATGACACCCCACGGGTGCCGCACCATTTCACAGAGGAGGAAATGAGTCACAGAGGGGAGTGGCCGACCAAGGCCACACAGCTGGTGAGCAGGGCAGGTGGGGCAGCCTCATCTGAGGGCTGGTCAGTCCTCCCCGGCCTGAAGGTCTTGGGCCTCACCCTGACCTGAGTCTGGTGCCTGCCCTTCCCTACGCCTGTGCAGGGACAGCCCGATGGGTTGGCATCCCCAGGAGCCCCCAGGCAGCTCCGTGGGGCTCTCTGAGGCTTGGAGACTGGTCAGCCATGTGCTCAGTCCTTCTGCCTCGGCAGCCTGCCCTCCCCCTGCCCTGGGCTCGGCTCCCGGCCCACCTGCTGCCCGAGCCTTGCCAGTTGCTCCTCTCTAAGCTAACGGGATGACTCTGCTGGCTGGATAACAGCCTCAGGCCAGGCCAGCTGTGCTCACAGAGCGACTGGCGCCTCAGGCCACTCAGCACTGTCTCTTTGCGCCACACCCAAGCACAGGCCACTTCCCGGAGACAAGGAAGCCAGCCAGGGCAGAGCTGGGCTTTCCTCCTCCTCTGGTCCTCTCAGTGCTAGGCGTGGCCTGCTCCAGCGTATGTGTGTGCTGTCCCCTCTTGCCCGGAGCACTTCCCAGGGTACCTGCAGGGCACCTCACCATTCAGGTACCTCCTCATGTCACCTTCTCAGTGAGGCCTTCCGCAGCAGCCTATTTTATTTTATTTTTATTATTATTTTTATTTTGGCCATGCCGCTCGGCTTGTGGGATCTTAGTTCCCTGATCAGGGATTGAACCCGCGTCCTCAGCAGTGGAAGCGTGGAGTCCTAACCACTGGACCGCCAGGGAATTTCCCCCAGCAGCCTATTTTAATTAAATGGCTCCTTCCTCGTTTTACTTTTCCCCATAATATTCATTCTCTCCTAATAAATTCACCTCATTTATTTATTTATCTTGTTTATTTTCTGTCTCCCTTCACTGAGTGGGCAGCTCCATGAGGACAATGATTTTGTCTGGTGTGTTCCCTGCTGTACCCCCAGGGCCTAGAACAGTGCCTGGCATACAGTAGGTGCTCAAGAAGAAAACCCTAGGCCCAGAGCCGGGCTCATAGTAGGTGCTCAATAAACATAATGGTTCTTATTAGTACAGAGGCCTCCGGGGTGACAGTAGAGACTCAACCTTGGCTCTCTCCCAAGGGACCCTTGGCCAGCAGAGAGGTGACAGGTGGTGAGGTGGGCTCTGGGAGGGAAGATACACACCAGGCCTGCCTGGGGCCTGGGGCAGGTGACCAGAGCAGGTTTGCCTAAGACTCGGGGGGTTCCCAGGACACAAGATTCTTAGTGCCAATATCTGAAAGTCCCAAACAAGTGTTAGTCACCCTACCTGGGGACCAGGACTGTGCCCTAGCCCCCAAAAAACTTCTGGCCACAGGATGGAGAGGGAATAAACAGGCAGGCATGAAGCGTGAGTGTTCTCTAGACACCCACAGCTCAGGCCCTGTGCCTGCAGCCCGGGCCCTAGACAGAGCCTGTGTGTGTGTATGTGGATCTGTGCACATCTATCTACGTGTGTGTTTATCTATGTGTGTGTACATGGCCATGTGCACGTCTCTGAATACATGCATGTGCATATGTCAGCACACACTTGTGTCTGGAGACCATCAAGGGGGCTGGCCGCCCAACGCTTTCATCCTGAGCATCCCGAACTCCACCCTGGAGAGGCGTCAGGGCCCTCTTCCAAGGAGAGGCACATCCATCCTTGACATCCCCGTCTTGTCTCAGCGCCCACTCTGGCTTTGCCTATAGCTCCCCCGTCTCCTCCTGACACGCTGAATTATGTACCCACTCCAAGCCCCTCCAGCACACCAGGATCAGTCTCAGCCTGGGAAGTGGGCGGCCCCTTGTTGGAATAACCTTTCAGCTTTCATCCTCTGCGGCTGGTCCCCCGAGCAGGCCTGGCCAGGAACGTCGTGCTAATTGGGTTGCCGAGCTCTCAGGGGGCCTTGTTGGAGCAAACTTGGGCTCCCCTATCCTTTGCCTACCCGTATCTACCACCTCCTCGTTTCGGAGGTCCCTGCATGGGCAGGGGAGGTGGGGGGACACCAGAGCCCGGCACAGGCAGCTCTGTATCTATGAACTGCCTGGGCCTGGGACCAGCCTCAGTGGGAGCACATATCAGCTGGACAAGCTCAGGCAGGTCACTAAAGCTCCACAGCCTCAGTTTCTTAGTCTGGGAACTGGGAGTCAGAGCGTCTGCCTTCTTGGGTGTCGGCAGCACTCAGTGAGGCTGTGCCTTGAACCGGTACCAGGTTCAGCTGCAGGGGAGGTGCTTCCAAGGCTGATGATTGTGTTACAGCTACTGCATCAAAGGGAGCTGCTGTAGCCCCTCCCCCGTGGACCCTGGCTTTCGCCCCACCCACCCTGGTGCTCCCAGACCCCAGAGGCTTGGCAGAGGGACCTGATAGATCAGATACCGAGTCAGAGCTCAAGCTCAAGTACAAGCTCCCCGCCAGGCCTTGGCTGCCCCAGGGCTTAGCAGATGGGGATGGGGTCTTGACCCCTGAACTTGGCCCTCTCTCTCAGTCCATCCCCCACACCTGGAGCTGCCAGCTCTCTGCACAAAGCCCAGGGCATGTGAGCTCTACCTTCACCTCATGAAGCTCGCCTGGGGCTCATAATATGTGTCCACTGTTACTCAAATTTGCTTCTCAGTTTGGGGGCCCCGGAACCTGGGCTGTGGCAGCCCAGACTCCAAGGCTGAGGGTGAGGGCCTCTGAGAGTCAGACCTTCCCGGAGCTTTTGAGAAGGTTCTGGGCTCTGCTTCCTCCCTGTGGTACTAACTGTCCCTCCCCTCAAACCCCAGAAACCTGTGGGCCCACCTGCAACCAGACAGGCCCACTGACACCCAAGTGGTATCTACATTGTAATCAGTGGGGCTGGGAACCTCTGTGGGGGTGGGGCAGTCCTCAGGGGCAAGTGTCTATTGAGATGCCTGCTTAGGGAGTCCCTGAGGGGGGTGTGAGGGAGAGGGAGTGGTGGGCAGTGCTCTACCAGTCCCTGAAGGCTCTGGCATCGGGTGACACAAAACAGAAGACGGGACCCAGCCTTTGAGAAGCAGGTGAGGCATTCTCCACCAGGAGCCCTTGTTCCGGGTCCCCGGAACAGCTGCCCCTTCCACGCTGCCTGTGAAAGGCCTTCAGAGCTCACATCCAGGGTATCGATCATCCCCGTTCTGAATCTGTCCCCCAGTTCTTTCATTCATGTGAGAAACAGCTCCATGCTTGGTGCTGCAACAGTAAGGGACATGGCTCCTTCCCTCATGGAGCCTACATTCTAGGGGGAGACGATTTAAACGACCACACAAGCCCAAA
Organism: Hyperoodon ampullatus; assembly: GCF_949752795.1. NCBI lineage: Eukaryota > Metazoa > Chordata > Mammalia > Artiodactyla > Ziphiidae > Hyperoodon > Hyperoodon ampullatus. Next base: position 43,088,705 of record NC_136932.1, on the reverse strand, counting down.
CTGACACAGGGTGGTGGGCACTGGGGATGCAGGAGGGGGTTAAGAGTGAGATGAATGGAGGGCCTCTCTGAGCAGTGACACTTGAGTTGAAACCTAAAGATTAAGAAGGAGCTGAGGAACAGCTTTGCAGGCAGTGGGAACAGCAGGTGCAAAGGCCCTGGGGCAGGACTGACTGGGTGCGGATGAGGGAGAGGGGCATGAGATGTGGTCAGAAAGGCAGGAGGCAGGCCTTGCAGGGCTTTAAAAGCCTCAGTCAAGAGGCTGGATCTGGGAATTCCCTGGCGGTCCAGTGGTTAGGGCTCCACACTGCCACTGCAGGCGCCGGTTCGATCCCTGGTTGGAGAACTAAGATCCCGCATGCCATGTGGCACGGCCAAACAAACAAAAAAAAAGAGTTTGGACCTGATTCTGTGTCTGGCAGGAAGCCAACGAAGAGCCTGAATTAGGAGCAACTTGATCGGATTTGGGTGCACTGCTTTTGGAGCAAGGATTTGTGGGAGCAAGAAGGGAGGCAGGGAGGCGTATGGCTGTCATCCATGAGAGATGTGGGTGGTCCAGAAGGGGTAGGGGCCATGGAGACAGAGAGCAGTGGACAGACTGAGAAACATCTGAGATGTAGAATTGACAGGACATACAGATGGACCAGTGTGAGGGAGATGGGGTGGGTACAGAGGATGAGGGTACAGTAAGATGGGAGGAGCCTAGGGAAGCAGGTATAGGGGCCAACAAGAGCTCCGCTTAGGACGTACCAAGTCCTAAGCCTTATAGAGATGATTAGTTGGAAGCTGGATGTACAAAACTGGAGCCCCGAGGCGAGAAGAACACTTGGCACAGGGGTGGTATTTAAATCTGTGGGAATGGATGAGGTTGCTTCTGAGAGTCAAGAAAGAAGATAGAGGCGGGACTTCCCTGGGGGTCCAGTGGTTAAGACTCCACGCTTCCGATGCAGGGGGCCCAGGTTCAAGCCCTGGTAGAGGAAGTTCCATGTGACACGCGGCGCAGCCAAAAAAAAAAAAAAAAAGAGAGAGAGAGAGAAAGAGAGAAGATAGAGGACTGAGGCCTCTGGCAACACAGTGATTCTGAAGGCACGTAAAGGAGAAGGAACGGGCGACAAGGTCAGAGGAAAGCCGGGAAGCGTGGCTTGACCGAAGCCAAGAGCGTTTCCAGAAGGAAGGAGGAATCAGCTGTGATGAGAGTGGCTGAGAGTTTGTGAGGATTGAGGAGTGTCCAGGTGATTTGGCAACATGGAGGTAATCGGTGATGCTGGAAAGTTCATTTCTGGTAGAAAGGCGGGGGCAGGCTTGCTGGAGTGGGATGAAGAGTCAATGGGAGGCGAGGACGGGAGATAGCACTGTATCAGTCAGGACAGGCTAGGGCATGCCAATGGGACAAGGGACCCAGAGCCTCCACAGCTCACAACGACAAAGACTGGGTTCTCGCTAAGGCGGGGCAGCTGAGGCTCTGCTCAGGGACCCACATGGAGAGCTTATCCTCCACCCAGGACACTGCCGGTCTCGTGGCAGAGGGGACAGAGGACGTGGCCAGTGACTGGCTCTCGAGGCTTTCGTTTCCAGTGATGCACATCATTTCGGCTCATGCTTCACTGGTCAAAGTCACTCACAGGGCCCAGCCTGTCATCAGTGGGATAGGAAACAATACTCCTAGGGGCCTCAGGGAACAACGTCTGTGAGCACCCAGAGGCCACTCGCTGGGGGAAGCTTGGCTGTGAAGGGAGCAGAAAGACTGGGCAGGACCCGGAGGGGCGTGGGGTCCAGGGAGGTTGTTTGTTTTTTAAGGTGGAAGAAACTAGAATCTGTCTGCATGTTCCTGGGGATGATCCCAGGAGGAAAGCGAGAGAAAAACTGATGCATTAGGAGTGAGAGGGCCAAAGAGACAAAGATCCAGAGCTCCAGGGGAACATCTCCCGCGCTGTAACAGGACGGAATACGATATATGCAGAGGAGACAATGAGTTAGCCTCCGAGGGCTTCTATTCTCTCCAGGAGGTAAGTGGGGGTCATCAGCTGAGAGCGAAGGTAGGGAAGAGGGTGGGAGTTTGAGGAGGAAGAAGACAGAATGAAACAGGCTCTCTGTGTGGTAGGAAATCAAGCCACCCCGGTCACAGGAGAGGTCTGTGGAGACAATGAAACAGAAAGTGTTTGCACACCCACTGCCCCAGCCCCTGCCCGAGTTCTCCTTGCCTCTAGCTGGACAGTTGGGGCTGTCTGGCCCCTCCAATGAAGCCTGCTCACGTCACTCCCCTGCTGACAGTACATTAGCTCAGTAACTATTTACTCCAACTCTTTTCCTCTGGCCAGGCACCATGTCAGGAGGGCTCTGGGGACAAAAGACCCAGTTCCTGGCCTCCATGAGCTGACAGTCTCCCCAGATGCCTTCAGGATAGTATGTTGTGGACATCTGTCATTCCTTCCGGTCACCCAGCCACTAACCCCCCTTCCTGTACTTGGGAGATCTCCCAGTTTATGTAAATAAGGCCTTCCCTCCTTGTGGAAGCTGAAAAGGTCCATCCCTCACTTTCCCAGCCTCCCTTGCAGCTCCGGCAGGGCCCTGCCCCCTCGACACAGCTACCCTGGACTTCTGAGCTCGGAGTTAGTGAGGCAGATAAGCAGGGGCCCGAGCAGGATCCACGCTTGCCGGGATGGCAGCAGTGGCAGAGCCAATGGGGGCAGGGACTGTGGCGGGAACATTGGAGGTGCCCGCGGGAGGTGTCTTTGCTTCGGTTGGGGCGTTGGTCCTGCCTGTGGGGTCCCCAGCCCTCTGGGAGATTCTGTGAATGACCCAGTATCTTTTAAATAAATTTGCCTTTTATTTAAATTAGTCAAGGCAGGTGTCTGTTGCTTGCAAATAAGAATCCTCACAGGGCTTCCCTGGTGGCGCAGTGGTTGAGAGTCCGCCTGCCGATGCAGGGGACACGGGTTCGTGCCCCGGTCCGGGAAGATCCCACATGCCGCGGAGCGGCTGGGCCCGTGAGCCATGGCCGCTGAGCCTGTGCGTCCGGAGCCTGCGCGTCCGGAGCCTGTGCTCCGCAACGGGAGAGGCCACAACAGTGAGAGGCCCGCATACCGCAAAAAAAAAAAAAAAAAAGAATCCTCACAAATGTGAGGTCCCTCCAGCTGAGCATGGCTCCCAAGCCCATCCATGGTCTGGCCCTGCTGCCCTGATTCCCGCTCTCCCTGACTCACTCCCCTCTCCCTGCCTTCTTGTGGCAGCAGCACCCTAAGTTCCCTGGGGGTGGGGGTGGGGGGACCACCCCTCCCTCATTGCAGGTGATTTAGGAGGCAGGGCAATCAACCCTGGCTCAGCCAATTAGACTCTCCCTCAGGAATTTGAACCTGACCATGAAGCAGAGTGATTCGGCTGTTTCACCCTGGTGGGGCTGTCCTGAGGACACTGCCCAGGAGTTCTTTCCACTAAGACCCCCAGGGCCACCTTGGTCCCTGCCCTCCCCAGAGCTGGGCTTTTCAGCTTCTCCTTTGGGTCCCATTTTCTTTCTGCAGAGGTCCATCCAACACCCTTCTTCTTGGCTATCAGGATCCAAATTTTCTTCAGCTCTTAGGCAGCCACATGCTCTAGAGGAGCCAGGCTTCTCCCCAGCCCAGGAAGTGGGACTTTATTCCTCTACTCCGCTGTCAGTGATTGGTTTAAACAGGAGCATGTGACTCCATTCTGACCAATAAGACACAAAGAGGATCTGCCGAGAGACTTCTGGGAAAATTTGTCTGCAAACTTCTTGGTATGTGACATAATAAATCCTCTTCTTTTTTTTTTTTTTTTTTTGCGGTACGCGGGCCTCTCACTGTTGTGGCCTCTCCCGTTGCGGAGCACAGGCTCCGGACACACAGCCTCAGCGGCCATGGCTCACAGGCCCAGCCGCTCCGCGGCATGTGGGATCTTCCCAGACCGGGGCACGAACCCGTGTTCTCTGCATCAGCAGGCGGACTCCCAACCACTACGCCACCAGGGAAACCCTAAATCCTTTTCTTGTTGGGCTTTCAATTACTTACAGCAATTACAATACCTTCCAATGAGTTCCTCTTCTGCTTTAGTCAGCCAGACTAGATTTCTCCAGCTTGCAGCCAAAGAAGTGTACCTTATGTACTTGGTAACCGCATGACTTGGTGGCTCACACAGGACCTGCTCCAGGAAGCCTCCACAGACCCTACCTTCTGTGTTTTTGTGGGGTTTTTTTTCCAACTTTATTGAGACATAACTGCCCAATAAAATTGTAATATATTTGAAGCGTACATCATGATAATTATGCGTGTGTTTATATATGTGTTATATACAAACATAAATTATATATAAAACATAATATATATAATTTCATGAGAACATTTAAGTTTACTCTCTTAAAAATTTCAATTACACAACATAGCATGTCAACTCTATTAGTCATGTTACATTTTAGATCCTCAGACTTTATTCATCTTATAGCTGAAAGTTTGTACTTTCAGACCAACTTCTATTTTTCCCACCCCCAGGGAGTAGAAATACATTGGCCAGACCCTACCTTCTGGGTTAGACCGTCCACCCTCCTCAGTGCTTTCCCTCTCACCGCACTCCCCACTCAGAGTCACCTGCCTTCACCACCAGAGGTGTGGAGCTACTGGGGTGTCCAGTTGGTGCCTGGTACATGGAGCTTATCTGTGCATAACTGGTGAGTGAATGAATGAATGAATGAATGATTTAGCTGATGTAATTCTAGCCAAAAGCAAGGCAACCAGGTGCTTTAGTTAGCTGAGATGGCTTATAGTGGGTAAACATATACAATATATAATATACAATAAGTTTTAGCAGCTGGAGGACCCCAGGGTAGGGACCTCATGCAGAGGATAACTGAGTTTACCAGGCTTTTCAGGTCTCACCTCACAAACCTTGCTCTCTTGATCCTTTTGCAGAATCTGTCTTGACTGGCTACTTAAGACACTCAGCAGGGAATGCTTCAAGTGGATCTGTGGTGTTCTGTGTGTTAAACTGAGCAGCAGACTCAGAGATGTTAACTTTCATATTCACTATACTTTATATATGCTTGCATTTACTATTTAATAAAAAAAATAAATCTTGCAAAAAAAAAAAATACCCTGCCAAGTTTAGCTGAGAATCTCAGGTCCCAGGCCTTGAACTGCTTCCTCCTCTCTGTTGGTAGGGCCCCGTACTTTCTTCAGGGGCACTAGTCTGGCCTGCTACCAGCACATGCCAGCCTCTGACCCTTATGCAGAGAGCTTTAGCCCATGTAGCACGGGCTTCCCGGTGTCCCCAAACCCTATTTTCCACCACAAGGTTTTGCTTTAAAGTCACTCTTGATCATTTGTTTTAATTTTTTTTTTTTTTTTTTTGCGATACGCGGGCCTCTCACTGCTGTGGCCTCTCCCGTTGTGGAGCACAGGCTCTGGACGCACAGGCTCAGCGGTCATGGCTCACGGGCCCAGCCGCTCCACAGCATATGGGATCCTCCCGGACCGGGGCACGAACCCATGCCCCCTGCATCGGCAGGCGGACTCTCAACCACTGCGCCACCAGGGAAGCCCCCATTTGTTTTAATCTTAAAGTAATACTTGCTAATTGTGGAAAACGTGAAAAGCATAGAACTAAAAAGGAAAAATCTCCACAATCCCATTACCCTTGACAACCATCCACAGTGCCTTGCTGTACCTTCTTATGAGACTTCCTTCATTTACGTAGGGATATATAAAATTTAAATAAAAATTTTATTTAAAGCAATAAAATTGGGATCATGCTATATAAGCAGCTCTGTATCCTGCCTTTTCCACTTAACTTATTCATTCATTCAGCAGATCTCCAGGTGCCTCCATCTGTGAGGCTCTGCTCTAAGGCAGCCACAGGGAGCCCAGCAGACAGACTGACCCCATCCTCCAGGAGAATACGGTCTGATGCGGAAACAGACACTCGTCAAACGGCCACATCCATATATAAGCACAGCCTGTAAGGAGGAGTACAGGTAGAGAGATCCAGGGAGCCGGGAGAACTGTGGAGGCTCCCCTAGTTGGTGGGGGTGAGAGGACTGGGAGTTTGGAGATTGAGAAGGACTCCAGTGGGATGGCTGAGGATTCCAGACAGAGGAAACAGCATGTGCTGAAGGCCTGAGGCCAGAGGCAACACACAGTTAAGTGACAAAAGAAGGTGTGGTAACAGGTATGGTTTTTAGAGACTGCAGAGTATCCTAGTGTATGGAGAGAAGATAATTTATTTATCTGTGAAACATTTAGATTGTTTTTCATTTTTCACTGTTATAAATTATCATGGCAAAACTGATAATATCAGTTGCTTCCTGGGAGGTTCTCCTGGAAGCTTAGGGACTAGGGTGAGGGGAACTTCACCTGTATACCTGGCAGGGACTTTCGATTTATTACCGTGTGAATGCACCTATAGATTCTTTTAAGAAGTAGTTAAATTAAAACTAAATAATTTTGGAATGAACATCTTTATGCATAAAGTTTTATCCAAATTTTTCACTCTTTCCCCTAATCAGACATTCATTGTCCAAGTCCTCTTTTTTTTAATATTTTATTTTATTTTATTTTATTTTATTTATTTATTTTTGCAGTACACGGGCCTCTCACTGTTGTGGCCTCTCCCGTTGCGGAGCACAGGCTCTGGATGTGCAGGCTCAGCGGCCGTGGCTCACGGGCCCAGCCGCTCTGCGGCATGTGGGATCTTCCCGGACCGGGGCACAAACCCGTGTCCCCCTGCATTGGCAGGCGGACTCTCAACCACTGCGCCACCAGGGAAGCCCTGTCCAAGTCCTCTTGACACACAACAATAAGTCACCTTCCAGAAAGATTAACCCATAGAGCCTTAAGTTCTGCACCCAGAAAGTCACCACCCATGGGGGCTTTAAGAGACTTGACACTTTCCTTATTTTGTCTTCCCAACTAGGCTGTGAGCTACTCAAGAGACAAAAGCTGTGTGTCTCATACAAGAGGAGACCTCTGGGGTGGGGAAGCAAAGGAGATTAACGTGTGTTGAATCCCTCCCGTGTGCCAGACGTACCATCCTGGGGGCATCCACATACACTCATCGGATGTTCTCCCCAAATTATCATGAAGGTATTCATATCCCTATTTTACAGTTGAGAAAAATAAGGCTCAACAAAGTGTAGTGATTCACCCAAGATGATGAAGCCAGGATCCAGACCAAGATGGATCTGGCATCCAGTGATGGGGGGAGAGCTCTCTCTCCTTTGAGGCCACTGCCCCCTCAGGGACCCTCCCCCACTGCAAAAGGCAGATACCCCACCTCCCACAAACTGTGTCCTTGCTCCCTGGACAATAACATCATCCCTGCCCCTGTCTTCATTATTTATTTCCTCTCCTTGAGCTTCAGACTCATGAGGCTGGGGAAATGGACAAGTCAGATGGGGAAGGAAGGGGAAATTCTGTGTAATACCATCCTCTGTATCACAAAACTTGTCTTAAGTGCCAGCCCCGGGGATTTCCTGGAGCTGGTGCAACAGAGGTGGGGCTGAAGGTCAGATTAAATTGGACTAGTAACCCCAGGGGGATGCTCGAAACGGGGAGCTAAAGAAAGCATTTCCGGAACGCCAGGCGGCTGAGGCAGGCAGTAGACAGCACGCTGGCCGGCCGACCAGGTCAAACCTACGTAGTGGGGCTTAGTGGTGACGGGCCTAGGTTCACACATCCTCCCCCGGAAACCTGAAATCTTGCCTTTTTCCCCCAATAATGAGTTGGTATAAAAATGGATCCTGAATAAAATTGTCTGCAGTTTTCAAATTTCAAACTGCATTAGTCAAAATATATCAAATTTCCGTATACTGACTTACCACCTGCTCAAAATCAGATCCTTTTTCAGCTGGAATATATTGAAATATGAATCACCTCCTGAGAGGAAAAGAGGAGAAGAAGTGGAAGGAAGGCCTTCTCAAAATGTGCCAGTGGGGCTTCCCTGGTGGTGCAGTGGTTGAGAGTCCGCCTGCTGATGCAGGGGACACGGGTTCGTGCCCGGGTCCGGGAAGATCCCGTATGCCGCGGAGCGGCTGGGCCCGTGAGCCATGGCTGCTGAGCCTGCGCGTCCGGAGCCTGTGCTCCGCAACGGGAGAGGCCACAACAGTGAGAGGTCCGCGTACCGCAAAAAAAAAAAAGAAAAAAAAAAAAAGTGCCAGTGGGCGAACCGGAATCCTGTGCTCCTTGGGCTCCCCGGGCTCCCCGGCCTCCCCCGGCCTCCCTACAACAATGGCTCCCTGGTGGCCCAGGCCCCTCAGCCACTTCCCCTTGATAAATGCCTGGTTTCTAGCGCGAACCCCTGTGCTCTGGGCAATCTATGCTTCATAGTGCAGAACATGCTCATTTCAAGTCCTCCAACCTTTAAATAAGCACCTAATATGTGCCGGGCGCTCAGGCTCACAGGGAGGCCGACCTCTTATCCCCCCGGCTAAATCCTAAGATAACTCCTTTGTCCTCATCTATTCATCCTCTTAGCAGCACTGGACAGTGTTGGCCCTCCCTCCTGGGAACACTTCCTTCACTTCAGAGATAGGGCTCAGCTGTTTTTTTCTCCTGCCTTACTGGCTGCTTTTCTTGGTCTGCTGTTCTGGGGGCTCTTCCTCGGCTTGATCTCTACATAGCCTGATTCCCCAGGCACAGCCCTGGGATCTTCTCTCTTCCATACCCATACCAATCCCGGGGTGGGGTCGCCCAGGGCCAGGTTTTAAATACCCTCTCCACGGGGGTGAAGATCAGACGGTTGTCTCAGTCCTGAACTCCAGACCAGCCCATCCAATGGCCCACCTGACATTGCCTCGTGGGTATCTAATAAGCTGCTCAAACTCTGTGTGCTCTAAAGTTGTTCCCCACACAGGCTTCCTCATCTCAGTAAAACGCCAACTCCATCCTTTTAGTTGCTCAAGTTGAAAATGTAAATGGCATTCTCCATTCTTCCCTTTCCCTCATTCTCTTTCTCCTTAATCCGTCAAGTCCCGTTGGTTCTACCTTCAAAATAAATCCTAAATCTGTTCTCATCAATCCATCCCCATGGCCCGCACCCTGTCCCAGGCCACCATCATCTCTCCTCTGGATCACAGCAGTGGCTTCCCCATCTGATCTCCCTGCTTTTATTTCGGTCCCATCACCACCCACGGCCCACACAGCCACAGGATCTTTAAAAATGGTAAGTGCCGTCTTGTTCCTTTCCTGCTTGAAAACTTCCAGTGGCTCCCCCATTGCACTAGAATAAAATGCAAACTTCTTACCAACCCATAACATCCTCATGACCGGCCTCCATCACCTCCCCCATCCTCTACCATTTTGCCCACACTGGCCTTTCTGTTCCTAGACCACAGCAAGCTCATTCTTGCCTTGGCTGTTTTGTTTGGTTTTATGGGAAAATACACAGAACATAAAATGTACCATTTGAGCCATTTTATTTTTGCTGGTGGTGGTGGTGGTGTTTTCCTTTTTGTTTTTTTGGGGCCGCACTGCGTGGCATGTGGGAACTTAGTTCCAGGGATCAAACCCATGCCCTACAGTGGAAGCATGGAGTCCTAACCACCAGGACCACCAGGGAATTCCCAATTTGAGCCATTTTAACGTGTACAATTCAGTGGCATTTAGTACCTTCACAATGTTGTGCAACCATCACTACTATCTAGTTCTAGAACATTTTCATCATCTCAAAGGGAAACCCCATACCCATTAGCAGTCACACCCATCTGCCTCCCCACCATCCAGCCCCTGGCAATCAGTAATCTGCTTTCCACCTCTCTGGATTCACCTATCCCGGATGTTTCATACAAACGTAATGATACAATATGTTTGCCTTGGAGTTTTAGGGCTGACTGTTCCTGCATGAACCGCTCTGCCCCAGGCCCTTGCAGGACCACCTCCCTCTTAGCATTCAGGCCTCAGCTCCAGCATCACCTCCTTGTCTAAACAGATGCCGCTGCCCACCCCAATCACTCTTTTTTTTTTTTTTTTTTTTTTTTTTGCAGTACGTGGGCCTCTCACTGTTGTGGCCTCTCCCGTTGCGGAGCACAGGCTCCGGACGCACAGCCTCAGCGGCCATGGCTCACGGGCCCAGCCGCTCCACGGCATGTGGGATCCTCCCGGACCAGGGCACGAATCCGTGTCCCCTGCATTGGCAGGCGGACTCTCAACCACTGCGCCACCAGGGAAGCCCCTCCCAATCACTCTTGATTGCAGAAGTGCGCTACTCTGTTTCCCTCTTAGCACTCAACACTCTTGTTTATTTTTTGTTTACATGTTCATTGTCTTTCCCCTCGTTTGCTTGTTCCCTGTGGTGTCCCAACCCCCAGGACAGTGCCAGGCACCTGGGAGGCGGTCAACGATTATTTGCATATTGATTTAACCAGTGCACCATCAGCACCATGATGGTGCCTCGATGATGCTTATAGAGACATGGACGAGGGTGGGAACCAGCAGTGCTGCCAGGTAGTGGAGGGGTCACAGTGGGAAGGTAGCCAACAAGGGGGAGTAGAATCTTCCCTGGCCTTCAAGGGGGAAGAGGGAGGGCATCCAGGTGGAAGGAACGGCATGGTCAAAGGCCTGGAGGCATGAGATAGCATGTCCCATTTGGAGTCCTATGATGTCTCCTCTGGTTTGCAATTTGCCCCCTGTTTTTTGTTTGTTTGGTTGGTTGGTTGGTTGGTGGTACTGGGTCTTAGTTGCGGCACGTGGGCTCCTTAGTTGTGGCATGCGGACTCTTAGTTGCAGCATGCATGTGGGATCTAGTTCCCTGACCAGGGATCGAACCCAGGCCCCCTGCATTGGGAGCACAGAGTCTTAACCATTGCACCACCAGGGAAGTCCCTGTCCCCTAACTGTTTCACTAGCCTCCCACAGAGAGGAGACAAAATATATGTCTGGGAGTTGGGTTTGATACAAGATGCAAAGTACTGAGAGTAAAGAAAGAATGGAGTCTTTTTCATTTGTTTCTTCTCCCCCCACCTAACATGTGTTGAACACCCGCGCAGATGCAGAGGAAAACAGACTGGTTCCAAGCTTTCTGATTGTGAGTCATCCTCAGCCACCTTTCAGAGACATGGGAAGGTGGGAGGAGATGGTGATGTATATTACAGACACTTCTCAACTGTGTTTCAAGGATGGGGGGGCTCCCAGGATGGAGGCAGAGCTAGGATGGACCTGGGCCCCCCACACGGGCCCTCCCCGGCCTTATCTTTCTGGGCTGAGCCAGTGGCCCCTCTGGGCACTGGGCTGTCTGGGGGCCTCATGTCCTTCATTTCTCCTGATCGAATCAGGCCCAGCTGACCCGGGCCCTGTGGCTCTGGGAGTCCAGCTGAGCTCCCAGGAGAAGAGGCCCTTCCCCAAAGCCAGGAGGCTCAGGAGGGCAAATTCAGTTGTTTGCAAGGCGGGAGCCATTAACCTGTCTGTGGACTGCGGTGCTCCCACCCTCTCTCCCCTCTGCCAGATGGGCCTGTCCAGGCTGCCTCTGCCAGATCCCCACCTCCCACCACCCCGAAGGCCCCCCTGCTGCCCCTGGGCCGTGCCCAACCTTTTCTGTCCCTTGGTGCCCCATGGCTCCCATTACCCCTGCCTCTAGGATCAGGTTTTGAGCTAAGAAGAAAAACCAATCCAGGTGGAACTCACCCCCTCCTCGGAGGCAAGCCTATATCCTGGCCCTTCCTGCTCTGCAAGCTTCTAGGTGGAATCTGCCCTTAGAAATCTTAATGGGGAAGAGGCCCTGGAAGCAGGCTGGGGCCATTTGGACAGAGGATTCTGAGATCTCAAATACCTGGACTGTGGTCTAGAGCTGTGTTGTTCGGTACAGTAGCCACTACCCACGTGTGGCTACCGAACCCTTGAAAAGTGCCTATTTCAAAGACTTAGTATGAAAAAGAATGCTTGCTATACTGATTACATGTTGAAATGGTAATATTTTTAACATAGTGCGTTTAATAAAAACATTTAAAAATGAATTTCATCTGTTGCTTTTTACTTTTTTAATGTGGCTGCAAGAAAATTTAAATTACACGTGGCCCACGTTTCTACTGGACAGAACCAGTCTTGAGTGATGGGCACATCTCCCGGATCCCATGGACTCTTGCCTTTTGGGGAGGGGAGCAACAGGAAGAGGGCCGGAACAGGACCCTCCAGAAGGTGCTGCTTCTTGAAGGAAACTAGTCCCGACACCCACTCAAAGGGCTCCCCTAAATTAGCAGCTGGAAGCCCGGTGACTCCCCCACAGAAGGATGCGCCCTGGAGACAGCTCCCCAGGAAGGGCCGTGGCCTAGAGCAGAAAGCAGGGGAAGGGCTTTGCTGTCATGCACTCCTTTTTCCAGCACAGGTTGGGCATCTGGCCAGTACCACGTGGACGCAGCTGCAGGCAGGACAGACCCAGTGGCTGCTCTCATGGGGCAGCGGGCTCACCGTAGCCCCGGGGTGGGGTAGGGGCATGGCAAGGGTGTGCCCAGGAATTTGAGAGCCCCAGGAGACAGCTGAGCAAAGAGAATTCCCTGGAAAGATGGCGTAGCAGATCTCAACCTGCAATACTGTGGACCTGAGAAGGTGAAGAGGAGATGGGGAAAGAGAGAGAAGAAGAAGTAAAGGAAGATGGAAGAAAGGAGCCAGGAGAGAGAGCAGAGAAAGCAAGGTGCCCGCGGAGGGCGTGGGCTCTGGTGCCAAAAACTGATGGGGTTCCACCAGAAGAAGGGTCTGGGCAGTGGGTGAAAGAAGGCCTGGAGTGGGGCCGAGGAAGCCCATTGGATGTTCCCGCCTGGGAACGGGGAGGGCGTGGGGTGGTAGGAGGAGGCCAGGGTAAGGTAATGGGGAGCCATGGGTGGCACCACGTGGGGACAAGCTGGAGCCTGATGGAGCAGGGGGTGCCTTAGTGGGACTGCTGGGCAGGAGGGGCTGGGGCCACCCCAGTCTCACTGTTGTCTCTTTTCCGCTGCCCCTCAGGAGCCCTCAGCAGGGATACCCAGCCCGTTTACCTGGAGGAGGAGGGTGGGCTGGGAGCACCCGGAGTGGGTCTGCCTGCCCCTCAAGGGTTCAGAGGAGTTAGTTCAGCGCAGGGTCGGCCTGCGGTTCTCCTGGTGACGACGCCGGGCCCCTCTCCGCCCAACCCCGGGCCCTGGTGGGCCTTTCTGCCCTCAGCTCCGCCAGCCACTCACGCAGCCCACTCTCCAGAAGGCCTGGCTCCTTTGCCCCAGGATTTTCCGCCCTCACCCGGACTCGGTTTATCAAATGGCCACATGCCACCGTGGAGGGCTGTGGCTTCCGTCTTCCCCCAACCCCAGAGAGGGAAGGAAGACTTGCTCGCTTTCCTGCTTCAAAGCTCAGAGCGCCCTTTCAGGCTCTCCACGAAAGCTCCGGCTTCCTGCTCAGGATCGGGCCGGCTCGTTTACGCAGCCGGGATGAGGAACAAATCAGGAGCACCTCCAGAGCTAACGAATGATCCGAGCCTTTGGCTCAGGTCAGCAGGCCCCCACCAGCGTCCTCGGTCCTCTGTGATGGCTCATTATTCCATTATTCCCAGGAGAGAGATGGAATTTTCCCCAACATCGCCTAATTACATTTAGGCTCTATGTGATACAGTGACATGTGTGCACACGCATACCATTCCCAATAAGACGCAGATGAGAGCATTCCCGCAGAGGGCGCGGACGGGATGTTTTAATCTTGAGGTGCGTGCTGAGAGCCGTTACCTGGGGAGGCTCCGGGATGAGACACCCCTCTCCTGTCGAGAACAAGCCCCACCCTGGGTGACTGAGAGAACAAGCCACAGAGGTGCGGACAGAAGAGACTTCAAAGGGCGGACAGCTGTGGGGAGGGGGATGTGTTTCCTGAAGGCTTGCTGCAGAGGATGGGAGATGGTTCTGACCCCCAGTCTCGGGAACATTGCAACTTCTCAACGCAGGGCTCTCCTGGACCTGTATCCCCCTGCGCCATGTGGGGCATCCCAGCATGCTCCCAGCCTGCATGAATCCCTGGGACAGAGGAGGGCAGGCTGTCTTCTGGGGCCCTGTCTGTGTGGCCCCGAGTCTTGGGGATGACCCAGACCCACCAACAGAGCCAAAGGACACTGAGATGGGTGTGGAAGCTCCTGGAGAACAGAGCAGCCTCCTTCGTGCCCTCCCCTCCCTCCAGCACCTATTCCATCACCCAGGGATGTAAGTTGGACCTGCAGGTCCCTGGCTCACAATCTTAGCTGATCCCAGAACTGCAGCTGCGCCAGCATCATCCCATGCGGCCTTCACAGCTTCGTCTCTCATTCTCCTCAGTGGCCGTTCCAAACCATCCGCTGTCTCCCCAAATCGCTACCCTTGGCCTTTGGGCCTGACCCCCCAGCTTATCAGCATCCTCCCACATCAGGCCTCCTGCCTTCTCGCCTCTCCTCACCCCAAGGTTTCAATTCAAATGCCTACACAGGCAGCCAAACAGGAGACACAAAAGGGTGAGATGAACAGGTAGGATGTACAGGTGGCCACCTGGAAGTCACGCCCATCTGGAGAGGCCCAGGCTCCAGCCACTGCTGCCCTGCGGGAAACGGGGGCCTTTGGGTTACCAGTTCATTCAATTTTCCCAGAGACTGGGAATCAGGATTTTCACATGCAGTTGTTTGACAGCAAATTCAACCAAAACCAAAACACCGTGCGGGCCGGTGCAACCCCACCTGCAGCCTGATTCTGCCCGAGGCTGTGGTTTCTGACAGCTGCCTCCCTGCCTGGGGTGCCCCCTCGCCAGCATCTCCACTTCCCCACCCCCAAGCTCCCACTATCGACTGCTCCCTCTCCGCCTATAGACTCGCTCAAGTCTCTCCCACTGAACAACAAAGCCTGCCAAACCCAAATCGCCTGCAGCGACCGCCTCTCTTCTCCCGTCAGAGGCACGTCAGAGGCAAACCTCTTGAAAACTCTCTCTCCGAGCAGTTGGCCCACTTCCTCTCCCTTCCGGCCCCTGCACCTGGGATTCCACCCGCTTCTCACGCACAAACTCCCTGCTTTTGCCCAAACCCAACCATTTCCGGTCTCTCTCTTCACTCAATTGCCCCTGGGGGCAAAGTTCCCCTTGAAATCTCCTCCCTAGCGCCCCGCAATTTCCTTGACACAGCTCTCTCCGGGGTCTACTGCAACTCAGGTCCACTCTGGACATTCCTTCTCAGCCCCTGTCACGGGCACCTCTTCCTCTTCCCATACTACCCACAGTCCTTGGGGGGCCACCATGACCCATACAAATTCATCCCCCTCTTCGCTCGCTCCTAGCTCCAAAACCGAATCACCAAGAGCTCCATGCACGTGCCCTGGGGTCGTCCAGACTCTTCCAAATCGTCAGCATTCCCTGAACAAACATCGCCCCCTCCAAACCTCCTCCCCTCTCCCTGGGTCACCTTCTCAGTGACCCCCGACTCCTCCATCTGCAAAAAAAACGGACTCTGCCTTTTCCTCTTCCCTTGAGTCCTGTTCACCAAGTCCCGCAGTTTCCACCTTTGAAACTCCCTCCCGAGGGTGCAGCTGCCCGTCGCTGATCTCCTGCCTTCATCCTTTCTCCCCTCTAGCTTCTCCATCTGACTCTATCACTCCAAATGGCTGTGGCCCTTCTCTGTCCAGTGCCCTGGGTCCTAGGCCGACGTTCACTTCCTGTCACCAGCCCAACCCTGTGTGTCTGCCACAGTCTCTCCCATTTCCAGGCCTTGGGTCATGCTGTCCCCTCCACCTGGAATGCCCCTCCTTCCCTCGTCTGCCTGCCAATTCTTACCTGTTCTTCAGACTCGGCACAAGCTAAGTGGGATTCTCCCTGCTTTGGGCTCACCTAGAATGAATGTTCTGTTCATTCCACACGGTTTCACCATCGTCAGTTTGCATGTAGGAATCCGTTGTCACGTGAGAGACTGAAGATACAGATAGGCGATGCCAAACCACAGAGAAAAACAGAACTCTGACTCTCAATCTGCCGTAACCGCCCCAGGAAACCATCCCCTTACCTACAGTAACCAGCCCAAGAAGCCAGCCTGCTAGCGACAAGTCAGACTTGTAGGAAATCAGACCGCATCTCTATCGAATGGTCCAGGAAGCCAAACAGTAACCCCTGTGACAATCAGTCACAAACGGCCAGAACTTGATTAGCGTCCCCGATTCTTGCCCCCACTTACAACTTAGGGCCAAGCAGAGAAAACCAAATATGCTCCCTAACCAATCACAGAGGATGCCCTACTTCTAATTAGCCCGCCCCCAGCTTCCCCATGCCAATCAGGGCACAGATGAAGCCTTCCCTTGTTTCCACTCTAAAACTTTCCCACTCCTTGGCCTGCCTTTGACTCTCTGCCAAAATGTAAGTGATGGAGGAGCAACCTCCGAATAAGCCGCCTTTACATGTCCTCATTCAGCTGGTCCATTTATTTCCACGTGTGTAATAAACTATTCCAGACGTGAGCACTGAAAACAAAACGATCTCTTTCATGACCTCGTGGCTCAGGGAGCTGAATGGGCTCTGTGGGACGGTTCTTCTGTTGTTCTCACTCAGGGTTTCTCGTGTGCTTGCAGACAGATGGCAGAGGGCACTAGGTCATCCGGGCCCAGAACTGAGATTCTGGGACACCTGAGCCCCTCTCTTCCTCTCCATATGGTCTTGGGGCTTCTCCTCTCAATGTGGTCACTGCCTGTGATGTCTCTAGCAGGGAATCCAGACTTCTTACACTGTGGCTCAGATCTCCCAAAACCTTCCTCAGGCTTGGGAAAGTGAGGACGACGGCCTCCTTCAAGAGCTCGGAACGGGAACGGGCACAACCAGTCGGGTGCACACTTCCACTGCATCCGACTGGTTAAATCAAGCTGCCCACCAGCCTGATTCCACGTGGGAAGGGACACTCCTAGGCCATGAGAGCAACAGGCATGGATGCCATCTTAGGAGCCTGGCTTCCACACATCTTCCTTCTCACTGACATTGTTCTTGGTCTCTGGGCCTCGGCATCTAGCAGGGGCTTGACTGAGTCAGGCCTCAGCAAGTCTTTTTTTTTTTTTTTAATTAATTGATTTTATTTTTGGCTGCGTTGAGTCTTCGTTGTTGCACACGGGCTTTCTCTAGTTGCAGAGAGCGGGGGCTCTTTGTTGCGGTGCACAGGCTTCTCATTACGGTGGCTTCTCATTGCGGAGCACTGGCTCTAGGCTCATGGGCTTCAGTAGTTGTGGCGCACGGGCTTAGTTGCTCCCCAGCACGTGGGATCTTCCCAGGCCAGGGCTCGAATCCGTGTCCCCTGCATTGGCAGGCGGATTCTCAACCACTAAGCCACCAGGGAAGCACAGGGCTCAGCAAGTCTCGATGATCAGGTATGAACAGATGGAGGGATAGTGTGCTCAACAGATGAACAGAAAGCCTCCACACCGGCAGCCCTGCGCCCAGGTCCACGCTGCCATGTGTCATTCACATAAACACTGCTCTCGGCTGCTTGACATGCTGCTATTTTTAAACCTCTCAAGCACTGAGTGGTGCTTAACATTTTTTGAATCAGGGTCCCCTTAGGGAATCTCATGAAAGCTGTAGGAGACCCTCTCCCTCGAGAAGTGCGCCTCTGTAAAATCACTCAGAATTCTGCAGCATATTAATGACAGCTGCCCTTTACTGAGATCTTAACTGAGTGCCGGTGACTGTGTGCAGTGCAGTGTGTCCATTATCTGGATTTATTACCCCAAACATACTGCAAGCTGAATACTACCATTTAGCTCCATTTTCTAGATGAGAAAGCCAAGGCTCAAAAGGGTGAAGGAGGAACTAGAAAGTGGCACTGGGATTCAGTGCAGGAAGGTCTGAAGACAAAGCCCAGACCCTCCCAACCACTGCACCATACAGTTTCAGGAGGTTCTGGGATGCTCTGAAGTCTGCCTGTGAATCCCGGGTTAAGAATTCCTTCTCTAAGGGCTCTCAAAGTCCTACTTCCTGATCTAAGTACCCTACCTGGCTTTGAAGACTCTGAATAAGCCAGACCCACCCTATGCTCCCTGCCCTACCCCCCTCCACTCCCGGATTTCTGGCTAATCCCAGGCCAGCTGCCTCAGCCTGGCTACCCTGACTCTGACCTGGCCTCCCCTGAAAGGCCCTCTCCGTGCTCTGTTCTCACCCAAAGGCCAAGGCTCTTTCTCCCCAGAGCTTTCCCTGACAGTCTGCCTTGGACTAGTGCCTGCTTATCCCTCTCCCACTTGGGGCTCTCATCACTTCCTAAGTAAGTGCTAGTTTCCCAACTTAGCTGTGATCCCCTTGAGAGCAGAGACCCATCCTCTGTGTCTTTCTCACCTTCCTAGACAGACACTCGAATAAACACTAACGGTTCACAGATTCCTCCCCAGGCCCATTTCTTCTGCTGTGCTTTTGGGTCCTGGATCCTCAAACCCAAAGACTGAGCCAGACTCTAGAGTGGCCCAGGCCACATAGGGGCTGCCTAGACCCAACGTGTTTCCTTTACGCAGAGAAGCAGCTGCTAAGATACAGTTTTAGAACCCAGTCCAGGGTCCCACCCCCACCTGGCATCTCCAGCAGGAATATCTGGTATCATCTGTTTCTTTCTTTTGCATTCTCAGGGGACACCATGTTGCATGAAATCTGTGGCTGCTTTGTTTCCCGATAACAATAAATAAAGACTACAAAGAATGTGCATGTACTGGTCTGATGGACAGCTTCTACGGGGACAAACAGGACAAAAGAAATAGCAGTTTCTTGAGTTCCATGAGATTCTGCTCTCCTAGTGCCCTCCACACAAACCAGGCCACAGGTCAGCAGGCCCCGGCTTATGGATGGAAAGCTGAGAGCAGGGTGTAAGACTGCCATAGGCCCAAGGACAGAGATGACTGACCAGGCCCCCCCAACACCATTTCTGTCCCTGAGGGCTAAGGTTACTGTCTTCCAGGCCCTGGGTCAAGCACTTTGCACTCACTACAACCACACAAGCAAACTGTTGAATAATAAAATTCATTTTACAGGTGAGGGAAGCAAAGCTCTAAAAGGTAAATGACTTGTCCAGGACCACTGTGTCCATCAGGTGTCATTAGGTTATTCTGAGGACAGTTTAATAAAGGGACAATTGACCAAGGTGTGGACAGGGCCTAGGGAATCCTCAGGGGTGGCAAATAACAGGAAGGAGCCACCAGTGTCACCACCCTTCGGCCTGAAGAGGGGAGGGAGGGGACTGGAAATCAGAACCTAGAACAGAGAAGCTGTATGAAGAGGGCCCCTTGACAAGAGCTGAGACATTCGGTCAGGGATGGAGCCCGCTTGTGGGGGGGGGGGGGTTGTAAATACCCAGCAAGCACTCTCCTCCCTGCCTCTGATCACCTGCCAGTGCCTCCTGTCAGCTGGGCAGGAGGCCACAGTTGTCGACAAATAGGCGGACTCCAGGCATGGGGGTGGGGTGGGGGGAGGGCTATCAGCTTCGCTGGCTGGAAAGCGGCAGAGCTCTCACTTAAACCCAGGCTTGCCTGCCTCCAGAGGCCAAGCATTTAGCCCTTCACCTACCACATTTCCATGGGATGTAGGCCAAAGAGGCCCGGAGGGGTTTGTGCACAAGTCTGGGGTCCCCCACTGCCCTGTGTGTTGGCATTCCTGTCAGCTCCAAGCATTGTGGTCTAACCCTTCATTTGCTCCCCACATGGTTCTGAGCCCAAAATGAATCTTCTAGTTCCTTGAGAAAATATGGTGCGGGAGGTTTGAGGAGTCCCCAGCAGAGGGGAGCTGTGGTTCTACAATTAACCTAAAAGCCTCTTATTAGCATCCTGGCTTAAAAGTCCCCAAACACCCACACAGAAATGGGTCTTCCCCCACATCACCTTTCAGCCTGGGGTAGAGAAAGGGTTTCAGCAAAGATGTGGGCTGCAGCTCTGCAGTCTAGAACAGCAGCAGACAGCACAGCCCCTTTGGGGGATGGGACTAGGCTACACCCCTGTGACAGGAGGCTCAGGGCGAGCTAACACCAAATTGTCTCACCGAACCCTGCTTCATTTGCAGATTTATTAAATCGAGAGCCAATTCTGACACAGTTTCTTTCAAGCCGTTCTACCTTGCAGGCATGCAAAATTTATTTGAGATAAAGAAAACCATTACAGGGCTTCCCTGGTGGCGCAGTGGTTGAGAGTCCGCCTGCTGATGCAGGGGACACGGGTTCGTGCCCCGGTCTGGGAAGATCCTACATGCCGCGGAGCAGCTGGGCCCGTGAGCCATGGCCGCTGAGCCTGCACGTCCGGAGCCTGTGCTCCGCAATGGGAGAGGCCACAACAGTGAGAGGCCCGCATACCGCAAAAAACAACAACAAAAAAGAAAACCATTACAGAGAGAGCACAATCTTCAAAGCCCACCTCTGAGACCAGAAAGAAATAAAAAACAGTAGCCCATACAAATGTGCAATTAAGTTTCCAAATACTTGGGAGCCATGAGAAACACCATCCACATGGAGAGCAGGTCTTTAAGGCAATTTTCTTGAACTCTATTCAGCACTCACTCAGAATGCTTTTTAAAAATAACATGATTTTCTTCTCTCTCCAAAGGCTCCCTTATTCTTTCTCTTCCAGGTAAGAATGAGCCAGCTCTGAAGTGAGAAAAGCAGTCACTCATTTCGATAGAGGATGATGTACTATGTTTCAAGGGACACAGATAAGAAAGCCAAACAAGCATCCCTGCCCATGGAGCAGGAGTCTTACTGAGGTGTGGGGTGGCCCGAAGCCTAGGGGCTGGCCCTGGGGGGTCTTCACCCATCAATAGAAGGCCACGGTTCCAGAGATCAGACCCAGCTCAGAGGAGCTGTTTACCCACAGCCTAGGCTGGGCTCAACAAATGCCAACTTTCCCCAGGTGGGGGTTTGATTCCCTGTGAGAGGGAGAAGGCTCAGTTCTGCTGTAGGGTTTGCTAAGAATTAGATCCCTTTTTCTACATGAAGTTGAGTGAGCTGCAAATAGGTGCAAAATAGAGTCAGTGCTGCACAGGGAGACAGGACCCACATCCCAGTCCTGCCACTCAGCAACAGTGTGACTCTGGGCAGGTGGCTTGGCCTCCCAAGCTTTAGTTCCCTGAGCTATCAAATGAGATACTTCATAGGGCTGTTGGGTGAATGTGTGGTTTAACCATAAGAGCACCTAGCAGGTTATATTTCCTGGGGCCAGGCAAAAACATGCTGCAGCTGGGGCTCAAAGCATTGCCTCAGTCCTGGAAAGGGTCACCACCCAGTTACCAGAGCAGGGAACCAGAGATGTCACCATGCAGAGACAGCACAGGCTATGGTTGAAAGCCCAGCTTTTGGATGAGACTCAGCTTTGAATCTTAGTTCATAATTTAGTGTCTATGTGTCCCTTGGCCAAAGCCCTTAGCTTCTCTGAACCTCAGTTTCCCCATCTGTGAAATGGGGACATTAATAATACCTGATCAAAAGATCTAATCCATGTAAAGTTCTTAGCAAGTGCCTGGCACAGAGTAAGTACTTAATAAGCAGTTGTTTTGTTATCGTTATGGCTTTCCCAGATCAGACTCTATGTGCTAAAATTTAACAACAGTTTGTTTCTTTGTGTTTATTTCTGCAGTTACTTTCTATTTATGGCAAGTGATACTGTCTCCATTTACAGAGGTGTTATCAAGTTTCCTTTTTAAATACATTTATTTAAGCTAAAGTGGGTCAATATACAGAAGAAAAAAGAAATGAAAAAGTGCAGGTGCCTCACAGATGGGTGAGACGCCGGGAAGGTGTCAGGCAGAAACTGAAGTTTGGGAAATACCCAGATAATAACCTGTGTGTAAAGCCAGAAGCAGACCCAAGCCGTGCCCCACACCCACCCCAAGGCCATCCCAAGGTTGTTCAGAAGCCAGCGACCTTGGAGCCTGCTCTTCCCCACCTTCTGGGTCCTCCCTGGATCCGCCATCTTGTCTCAGGCGGAAGTCCCCAGGTGCCCTGAGGACGACTTTCCCAAAATGAGGGCGCTGTGAAGAGCTCCCGAGGCCCCTTGCCTGCCTGCCTGCCTGCCTCCCTGCAGGGCCTGGGCCCCAGGAGTCAACCACGGCGCCGGAATCTTGGGGCCAGTCTGGCGTAAGACCGCCGGGCTGGGGGCTGAGGACTGGGAACGGGGAGGGTGGGTGTGGTCCCTTTGAGAAGGTGAACCGAATGCCATCTTTCTACAACTTCTAAGGAGAGACTTGGAGCAGCCAGGAAAATAAAAACACCATCCTGGCTGTCGCCGCCGAGGTGTTACAACTTAGTCCCAGTTGCCTGGCAACCGCGCAGGTGTGTGATTGGGCGAGTGGCGCTCCCAGGGAGCCAACCAGCGCCCGCCGGGCCGGCCCAGGTGGAAGCCGGTGGGGGAGAGGGCCAGCAGCCGCGTCCGCATCCCGTATCCCGCATCCCGTATCCCGCATCCCGTATCCCGCATCCCGTATCCCGAATCCCGCCTCCGCTCACGCTTGCCGCACCCCTCTGACCCCTCCGAGAGAGAAGAATCGCTCTGGCCTCTAGGGGTCGCGGTTTGGGCGGCTGCCAGATCCTGGTACCCGTGCTCCGGCCTCCACTGCTGTCTCTAGCCCAGGTTGGGTCACTGGCTTCGGAATCAGTAGCCAAGGGCCCTGACCCCCTGCAAGCCGGCCTCGCACCCCACTCCTGCCCACACCCGGCATTTCAGAGAAACCTGAGAATGAGAATGGGTGGGACCTCCCTCTCTGGGATCTCCTTTGGCATGTAAATACACTTTCTTCTGTGCCCACAGAAGGAGCTAAGGGAGTAGAATCCTTCAGAGGAGGGATTTTGTGGACTCCTGCAACAGCTATCTAGGTGGGTTCTGCAGCCGACCTCCCAACACCAACGGCCAGCAGGAATAGTGGCAACAGGGCTGGCTGAAAGCAGGCCTGCATTTGAACTCCAGCCTGTGACTGACTGGCTGTGTAGGCCTGAGCAAGTCATGTAACTTCTCAATTTGCTGATCTGTAAAATGGGGAAAAAACAGGACCCACTTTATAGGGCTGCTGTGAAGATTAAGTAGTACACATAGAACATTTAGCATGGTGCTTGACAAATTCTTCCCTCAATCTCAGAAAAATAAATAGTTCCATTAGGGCCTGGAAGCTGTTACCACCAGGCATAAGTCACAGTTGCTGGGAAACCTCCCACTCAGAGCACATGGCATTCTAATCCTCCCCACCCCCACCCCCACCCCCCCCCGCCGCTTCAGTAACCTGTGCAGGTGGCCTCTAAGAGGTGGATCCCCATGATGGCCGGTGGGCTACGTTGCTCCCCATGTGGTGGCCTCTCCCAGCCAGCACCCCTGCACTTGCTGCCTCCTGGAACCATTTACAACTGCCCTAAAGAAGTGCTGAGTCATGGGATGCTCAACGCTTCCCTGGCGGCACAGTGGTTAAGAATCCGCCGGCCAATGCAGGGGACACGGGTTCGAGCCCCGGTCCGGGAAGATCCCACATGCCGCGGAGCAACTAAGCCCGTGCACCACAACTACTGAGCCTGCGCTCTAGAGCCCACGAGTCACAACGACTGAAGCCTGCATGCTCTAGGGCCCGTGCTCTGCAGCAAGAGAAGCCACTACAATGAGAAGCCCACGCACCGCAACGAAGAGTAGCCCCCACTCGCCACAACCAGATAAAGCCCGCGCACAGCAACAAAGACCAAACGCAGCAAATAAATAAATAAATAAACATCATTCACTTTAAAAAAAAGAAAGAAAGGAATGCTGAGTCAGGAGGCAGGTGGTGGGAGCAATCCGGATTTCTGCCTGCCGCACTCCACCCCATCCTGGCTCTGCCTTTTCACCCTCCCTCTAAGGTAGCATTCTCCATGGGGTCCTCCGCAGCCTGCACTAAGGACTCACCTTCCCAAGGCAGGTGTTGCTCACTTGCAATTCAGCAGGGCTGGGCACTCCCCACCCCCACCAGGAAAGAAAAGGAGGAAGCAGGCCAGCCGACTCCAGCCTTTTGCAGGGTGAGTAGCCCTTCTCTTTGGAGAGTGCCTTCTCTCCCCCTTCCCCCGGGCCCCTTTCTTCCATCTTCTACCCTCTACTGCCTTCCACACACCGCAGGCGGCAGGTGGGCAGGCTGAGTGTGGAAGTGCTCCTGCCGGGGAAGAATATGAAGAAGGAAATCTCTGTGACTGAGGAAAACCACAACCAGCCTTCTGGGAGGCTCCCGGGAAGCCTTGCTGAACCCCAGGGGCTGAAGACCCAGACTTTGTCCACACTCCCCAGCGTGGAGGGTGCCTCCAAATCCCTGCACTCCAAATGCACTTGGCTCAGATGTGTTTTCTTAAAAAGATTAATTCCATGAAATCCCAGGCAGACTTTGACACTGATGTTTACATGGAGTTTTTAAACGCTTCTGCTTTTCAGCCAACATATTAACATGTTAACAGTTGTGCTTGACTCTGCTTTGGTGTCTGGGCTTTTTCTCCTGCTTCTTTAGAGTTTTCTGTACTTTTCAAAATTTCCACAGATGGCATGTATTACTTTCATAGCAAAACAATAAAAATAAACAAAAACAAAAAATTAATTAGTGGGCCTGCTCAGCAACCCGTTTAAATCCTTATCGGAAGGGTAGCAGAGTGTGCCAGAGGGCCAGAACCGGCCCCTGTCCCTGATCTATGCTGCTTCCTGGAGCCACATGGGGCAGGGAGGGCAGGGAGGCGCTGGTGGGACAAAGTGCTCCAAAGGATCCTCTTGTGACCCCTCTAGGGAATGGCTGTGGTCATAGCGGGCAGCAAGTGGCCAGCAGCTTCCTGGGAGTCACCTGCCCAAGGTACCAGCCAGAAACTGCCCTCTTAGGAGACCTACAAATGAAAATCCTGGTTTCCCCTTTGCTCAGCTCTGCCTTTCCAGAGACATTAGGAAAATGGGCTGGAGGGGTAGGGTAGGGAGAAGGGTTGTTCCTCCCTCATCCCTGCAGCTGCCTCTTCTGCCCATCCTGATCTAGCCCCACATGAGTCACTGCCCCCTTCCAGCTTGGCCTGCTCCAGGTTGATGCAACCAACGCTGCCCAAGGCACTGCCCTGGGAGATCCGTCCATGCCTTGGCCTTGACCAGTCTTCTTCCAGGAAGCTCTAGGACCCAGCAGAAAAGGAGACTTGCCAGGATGCTAGAAAGAAAAGGGTGTAAACTCCAAGGGGCGGGGATGGCTCTTCCAAAATAATAAGAGTGAGTAAGAATTTAGAGCCACTGACCTCAGGGTCAGCACTGTGCTTGGCCCTACACGTATGATATCCCTAACCTTCTCAACACTCCAGCAAGGCAGGTGTTATTATACATCTTCTAGATGACAAACTGGAAGCTCAAAGAGGTTCAGAGACTTCCACAACACCCACCCAAAAGTACAAAGTGGCAAAGCAAGAGCCAAATCCAGTTCCTCTGTGGTCAGCCTCTTGCTGCGGACAGCATCTTTCTCACTATGACATTCTCAGTGCAGTGCAAATACTAGGCGAATGAATAAGGCAAAGGATGGAGGTAGCTTCTATGCCCCCAACCCTCTATCTTCCGATGGACCTGCCCCAAACCTGGGCCTGGACAAAGCATCATACCCTGCTTGTCTCGACAGAAACTATGGGAAGAAGCAGTGTGACAAACACCGGGGCCCCTCCATGGATTCCCTACCGGCAGTCCTCTCCTCTTCTTGCACAGAAGTAGATGGCCAGGACCCCTTATATCTCCAGCCTGCTGGGTAACCCTGAAAGTAGAGTGAGGGAGGCCCCACAACTTGCTGAGCTGGGGCAGTGAGGAAGGTGGTTGCTCAGTAGGCAGCAAAGTGAAAGCAGGGGAGCAGCCATGGCAGATGGGTCATTATTTACCAGTAAACTGGGTCTCCTTTTTCTGGGAGCTCCTTGAGGGCAGGCTGGTCTTTTCACAGATCCATATCAAACACCCAGTGGAGCAGCATCCAGAAAACTGGGCAAATGCCCCTGGGATGCAATGGCCCTGGGAGGCTTTTCGGTGGTTGAGTTATGCTGAGACCCCACATTCTCCTGAGGACCCTTGTCCGGTAACAACACCAGCAGAGGCCAATTTACAGCGATACTAACAAAGCATCCACAGCAGTCCCAAGGTCCTTCACCTCATTCTGTATTCATGACTTCTATACTTTTATACTTTTCCAAAAAAGGGGCACCCCAAATTGTGTAAGCTCCACAAAATCTGGAACAAGCACAGAATGTCAAAACCTGCAAACTCCCTCCACCCACACCCTGCTCCCGGCTGGCACGTGTAAGCTGGCTTTCTGGGGAAAGAACAGCAAGAACCAGGGTAGAATGAGAGGGGCAGGCAGGGCTCTGAGGCCAAGGAAACCCCCAGATCACAGGCAGATTTTGATCACGATCGAGGCTGTGTATACATCAAGTGCAAGTGGGAGGGGTGGGCAATACCCCTCCTTCACCCCCAAATAGTCACAGTATCACAGAGTCCAACAAAGTCCTCAATCTTTTTGAATGCGGGAACCTTTTGAGAATCTGGTGGAAGCTCCCGAGGAACTAAAATGCACCCCACACAGAATAGTGCATATCCTTATAGGGGGTTATGGCCCCTGAGACCCATTGGTTGGCCCTGTAGGAGTCAGGGAGGAGGCCCCTGCAATGGAGGCAGCATGATGTAATGATGTACAATTGTGACCGTCGGGAAACTGGGTTCTAGCCCAGCTTCTAAGTCTCTTCACTTCCCCAAACTTCTACTGAACTTTGTATTAGGTGTTCTCTAAATTCCTTCCAACTCCTTCCAGAACTCTGATTATTTCTGTGACTTTCATCTTCTGCAGGCCTGAGCACTGACCCAAGGCCTTCGGGGGAAAAAAACAACACACCCGTTCCATGAAACAAGCGTTTTTCATACGTTGCTTGTTAAGTTTTCTCAGTTACCCTATGGAGCAAATATTCTTTTTTTTTTTTTAATTTTATGTATTTATTTATTTATTTTTGGCTGCATTGGGTCTTCATTGTTGTGCGTGGGCTTTCTCTAGTTGTGGCGAGCGGGGACTACTCTTCATTGCAGTGCATGGGCTTCTCATTGCAGTGGCTTCTCTTGTTGCAGAGCACGGGCTCTCGGCGCACAGGCTTCAGTAGTTGTGGCTCGCGGGCTCTAGAGCGCAGGCTCAGTAGTTGTGGTGCACGGGCTTAGTTGCTCCGCGGCCTGTGGGATCTTCCCGGACCAGGTCTCGAACCTGTGTCCCCTGCATTGGCAGGCGGATTCTCAACCACTGCACCACCAGGGAAGCCCTGGAGCAAATATTCTTTACTCCACTTTACAGATTAAGAAACCCCTCTGTCGGGATGAGGGGTAAAAGAACTACCCAAAGGTGATGGTAAGTGTTGAGGCTCAGATTTGAACCTGGATCTGTTGGTCCACATAAGCCTGTGCCTTTGCCATGGCCGCAATGATGCCCTTAGTCCCCTCGTTCTTCTCACACCCACTGTCAACTCGGCCTTGAAATATGGGTCTTTCCCTCCCTCTCTTGCCCCTCTTGGCCTCAAGCAACCTGTTTCCCACTCTCTGTCCCTGGGGTCTGCTTGCCATCCAGCAGTTGGAGAATGAGGACCCCGTTCCCATCCGGCTAGATCAAATCCTATTGAGCCTGATTCCTCCTGGGACAGGGCGGGGGGAGCAATTAATGGCCATGGTTGATTACTGGACACTTATGCACAGAACAGCATCATGCAGGTTTGCCTTTCCAGCTTAAAAGCCCAAATTAATTGCCCCGGGCTGGTTCTGTCACACACAGGGATATATTTTCCTCTTGGAATTTACAAGTCATTCCATTTGAGAAATAAACAACCAGAGATAAAATTTACATTGTCACAGTGCGGGTGTGATAGATGTAGGAAGCAAGCCATCGTCGTGATCGCCGTGGAGGTGCTCTGCCGACAGAATCCACCAAATGAGACCTGGAGGAGCCCCAGGGAAGGGGGGTGAGATGCTGATGGGATCTCAGCCAAATGGGAAGCATGGAATCTCTGCAATTTACATTCCATCACTCTAAATCATAGGGTTCCGTGTCAGCCTCCTGGAGCCAGGGTGAGAGTTTGACAGGAGACCTCCTCGGGCCACCCCACCTCTCAGCTGCAGGCCTCAGGAAGGGGACACCTGGACAATAGAACAGGCCCCAGCTGAGGGGCCAGCAGGGGGACACTTGGCTTAAACTTGGCCACAGTGTCTCCACCAAGACACCAACTACTTGACTTGTCTCTAGTGCTACTAGAGGAGGGGAGACAAGCCTAAGTGTGAAGAAAGCCACTTCAGAGAAGGCCACAAGAAGACGGGACTGGACCTGGGGTCAGAATAATAATAACTAACATTTACTGAGCACTACATGCTCGGTCCTCTGTGAAGGACCCAGCAAGGATTATCTCATATTAATCCTCAAGACAACCCTAGGAATTGATACTCTTATCCCCACTTTACAGATGACAAATTGAGGTTCAGAGAGGTTAAGTGACATGCCCAAGGTCCCTGGCATGGATTAAATGAATGGCCCCCAAAATATATGTCTACATCTAAATCCCTGGAACTTGTAAATGGGACTTTACTTGGAAAAAGAGTCTTTGCAGATGTAATTAAGGATCCTGAGATGAGATCATGCTGGATTACCCAGATGGGGCCTAAATTTAACGACGAATGTTATAAGAGACAGAAGAGAGGACAGAGAAGAGAGAAGCCTCGAGAAGACAGAGGCAGAGATTGGAGTAGCCCCGAGGCATACCAACCACCACTGGAAGCTGGCAAGGAACAGATTGTCCCCAGAGCCTCTGGAGGGAGAACGGTCCTGCCAACACCTTAATTTCAGATTTCTGACCTCCAGAACCATGAGAATAAATTTCTGCTGTTTTAGGCCACTCCATTTTTTTTTTTTTTTTTTTTGGCCGTACCACACAGCTTTCGGGATCTTAGTTCCCTGACCAGGGATTGAACCCAGGGCCCCGGTAGTGAAAGCGCCAAGTCCTAACCACTGGACCACCAGGGAATTCCCCAGCCACTCAATTTGTAGCAATTTGTTACGACAGCCCTTGGACAACAATACAGGGCCACAGCTAACAAATGGCAGAACCAGGATTCAAATCTTGCAGGCTGACCCCAGACTCAGGGTCTGCCCAGCAGGTGATCCCCGGATGCCAATCCTGCCTCCATTGCAATTGAGCTGTGTGACCTTGAGAAAGTCGCTAAGCCTCAGCCTACTCACCTGCAACATGAGGAGGCTGAACAAGACCACTGGGGTGCCTCAGGGGCTGTCACAGAGACAAGATGGACAAATGGGGTTCTGAGTACACCGTCAGGTGTAGAAAAAGAAAAGACCCTTAGCAAACCACCTGTACACTGCACCTTGTGTGGGTTTTCGGCCACCCACAACATACTCCCCTCCTTCTGGGCACAGTCCCCAGTCAGCATACATTCCCAGCCCTCAGTGACGGGTTCAGGACCAAACCGAGGTTGATGACATCAGGCCCAGAACGATAAACTTTCTGTTTCTGGGGGGAGGGGGCATGAACTTGGAGCTGCTGGGCCTTTCGAGCATGATGCCGAGGCAAGAGAAGCCATGCCAAGAAGCTGAGAAGAAGAAACCAAGTCCTGGTGACACTGTGTGATCAAGTCGCACCTGAAGATGAATCTTTCAGTTTTACGAGCCTGTGAGATTCCTTTTTTGTTCCAACAGTTTGCGTTTCTGGCATTTCTAACCAGCGTCCCAACCTTCAATTCACCAGGCACTACCATTACTATGGGTCTTTCTAGCTCTGAAGCAGAATAATTCCAGGGCCAGAAAATCCACAGTGTGTGCATTTGCCTG
The DNA here is from genome assembly GCF_949752795.1 of Hyperoodon ampullatus. Classification (NCBI taxonomy): domain Eukaryota; kingdom Metazoa; phylum Chordata; class Mammalia; order Artiodactyla; family Ziphiidae; genus Hyperoodon; species Hyperoodon ampullatus. Next base: position 43,058,965 of record NC_136932.1, on the reverse strand, counting down.
CAGTGTGTGTGTGTGTGTGCACACTCTTGTTCACAGACATGCCTGCACATGTGTACTTTCCACGCAGGACGGCCCTGGCATCTCTGACAGGAGACCATTATGCCTCCACTGCTTGATGCCTTTCTCAGGAGGCCGCTGGTCCACCGGTCCAGGCCAAGCCTCACCAAACTCCACCTGGATTCTTCCTGGGAGCCTCTGAGTCTAACTCCTTGATGCATCAGAAGACAGTTCCCTCTAATCTCCTCTTCATGATTCCTTAAGGAATTCCTAATATGACCCAGTTTTTCAGCATCTTCACTACTTCATAGTCCACAACCATTCAGCAGGTATTTGCTGAGCACATGATATGTGCCAGGTGCAGATGAGAGCTGGGGATACAACATCAATAAGCAGACATTCTCCCTGTTAATTAATTGACAGAGCCATTCAACTTCTAGACACCACCCTGGGCCAAGCGGCCACTCTCCTCTGGGGCCCCGCAATGTCTCCTAACCTTCCTGTCCTCTTCCACTCTTCTCCCCCAAGTCTCTTCCCCACGTGGCAGTCAGGGTGATCTCCCCAAAATATGAATCCTCTTAAAATGTAAACCAGTCCCCTCTATGGCTCTTCATCACACTGAGAATAAAACTCAGTGACCTCCCTGTGGCCCACAAGGCCCTGCGTGATCTAACCACACTGCCCCCTCCTTTCCCCCAGTCCCTGTGCCCCAGCCCACTGGGGCCGCCTTACTGTTCCTGGAGTAACCCAGGCACACTCCTCATGGACTTTGTGTTGGTTTTTCCCTCAGCCCAGCCCCTCTCTTGCCCCAGCATCCACGTACTCCCTCCGTCATCCACCGGGGTCTGATCAAGGTCACTTCCTTCCAAGGCTTCCCTGAGTGCCTTATCCCAAACTGCCACCCCCCACTTTCTGTGCCTTCACCTCCACAGTCCTCATCAGCCCTGGCATTGTTTTCTCATCCCTGACACCACCCGCACCACCCCCGCAGGGTGTGAGCTCCATGACAGCAGGGCTGTGCCTGTCTCGCTCACCACTGTGTCCTCAGCACCAAGGTGCCTGGCACCGGCTGATGTCATTACGTTTGTTCAGTGAATGAATGAATGAGTGCTGGATGCTGTAGGCGCCAATAACTGGGGGACCTGCTGTAGTCTGGGGGGCTCAGGACCACTTCTTGAAGAAGTGTCATCTGAGCTGAGCTCTAAAGGAAGAGAAGGAATTATCCAGGTGAGGGGTGTGGGGTGGAGGCCACATCACAGGCAGCATAATCTGCTTGTGGGAGGACCCTGACCAGGAGGGAGACTGGCACGTGTGAGGAATAGAAAATCAGTCAGTAAGAGAGGCAAGTAGTGTGAGGTGAGGTCGGAGGCATAGGCGGGGGGCCAGCTTACACCAGGCCCCGAGAGCCCCGTTAAAAACTGAGGCCTCGGGCTTCCCTGGTGGCGCAGTGGTTGAGAGTCCGCCTGCCGATGCAGGGGACATGGGTTCGTGCCCCGGTCTGGGAAGATCCCACATGCCGCGGAGCGGCTGGGCCCGTGAGCCATGGCCGCTGGGCCTGCGCGTCCGGAGCCTGTGCTCCGCAGCGGGAGAGGCCACAACAGTGAGAGGCCCGCGTACCGCAAAAAAAAAAAAAAAACAAAAAACTGAGGCCTCCCTGGCGGTCCAATGGTTAAGACTCTGGGCTTCCACTGCAGGGGGTGCGGGTTGGATCCCTGATCCAAGGAACTAAGATCCTGCATGTCACGCAGCGCAGCTGAAAAACAAAGCAAAACAGAAAAACAAAAACAAAGAAAACCTGAGGCCTCTCTTTCCAGAGCTGTGGGAAGCCACTGAAGGATTTTAAACAATTAAAGTGATATGATCAGATCATTTTCCCCAACATCACCTGTCTGCAGTGAGGAGCTGGAGACAAGAGAAGAAGCTAGAACACCAATCAGGGGGCTACTGCAATGGTCCAAGCAAGAGATTCAGGACCCTGATTTAAAATGGTAGAAGCAGGGGAAATGGAGAGAAGGGGATACATTTAAGCAATGTGCAGGGGATGGGCTGGGTTGGTAGAGATGACGAGGGAGCAGGTGACTCAGGTGGTGTTCAGCAGACAGCAAGGCAGGTCCCTCAGCAACCTGGATTTGGACACTTCTATTAATGTGGCCAAAGATGATAGGTGCTCATTTTTTCTGGAAGGCACATCAAACTTTCTGACTCACTGTGCTACAGGCAAACACTTCCTCATCAGAATAACCCTCATGGGGACAAAAAATCTCTACTGTGAAGGAGGTGGAGCTCGCGGCAAGCTCCTGGATCACAGCCTAGAGAGAGGTGCCAGGGCATCACACACTGGCCAAGTCCAGAGAACCGCTGGGGGCGGATTTCATTTCAAGAATGAGACAGTGGTCATGGGCAAGGGATATATACTCTCTCCTTCCTCTAGGCTAGTGAATTTTTGAGACAGGAAAAAAATAGAAATAGTAGGAGAAATGTCACCAAGCTATAGTACTTATATCTCTGTTTCTAGAGACTTCCATGACAACCCTCCCACCCCCACCCTGTGTTCTACTGGACTGCCAACGCCTGTGGATGATTTCAGAGACCAGAGAAGGAATCCACCTTGATGGCGCTTCCAGAAGCTGGTATCTGGAAGACCTCCGTAGAACACAGACCAAGTCTGAGCAAGGATGCGCTCCTTAAGCAGAAAGCAAGTGGCCATGAAGAAGTGTTTCTCGGGCTTTCTCTACTTTTTAACAACTGTGCCCCATTAAAAATGGTCATTATGGGCTTCCCTGTTGGCACAGTGGTTGAGAGTCCGCCTGCTGATGCAGGGGACGCGGGTTCGTGCCCCGGTCCGGGAAGATCCCACATGCCGCGGAGCGGCTAGACCCGTGAGCCATGGCCGCTGAGCCTGCGCGTCCGGAGCCTGTGCTCCGCAACGGGAGAGGCCACAACAGTGAGAGGCCCGCGTACCACATTAAAAAAAAAAAAAAAAAAAGGTCATTATGGGTTGCAAACCAATGTGAAGGTACTTAATGTTACAAAACGGCACCCTTGAAAAATGCTTAAAATGATACATTTTATGTTATGTATAACATAAACAATAAAAAGAAACCTTGTAGTCCACTGAAACAACCAACTACCGAAGCCTTAATTTCTCCTACAAAAGCCTGCTACATGGTTGTCTTCCAGCCTCAGGATGAACATATACAACAACAGGTGAGTTACTGCCATGGTCACAGAAGACTCCATTTTTTCTGTCTCTATTAAAAACTTCTTGGGGGACTTCCCTGGTGGTCCAGTGGGTAAGACTCCACACTCCCAATGCAGGGGGCCCAGGTCTGATTCCTGGTAAGGGAACTAGATCGTGCATGCATGCCACAACTAAGGAGTCTGCATGCCCCAACGAAGATCCCATGTGCCACAACTAAGACCCAGCACAGCCAAAATAAACAGTTCTTGGAATAAAATCAAACGGCTAATACTTAAAAAAAAAAAAAGTCACCATGGAGCTTTTGGGGGCCCACTACAGATGCTCTTCTGACTGAGAATCTTTCTAGAGCTGGACCTTCCCATGGATCACACCAGTGTTCTGTCCTGTTTCCTCAAGTCACTCTGAGTTGTGTCTCCAGTAGAAGAGATGGTGTACACGTAAAGCCCTCACTGGTTCACATCGGAGCAAGGGTTTGGGATGAATGCAGGGAAAGAGCCCCTCTCTGGATTCAGAGAGCTGACCTGTGTGGGATTTAGATGTCTGACCTTAGCCAATTAGTACCTTGCTGGGTGTAACCAACCGAGTCACAGATTCAATTCAGCAAACATTTATCCAGCAACTCAGAGCCAGCTGAAGTCTGTCTGTTCTCTAATTGCAGTGAAGCTCAACCTTCTCTCTAGATTAGAGGTATTTGTATTTCAAGGCAAAAAGATAGGTTTTAAGTACCTGTGAGAGGTGGTAATGGATGCCCTGGGGAGGGGTGGGCATGGAGCTGAGAAGTGGCCTGTGAGTCAGGATGGCAGGACCTGGCTGCAGTCAGGGAAGAAAAAGTAGCCTGAGAAGCCAGATAAAGCCTGGGGATTTGTTTGTTTTTAAACCTCCCCCCACTTTCTTTTTAACTGAAAAGATAATGCATGCACATAGTAAAAAAAAAATTTTTTTTTCAAAAAACACGAAAAGGAATACAATGAAAAATAAATCTCCTTTCCTCTCCCAGACCTCCAGTCCCTAGTATTTTCTTCAGAGGCATCCCACTGTTAACAGTTCCTTTTGTGTCTTTCCAGAAAATTTCTATCACATACAAGCATATCTTTCTTTTAAAAATCCAAATGGTAGTGCAATATATTACCACAGCTTTTTCACTTAGCAATGCATCTTGGCATCTAGCCCATATCAGTGCTACAGAGTCACCCATTTCTTGGAGCACAGAATCCCACTGTATGAGGCTGCTGTAATCTACCTAGTCTATCCCCTACTGATGGACATTTAGGTTGTTTCCCATTTCTGCTATTACAAGCAGTGATAACATGCACACTCCTATATGTGCATTTTTGCCCACAGGTGCAAGGGGATGCGTAATAAATTCCTGGAAATGGAATTGCTATATTTAGATAGATGTGACTGACTGTGTCTGAGAAGTCCAGTTAGAGTTGTGTCTCCAGGAGAGGAGATGGCGTGTCCCGGGCCTCAACCTGCCCTCCTTCCTTGCACACACAAACTCCCAGTTCCCTGACGGACATGTGGCCCTGTCAGAGGAAAGGTCTGGACTGCGTGTAGGGAAAGAGTTCTTCTCTGGATTCAGAGGAGCCAACTTGCGTGGCTGAGGACGCTATTCGGAGCTAAGAGTGTGTAGACCCCCTCCAGTTGGAGGTTAAGAATGTGCAGAGAGGGAATTCCCTGGTGGTCCAGTAGTTAGGACTGTGCGCTTTCACTGCTGTGGGTGTGGGTTGGATCCCTGGTGGGGGAACTAAGATCCCACAAGCCGCATGGCATGGCCAAAAAAAAAAAAAAGAATATACAGAAAGATCAAAGTTTAATGGTAAGGCTTAGCACGATGCCTGGCACACAAGGAGTGCTCCATCAGCATGAGTTATCACTGCTATAGTGATAAGAAGAAGAAGGGGAGGAGGAAGGCAAGACAGAGGGAGCCTGTCTTGCCAGTGGTCAGGAAAGCTCCCAGGGTCAGTCTGTTCAAGGGTCCAGTTGACTCAAAGGCACCGACCTGGGAGCCTGCTCAGCGTTTGGAGCTGAGACAGGCAGTCTCCACTCATCACCGCTTGGCATCTGGAACTCCCAAGCCTTTGCCAGTACCTAATAAACACCATACTTCATGCCTTGCCATTGTCACCCACGTGTCCCCTGACACCTGCTGATGACGTCTGCCACCACACACAGTCAGCATTTCGGCCTAGCACATGACTCCTTTATGACCTGCTTTCTTTTTTAAGTGGTGAATGTAGCCCAAATGACGCCACCTTGACATAATGAAACTAAATCTGTGTGTTATTGGGGGAGGAGGAGGGCGGTGGGTACACCAGAACTTACACATCCAGAAAAGAATTAGCCTTGAGTTTGGGGTCCGTGAGACCCGGGTTTGAATCCTGACCCTGACACTTAAAGCTCTGTGGCCTTGGGAAGTCATTTAACTTCCTTGAGCCTTAGTTTCCTCACCTGTGAAATGGGCTAAGAACTTGTTCTAATAGGATTACTGCGAGGAGTAAGTAAGATAATGGTTATTGATGCATTTTTTTAATAGACTGGCCTTATTCCAAAAATGATTTCAGGCAGTTGAGATAATGTATATAAAGTGTCTGCACATGTAGTGGCTCCACAAAGCATCAATTCCCTTCCTCTGCCCTTCTGCCAAAGTAGTCAGCTTTGGACCCCAGCCCCCGCCCCCAACACCCCCGTTTCAAGGTATTGCCATCACTCAAAGCACTTCTGGAACTTTCTTGTATGAAAGGTGGCTCAATTCTTGAGTCCCAGCTTGTTTCCAACCTAAAAAAAAAAAAAAAAATTCCAACAACGAAACCACATTCTGCAAATTTCTCATTCATTTATTCATAATACACAGCTTCAAATTACTCTTGGCCTTTTCAAAAAAAGTCACTCCCACCCTCAATGGCCAAGGATTCACCATCACCGAAGCTATCAAGAGGAAAACGCTGTGAGGTGAGGCAATTTCCCATGAACTGTTGTGAGCTAGCAGATCTGGAATAATGGCAAAGCCTGCCCAGCTCCCACCCCCGACCCCCATGACTCCTTCGGCTCGGCCCATTCCTGGGGACACAGAATCAAAAACTCTTTGCAGAAAAGTCTACCTTACTTCTCCCTCGTCCCACTCATGGATCACATTTCCCAATCTTTGGGGTAAAAGCAGGTTGTACTGCCTCTGAGAAGTGCCTGCTTGGGTGGCATTCACGGACACTGAGTACTAGGATAAGGTATTGAGGGGAAAGTGGTGGGTGAGAGTTTGAGAGGATGGAGTGGCCTTCCTTCCATCTTTTATGAGGATATTTAGAAAGGAGCCCAGGGATTCTGGGTCGGAGATGGGATGACTCAGGAGACAGAGAGCAGGGTACCCCCGTACCCATGCCTATTTTGTTACAATGTACCCACCAACTCTCCCAACAGGAGACCCACTTGAGCCCTCCTAGGACAAAAGCAGGACAAACACTTCCCACAGTCTGAATTTCCCCAGATGTTCTCAGGCCAGAAAATGCCAAAGGGCCCACTCCATCCTCTCCTGCCAGCTGGTGAGCTTGTTCCTCCTATACCCACAATTCCGAAGAAACCCCTGCCCCTACCTAACCTATGAGAAGGCTGCAGGCAGTGCAGTCAAGTGGAAAGGCCCTAGCTTCCAGAGGCAGCCAGGCCTGGGTTCATATCACTTGGGCAGCACAAGCAGACCAGCTGCTTCCCACCTCCAAGCCTCAGTATCCTTGTCTAGGAAAGGGGATAATACCTCTTTGGGCTGGGGAGAAAGGGTTTATAAAGATGAGATGATGTAGCCCCTCCGAAGATGGCAGCTAATGTTCCTAAGGCCCTGGGTGCAGGTTCTGTATCTGGAGTGTGTGGGTTCCCTGCTCACAGGAAGCCTGTGATGATGCCCTGATCCCACAGGGATGGAGCTCAGCCCACTGAGCTTTCACTGTGTGTCTGTGAAAGGACGGTGGGGGAGGGGAGCCTCCACAAGCAGGAGGGCCTAGAATTGGCTCTGGGAGGACAAGACCTTGGCCCTCCCTCGCTCTCCTCCTTGCACACTCACCCCAGAGACAAGGGGGCTGACTCTTGCCCTCGATGGAAGCACCATGTGCCAGAAGGCAAGAGAGCACATTGGCTCTGCCTGGCACTCTGTATCTGTAGCAGCCCTCTTAGATGGCTGGTTGCAAGATCTACAGTCAGTTCAAGATACACAAGTCCTTATCCTCTTGCTAATTGGTTCCAATCGGTTGACCTTCAAGTGGGTCTCATGTACAACTGGTAAGAGAGGGCCTGTATGGCCAAGCAACCCATACACTTAACTAGCTGTTGCTCAAGCAACTGAACAAGGCACATGAACCCAAATTTGTCCGAACACCTTCTCCTCCTAGGCTGCAGGGCCAGCATTTCCCCCATCGGGCTGAAACATCTGCTGGGTCAACAGGCAGACCGTATTAGGCAGGTGGTGATAACACTAACGTAGAATCCCTGGGGAGGCAGAGGGAGCACTGAGCCTGTGATGAGAGTCCCTGGGCCTTGCCCCATCCTGGCTCAGACCTCCTGGTAGGAGAAGGGGCTTCGTCCCAAGCGCACTGGCAGAGGAGGGGAGGAAGGTGATTTTCCTGGCACTTTCGTGAGCTGGCTCCCGTTTGCCTTTTGATCTGTTTCCTCGCTCGGGCTTTTCCCAGGAAAGCTTGGGTCTGTCTCACTGAACCCATCTCGGAGGTTAGGTCACCGCTGCTTTCCAAGTGGGAGCTGATGTTGAGTCTTTTATTGTTGCCAGAGTCTGAAATGATCTGGAAACCGGTAAAGACACCAGACACCAGGAGATGGCCTAGAAATCTTGGCCAGGCTGGGGGTGGACAGCAGCTCTCCCCACCTCCCCTTACCCTCTCTGTGCCCCCCTGCGGAGAGCTAGCTGATGGCTGGGAGTGTCCCTCAGCCTGCTCGAGTGGAGGCCAGCCACCCCTAACTTTCCTCAGCTCTATTTATAAACCTCTGCCCTGTTCCTTCTGAGAGCCCTCCTCAGGGTTTGAGCCTCGCTGCTTTGCCTTATCAGTCTTGCTTTTCACAAGCACTTAAATTCATGAGAAAAGGGAAAAAGTGAAATCAGATAGAAATGCAGGTCTGTTTGCTGTTTTCTCCCATGCAATGGTTCTGGGTAAACAGCAGACACCTTTGATGAAATCCCAGCAGGCTTAAACAATAAAGCTGGTTACAAACTCAATCTGGCAGAGATATCAGATCTGAAATTGTTTCAAAAAACATGTCAACATTTTCTAATGCTCCTTAAAAAAACTTCCTGGGCAGCCCTCTCTGGAGTCTGGGTCGAAGAGACAGGGTGGGGACAACCTGGGGACTCGGCCAGCCAAGAGCCCAGGAACAGGCTGTTCCAGCTGCTGGGGGGCCCTGCCAGCTGTACAAGCCTTAATGGCCACTTCACAGTCATTGTCCAAACCAGACAGAACACCAGCCTCCCTCCTGTACGCCACTGCACCCCCACCCCCCAGTCTGGCCTCTCAGCCTCCACCCTTAACTCCCTACCTTCTATTCTCCATGCTGCAGCCTGAGGAGGCTTTTAAAAATGTAAATCAGATCATGCCGTTCCTTCGCTTAATACCTCTAATGCCTTCGCGCTGCACTTAGAATAAAATCCAAACTCCTCCTATGGCCTACAAAAACTCCTGCGGGATCTGCCACTGCCTGCTTCTCCCCCACTCACTACAGTCCAGCCTCCCCAGCCTTCTTTCCAGTCCTAGAACACCAATCTCTGCCTCTGGGCCTTTGCGCTTGCTGTAAACTGCCTGAGATGCTTTTGCCCCAACCCTTGATCGTTAGCTCCCTCTCCACCCCAGCCAAAGTTGATCCTCTCCCAGCCAAGCACAATATCACGTTACAGTTTATTCTCTACACTAAACTCAGCCGCTATCTGAAGTCACCTTATGTGTTTACTCATTAACTGTTTCCTCCTTTGGAACATAGTCTCTCTGCAGGCTCCCAACCTGGGTGTCCCCTTACTGGCAGCCTATGACTAGCATATAGTAGGTGCTCAATAATGAACTGCTGCATGAATGAATGAGCAGCAAGGATGTCATCACTCCTCTAGGTATCCTCCCGGGCAATGCCCAGGAGTACAGCACCATAGAAATATCTCACCAACCTCTCCTAACTGGCCACCTGGCTGTCCCTGCCCCACCCAGGCCTCACCCAAGGTCCCTGCAGGCTTTGGGCCACAGGGCCTTGGTGGACACTCACAGGGATTGGACTGTCTCCCCACTCTCACCGCCCCCTTCCCCCGGGCTGTTTCCTTCCTCTCCGAACCCCCTCCTCCCCGCCTCCTCCCCCGGGACCCAAGCTCACACAGGCTTGAGACGGGGGGGGGGGGGGGGGGACGGGGGGGGGGGACGGGGGGGCGGGGGGGAAGCAAGGGCGCGACGGCACCCTCCTCGCTGGCCTTCCTGGACAAGCTCAGGCGCCCGGTCGGCTCGGGCCTCCCGGGTCTGGGGCGGCGGAGGGGGTTGGGGGGCGAACAGCGATGCCACCCGAGCGCTCAGGCCCCCAGCCACACCCCGCCCAGGCCGCGATCGATCCCTGCTGCTCCTGCCTCATTACCGAGGATAACGGCCGGGGCTGGCGGAGGAGCCAGACGGCTGCGGAGGGGGCGGGGAGGCCTCTCGGCTCCCTGGCCCGGATTAAATATTTACTATGTTTTGTTTGGCCTTTGGGGGAGGTGCAGGAGGGCTGTCGCATCCGTCCGGAGCTGCCGGCGAGGCGGGGCCCAGAGGTTGGGGCTGGGTTCGGGCCCCGAGTACCCCCGGCCCGACCCCTCCCGGGCGGGGATTCTGCTACGGAGCCGCTGGGCCGCGCTGACAGATCTGGGTTATCGCTCTGCTGCGGCGCGGGAGCTGTGGGCCGCCCGGGAAACGCTTCCCACCCCGCGGGCGCCTAGGCCAGAGGGCCGGGAGGGGCCCCGCGCTCGGAAACCCGCTCCCTCGCCCGCGTGCGTCCTGCCAGCAGACTCCCGAGCCCGAGCCTGATCGGCCGCTGCCGGAGCGCCTGGACTGTGCGAAACCGCATCTCCTCTAGTCCTCCCGCCTCTGATCCCAGCAGCAGCCCTGAGCCGGCTCCACTCTCCCATTGCACAGATGTGAAATCGGAGGCAGAGAAGGAGACGCGGGGGCCAGACTGGACACCCAGGAGCGCCCCCAGAGCCCGGGCGCTTCCTCACCAGGCTCACCCAGCATCTGGTCGCACTTTTCTACCTAAGGCTGTGCCGCGCCAACGCCCTGGCGCGCTCTGCCCACCGGCCTGGCGGGCTTCGGAGAAGGGGAGAGAACCGCGAGTAGTCTGGGCACCGAGGGGGACTCCGGGAGTGCTCTCAAATGCCTGCCGGATGGGCGGGTTTGCCACGCTCCTCTGCAGCCAGCTAGGACCCTGGAGTCCCTTTACACGGGCATACACACAACTCCTTCCTAGTCATCCATTTACTGGTCCCTGCTCGGAAGAGGTGTGCTGGGGACACAAGAGTGCTGGGTAGACAGGGTCCCTGCCCTCATGGAGTGCATAGTCGGTTGTGCACACAATAAGAGCTTTCCACCCCTCTACTCGAACGTACACTATGACACACACACACACACACAGGGTGACTACTCTCCAACAAACCTGCTGCATGGACATAGACACACCCTAAAAGGCTGCTCACATCACATTCTACACGGGCAGGTACACACACACGTGCCCAGCCCACTCCAATCCCATCTTTACATATATATGTGTACACATGCCCACATACATGCACACAGCAACTAAGGCGTGGCTGCCCCACCCCTTATATTAGTGGGTCATGTGTGTGCCCACTAATATAAACACACACACACACACACACACACACACAAAGAGCTGCCCCATCCCTATACATGCATGTGTATATGCGAGTACACACATATTCACTCACAAAGAACACCCATCTCCACCTCCATACATGTTGGTGTACATACCCACAGAGCTGACCATCCCCTCATCCCATCCCTGCACATACTTGCACTGAAGTGTCCACTGCCACCCCATCCCTATACATGTGTGTCCCCCTTACACACACACGCACACGCACACGCACACAGGCACACACGCATGCGCACTGACTACAGGCGGCTGGGGAAGAGCTGCAGCCTCCAGCCCTCCTCCTATTTCAAGAGGAGCATTGCTGGAAAAGGAACAAAAGCAAAGCTGGCTATAAATAGCCACCTCCCTCCCTGCTTTTCCTGCCCTCCGGCCTCAAGGCCTTGCGTCTCCTCTCCTGCCTCGGGCCCAGAGCAGCCAGGGCAGGGCTGTCCCCAGGAATGGGCAGGGGGGCCCTAGAGGCCCTGTGGCCAAGCACTGAGCACTGGGGCCGGCCAGGGGCTCTGGGCCGGGGTAAGTGCAAGGGCCCACAGCCTGCCACCTGCAGCCAGCCCTGTGTGCATGTGCCCAGCTTGGAGGGAGGGAGGCCCACTTGGGCCAGGCATGGTTGCTGCCTCAGCAGAACTGCAAAGGCTGGCAGCTGCAGGGGGAGGAAGGCGGGTCTGCTAAGCAGCAGCCACAGCTGCCCCTGCCTGGGCCCTCCCTTCCCGGCCGGGTTAGACCTTCCCTGTGTTGATTCCTGGTTTGGTTCCTGCACCCAGAGTTGGGGATATTGGGTGCCCAGTCAGGAAGCCGCATAGGGTGGAGGAAAGGGTGGGCAAGATCAGAAGTGGGGGAAAGGATGCAAGTCCTACTTTGAGTTCCAGTTCTATCACCGACGGATCCACCAGCCTTAGGACAGGCTCCTGATCACACCACCCAGCCTCGGTTTCAACCCCCTCTTCATGGGGTGTTGGGAATGATGCATGAAAAACCGGCATGCCTGGCAGGCCCTTGAGAACTGTGGAAGGCCATGGGATGGGGGAGATTACAGACTGCTCTCTGTGTCTGAGAAGAATTGGATTAAAATAATACCTTTATTTTGTATTTATCATGTGCTAGGCACTGGGCTATCTTTAGTTTATTTCATCCTCTGTGAGGTAGGTACTATTTATATTCCCATTTTACAGATGGAGAAACTGAGGTTCAGGGGCTCGCTCTAAGTTCACACAGGTCCCTAAAACACAAAGCCAGGTTGCAAAGCCAAGCTGAACCTGAAACCAAAGCCCTCTTTCTTTTTTTTTTTTTTTTTTTTTGTGGTACGCGGGCCTCTCACTGTTGTGGCCTCTCCCGTTGTGGAGCACAGGCTCTGGACGCACAGGCTCAGTGGCCATGGCTCACAGGCCTAGCTGCTCCGCCGCATGTGGGATCTTCCCGGACCAGGGCACGAACCCGTGTCCCCTGTATCAGCAGGCGGACTCTCAACCACTGCACCACCAGGGAAGCCCCAAAGCCCTCTTTCTTACATCTTATACTGTGGGGGACTGGTGGACCCTGGTTCTCAGGTTAGCCCCTCCTCAGGGACCAGTGGAGGGCTGGGCTGGGCTGGCTGGGCTTCCTGGGACTGGAACTCAATGGGCTGCAGGGAGTAAGCTAGCATGGCCCTCTGCTCCTGAGGCCCCCAGCAGGGACTTGTGGGATCAACCCACCTCCCACCCACCCCTCCTGTCCCTAGCTCAGGCAGACCTACTTTCAAGGCTTTAATCCTTTTCGCTTAAAGGATTTTTTTTTTTTTTTTTTGCTTGGGGAAGACTTGGTCTGATCAGAGGAGAGACGCAGGGAGCTGACAAGCTGCAGAGGATGGGGGGTGGTGAGGAGAAAGAAATACATATTTATTACCCTCAATTATTAAAAAATAGATAGTACCAGATCTTAGGTCCTGGCAGACACTGCAGCGGCATTTGTGCAAGGACCGTTTTCTTTCCCTTTTCTCTCTCTGTCTCCCTTTTTTTCTTTTTGTTAATTCTGTTGAGATTGTGATATTTGTAGTGTGGCTAGCTTGTTAGTAAAAAATGTCCTGGCCAGTTCCCAGCGGGCTGGACAGCTGAGAGGTGAACAGAACCTGCAACCAGGGAGCCTCTGTACCCCAAGTATAGGGAGGAGCCGGACCCCTTCTCAGTGGAGGAGAGGGTGTGGGAGGGAAGGATCTGTGTCCCCATCCGGGGCTGCTCGGGCTGGGCCCCGGCAGGCATGTAGCCCCAGCTGTTTCTCCCCCGCTCCCTGCTCTCTCAGGGCAAATCCACCAATAACCAATAATGTACCCGCCCCCCGCCCCTTCCCATATTGCTGCTGTTTCCAAGGGAGTGGAGAGAGAGAGAGAAAGCGATTCCAGCTTCTTCTGTGAGGGAGGTGACAGCTCTTGCCCCAGGCTTCTGAGGGCTTTGCCCAGGGGCACTGCCAGCTCCCCAGACACACCCTGCTCTCCCCAGGACTGTATCGGCCTGTTGAAAAGTGGGCAGATCACCAGCCTGGTGCAAAGATGCCAAGGCATCCTGCAGGGTCCCAAGGCCCACTGAGGCCTGATTCCCCAGCAGGCAGGTATACACCCCCAGCCTCTTTTCTTGGGGATCCTACAACAGGGCAAGGTGGGACCCTAAACAAAAACAAAGAGAGGGATCTCCAATGAGGAAAACGACCAAGAGGCAAAGCCACTGAGAAGCAGACTTGGCATTCATTTTGGTACTTGAAGACCTCACAGAGCCTGGCACACAGTAGGCCTCGGTACAGGGCTGTTGGATAACAGATCAGGATGATGAAGACAGAACAGCAGCAGCATTTCACTGAGGCCTTGCTACCTGCCAGGAAGGTGCTTTACACCCACCTTGTCATGAACTCTCAGAACCCCAAGAGGCAGATGGCATTGGCCCCACTTTTCAGATGAAGAAACTGAGGCCCAGAGAATTAAAAGCATCTGCCCAAGGTCAGGCAGCTGGTAAGTGGCAGAGCAGGGCCCTGATTCCCGCCCATCTGGCTCCACAGCCTTTGCTCTCAGCTACTCATCTCTATATACACAGGCAGCAGGCAAACCCGAGCAGACCAGGAATACGTTTGAGGAGAGCCAGGCAAGAAGCAGTGTCCATTTCACAGCCCAAGAGACAGAGTTACTGGGCTGGGGCCAGGTTTTCCTTTCTGATCAGGGAGACCCTGTTTTGGAGGGAAGGAAGAGGCAGCTGAGGAGAAGACAGGGCTGTGGGCCGGTGGTGGGTGGATGATGTCCCAGTTTTCTGGGAAGGCTTTCAACCTCTTCTTACATTCCTGAACCAGTGAAAACCATTTGGGAATGCTTTCCAACTCCCCCGCCCCCCAGCCCCGCACTGCCTTATGGAACTTCTCCTTGACTGTAGGCAGAAGGGGCAGGGAGTTCAGGACAGAGCCAGTCCTCCCCAAAAAAGGTGACCCATCCCTGTTGGTCCCGAGACTCCTCCCCCTGGCCAGGGCTGGCCTATGTCATTTTGTGCACTCACACAGACTCAGCCCTGGACACAGAGAGGCAAAACTTCAAAGGGCAGTCAGGTCTGGCCCACAGGAAGGACAGCACAGGAAGTGACCACTCATGCTACTAATACTGAGGCCGCATTGGTTGAACTCCTATTCTGGGTCACGGTGAAGTGCCAAGAACTTCATCAGCGTCATCTCATTTAAGCTTCACAGCCCTACAAGACAGGTGCTCTTGGTAGCCCCATTTTACAGATGGAGTAAGTCAAGTTCAGAGAAATAAGGTCATTCCCAGGACTTGAATCTGGGTCTGGCCAGATCCCCAATTGGAGGTGAAGGGCTCGGCCACTGACCCCTGGAATGAGCTCTCCCTACCAGACCCTCTCCTCTTGTGGGAGAGAGCCTCCACTGAGTAAGGACAGCCACTAGCACAGCCGCAGAGGCCACCAATGAGGGCTCCACCGGAGTAGAGGTACAGGGAGAGGCTGGCGATGGGGGTCCTGGACAGATAAGGGGCATGTTACCAACCTTATCAGCCAGTATGCTTTGGACATTGTATGGAACACACCAACCCGATGCTGTGTGATGCTGGGCAACCTACCACGGCTCTCTGGGCATTGGTTTTCTCAGCTGAGTTATAAGGTCTCTTCTAGCACCAAAGAGCCTGCAAATCTGTCAAATTCACACAAATCCCCTGGTCCAGATCAGAAGCCAGGGACATGGTCTTCCTCATGCTCCATCCTCAGGAGTTTTTGGTGCCACAAGCCACTCCGATTCCAAGGAAAGCTAATGCCTCTGTACATCTTCCCCCTCTGGTGTGCTCACAGGTCCCTTCACTGGAGACTTAGACCATGTCTCTGCCCTCCGCCTCCCCCCCCACACACACCCGCTTCCTCCTCAAATAACCAGAAGGCTTTGCATCTGGCTGTCTGCTGCTTGGGGTAGTGTCAAGCCCACCTACCTAAGGGGTATCACTGACCTCCCACACTGGCTTCCTTATGAAGGCCTTGACCTTTCACCCTTCTCTCCTTCCCCTGCCCAGAAGCCCACACAGCACATGGGCCGAGGCATGTGCACAGGTGTGGGCTGTGGCATAAAAAAGAGGGAAACAGTCTCCACGCACAACCCAGAGGACGGGCAGTCAGACGAGGGACATTCTGCGGTCATTAAAACAGGTTTCGAATGACCACCCTAGAAAGGCGTTTGAGATCTACTGTTAATTCAACAAGGGCACATTTGCATGAATGTAGGGAAGAAGGTTAGAAGGAAGGATGCCCCATATGCCCTGGGAGGGATGAGGGTTCCCACTCTTTGAGTTGTGGGATTATAGTGATTTTCTTCTTTTTGCCAACCTGTGGTTTTCCAATGTTTTCTGCCATGTGTATGCATTATTTGCAAAGTTCAAAAATGTTACTCTAGGGAGAGAAGGCTGCTGTATAAATGAGGCAGCAGGTGAGAAAAAGCAAGACCTTACACAAAACTGAGTTCTATGTTTTGCGCTTAGGAGTAAAAGGCAAGGGCTTATGGAACTGACCTCTGATCTTGTACTAGGGCTACAGCCTGGACCACATTAAGAGCCAAGGAGGGGCTTCCCTGGTGGCGCAGTGGTTGAGAGTCCGCCTGCCAATGCAGGGGACACGGATTCGTGCCCCGGTCCGGGAAGATCCCACATGCCAGGGAGCGGCTAGGCCCGTGAGCCATGGCCGCTGAGCCTGCGCGTCCGGAGCCTGTGCTCCACAACGGGAGAGGCCACAGCAGTGAGAGGCCCGCGTACTGCAAAAAAAAAAAAAAAAAGAAGAGTAAGCAGCCCTGGGTGGCCATATTGGCCCTTGTGTGAGGTGAAACGTCATGGGTGCAGACAGTGGGGCAGGGGCAGGAGTAGCTGTCTTAGGTGGAAGGAGAGGCCATGAGAGAGACCACAGAGAGCTTGCTACTTTCTAGAGCCAGCCCCTTTACTGGAGGCTTCTGGAGTCCAGGTCATGCATCTCTTTGCAATAACCCCCCATTTCCAATGAGCTACCTTGAATCCCTGCCATCACATTTGTTCACTGAAGGCAGAAATACCAGCCCATCAGGGGCAGTGGGCCAATCACAGGAAGATGATAACCTCTGCTACCTTGAGGCAGCCTCAGGGCCAATTGCCGCCCCATGATTTGGTGATAAAGTTTCCCCTTCGGTTGGTGCGTTCTCCTGAGCATGGCCCTGTGAACTGTCCCGGCCTCTCTCCCCTGCTCAGAGATGCTGTATCAACCGCAGGCTTGGGCAACATGCTCCCTGCAAGGAGAGGAAGTAGTTCAAAGTAAAAGTCGTTTCCACGGATGGGAGAGAAGGCAAAAGAGGCAGAGTTTTCTCACCCCAGGCACCACCTGAGCCCGGCTTTGCCGGGCAATTTTATCTCCTCAGGCTCCGTCCAGCCTCATTTAAACATTTCAGATCTCTGAAGCCCAGAATGTCCACGAGAAGTTTTCATTTGCCACGGAATCAATAGTGCAAATTTTGTTCCATAAAAATCTGCCAAGTACAGCCCTAAACTTTTCTGAGTGAGAGTGCTGTTTCTTTCCCCAACATAGCTCCTGCCCTGCTGGATGTCCTCTGTGGCCCAGTTGCCCAGTCTTTCTGTGCCTGTTAGTTTTCTCTGCCTACAGAGGAATGGAACAGGGCTGGGGTGAGGCAGCAACAGCCCTGCGCCCTAAATGAGCTCTGTAGCCCCTCTGCGCCTCAGTGTTCTCATCTGTAACTTGGGACTAATACAACCTGCCTTTTCTGCTCTTAATGAGGCATTGTACAGGGAAAACCATGAGACACTTTTCTCCATACTCCTCACTTGAAAAGAGAAATCTGTTCCCTCCTGGTTCCTGATACGAAGTTTCTTTTTTTCTTTTCTTTTTTTTTTTAAAGCCCTAGGTTATTGTGAATTAATTTTTCTTACAGTTGCAGAGCAATTTAAAAGTTAGGTTTGGGTACCAGGTTCCTTGTGTTCCAACTAACATGTCATCAACATTCAATCAACATTGCCAGTCAGCTCATAAAGACACGACATTAGTTATTGGTTCAGTACTCTTTACCCAGTGTCACACTTGTGCTACATTTTATTTTGTGCAGGATGCTGTATTAGTCGGGTCCTGGTGAGAAACACAGAGCACTGTCCGATTGAGTAACTTGATGAGTACATAACAAAGATGAGAAGAGTGGGTAAGGAAACCCTAAGAGATCATGTCTTTTACGGCGCCCTCCCCCCAGAGCTGAGTGAGGAGAGGGAGCTCTTACTGAGCCTGGAGAAAGAGCTGCTGTGAGGGCTTTGACCCTTTCAGCATATACCAGACTGACTTCCAACTGTCAGAACCCACATTCCTTTGCCTGAGGGCCTCCTCTAGCAGGGAAGCTGTCTTTGCTTTCTCCAGGGGAACAGCACTTGGCCAGTGAGGGATGGGAGCTGTGTATAAATACCCCAGCTCCCTCCCCTTGGAGTGAGAGAACTTTGAGGTGCATGTTCTAGACTGTATCTGAAGTTCCCCAGTGGGATTAAGTTCTGGTTGCCCATGACAACACACCTGTTATTGGCTTCTTCCCTTCTCTGTCTCACTTCCCCACTCGTCTCCTAGTGTTTCCTAGGATCCCTCCCAAATAAAGACTTGCATCTGAATCCTTGTCTCAGGCTATACTTCTGGGAGAACCTTTGGGTGACCTATGGTGGAGGGACAGAGAGAGCCCATGGCGACCCACCATTGGTTGAACCCAGCCCTGGGACTCCAATTTTGGGGTTCTTTCCAGAGCCCCAGGGCCCCCAGGAAGAAAAGGGCCTTAGCCAGGCCAAAGCCAGGGTCGCACAGAGCTGCTGCTACAGGCAGAGCCTGGCGGCTGGTGAAGACAGAGACAGACAGGAGGGTAAACACCGTGAGACGTGCTGCCTGCAGCACAGGCTGAGGAGGTGGCCGGCGTGCTACAGCCCTCGCCCTCCGCCCAGCCTGCCCGGGCTGCCCCACGCTGGCCACTGCGTGACCTACCCGGGCCCGCCTCCCCCGAAGCCCACCACACTGCCTGCTCCTTCCTCCTCCCAGCCTGCTCAGACAAGCCCATGAATAGAACATTAAAGGTAAAACCTTCTAAAAGAAAAAGCAGCTCCCTGGTAGGAGTCGCCCCATGAAATGTCAAATGCAGGAAGCCTTGCGCGCTTCTCACTAATGGAGGCACCTTAGCCTCCATTCCCCACCATCCAATCGCCCTATAAATAAATCATTGTAAGAAGAATGCCGGTTTTCCCCCTAGGGCCTCATGAATCTCTCTATAAAAGCCCCCTTCACGATGTGTTGGCTCAGGTGCCCAGGGAGAGACATGGCGAACTCTGCTAGGACAATTTTAGAGGCGGAAGTAACTCTCATGCCACCTCTGTGGGCTGAGAGCTGGTAACTCAGCTCTTCTCCTGACTTGGGGAAGAATTTTTTGCTCCATTTCCTGCAGATCCACCCCGACCACAGGGCCACTGTCCTCTGGAATCAGCCCAGGACGCTACCAAGAGGCCTCGGCTCCGAGGGCTGCGGTGGTTTGTCCCCTGGCAGACATGTGATCAGTCGTGCCCACCCACCCCTGCGTGGGCGGGTGAGCCATATACCCGTTCGAGCTTTGTTCCCGACACGTGGCATGCAGAGCGCTGGCCTGCCCACTCCCGGGGCCCCCACTGAGTGGCTCACCAGCCACCCGTGGTGCCAACGTCACGCTAGTGGCCCCAGGGTGGGAGTGCCGACCTAAGCGCCAGAACCCACAGCTGAGCATTCGGGATGCTCAGCTTTGCCACAGTGGACCTCTGGCGTGCACTCCCGGAGCCTGCTGCATGCTCACCAGGTGTGTTTCTGCACACACACATAGAGTATTGTGCCAACCCTCTTGCTATGCCAGCACGGAGGCCTCCACAGCACCTCTTCTGAATCACATAGCAGGGGCTGTTTGCAGTTTCGGATCCCAAGTTCACTGACTGATTAGACAGTAATCACAGGTTCGGAAGCACCCCGCTGAATCTGTTAGATCTGACACCTCGCCCCACCCACACCGAGGAGGAGAGGCACTCCTCGCTCCAAGGGGGAACCTGCTCTTCCACAGCGCGAGATCGGCTAGACTCTGCCTTTTCTTTTTTTTCTTTTCCAAACTGCAGGAAGAATGGGCCTCTCAGGTACGCAACCTCGGCCAGAAGGGGGCAGGAGAAATCCCTTGTGGAGGACAGCTCTGAGTTCTGCAATTACCACCCAGATGACAGGGTAGGGCTGGGCCATGGGAGCGCCCCCAGGAGTGAAGCAACATTCCAGAGGAGGAAGGGCAGGTGCAGGTGGAGGGACCTCCCTCATCCAGCCTGCGAACTGCCACCACCAGAGGCTGTTGCTCCCTAGTCACCGACCAGTTTGGGGTGTGGCTCCGTTAGCCAGTCCACCAGGACAGCCTGGAAGGGGACCCGCGGAGAGCCACCTATGGAGAAGTCCCAGCCCCCAAATAAACCATGGCTCCACCTTTCTTAAGGGCATGAAAGCAGGCAGGTTGGTGCTGGCCCACTGTCTCATCGCTGTCTGCAATGAGGAATCCAGAGCAGGAGACAGTAGGGGAGGGGTGTGTCTCCCCAGACAGAAAGTGTGTGTGTGGAGGTGGACAGGGTAGAAGAGGACACGTGAGAGAGGGGTTCAGGGTATCAGGAGCCCCAAGTCCCAGCCAGAGATGTTCCTGGAGGAACACCAGAAGGGGAGTGCATGGGAACTACCAGGGAGCTCTGTAACAAGGCACAAGCGATTCAGCAGTGCCCGGCACCTCGCAAAACAAATGTCATATAAATCAAGGCAGATGGGCATGTGAGGCAGTGGAGCTTAAAGGTTAAGAGAGCAAGGAAAGGAGCGTGGCGGCAGAAAAACCTGGGATCGCATCCTGACCCAGTGTGCCAGCTGGGTGACCCAAGGCAAGGGAGTTCATTTGTCTGTGCCTCGGTTTCCTTATCTTGATAGCAGGGACAAGCACAGATTGATCTTGATGGGTGATTGTGGAGATTGCATGAGGTAAGGCACGAAGTCCACTCAGCTTGGCCCGTCACTAGTTATAAGCAGCTATTGTCAGCATGTGGACAGGGATTGGCGTAATCGGATTCAAGGCAGGTTGGGAAGAACAGTCCATCCCCGATGCCCACTTCCAGCTTGCATCCATCCCTCCTCCCAGCAGGCTTGGCCAAGTATGCTCTGAGACCCACATGGCTTCCCCTTGCTCTAGTGATGGACACCAAGTCAGCCGTGCCTCTTCTCCCCAGTTCAACGACATCCAAAGGTCCCTGCTCCTGGGCCCCCTTGCCTTGGAGTTGATGTCTCCCTAGGTCTTCTCCCAAGCCTTGAGGAAGCCCTCGCCCTGGGGTGCCTGCCTCACTCGTCTCTCGGACTCACTTCTACCCAGGGTGGCCTGGTCAGCTCACCCTGAGGAAAGGGCTGCTTCCAGCACTCTGCACGGAGGTCCTGCCTTCTGCTGTCCCTGGAGGCTCTGTTCCCGTTTCGCCAGTTATTTTGCTTCCTCGGCCATCTGTTCCCTCCCTGTCATCTCCTCTCTGCTTTAACCTTAACCACCACTTTCACTGCAGATGGTACCAGATCCATTCTTGACATCCTTCATGATGCCTGCCCCCTCCTTCTCATCTCCAGAGAGTGAGCTTCTGCTCTGTCCTTTCTCAGGCCCTGACTCCAAAGCTTGGAGTTGGATTCACCCCCCACAAGGTCCCATTCACCCTCCTCGGTCCCATCTGCTGTCAACTCTGTCACGGGTCAGGGGGCAAACACCTACCCTTTTCCCCGTCTTTTCCTTTTCCTAATGAGACTTCCTCTTTTCAAACTTGGCCGAGAACCTCTCCTGGCGTCAAGTCCACTGTTTGCTCTGGTTATCCACCTGGTCTCCTAAAACAGAGCTGTTTAATCCTCCAGGGGGGTCGGGGTTGGTAGCCTGAATCTGAGACCAGAAACTCAGGTTCATTCCTGCAGTAAAGGAGCCAGTATGTCCACGCTGGGAGTTTGGGTCCTGAACAGTTCCTCTGTAGAAAATGGACCTGGAAATTGCAGTGAGGAGTTGGCCCTGTGTTGGCATGACAGAGATGGAACCAAAACACATTTTCCACATTGTGTGAGCTCACAAAAGGGGAGCATTGCACTGCTTTCCTTGCTTTTATTCTGGATCCTGGTGAGAAAATGCATGCATGGACTTTATTTAGCAACTCACTCTGCTTCTCCTCTCTATTGAGGTGACCTGGTGCTCCCCTAAAATTCTTCCTCTTGGCTTCTCTTTGCTGGCATAAGGACCAGGAGCTTTGAGGAAAGAAGTCCGGAAGCTCCTAAATAAGGAAACTGTCTTGGTGTCACTGGTTTCACTAGGCTGCATTACTTGAAGGGGACAGAATTGGGCTGGGAAGACTGAAATCCCACTTCTGTACCTGGATTTGGGCTAAAAAGCCTCATATCTCAACCCTCTAGACAGGGCTCTTGTATTTCCCCTCTACACTTTCTCTAGCAGAAAGGAGAGTGTCTTGGCTGTCCATGGAACACTCTCCACTTCCCTTCTCCATTGGGGCTAAGGAGGGCCATGTCACTCATAGCTCCAAGAGGAGCCTGCTTACACCTGGCCACGTGGAGACTCTCTGATTCCCTAGGGAACCTCTGGATTCAAATCAACCAAGCATCTGACAACCCCACGGTCCCCCTACCTTCCCTTCTTCCCACAAAGGAGACCCAATCTAGACACTAGGCGAGCCCATCAGGCTATGGAAACCAAAAGAACAAAATGCATCTTACTGGGTTGCAGGCCTTAATCTAGCTCTTGCTGAATTATGCAGGGTTGGCATTAACTTATATAAATGAGTGTGTTTGACTGATTTTGTGGTTGATGTACAGATAAATTCTAATGAAAGACAGCTACAAGATTTTAAATTATTAATTAGACTGCCACTTAACAAAGCCTATTTGGCACTCTATTTCCTTGCTTAACAAGACAAAAACTTTAAGGTTCTGTATGCGCCCAGAGGCTGTTGATTTGCATTCTGTTTTTATAGCTCTAAAAATGAAAACCATAGATCCTGACCTTAAGCAGGCCGCTTCTTGCAAAGCAAAACCCCCAGCAGGCTGCCCTGCCTTCCTGGATGGTGCTGGGTAGCTCGGGGCCTCGCTTGCCCTGACCGTCTCTCATCTCTGACCAGAGATTTGCTTTTTTATATCCCTGGTTCTTCTGGGGTAGGCCAGGAGATGGAAAAGCCAGCAGGGCAGCTGCTGAAGCCTAAAGCTACCAGCGCTGTCAGTAGCAAGATCCACTGAGAACGCAGGGCTATTCTGGTTCACAGAGGTAGGGCTGTGGCCAGTAGAGTCTGTTCATTAAGAGATGCAAGGCAGGGCTTCCCTGGTGGCGCAGTGGTTAAGGGTCCGCCTGCCGATGCGGGGGGTGCGGGTTCGTGCCCCGGTCCTGGAGGATCCCACGTGCCGCGGGGCGGCTGGGCCCGTGAGCCATGGCCACTGAGCCTGCGCGTCCGGAGTCTGTGCTCCGCAACGGGAGAGGCCACAGCAGTGAGAGGCCCACGTAACGCAAAAAAAAAAAAAAAAAAGAAAAAAAGAGAGATGCAAGGCAGCATCCCCAGTTCCTAAAATGTCCTGCCTGGAGACAGCACCATGTTAACTGCAGTCAGACAACCAGCAATCAGAGGGACGACACTTGTGGTCCAATCCCTACTCTCACCTTCTTCCTCCTCTGGGGTTTCTTTGCAGGATGGGTAGGGCTCGTGGTCCCCTCTTCTCCCAGGATCTAGGGAGGGCTACTCTTTCTTCATCTTTCAAACCCTTTTCCAAATCATAATTAAACTGTGAAACTCCCTCAGAGCCAGGACCCCACACAGGGTTCTGCATCTGATAGGCAGGGAAACTACAACAACTATCTGAATCCATGCCATGATATTTTTGCCGGGAGCCTTTGGGAACAATTTGAGAAGCAGAAACTTCAAGGGCCACCTCTCTTGGCACTAGCCCCAGTCATATCTTTGTCTCTGGGCACACACCTAGAATCCACACAGAGAATCTGAGTGGCCTGTGTGCGTGTGTGTGTGTGTGTGTGTGTGTGCCTGTACGCGCAAAAGAGACCAGTCCTGGGGATCCGGATCAGGGGCCAAGGGAGAAAATTGCCCAGGAAAGGACCCAAATAAAAGTCCTTTGCCCACACCATGTCCCACCAGCAGGCTCCAGGCTGCTGGAGCCCAGCCCAGCCAAGTCCAGCAAAGGACTTCTCTGCTCTGCTTCCCTCAGGCCAGTCCAGGTGGAAGCCTCTTTGGTTGGTAGAACCTCTCCTGCCAATGAAGCTGTGCAGGAAGGGAAAAATAGCCCAAGTGGCAAATACACGTGACTGCCAGGCCTCCAGTGACCACCTCTTGGGCAAGGTAAAGAGCCTCCCCCTGGGGAGCGGCCCCCAGAATGCACTGGACTCATCCCAAGCTGTGCTTCTGGCTAGCAAGGATGGGAGAAAAAGGCTCCCGGAGGCTGCTCAAGCCTCCCTGGGCACTTAAACCATATAAATAAAGTGCGTGGGCTGCTTCATGGCTCGTTTTTAACTGTAAACTGCCAAAAGACAAAAGACCAAAAGGGAGATGAGATGTCAGTTCCTCTCTATTATCTCCATCACAGACCTGCAGCCCAGACATGGCGGCCTTTAAAACTGCCTGGGAAGCCTTCCCCACTGGGGCAAGTTTGCACGCTCCTGGCCCAGGCTGCCCAGACCTCGGCCTGCGCTCAGCTGCGTAAAAAAGCATCCTCTCTGTGCAGACACACTCTGGCCAGCACCGCCGGTTGCTGAAAAGGCTTTTAGTCCCTTTCTGCTGGGAAAAGGAACTGGGGTGTATCCGTGAAGTGGTTTCTCCAACCAGCCGCAGAGACTTTTCCCACCCACGGTGAAAGGCAGTCAGCGTTTCCCCCCTGCACTGCACCGACCGACGTGGAGGGCACAAGTCACACACAAGTTTGTGGATATTGACACGGCGGGGCAACCGAGGCTCCTGGGTCGGTCTGAGACAGCCGGGACCACCACACCGCCTTTACTGCTTCCAGCGCAGGCGTGGTTTCTTCACCTACCTGTCCGACCTCCTTATGGGGTCTCTTCCATCACCCCCCACATCTACTCCTCCCCGCCCAAATCCGGGCTTTGCTTCCCCCTTCTCCGCCACCTCCCCCCTGCCCATTTTCTCCTTCCCCATCCTACTGTGAGGTCAGAATCCTGTGCTTACGACACCTCGGTCTGTTGCCATGGAAACAGGGGCGGATTAAGGCTGGAGCGCGGAGCGCAGGGATCAGGCCCCTCCGCTACCTGAGCACCCGCCTCAGCTGGCTCCCGCAGGGCCCGGGCAGCCAGCCGCAGGCGCCCGCGGCTCATCAGCCGCTCGGCCCGGGCCAGGGACGAGGGGGTCCCGACGGGGCGCCGCAGCCCACCCGGACCTGGGAAGGGAGAGAGGTAGATGCAGAGGCCCGGGCAGCGGTTGGCGGAGCCCGCGGGCTCACGACGTGGTCACCTGCCCTCCCTGGGCCCTGGGGACAGCTCCCGGCGCGGCAGCCACGTGGGGGCGCGGCAGGACTTCCCCAGCGCCAGCGCCAACTTTGCAGCGCTCAGCTATGAGCCCGACAAGCCCAAGGGTCGTCGTGAGGTGGTAGCGGGGCCAGCTCTTACGTTGAGACTGGCTCCGGCCGCGCACGCTCCAGGCACGGCCTCCGCCTTCGCATCCCTCCGCTCCAGGCAGAAGGAAAGTTTGAGGAACCGATCAGCAGGGGCTAGCCACCAACCCTCGGCCGCTGGGTGTCCAGAGCCCGCCGCTGAGGACCACCAAAGCGGGGCTGCAGGGAAGGTGCCCGGCTCCGGGCCCCACCTGGGAACCAGGACGCGCAGTGAGCGAGCGCCCGGGCCGCGCGCTGACTGACCGCCAGCTGCACCGGAGCGCAGGCTGGACCCGGCCCCGCCAAAGCGGCAGAAGCTGGCGGCGTGTGCCCGCGCAGGGGATGGAGCCTGCAAGTCAAAACTTTATACTGGCAAAGCTAAGGTCCCAGGAGGCCGGCTTCCCTTCCATCAGGGGCAGCTCACTGTGGTCTCGAAATGACCTCGCCGAGCCAGATCCCTAGGCCTGGCCGCTTGATCCATGGAGCAAATCCCGTGTCTCGCTACTGGCCCCAGTCGGGGGCTGAGCTCCTCCAGCAGCACTTCCTCGGCGGGTGGGTCCCCGCGAAGCCCGCCAGACTGCCCAGAGCTGCTTCCCGGGCCCGGAGCCTCGGCGCCTGGCAGCTCTCGGGTGGCTCCCAGGCTCGCGGCTCTGCCCCGTGCGTATCCAACTCCAACTTGGCCCTGCGGCTCCAACTCACCTTTGCGAAGCATGTTGGCCGCGGGGCCGCCACTCGGAGGTCGGCCTAGGCGCGCTCCCTCCCAGGGTCCGGATTCAAATCCTTGGGCGCTGGCTGCAGCTAATCCGAGCGCGTCGAGGCGGGGGCAAACCGGGGATCCGCTTGTGCCCGGCGGCCCGGCCCCGCAGGGGCATGGTGAGCCCGAGCCCCGCGCCGAGGGCACCGGCGCCCACCAGCAACCGCGGCGCTGCCCGGCAACCCCGGGGCGAGCTGCTTGCTCCGCGGAGCTGGCGGCCTGCTTCTGCAGCCCCGAGCACTTTGCAGGCGGTTTTGAGGGGGGACGCCGCCCCCCGGCCGCCCGGCCGCGGCCCCCTCCTTTCCGCCCCCTCGGGCCGCAGCCGCCGCCGCGGTTGCTGCAAAAGGGCGCTCGCACGCACCGCCAAGCTCCGGGGAAAGCGCCCGGCGCGCGTTTGCAGGACCGTGCGATCGGCGGAGCGGGGCGCCTCCCTTTCTCCCCCCCGGCTTCCCCCACCTCTCCTCCCTCCTTCCCTCCCCCGCTCGCTAGCTCCCTCCCTCTCTCTCTCCGCTCCCCGCCCCCGCTCACGGAGCGCCTCCCATACAAAATTTATGAAAGTGCTCTCAGCTCGCGGTGCTGAGCGCCGTCTTATTCCCAGGGCAGCGGCGCTCAGCCTTGCGGCGCCGCCTCCCAAGGTGTTTTCGCTGCGCCCGACCCCGGGGACGATCCTCGGCCTGCGGCCGTCCAAGTACCTGCCCTAGTCTCCGGGCCAGTCGTCGGGCCACTCGAGAGCCCCTCCCGGGCCCCGTGGGCTTCCCGGGGCTCGCACCCGCCGCCCCACCCCACCCCCACCCCCCGCTCGCCCTTCGCGGATGGAGGTCACCGAGAGAGGCAGCTGGAAGCGTGCGCTCTGCCCACCGGCTGGGATGCGAGGACCGCCGCCCAGAGTCCCCGATTACAAGTCCGCACCCCTGCCCATCTCCTCCCTGGCCGGCTCCTCTTCCTCCTCGGAGGCTAGACGGCTCCTCCTTGCCCAGGATAGCTCCGGCAGACCCAGCCGCATCGCATACCGAGACCCAGGACACTATCCTTTTTGAGGGGTGGTGTGGTGTGCCCCCTGGCTGGTCTACACACCTCAGCAAGCATTGGGGAGGCCCAGTTGCATATTCTAGAGAGGGAAAGACTGGTGTGGGGCTCAGGCAAGCTATCTCCGCCTGGGAGGGTGGGGGGCTCTGTTCTCCCTCAGTCTACACAGACCCCGCCCGGGGCTTCGTGGAAAATGGAGGAGGCACCGCCTAAAAAGCAGGTCCCACAGGGGACCAGTTGGGCTGAGCTTAGAGAAGGTTCAGGCCAGATGAGTCCTGGGTGGAGGCCGGCACCCCCTACTGGCCTGGGATAAGAGGGGTCCTGGAGGGGGGAAAGAGTGGGCTAAGTCACCCTTTAAAGGCACATTTATTGAGGGTCTATCATTGTAGAGTACTACTGTTCCCCGGGGATTCAGCCAATGAAAAAGGCAAGGTTCCTGCCCTTGTGGAGTTTACAGTTAATAGGGACAATTGAGGAAAGTCCAGATGAGATGGCGCTTGGAAGAAGAAACAGCCACGTGTTGTTCTGGAGCTGATATGGGCAGATCAGGGAAAGCCGCTCTGAGCAAGTGACATCTAAGCAGAGATCTAATTGAAGTGAGAGGGTGAGGAGTGTGATTCCTTGGAGAAAAACTTGTCATGATTGGAAGGTCAAAAAGAAGGCCATTATCATTCATTCACCCATACATGCATTCAACCACACTGAGGCTCTGGGTTTGTGCTAACTACCTAGGCTTGGACTTCCAGCAGTTTATGGCACAGTTGGGGAAGACCCACAAGCTATCCTAGAATGCGACAGGAAGACATACAGAGTGTGGGAGGGGCCTCTGCTAGCTCTGTAGGGGGGTGGGGAGGAAGACCATCCAGAAAGGCTTCACAGAAGAGATGCCGTTGGTCTTGAGGGCTGAATTCATCAGGCTGAGAAGGTGAAAGGCCATTCCAGGCAGGAAAGAATGTGCAAATGCTTGGAGGTGAGAGAGTAACCTTGTTCTGAAGATTAAGAAGATTGGTCCGGAACTACCATGGCAGTCCAGTGGTTAAGAAGGAGCTTGCTTTCCAATGCAGGGGGTGCAGGTCGATCCCTGGTCGGGGAGCTGGGATCCCACGCGCCTCTTGGCCAGGAAGCCAAAATGTGAAACAGAGGCAATATTTAACAAATTCAATAAAGACTTTAAAAATGGCCCACATCAGGGCTTCCCTGGTGGTGCAGTGGTTAAGAATCCTCCTGCCAATGCAGGGGACATAGGTTCGAGCCCTGATCCGGGGAGATCTCACATGCCGTGGAGCAACTAAGCCTGTGCGCCACAATTACTAAGCCTGCACTCTAGAGCCCATGAGCCACAACTACTGAAGCCTGCGCGCCTAGAGCCCATGTTCTGCAACAAAAGAAGCCACCGCGGGCTTCCCTGGTGGCGCAGTGGTTGGGGGTCCGCCTGTCGATGCAGGGGACGCGGGTTCGTGCCCCGGTCCGGGAAGATCCCACATGCCGGGGAGCGGCTGGGCCCGTGAGCCATGGCCGCTGGGCCTGCGCGTCCGGAGCCTGTGCCCGCAATGGGAGAGGCCACAACAGTGAGAGGCCCGCTTACCGCATAAAAAAAAAAAAAAAAAAGAAGCCACCGCGATAAGAAGGCTGGGCACCACGAGTGCAGCAACGAAGACCCAAGGCAGCCATAAATAAGTAAGTAAGTAAGTGAATAAATAAATAAAATCTATATAAAAAATGTTCCACATCAAAAATAAAATCTTAAAAAAAAATTGGTCCATCTTGTGGGAAAAGAAGGTGAGGTATTCTCTTAGCCTCCACCAGCTGCAGAGCTGGACTGAGCCACCCCATCTGAGCCCTGCCAGGCAGACACTAGCTGAACTCAATGATGCTGAGAGCTGCAGGGGCCCTCCACCAGTAAACCAATGTCAGCGAGGTTGAACAACTTGACCAGCTTCTCACAGCCGATCAGCGCCAAAGTATGGGCCTGAATCAGGACGTGCTGATCCTCCTTCCATCTCCTCAAGCCGCCTCCCCATGACCCCCTGCCCCACAATCTCCAGTATCTTAGGCAAAGTTGGCTGGGGCTGGGCGTGAGTGTGAGAAGCAGAGTTATTTCAGTCCTCTGGTTGGGTGCTGTTTTGGAGTCCAGCCAGGGAGTGGGGGCGACCGTGGGTGGGTGTTGTAGTTTAATGTGGGGGGAGCGCTGTGCCCGCCTTCTTGTCAGGCAGTAATTACTCAGACTGCTGAGTAACTCTGGCAGGGAGACCCCCATGGACAGATGGAGGTGTTCTCCGCCTAAGTTGAGTAACAGCCCCCAATGTCCTGCACTGCAGGGTCTTGGGGCACATGCTCACCTCCTAATGGGGGCCAGGGCAACTCATTTAGGACAGGCGCTGTGGGGCAATGTTATAAAAGGATGGGGGACTTCTATCACCAGTGGGCCCACCTCTGCCTAGGGAAAGGCCCTAAGGGATACGGGGCCTGCTAGGGAGAAGCCATTACTCTGCTGGAGCCAATTTTTCCCCCTTGGAACTCACAGCTGCAGCCAGAGCTAAAGTTGCCCACAGGCTGGGCCTTAGTGTCCTGAATGGGGAGGGGCTGGACTCACGGGGTCCCTGGAATTGAGATCCTACACCCTAGGGGTCCAGAGAACCTGAGGGAATGGGAAAGTGCAGGCTGGACTCTTATCAGGCTGATGGGGTGTTCCTTGGACCCATGTTGGCCACATTCCTGCCCAAAGCTGTGATTGTCCTAAGAGCATCAGTTGGTGGTCTGACGGGCAGAGCACTGACCCCTTCTGGTCCTCCCCTTGGCTGCTCATTCCCAGCCTGCCCAGCCAGCTCTCCTCTCTGGGCGGTCTCCCAGGCAGAGCCGGTCCCTGGCTGCTTGTTTTTCACTTCTCCCTGCACCTTAATTAGGAGTTTCCAAGCAGGGAGGGCCTCCAGGGGAGCCCGAGGCCACAGAGCGCCTTAAAGGGCCAGCTGTGCTCACATAGAGAGCAGAGAGGAAGATGGTGCCAGAGGGCTGCGTGGGCAAAGGGCCCTGGGGGACGATTCCTCTATGGGGCCGACCTTGCTGAAAGCCAGTCCTGCAGGTACTCCGCTCTTCCAAATGTCAAGGCTGTCTCACTGGCTACCCTGCCTTCTCTTTGAGATTCCAGAAGCTTATGCACTGATCAGGAGAGAGGCTTCCTAGGCCTGAGGGGCAGCCTAGGCAGGACAAACGTTGGCCAGAATCCCGAAGGTTTAGGCAGTCGAGTCCTTAGACTTCCCCACTCTGCCAGGAAAGCACCTTCAGGCTGGGGGCCTTCCCCTGGTAACAGTTTATCACAGGTGAACCTTCCACACTGTCGGTTCTAAAGGTGTAAGGGCAACCCAGCGCTCCGGAAACCAGCACCAAGACTCAACTTGGAACTGGCTCGGTGGGTGCTGAGTTCTGTCCTGTCCGAGCAATGGGGTCCTCTGAGGCAGGGAATGCGGCCCCACCCATAGGCATCCAGGTCTTATCAGGAGGGGAGAGAGTGAGGGGAGCTGAAGGAGGACCCTGTGGTGTCGCCATTTACAAGACTCCGCCCTCAGAACTGGGGTAGGGAGTCGGCAAATAGGAGGGCACTTGTCGGGGAGAACCAGGTTCAAGCTGCCCGGAAGGGGAGGAGGGGACAGGGTCGCCGGGAGAACGCAACCGCTGTAGCCGGGGACCACCAGGGGCTCCCGAGAGTCTCGACCTTCCCGGCTGACCTGGGAACCCACTCTAGCCCCACCCCTATCTTTCTGCTTCACGGTCCCCGCCCCGCAAATCCCCGCCCCTCGCTGGCCGATCGGCGATCGATCGCACTGTCTGCGCTCTCCTCGTTCTTCTAGCGCTGTCTTTTTGGTCCCAACGTGGGCCAGCTGGTGATGGCGGCGCTGGTTGCGGCCGAGGCCACAGAGTCCGGCAGCCGAAACGGCCCGGGCAGAGGTGGGTGCTATAAGGCTGCGGCCTCCGGACCTCGCATCTCGGGGTAGGGCCCCCAAGTCAGGGACAGGACCCTTTAATGGCGGCGGCGCGTTTCTCCTCCAGACCCGGAAGGCCTTGCCGTCGCTCGCTCTGGGCGGCTGTCGCTGGAGCCCAGGACGACAGGTCTTTCTTTTGCAGCCTTAGGGCACGATCGGGAGCAGCCCCTCCTAGGAGCTTGTAGTCCTTAAGTCGGAAACGCTACCCACCCCCTGCCTTGGCGGGCAGACAGACGCCTGAAGACTCACGGATAAGACGTACCCGACGGGGAGGGAAGGAGCCAGGCGCGTTGCCCCGGGCATTCCACAAGTGTGCCTTCGGGGAATGCTTCAGGAAAGATGCACAAGGTTTCATTCACCTGGCGCTTATTGAGCGCCCGCTGAGTGCCAGGCCTGTGCTAGGTGCAGGGACTGGACTGCAGCCCTGCCCTCAGGGATCTCACAGTCTACCGAGGAATGCTGACGTAAACAGAAGGTTACAGCCAAATGATAAGGAAGCGCCTACTGGCCCTTGGGACAAATCGAGCTGCTACGACTAGCAGCTCCCACACTCCAACAACCACAAAGGGCTTGGGCCTCTGCCAGAGGAGCTTCTGAGAGGGGCGGGCCCAGAGACGCAGGCTTGTGTTTCATGGCCTTTGAAACATCTGAACAAGTACCATAGCAGTGGTAACATTCAAATCTGGACTTAGGGTCCCAAGCCTGCCATTCTAGTTCTCCACTGCACCATCACCACCACCACAGAGGCTGAAGTGTCAGGTCTGGCAGGATCCCTGGCAGAAGTTCTGGCAAATAGTACAGGCTCAATAAATATTCGCTGAATAAATCATTTCTCTCCTTGTCACATTCCCAAACTGTCTGGTGCCTAAAGGGAGACCAGGGTTGGGCTAAACTGAATTGTGGGGAGTAGGATGCAGATGAAGGGCTGCAGCCTTCGTAAAGGGCTACAATGTTTCTTCTCCTTTAATCAGGGGTTTGTAATTATTTGTGTACCTGCATTTGCCGCCACTAGACTACTAGCCCCTAAAGGGCAAGGTCACTTTTCTGTCCTTACCTGTTTGCCCACAGTCCTGACTAGAGTGTATTCTTTCCATCCTTCCTGGGGTGGGAAGTGGGGTAGAATGATGGAACTGAGGAATTTGTTAAGTCAGTTAAATGTATGGTGTTTATTTCCCTTTTGAATGAGGAGAGGGAAGAGTGCAGGAATTAACCAGTGTAGACATAGTCAGTGGGACTCAAGTAAGGAAGGCAGTCTTTTAAATTAGTACTTAACAACAGTTTGCTTATAGATCTCATATCTAGGATCTCAGAACTTCAAGGTGTTCTCAGGGGCTGGGGGGAGAGGGACGTTTTCCGAGACTGGTTGGGCTGGCTGGGCTCTTGGGGTTTCCTCAGGATTGTTCTCTATCAAGGAGCGGTTGTGTGAACTTTTTTTTCATTTGCCTCTCAGTTGAGTCCCCTAGTGTCAGCTTACTCTCCTGAGGTAAGAGCTGAGCCACACACTCAAGTCCTTGATTCCCAATAATTTCATAACATGGAAATTAATTATACAGATTTCCTCCTAGCTTAATGGGTTGTCTTTCCAGCTTCAGGATGAACTCAGTGGGGAAGAAGGCTGGGCCAATCCCCTTGGCATCTAGGATCTGGGCCTTAAACTTGGGTGGTGTTAACAGCTCACTCAGGTCTGGCTGTGGTTTAGGCCAGGCACCAACCAACTCAGGCCTTGCATTCGTCCTAGGTCGAGCCCCTCGGGGCCGCTTGGCCAATCAGATACCCCCTGAGATCCTGAACAATCCCCAGCTGCAGGCAGCCATTCAAGTCCTGCCTTCCAACTATAACTTTGAGATTCCCAAGACCATCTGGAGGATCCAACAGGCCCAGGCCAAGAAGGGTGAGCCCATAAGCTTTGAGCGGGGGTGGGGGAGGAGAGGTTGCCTGGCCGAGCCAGGGGCAGTGTCCCCATCCCAGTCTCTTCCCAGCCTTCTGCTCACGTCTCTGCTCTGTCTTGCAGTGGCCTTACAAATGCCTGAAGGCCTCCTCCTCTTCGCCTGTACCATTGTGGATATTTTGGAAAGGTGAGCCTTGGGCCACTGACGAAGCTGAACCAAGACCTTCCCCGTGTCCATTACAGCTCTGCCTGTTGGCATCATTTTTTCCTTCTGGACCTCTGCCTTACCGTGTTCCTTCCCACAGCCATACACACACCAAGGGAAAACCCCCAAACTAAACTCCTAGCCTGCTGCAATCCCTGCTTGTCTCTATAACTCTCCCCTTCCCTAAAAGAAATTGGGAGGGAGAAATGAGTCAATTCCAGTATCTTCAAAGGTGGGCCCGCAGCAGGTGGTGGAGCCTGAGGAAGAAGCTAAGAGTCCTCAGAGTTGACCCTGCAGTGGGCTGGGTGGTCAGCATGGGGTCTGGCTTGGGGGAAACTTTTTCTCTGGCACATTTGGAGGAGTGAGGCAGGAGGGGCTTGGCAGAGGGAGAAGCGCATTGGAGATGGTATTCAGTTCCTCTCCCTCCCTCATCTGAGTTTCTTCAACACAGTGAGCCATCCTTGGGGGGGGGGGCGGTGCTCAGCCATTTGGAACCAGCACAGGAACAGGGAGGGCGAAAGAAGAAAGGGGAGGTCACCTCGTGATGGGAACCTCCCACTTCCCTGCTGCCGCCCTACCCCCACCCTGCTCCTCATCCCCGCAGCCACAGACTCACTTCCCGGCTCCCACCCTCTTGCCCCTTGGGGATGCTCTCTGGGGCTCGGGCCAATTTGCATACATTTTAATCTATAAAAAATTAAGTGCTCTGGCTGACTCAGACGCCTGGGCTGCATTCTAAGGAGCTGAATTATCTACTTCTGTGCACAGCCTGATTTGGGGAGGTGGGGGAGCTGCCTGGCAGCAGCTCAGCTTTTCGGACCACACCCCCAGGAGAGGAATGGGGAGACCCCCTGACACTGAGCCAGACTCCATGCCCCAGGGGTGGGTCTCAGGGAAGAGCTAGTCCTCTGGCCCCATTCCTGTGGTGAGTTCAGGGAGAGTGGGGTCTTCCCCAGCCACCCATCCCCCAGTGATTCAGGCCTGGCAGCAGATCCCATGGCAGTGTGCTGGCCAGAGCCCACTCTTCCTGACGCATGAGGTGTGTGGGTGGCGCCATGTGCTGCGGAGGAGCTGTCCACGGGTCCCCCCATCCCGGGCACAGAGGGCCCTGACTAAGGGTGGGGAGGTAGCAGGGGGTCTGGGCGATGGGGAGGCTATGTGTATCCCCACACGCGTGCCCACACACACGTCACGGTGCCAGGGTGTGGGAGTGGGTGTCTTCACCCCTGTGTGCATGCTCATTGCTCTGGGTGGGAGGAGTTGGGGCGGCGGAGGTCTGTGTTTGACCCCCTGTATGCCAGGCTGAGGGTTGGGGGTCCCTCTTGCAGTCTGAGCCTGGGCAGAGGAATAAGGTTGCTACAGAGCTACGGTTCCAGGAGCTGCTGCCAGGCCTGGGGGAGGTAGCAGCTGGGCCCCACCTACTCTGTTGGCAGAAGTGGCAGTTGCCAACCCAAGGGATTGGGAGAGGTAGGGAGAGTGGAGCTGGGCCCTGAGATACCTCCACAGTTAGGTTCTCTGCTACCTCCTTGTGTCACTGTCCCATTGTTCCCCACCCCGACAGGTTCACGGAGGCCGAAGTGCTGGTGATGGGTGATGTGACCTACGGGGCTTGCTGTGTGGATGACTTTACCGCAAGGGCCCTGGGAGCTGACTTCCTGGTGCACTATGGCCACAGCTGCCTGGGTACGGCAGACCAGGACACCCAGACCCTGGCAGGGAGGTGGGACTGCATGCTCATCCCCATCACAGTGCCTTGTCCTGCTTGTATGCACAAGGTCCCTCCCGGTTTCTGGGATGGCCTTGGCCTTCCTGCACTGCAGGTGAATCTTTCCTTTGGATTTGGTTGCCTTGGAAACCATGCTGCCGTCCCAGATGCGGGTGTTTGAAAGGCTGTTGGTGGTAGAGCAGGCTGCGCCCCCAGCCGAGTGACAGAGATGGAGCTTCTAAAAGACCCGTGACAACACCCTCCCCACCTCCCCCAGCCCCTCCCTCTAACCCTCAGGCTAAAGCCACTGGTCCTGGCTACTCAGAAACCTCGGCCCCTCCTGCCTTCCAGAACAGTCTCCTGAACTCTTCCCTCCTCCCAGTTCCCATGGACACCTCGGCCCAAGACTTCCGGGTACTGTATGTCTTTGTGGACATCCGGATAGACACTACCCACCTACTGGACTCTATCCGCCTCACCTTTCCCCCAGCCAGTGCCCTTGCGCTGGTCAGCACCATTCAGTTTGTGTCAACTTTGCAGGTAAGTGGGCAGACAGTGGCCAGTCTCCAGGCTCTTCCTGGATCCCCATGGCAGGAGCTCCAGGCTGGTCCTATGGCCCTGCCTCTCCTTCCCCATCCACTTGCTTCCCTTCCCTCATTATCCCTACAGGCAGCTGCCCAAGAGCTGAAAGCTGAGTATCGTGTGAGTGTCCCACAGTGCAAGCCCCTGTCCCCTGGGGAGATCCTGGGCTGCACGTCCCCCCGTCTACCCAAGGAGGTGGAGGCTGTTGTGTAAGTGAAAAATGGGGTGTCAGTCATAGAGACACAAGAAATGTACCCTAGGAGGGAGCTGAGGTTCATCATCCAGGAAAGGGAACTGAGTCTAAAGCTCCTTAGCCATTCGCTCAAGGTCACCTTGCAAGATGGGGACCAAATAGGGTTTCAGGTTTCCTGTCTCCCTCTCCAGTGCTCTGTCCAACATCCAGAAGGCTATGCCCAGGGTGGAGCAGGAATCAGGGCCTGTTGGGGGGATGAGGGTGGGCTAGAAATGGTGGGACTATAATTGGAGAAGATGGATGGGCACGCCCAGGCTGCAGCCCTATTAATTTAGCATCCGGACAGCTAACAAGCAGGAGCAGCATGTCTCCTGCTGCCTAATTATTTTAGGTAATGGAAATGCTTAATGTTGTGTGAACGCAGCCAGCCCCAGAGCCGACAGCTCCCCCGGCTAAGACTGGGTAGGGGAGCCCCATTCCCAGCTAATGGCAGGGAAGGAGGGAGGGGCGCTCCTCTGACTCAGCCCCACCTCTGGGGCTGCTGAGGCTGCTCCCTTAAGCCTTGCTGCACCCACACAGCACATCCCTGCCCCTAGCAGGCCCACATCAGGGCCTTCCCCAGCCCAGACCTGGTAGCCCTGCTCCCTGGGGGGCATTCCCCCTGTGCCTGTGCCTGCATAACTCTGAGCTCATAGACGCCTACCCCTGGGGGCGTCATGGTGTGTGTTGGAAGGAGGGACACTGAGTGTTGGCCACTCATCCAAATTTGGTGTGATCTCCAAGACAGAAGGAGCTGCCATGCAGATTGTCTTCCATGCTCTGGCCTCTCCATGGTCTGGGAAGGTACTGTTAGGGACAGCATCTCCTAGGCATGCTTGGTACAGCCTGATGGGTAAGCCTGGAATCAAATCCCAGATGTACTGCTTAATAGCTGTGGGACTTTGGGCAAGCTTCTTAACATCCCTGAGCCTCGCTTGTATCTTCTGTGGAATGGGGATACTATAGGTAGCAGCTTGGAGGGTTACCTGATAGGACTGAGTGAAGTCATACATTCACTGGGTGTTTAGCCCAGGCCTGGTACACGGAAGGCACAAGCCCAGTAAACAGTGGCTGTTATTACAACTCAGTAACTGGACCCAAGAGCTAGTTTGGGCAGAGAGTAGCCAGTATATACCCTGAAAGCTCATTTATGGCATAGATGACACCCTGAACACTACTTCCCACATCTATATTGAGCTAGGTGAGGGAGAATCTGTCCCTCCACCTCCAAGTTAGGATCTAGATCTAGAGCCTTACCGTGGTCTTGGCTGTCCCTTTACTCTTCCCCCAGAAGGTCGGGGTGGGGAGAGGTGCAGTTCTTAGATTCTGCATTACCTAGCTAGAGGGGCCTTAATGGTCATCCAATTCAAACTTATTTCACGTGTGAAAAAACCAGGACGGGGTCTCCCCTGGTGGTGCAGTGGTTAAGAATCCGCCTGCCAACGCAGGGGACACGGGTTCCATCCCAGGTCCAGGAAGATCCCACATGGGGCGGAGCATCTAAGCCCGTGCGCCGCAACTACTGAAGCCCACATGCCTAGAGCCCGCGAGCCACAACAAGAGAAGCCAGCTCAATGAGAAGCCCGTGCACCACAACGAAGAGTAGACCCCACTCACCGCAACTAGAGAAAGCCGGCACGCGGCAACAAAGACCCAATACAGCCAAAACAAAAACAAAAAACAGGGCGGGTGGGGTGGGGTGGGGTGGGGTGAGGTGAGGGGGCTGGTGTGTATGAAATGATGCTTTGTCCCAGTTCACATACACAGTCAGCAGCATAGCCAAGAACTCAGTCCTCTGGACCTCCGAGCCAGTGCCTGCTTCTGGTGCCCCACCCCACACTTACCGTCCCCTTTCTCCCCCCTGCAGATATCTTGGAGATGGCCGCTTCCATCTGGAGTCTGTCATGATTGCCAACCCCAATGTCCCCGCTTATCGGTATGGACTGAGCTGGGCTGACCAGCTGGGAAGGGGGTGGGGTTCTCTGCCACTGAAACCCTCCATCAGCCCAAACTTCCTCATCCCTTGGCCACTTAACAGCCCCCGGCCCTAAGGATCTGAGGCACTTGGGTTCTGAATCTGGGTATCAGGAGAAGGGCTGCTGCTGCACAGCACC
The DNA here is from genome assembly GCF_949752795.1 of Hyperoodon ampullatus. NCBI lineage: Eukaryota > Metazoa > Chordata > Mammalia > Artiodactyla > Ziphiidae > Hyperoodon > Hyperoodon ampullatus. The sequence continues at coordinate 43,021,252 of NC_136932.1, read as the reverse complement.
TACCCATCCCCTGGAATCACACCTGGATCCTAGACCCCTCTCCCACTCCTGCCTGCTCGAGTTGTGGAACTGATCTTCCCAACGACAATCTCTGCTCTTGCCTCTGTTCTTAATTGCCTGCATGGAGCCTGAGGGTTCAGGAGACCAAGGGGCCCAGTCGGGGAGCTGTGTATATAGCACAAATCCCGTAAGTGGCTGTCACTGTGACCATGACAGCTTCTTTTCCAGATACGACCCGTACAGCAAAGTCCTGTCCAGAGAGCACTATGACTACCAGCGCATGCAGGCCAACCGCCAAGAAGCCATAGCCACTGCCCGCTCAGCTAAATCCTGGGGTCTCATCCTGGGCACTTTGGGCCGCCAGGGCAGTCCCAAGATTCTGGAGGTCAGAGGGCTCAGGATGGCCTCTGGAAAAGAGGACTAACTGGGAACCGAGCTGGGAAAATCAGTAGCCTAAGGGATTTAGCTTTGGCTGCTTGATCGTGGGGACCCCAGCTCTGCCTCTGTCTCCCAACAGCACCTGGAATCTCGGCTCCGAGCCTTGGGACTTCCCTTCGTGAGGCTGCTGCTCTCTGAGATCTTCCCCAGCAAGCTTAGCCTTCTTCCTGAGGTGGATGTGTACGTTTCCCCACCTTTCCTGTCTAGCTATGACTGACTAAAAAAGCTTAGAGTCTGGGTCCTTCCCAGCACCTGTTGAAGGCTGGAGTCGGTGCTTCCATGATCATGAAATTTTAGTGTTAACAGAGCACCCGTCCAGCAGGGACTACCCTTGGCTGTGGGTCTGCCCTACTGTGTCTGGCTTGGGGGCTCACAGGCAACGGCAGCATCATAGTCATTCTGCGTGAGATGAGTTGGAGGGGTGGGTGGCACCTGCTCTGTACCAGGCACTAAATTTGATTCTGGGGATAATATTGCAAATGAGCTGCCCAGGCCCTCCCTTCAGAAAGTTCATAGTCAGTGGAGGAAACAGGAGAAAACAAGCAACACCATAGTGTTATTCTTTATTTTTTAAATAAATGTATTTATTTTTGGCTGTGTTGGGTCTTCGTTGCTTGGCATGGGCTTTTTCTAGTCGCGGCGAACGGGGGCTACTCTTCGTCGCGGTGCGGTGGCTTCTCGTTGCGGAGCATGGGCTCTAGGCACGCAGGCTTCAGTAGTTGTGGCTCGCGGGCGCTACAGTGCAGGCTCAGTAGTTGTGGCGCACAGGCTTAGCTGCTCCGCAGCATGTGGGATCTTCCTGGACCAGGGCTCGAACCCGTGTCCCCTGCATTGGCAGGCGGATTCTTAACCACTGTGCCACCAGGGAAGTCCCCATAGTGTTATTCTAAACAGTAGTAGGTGACAGTCTTTACTTTAGAATAGTAAGCATGCATTGGCTGTGTTGGGGACACAGCCATGTTCTTCAGCATGCTGCCCAGGAACAGGGGGGCCCCCCCTTTGATCTGACGTGACTTCCCCTCCCAGGTGGGTGCAGGTGGCATGTCCACGCCTCTCCATTGACTGGGGCACAGCCTTCCCCAAGCCGCTGCTCACACCCTATGAGGTAACACCACGTTTTGAAAATCCCTGGGAGAGAGTGGGCTTTGCTCCTAGTTCTGTGGGTGGGTGGGCAGCACTTAGTTACAGCTGAGCCACTTCCTAGCTGTGTGGCCTTGGAAGTCCCTTCACCTCTCTGAACCTCACGTTTCCTCTCTGTGCTATAGGGATATAGTAGGACCTTCGTAGGCCGTCGTGAGGGCAGAATTAAATAATCCTGCGTAGAAAAATGTTGGCAGATGTTACTGTCCGGTGTTTCTCCTCTAGGCGGCAGTGGCCCTGAGGGACATTCCCTGGCAGCAGCCCTACCCTATGGACTTCTACGCCGGCAGCTCCTTGGGGCCGTGGACCGTGAACCACGGGCAGGACCGGCTGCTCCAGCACCCGGGCCGGCCGGCGCTGGGGAAGGTAGGAAGGAACCTCAAGGAGGGCGGAGAGGCTTGGGCGCGGCCAGACATTGGCCGCCTCCTTGGTGACGCGAGCCGAGCCCGCCGCCCTGCGGCCGCTACGGGAAGTGCGTGTCAGCGGGGTGGGGAACGTCGCGGAAGCGAGGCCGTGACCAAAGTCGGCCACCTCAGGTTCAGGAGAGGCCCGCGCGCCCCTTTCCAGCCGTGGCTTGCGAGGCTTGCAGCTGCAGAGACGAGGAGGTCGCGCCGCTCGCTCCCTGAAACGCTCCTTGGTCCCAGGTATCAGCCCCAGCTCTGGCCGGGCCGCACCCTCTCTCCGTTGTCATGGCAACGCCCATTCTCTCTGAGGCCCGCCTCCAGGGTGGTGCCGGCATTGGGTCCCGCCCCCTTATGTTCAACTTCCGCTCGGGGGAAAAGCCGCTTCCGGTTCCTTGCGCTTGCCCAAAATTATGGCTACGTCTCCGCCTCTGCGAGTCTTGTGTCTGGCCGGTTTTCGGCAGAGCGAGCGGGGCTTCCGCGAGAAGACTGGAGCGCTGCGGAAGGCGCTGCGGGGTCGCGCAGAGCTCGTGTGCCTCAGCGGCCCGCACCTGGTCGCGGACACAGCGGGCCCTGAGGGCGCCGGGCCACACCCCGGTGAGATGAGCCCTGCCCGGAAATGCGCTCAGAGTCTTCTCTGTCTTGCCTTGTCCCCGTAACGCCTGCCTGCACACAGCCACCCTGTCCCTCCCCTCATTCCTGCCACCCTCCCACCTCATTCTGCCTATGCCCTCCATCCCTCCCACCCCAGCCCCTCGCTCAAATTCCAGCCTGGCCCTCCCAGACTTCCACCTTGTCTCCTCTCCAGGTCAGTCTGTTCCCCGCCTCATTTTCCCCAGACTTTCTTCTCTCCTCAGCCTCCTCTCTTTCCCTCACTCCCTTTCTCATTTCTTTCCCCCTGGATTTCCCCTCGTCCTAACTCTGAACTCTCCCCCTCATCGCTGTAGGGCCCTGCCCTCCGGAGGAGCAACCTCGAGGCTGGTGGTTTTCCAAACAGGAGACAGACGTTTTCTCGGCACTGGAAGAGCCCACGGTGTGCAGAGGTCTGGAGGAAGCCCTGGGAACGGTGGCACAGGCACTGAGCAAGCTGGGGCCTTTCGATGGGATCCTTGGTTTCAGCCAGGGGGCCGCGCTAGCAGCCCTTGTGTGTGCCCTTGGCCAAGCCGGCGATCCCCGCTTCCCTTTGCCCCGGTTTATCATCCTGGTATCTGGTTTCTGTCCCCGGGGCCTTGGCCCCAAGGAAGCCATCCTGCAGGGCCCCTTGTCACTGCCTTCCCTCCATGTTTTTGGGGACACCGACCGCGTCATCCCCTCTCAGGAGAGTATGCAACTGTGTAGCCGATTCCCTGGAGCCACCGCCCTCACCCACTCTGGTGGCCACTTCATTCCGGCAGCCGCAGCCCAGCGCCAGGCCTACCTCCAGTTCTTGGACCAGTTTGCAGAGTGACAGATCAACAAATGCCTTTGCCTCTGCGTTCCCTCTCCACTCCCCATCCCCTAATGGGGACACATGATCTTGATGCAGCCTCTATAATCCCTGTCCTCCCCTTCTTTCCCCTACTGTGATCTCAAGAGACAAATATCAATACTTAAGACTCAAATTATATAAGCCCAGCTCTGCACTCAAGAAAAAGAGGATTAGGAGGCCTAATGGACTTTGACCATGGCATCTGATATTCAAATATAAGAAAGGTCAGTGGAGCCCTGGATGAGTGGAGAGTAACACGAAAAGCAGAGACTGCCAGCACTGTGACTGGTACAAAATAAAGTGGTGATTTGGATTTTGAGCATCGTTTCCCTGGTATACACAGCAAAACTCATTTTATTAAAAAAAAATAAAAGTGGATTCCTGGCCATCCACACAGCCTCCAGGGCAGCACCAAGCAGGGAGGTGTTTCCAGTTATGAACCCCCAGGACAAGCTCATGCATGTATGCACGTAAACACTTACACATTACTGGTGAAAGTCTTTAAGTCCCAACCTGAAAGAAAGGAGGCCTCCCTGAAGCAGGGAAGAATTTACATCTGAGAAGTTTGGGGAAGAGATCAATTGGCAGGGCTCTGCCTGGGCCATACTGAGTTTTGGCTTCCTCCATCCTGATCCCTAAGAGTTGTGTGTTGGCCTGTCAAAACCTGGCTTCATATGTTCTCTGCTTTCTCCACCATAACAGTCTTACCCCTCCGAACTATGAGCTTGAAGGGTGGGATGGTGCTAGACCTTAGACCTTGATGGAAGCCAAAGATAGCACAGAAGTAACCTTCTTCCAAACTTGACCCTGTTTGCAGCGTTTGAGATTGATGCTACTCTGTAGAGATTGCAGCCAAGACCTAAGCAGCTCATCTGGTTTGAAAGTGGTGTTTTTCCTATACACTCTAAAGACTGCTCACTTCAGCCATTTCCCCCACTTCCAGGGCCTTCATCCCCAGCCTGCCCTGCCTCTGCAGACTGACCAGCTTGTTCCTTTTCTGGAAGTTCGCAACAGGCCCTATCTGGCCCTCAAGCATGGCTGCCCCAAGTAGTTTAGTAATTGAGCAGGAATTGAGATTAGGAGATTGTAGCACAAATACTCTAGCCCATCCTGAGACGACAAGACAAATAGTCTGAAATCACCTGAAATTCTGAGTTCTTCACAACGGACAGCAGCTGTCCAAGATTTTTTTAAAAAGAGTTACCTGCCCAGACAGACCCAGTTTACTGAGTCTGGAACCTTTACAGCAGAAAGTGGGGTTGGGGAGAAAGTTCTCTCTTGGTACAGTCTGCTACTGCCTTGTTCTTGGGGTTTTTTTTGTTTTGTTTTTGGTTGTTTTAAAGGGAGATCCCTTCCTTGGCAAAAGGAAGAGACTCTGAAATGGACTGAATTACTCCTATAGACCTGTTTGTTGGCTTTGGCCCATAGAATTTTAGAAAAAGTTGGGATTATGATACTTAAAAATTTTGGAATTTCACACAAATTCAGATTCCTGGCTTCTCTGGAAATAAGCAGTTCAGAATGGAAAGCAGTGAGTAGGTCCGCAACTAAGGGCTCACATGCCTTCGTGGCAATCACACAGCAAGGCCCCAAGCGGTGAAAATGAGGCCAACCTGCATACCACAGCTGCTGCTATTTGGGATTATTGGAAGGAGTAAAGGAGAGAGGGAAAGACATTTGGGGAATAAATTTTAAGGCAGGGCTTAAAGTTGGAAGGGTGAAGGTGAAGACCAGAGCAGTGTCCGGTGGAGCAGAAGTGAGGAGATAAAAATTCCCCTGGGAATCAAAATGCCTGACCTAAAAGGAGACAGATCATGTGGTCCACTGATTCCCAACAACTGAGATATGTCCTCTCCCATCATGCCCTCCAGGAACAATGGGGAATCTTAAGGGGTTATTCCTCCCACCCTCCACACAGATTCCATGGACCATTTGCATCAGGATCATGTTAAACCTTGGATTCCTGGGGCCAACTCCAGAGCTACTGGGACCCAGGAATCTGCATTTTGACAAACCATCCTGGTCATTCTCATGCAATGAAATACTTGAAAGCCACCGCCTTAGAGAGTAGAGTGTAAGTCTCTGGTAAATATGTGTAATTTTAAAAAGCCCCCCCATGTGATTCTCATGCACTCCACTAGGGAGAGGGAAGAAGCTCTGTTAAGAATCATTGATCTAACATTTTCAACTAAGGAAAATGAGGTCTAGAGGATAGGAAGAGGAATATAATTTATTGAGTGCTAACTATGCCAGACGTGCTAAGCAGAAGCTTTAGTTAGCTAGTTTAATGTCACAACTTCATAAGGTAGATACTGTTATTAACCTAATTTTACAACTGAGGAAAGAGGCACAGAGAGGCTAAGTAACTTACCCAAAGTTGGATTCAGATCCAAGAACTCCCATTCTTGACCTTTTCTAGTCATTGCTTTCTCTGCTGCTTCACAGAAGATGAGCAGAGAGGCCACCACTCACTACTCTGGGACAGTATGACCTGCGTGGGCCTCACCTTCCTAATCCATAAAATAGGTTGGCGGTGCGGTGCCCTAAGTGATTTTCAAGATACTAAAAAACTCTAACATTGTACAGTCAGTCCTTTGGTTTTTTCCCCTCTCTGACCACCTTCAGATGGGTTCAGACTGCAAAAGACTTTGTCTCTTCTTTTCAAAACATCCCTACCATTTCTCTTTTCTACCTCTCACTTCACCTTAGTTCCTAAAGCTCTTGGGAGAGAGAGTCCCTAAGCAAAGAACTCTCAATAGTCCCAGTCCTAGAGCTTCTGCTCAGAGGAATGTGTCCCCCTCCCCTGTTCATTCTAAGTGCCCAGAGCTGGGGTCTCCCACCACCACCACCCCCTTACAAGGACATAGTAGCCTAAGAAAATACTTAAGATCGAAATAGCTTTCTGCTGTTTGCAAAGATTTTTACTTACGTGATCTTATTTGGTCCTCACAACAGGCCTGCCAGAAACGAGGGATTATTATCTCAATTTACGGAAGGCTCAGAAACAACATGGCCCCTTAACAACCAGTTGATGGTGATGCCAGGTTGGACCGCCTGCTTCCCAGTGCACTACTCCCATGTGCACACACTACAGTCTGCCCACAGATGTCCACCGGATGCCAGAATCAGGTGCATTTTAATCCAAGACCTCAGTGTCCTTGGGTGGGAAGAAGACAATGTGTGGGTGTTGATTAGCTGTGAAACCAGCACCAGCTGCCTTAGAAGTAGTTTAGAAAAGGAGGGGCTATGGAGAGGTAGAGAAAAATTGGATTAATGGGTGGCAGGGCTGGGCTGCATTAACCATTCCCAACACTGTCCCTTGGGAGGTCCTGAACCCAATATCCAACAGTCAGCCCGTGGGTGATGATGGTGGTGGCAGGTGACATGCAGAATGTTTTTGAAGAGGTCATTGCTTACACTTCACTGGCCCAAGAGGACTTCAGCTCCTCCGATATTTACTCTCCCTCTTTTGGGTTAATTTGAGACATTGTCTAAAACTGGAATACAGCATCCAGAGATGGACTGAGGTGAGGATGCTGGTATGTTCAGACAACGGTTTAAGGACTGGTTAACTTTACAAGTTTTATGGCTTCCTGAGGGTTGGGGAACCCTTCTTATCGTTCAAGACCCAGAGGGAAAAAGAGAGGGAAGAGGAGTGAGGGAAGGCTGTGACTCCATCAGGACATGGGTTCAAGGTTTACCCTTTGCCCTCTGCCTACTCAGCTAGGGGTTCCTGGAAGAATGAGGTCGTGGCGCATTCAGGAAAACTTTCCTCCGTCTACCTACTTCGGTCCCCAGGATGCAAACATTTTTCCAGGTCCTAGCAGCCTCCCTCCCACCAAGGAGTTAAAAAGAACACAAATCCCAGAACTACCCCTTCTCTCACAATCCCCTGGGTGCAGTACCTCGGCTAGGAGGACAGGACGGCCATTGAGGGGGACGGTCAGGCATACTCCGCAGACCGCGCTTCTTTCTCTGCCTTGGTGGATGCCCAGCTCCGGAGTAGCCCGCCTCCCTGTGCCTCACCTCCCGCCACCCCCGCAGACACATGGGCTCTCGACTCGCCGCCTCCGCTTCCTCCTGCTCCGAGCCTCCCCCATCCCGGCCCCGGCTGTGCGCTGCGCGGCGCGGCGCGTGGGCGTGCTGCGGGGCGACCATGGCTGTAGACTGTTACCTCCGGTTCCCACAGTAACAATCGAAAGCCACGGTTGCCCTGGAGACGCGGGGGCGGGGCGCGCGCTGCTGACGGCACCACGGCAGCTCCAGTTTGGCTGACGTCAGGACCGCGGAGTGGGGGGACGGCGGCGGCGCGGGCGGGGGACGGCGCTCGCGGCAGGGGCCGGGCGCTGGACTTCTGGGGCTATGAGATGTGCGTGTAGGCCGGCAGCCCCTCAGTAGCCCTTGGGGACTGGGGACGGGACGGCTCGATGGCGGTGCCCGCGCCGGATCAGCACCGCGGACAGCGGCGGCGCGGGCAGCGAGCTCGGGGCTGAGGGACCCTCGGGGACAGAGGGGCCGGGGGCGCGGCAGGTGGCCGGGTCCGCGGTCCTGGGGCGGGGCCAGGCGTCGGTGGCCGTGACTGGAGACTGTTACTGAGGGCGGCCCGGGCAGTAAGCAGTCTAGAGCCAAGGTGCCGGCGCGCTGCCCGGGCAGGGTGGCTCCGTCGCCCGCAGCTGGGGGCGCTGCTGCTCCTCCTCCCCCGCATCTCCAGCCCTTCTCTGACCCAGCGCTTGCGGACAGGCACGTGGCCCTTGACGTCAACACCCTGTGACGTCAAAGATGTCCCTGCAGAGAGGCACTTCCGGCTGCGGGGAGGGGGAGGGCGATGGGGGCGGGGCAGTCCGGCTGAGGCCCCGCCCCCGCCTGGTCCTGAGAGGACAGCTCCTCCTGCAGAGGCGGGAAGTTGGGGGCGCCGAGGGACCAGCTCGACGGGACGGGGAGGGGCGCCCCCGGCTGAATGAGGGGAGGGGTCCCGAGAAAGCCGCGGCCAGGTCGGCGGGTAGGTGGGCGTCTGTCTCTCGCCGGCACCCCAGCTCAGCCGACCGGGGGCAGCGAGGCTGAGTCACCGCTCTGCGGGGAGGAGAGGAGGGGGTGCATCTCCTGGGGCGCCGGCACCTTCGTCCCACTTTCTTGGGAGGATGGCGCAGGAGCTCCAGGAAGAGCCGCAGGGACTCTGAGGTCCGTCCTCTGATCGACGCTCCTCCGAAGTGGCTGCGTCTCCATCCGGGCGCAGGCAGGTGCTGCACAGGGTTCTGCGTACGCCTCCGGCTCCGGCTCCAGCAGTTGCGAGTGGACCATCGTCCCCTCCACCCTGTCCCTAACCCCACCCCTTAGGGGCCCCTCTAACCTGCAGCCTGTCGGCCTCCTCCTTGCCCTCCAGTCCGTGTCCGTGCATCGGTCCATCTGTCGCCCGTTGGTCGGTCAGTCTCGCTTACCTGTCGGCTGTATTGCGTCCGCGCCCGCTCGCCTCCCGCAGCCGGGCTGGCGCGGCGGCTTTTATAGGCGCGCATAGTACTCGTGCGGCGGCTCATTCATGCGGCCGCGGCTCCTACACACTGACGCGCTGCCGACGTCAGCAGGGAATTTAGGAAACGGGAAGAGGGGCTATTTATAGTGGCGAGGCGGGGTGGGGGGTGGGGGGATGGGGTGGGGGGGTGGGGACCGAGGCGACGGGGAGCTGGGAGGGGGAGGAGGGCGCACGGAAGCAGGAACGGGGAGGGGAGCCCGCGCCCCCTGTACCGGTCTACAAGGGGTTAACTTTCCGGAACTGCGGGCTGGGGGCCCGCGAGAGGACAGTGCGGGGAGGGGGGACGGGTCCATTACAGATGTATTCACTCTGGGACACCTGGGGGCGCAACCCCACCCTCGCCCGGCCTTCCAAGGCCCTCACCCAGTAGCCCCCACTCCCACTCCTCAGTTCCTGGACCCGACGGCTCAGTGACGTCACAGGATGCCCCGCGGCGGCGTTATACCCCACAAGGCCACTGCGGTGTCGTCACCCTTGGGCGGTAGGGGGCAGGAGAGGAAGCTGGACCCTCAGAGGGGCCTCTGGCAGCATCTAGAGCTGTGGTGTCAGGGACATGAGGGAAGAGGAGTGGGGGAGTCCAGGGGTCTGGAAGGCTTTGTAGGAGGAGGCTGGGCCTGGAAGGAAAGGCTCAGTGGGAGTCCAGGTACCAGACGGGAGCTGGAGACGCGAGGGAAGGCAGAAAAGTTGAGGAGGGTGGCTTGGACTCCCCAGAAATGAGCAAGAGGGTCCTCTACGGGGGAGGTGGGGGAAAGGTGGCAGGAGAAGGGAGAGAGAGGAAGACGAAGCCTCAGCAACTGGAGGGGAGGAGGACTGGTCCACAATGCCAGTTTCAGAGCCTGACACTCAGCAAACCGCGTTTAGGACCCATTTGTGGAATGAGGGACATTGGCAGCTTAGCAGAGAAGAGTCTCTGGGGGTAGGAGGGAAGAGACCACTTCCTGGAGGACTTAGAGTTCCTGGAGATCAGAATTGACAGGAAGAGTCCATGCAATGTGAGGCAAACTTCTCCTGGACGGGGTCAGGGAAATGAATGATCCTGGCCCAACCTAGCTCCATCAGTGGGGGAGGGGAGTGTGTCCAGAGAGAGGAGCTGGATTAGGGTGGGGAGGGGACAGTGCCAGGCCAAAGCAGGTGGAACTAGGGAGGGAGGGAAAGGTCAAAGATTGAGGAAGAGTGAAGTCCACAGGAGGGCAGCTATGCTGGGGGCAGGTCTGTCAGACCCTCCCATACAGATGTAAGGACAGTGTGAGAATAGGGGTGGGGAAGTGGGAATCTGGGGAGACTTGAAGAAAAGCAAAAATAGTGGGCACAGGGACTGCGGCTGGTGCGCTCCTCCCACTGCACAGAGACAGGGCTGGGTGGATCCTTGTGGAGCTAGGATCTGGCCCCATCAAGGGGATAACAGATTACAGCAGAAATGGGGTCAAAGAGGTCCTGCATACCCTTTGGGATCTGGCCTCCTAGAGTTCCCCCCCACCCCGCCTTTTTTTTTTTTTTTTTTTTTTTTTTGCCCCCAGCGTTTGTCCCACTGGTTCTCTTCTCCAGGAACACCTTCCTGCCTGGGGGGAGAACTCCTGTTCATCCATCAAAGCCCAGATCTAAGAGCACTGCTCAGGTGTCTTCCCACCTCCCCCCAGCACTCCATACATGTTTCCACCTCAGCACACAGCACATCTCTCCGCCAAGATGTTGAGGTCCACCTTCCCTGGAGGCTGTCAGCTCATTTTCATTCTTGGAACCTCACTACTTCCTTAGCGAGGACTCTGGGGCAGGGGCGGGGGAGACGGAGAAGAGGACTGGGATAAGATGGACCCAGAACACGGAGTGGAAACAGGGTGAGGGCGGACTCGGGAAGCAGTGGGAGTCAGAAGAACCTCTGGGGACCAGGAGCCGCCTCCTGGCCCCGAGGCCATGAAGTCCCCTGCTGAGGAAAGGGAGCCTCTGGGGGGCGCCCGAGACCTTGGTGTCTGTCAGGGACCGCGAGTGGCCGCGCCGGCGGCCCCTCAATGAGTGACTCAGCCACTACTTCTGGCGCGGGCGTGGGGGCGAAGGATGGAGCGCGGGGCGGGCGGAGGGGTTGGGGGTGGGTGGGCGGCGAGCGCGGCCCCCACCGCCCAGCGGCCCTGCACGGTTGCTAAGCTCTCCAAGGCCTCGGAGAGACGCGATATGGGCGAACCTCATCGGTTACTATGGTAACTCTGCGCCCCAGCCTCTCGCGCTCGGCGGCTGAGGGAGGCGCAGCCAATCAGAAACTGCAGGCGTTCTTGGGGACCCACTCCCACCCCCCCCCCCCCATGTGGGCGGGGGTCAGAAGGTGCGGGGAAGAGGCGGAGCGTGGGCTGCGGAGGCCCACTCAGCCACACAGGCGCTGGCTGCAGGCCTGATGTGCCGGGGCGGCTCGGGGACACTTCCGGAGTTAGCTGTGCGAACGCCCGCGCTCTAGTGCGGGGTGCCCTCCCTCCCAGAAGGGGCGTCACCTGCAAGAACCCGGCCTTCACGTGGGGTGCAGGACCTTGCGGGGCATCCCGGGCTGCAGGCCGTCCTGTGACTTTTCTCTCGGGTCCGTGGTTTTGGAGACGAGGTCGTTCAAGCGGGTCGTCCCTCAAAACGGCTCACACGGGGAATCTGGGGGCTTGGGTCGCTTCTGCGGGACCCCCAAGAGGCGCTGTCCAGCCATTCCCAGTCGCATATCCTGGGGTCCCTCCAGAGGCCTGCAAGTTCAGGGTGGGCTGTTTGGGTACCACCTCTGCCCAGGTCATGGAGGGCCCTACATGACAGTCCCCTGAGTACGCCAGAAAGCCAGATCTTGGACTCCGGAAGGGGGCAGGTGTGTGTCTGTGCAAACATGAGCGCCAGCGGGTGTCAATGCCTGGAGAGGGTCTGGGTGCAAACGGGTTTATTCTGTGCATACCTATCCCATGTGGCTAAGTGAGGGTGGGTGTGTTGGGGGGTTACAAATGGACAGTCTCAACCAGGAATATCTAAGGAGGGTCCCCTAAGATCTTGTCTATCTTCTTCTTCCTTAGGATTTCCAAAACCTCTCTCCCACCATCTACTGTCCCCTCCTTGCGGGCAGGACTTAACCGAACTGGGGCAATGTGAGAATTTAGAAATATGTACAGGGGAGCATTCAGCTCAAAACTCCGGGGTCTGTGGGGCTCGCAAGTCCGAGGCTGGGACCTCCAGGTGGGCACATCTGGGAGGCTGAATCTGCCAATAGGCCCCCCTCCTGAGTCCAGCTCCGCATCTGGGCGCCTCCGGCCCAGGTGCGCAGGAAGGAGGCTGTGGCTGTGTCGCGCAAAGTCCCTCACGGCCGCGAGGTGGCGCCATAGCTGCAGCAGCGCCCGCCGGCCCGGGCCGCTCCAGATAAGAGTGTGCGGAAAGCGCGGCGGGGCTGAGACGCGACCAGGACGCGGGGAGGACGGACCAGCAGGACAGACCGACCGGGGGCCCGGCGGGCGGAGGGCAACGCAGCCACGTCCCCCCTGGATCCGCCGGCAGCCGGGCCCGGGGCTTCCGACATGCCCCCCAGGTAGGTTCTAGGGGTGGGGACCGGGAGGGACAGGGGACCCGAACAGCCCGGTCCTCGCGCGCTGGCCGCCTCGGGCGCATCCTCTGGCGCGGGAGCCCCAACGCGGCTGGCGTTTAGGGCTCCGGGTGTCGCCCCTAGAGGACTCAGGACTGCCGGGCCGCTTCTCTGCGCCGGGTTCACGGCAGGGTCAGCGGCCCGGGGCCGGCTCTGCCCGCACATGGGCTAGAGAAGCGAGGGGAAGGGAAGGGGAGCTGGCGGGCGGGGCTGGCAGGGGCGCTGCCCTCCCTGGCACAGCGCGGCGCCTGGCAGCGGGGCGGGTGGGGCGCCGACTAGGAGCTGCCACCGCCACGGGGAGGGAAGCCCGGCCGGGCTGCGGCCGCAGGTAACGGGCCGCGAGGCCCTGTGGGCCAGGCGGGGAATAGGGTCGGGCGGGCGAGCGGACGGCCGGGGAGCTCAGGGCTCGGTTCAGGCCCGGCGGCCGCCTGGCTGCCGAAATTGGGGGCCGAGAGGAAAAGCTGGGAGCCGAGGGACTGCGGCTGGTGCGCTCCTCCCGGCCTGTCTGAAGTTGGGAAACTTTTCCCCAAGTTTGGGGCGGCAGAGGTCCCGTGGAGAAGGGGCCGAGGGGAGCTGGGGAGGGAGGCGCCGGGCCCGCGAATGCAGAGCGGAGGCCGAGGCCGGGGCCGGGACGCGGGTGGGGCGCAGGCCGGGGTCAGGGCCGAAGCCGGCTGTGCGCGGTGCCCGCCCGGGGCGCTGCCCCCTCCCTCCCTTGGGAGCTGCGTGGCTCCCCCCTCCCCCCCACCTGCTTCCTGCCTCAGCCTCCTGCCCCGATATAACGCCCTCCCCGCGCCGGGCCGGCCTTCGTGCTCTGCCCGCCACGGCAGCCGCTGCCTCCGCTTCCCGCGCCACGGCCGCCGCCCGGGCCTCAACTGAGGGCCTGACAGCCCCCGGCCAGGGCGGCGCCACGGCGGGCACCGCGCTCCCCTCCTCCGGACCTCTTCCCCCAACTGGGGCAACTTCTCTCGAGGCGGGAGGCGCTTTTTTACTCGGCTCCCTTGTATCCCACTTGGGCAAACTTCTCAGCCCTGAATGACTTTTCCTGCAGCGGACATTTTCCTCAAATCGGGTAACTTTCCGAAAGGGTCGCTTCGCCCGAACAGTTTTCTCCTTGGAAGCCCCCAGAACCCAGGCGGTGAGCCCGGCGGTATCGGGCCTGGGGGTGCAGGCCAGCCTGGCCTCCTCTCCGCCAGCCAGTCTCGGCTCCTTCTTTTGGTCCAGGCCGGCCGGCCCAGGCTCCCACTCTTGGAGGCCGCGGATCCTCCGCCAGTGCCCAGGCCGCGGTGCTCAATGCCCCTGCCCAGCTGAGGGGAAGGGGAAGTGGAGGGGAGAAGCGCCGGACTGGGTGCAGGCAGCGAGGGCTCGGTGCAGCTCAGACCCGGCTGGTGTGTGTCCCCGCAGGAGATTGTGCTGGGCAGACGATGCTGGACACGATGGAGGCGCCCGGCCACTCGAGGCAGCTGCTGCTGCAGCTCAACAACCAGCGCACCAAGGGCTTCTTGTGCGACGTGATCATCGTGGTGCAGAACGCCCTCTTCCGCGCACACAAGAACGTGCTGGCGGCCAGCAGCGCCTACCTCAAGTCCCTGGTGGTGCATGACAACCTGCTCAACCTGGACCATGACATGGTGAGCCCGGCCGTGTTCCGTCTGGTGCTGGACTTCATCTACACCGGCCGCCTGGCTGATGGTGCGGAGGCGGCGGCGGCGGCGGCCGTGGCCCCGGGGGCCGAGCCGAGCCTGGGCGCCGTGCTGGCTGCCGCCAGCTACCTGCAGATCCCCGACCTCGTGGCGCTGTGCAAGAAACGCCTCAAGCGCCACGGCAAGTACTGCCACCTGCGGGGCGGCGGCGGCGGCGGCGGCGGCTACGCACCCTACGGGAGGCCGGGCCGGGGCCTGCGGGCTGCCACGCCCGTCATCCAGGCCTGCTACTCGTCCCCGGCCGGGCCTCCGCCGCCGCCCACCGCCGAGGCGCCGTCGGGCCCCGAGGCCGCAGTGAACACGCACTGCGCCGAGCTGTACGCCTCGGGCCCCGGCCCGGCCGCCGCGCTCTGCGCCCCGGAGCGCCGCTGCTCCCCGCTCTGCGGCCTGGACCTGTCCAAGAAAAGCCCGCCGGGCTCCGCGCCTCCCGAGCGGCCGCCGGGCGAGCGCGAGCTGCCCCCGCGCCCAGACAGCCCTCCCAGCGCCGGCCCCGCAGCCTACAAGGAGCCACCGCTCGCCCTGCCGCCCCTGCCGCCGCTGCCCTTCCAGAAGCTGGAGGAGGCCGGACCGCCTCCGGACCCGTTCCGCGGCGGCGGCGGCGGCGGCAGCCCGGGACCCGAGCCCCCCGGCCGCCCCGACGGGCCCAGCCTCCTCTACCGCTGGATGAAGCACGAGCCAGGCCTGGGAAGCTACGGCGACGAGCTGGGCCGCGAGCGCGGCTCCCCCAGCGAACGATGCGAGGAGCGAGGCGGGGACCCGGCCGCCTCGCCCGGGGGTCCTCCGCTCGGCCTGGCGCCGCCGCCGCGCTACCCGGGCAGCTTGGACGGGCCTGGCGCGGGCGGCGACGGCGACGACTACAAGAGCAGCAGCGAGGAGACGGGCAGCAGCGAGGACCCCAGCCCGCCCGGCGGCCACCTCGAGGGCTACCCGTGCCCGCACCTGGCCTATGGCGAGCCCGAGAGCTTCGGCGACAACCTGTACGTGTGCATCCCGTGCGGAAAGGGCTTCCCCAGCTCGGAGCAGCTGAACGCGCACGTGGAGGCGCACGTGGAGGAGGAGGAGGCGCTGTATGGCAGGGCCGAGGCGGCTGAGGTGGCTGCAGGGGCCGCCGGCCTCGGGCCCCCTTTTGGAGGCGGTGGGGACAAGGTCGCTGGGGCTCCGGGGGGCCTGGGCGAGCTGCTGCGGCCGTACCGCTGCGCGTCGTGCGACAAGAGCTACAAGGACCCGGCCACGCTGCGGCAGCACGAGAAGACGCACTGGCTGACCCGGCCCTATCCGTGCACCATCTGCGGGAAGAAGTTCACGCAGCGCGGGACCATGACGCGCCACATGCGCAGCCACCTGGGCCTCAAGCCCTTCGCGTGCGACGCGTGCGGCATGCGCTTCACGCGCCAGTACCGCCTCACCGAGCACATGCGCATCCACTCGGGCGAGAAGCCCTACGAGTGCCAGGTGTGCGGCGGCAAGTTCGCCCAGCAACGCAACCTCATCAGCCACATGAAGATGCACGCCGTGGGTGGCGCGGCCGGCGCGGCCGGGGCGCTGGCGGGGCTGGGGGGCCTCCCCGGCGTCCCCGGCCCCGATGGCAAGGGCAAGCTCGACTTCCCCGAGGGCGTCTTTGCTGTGGCGCGCCTCACGGCTGAACAGCTGAGCCTGAAGCAGCAGGACAAGGCGGCTGCGGCCGAGCTGCTGGCCCAGACCACGCACTTCCTGCACGACCCCAAGGTGGCGCTCGAGAGCCTCTACCCGTTGGCCAAGTTCACTGCGGAGCTGGGCCTCAGCCCCGACAAGGCGGCCGAGGTGCTGAGCCAGGGAGCGCACCTGGCCGCCGGCCCCGACGGCCGGACCATCGACCGTTTCTCCCCGACCTAGAGCGGTCTTGCCGCCGCGTGGCCCCGGCCCGCGCCCCTAGGCAGCGGCGGCGGCGGCCACCAGCAGGCAGGCACACCGCGCCCGACGACTGTAGTAGCTGCGGCAGCGTCGCCGCAGGGGCGGCGGCCCCACCTGGCCTCACTGCTTTGTGCCTTAGCCCGGGGGTGGGGGTGGGGGTGGGGAGAAAACCCCGGGACGGGGGTGGGATGGGGGAAGGGAGATTTATATTTTTGATATCAGCTTTGACCAAAGGAGACCCCCGGCCCTTCTCCGCCTCTTCCTGTGGTTCGTTGGCCCCCTCCCCCGGCTCCGTGCTGCTCTTGGGGGAAGGGGTGTCACTGTTGGGGCGGTCCCAGCCCTACCTCCGGCCCTTGCGACCACACCCATTCTCACTGTGAATCTCCCCGCTGGGGTCGGAGCGTCGGGCAGAGTTGGGGAGCGGGGAGGGGACTGAGCCGGCCGGAGGGCCCCCCGCCCCCGCCCCCGCCCGCCCCGGGACTGATAATGTGAAGTTCCTCATTTTGCACAAGTGGCACTAGCCCCAGGGCTAACCTTTCCCTCCCTCTGGAGTCAGAGGGCTGAGACAGCCCTGGCCTACCCGGTCTCCCACTCCCGCGGTGGTCCCCCCCTCCCTTCCCTGGGGCCCCGGACCATATTTATTGCATGCGCCCTGGGCGGCCCCCCCAACCCCGAGCCCAGGCTGGGCTGGAACGTGGTCTCTTTAGCTCCCTCCTCCTCGTTTGTATATTTCCTACCTTGTACACAGGCTCTTCCAGAGCCGCTTCCATTTTCTATACTCGAACCAAACAGCAATAAAGCAGTAACCAAGGACCCTGGACCCAGCGGCTCTGTTCGCCCTGCACAAGGAGCTGGGTGGGCCGCACCGGGGTGGGTGCAGGGGCCAGAAGCAGCGCCCTCATATAGGTGCGGTGGCTTGGACCTTCCCTCCCCGGTCCCAGAGACAGATCAGCAAGAGCTCAGGTATGTTTCATAACTAAAAATTTATTAAGGGAACAAGTCCAGTGCTGCAAACGGGACAGAAAGGAGAGACAGGGTCTCCCACCCACCCAGTCGTCAGCCTTCATCCAGGGGAAAGGATCTCAGAGGAGAGGCCAGGGACCCTATACCCCCAAAAAGCCCAGTCTTCTGAGGCCCTGGGGGACTCACCGCCCCAAATCGTCGGCCGTGGCTCTCCTGTACAATTCCCCCTCCTTCTGGCATAATCTCGGGCCTCCGGGAGGGCACTGCCTTGCTCCCATCCTCTGGGCAGGCTGTATAGTCAGATGGGGGGCTCTGGGGGATTCCCCCACTGGTCCCATCAAAACTTACTCCTGGCTCCGCCTCCAAACCCTGTCTTCCCCTAAGTCCCCCTCCATCCCTGTCCCTGGGTTGGGAGAACGCTTTCCCAGTAGGAAGCCTCCTGAGTGAAGCTTTGAACACAGGTGCCAGCTAAAGAGGCAACAAAAAACCAAGGCCTAAGGGCCCCTGGGTCAAGTTCTTCTAGGGCAAAGCTAGAAACAGGGTGCAAACTCCAGGCTAGGCAATGCTGCTCCCAGGCACTGGCCCACCCTATCCTCCCTCAGGCTGGGCTGGAGGAGCCTGGAAGTATCCCAGAGCAGAGGGGCCTGGGAAAGGTGGTCAGCGGCAGGAAAGCTTTCTTAGGTTCCTGCCACAGGTACCGCGGGAGAAGGATTCAGAGTGAGAACCTCCATGGCAAGGAAATGAGGGGCCAGGAAGGTGAGAGGACTCAACTAGAAAGAGAAGGAGGGGGAGGGGGATGATTCAGAAGGGGGAGGGGGAGGGGGAGTCGAGAAGAGTCTGAGGAAAGTTTGTCAAGTGGAAACTAGAGCAAAAGGCAGGCCAGTGGAGGGAGATGGAGCAGGCAAAGGCCACCCAGGAAGCATGGGCCTGAGAGCAGATGTCCCTTCCCTACAGACCCATGACCAACCGAGGGGAAAACAAGTGGCCCAGTACAGTGGACCCAGATTGGTAAGGGCGGGAAGAGCAGCGGGATGGGTGTGTGTGTGGGGGGGTGGCCTAGGGCTGCTGTTCAGAACCCAAGTGGGGTCCATAGGGGAATCCAGGCCTCAGGGGGAGAGAGATGCCCTGAGCACTCTCTTCACGGCGTGACCAAAGCCTCTTGGACGCTTTCAGGACAGGGGCTCTGAAGGTTAAAGGGACCCGTGATCTCACCTGCATCTGATGGAAACTCTAACCCTCTGCCCCATCTCCAGCTGAGAAAGTGGCTGAGTCCCTGGGCTAAGAGGCCGTCCCCCAGCCCCTGAACCGGACACGGGGAGGGAGAAAGGCTGAGCACTGGCGGTCTGTCTGGCTCGCCCACCTGCTGTCACTGCAGCCAGCCACCTCCCTGCTAAATCCCGGCAGCCCAGGAGGGTCCCAGCGGCTTCCGACCGGCCCTTGGGAGGGGCTCTGTGCGGAGCAGCTGCCCCCACAGCGCGGCCACGGCGTGGGGGGGAAGAGGGTGGTTTACTGTCTGGGTGGACTGGTGGCTCAGGCACGCGGGCATCTCCTGTGCTACTCTGGGCGCCTGGTGGCCTCTCGGGAACGGTTCCATGGGGGTGGGCCCCGCTGTGGCCCTCTCAGCCCACCTGGGCCCACGTGAGGAAGGCCGGGATGTCCCGCACAGGCACATTCCTGGTCAGCGCCTTCACACGCAGGTTCCGGTCATCCGTCAACAGCACCACCTCCCGCAGTAGCCGGATCGGCTCCTCTGTTGGCACGAGAGAGCAGAGGGACTTCACTGAGGGCCGGAGGCAGGGGCACTGGCTGCCTCTCCTCTTCCGGAGGGGAAAGCAGTCCTGGGGGCTCAAGGCCAGCCATATCTTGGCCCTTCCACAGGTCCTTTCCCTCGTGCGGACTATCAGCCGAGGGCGCCCCTCCCCTACCGGCTTAGGGAGGGCCATGAGGGGCCAGGGCTGGCCTTCTGCTCTGGACCCCCGCCCCCAGCATAGGGCTGTGCTGCCTCGTGCCCTGAGAGCTGCCCGACCCGCCAGCCTCCGCAAACCCCTCTTCTCAGGACTCAGCTGAGAGAGCAGAGCCGGCCCTCCTATTCCTCCTGACTGCACGGCTAGTCCTGGACCCCAAATATTCCTCTCTTCTGCACATCTTCTCCCCCCACCCCCCATCCCCCCCAAGGCCAGCAGATCCACGCTTTAGGTATTCAGAGGTAGAAAACTCGAGATGGAATACAAAATGTACCCGGGGCTCCCGGGAAGTGAGGAGAGGGGTTAGTTCAGGGAGCTCTGAGGAGAGGAGGGCAAGGGTCCCGGCAGAGCCCAGCCAAGGTGGCCCTGAGGTTAGAGCCAAAAGATTCCCTCTATTAAATAAACGTGATCCGTGTGTACGGCAAGAACCTCTAGGTACAGAAAAAGGAAAGGTGAAGTCGCATCATTCTCCCTGTTCTCTCCCTCATGTCTCTCTGTCTTGTTTCCCAGGGTAGAGCTGTGTATGTCTCCAGATTTCTTTATGCACATTTACAAGTGTATATATGTTATATAAGCTTTTTTTCTATAACATTACAATCATACTCACCGTACCTACTTCATTCAAATTTTAAAGATTTTAAAGTTCTTTCTATATCGGCACAAACGGACGCACAAACGGATAGCCTTCGTTCTTTTTAGATGACTTTTTAAGCAGGGTATCTTCCCCCACTTCTTTCCCCCTAATTCCCTAAACTTTTAATAATGTATTGGGGAGAATTTAAGCTGGGGCCAAGCACTCACACAAGTGACATCCCCACCCCTGCTAAGGCCCCTTGGGTGGCAGGTCCACTCCTCGGTCCCAGGCTGGGTGTTTGCTGACGGAGGCCCGGCAGACAGTGAGGCACAGGAAATGTCCTGCGGGGCTTGCTGACTGTGAGGGCTGGCGGGGCTGGGGGACTGCAAACATCCCTGCCGACCTGAGCAGTTTCAGGCTTGCCAGCTCCAGGCAGGGAGGCTGAGAACTGGCTGTCAGCCTTGGGAGGAGTCTGGGGGGAAGAGGGAGGGAGAGGCTCGTGGGGTTGATGGCGGTGAGAGAAGGGGAGAGGCGGAACGAGGGTGTGGTGGGAGGTGAGCAGCTGTGGCGGACAGAGAGGGAGAGGAAGGCAGCCATGGGGAGAGGAGATGCTCTGAGACTGCTCGGCTGCTTGGGCCTGGCCCCTCGGGGTGTGTGCGGTGGGGCGGGGGGGGACGTGCAGTGCCATGTGGGGCTCCCGGCGGCTGCCCAAGTCTGTCCACAGCCCCACTGGTCCTGCCCTGGGACTCAGACCAGGCGAGTCCCAGGCCTTAGGTCAGCCAACCAAGGCCCGGCATTGCTGGCAGGGGTCTGCAGGGGTTTCTGTGGATACTTTGAGACATTTTTAACAATAAACATCCTCTGTTTTGACACTGGTAACTTCACTTTGTTAGAAACCAGAGACTGTCATCTTGTCAGGCCCCATCCGCCATAATCCACATGATTTTAAAATTCAACATCGTTTACACATAAACATTTGGTGATGGTTTCTCTGTGAATCTGACAAGTTAATCTGCTAAGAATTCACACTGACAAATGGGGTTTGATTACACCAGCCGTTGCTGATGTAATTCTGATAGGGGCGGTCCCCAGGATGGCAATGGGTTCCTGTAGGCTGTTTGGGGTGAAGCGGGTGGGGGCGGGCGGGGGGGAGACTAGGGCCAAAGCCAAAATGTGTCTCTGCTAAGAAAGAAACAGCTCTGAGGCTGGGTGGGGCCACAGCAGTATCTGAACCGTACTTCCCAACAAGGCCTTCTGCACTCCTGCCTACCTCTCCCTCAGAAGGTGCCCCTCTAGGAAGCTGCCTGCGAGCAGAGCCCAACCTCCTCTGTTGGGCTCAGCCAGGACTCCTTTTTACCACTTGAATGCTCTGAATCTGGCCCTAAGGGACAGGACATGCAAGCCACGTGGCAGGACCCCTCTGGAGAACAGCAGCTGTGGGCTCATTACCAGCCTCAGGTACAGAGACTTGGGCAGCAGTGAGGGGCTGCACTGAAGTGGGTGGGAGGAGGGCTGGAGAGAAGACAATCCCCAGGCCAGCCTAGAAGCCAAGGCCAGGAAAGTAAGCAGAGACAAGAGATGGGTGACAACTAAGAGAAAATGACAAGAGGCCACATACACACAGACACAGACTACATGGTGAGAATTATCAGCTCTGCTGATGACACCGAGATAGGAAATCCTAGGAAATCCTTCCAAAAGAAGAAATGTCAGAGTCCTGGGTGCCGGGAGCAGAAAACACCTGAGCCTCGCTGACTCTGAGGGGCTGAGGGGCTGCGTCAGAGGAGAGATGGTTCTGGGTTGAGGGTGAGGTGCTAAAGCACCTGGAAGAGAACCCCTGGTTCCCAGATGGGATTCTGCTCACCAAAACGGTTTTGAAAACTGGGCTGAGGGCTCAGTCCACAAGCTCTCACCTGCCTCCAAAGGGCTGTGTCACACAACCAGAGAGACAGGAAGGAAAGGCCCACCACTAGGTGGGGGAGCACTCCCCCCCCGACCCCCCATACACGGTAAACATTCACGGATGAATTGAGAGGATGAACATGGCCAAGAACAGGGAGGTAGGCCCTGGGGACCACCAGGGACTGTCCTCAGAGCGGCGGAGGGCTGGGCTCAGGAGACCATGCCCAGAATAAGCTACACTGAATCATAAAGACATTCTTGCTGTCAGAGAACTCACCGAGGACCCAAGAAAGGAAATGGACGCATGCACAGTGGGAAAGTTCAGTCTAGAGCCCAGCTTCCTGGGCTAGGCCCATCCCTAGTTGGCCGAGGGTTCACCTGAGGGTGGGGGAGTTGTGACAGGGAGGTCTGACTTCCAGGAGGGGAGGAAACTGGGCTGGCCTCAGGCTTTTATCAGGCCTGAACCCTGATTCCTTAAACTTCCCAGGCCAGAGTCAGTGGAGGGACCCTTCCCTAGGGCCAAGGAGGGCAGGACAAGGTAGGGAGGGGAAGGGATGGTCCCGAGGCAGAGGCACAGCTGTACCTTTGTTGGTGGGCATGAAGTCCTTGGCTTTGTCTTTGCAGTAGTGGAGGCAGCAGGAGAGGATCAGGTCATCATTGTTGCCCTGGAGGAAGACAGGGTAAGCGCCACCGGGCAGGAGGGGGCGCCATGCAGAGGAGGCACAGGTATGCTCTGCCTCTGGGGTCCTGGGGAAGGTCACTTCCCAGTGTCCCTCCCAGACATGCCCTGGTCCTGCTTGGCCAGGTCCAACTGTGCCAAGAGTGATCTAGGGGACAAGGAACTCCCCCTCCTGGGCCTCGATGGTGGCCGTCCCCTCGGCTGCTCAGGACAACTGGCCTTCCTCTAGCCCCTCCCTCCCGGAGACCCTGTTCTGAAGGCTGGCTATAGGTGCTCCCTTTTTGCCCTGGGTCTCACCAGCTGGCCAGTGATGTCCTCACTGCGGAAGGCGATGGATTCGAGTTCATTGCCACGGCTGGTCAGGGCCCGTAGGCAAGAGTCCCGACTCTCGAATCGCTGCTCGAGGAACTCAATGGACTTCCGGGCCTTTTCCTGCACCACACGGGCATAGCCCCCAGCCCGGTGGTCTGTCTCCTGCCCCTTGGCCAGGCCGTCCAGCTCATTGATCACTGATGAGACACAGTCCCGCAAGGAATCAGCCTCAGCAATCAGCAATCACGTCTGTCCTCGCCCGAGGCCTCGCTTTCCCAGCCAGCCCCTCCCCAGACCACAGAAGCCATCCTTCCCCACAGGAGTCTTCCAGTGAAACTAGGGGATCTTGGGGGGCAAGAAATGCCCCAGACTTTCCACAGTGTTCTATCTTCTTTCTGCCTCTTCCCCTGGGCCCCACCCTCCTCCTGGGAGGAACTTACAGGGAGTTTCTGGAGCTGCTGTATTCAGGGGAAGAAACCTGGCCTCTCTATCGCATTCCTCAGTTATAGAATCAAATCGAGAGGGTCCCTCAGGAGAGGCGAGGGTATGTACGGCTAGAGGAAAGAGGCACTCTCCCTCATCCGCCTGGGCCCCCACCACGGCAGTCCAAGAGGGGCCCAGTTCCATGCCCACCCCTGCCAGAGCGCAGGGAGGTCACGAGGTGGCAAGTGGGGATCACAGCCTCACTCACAAGGACCCTGCTATTCCCCTAAACCCCTGGCACATCTACCTCCTCTGATAGTGCACGTGTGTGTGTGTGTGTGTGTGTGTGTGTGTGTGTCTGCCTGCCTATGTGTCTGGGACACAGCTTCATTTTCTGGTGAAGATTCTTTCCAAAATTCCAGCCAAAAGCCTGAGGTCAAGTGGGAAATATGCACTCCTTGGGGGCTCCGGGAGAGTTTGGGGTCTGAGGCCTCTCCTCAGTGCAGTGATTCATGGCTCGGGGAATCGGCGTGAGCATGCTGTTCCATGGTGAGCCTGGCACTCACCGTCTGGGTATTCAGAGACACTTTCTGGAAAGGGCCCATGTGGGAATACACACACACAGACACACACACAGACACACACACACGCCACGCCTTCAGCAACCTGAGGCTGCAGTGTCCACCCAATGTATGGCTGAGGTTGCGGAGTAGTGGTGGATGGGTGTATGGTACAGCAAACAGAACATCAAACATGAAAAACTGGTATTCTATCCCAAAATCTGCTTTCCTGCTTCCAAACTAAACAGGCTTCAAAGGGGAAGCTTGTTTGTGCTTCTGCACCAGGCGGGGCTTCTCGAAGCTGGGGTCAGACCTAAGGAGCAGGGAGCAGGTTAAAGAGCACAAGAAACAAGCAGAGAAGGCTGCCGGCTTAACCCTTTGTGCTCTGCGCACAGGGCAGGACTCCCCTGCGGCGCCTCACTGAACAGGAGCCCCCTCTACAGCCCCTGAGAGTCAAGGCCCTGCCCAGCTGAGGACGCTTCAGAAAGGCTGGCCTGGATGCCGTGACAGAGTTGGCATTTCCCAGTGCCCCTGGGGGTTGACCAGTTATTCTCTATCTATATTCTCCTCTGAGTTTTCTCATATATTTGCTCCCTCCCCACTGAATCCGGCTTCCCCCACTGAACCATAAGCTCTTCAAGGCCAAGGGCTGCAGCTCTGCCTTTCACTGGCTCCCTCGGGAACAAGAAGACTGAGCACACAGTAGGGGCACAATCGGTGCTGGTGACTGAGGGCTCTGCCAGGCTGGGATGGTGTCTGAGGCTCCTACCAAGACTTAGGGGGCTCCTGAGACGCCAGCAACCTCTCAGTTACACCATTTCCTGACCATCTAGCAAAAGGTGACCAATTCACTTTCTTATCCCTGAAAATCTCCTGGGTGGGAGAGCACAGGGACATGCTATCCTGAAAGTTGCCCCACCCCGGGCCCTGGTGAGGGTAGAGGGGAAGCTGCAACAACGCGACAGTCTGGCTCTACCTGGGGCAGACAAGCTGCTCTACTCCTGAAGAACAGAAAACCTTCCCTTGGGTCTAAGGGCCTGGGTTGAAGAGGCTCTGGCCAGGCCACATGGGGAGGGGGAAGGAAGACAGAGAGGGTGGAGGCGGGACGAGGGCTGCTTCAGTGCCAACATTCTCAGGTGGTGCTAACGTGTTTCCCACAACCCCCCAGGGTTCTATAGCCTCTGCAGGGGCGGATGTTTCCTGCCCTTTGTTTCCACTCTCATCTGGCACTAAGACACTAGGGACTGGGAGGGAAGGCCCAGCGGAACATCTTGGCATGAATGTCAGAGGTGGCTTGGCAGGCAGACTGCCAGTCTGGCAGATTTTCCAGAGGACAGGGCCCCTCAACTTGCTCCAAGTGGCTGGTGAGAAGGGGACATTAAAAAGCCTGGGCTTGCCAGCCATCTCCCAGATACTCTCCTCCACAGGATAGCTATCAGTGATATTAGCTGTTATCAGTTACATCAGACAGCAGCCCGGAGCCCAGAACACAAAGCCCATCCTGAAGCTGACCCACCACAGGGCTCCCAGAACCAGAGGTGCCTCAGACAGCCCTCTGGAGATAGCCCAGCTGGGCTCCTTTGGCCTGAGGGTGGAAGCAAGCTAGCTGGGTCCTGAGATGCTGACCCTGTACCAGCACCAATGACCAGACAGTGGTAAGAGCCCAAGTGGCAGGAATCCACACGCGTGAGCCAAGGGCTTGCTCTGGAGGGTTTCCATCAGCCTGGCCTTAGGGTGACATTGGCCAGAAGAATGTTACCTCGAACCAACAGAACGATCATGAAAAGCTACAAGACAATCAGACCAAAGGCATCTAAGCACTTCAAAACCCTCCCAGCCTCCCTGCCAGACCACCCAGCAGCACTGCCGCTATCTGCCAGGGCTGAGTGTTTACCAATAACGGGAACCAGCTTTGCTGTTTTACTGCAAGCTTTATAAGGATAAAAACAAGGGCTGGGCTCATGCAGCCTCTGGTTGCTGGGACACAGGAGTCCATTTGCTCAAGCAGTTTAAGCCATGGATCAGCCATAATAATTTGAACTGCTTTGATTATTAAACAATTTTCCTTGCCCCACACATTCCCTACTTCCCTGCAAATCCTGTCTTACACACACAGCAGGGTTCTGCCTGCCTGGCCCCCAGGCTGCGGGGCATGTGTGTAGAGGGGGTTACTGCGCACATGCAGGGCTGCTCTGGCCTGACTCACCGATGAGGGGCACCACCAGGATGTACTTCCTGCTCTCCAGCAGCTGTGCCAGACTGGCCAGGTGGTCAATGAAGCCGTTGGTGTCTGGTACGAGGAACAAGGGTCTGATCTCGAGCTCCATCTGCCTCAGATGACTCTGGTCCTCCAGGACAGCCTACAGGGACACAGAACGGTGAGTGAGCCAGTGAGTGAGTAGGCAAGGGGTGGGCGAGCCGGGGCCCTGAGTCCACGGTGTGTCAGCATCCTGCCCCTTCCCCCGCCCAGAGAAACAGCCAGTCCCTGTCGGGACAGGCCCGAGGGCTAGGCAAGGCACTGCAATAAAAATCAGTGTAGACCAAATGGCTTGGGGAAACAGGCGTGACTAAAACCCTCGCATAGGACTGAGAAGGGACCTTGATGGTTATTAAAAATAACGGGTCTCTGAAAGTAAGACCTTGGGCTAAAAATCAGCAAGGGAGAGTTAGGTTCCTTGGATATGGAAGTGGTTTCACATTCGTTATCTAGGCAGCATATACAGGGGGTACTTCTCAACCCAGACACTTTTACGTACATGTATATCCCAAACAGAATTTATTTCAATTTACTTCACTGTGTACTTAAAAACAGGAAAGAAAAAGAATAAACTCGAAGTCTATACAAAAAGAGTGATGCTGACAACTAACAATTAACACCGAAGTGTCCCACATCGGCGGGAGCCCACATGGTGGGATGGTTTAGGACCCAACTCACAGATGTGCAAAGACCACCATCCAGACTGATGAGAATCGTCACCATCTTCCCCCACCAGCATGGTGATCCCTAAACAGTAGTCTTCTGTGCTCTACCTGCACTCCTTTGCCACGATCCTGTACAACCTGTACTCTTGTTTACTTGATGTTTTTCTTTAAATTGACTTTACGTCAGCTCGTTTTTGTGGCTTAGCAAATAATATCTGTGGTATCAGGAGTCTGAGAGCCTAGGAATATGTTTACCAGCGCAAGCGGCATTTCCGCAATAAAGAGTCAGAATGTCTTCTATGAATCATTGAAAAAACCCCTCATGTAGCACCAGTGGTCTGGGCACCACACCTCGGAAGGCACACGGCCTAGCGCCTGTTAGTCTTACAGATGTTCACATCTTTCAGGGAAGCTCCATGCTCATCTGTAAAAGCCCAATCTTCTCAAGTCCGCCAGGGCCTTGTGTGGCAGCAGCTCTTTGAGACTGGCTCTGGGTACACCTGTCACTATAGAACATGGTCACTATTGTGCTGCTTCCTCTTCTGGGGACCATGGCCAAGAAGCAGACTGATTTGCGGGCATCTGCCCAGACAGTGTGCTCCCTGTGTGCAGAGCCAGAGGGCACTGAAACAAACCCGGTACGGGCCTGGCGAGCAGGTCCCAGCCCTGTCCTGCCCTCCCATGGCCTCCTGCCACACACCACCTTGCAGGGACAGAGACACAAGCACGGAGCAGGGGAGGAGGTGTGCGTGCCAACTGAGACGGGGCCCACGGGCTGGGCCCTGGCCACTAACAGTCAGTGAAAAAGGCGATCAGGTTTCACTGGCAGTGACAGTAAAACTGAAAGGGCATGCCTCTGAATGCTGGGGGTGGCTCCTCTGTGACCTGCTGGGGACCTCTCCCTATGAGTAAGTCATTGCTGCCACTGCCACCACAGCTGGTGGAAGGCACAGGACGCTGGCAGGCATGAGAAACGCAGCTGAAGGGCTTGCCTGCTGAAGTCTTACGGCTCTCACCTCATGAAGGGAAAGCACCTCTGCTGCAGGCCACGTTCCCAGGGGAGGTGGGTCACTGGCCCCCCCAATGGGGCTGCCAACTAGAGGGTGACACACATTCTACCGAACTCAACTTGGGCATTAAAAAAAACCCTATTTTTTTAATTGAGATATAATCGATATATAACACGTGGGGCGGCGCGGGCATTTTGTGAGAACAGGAAGCGGTCCCCACTCAGGCTTAGTGAGCTCTCCCGTCTCTCTGCTCACAGAGGGAGCATCGGCACTCCTGCCGCTTATTTTCCCGGGTCTCAGCGTTCTCTGTCCAGCCTTTCCACTGCCTGGAACGTTTCTCTTGGCATTTTAGGCCCCTAAACCTCCGTCTTTCTCAGGACGCACCCTGACGCCGGCTGGGCCTGAGCCCAGCATCTCTGCCACCGTTCCGCTCAGGCCCCTTTCACAGCTTAGTTTTCCTGCCTCCATAAATGATCCTCTGGCCCTAAGGCTGACTCTAAGGACGTGGCATTGGCTGCCCCTTTCACCCTGTGGGAACAATGAGCTCCTAAGACCTCAGACCACCCTTCCGTAAATGCCGGCCACGGGCAGGAGGGCCTTTAGGCCAGATGGCCGAGGGAGGCGGGGGGCTGAGCCTGCCTGGGTGTTTTGATGACAGGATGGAAGAAAAATCTAGGTGCAAGGTCCAGGGAAGCGCTAGCGGTCTGAGTTCTCTGAGATCTGGCTCAGGGCCAGAAAGGTGAACAGAGGCCACAGCCTTTTTGGGAGGTGGCAGCCTTGCTGGTTCCCCAGGGGTGGGCGGGATCAAGCTGATGAGGGTAGCCAGAGCTGTGCTGCCACCATCCGGTCCCAGGGACACCCGCAGACAACTTCCCTTAACCTGGCTCTGCCCAGTGAGTCACTGCACAACTGCTTCCTGTTCCCCACATGCCCTCCTGGAGTCTCAGGAGATTCACTGAAGCTGCTCCCCCTTCTCTTGGGGTACCAGTGGGACTCTGGGGGGTCATACCTGGGTCAGGAGACTGGCCCAGTCCCCTTTAAAGAATGGCAGACAAGGAAGGATTGGGAATCCGCAGCCCCTCGTCTGTGGGTGTCGGTGTTTCCGGCCCTCTCTGAGTGGCGGTGTGTGTGTGTGTGTGTGTGTGTTTGTGTGTGTTTAGCATTTGCCCTCCCAACTTTTCCAGATTTTACCCGTCAGATTCCTGGCAGCTGTGCACGGCGCCTGTGCCGGCCGTCACGTCCCATTCTGATCTCTGGGTCGCACGGTGAGAGAAGGACACAGGATGCGCAGGGAGTGAAAAAGTGATGTCGGTGGGGAGAGCGCCAAGTCCCCGCTCACAGCCATGGGATGCTTGGGGAGAAGGGGGAAGCATGCTGCTGTGGAGCTCAGAGGCCGGTAGTGAGATTTATTTTTGTTTGTATGAGCAAGACGCTGCAGAAGCCTCTGGTGGGGGTGAGGGGACGCAACTGGAATGCTGTGATGCAGACGGACTGGCCCTGGCCTGGAGTCAAGTGTGCTGACCCGGAAGGAGAGTTCCATAGGAACCCTTCTCATTGCAGCTGAGGCTGGGCCACAGTGGTCCTTGGACAGTGAGCTGGGGATCCTAGGAAAGCAAGGACACGTTGAATCAGAGCAGTGGCGATACGGACCATAAAGTCACAAAGTGTGAAGAAGAAAAGAACTTAATTCTGCTTCTGGAAGGCGCTAAGTAACCAACTTTCTCTGAAGGACGGAGGCATCCTTGAGCAAGGTGGTGGGGAACTGGGAAAGAGACAGTCCACAGTAACATCTGACGAGGAAGCTAACAGGCTTGGGTCCCCAGGAAGGGCTCTTTCACAGGTTAAGTTCCTTCTTCTAGATGGTGGGAATGACTGGGGGATGCTTGACCCTTTTGGAAATTGAGACACTGAGAATGACAAAGGTAATGCAGTTAGCTCACACGGCAGTTGTGGAACTTGAAGAACTCAGATCGCAAAGCAGAGCCAGATCAAGAGAAGACCTTCTTAGGTCTTCCTTCTGTGTAGGGCTCCAAAGGGACTGTAGCTGCTTCCTTCCCTCTACAGGGTGATGGAATCATTTATACCTGAGCCCCTTTGGCCAGAGCAATGTCTTCACCAGAAATGAGAAGTCTGGTGACATAGCAAATTTCCAGCCTCGTCTTGTGTATGAAAGTATCTAGCTAAATGCCTGATACATGTATTAGTAACTTAACAAATTTCAGTTTCCTTTCTTCCTGCCCAACTCCACTGTTCATCTTTTACGTATCCAGGGTGGGTACGTCTCTGGGGAAACCACTAGGAAGCAGAGCTGGAGCTGGGGAGGGGTGAGGCAGTGCACTGCTGATTTCTATTACAAAACTCGTGGTACTCTTGGTGTTCGGGGTTTTTCCCCTTTTTTCTTTAACTATGTAGAGATATTTTTAAAAAACAAAAAATGGAAAAATGGAAATGAAATATTAATAGGAATAGCTGGTGAGATAACCACCAGCAGTGCAGACAGGCATTCCTTTTTTTTTTTTTCTTTTTGGCCGCACTGCGCGGCATGCGGGATCTTAGTTCCCTGACCAGGGATCGAACCCGTGCCCCCTGCAGTGGAAGCATGGACCACTGGATCACCGGACCACCGGGGAAGTCCCAGGCATTCCTTCTTGAGCTGCAAAAACCAAAGGGCACAGATTCTGCATTTGCTATAGAAAGCAGGCAGAGTCACTGGTTTCTGTTAGCATCTTCATTTGGGGTGGGTTGCTCATGGGGAAGTTTCTGCTTAGGATCCCTTCTCTGGATATCCAAAGTCAATACCACAAAGCTTAACACATACTTGCTATCTTTTTCAAGGTTATAATTATGACGATTTGCTTGCTACTTCTTACTGCCCTTTCTAGATAGACAGGGAATGGCAGGGCTAAGCATGACACCACTGAGCTTGCTACAAGCAGCAGCCTAAGGGTATTCCAGCCAAAAGCCTGACCATTTCTGCAGGAGGACAGGACCCCGGGGATGCTGCTGGAACCAGGGAGGTGAGAATGGCTGGAGCAAGCTCTGGAATGTGCTGGAGTGGGGAGGGTGGCCGCCTGGCCCCACAGGCTGATGTGCTTTCCTGCCCTGGCGTGAACGTGCCCCTGGCCTGGTAGTGCGCTGGCTCCCACCCTGTCTCCGACAGCTAGGAGCCAGGGCTGAGTGTCTGCCTTCCGCTAGATTCCATACAGGTGTGGGGGGCTCTGTGCATGCCCCATTGTTCCACAGCGCCCCCCCCCCCCAGCTGGGTGGCAATATGAATGGGCTGCAGCTATATTTAGAGTGAAACTCCTGGGGCTACCACAAAGGAGTGACTGCATCTTCAGGAGGGTGGGTGGGCGGGAAGGGGATAGGGGAGTGAAGCTATTTTCAGAACACATGTCATTGCTGGCTACAGAGCAAGACTGTGGCCATAATGCCGAGGGAAACAATAGCTGTGGCCAGAGGAAGAGCCTGTTATGTTTCAGGTGGGATGTTTGCAACTGCTCAGGAAACCTGACCCCGCCCGACAGCAGCACAAATCACAGCAAAGCCTCGTGGAGGCAGAGAGGAGGTGGGGATTCACAGGGCCAGGGCCAGGGTGAGGTGCCAAGAGGCCACGCCTCAAGCCCGGAGGAGGACGGTCAGTGACTGCTTTGCCCTGAGGGCCTGGTTGGGAAAGAAACACTCCTGACCAGTATCCCAGGCAAACCATGTACCCTGCCCTGGTCTCTGGACGCCTCTCAAGAACGGCAAGGGGAACGGAAAGAACTCGGGAGGAAAGCAGCAAGGTGGGCTCAACCAGCACAAGATGAAGAGCTGTCTCAGGCAACAGGCAAGGCCTGGGCTGAGCCGGAGAGTGCGGCCTCGAAGCCCTGGGTGGGCGGACTTGGCCCCCAGCATCCGAGGCCTGCCTGGGCGCCGAGGCTCCAGCTGCACAGGTCCTGAGAGCTGCCCACACCCCTTTTCTGACCTCCAGTCGGCCCCACTCACCAGCCTCTGTGCAACACCGGAAGCAGGGAGGGACAGGCTGCAGAGGGAGGCCAGGCCTCACCTCCCCCATCCCACAGATGAGCTTAGGCCCGGGGGTCTCGGTGGGAGCGGGGAAGTGGGGGTGTGGCTACGGCCCCAGATCTCATTTGGACTTTACAGCCAGCATGGGGGCCGGGAGGATTTTCTTCAACCCCACCTTCACATCCCCTTCCCCAAACACGTGTGGTTCCTGTTTTGCTGCATCTGTAAAAGGCGCTGGGAGCTGGGGACTTGCCTTACACCTCTCGGTTAACAGCCCTGGAGACCGATGGAGTTCGGAGCAGAGTAATTTACAGCCCATCTCTCCGATCTTAATTCACCCGATGCTCCTCTCTTCCTTATTGTATTAGTGTGACCCAGGTACCTGCCAACAATAATGGCCTCTCCAGCTAGGAGCCTCTCCCCCACTCCCAGGACAATTTATACCTTTTCCTTGGGATTTTCCCCCCTTAAATTAAACAAAAAGAGGGAAAATAAGAAGAGGTTAACATGGGTTTGGAGCACTGCAGCCCCGTGGTTCTGGGCAGGGAGCCAATGGCCCGAGGGCACACACATGTGTGTGCTCTCCCAGAAGGGCCTTCACCGGCCCTGTTTTACAGCCACCTCGGCACAGACTCCAGGGTTCACGCATATGGCCAGACAGATGTGTCTGGCTTACGTTCAAGGCTGGAAAATGAAGAATTATGGAAGTGAAGGGCCCCGGGCATTAAACAGGGGGTGGGGAGAAGGGAAGGGGGGAATTTCTTCTCTGCTGAGAAATCCTCCTGTGGCTGTGAGGCTGGAGGAAGAAGGCTGACAGGAGGCAGGGCCGCCAGCAGCGGTGCACGTGGGGCCTGTTCTTAAAGGGGCCACAGCAACCCCAGCCCGCAGCAGGCCATCGATGCCTGGCCTGAGCAGCCTGCTCCAAGGGAGCTGACAGGGAGAACCAGCTTCCGGGGCAGGAGCAGCTGCGGGCACCGGAAGTCAAGTCTCATACAAGGACTCTGTCAGGCACCTCCTGTCACTGGAGAGGCCGGGCTGAACACACTGCCTGAGACAAGGCCATGTCCCCTTGGTGCACGCTCCCACAGCATCTTGTACTTCCCTTTGGTCACAAGGCTCGCTCACACTTCAGATCACTGACTTCTCCACGCCAGTGGACACTCTGGGACGGGACTTTCTTGGTTCGCTCCCGTGTCCCCTCACCACCAGCCTGGTAGGTGCTCACCACCATTTACTAAATTGAGCGGAAGACACGGTCCCTGATTCCAAGGAGTTCACAGTACGGCGGGGGGAACAAGTCCAGAAATAAGTGTAATTTGAGATGTGATATACGTTCCACAAATGAGGTATAAATCAGTGCCACAGGAACACTGAGCAGAGAGATGAATTCCTCCTGGGGGGAATCCGGGAAGGCTTCACTGGGGAGATGGGGTTTCATCTGGGGACTGAAGGAAGAATAGAATTTCAACAGGTAACAGGAAATGTGGAGCAGAAAAAGGGTACTCGGGCTTGAGCGAACAGCAGGAACAAAGACGTGAGAGTGGGAAAGGGCAGAGCTGTCTGGGGACAGTGGGTAGGAAGGAGGGTTAGTGTTGTCCAGGCAGGAGGGCTGGAGTGTCTGGACAGGCACTTTGCGTGCACTGTCTTTCTGAGGGAGTTGCTGTTACCACTTTCATCTGACAGATGAGGAAACAGGCTCAGGGAAGTTAAATGATTTGCCCAATGTCATATAGCTCGTGAGGGCTCAGAGGGGATGGGAGAAGAGGTTGGGAAAACAGACTGGGAACAGACGAGAAAGCCCTAGATGCCATAGTAAGGAACCCGACTTTATTAGCCAAGCAAAGGCACTGATGATTCCTGACCAGGGGAGTGGCTCTTTTGGGGAGAGAAAGACGAAACCACGTTAAGATGCGTTGCAGGCAGGGAGCCTGGCACGCAGACCGTGTACCACACAACTCCAGGAGCTGCATTCACAGACTACAGGGGAAAGGGGACCCCCTGGACTTGTGCAATGCAGGGTTGCTGGCTACAATCCAGTCAGTACCTGGACCAGAACAGCAGTAGTGGCAATGGGGATGGAGAAGCGGGGGGAATAAATGAGTGAACAGATAGGATCTGATAAGAAATCAGGCATGAGGGGTTAAAAGCCAGTGAGGAACTTAAGATGATGCTCTCGCTACTACCATCTATGAACTCACTGAATGAAAATACTTGCTGAGGGCCAACTCCATGTGCTGAGACTAAGAAGTAAGAGAAAGGGAGGAGGAGACCAAGTAAAGAATGGTGGTGAGGAAGCCCAGGAGGGTGGTGTGGTCACCAGACAGAGAGGAGACGAAGGTCCTCGTGTGCGGAAGTGAGGCTGGAGAGAGGCGGCTTTGGGGTCCAAAGCTACAGGGAAGTCAAGTGTGATGAAGACCCGACAAAGGTACTTGGTGACCTCTGATGCAATCGCCTCTGTAACTGCTGGGCTGAGAGTCAAGAAATGGAGGTGGTAGTATGGATAGAACTTTTGGGAAGACTGATGGTGAGGAAGAAAAGAGCTACCGGACAGGAAGAGAGACAGCTTGCAGACGAAGCTTCGAGGGCCACGACAGAGGTTCACACAGACTGCGCGAGGGTGGAGGAGGCAGCCACACCACAACGGCAGTGATGCTGGCACAGGCTTAATTCCAACTGGTAGACTCATATGAACACGTCTAAAGGACCACGGGTCCCAACTGGTATCCATTCCCCTTTCCCGGGCAGGGCTCTGTCTGATGAGCGGTCAGCCTGCTATCAGACCACGGTGTGCCGTGCACTATGCTGGCTGCTTTACGTGCACTGGCTCCTGTGGGCCTCACAGCCATTCCAGGCGGTAGGTGCTGTCACCAGTTTCACTCTGCAGATGAGGAAACAGGTTGGGAGAAGTTAAACAATGTGCCCAAAGTCACAAGGCTAGTAAGTGGCGGAGCCCAGCCTGATCAGGTCGGCCTGACCACATGCACTACGCTCCATGCCAAAGGCCAGGGGTGGCTGAAGAGAGGGCTGAAAAGAGACATTCCTAAAGACGACTGACGCTTCCCCACGTATGCAGTTAGTCTGAAAGCAGGGAGCATGGCCGGCTCTTCCCCGTCTGCCCCGCGCCCTAGATGAGAAGAAGTGAGCTTACAGTGCAAGAGTCAGACCTGGGAGAGCCATAAGGAAAAGCCTGTTGGAAGTGAAGGTACGGGTCCACAAGAGGGCTGATGGTGCAGGAATCCTTACGTGGCGATCGAGTAGCTTCTCCCTAGGGTTTAGAGTGTGCTGTCCAGAGGGGCTCGGCCATTACGGTGGGAATCCAGACAAGCAGACTGTGGCCATGACACCGTCTCCCCCTGAGAATAGGTGTTCTCAACAGAGAATCCACGGCTTTTCCGAGAGTGTCTGGACAACGTTCAGGGGAACTCTGAAACCCCTGAAACTGTGTGAAAGGTTGCGTATGTGTGGTGTGTGTTCATAGATCATCACTGGGGGAGAAGTTTTCAGCAGATTCTGAGAAGAACCTGGCCCTGCTTGCAGCCCCGGAGGAGGGAGACTCCAGGCACCAAACCAGAATTTAGTGGCAGAGGAGGAAAACAGGTGGTGGAACCAGTGCGGACACTGCAAGACTTCCTGAGTGAGAGGGTCCTGCTCATCCCTACTCCCATCTCCCTCATGCCCTACACAGACCACCAGCCACACGGGAACCACCCTCCCCAGGCAGGCCCCACCTGGATCTTCTCTTGGCGACGCTGCTGCTCCGCTATCTTCCTGGCCAGAGCCAGCTTCTTGGCCCGAAGCTCTCTGATGTCATCCTCGCCCCCGCTGCCTTCAGCCTCCGAATCTTCCTCAAAGTCTTCAATCACCACGTCCTCTTCCTTTGCCGGTGGTGCAGGCCAGGGGAGAGAGGAGACTGTGAGCCCACAGCACAGACCAGACCCACCCTTCCGTCGTCCCGCCTGCGTCCCAATCCAGGCCTATCTGGACCATTCCACGCACAGGGCCCCAGGGTGTGTGCTTGCCCCAGCTCAGGCAGAGGCAGGTCGAGGGAAGCTGTCATCCTTCTCCCCCGGCAACTGCTCCCCTTGGCGCTCCAGGGCCCTCCTCTTACACACTCACAGATCCACACCCTATCTACTTCCATGCCCTTCACAGCCCTTCCTTCTTTGCACACACTCAAAATGTCAAACTTTGGGCCCATGTTCATTTTGAAATTCACCAAAGGGGAAAACAACAGATAAAGTTAAACCACCCAATATAAGTCTAATTCATGCTAGCAATCGGATAGGAATCATTCTGGCCAACAGCTGGGAGTTAGCCATGGAAGCTCCCTTGTCCCAGGCAGCATCAGGGAGCAGATGCTGTAGTTCAGCAGACCTTGCCCTGGTTTCTTTTTAAGACCACAGCCTGGCGGTGCGGGGGCTGGGGGCCCCATGATAGGAATTCACATGCCATGACCTTGCTCAGCTGCCCTCTGGGGGCCTGCACAGACTGGGAGATGGCTGGCTAGCTTAAGGAGTCTCCTGCCAGGCTGGTGGAGCCTTCCCCAGGGATGGCACCTCCCTGCTTGCAGCCTCAGCTCTTAGAAGCCACTACTCCCCGGGTGGTCCCAGGCTCCATTTCTCACTCTCTCACTTTTGGCCTTGGTCAGTAGAGAACATGCAGCTGCCCAAGAGAGCTTCCTTTGAGGGACAGGGTTAGCACGGGTAATAGGGGTTGACTTAGTAGGAGAAGATTCCTGGGTCTGAATGATAACTGGATGATAATAATGCCACTGATTATGACAATAACGGCTACCATTCACTGGGTGCTTATTACGAGGCCAGGTACCAGGCTAAGCATTTTTCATGCATTAACTCATGTAATACAATAGCCTGTACACAGATGCTATCATCATCCCTATTTTATAAATGAACAAACTGAGGTCTAGAGAGGTAAACAATTTGCTCAAGGTCACGAAGCTAGTACGTGGCAGAGCAGGGATTCAAACCTTGGTGAGTCTGATTCCCAAGTCTGTGCTCCCACCAAAAATACCAAGCAGCACGGGTGCGGTCCTGGGTCTAGACGGTAAGCTCAGACCCAGCCCTTTGCCAGGCCTCCCACGGACTCACAGGGATCCTGCTCCATACAGACTCTCTCTCCTCTAACTGTCCACCTCAAGGATATTCTGAAGGACTCTCTGCGGAAAGTGGTTTAGCAAGAGTGTGTGAGCCGGTGATGCTCTGTCTTAGGAGTAGAATCTAGGGGTGGGAAGACAGGTGTTCTGGGAGCATCCTTAAGGAAATGGATTCTGTTCTGCTCATGAAGAATGATGTCTGAAGAAACAGGAGGCTCCTCTCCCAATCAGCTCAAGGGACTCAGTCTTGCAGTTAGGAGAGATGAGATCTCGGGATGGCGCCAGAACTGCCACTATCCTTAGAGGTCTCCGGGGTCTGGGATGCTGTCCACAGTCACCACTCATCTGACAACGCGCAGGCTCTAGTGTCGCAGGGCCCACTTCCAGAGAGGCCCAGGCCGTGGGAAGGAGGAAGACTCTCTCTGCACATTTACTTCCTGTTCGTGGGGTTAACCTGGACCAGAGTGAGTGGAGTAGGGTCCCTGGCTGGTCTGTGGGGGACACTGCCCCTGCCTGCTCTGACCAGGGATACACGGGGTTATCATGGGGCTTGGACTGAGCCTGACTGAGGTCAAAAGAGGGTCAGCGAGGCTTGTCTGAGGTTGGCTCAGCTCTCATAGCAAACGAGGAAGTGTAGGGTTGTGAAATTACACAGACCAGGGTGAGCAGGGTTTCCCAGGGGCCACTAACATAACGGAACCCAGGAGGCTCGTGGGAAAAGGAAGAAGTGGGCAGCATGGCATGGGTCACAACCTTTGTCTGGTCAATAAGCCTAAGAAGGAGGGAGAGAGCGTGGCGCAGCCAAGATCTGGGACCGAGAGCTGGTCTGTTCCTTGTGAGAGTGGAGGAGCCCCTCCCTCTGGGCACCGCCTGCTTCCCTGGATTTGGCCCTGCAGGCTCCTTGGGCCAGGGGACATCTCTTGCAGCAACCCTGGAGAGCCAGCTTGCTCACCTTCTACCGCCCGCCTCAGCCTTGAAGCGCGGGTGAGAGAGCTGATCAGGGCGCTGCCCCACCCACGCTTCCCTACACGGTGCCCAGGGCTTGGGTGGCACTGCGCTGTCCTGCCTGAAGCCTGGACACCTCGATGGCTTTAGCAACCCCACTGTCTCCTCCCATATTGACAGCTCATTCTTTCCCGTTACTCCCTGCCCAGGTTTCATCTGGAGAGTCTGGAATCATGGGCTCAGCTCTACCCCTGGAACCACCTCTATCCTGTGTCATCAGGGGTGGGGTGGGGTTCTCCAGCTCTTCTAATGAAGCCCGTCCAAGATTTTGCTGTTCTGAAGACTCTGAACCAAAGGTGGCCACTCTATCACTGCTTCAGATCACCAACGACAGCTTCCAGCTGACATCTGGCTTCCCTGGCCTGCTGCTGATTTCATCCCCACACTCCACCCTGCTCCACCAGGCGCTTGAGACCGCTGCAGGCCAAATGACTGTGTTGGCCTACGGGTGACCTGGCCTCTGGCTACAGCCGCTTGCGTCCCTTCCTTGAGTCCCATGTTCTTTCCCACCTAAGTCCCCTCTGTCTATAATACCGTGAGGCAAAAAGAAGGAAAGAGTCAACCAGCAGGCAAAGCGAGCTCTGTGTGCACACACACCCAGACACCCACACCCAGACACACAGCAGGGCAGCTGGCAGCAACAGTGAGCACGGTAAACGCACACAGGCACCGGCACCGTCCACACTCACATTTGCTCAGAACCCACAGACAGCGGGGAAGCTGGCAGCAGTGTTCCACTTACACTGACACACAAACCCACCGTGCACAGAACCACAGTAACGATCACCCCCAGAAAGATACATACATGTACGGCAAGGCAAATGTCAGCGGGGTTTGGCAGGGGTGGGCACTCAGGCTGGCATGAGCGCGCACACACGCGCATGCACACACACACACACACACACACACAGTCTGGAGTGAAGCAAGGGCTACAGGAACAACCAAGGGCAAACAAACAAGAGGAGAATTCCTTAATCACATCAGGATGTGCAGGAGGGAGGGTGGGAGGGAGCAACGGAGGGAGGGTAGGCCAGGGAGGGGGTGATTTTCCACACGGGGCCAGCAATGTCAGCTCTTCCTGTACGTGTGCTGGAGGCTGCAGTTCAGGCCTGTGCTGCACTGAGCTCCACACATCCATAAACTTGATCCTCGGCCTGAACCCTAACACGCCCCCCCAACTCCCTTTCCTAAGCCTCCAGAGCTGCACATTATTAAACTCTTTCTTTCCCTCCCTTCTCCTCCACTGCAACATTAAAAAGAAGCATCTGGAACTCGTAGCAGAGCGAGATGGGGGCACCGGGGTGGGACTGGCAGGAAGGGGCACCAGCAGAGTGCACTCGTGAGAAGCTGGCTGGTCACGCCAACATCGCCACCGCTCTGCGTGGTTATAAATAACCAGGGGGAGAGG
This sequence comes from Hyperoodon ampullatus, assembly GCF_949752795.1. Taxonomy (NCBI): domain Eukaryota; kingdom Metazoa; phylum Chordata; class Mammalia; order Artiodactyla; family Ziphiidae; genus Hyperoodon; species Hyperoodon ampullatus. The sequence continues at coordinate 42,982,259 of NC_136932.1, read as the reverse complement.
CCCAAGCCCGGGCAGAGCAGCGCTGGGGGGGTGGGGGAGCCTTCCTTCGGCCACAGCGGGCTCTTCCCGCATTGTACCTCATCTTCCAGTTGTTTTCCCTCTTGGCTTCCCATTTCCTTTCCCATGGTGTCTGGGACGGGTGCCACTGACACATATTTTCCACCCTTGAATGCCAGCAGAGGCTCTTCTTGTCCACAAAGGGCTTCCAGAAAATACTTCAGCACTGTGACCCTTTTGCAGTCGGCTGCAATAACCTACAGAGCGAGAGGGAGAAGAAAAACAGCATTTTCTGAAAGGGAAGATGAGAGACTTTGTTTGTTGGCTGCGGGGCACACGAGAAATGTGTCCACTGGGCAGGGAAGGCGGAGAGAGTGAGCGGGAGTGCATGCGTGTGAGGTGAGGAGGGCCAAGACCCTCTGAAGGAAGACAGCACCATCTCCCCTGAGGTCACCTCTGGGGAAGCAGACAACCCCAGGACCCATGACAGGTGTCCCCTGGGGTTTCGCCTTTCTTGTGATCAAGTCCTGATCTGAAAAAAGAATAAATTAAGTCTTCCAAGTTTGGTATCTAGCTGACAGAAGGAAGGGTGGCATGTAAAATATTGGCTGTCACGGAACATAGCTCTCTGGTACCCTCACTGCTGCTCTCCATTCTTCCCCCAGCTCCCCTCTTGCCAGACTCCCAAGAGGAGAACTTTCAGCCTGAGTGTGAAATGAATGATGAGAGCTTTCTTGGCTGTTTCATTTCACTCAGGTCATTTTGGGTTTCCCATGACAGGTTCCTGCCCCACCTAAGAGCTTCTTACACTGAAGAGACTGGGGTCCGGCAGGAAATTATTGTCAGGAGAAGGGAGACAGGCAAAGCAGGTGTGTGTGTGTGTGGGGGTTTCACCAACTCTGCTCCTCCAGGGGTTTAGGCCATCCTGCTCCCATGTGGCCACGTCAGCACATAAGCCAGTGCTGTCAGAGAAGCTGGGGCTGATTTAGCTGAAATGAAATTCAGTATCTTGAGCAATCATCAAATTTGTAAGTGGCTCAGAGAAAGTTTCCATAGTCACCCTGTCTGGGGTCCTTCTCCTGCGAGACCTGCAAACCCACCTGCTTTGCACCTTCTCATGCCCCACTCTTCGTCCCTGGTCTCTGGGGTCCCCTCCCTTCTGGGAGGGCGCTCACCAAGGGAGAACAGGGGCCCATTTGACCTGGAGCTCACAAGTGGTGAAGGCCTCTCCCATAGGGGAACACTTCAGTGGCCAGATATGTCACAGGGTGGCAGCCCCTCCATCATCACTGACTCTAGCCCCTGTCCCCCCACCCCCAAACCCCATGCTTCCCATCCTGTCACATGACAGGGACTTCCCTGGCTGTAGCACACAGTAAAGTAACTAACTTGGAGACTGTCTTTGATTGCTTGCCCTTTGTTTCACAGGTGCATCTGTTACCGCCCTCGCCTGGATGATAACTCCACTGGTGGCAGAGACTACATCTCATACTCCCCTGGCAGGGGCCGCTAAGGACAAGCAGGGCACCCAGGAGGTTTGCAGTAAGCGCTGACAGGCACAGGGAAGCTCGGCTGGGTATCAGAGGGGGCAGATGAGACCGGTGCGACCCAAGTCCTCCAGGAGACGTGGAAACGAGCTCCCCTCTGGCAGCTGGCTGGCCAGGGAATGTGCAGCACACAACTGTCAACCCTGCGCCCCATGACTCCGTCCTCTGCCACCTCTCCCAACCTCGGAGTGGACTCCCCGCCTTGCCCCACCAATGGCCTTGATAACAACTGAGGCCTGAATCGCAGGCTAAGTACCTCGACCACCTGAGAGGCTAAGCCAAAAGGTGCTCAGCTACCCAGCAAAGGCTTAGGAAAGGACAGCTGTCTTGAGCTTGGGGTGCCTGCCCAGTGCTGTGCTTAAAAGGAGGAAAGAAGCACTTGCTGGGCCAGGGCAGGTAACCATGGGTTCCATCGCGTGTATTCAAACATGTGATGAGGAAGGCTAGAAATACAGAAGCAGGGGCTAAAAGGCATTAAAGAACAGAGCTGAAATGAGTAATAGCCTGGCAGGCAGCACGCACAGTGGCCTCCCTGCATCCCCAGCCTCTCACTTGCAGAGGAAACTTCTGCATTTCCACAAGACTGCCAGTTTCCTCTCAGTGGTCTAATTTTAACCACCTTGTCGTTACAGTGTGTGTCAGCCACCTGACCCCACTGTGACCTCTGACCTTATGCCCCAGTTACTGCTTGCACTATGGAGAATTATGTAATGGGTCCAGGACTTTCCTTTTCGGTGTGAGGCTGCTGTCACTGAACGGAGAGGAGGTGGGGGTTGAGGGGTGAGAGGAGGACACAGGAAAACCTCACAGTGGTCCCTGGCACCACCTGGATGGTGAGAGGTACGCTGGCACTCCTGCTGAGTGAGTGTGCTGCAGAAATCTGCCCAGGAGACGAGTGTGCCCATGGGTGTGTGTGCTGACAGGCGGGCAGAATTCCTGCTGTTAGGGCATGGGCTGCATGGCATGCTGAGTGGCTCAGGAAGAAAGTGTGATTTCTGGCCAAGGGGGAGAAAGGCCACATGTGTGGACGTGGGTCTCCTGGAGACGGGGATTTCCAGGGCACAGCAGGACCCAGGGATGCAGACATCCTGAACCTGCCTGCGGCACATCCTCAGAGGATCTGGGGGAGCTGTTATTCACGTGGACACCAAAACAAAAAGGAGTGCCACCTCCCTCCCCGGGCCCCTGCCCCCTATTTTAGTTTTCACTCTGGAAGGAAGGAACCTGATTTCCGGGGGATTTTGTCCGCTATGGCCATCAGTTCTTCCCTGAGGGCAAAGGGACTCCTGGATGATTCTCAAAAGGGCTTTGATCCAGCGGGGTCTCTGAGTGGGGTGTAGAAAAGAATTCTACATGTTTGGAGAGAAAAGTCACCCAGCCTCTTGGAAGAGTGTCCTCGCCTTTGCAATCCAACTAGCAAGGAGGATAGCCGACGTTGTATGGTCTCCTTAGGTTTCAAAGTGCACAGTGGAGTGAGGAATGGGGTTTGAGCTACTGAGGAGATGCGGGGACTGAGGGGCAGAAAGTCTAGGGCTTGTCCGGGGCACAGAGAAACCCTCGGTCTCCAGCCGGCTGGCCTGTCTGCTGAAGCATTCTGCTCTCAGGTGGGAGGAATCAGTCCAGCGGGTGGACTCCTCCTAGACAAAGCCTCCAGCACTTGAATTGGGGGAAAAAAACCCAGTTTGAATACGGTTAATAAGGGATATCACGAAGGAAGACGCCCTTTAAACCATTCACAGAGAGCCAACTCCAAGACGATCTCTTTCTGGCCAAGGAGGACTTCCTGGTAGGAGAGGGGTTAAAGCTAGGCTCCCGGCTCGGAGAGGAAGGAGTCCAGATGAAGTCTATGACATAATCCCCACAATAGCTCTGTTCATGAGTACATTTTTCCATTCTATATCAATGAAAAACAGAGAATGTAAGTGGTATGTACATTGTAGCTCTGGGCAAATTCTAGATTCTCTAGAGGAGAAGGATCTGGGCTGCAGAGGCCTCCTTCCTGGGCTGTTAACAGGTGGGGCTGGACAGGGGCTAGAGCTGAGGAAAAGGGCTGCTGGCCGGGAACACCCGGGTAACCTGAGACCCGGCACCTTCTCAGGGGCAGTCACGGTCCTTCTGGAGAGACTCACTGTGTAGGAGACCATTGGGAGCTGCAAAGTTGATGGTCCAGTCAGCTCTGAAAGAAGACTGGGGCTGTGGGTCAGGTACGGGCTGAAAGAAAGGCGCCCAGAGAAAGCCCCTCTCCCTCCCCCTGAAGACCATCTGAGGCAGTGTGCCCCATCGGCGGGAACTGAAACCTCTAGCTTCAGGGCTCCAGCTACCACCCAGATCAGGTCCACACGCAAAGAACCAAGCATAAAGGAAAACTGAAAGTGAGATGTGGCGAGGCGATGTGGGAGCCTGGCCTGTCACAGGCTCAGTTCCTTAGAGAGAGAGAAAGTGAGCATGCCCATGGTAAGCGGAGGCTGGCACCCAGAGGAAGGTTAGGTCCTGAGGAAAGCAGGAAGAAACCTCTAGGGCAGGAGAGAAGAGGGAAGGCAGTCTGGGGTATCTTAGGTGGGCCAGTGGATGAGAAAAGAATGTTGTTTTCTGAAAACTGGTGACTTTCCACAGCCACTCGGCAGAGGACCAGCCCAGCCTGGGCAGGAATGCCTAGGAAGGAACAGAAAAAGAGGTCCAAGCAGTCTTATGGAAGGTGGCGGAGGGAGAGAGAGAGAAAAGGAACTGAGACGGATGTTAAGTGGCAAGACTTCACACCAGCCATGGGGAAGGGAGAAGAGCCCTGACCCAGCCAGGGAACAGGAGGAGGGGTCAGAGAGATGAAGCAGGCCTCTGGATGCAAGCTCCAGGGAATGATGGACTCACTCCATCTTTATTGGGTCCCTATTCAAACAGGCCTCCTGGAAGGCACAAACACTACAGTGACTGGTTAGATTTTGCAAAATTTCTTTTTCTGAACTTTTGGTTTGGGGAAGTCAGAATTTAAATTTGCACTATCAGCCAGTTCGATTATTTTCTGGTTTAAAAAGTCCTGCTTGCTACTGCTGCTCTGGTTACAGAGAAAAATCACACGGGTTCTTCCCCTACAAACTCCAGTTTACAGGTTGTTTTTCTTGTTTCTCTAAATGGTGCCAATTATTCTCATATTTGTTGAAACCTTCAATCAAACTTTATAGCTCGTTAATTTTATAGAACGTCCTTAGAGCAAATAAGATGCAGACAGAAAAGTGAAGTCTTGCTGAAATTATTAAGAAATCTTAAAATAGCCTACAAATCCATTACCAATCCTGGTACAATACAGGCTGCTTGGCTGGCTTCTGAGGTCCATTAGCAATGGGTTAATTATCATCTCTAATGAGCCCAGCCTACAGGATTGGCTACAAGAAAACTGAACTCAGACTAAAGTGTTTTCACAAACTGAGAACCTCTAGTTATACACGACTCGCCTTCACAGGAGACTGAAGGGTGGGTAGGACGATTCTGTAGTGGCCAAGGGTGGGTCAGCCTGAGAAGAGGTCTGCCAATGGAAGTTCAGACACAGGGAATCCTCTGGAGCTGGAGGACAGAGGAAACAGTTTATTCACATTCCTGGAGGAGGGGCTTCCAGGCAGGAGGGAAGCTGGCCACGAGGATGCACATTCACTCTGAAGACAGAGGCAGTTGCTTATGATGGGGAGACAGATACTCCCAGCCTAGATGAATCAGGACGACTGGTACTGATTTGTTGAGAGGGTCACAGGTCAGAGGGGAGAGAAAGGAAGAACCTGGCAGGCACTGAGTGACAAAGTGGACAAGGAGAAAAGGCATGGATCCTTGTGCCAGACACATCCTGACAAGCCCCGGGTATCCTGTCCAAGGGCATCCACTCAGCGGGTCACTTGTTCCCCGTCCCTGCAGCAGCAGGACTGCATTTCTTCGCAAGGCAGCTAAGCACAGCCTTGCCCTCAGTCACTTTTGATCCCAATGTCCAGACTCAGCCATCCCTAGTCCTAGTGCCAGTTGAGGGGTCAGTGGGTCACAAGATGAAATGCTAACATCATCGGCCAACCCCCCCGCCCCCGCAGTAGCTATACCATTCCACGTGTCTGGTCCCAACAGCTGTTTTCTTCTTAGTGGAGGCAATGTGGGCTGTTACCAATCAGCTGGCAATGCACAGATGCCTGTTCAGAGTGGATGGCAGCCTGCTAGCCCCACCCATACCTCCCCCCACCGTGTGTGTGTGCGCACGTGCGCACGCACTGGCCTTAAGTGTCCTGGGGGGTGGGAACTGGCAAATGGTTAGGTGGGAAGATTTGGTGGGGGTGGGGGAGAGGCTACTCCATTATTTTTATTGAAGATTCCAAAGGGTAGGGGTACTGAGAGGGAGATTATGGTCACACTGGGAGGAGAGTTGGGAGAACAGAGGAGATGTGGAGCATACACTGGTGGTGAGAAGGTAAGTACAGATGGAAAAACAGGTCCATTCTGGGAAGAGGCAAGCTGAGGCAATACAGGGGGTCGGTCAAGAGCCTGGGCTTCCTAGTCAGAGATGTAAATTCAAGTGTTAACTGCCACTTCCTAGCTGTGTGTCCTTAGGCAAGTTACTTAATGTCTCTGAGCCTTGGCTCAAGTTGTTTAAAAGGGATAATGCATATCATATATTTAGCAAGGTGTCTGGGCTCAGAAAGTGCTAAGTAAATGAGTGGCTATTATGTTTCTTCTTCTTCGCTGCCTCACTCTGCTCAGAGACAGCAGGGGTACTCTGCCTGACACCACTGAGATGTCTGGAAGCCAGGCTCAGAGGGAAGGAAGGAAACATGGGGCAGGCACACAGCCTAGGGCTGAGGGGAAAGGCCCTGGAATGCTCACCTGGCTGTTGAAGCTGCTGAAATAGTTTATTTTGAGCTAAGGTGTTGGATCCAGGTTGCTGGACAAGCCAGCTTGTGGAGGGAAGCCCCGGCCTCTCTGCAGCTGCCCCCTTCCTATTCTCTACAAAGATTCCTGGACCTAACCATGGGCATGCGTGCATTCTGCAGGACTCCAGAGGGGCCCCTAGGGCATGGGCTGTAGGACAAGCACGGCACTAATGCACACATCAGAAATAAGGTCCTGCGGTGAACATCACAACCATCTTGCCCATCTGGCCTCTTCACACTGGGGTGTGGGTGGCGACTCTGCCTTTGTTAATGGTATCCTCCTTAAATGAGACCAGCTGGATCCTTGCTCCAGGTCTTTCAATACAAGAGAAATGATGAGAAAATCCTCTTCATGCTCTCAGGTGGTATTTTCTACCCACCTGAATTTCCTAAGCTTGGACATTCTGAACAAAGGCAGAGAGGAGTCTTGGCTCTCCTGGGCAGAGGACAGCTGGCTCTTCTTGAACTGTTCCCTCATGGAAAGAAACTATTTTGTTCTGGAGCTCTAAGCTCCGGCTGCACGAGCAAGGTGCATTCTCAACAGTGAGGGCGTCGTAGAGAGCAAGCTATAGGCAGCAGTAGCTCGGGCTGCGGTCCAATCTGCTTCCCCTGCAGAGGCTCTGAGAGCAGCCACCCGCACTGGCAGGGGCTGGGCGGATACTGGCACTGCCAACACAAGCCTTTCAGGTCTGGCTGGCTTCAGCTGCTCTGAAACCTGGAGCACAGGCACTGGGGCCCTCACTCACTAACCAGCAGGGGAGGCTACAAGCTCAGCCCCTGGGGAGGAAAGGCCTGAGTCTGTCTCAGTCTGCAAATATCCACATGCAGTCTGTTTCTACACTGCCGGTTAGTTCTGGGCCAGGAGCACTGTCTCTTGTGCTCTGGTCGCTCTGAGCCACTTTCTTATTTGCCTTCCAGACAGCCAGGATCAGGAGCCGCCCCTTAGGTTCGTGTGCAGACTCCTTCACCCGATCTGTTCCTAGTTTTATTTATCTTATGTGTGTGGAAGAATGCTGAGACCTGCAGCATTCAACACATCCAGTCAACATTCAATTCAACAAATATTTACTAGGTGTTTACTGTGTGCCTAGGGCCCGTTTTAGACCCTGAGGATTCAGCAGGAGGGGGGTGGGGCACATTCAGAGCAGGTGCATCAAAGACTCCCAAGAGAGAAATACGCCCTCCCCGCCACCCCCATTACCTACAGCACTCAGAAGGGCAGAGTTCTCATTCCTCTTCTCCTCCTTCAAGAGAGGAGCAAGAGGCAGCCCGGGGAGAAGAAGAGCTCTTTGTAGAGACTGGGCACACTGCTCCTTTATCGCTTTTAGGCAGATAGGGCCTGAGGAAGTCAGGATGGAGGAGTCCCTTGGGCTCAGCCTTAGTACCAGATGGAATCCCAATGTCTCTCAACGCTCTCCATGATCTGTGCAAACCCTCCCCACTGTACATCACCACGGCCCTTCTTGCTGTTATTCCCTAGTCCCCAACTCCAGGTCCAGGCAACCTTGCTCAACATTCCCCTGTGTGCCATTTGCCTCCCTGGCACCTCTGAGACTTTATAGATTATTCCCCGAACCTACCCAACCTACAAGGCCTTTACCTTTATGCAATCAATTCATTCCCTCACCTTCCTTTAACTTTGATAAAAAGTCTTTCTTTTCTTTTTTTTTAATTAATTTATTGGCTGTGTTGGGTCTTCCTTGCTGCGTGCGGGCTTTCACTAGCTGCGGCGAGTGGGAGCTACTCTTTGTTGCGGTGCGCAGGCTTCTCACTGCAGTGGTTTCTCTTGTTGTGGAGCACGGGCTCTAGGCACGCAGGCTTCAGTAGCTGTGGCACACGGGCTCAGTAGTTGTGGCTCGTGGGCTCTAGAGCGCAGGCTCAGTAGTTGTGGTGCACGGGCTTAGTTGCTCCGCGGGATATGGGATCTTCCTGGACCAGGGCTCGAAGCCGTGTCCCCTGCATTGGCAGGCGGATTCTTAACCACTGCGCCACCAGGGAAGCCCAAAAAAGTCTTTCTTTTCAAGAAGTCACTGTCCAGCTCACCAGCCCACTGTCCACCAATTTTTCCTAAGGACCTGCTATGTGACATGCTAGACATTTCGGGCACACAAGAGAGAATAAGACAGATGCAGTCCTTGACACTTCACAGAACTTTCAGGCCATGGAGGGATTCCACAGTAACCTGGCACTAACCTCTTCCGAATCCCCAGTTGCCCCTCCAGCGCCTACGGGCTAGGCCCACACGTCCTCCTCTTTTCCGACTTCATTAGCAGCCCTCAACACCTGTATCACTCAGATGCCAGAAAGTGAGCTACCAGTCACTCAGAGTCACCCTAGAACCTCTGCTACAACATCTCCCAGTGATCCAACCCTTTCTTGAGTATGTCAGGTGGGAAGGATTCAGGACCCTGGGGAAGCTTTTAAAACCATCATCCCTTCATGTTTAAGACACATATAAGTAATTTTTATTATTACATACTTAACAGATTTTTTTCCCTATTAAGTTCCAGTCCTGACCATGCTGTATGAGAAGTCTGTTACTGTCTTGAGTCTACAAGGGGTTCATTTCCTAATAGGGAACCCATTCCACTTCTGGACTTTTCTCATCAGTGGAAATGTCTATCCCTTTTAAGCCCAAATCTGCCTCCAGTGCTTCTAATCCTGTTCTCTCGGCCACAGACAACTCTAGCTCTGCTTCTACCTGCGTGGCCTCCAATTTGTTGAAGTCGGCTATGTTATACCTTCTCTAGGCTAAACAGTGCCACTTCCTTCCACTGTTCCTCGCTTCAAGTGTCTCCTTCACATCCTGCTTATTCTTTCACGAAGACTTTCACTGAGACGAATGTCTCCTGGAGGGAGCCCACGTGTGACTTAGCAGCAGAGAACAGAGCAAACAGCTCCTCCTCGTTCTGCTCTGGACACCCCTGTGAACAGGCCAAAAAGCATACATTTTGTTGTTTACCACTTTGCCCTAATGACACATTGTGAGCTTTTTTTTTTTTTTTTTTTTTTTTTTTGCGGTACGCAGGCCTCTCCTTGTTGTGGCCTCTCCCGCTGCGGAGCACAGGCTCCGGACGCGCAGGCCCAGCCGCTCCGCGGCATGTGGGATCTTCCCAGACCAGGGCACGAACCCGTGTGCCCTGCATCGGCAGGCGGACTCTCAACCACTGCGCCACCAGGGAAGCCCAACACAATGTGAGCTTTTAATCAACAAATCCCCAAAGTGTTTTCACGTATGTGGCTAAATAATATCTTCCCCAACTGCGAGCAAGCCCTCCAGTAACTATTTCCTTTTATAACATTCCTTCACTGAGGTCTCCCCATGCTATAAAAAAAAACCCTATTATTTAGTATTGTGCTGCATGCTACTTGCTGTGTGCAGCTGACTTTCTGGATAAAGTAGGATTTTACATTTATTCATATTTGAGTTCATGTAATTATTTACTTCTTTCATTGTAGCCTATCAAGTTCTCTTTGGATCCTCAATTTGTCATCTGAGAATGTATTCCTTCTTAAGTTCATGACATCCATAAATCTGATCTGTTTATGCTTCGCAATATCTTTCTCCTATTAAGCTGTCCTGTTTTCTCTCCTGAGTAAGACTCTTGAGGACAGGCACTGTAATTTGTACGTGTGTGTGTGTGTATTTAAAGAAAAGTCTATCTGCAGCATCTAATACACACTATGGGTAGTTGGACAACGTGGATGACTGATCATGGGAGGCTGACGGCAGCTTTGGGACCTTAGGACAATTCCAGAGGACATCATGACCGTGGAGGGGGTGCCAGCCACACTGTATACCGTGAATCACGTTCCTTGTGTTGTGCAATGCGAACACCCTGGACAGGCTACTCAGAGATGCTTCTTTCTGCTTCAAGTGATGCTCCCCACGGAGATTTAGGCTCCATAAGGAATGGTGCTCTCTTTTGACAGGCTGCCTACAGAGTTTCTAGTTTGAAATAAGATACCACAAGAAGCGAAGCTCTGGGCATGTTCTGCCTTGTCTTAACTGCAGGCTGCTGCCCCAGGGCAAGGTACAACACACCTCAGCAAGAGGTGAGACTTATCTTCTTCAAAGCACTGATGTCACACTCTGAGAAAAAAATTATACCTGTATCTCGAGAATCCCCACAGCATATTAAAAATATGGTGAGAGAAATTCTGAGATTAGGGCTGAGGTGTGAGGCCACTTTAAGTTGTATTTTCAGGTCCTACATCTAGAGTCCTGAGTCTCAAGTGGCCCATGCCTCATGGCTGGAGACAAGACAAGCTTTGCTAACTAAAGCTCGCTAAAGTCTATTTATAGTTTGATAAGGTATAAGTAAGCCAAATGGCTGGCATATAGAAGAACTTCAATAAATATTAGTTCCCCTTTCTTCACCTATGAGCACTAAAAAGCATTTAAAAAACCACCTGCATCTGAATCACACAGCGAGCTTGTTAAACATGCAGATTCCTGGACACCACTTTGGACTAAGTAAATTAGTTTTTCTGGGGACAGGGCCCCAGAATGTGTACTTTCAATAAGTGTTCCAGGTACTTATGAACATTGAAGTTGTAGAATCACTGCTTTAAAGGCTAGAAGACTAAGTGAAGGTGGTCATAAGTTTAGTCCACTCTTCAAGTGCAACTCTAGCTAAGGTACAAAAAAACACGCTACAGTTTTCATGGCAATTTTGGAATCTAGGAATCCTCAGTGCCTTACAAAGCGGTTACTATTACATTCAGATAATGACAAGAGATGGAAAAATAAGTTAAATGAGATTTGAAGCCAGATGCAAGGCCTTCGTAGGCCTGTGTTCTTGCCACCTCACCAGAGCCGCTTCCTGCGAGAGCACCACTGGGGCTTCTAAGGCACAACAACAAAACCCGGCGCGTGCTCCTCCACCCTTCTCGGCCATGGCTAACACTAAGCGGACGGCTGCCGGTGCCAGGCACTGTGCCAAAAGCTGACACGCACCACCTCATCTGATCCACACAACAGCCCCACGAGGCAGGTGCTGTCAATACCTCGATTTTACAGATGAGGAAATCAAGGCACGGAGAAGTTAAGTAACTCACTCAACTTCAGGCCGCTGGTAAGTGGAGGGGCTGGGACGTGCCTCTGCTCCCAGACAGCGTTCCAGCTGCCCACAGCTCTCAATGGGTCCAGAGCATCTGCTTGTGCTTCGGACAGAGACTCTCACCATCTCCACAAGGGAAAAGAGCTGATCATAAATTCAAAGGGGGCAGCCTCTTGCTGCTGCACTTCTCTTGGGCAGCTGACCTGCCACAGGTCTAGGGAAAGCAGGGTCTAGAGGAACGTTCACTTCATGCTCTCCTGCGTGATCTTCGGCGAGTTCCCGAACCCTGTTTGCAAAATGCAGGTGATTCTCGAGATCTCTTTCCCATTTGTAAAGGTTTCTATGACTCTGGGCAGTCATCTTGGAAAGGAGAGGAAAGACGGTTCTGCCTCTGACCTTGAGGCTGGAGCTCAGTTCTGTCACAGGGGACAGTGCCAAGAGCTGGGCTTGGCCCTTTTGGAAGGAAGGGCTGAAGGTTCAGAATCTGTACTAACAGTGAGAGCCTGCAGATAATTCATGACGGAAAAAGGTGGTATAGGCTCTTCTCATACGATAAGCCACTCAGGAAGACTTGGAGGGTTTGATGGAATCCTTAGCACAGAGCTCCCCTCTGGCCACAGAGCAGAGGAAGAGACAGCGGACCAGTTTATAAAGCTCCAGAGCGGAAAATTTCTGTTGGTGTCCAAACTAAGTTTTTGGCTTTCTGTGAGATTTGGAAAGACTTATACTGATGTTTTAATCACCTGTTTAGTGTTCTGAAGACTCTTGTCAGCAGCCTCACTGAGCCTGCTCCAGCAGGCAGTGGGAACCGCTGGCTCAGGCGCTGTGCTCTTACTGTGGGCCGTTTCTTTCCCATGGCCGTCTCTGACACCCTGCAGCTCCCTCCAGGCCACTTGGAGGGTACAAGCCAAACCAGTGTGCCCTGTAAGAGGCTGAGGACAAGGTTTCTGGATCACTTCTCACCAGATTCGAAGCCAGGAGGGGCCCCTTAAGAAAAGCCAAGGTGCAAAGAGGTAAGGAGTGGTCTCTGGAGATCAGTCGGCCAGCAAGGCCTCTGGGATGGCACAAAGGAGACAGGCTGGCCTTCTAGGAGAACGAGACCGTCCAGACGTTCTAAAGCCCTTGGGGACGGATCATGAAAGAAGTTCTCACAGTGAAAAAGAAAACTGAACAAACTCAGGGCAGGGCACGTTCTAGAAACAAAAACTCATGAGCATGCAAGAAACCCGTTAAGGAGGTTCAGGGCAGTGGCATGCAGAACAAGTCAGCACTTTACTTCTTCTGCAGTTTTCACGGGTCACAACTTCGTGGTGGCTGAAATATCCCATTTTTCTGGGAAAGCTGTGGTGGAGATGAAGTGATGGCTGATGGTTGCTAGGCATTATGCTATTTCATCTGATTATCACAGTAATCCTGGGAGATAGAAAGAGGAAGAAGAAACTGGAGCTTGGAAGAAACAAACATCCAGTCAGTGGTAAAATGGGGATTTGAACCCACATGTGTCTTACTCCAAAGTCTGTGCTCTGCCCATTATACTTTGTAGCCTCTCTGGAAGTAATGGTACTTTTGGAGAAAGGGACCTACTTCAAGTCCTTTTTACTAAAGGGTATATCCATCCCCCCACCCCCCGACCAGCTCAGCACTGCCCCAAGGGCCGGCCCCCAGGACAAAAGAAACAGTTCTGATGAATTCACATTTAGATGAACACGAACCAAATGGGAGCTTGGCTAAGCTACGGGCAGGAACAGAGATACCGAAATCAAAAGCTTCTCAGGGTACCTGGCCTAAAAGGAGTTCTATCATCCAGTTCATTTCATTTCCCTGGACACAGCACGGATAAGACCTCACCTGGTCAGCTGATGAGCTGAACGAATATGGGAAACTCATCACTATTGGATGCCAAGCTAAAACCTACGCATGAGTGTCCCCAAAAAGTCCTCTGCACTACACAGTCATGGAGTCTAGATGGACTGTAAAGAGAAAAGTCCATCAGAGAGCGTGGGGACAAGACAAAGGGAATCAAAGCTCCCTCCTTCCACCTGGCACCCAAAGGCTCCACAAATCCATCAATCGGAGAAACTTTTACTGTGAGAGCAACAGGGTGCGTTGTTCATCTGGCAATCCTTGATCCTGGAGCAATATATGAAGGCAGGGAAGAGAAAGAACAATAGTTTCCTTCTCAGTAGAAAGACCAGGATGAGGGAGGCGATGCTGGTTTCTGACTGAGCTCTCAGGGAGTACTTCCCTGCCACAGAATTTTCTCTTTCCTTCTCTTCTGTTCTTTCTGGGGGAAGCTTCGTCAACTGCCTGCTCTCTCCAGCTGAGAGTTAACTTCCCTTTGTCTGGCCAGACCACTCCACAAATGCCACCGTTCCTTGCCCTGTCATGCCCAAGTTCAAGCAGAGAAGCCGCCAACATGGCTTCTAATGGAGGAAGGGAGGGGCTCCCTCAAGGGAACTCGGCTTACTGAGGGAAAAGAGACTCGCACAGCAGCAAACGGCACACACTGCCCTTCCTCAGTGGCCTCAGAGGAATCTCCTTACAGAGGCTGCAGGTGGAGAGGGAAGAGGGAGAAGGAAGGGAAAGAGAGGGAGACCATGACCAGAGAGGTCGTAAGTCCCACAGGAATGACGGTGAGGACGAGGACAAGGCCGCTTGTCACGAGGACAAAATTAACCACACCCATCTGATGATGACAGAGGGAAGGCCAGTGCTGGGATAATGACTGGAGGAAGAAGCTCACAGACCACTGCGTACATGGGGAAATGTAGGAGAAAAGTGTTCCAAAGCTGATGACAAGGCAGACAGGAAACTTACATGTCCTTGCTGACAGGAAAGAGAGAGTGAAATGCTGGGTCTTCTCTCATCTGCAGGATTTCTAATAGGCGTCTGAAGTTCACCCTCTTCCCAAGGATGTGCTGACAGCTGGGAATACTGCCCTTCAGGTCAGGCAGAGCAGGGATCTAGACCTCTCCAAGGGTTCACAAAGAGGTTCAGTAAGGATTCAAACCACGATCCAAAACACAAGTGGGACTGCCATTTCCTGCTGGGTTTCCATGCTGTGGAACAGTGGGGGGAGAAGTGCCAGCTACCACGTGCTCTGCCTCCTGTGGAAAATGGAGTGCAGTGGACCCGGCTCCAGTTCTGACTTGTGAATCGAAGTGAGAACGGGTTGCTAGCTGCTAGAGGATTACAGTGTTAAAGAGACATCCCACCACCCAACCTGCCAGCCTTTCCGCTCACTGTCCGTGGACGGCTAGGGAGCTAATGACCAAGTTGTCTTGGGCCTCCGTAGGAAGGCAGCCTTGGACTCTGGCAGCTCCTCGGGACCCCAGTTCACTGTCCTGTGTTCTTAAACAGCTTTGATGGAACAAGCCATCTGTGGGAGTTATTTAGTTTGGAACTGGAAGAGGGTTAGGATGTGGAAAAAATAAACTGAGCAGCCAAAGGATGGGGCCAGAGAGACAAGAGAAGGCAGGTGGCATGTTCATGGGACTATGTGCCAGGGCGAAGAGGAGGGTGGGACTGCAGAAAGGAATGGTGCCGAAAGGAGGCCAGCATGGGAAGTGCTGGAACACCCAGGACAGTGTGATTTTATTTCCAAAGTGGTGTTCTGCTGTTCTCCTTCAAGGGCTCACAAACGCTCACTTGTGGGTGTCCATTACAAGAGAATCCTAGGATAGTGTAACTGTAAGCACACCTGATTTGCCATCTGAAAAACTACCTGAATTCTGCCTAATTTCTTGCTGGGCCTGTATCCTAGCCTAAAAGGCAAATCTAACAGTTTTTTGACATCCAAAGCCACAAGATAATGGCAAGAGCTGAGAGTGGAAAAGGGAGATGGTGGAGGATCTGAGGGAATCCTTATGAATTACAGAAAACAGCAACAGAAACTGCAGGGTGATCTGGGAAGATATATAGGAATCTGGTGCAGAACTGGACTGAACCTGGTCATTTCTTTGGAGTCATCTTTTTTTTTTTTTTTGCGGTACGCGGGCCTCTCACTGTTGTGGCCTCTCCCGCTGTGGAGCACAGGCTCCGGACGCACATGCTCAGCGGCCATGGCTCACGGGCCCAGCCGCTGCACGGCATGTGGGATCTTCCCGGACCGGGGCAGGAACCCATGTCCCCTGCATGGGCAGGCGGACTCCCAACCACTGCGCCACCAGGGAAGCCCATCTTTGGAGCCATCTTAACCGCCCCCTCCAATCACTATAAAGAACATATACACATTGAGAGAGACTTTTATTTTTAAAATATAGATATTTTCACTTATGTTATCTCATTTAATCCTTACCGAAATCTTAGGAAGGGACTATTCTCATCCCCATTTCACAGAGAGTAAATTCAAGCCCAGACGGAATAAATAACTTATATGGAGTTTTCTTATGATCAGAACAGAGCAGAATGAAGACTATGATTCGCAACTAGATTTTTAACCAGATTTTTCTGCAGGTCACTCTGGCAAAATGGCATTAACATTGATGGTATCTCATCTGATCCATTCCTGATCGCCAAGCCTATGTAGCATATCCTCACAGGATTTGAAAAAGAGATCAGAAAGCTGCTGCTAGAGTCTATCTCTGATTCTTCACTAAATCTTTCCAAGTCATTAGTCTAAGAACAGGCTTAGAGACAGTAAGCCAGCAACTCTGAATGCTGTTTACTTAACTTCTGAAGCACACACACAGAAAGACATACAAACAATTATAAACTACTTAGTATAGTTTCAGTGCTTCGTACTGATAAGACAGAGAGACAAAATTTCTGTACCAGCCTGTACTAGGGAAGCCTACACACAGCCTAAACTTTTTTTAAATTGACAACACAGAGCTAAAACTGAATCCTGTCACTGAATTCTGTTACTTAGCCTAAAGTCATTCTTGCTGCTGACAAAGCAGAAAAGAAGTTCAATGACAGCACCTCTTCTTTCTAGAAGGCAATGAAGATATGGTAGCGCCTGGGCTTCAAGTACCAGGACAAACTGAAGCTGTTTAGTAACACGTAGTTTAAACACGAGGCACATGGTAAAAACCAACCAACCAACCAGAGAGTACATATGGCTGAATTTTAAAAACAATCTTCCCACCTCTGGTTTCTAAAGCCTCTGTTTCCCAGCCTTGTTGCCAGTTTCTGGTGTGGCCTGCAGAGATATTTATGCATATACTGCCATATATGATTAACTATGGACCTATACCTTTGAATACTTATTTATTTATTTATTTGGTTGCACCAGGTCTTAGTTGCAGCAGGTGGGCTCCTTAGTTGCAGCTCGCTGGCTCCTTAGTTGTGGCATGCGAACTCTTAGTTGTGGCATGCACGTGTGATCTAGTTCCCTGACCAGGGATCGAACCCGGGCCCCCTGCATTGGGAGTGCAGAGTCTTATCCACTCTGCCACCAGGGAAGTCCCGGACCTATACCTTTTATATACATTTATATAAATGGTGATACATGCTGCCACTAACAGCATATCTTAGAGATCATCAACATCATTTGGGAAGCACATTTCATACCAAATGCTAAAGATCATCAACAGCAAGGTTCTGGAACAGATCCAGAAAACCAACCATGTTTATTGCAACAATTTCTCTGTGCTGGGATGACTGAAAGACCCAGCAAAGGCAGCAAAGAAAAGCAGACAGAAGAAAAACTGTTCATCAGTAAAGTCCGTCAGTCACCATCAGGTCCAACAGGCCTGGGAGTGGTCAGCAACAACAGACCCCTCAAGCAGGCAGGGTCTCAAATGACAATAGGCTGGGCAACGGGGACTGCCTTTACATATCCAAAAAGAATGTGAAAGTACATTATGCACTTCAGTCTGCATGCTGCCCGGAAAGGGCTCCCACACCAGAGCAATCAACATCAGGAGGGTCTTCAACAAATCTGAAGGCCAGAAACAAACACTGTAACACTTTTTAATGTGAAAATTAAATTGTGTTAATTACATCTCTACACATAACCCAGGTGTTATGGCAAGAGGCGCCTGGTACATCTGAAGGCTTTGCACTGTCTGCCAGTGCCAGTCTCCCTATCAGGGGTTACGTGCAGATACGGCAGGATATTTGAGGTGTTCCAGGCTGATCTCACAGTCTGAGGTTCTGCCGTGTGACAGTACCCTATTCCAGGGGTCAGGGTACAATAACTCTTTGCTCCTTAAACTGTACTTCCTAAAACATTTTCAAGTATTCTACTGAATTCATTCAATAAATATTTATTAAGCATCTGCTATGCATAGTAGGGCTTATTTAAGACACGAGGGACACAGCAATCAATAAAATGATGCTCCTGTTGTCATGCAGCTTAACATTCTTGTGAAACTGAGAAACAAGCGAACAAATACAGGACAAGTAGTGGGAAGTACTAGGAAAAAAATAAAGTAGGGTAGGAGGGACAGAGAGCAACAGGGTGGGGGACAGTATTGCTATTTAATCTAACACGGACAGAGAAAGTCTCCTGGATAAAGTGCCATTTGATCAGATGTGAAGGAGTGAGCCACAAAGCAGAGAGGGCCTTACCTTCTGGGTACCTTCTTGGGCAGGTAACCAGAGCGCCAGGGAGCCCCTTCTCTCCTAACAAGGGTTCCCAGCTATGCAGTGTGAAGGAAGGGGCATAGGCTCTTCTAGCTCAGCCGAGTGAGAGGAGAGGCCTTTGAGAACGCATGCAGCTCGCACGCCTTCCATGCAGTTTCTGGATAGTTTCCATCACAGATGAGAGTTTTATGTTGAATTTTAAGTTGACCACAAATATTTAACTTCCCTGGACCACAAATGCAGTATCTTCTCTGTGGTTTAGCTGGCACCAAGTACATATTTACGAATCTCTATATGTCTGTCTGTTATTTAAATTTCTTATAGAAGTGCCAAGGTCTTTAGCTGTGATTTATCCCCTCCCATTCCATATAAGTGGGTCTGAACCCTGATCAGGCCTAATTCTTGGAGAAAGGAGATATCTTTACAATTGAAGCTTAGGGTCTTCCTAGTTAAATTTCCTATTACTGCTTTCTTCAAAAAATATTACTGGGGGGTCTATTCCAGGTTCTTGTATTTGAATTACAATGTAAAATATTTTAAATTACTGTTTTTTCCACAAGAGAATAAAAAATAAAACTTAGAAAATCTACATACTTTAGCTACATTAAAAGGAAAAACAAACAAAAAAAGCTATGCGTAAAGAGCCCCAAACTTCTAAATGTGTACTCTTATTTACTTACCAATTCCTGAGAATTATAAGCAGCACTAGAGTTACAAAGAATATAGGAAACAGTCCCTGCTCCCCAGCTGGGTCTGCAACAAGCTGGCTTGGGAAAGGGCTCTGGCTCCACAAGAGCACAAAATTCTGGGTCATTCCGAATCCCAGGGTCAGTTTCTCTTGTCAAACTGGCAAGAAAAGCCATGAGGCATTTTTATTAAATAAAGGCATACAAGCAGATCGTCCGAAACTCATCAGTTTCAGAACAATCTCTCCTACCTCATTCTGAGTATCTGTCATTGTCTTCATCTTCTGCAGTGCAGCTTCCTGGGCCTTTGGGCTATGGCTCTACTCATATTCAGGCTTCAGGGGGTGGGGAGATACCAAGCTGCAGAGCTGAGATCCAACACAGATAGACCAATGCTCACCTTCATAAAATGAATAGACTTTCAAAGTATTCAACGTGGAAGCCTAGAAACTCATTTAAAGGGGGAATTCCCTGGCGGTCCAGTGGTTTGGACTCCTTGCTTCCACAGCAGCGGGTATGGGTTTGATCCCTGGTCAGGGAACTAAGATTCCACATGCCACACGGTGCGGGGAAAAAAAAAAAAAAAAAAAAAAGGAAAAGAAACTCATTTAAAAAAAACTATTTTCTTTAAAATTGGAGTGTAATTGCTTTACAATGTTGTGTTAGTTTCTACCACACAGTGAAGTGAATCAGCCGTATGTACAGACACATCCCCTCCCTCTTATACCTCCTCCCACTCCCCATCCTACCCAACCAGGCCGTCACAGAGCACCAAGCTGAGCTCCCTGTGCTATATAGCAGCTTCCCAACAGCTATCTATTTTACACGTGGTAGTGTATTTATGTCAAACCTAATCTCCCAATTCATCCCACCCTCCCCTTCCTGCCCTGTGTCCACACGTCTGTTCTCTATGTTTGCCTCTCTATTCCTGCCCTGCAAATGGGTTCATCTGTACCATTCTTCTAGATTTCCACATATATGCGTTAATATATGATATCTGTTTTTCTCTTTCTGACTTACTTCACTCTGCATGACAGACTCTAGGTCCATCCACATCTCTATAAATGACCCAATTTCATTTATTTTTATGGCTGAGTAATATTCCATTATACATATGTACCACTTCTTCTTTATCCATTCATCTGTCAATGGACATTTAGGTTGTTTCCATGTCCCAGCTATTGTAAATAGTGCTACAATGAACATTGGAGTACACGTCTCTTTTTGAATTATGGTTTTCTCAGGGTATATGCCCAGTAGTGGGAATGCTGGGTCATATAGTAGTTCTGTTTTTCGTTTTTTTTTTTTTTTTTTTTTTTTTGCAGTACGCGGGCCCCTCACTGTTGTGGCCTCTCCCGTTGCGGAGCACAGGCTCTGGACGCGCAGGCTCAGTGGCTATGGCTCACGGGCCCAGCTGCTCCGCGGCATGTGGGATCTTCCCAGACCAGGGCACGAACCCATGTCCCCTGCATCGGCATGCGGACTCTCAACCACTGCGCCACCAGGGAAGCCCTGTTTTTAGTTTTTTAAGGAACCTCCATACTAGCACTGACTTGTAATTAGAATGGCTTTAAGTACATGCGTCTAGTTATTTTGTCTACCCTTCCAGTTTTCCACTGAAATGACTGAAAAAAAAAAAAAAAAAAGAAAGAAAGTATATATCAGTACTAGGCAACCACATACCAGAAACTATGAGGAATTTTCTACAAGACAAACTACAGATGGGACTGGAATGAGAAAAGAACAACTGATGTTCAACCCTTTGCTTGCTTGATAGGTTCATAGATGAGACTTCAGCAGCCATACCCCACTGATGCCCTTTCCTTTGAGCAACTAGGCCAAGAGCCAAGGTGGGTTCTGACACACTTAGAAGGGCACAACTGAATCCCACCAGGGTATCAGAAGAAACTTAGCAGCTGCTGGCTTACAATTGGTGTGGGTGGCCGCATGAGGCAGGAGGAAGACAAAGCTGAGTCTGGCTTCTTAAAGAGGCAAGAACCCCAGAATGAGAACACTAAGTTGGTCTATTACAGCAAAGGGAGGGTTTAGCTCCTTGCCATGACTATCTCTAGCTCTAGTTTCCTTTCTACACTCCTCTAGGAGTATTTAACGCCCACAGTGTAAATTAAATGTTCCTCTTTTCCTTTTATCTGCACCTGAAAATCTTAACAGACATCCGAGATCTCAATATGAACAAGTATAGACTGCCTAAAAAAAGGATGGAAAAAAAAATCACCTAACATGAGAAAAGGTATTAAATTGAAAAGAAGGATACGAATCTAAGGAATAAGTATCCCTCTAGAACAGTCATTGTGAAAACTTTGGAAACTTTCAATTTCATACGCAACAGTAATGGCACAAGGACAGATAAATAAGATCACTGGAACAGAACAGAAAGACTACAAATACACCCAAACATATATAATCGCTTGACTTATGACAAGCCACCACTGCAGGTCAGTGGGGAAAACTGATCTTTCAATAAATGGTGCTCAATCTATGGGATATCTGTATGGAAAAAAATTAACCTTGTCTCTACCTCATGCCAAAAACAAAAATTAATTCCAGATGGACTACACACCTAAATGTGAAAGGTAAAATAATACAATTTCTAAAAGAAAAAAACAGAAGAATATCTTCATGATCTTGTAGGCAAAATAGTTCTTAAATAGGGCACAAAAAGCACTAATCATTAAAGAAAAAAACTGATAAATTTGACTTCATTAAAATTAAGAACTTGTGTTTATCAAAAGACACCATTAAAAGTGAAAACATGGGGGCTTCCCTGGTGGCGCAGTGGTTAGGAATCCGCCTGCCAATACAGGGGACACGGGTTTGGGCCCTGGTCCGGGAGGATCCCACATGCCATGGAGCAACTAAGCCCGTGCGCCACAACTACTGAGGCCACGTGCCACAACTACTGAAGCCTGTGCCCCCAGAGCCTGTGCTCCGCAACAGGAGAAGGCACCGCAGTGAGAAGCCCGTGCACCGCAACAAAGAGTAGCCCCCGCTCGCCACAACTAGAGAAAGCCTGTACGCAGCAATGAAGACCCAATGCAGCCTAAATAAATAAATAAATAAATAAAATTTAAAAAATAAAAAGTGAAAACATAAGCCAAGGCAGAGATGGTATTTTTAACACATAAATGTATATCCAACACAGTACTTATATATAAAGAATATTTTAAAAATTATTCTATAAATTAATAAGAAAAAGACAAGCCATCGAAAGGAAAATGGGCACAAGTCAGGAACAGGCACTCCATAGAAGAGGATATCCAAGTGACCAAAAGCAGAAGAAAAGGTACTCAACATCATTATTCTCCAGGGAAATGAAAATCAAAATCACAATGAGATCCTTCTGCACACCCACCAGAATGGCTAAAATGAAAACCAAAACCAAAATCAAAACCAAGAGTTGGCAAAGGAAAGATGTGGAACAACTGAAGTTCTCATGTACTGCAGATGGTCACGTATATTGGTACAACCACCTTGGAAATCTGCTTGGCATTGTCTACTGAAGTTAAACATACATCTACCTTATGACCTAACAATCCCATTCCTAGGTATATATCAAAGAGAAATAGAGCATATGTCCACCAAAAGACATACATAAAAATGTCCATGGCCGCTGTATTCATAGTAGCCAAGACTGGTAAAAGAAACAAACTTTCATCAATAGTAGAAGTAGTAAACTGTGGTGTACTTATACAACAAAATACTACACAGCAATAATGAGGAATGAACTACTCTTACATGTAATAACATGAATAAATCTCTCGTAGATTGTGTTGAACAAAAGAAACAAAGCAGGGGGGGACTTCCCTGGTGGTCCACTGGCTAGGACTCCAAGCTCCCAAAGCTGGGGGCCCAGGTTTGATCCCTGTCAGGGAACTAGATCCTGCATGCCTCAACTAAAGATTCTGCACGCTGCAACTAAGGGTCCCGCATGCCACAACAAAGACCTGGTGCACCCAAATAAATAAATAACTATTTTAAAAACAAAGAAACAGACAAACAAAGGGTATGTACTATATGATTCCATTTATGTACAGTTCAAAAACAGGCAAAATTAATGGATAGTGAATGAGATCAGAATAACTGTTACCTGTGTAATGGAGAGTATTAATTGGGGGGGGCACAAAGGAGCCTGCTGGGATCTGAGAAATATTCTGTATCTTGATCTGGGTGGCAGTCAGCATGTCTTTTTTTTTTCTCTTTGCAGGTTATTTCTTTAATTCAGATCATGCAATTCTGGAAATAGGTATAAGTCATATTCAACAATATCTTTTATTAATAATACAGATGACATTTTTTTAAACATCTGTATTGGAGTATAATTGCTTTACAATGTTGTGTTAGTTTCTGCTGTATAACAAAGTGAATCAGCTATACGTATACATATAACCATATGTAAAAATATACTGAGCTCAATCTTAAAAGTAGTGCATATTACTTAATAAAGGTTAAACCTCAATAAAAAAGTAAAAAACAAAAACACACACAAAAAAACACACAGAGTAAACTGCATTTCAATCTAGATTTTGGCACTCATGTTAGAAAATGACCAGGAAAAAATACAGGTAAGGCTATAAGCAGCAGTTAAATATAGTAATAGAAAACCAAATTAGTGAAACGAATGACTTCGTTGAGCCTCTTCTACAATACAAAAGAAAATATAGAGATGAAGATAATGGTGGGGGGAGTAAAAACGTGAAGACAGAACCCTAATCTTTAAAAGCTATTCCAGAAAGATCAAGACTGACAGGAGAAGAGCAATTATTTTAAAAAATGAGAAAGGAAAGGGGGGCGGGGAGGAAAAGTAAACTTTCCTGAGTGAATAAAAAGCCTGAATATTCAAAGGACAAGCTAAGAAACTTAATAACAGCAGACCAACACCTTCATTAGAGTTGGCAAAAAAAGTGGGTTTTGGGGGCTTTGTTTTATTTTTTTTTTAAATGAATCTGAAACTTCATTTGTATTCAGTGGGAAAGAGTGCTGTGATCAATTAGTAATGCCTGTCTTTGGCACAGAATGAAAGCATATTTATCAGACATCTGCCATCCTTGACCCAGATATACCCTGGTTCAGTCTTTAATTTCCAAGGACAATGAGAAAAAAAATCCTGTAAGCATTAAAACAAACAAACAAACAAACAAACAACAAAAACCCCACACAAATCTGACTGGCCTCAGACTTTTGTGCCCCCAAACTGCCCCATTCATGTAGAAGGGCAAAAGACAGACATTTTCAGATAAACTAAGACTTAGAAACATAATAAACATTTTTCTTTCAGAAAAAATACTACTTAAATATGTATCCCAGTATAACAAGATATTAGAAAAAAAATTGAGACCACCATTTAAAAAAAATCAAGAACATCTTCAACAAATAAAAGGCATTTTAAAAAAAAGAGAGGTGCACACCAGTCAGAATGGCCATCATCAAAAAATCTACAAATAATAAGTGCTGGAGATGGTGTAGAGAAAAGGGAACCCTCTTGCACTGTTGGTGGGAATGTAAATTGATACAGCCACTATGGAACACAGTATGGAGGTTCCTTAAAAAACTAAAAATAGAACTACCATATGATCCAGCAATCCCACTACTGGGCACATATCCTGAGAAAACCGTAATTCCGAAAGAGTCATGTACCCCAATGTTCATTGCAGCTCTATTTACAATAGCCAGGACATGGAAGCAACCTAAGGGTCCATTGACAGATGAATGGATAAAGAAGATGTGGCACATATATACAATGGAGTATTACTCAGCCATAAAAAGAAACAAAATTGAGTTATTTGTAGTGAGGTGGATGGACCTAGAGTCTGTCATACAGAGTGAAGTAAGTCAGAGAGAGAAAAATAAATACCATATGCTAACATACATATATGGAATCTAAAAAAAAAAAAAAAGGTTCTGAAGAACCTAGGGGCAGGACAGGAATAAAAACACAGACGTAGAGAATGGACTTGAGGACACAGCGGGTGGTGGGGGAGGGTAAGCTGAGATGAAGTGAGAGAGTGGCATGGACACTATCAAACATAAAGTAGATATCTAGTGGGAAGCAGCCACATAGCACAGGAAGATCAGCTCGGTGCTTTGTGACCACCTAGAGGGGTGGGATAGGGAGGGTGGGAGGGAGATGCAAGAGGGAAGGGATATGGGGATATATGTATACATATAGCTGATTCACTTTGTTATACAGCAGCAACTAACACAACAATGTAAAGCAATTATACCTCAATAAAGATGTTAAAAAAATAAATAAAAATTAAAAAAGGGAGGTGGGAGAACTGTTATACATTAAAAGACCCTTAAGAGACATATCAACCAAACACAAAGTATGAAGCTTGCTTAGATTTTAATTCTGACAAACCCATTGTGAAATGACATTTTGGAGATAATCTGAAGAATCTGAAAATAGACTATATGATATTAACAAATTATTAATTTTGTTATGTATAATAATGTTATGTTATGCTAGAAAGACTTACAAGTTAGACATATCTACTGAGTATTTTCAGTTATAATGAATGGAAGTTGATTTAAAACCTCCAAGAACAAAAATCTGGCAGGGGGACAAAGAGAACGATTGAAAAAATATTGGAAAAATGTTGACAACTGCTTAATTTACATGGTGATTCATTAAACTATTCTCTTTACTTTTCTTGTAGTCTGAAAATTTCAAGAGTAAAAGGTAAAAACAAAAAAACCAAACACAACAAAAACTAACCAAACAAAACCCAGGAACATAGTAGATAAATTGTATTAAAAAACAAATGGCATAAAGCAAAAAGAGTAAAAGATACTTAATTCTATAAAAGTGATGTTAATAGGATTCTGAAACAGTGCAAATGTCAAAAAGTACTCTTCAGAGAAACGATACACAATGTACACACAATGTACACACACTGTAAAAACATTTAATGATAACAGGGTTGAGAGTATATAGTGGTTAATCTGGACCTACAGCATGTGTTTGAATTACTGGATGTATGACCTTAGTTAAAAACCTGAACCTTTTTGCATCTCATTTTTCTTCATCTATAAAACGGGGATAATGACAGTACTTACACAGGTAGAGTTGTTGGGAAGATTAAATCCTGGCACATTGTAAACCTTCAATAAATAGCTACTATTATCTAAAATCTCACTGATACCTATACTAACTAGGAAATGGAGAAGTGGTAAGAAAAGGAGGAAGCAGGAAGTCCTACATGGGGGTGCATGGCAGAAACTGCTACTTGTTTCCCATTATCTGCTCTCCTTCTCTTCCTCTGTAATAAAACTCTTGATTTTTAGCTGTGCATGTGGTCTACCTAGAATAAAAATATTTCCCAGTCTACACTGCAGCTAGGTTTGGCCACGTGACTCAGTTCTGGCCAGTAGAATGTAGGCAGTAATGTGCATGAACTCCCAGGAAAGGCCCTTAAAGAAAAAGACATTTTTTTCTTTTTAACTGCATTCCTTCTTTAACTGTTTCTACTTCGCACAGGTTTGCATACAGATGAGGTGGCTGGCATTCCAATAGCCATCTTAGACTGTGAGGGGTCCTTGGAAATGAAAACCGTGTATAGCAGAGCAACACAATAGAAAGAAACTTGGTCCATGACACCATGGAGTCCCAAACCAGAAAACCTCTGGTTTTGAGAGGGAAATCTATTTCTATCTTATTTAAGTTACTGTTATTTTGGGATTTTCTGCATCTTACAGCTGAACATAATCCTAACTAAAATGAGAGACAGTTCTATCCTATTTAATTGTTCTACTTGATAAGTAGAGAAAAAGAACTTAAAGTATTTTATTTTAAAAATCAGAGATAAACAAGTGGAATTAAAATGCCATGAGCATAGAGGTGTTGGTTGCACAACACTACGAATGTTCTAAATGCCACTGAATTCTTCACTTTAAATGGTTAATTTTTATGTTATATAAATTCATATAATTTTACCTCAATAAATTAAATTTTAAAAAATACCCCAAAGTAGAAATTAGTAACAAAAGTTTAAGAAATCCAACTATAAAAACAAAACTCCCAATTAACTTTAGTATCAAAGAGAAAAAATCAAAATGACAATTAAAGACTACTTAGAAAATGGTCATTAGAACAGTACACATCTCAATGAATTAGAATGTGGCCAAAGTATTAGTAATTGCATATTCAAAGCCATAAAGCTTTTAAGTAAACTAATAAGAAACAAATGAACACAGAAGATCCAACAGAAGTAGGAGAACAAAACAAGTCTAAGAAAAATAAGAGGAAGAAAATAAAGATACAAATAAAAATTAATGAATTAGAAGACAATAAATATAAGAGCTAGTTTTTGAAAACTAAGAAACATACTGCTAACAAATTTAAGAAAAAAATCAAAGAACACAGAAATTAAATTAGAAATGGAAAGCGGATTTATAACAAATCCTTAATTTTTAATTAGTGAAGAGATATCAAAAATGTGAAGGGACTTCCCTGGTCGTCCAGTGGTTAAGAATCCACCTTCCAATGCAGGGAACATGGGTTCGATCCCTGGTCGGGGAACTAAGATCCCACATGCTGGGGGCAACTAAGCCCACACACTGCAACAAAGAGGCCACACACTGCAATGAAAGATCCTGCGTGCTGCAACTAAGAGCCAACACAGCCCCCAAAATAAATAAATAAATAAAATATTTTTTTTAAATGTGAAGATTTTAGAGAAACGGATCATTTTCTGGATAATGTCAGTCAACAAAATTGACAAAAGAAGTGATAAAAATGTTCCATATCCTCATTGTGGTGACATTTACACTACTGTATACTTTTGTCAACACTCATCCAACTGAACACTTAAAATTGTTGAACTATTTATTATATGTATTTATGTTATATCTCAATAATCCTGCCTAAAAATGTGACGCAAGAACTAAGAAATCTTAAAAAACACATAACAAAGGAAGAAACAGAAACAGGAGGTGTCAAAGGTTTTCTTTCCAAAACTACTAGAGGCTGAGATGCCTTTATAGGTAAGTTCCTTCAGTTCATTCACCTATTCAGCCAATAATATTTATTAATGGTATGGGGAGGGATCCATTCTCCAGGCACTGTTCTAAACACTGGGGAGTAATACAGTAAATAAGATCACATTTTTTACGTTCTAGTGGGGGACAATAAATAGGCAAAGCAAAAACAAAACAAAAACCAGTTGTCAGGTAGGTGATGGTAAGTGTTAAGAAGAAAAATAAAGTCCAGTGAGGGGACAGAGAGTGCCTGGGGTAGACTGTTCATTTCTACAGATTACTGGTAAAGAACTTTCTGATAAGGCTGCCTCATGGACAGGAATCTGAAGGACATTAGGAAGTAAACTATGCAGGGGGGTAACAGCAGAACAGAAGTGCAAAGGCCCAGAGGCACGAGTTGTTTGGCATGATTAAAGAATGAGCAGGCCAGCTTGACCAATGAAGAATAAGTGAATAGGACAGTGGTAGGAGATGAGGTCAGAAAGGATGTAAGCCTTGGTAAGGGCTTGATATCTTTTATGAGTGAGATAGGAATCCTCCAGAGGGGCTTGGCAGTGGTGTTAACTAATCCAACTTACCTCTTAAAAGATCACACTGGCTGCTGTGTTGAGACTACACTGAAGGGAGGCAAAGATCACAACATGCCTACAGTAATAGTTTAAGCAAGAGAAGGTAACATTTTGGACAAGGGTGGTACTACTAGAAATGGTTAAATGGCTGGATTCTGTACATATTACAAAGGTAGAGTGAAAGGACAACTGCTGAGAGGCTGAAGGTAGAGTATGAGAGAGAGAGTCAAGAATGACTCTTTAAGTAATACACACTATACACTTGCCAGGTCACAGAAAAAGAAAAGCTGCTTCCCATTTCTTTGTACGAAGTCAGTACACCCAAATACTCCAACACCCAAAGAAAAAACAGCAAAGACAGAAAAGAGAGGCCAGGCCTACTATGGAAATTGATGTAAATATCCTAGGTAAAATCATAGCAAATCAAATGTAGCAGACCATTAAAATATAACCCAAATAGTGTTCATCCCAGTAAGAAAATGACAAGTCAAGTTTAGAAAACATTAATTTAACACATCACATATAAAGAAGATGTGAAAAAAACTATAAGAAACACAAATACATGGAGGCTAAACAGTGCACTACTAAATAGCCAACAGATCACTGAAGAAATCAAAGAAGAAATTAAAAAATACATAGAAACAAATGACAATAAAAACACAATGACCCAGGGGGCTTCCCCGGTGGCGCAGTGGTTGAGAGTCCGCCTGCCGGTGCAGGGGGCACGGGTTCGTGCCCCGGTCCGGGAAGATCCCACATGCCGCGGAGCGGCTGGGCCCGTGGGCCATGGCCGCTGAGCCTGCGCGTCCGGAGCCTGTGCTCCGCAACGGGAGAGGCCACAACAGTGAGAGGCCCGCGTACCGCAAAAAAAAAAAAAAAAAAAAAAAAAAAAAAAACACAATGACCCAAAACCTATGGGACGCAGCAAAAGCAGTTCTAAGAGGGAAGTTTATAGCAATTCAATCTCACCTCAAGAAACAAGAAAAATCTCAAATAAACAACCAAACCCTACACTTAAAACAACTAGAGAGAGAAGAACATGGAAAACCCAAAGTCAGTAGAAGGAAAGAAATCATAAAGATCAGAGCAAAAATAAATGAAATAGAAATGAAGAAAACAATAGCAAAGATCAATAAAACTAAAAGCTGGTTCTTTGAGAAGATAAACAAAACTGATAAACCCTTAGCCAGACTCATCAAGAACAAAAGGGAGAGGATGCACAGAAATAAAATTAGAAGTGAAAAAGGAGAAATCACAACTGACACTGCAGAAATACAAAGGATTATAAGAGACTACTACAAACAACTATATGCCAATAAAATGGACAACCACGAAGAAATGGACAAATTCTTGGAAAGGTACAATTTTCCAAGACTGAACCAGGAAGAATTAGAAAATATAAACAGACCTATCACAAGTAATGAAATTGAAACCATAATTAAAAATCTTCCACAAACAGAAGTCCAGGACCAGACGGCTTCACAGGCTAATTCTGTGAAATATTTAGAGAACAGCTAACACCGATCCTTCTCAAACTATTCCAAAAAATTGCAGAGGGAGGAACACTCCCAAATTCATTCTATGAAGCCACCATCATCCTGATACCAAACCCAGAAAAAGATATCACAAAAAAAGAAAATTACAGACCAATATCACTGATGAACATAGATGCAAAAATAATGAACAAAATACTAGCAAACAGAATCCAACAGCACATTAAAAGGATCATACACAGGGACTTCCCTGGTGATGTAGTGGTTAACAATCTGCCTGCCAATGCAGGGGACACATGTTCGAGCCCTGGTCTGGGAAGACCCCACATGCCGCGGAGCAACTAAGCCTGTGTGCCACAGCTACTGAGCCTGCGCTCTAGAGCCCGCAAGCCACAACTACTGAGCCCACATGCCACAACTACTGAAGCCCGCACACCCAGAGCCTGTGCTCTGCAACAAGAGAAATGACTGCAATGAGAAGCCCGCACACCACAACAAAGAGTAGCCCCTGCTCTCCACAACTAGAGAAAGCCTGCACACAGCAACAAAGACCCAACGAAGACAAAAACAAATAAATTTTAAATAAATAAATAAATAAATTTATTTTAAAACAAAAAGGATCATATACCATTATCAAGTTTGATTTATCCCAGGGATTCAAGGATTCTTCAATACATGCAAATCAATCAATGTGATACACCACATTAACAAATTAAGGAATAAAAACCATATGATCATCTCAGTAGATGCAGAAAAAGCTTCTGACAAAATTCACCACCAATTTATGATAAAAGCTCTCCAGAAAATGGGCAGAGAGGGAACCTACCTCAACATAATAAAGGCCATATATGACAAACCCATAGCAAGCATCACACTCAATGGTGAAAAACTGAAAACATTTCCACCAAGATCAGGAACAAGACAAGGATGTCCACTCTTGCCACTCTTATTTAACATAGTTTTGGAAGTCCTAGCCACAGCAATCAGAGAAGAAAAAGTAATAAAAGGAATATAAATTGGAAAAGAAGAAGTAAAACTGTCACTATTTGCCAATGACATGATACTATATACAGAAAATCCTAAAGATGCCACCAGAAAACTACAAGAACTAATCAATGAATTTGGTAAGGTTGCAGGATATAAAATTAATGCACAGAAATCTCTGGCATTCCTATACATCAACAACGAAAAATCAGAAAGAGAAATTAAGGAAACAATCCCATTTACCACTGCAACAAAAAGAATAAAATACCTAGGGATAAACATGCCTAAGGAGGTGAAAAACTTGTACTCAGAAAACTATAAAACACTGATGAAAGTAATCAAAGATGATATAAACAGATGGAGAAATATACCATGTTCTTGGATTGGAAGAATCAACATTGTGAAAATGACTATACTACCTGAAGCAATCTACAGATTCAATGCAATCCCTATCAAACTACCAATGGCATTCTTCACAGAATTAGAACAAAAAAATCTTACAATTCGTATGGAAACACAAAAGACCCCGAATAGCCAAAGCAAACTTGAGAAAGAAAAATGGAGTTGGAGGAATCAGGCTCCCTGACTTCAAACTATACCACAAAGCTACAGTAATCAGACAGTATGGTACTGGCACAAAAACAGAAATATAGATCAGTGGTACAGCACAGAAAGCCCAGAGATAAACCCACACACATATGGTCACCTAATTTACAACAAAGGAGGCAAGAACACATAATGGAGAAAAGACAGCCTCTTCAATAAGTGGTGCTGGGAAAACTGGACAGCTACATGTAAAAGAATGAAATTAGGTTGGTTCCATGTCCTGGCTATTGTAAATAGTGCTGCAGTGAATATTGCGGTGCATGTCTCTTTCTGAATTATGGTTTTCTCAGGGTATATGCCCAGTAGTGGGATTGCTGGGTCATATGGTAGTTCTACTTTTAGCTTTTTAAGGAACCTCCATACTGTTTTCCATAGTGGTTGTATCAATTTACATTCCCACCAACAGTGTAGGAAGGTTCCCTTTTCACCGCACCCTTTCTAGCACTTATTGTTTCTAGCTTTTTTTTTTTTTTTTTTTTTTTTGCAGTACGCGGGCCTCTCACAGCTGTGGAGTGCAGGCTCCGGACGCGCAGGCTCAGCGGCCATGGCTCACGGGCCCAGCCGCTCTGCAGCATGTGGGATCTTCCCGGACCGGGGCACGAACCCATGTCCCCTGCCTTGGCAGGCGGACTCTCAACCACTGGGCCACCAGGGAAGCCCTAGCTTTTTTGATAATGACCATTCTGACCGGCGTGAGGTGATACCCCATTGTAGTTTTGATTTGCATTTCTCTAATAATTAGTGATGTTGAGCATCTTTTCACGTGCCTCTTGGCCATGTGAATGATGAAATGTCTATTTCATCATAGAAAAAATGTCTACTTAGATCTATTTAGGTCTCCCACCCATTTTTTAACTGGACTGTTTTTTTTGATATTGAGCTCCATGAGCTGTGTGTATATTTTGGAGATTAACCCTTTTTTTTTTTTTTTTTTTTTTTTTGCGGTACACGGGCCTCACACTGTTGTGGCCTCTCCCGTTGTGGGGCAAAGGCTCTGGACGCGCAGGCTCAGCGGCCAGGGCTCACGGGCCCAGCCGCACCGCGGCATGTGGGATCTTTCCGGACCAGGGCACGAATCCGTGTCCCCTGCATCGGCAGGCGGACTCTCAACCACTGCGCCACCAGGGAAGCCCCGAGATTAACCCTTTGTCTGTTGTTTCATTTGCAAATATTTTCTCCCATTCTGAGGGTTGTCTTTTTGTCTTGTTTATGGTTTCCTTTGCTGTGCAAAAGCTTTTAAGTTTAATTAAGTCCCACTTGTTTATTTTTGTTTTTATTTCTATTACTCTAGGAGGTGAGTCAAAAAAGATTTTGCTGTGCTTTATGTCAAAGAGTGTTTTTCCTATGTTTTCCTCTAAATGTTTTATAGTGTCTGGTCTTACATATAAGTCTTTAATCCATTTGGAGTTTATT
This sequence comes from Hyperoodon ampullatus, assembly GCF_949752795.1. Lineage (NCBI taxonomy): Eukaryota > Metazoa > Chordata > Mammalia > Artiodactyla > Ziphiidae > Hyperoodon > Hyperoodon ampullatus. Next base: position 42,949,478 of record NC_136932.1, on the reverse strand, counting down.
TTTGTGTATGGTGTTAGGTAGTGTTCTAATTTCACTCTTTTACAACAATGTTCATTGCAGCACTATTTACAGTGCCAGGACATGGAACCAACCTAAATGTCCATCAACAGATGAATGGATAGAGAAGATGTGGTACATATATACAGTGGAACATTATTCAGCCATAAAAGGAAACAAAACTGAGTTATTTGTAGTGAGGTGGATGGACTTAGAGTCTGTCATACAGAGTGAAGTAAGTAAGAGAGAGAAAAACAAATACCGTATGCTAACACATATATATGGAATCTAACAACAAAAAAAAGAAATGGTACTGATGAACTTAGTTGCAGGGCAGGAATAAAGAGACAGACATAGAGAATGGACTCTCAAAGCTGGGGTGAAGTGAGAGTAGCATCAACATACATACACTAGTGAATGTAAAATAGTTGGCTGGTGGGAAGCAGCAGCATAGCACAGGGAGATTGGCTCGGTGCTTTGCGATGACCTAGAGGGGTGGGATAGGGAGGGTGGGAGGGAGGCTCATGAAGGAGGGGATGTGGGGACATGTGCATGCATATGGCTGATTTGCTTTGTTGTGCAACAGAAACTAACACAGTATTGTGAAGTAATTGTACTCCAATAAAGATCTATTAAAAATAAGTAAATAAATAAAGAAGATGGGTACATATATACAATGGAATACTACTCAGCCATAAAAAAGGATGAAATAATGCCGTTTGCAGCAACATGGATGCAACTACAGATTATCATACTAAGTTAAGCAAGTCAGAAAGAGAAACACAAGTACCATTTGATATCACTTATATGTGGAATCTCAAATATGAGACAAATGAACCTATATATAAAATAGAAACAGAATCAGGGACACAGAGAATAGACTGGTGGTTGCCAAGGGGGAGGGAGGTAGGAGAGGGTACGAGTGGTAGTTTGGGATTAGCAAATGCAAACTGGTGTATATAGAATGGATAAACAAAAAGGTCCTGCTGTATAGCACACAGAACTATATATAAACCATAATGGAAAAGAATATGAAGAAGAATGTATACCTATGTGTAACTGAGTCACTGTGCTATATAGCAGTAATTAACACAACACTGTAATTCAACTATACTATACTTCAATAAAAAATAAAAAGAAAGAAAAAAACACATCACATAAATTAATGAAAGAAATAAGTGATCGGCTAAAAACAGAATCAATAAGAGAATTTGATGTGATAGCTGAATATAAATGTTAGCTTTTCCCAAGTACTACGTAGAAGGTGGAATGGAAAAAATTCCATTCATTATAGCAAGAAAATCAATGAAAAAACGTGGAGACATAAAAGAACTGATATCCAGAGAATACTTTGACCTAATAAGAAAACTTATAACAATGTAAAATTTCCTTCAAAGATATTTTTATTTTAAAAATTTTTATGTATTTATGTATTTATTATTTATTTGTTTAGGCTGTGCTGGCTTTTTTAAAAATAAATTTATTTATTTTATTTTATTTTATTTTATTTCTGGCTGCATTGGGTCTTTGTTGCTGCACGCAGGCTTTCTCTAGTTGCAGTGAGCAGGGGCCACTCTTTGTTGCAGCGCATGGACTTCTCATTGCGGTGGCTTCTCTTGTTGCACAGCACGGGCTCTAGGTGCGCGGGCTTCAGTAGTTGTGGCACATGGGCTCAGTAACTGTGGCTTGTGGGCTCTAGAGCGCAGGCTCAGTAGTCGTGGTGCACGGGCTTAGTTGCTCCATGGTATGTGGGATCTTCCCAGACCAGGGCTCAAACCCATGTCCCTTGCATTGGCAGGCAGATTCTTAACCACTGCGCCACTAGGGAAGTCCCTGCATTGGTTTTTAGTTGTGACATGTGGGATCTTTGTTGCAGCACATGGGATCTTTTTTTAGTTGCGACATGTGGCCTCTTAGTTGTGGCATGAGGACTTCTTTAGTTGCAGTATGCGGACTAATTGAGGCATGTGAACTCTTAGTTGTGGCATGCATGTAGGATCTAGTTCCCTGACCGGGGATTGAACCCAGGCCCCCTGCACTGGGAGCCCAGAGTCTTACCCACTGGACCACCAGCGAAGCCCCCAAAGATATTTTTAAAGTGAATGCACTTCCAATCAAAATACCATGAGGAGTGCTCATTTTTGGCAGCACATATAGTGAAAACTGGAACAATGGAGAGAAGATTAGCATGACCCCTGCTCAAGGATGATGTGCAAATTTGTGATATGTTCCATATTTTTACTGTATATTTGAAAGTTGCTAAGAGAGTAAATCTCAAAAGTTCTCATCGCAAGAAAAAGAAATTTGTAACTGTGTGTGGTAATGGATATTATCTAGACTTATTGTTGTGATCATTTCACAATATATACATATATCTAATCATTATATTGTATACCTAAAACTAATATGTTGTATGTTAATTATATCTCAATAAAAAAAAATACCATAAGGATTTTTTTTGGGGGGGTGGAGTGGGATTTTAAATTATTCTGAAGTTTGCATAAAGCATAACTAGGTAGAAAAAGCCAAAGGTATATTGCAATAAAATATAAAAAGGAACGTGTGTAAACTCACATCACTAGTATTAAAACACATTACAAAGCTAGAGTAACTAAAATGACAAAGTTATGTTTCAAGAATAGACAAACATAAAACAAAAAAAAATCCTAGAAACACATGCTAGGATGCATCTATACCTATCTATACATATAGATTCTAGTATAGTGTATACATATATCTAGTGTATGATGAAGCTTAACTTTTAGTTAAGTAGAAACAGAATAAATTATTCAATAAATGATGCTATTTTATAAACTATTTTGAAAAAATTAAGTTAGATCTCTATCTCACATCATTCAGCAAAATAAATTCAGATAAAAGTTTTAATAATAATTTTTCAAAAAGTAAAATAGTGAGAAGAAAATATGATTATTCATTTGGTTTGAGGTTAGGAAGACTTTTTAAAACATAAAAACAAATTTCATAAAGGGAAAATGGAAGATTTGGCTACACAAAATTTTAAATCATTTACATTTGAGAAAGATCCCATAAATAATGGAAGGTAAGTGACAAATTGTATAAAATACTTTGAATATAAATGATTGAAAAGGGTTCCAACCCTTGTTAGGAAGGCCTTTTCAAAAAAAAAATAGTACGTGAAAAATATTCCAATAAAAAACAGGCAAAGGATATGAGAAGGCAACTCCTTAAGAAGGCATAAAAATGTCAATGCTCAAAAGTACCTGAGAATTCCTCTTTTAAACATTTTCAAAATCAGTTTATTAATTTTAGTGGTAATTCTCCTTATTTCAAAGACCCATGTTATTTTTGACCTTAAAAAGGAATAACTCAACTTGCTCACTGTATTTATTGTTCACTGGAAAAAATATTTACTATTCTTGACTCCAAGTGTTATTCTGGCTATTTAAATTAAAAAACAAAAAAACAAACACAACACTGTAAATCAACGATACGCCAATAAAAATTAACTTAAAAAAACCAAAGTGAGACTTAAAGTCTGAAGATTTGCCACCTTTAAGGATATTCAAAAGATTGATTCATGGATTCCAGAAAGCAGAGGTCCCAAAACTCTGGTGGTAGAAATAGCACTAATATACACATGTACAAATTTCTAAATTAGCTGGTGCAGGAGTTCTGCTTCCAATATGACTAAGTAAGTTCCTACTGGATTAAATTTCCTGTGAATAACAATGATAAACTCAGGGTAAAATTATAAAAACAAATACCCAAAGGCACTAGAGAATGAACCAAACTAGGCAGATCTGTGAGGGATACTGACACTCAGAAGAAGGAGCTGGGACAGTTGGTGGTACCATACAGCGCAGCTAAAACTCTGCTGAAAAATCCAGTCTTTAATAGCCTGAAGAAACAAAGGACAAAATTCAAGACAATCACAGCTGCTAAAAAGCAAGGGAGGAAATCCCATAAAGGGGGTAGCCAGAGAGAGGAAGCCCCATATTCTGTGTATACACAATACTCAAATTCATGGCTGATTTCTGAATCATGCATGTGTAGATTAAATGTAAAAAACAAACAAACAAACAAAACCCAGACAAACGGAATGGATGTTTGACCTACTGCAGTTTGAGTCCAACCAACTGAAAAGCCTGATACACTAAAGCATCAACCCTCTCTGCAGGAATAAAACAAAATCCACATGACATTTACAATTCCAGGATAAAACCCCAAATTACTCAATATACAAAAAACCAGGAAAATGTGAACTACTCTTTTTAAAAAAAATTTTTTATTGAAGTATAGTTGATGTATAACTTATAGGTATACAATATAGGGATTCACAATTTTTAATGGTTGTACTCCACTTTATAATTATTATAAAATACTGGCTATATTCCCCTTGTTGTACAATATATCCTTGTAGCTTACTTTATACCTAATAGTTTGTACCTCCTAATCTCCTACCCCTATATCGCCTCCCTTCCCTCTCCCCACTGGTAACAATTTGTCTGTTCTCTGTATCTGTGAGTCTGCTGCTTTTTTGCTATATTCACTAGTTTTGTTTGTTTGTTTTTGTTTTTGGCCATGCCACACTGCATGCGGGATCTTAGTTCCCCAACCTGGGATCAAACCTGTGCCCCCTGCAGTGGAAGCACAGAGTCTCAACCACTGGACTGCCAGAGAAATCCTGCTGTATTTTTTAGCTTCCACATATGACTGATGTCATACAGTATTTAATGGGACCTATTCTTAAGAGAAAAGACAGTAAATGGAGATCACCTCTGAAATGACACAAATGTTAGAATTAACAGCAAGATTATAGAAAAAGTTACCATCATGATTATGGAAAAAGTTACTATATATTATGGAAAAAGTTACTATAATGATTATGGAAAAAGTTACTATAACTATGGAAAAAGTTACTAATATGGAAAAAGTTACAGTGAGAAAAAGGAAAATGATTGAAATAAATGAAAAGATAGGAAATCTCAGCAGAGAAACAGAAACTATGAAAAAGAACCAAATGTAAAGTCTAGGACTGAAAAAACAAAAACAAAACAAAAGCAAAACAAAACAAACCCAATAATCTCATATCTGAAGTAAGAAAGTCATTGGATGTGCTTAAAAGGAAATGGAGGAAGGGGCTTCCCTGGTGGCGCAGTGGTTCAGAGTCTGCCTGCCGATGCAGGGGACACGGGTTCGGGCCCTGGTCTGGGAGGATCCCGCATGCCCTGGAACAACTAGGCCCGTGAGCCACAACTACTGAGCCTGCGCGTCTGGAGTCTGTGCTCCGCAACAAGAGAGGCCACGACGGTGAGAGGCCCACGCACCGTGATGAAGAGTGGCCCCCACTTGCCACAACTAGAGAAAGCCCGCACACAGAAACGAAGACCCAACACAGCAAAAATAAATAAATTAATAAACTCCTACCCCCAACATCTTCTTAAAAAAAAAAAAAAAAAAAAAGGAAATGGAGGGACTTCCCTGGTGGTGCAGTGGTTAAGAATTCTCCTGCCATTGCAGGGGACATGGGTTTGAGCCTTGGTCCAGGAAGATCCCATATGCCGCAGAGCAACTAAGCCCGTGCGCCACAGCTACTGAGCCTGCGCTCTAGAGCCTGGGAGCCACAACTACTGAAGCCCACACACCTAGAGCCTGTGCTCCGCAACAAGAGAAGCCACCAAAATAAGAAGCCCGTGCACCACAACAAAGAGTAGCCCCCGCTCGCCACAACTAGAGAAAGCCTGTGCGCAGCAATGAAGACCCAATGCAGCCAAAAAAAGGTTTCAAAAAAAAAAAAAAAAAAAAAGGAAATGGAGATGACAAAGAAGTGAGTAAATCTGAAGTCAGAATAGAAATCATCCAATCTAAACAAGAGGAAAAAAAGATAAAGCCCCTGATTTGGGAGACAATAGGCCTAACATACATGTAATTGAATCCCAGAAGGAGAAGAGATTGGAACAGAAAAAATTAACTTCAGTAATAATGTCTGAAAGGCCCCCAAATTTGGTGAAAGACAATCTGTAGATTCAAGAGCACAGCAAACGCCAAACAGGCTAAATAAAAAGGAAATCATGCCTAGAATATCATAGTCAAACTACTGAATACCAGATATAGAGAAAATATAGAAAGCAGCCAGAGAAAAATGACCCATCACATATACAGAACAACAGTTTGAACAAGGGCTGATTGATGTCTTATCAGAAACTATACAGGCCATAAGACAATGGATGAACATATTTAAAGTACTGAAAATTTTCTATATCCAGTGAAAAGATCTTTAAAGAAGGAAGTGAAATAAAGACATTTTCTGATAAAAGAATACTAAAGGAATTTTAGCAGATATGCCTTACAAGAAAAGCCAAAAGCTCTTCAAGCCAGAGGAAAACAATACCACTTGTATACTTGGCTCTTCACAAAGAAATGGTAAATACCTGGGTAAATACAAACAACAATTTTTCTACCCTTTTAAATTAAAAAAGATATATAGATTTGTTTAATGCAAAATTATAACATTTTACAAAATGGATATCCCCATTCCAGTGAATGAGGCTGGTCCCTTATCTAACACCATACATAAAAATTAACTCAAAATGGGTCAAAGATCTAAACTTATGAGCTATAAAACTATAAACTCTTAAACTATAAAACTCTTAGAATAAAACAGGAGAAAATCTTTATGACACTGGATTTTGTAATGATTTCCTGCATATGACACCAAAAGCACATTCAACAAAAGAAAAAATAGATTAAATGGTAAATTTTATTATCTATCTATCTATCTATCTATCTACCTATTATATATATCCAGCAGCTTGCAGGATCTTAGTTCCCCGACCAGGGACTGAACCCAGGCCCCCAGCAGTGAAAGCATGGAGTCCCAACCACTGGACCACCACAGAATTCCCAATGTTACATATATTTTACCACAGATACACAAACAACACCTAGGATTTAGCATTATTTCAAATGTTTGCTAATATTAAGTTAGCAGAAATAAAATTTGCATGTCTTTGAAGTAAAAATCCAAAGACCAAAAACAACCCAACCCCATAACACTGTCATGTGGAGTTTATAATGTATACGGTATATACCATATAACAACTATAATAATAAAAGAGCAATGGATAACTGGAACTGTATGGTTGCAAGATTTCTACATTTTATGTGAAGTGGTACAATAGCAACTCTAAGTAGTCTGAAAAGTTAAGGATGTATTAAATATACTATAATCTACAGAGCCACCACTAAAAAACTGCAAAAAAATAGCTAAAATGCCAATAAATAATTTAAAATGGAATTCTAAAAGAAAAATCATATAATCTAAAAGAAGTCAGGAAAGTAGGTGCAAAAGGAAGATACAAAACGGAGGAAAAGAAAAAAAGAAGGAACAAAAAATCAGAAGGGACGAAACAGAAAACAACTAACAAAATTGTAAACCCAAATCCAACCACAGGGATAATTACATTAACTGTTAATAAACTAAATACTTCACTTGAAAGGAGGAGATTGTCAGTATGGATTGAAAAGTAAGACCCAGCTACATGCTGTCAATAAGAGACACATTTTATATATAAAGATACAGACTAGTTAAAAGCAAATGGATGGGAAAAGATACACCATGCAAATAATAAACAAAAGAAGACTGGAGGGACTTTCCTGGTGGTGTAGTGGATAAGACTCTGCATTCCCAATGCAGGGGGCCTAGGTCTGATCCCTGGTCAGGGAACTAGATCTCACATGCATGCTGCAACTAAGAGTTCGCATGCCACAACTAAGGAGCCCACGTGCTGCAACTAAGGAGCCGGCAAGCCACAACTAAGGAGCCTGCGAGCCTGAAGTAAGGAGCCTGCTTTCTGCAACTAAGACCCGGTGCAACCAAATAAACAAATACTTTTTAAAAAATGATTAAAAGAAGACTGGAGTGGCTATATTAATATCAGAAAAAAATTAATTTCAAGGCAAAGTATTATCAGAGATGAAAGAGGGGCATTTCACAATGATAAGATGGTCAATTCATCAGGAAGATATAACAGTCATAACGGTGTATGTGCCTAGTAAGAGACCTGCAAAATACAGGAAACAAAAACTGACAGAGGGGCTTCCCTGGTGGCGCAGTGGTTGAGAGTCCACCTGCCGATGCAGGGGATGCGGGTTCGTGTCCCGGTCTGGGAAGATCCCACATGCCGCGGAGCGGCTGGGCCCGTGAGCCATGGCCGCTGAGCCTGCGCGTCTGGAGCCTGTGCTCCGCAACGGGAGAGGCCACAACAGTGAGAGGCCCACGTAACGCAAAAAAAAAAAAAAAAAAAAAAAACTGACAGAGTTAAAGGGAAGAACAGAAAATCCACAATCATATTTGGTGATTTTAACATTCCCTCTCAGAAATTTTTTAAATTAATTAATTAATTAATGGCTGCATTGGGTCTTTATTGTGGCGAGCAGAGGCTACTCTTCATTGCGGTGAGCAGGCTTCTCATTGCAGTGGCTTTTCCTGTTGCGGAGCATGGGCTCTAGATGCATGGGCTTCAATAGTCGCAGCACGCAGGCCCTAGAGGGCGTGGGCTTCAGTAGTTGTGGTGTCTGGGCTCAGCAGTCGAGGCGGTGGGCTCAGTAGTTGTGGCTTGCGGGCTCTAGAGCACAGGCTCAGTAGTTGTGGCGCACGGGCTTAGTTGCTCTGCGGCATGTGGGATCTTCCTGGACCAGGGATCAAACCCATGTCCCCTGCATTGGCAGGCAGATTCTTAACCACTGCGCCACCAGGGAAGTACCCCCTCTCAAAAATTAATAGAGCACCTAGACAAAATATTAGTAAAGACATAGAGGATCTCAACACTATCAACCACTTCAACCTAATTGATATTTATAAAACACTATGCCCAACATACAGAATACTTTCTTTCCATTGTACATAGTTATGGTCTTCAACATAGATACGCGCTAAGCCATAAAACAAGTCTCAATAAATTTAAAAGGACTGAAATAACACCACGTATGCTCTGATCATAATGGAATTAAATTAGGAATCAGTAACAATAAGATATCCAGGAAAACCCCAAATATTTGGAAATTAAACCACACACGTCTAAATAATCCATATGTCACTACATACAGATCCTACAGACATAAAAATAATAGCAAGACATTATTATGAACCATTTTATGCCAACAAGTTTGCCAACTTAGATTTAACACCAATATTGGTGGCACAGTGGTTAAGAATCCGCCTGCCAATGCAGGGGACAAGGGTTCAAGCCCTGGTCCAGGAAGATCCCACATGCCGTGGAGCAACTAAGCCTGTGCGCCGCAACTACTGAAGCCCACGCGCCTAGAGAGCCCGTGCTCTGCAACAAGAGAAGCCACCGCAATGAGAAGCCCATGTACCACAACGAAGAGTAGCCCCTGCTTGCTGCAACTAGAGAAAGCCTGCGCACAGCAACGAAGACCCAACACAGCCAAAAATAAATAAATTTATTTAAAAAAAAAAACACCAATATTACACAAACTCTTTCAGAAAATGGAGGAGAAAGAGGAGATTAAACTTCCCAAGCCATTCAATGAGGTCAGTATAACTCTAATTCCAAAACCTGACAAGATATAACAACATAAATATTCCTCATGAACACAGACACAAACATCCTTACCAAAATATTGGCAAATCCAATACAGCAAATAGGGTTTATTCAAGTAATGCAATGTTGTTTAAACATTTAAAAATCAATCAGTGACTCATAAAACTTAACAATAAGAAAACAAACAACCAAATTAAAAAATGGGCAAAAAATCTGGACAGCTCAATGAACTAAATATACAGATGGCAAACATATGAAAAGATGCTCAACATCATAAATCATTAAAAAATTGCAAATTAAAACAATAATGAGCTACCAGTACACACCTATTAGAATGGCTAAAATCTAAAATACAGACAACAGCGAATGCTGGTGAGGCTGTGAAGCAACAGGAACTTTCATTCATTGCTGGCAGGATGCAAAATGGTACAGCTATATTGAAGGCAGCTGGGCAGTTTCTTACAAAGCTACACATAGTCTTACCATATGATCTAGCAATTGTAGTTCTTCGTATCTACCTAAATGAGGTGAAAACTTACCTCCATATAAAAATGTTTATAGTGGCTTTATTCATAATTGCCAAAACTTGTAAGCAACTGAGATGTTCAGTAGGTGAATGGATAAACAAACTGTGGTACATCCATACCATGAATATTATTCAGGAATAAAAATAAATATTACTATTCCATGCCATGGAATATTATTCAGGAACAAAAAGAAATGAGTTATCAAGCCATAAAAACAACCTTAAATGTACAGTTAAGTGAAAGAAGACAATCTGAAAAGGCTAAATGTGATTCCAAAGCTTATATGATTTTGGCTATATGACACTCTAGAAAAGGCAAAACTATAGAGACAGAAATAAGACCAGTGGTTGCCAGGGGCTAGAGAAGATCAAGGGAGGGAAGAACAGGTGGAGCACAGAGTATCTTTAGTATCAGATAGGGTATCTTCTGTCTGATACTATAATGGTAGATACGTGTCATTATATATTTGTCAAGACCCACAGAATGTACAACACAAAGAGTAAAACCTAATGTAAGTAATGTAAATAATGTAAGCCCTAATGGACTGTAGTTAATAATAATATATCAATATTTGCTCATCAGTTGTAACAAATGGGCTACACTAATACAAAATGTTAATAATAGGAGAAACTGCTGTGGGGAGGGGTGGCGGGGGAGAGCTTGGGTTTTCAAGCCCTCATAAAGTAATAGCCATAAAACAAAAACATGATAAATTAGATTGCATCAAAATTAAAAACTTCTGTTCAGCAAGACACTGTTAAGAAAACAAACAGGCAAGCCATGTACTGAGTGAAAACATTCACAAAACATATATATTTGACAAAGTACTTGTATCCAGAATACATAAAGAAATCTTATAACTCAATAACAAGAAAACAAACAACTCAAAGAAAATGGGCAACAGATCTAAAACAGACCCTTCACAAAGAAGATATACAGATGGCCAGTAAGGACATGAAAAACTATGTAAATTCTATATTAGTCATCAGGGAAATGCAAATTAAAAACCAAAATGATATACCACCCCCCTCCCCCAAATGAGGACGTGGAGCAACTGGAACTCTTTTACATTGTTGGAGTGTAATATGGTGCAATCACCTTTGGAAAAAGGTCTAGCAGTCTCCAATAAAAAGCATCCATATATCCTATGACTCAGCAATTCCAATCCTAGGCATTTACTCAAGAGAAAACACGTGTCCACAAAAGGGTTTGTGTACAACTATTCATAGCAACTTTATATTCATAATAGCACCAAACTGGAAATAGTCATCAATCCATCAATCAGAGAATGGGTAACTGTGATATATTCATAAAATGGAAAACTACTCAGCAACAAAAAGGAATAAACTGCTGATAAATGTAACAACATGGAGGAATGTCAAAAACTTTATATTGAATGAAAGAAGCCTTACTCAAAAGAGTATATGCTGTATGATTCCATTTTTATGAAGTTCTGAAAAAGGCAAATCTCATCTACAGTGGAAAAAAAAAAATCAAGACAGAGACTGCCTCTGGGGGTAAAGGTGGAGATAAGGGAGCATAATAATAAGACTCTAAATTTTGACAGGTTTTGGGTTACAGAGGTATATGCATTTGCCAGAACCTAGCAAAGGTATACTTAATGTTTGTCCATATCACTGTATGTAAATTTTACCTCAAAAGAAAAAAGCCATAAACGAATACTGAACTCTAGTTAATGATATATATTCATGCTGAAGGATTTAGAGAAAATGTATTGATGACATAGATCAAAAAGAAACATGATGGATGGAGAGATGGATGGATAGATAGATACATGACAAAGCAAGTATCGTAAGATGAGAATGACAGAATCCAGATGCTGAGGATAAGTGAGCTCATTGTAAAATTCTTTCAACTTTGCAGTATAATAAAATGTTGGAAATCAATTATATCACTAGAAAATAAAAAGACAATGTATATTGGATGCAGTGGACGTGGCTGTTTGGAATAAAAGAAGAGAATCTATCTTTATCCTTGTTGCCTTCACTAAATGTTTGTCTCCGTAGCTATTAAGGAAAACAGGCTGTCAGAATGCTGGTTTCGCCACCTAAAAGAAGTCTTCAGCTGCTTGTGTCATAACATTGGCTCTGATATAATTCTTCAGATTTGAAAGACTAGAAATGTTGAAAATGTAGAGGCAGTTTCAATACCCAGAAGGCAGGGCTGGGAACTAAGACTTATAAATTTGGCTCTGGCACCCGGTGGGGAGGGGGCAATGACTGAGCTAGGTCAGAAGTGGCCAGTCACAGAGACCCTCGCCAGCTCCAGCAGTTCTCTGTCTGGATGTCGGCCCCACATACTGGCTTAAAACCTCAAGAAACTAGAAGATCTCACCAGTGGGATCAGCCAGAGCAGCTGAAACACGTCCCTGTAAACAATAAATGTTTATCTGGGCAGATAACCTGGCAGATAGCCGCGTCCTGATCTTAGGCAACTTGAAACCCCACAACGGGAGGCTGAGCACAGAGGGGCCCTTTGCCTTTGCCACACGGATAGGAAGGCAGAGATGGAAGGTGGACCTGGCTCCTACTACAAGAGAGGCGGCAGGAAGCCACTCTGCAAGTGCCAGCTTCTCTCCTGGGCGATGGCCAGATTCCCTTAAACACAGAGGGTGGGGACAGAGAAGTCAAGTGAGCCAACACTAAACAGTGCCACCGCATGAAGCTGGCTGTTACACCACAGCCCTGAAGGTATGAGGGGCTCTGGCGTGTTGGCTGCGGCCACAGGAACCACACTGGCTGAGGGCTTCCCCAGGCCTGGGTGGGAGGCTCATCACTGACTCCGGCCACACACAGGCTCAGTCGCCACCTCGGTCAGTGGCAAACAGCTGCTGAGAGAGGAGGGGCAGACCCAGGGGTGCTGTGCTCTGCACAGCAACATCTGCCACTTCAGGAGACTCCAGACAAGACTCGTAAGAACCATATGGCTTAGACCTCACGGAGGTACCAGAAGAAAGGGTTGTACAGGCAAAGAGGCAGCTGGAAGAAAGGAATGGAGGTATGCTGATGGCACAGAGAGGCCCTTCACTGACAACTGTCTCTGCAAACAATTTTACTACCAGTTCTGAAAACCCCACGCCCGAAGTGAGGGATTAAATCTTGGCACTGGTTATTCCTCCCATTTATGTGCCTCTGCCCACACTGCTCTTGGGACGGCAGAGGACAGGGAAGTGGAACTCACAGTTTGCCTAAAGGGAAAGTTCAGCTCTTGTTCAGCAGATTATGGTTGAGTTCTCTTCCAGGGAAGAGAACGAGATAGTTTAACAAAGGTTCTTTGCTCTGAAAGAGTACCACGTTAAGCCCAGAAGAACAATAAGGGTGTGGATCTGGGAGGGAGCCTGATGGAGAAGTGTAGGAGTGTGTGTGTGTATGTGTGTGTGTGATAATGTTTTTTTTTTTTCAGGGGTTGGGGGAGGATGCCAATCCATTCTTTAGACTTCATTTGCACTTATAGCTGCTTTATAATCATTTCCTGAAAACACAGTAGGAAGAGAGTGGTATTTGCTCACCCCACCCTCCATCTAACACTGCCCCAGCAATCCAACTATGTGCTTTAAACTGAGAAGAGACCAGTTTTTTGCCTTTGGCAGCACTGAAGGCCAGACATTACCAGCACTCCTGTGAACAGCTCAAGGCTCCACCCAAAGAAGACTGCACACACTGAAATCCAAGAGGACTATCATTTCCAGCACAACAACCCAGGAGAGAAAGAGGAGAGCTGAGGAAGCTGGGTGGGACAGTTGGGACACTTCTAAGTTCTGACACCAGAACACCCAAGTGGTTAGCATACGAATTTTGGTAGAGTGGTGATAGATCAATTCTAGTGTGGGAAAGCCCAAATGCTATAATAAAAAAAAAGTTATCTGTATACAAGGAGAGAGATGAGAATGAGGGTGGGGTGTAGGCTAGAGGGTAGTAAGGTGGAGAAAGCATATTTAGAGAACTGGGTAGCTGCTGAGCTAATCCAATTCTGAATACACAGGAGATGTTCCAGCCTCTTTTCAGGAGAGGCTGATGGAGAGTGGTTATGCGCAGGCCAGGACAAACAGGTTCCATTTCTGGTCTAGAAGTTGATTGGTGGGCTCCTCTGCAAGACAGTCTTAATAAATTGTTGATACACAGACACCACAAACCTACTGCTCCTGGCTATCCAAGGCCAAAGGCATCTTCTTCCAGAAGAGCTGTGTGATAGCCTCTAAGCTCTAAGACACCCAATTTTATTTACTGGGTTTTCCTGTTTACTCTGAGAAGATCTGCAGATCTCCCTAGGGAGTCTTTAGAGAGATGCTAAGGAGGGGAGCAGGGAGACCACTGTGAACAGTACTAAGGACACAGCTCTTTTACACCCTAACATTACTTCTTACCTGGCAGGAAAGAGAGAATGGACATGGAAAGGGAGTTCCCTAGTTTGTTTAATTAATTAACTATTTAATTAGTTAGTTCTAGTATTCATCCTTTATTTTTTGTTTCTGATGTGCAGGATTCTCTTGGACTCTTGACCCTCATGGAAAATGGAATTGGAAGTATGACAATTATTGGCATCTGAAGGCACTTTCTGTTGTTTGTTGTTTTTCCCATGAGAATATCATCAGAGTGATGAACAAGGTACAAATGCTTTAAAATAATCAATATTTTCATTTAGAAAGGAAATTTCTTTGAAAACAGTTGACCCATTTTGGGTACCATAGTCTCTGTTTATATGAAAATAAGAAGAGGCAGAAGGAGTTCCATTTCTGCCAGAGGCAGTCTGTCTTTTGCTAATTTTTTGAAAGCAATAGGTTCTCTCTCTCTCTCTATGTATGTATGTATGTATGTATGTATGTATGTATGTATGTATGTATGTATGTATTTATGGCTGCCTTGGGTCTTCATTGTTGTGTGGGCTTTCTCTAGTTGCAGCAAGCAGGGGCTACTCTTCCTTGTGGTGCGCGGGCTTCTCATTGCAGTGGCTTCTCTTGTTGTGGAGCATGGGCTCTAGGCGCGTGGGCTTCAGTAGTTGTGGCACGCAGGCTCAGTAGTTGTGGTGCGTGGCCTTTAGGGCACGTGGGCTTCAGTAGTTGTGGTGTGCGGGCTCTAGAGCACAGGCTCAGTAGCTGTGGCGCACAGGCTTAGTTGCTCTGCGGCATGTGGGATCTTCCCGGACCAGGGCTCGAACCCGTGTCCCTCGCATTGGCAGGCGGATTCTTAACCACTGCACCAGCAGGGAAGTCCAGCAATAGGTTCTTTTTAAGTTCTGGAGCAAACTAGACACTTCCAAAAGGAAAACAGAGAAGGAGATAGGATCTGATGCTGCATGACTTGTGGCTATCTCATATCCCAGAGAGAGAGAGAGAGAGAAAGAGAGAGAGAGAGCGAGCGCGCGAGCGAGCATGTGCCTGGAGGAACCTACCCCCTCCTGGAGGCAGGCCTCTCTAGGCATGCTTTCCATATGTGCAGTCATCCTAAGCCCAAAGATGATTCAGGTACTACAAGGCCTCTGCAGGTGTCACCATTGCCCAATGTTTTAGAAAGGAAAGAAAATCTGGGAAAAGAATCTAAAAAATAGTGGATATATGTATATGTGTAACTGATTCACTTTGCTGTACAGCAGAACACAACATTGTAAATCAACTATACTCCAATAAAAGTTAATTTAAAAAGTTAATTAAAAAAAAAGAAGAAAATCTGAGGATGATTCTCTAGAGCTGTGCTGTCTAATACAACAGCCATTAACCACATGTGGCTATTTAAACTTAAATTTAAATTACCTAAAATTAAATATAATTAAAAATTTAGTTCCAAAAAACAGAAAGACATCCAGGTTCATGGGTTGGAAAACTTAATATTGTTAAGATGACAGTACTACCCAAAGTGATCTTCAGATTCAATGCAATCCCCATCAAAATCCCAATGGCATTTTTTGCAGGAACAGAAAAACAAATCCTAAAATTCGTATGGACTCTCAAAAGATGCCAAATTGCCAAAACAATTTTGAAAAAGAACAAAAATTGGAAGACTCACATTTCCCAATTTCAAAACTTACTACAAAGCTACAGTAATCAAAACAGTTTGGTACTGGCATAAGGCCATAGAGACTAGTAGAACAGAACACAGAGCCCAGAAATAAACCTTCATATATACTGTCAATCAATTTTTGACAAGGGTGCAAAGACCACTCAGTGGGGAGAGTCTTCAATAAATGGTGTTGGTAAGGTTGGATATTCCCATGCAAGAGAATGAAGATGGAGCCTTATCTTACACCATATTAAAAAATTAACTCAAAATCGATCAAAGACCTAAATGTAAGAGCTAAAACTAGAAAACTCTTACAGGAAAACACAGGGGGAAATCTTCACGACATTGGATTTGGCAATGATTTCTTGGATCTGACAGCAAATGCATAGGCAAAAAAATGTTTTAAATATAAAATGGACTTATCAAAATTGAAAACATTCATATACTAAATGACACTATCAAGAGAGTGAAAAGACAACCTACTGAATGGGAGAAAATATTTGTAAATCATTTATCTGCTAAGGAATTGATATCCAGAATATATAAAGAACCTCCTACAACTCAACAACAACAAAACAAGCTGATTCAACAACGGGCAAATGACTGGAAAAGACATTTCTCCAAAGAAAATTGTCAAATGTCATAAGCACATAAAAAGATGCTCAACATCATTAGTCCCTAGGAAAATGCAAACCCAAACCACAATGATATACCCCTTCACACCCACTAGGATGGCTATTATCTAGAAAACCAGAAAAAAGAAAAAAAAGAGAACTTTGGTGAGGATGTAGAAAAACTGGAACCACTGTGCACTGCTGGTGGGCCTATAAAATAGTGTAGCTGCTGTTTGAAAAACAGTTTGGCAGTTCCTCAAAAGGTTAAACACAGAATTACCATATAATTCAGCAATTACACTCTTAGGTACATACTCAAGGAATTGAAAGCAAGGACTCAAACAGATACTTGTACACCACTAGTACACCACAAGGTCCATAGCACTACTCACACTAGCCAAAAGGTGGAGCAACCCAAGTGTCCACCAACAGATGAATGATGAAAAAAGTGTGGTATATATATATACACGTTAGAATTATTCAGCCATAGAAAGGAACTAAATTCTGACACAGACAACAACATGGATGAGCCTTGAAAACACTAACAACATGGATGAGCCTTGAAAACACTATGCTAAGTGAAGTAAGCCAGACACAAAAGGACAAATATTGTATGATTCAACCTATATGAGGTACCTCAAATATGCAAATTCATAGAGACAGAAGGTAGACTAGAGGTCACAAGGGGCTGGGGGGGTGTTTTTGAGGATTTCTTATTTAATGGATACAGAGTTTCTGTTTGCAATGATGAAAAAGTTCTAGAAATGGATGAGTGATGACTGTAGAACATTGTGAATGTACTTAAATGTAACTGAATTGTACAATTAAAAAATGGTTAAAACAGTAAGTTTTATGTTATGTATATTTTACCAAAATTTTTAAAAATTAAAAAAAATCAATTCCTCAGGGGCACCAGCCCCATTACAAGTGTCAACAGCTATATGTGGCTAGTTGGCTACCATACTAGACAGTGCAGAGTAGTACATTTTCATCACTGCAGAAAGTCCTATTGGACAGCACTGCTCTAGAGATATATTAAGACCACCTGATCCTGTTTTCAGCCAAACCATCCTAAAAGCTGCCTCTAGCTGCCTTATCCCTTATTCCAGTGTACCACTAGCCTGCCTACTTCCTCTCTAACCACTGTAAACCCCCTTAGCAGTGTAAATTTGAAAGTTTACAGTACTATTTCACAAGTGCTATTTCATTTAATATTCACAACTGATGGGGATGGTGGTGCTATTCCTTTTTTTTAGGCTTAAAAACTAAGGCCCACAGTTTTGTAAGTGGAGCTGGGATGCAAACGCTTGATTTTGAATTTTGTGTTCTTTCCACCTCTACACCACACTGCCTCTCAGAGGGTTTCGTCATTTTCACCAGCACTAACATCACCAAAAAGCATTCACTGAGCTGCACATGCTGATGTCCAGGAGGCTGTACAATGGTGGTCATCCTCTCCTTAGAAGTTTCCAACCTCAAACATGTTATATCCTCGAAGACTTCCTTTTCCAACCTGCCCATTTTAATCAACAGTAGCTCAAATACTTCAGTTATTTAGCCTCAAAATTTTATAAAGATGTTCAATTCTTCCCACCTTTATCCTACTTGTACTATAGGAAAACCAAGTCATATTGTAATGCTGCTGCTGTTCTGAGCTAGATTCTCATCACCACAATCTTAGATAACATACTGCCAACCGGCCTCTTGCTTTTACTGTTTCTCCCCTCCTAAACCCTGCCACCAGATTAGTCATCTGCATCTCCAATTCTGTCATGTTATTCCCTAACATTATATTTTTTACATAAATTTTTTTTAAATATAAGGAAGAATAAATGGCACGTAGGCAGCAGGGGAAAGACATTTAAGAAAATAAATGAAAAATAAGATGTGTCTCCCATGAAACAAGTATAGTTCAGAATATGTTCATTTTGGGGGGGGGTGAAAGAGTAAGAATAAGAACACATTGAGCTATTTTAGGAAGGAAATCTTAGTTCAACATCAGAAATGTATTAATGTATATTCCCATACTAACAGGTCAAAAAAGACATACCACATGATCATCAACAGATGAAGGAAAAATATTTACTACAATTTAACTCATTTATTTATGATGAAAAATAACCTCAGTAAACCAGGAATAGAAGGGCACATCCTTAACCTGATGAAAGATATTTATCAGAAATCTATGGCAAATAGAAGATTTAATGACACAAGTTTAGAAGCACTGCCATTTAAGTCAGAAAAAAGTAAGGATTTCTGTTATTCTGTCATCTATCATTAGAACTAATGCTACTAGCGTTGGCAGATATAGCAACAGAAAAAATAGCACTTACGTTTATACCATTAATAGCCAACTAGAAAGTACAATATTCAAAATAGCAATTAAAGCTGTGCAAAGGGGCTTCCCTGGTGGCGCAGTGGTTAAGAATCCGCCTGCCAATGCAAGGGACATGGGTTCAAGCCCTGGTCCAGGAAGATCCCACATGCTGCGGAGCAACTAAGCCCATGCGCCACAACTACTGAGCCTGCGCTCTAGAGCCCACGAGCCACAACTACTGAGCTCACGTGCCACAACTACTGAAGCTCGCGTGCCTAGAGCCCGTGGTCTGCAACAAGACAAGCCACCGCAATGAGAAGTCCGTGCACCTCAACAAAGAGTAGCCCCCGCTCGCTGCAACTAGAGAAAGCCTGCGCGCAGCAACGAAGACACAACACAGACAAAAATAAATAAATAAATGGGAAAAAAGACCCAATGCAGCCAAAAATAAATAAATAAAATGAATAAATTTTTATTCATTATTATTCATTTTATTTATTTGTAGGTCATTTGTAGGGATACGGATTGACCTAGAGGCTGTCATACAGAGTGAAGTAAGTCAGAAAGAGAAAAACAAATATCGTATATTAACGCATATATGTGGAATACAGAAAAAAGGTACAGATGAACCTACTTGCAGGGCAGGAATAGAGGTGCAGATGTAGAGAATGGATGTTTGGACAGGGTGGGGAAGGGGAGGGTGGGGTGAACTGGGAGATTAGGTTTGACATAAATACACTACCATGTGTAAAATAGATAGCTAGTGGGAACCTGCTGTATAACAGGGAGCTCAGCTCAGAGCTATGTGATGACCTAGATGGGTGGGATGGGGGTGGGGAGGGAGGTCCCAGAGGGAGGGAATATATGTATACATACAGCTGATTCACTTCATTGTACAGCAGAAACTAACACAACATTGTAAAACAATTATACTCCAATAAAAAAAAAAGTCATTATGAATGAATCAGGATCAGAGATAGTGGACTCCAAAGAGTGGAAAATTACTAGATTCTTATCAAGATAATTTAGTAATGTGTTTAGCAGGATTCAAAATACGAAGTATGGGAATTCCCTGGCGGTCCAATGGTTAGGACTCCACGCTTCCACTGCAGAGGGCACAGGTTCAACCCCTGGCCCGGGAACTAGGATCCCACATGCAGTACTGCAAAGCCAAAAAAAAAAAAAAAAAAAAAAAAGAGGAGGAGGAGGAGACTGGGTATTGGGAGGTAACTGGCAATCTCTGCTCCAACAGCAGTTTGATTTTTTGGTCTAGTGCTTTCCCACTGTTTCATGTTGCCTCTGTTTCAGTAGCTAATGATTTAGTCATCCAGGCCTCCAGGGCTAGCAGTTTTTCCAAAGAATTAAACATAAGCGCGCGCTCGCTCGCTCTCACTCGCGCACTCTCTCTCTCTCTCCCAGTTGAATAATTACAATAAAACCCACCATTAATTGAGGACTTGCTATGTCTTAGTTATTATTCTAAGAGCTTTACATGTATTAAAACATTTAATCCTCAAAACAACCCTTCGTGGTAGGTACCCTTATTAGCTTCCATTTTATATTTAGGGAAACTGAGGTACAGAACCATTAAGTTGCCCAAGGTTACACACGTAGTAAATAGTAGAGTCAGAATGCAAGCCCAAGAGAATTCAAGCTCCAGAGCCCATCCTCCAAACCACTGCTACTCTACACGGCCTCTTGGGGAAGTGCTATAATTGCCTAAAAGTAGATGGTGGCTTTCATCACACTACAGACATGCCATTCTCCTCCTCAGGATTATTCATAAACTGTGCTAAAAGCAGCATGTCTGTTGTGTTGTCTTACTTTTGCATTCCCTGTCTTCTTCTGTTCTTCTCCCAAACCTGAGGCTGAGAAAAGAGATTGTGACATGCTTTAGGTTTTTAGAAAGTTCACATCCCTGAACTCCTGTTGGAACTTGCAGAAGATTTGCTAGGTAATTAATTAGGTGTCTGTAGAGAATCCAGAGGTTCAAAGTTTCTTTATCTTGTTAATAGAAATATTGTTTCCAAATATATTTTAAAATTTTCTTTTCACTCCCACTCCCCCAGCTTCAGTGTTCTAGTTCTAGTTGTGGCTAGTAAGGGTACCACCATTTATCACTCCATGTCTCTTCCCATGGATACCCCACAGAGATGGTGCTTGAGCATACAGTCAGTATATAGCCTGGGCTTCTCTGCAGGGTCAAACATCTCCCCTAACTTCCTCTGGTAGGCTTGACTTGTGGCATTCACTTAATATTAGGTATTTATTGAGCACTATTTGCCAGGTAGTACTTGCAGTTCTAGGATTTCTGTGGTGAGTGAGGCAGACACAGTCTCTTACTCATGGACCTAATGTTCTAGTTGAAGGGAGACGGGCAGTTAAAAAAAAGTAAATAAGTGAAATAAATTCAGCTTGTGTTAAATACCATGAAGGAAATAAAGCAGGGCAATCTGATAAGAGACTAATTGTGGGAGTTGATTTAGTCAGTCACATAACCACTTCGAGCTACAATTTTACCTCCCTAAAGTAGAAAGACCTAGGGCCACTGATGGCCATAGATGGAGGTTGAACTCTACCCCTGTGCAAATTAGAACTGTCTTGATAATTGATCCTAATCTCTACCCAGTTGTTTGTTTTTTGGTTTTGGGTTTTTAAAAAATCTTTATTGGAGTATAATTGCTTCACAATAGTATGTTAGTTTCTGTTGTACAACAAAGTGAGTCGGCCATATGCATACATATATCCCCATATCCCCTCCCTCTTGAGCCTCCCTCCCACCCTCCCTATCCCACCCCTCTAAGTCATCACAGAGCACCAAGATGATCTCCCTGTGCTATGCAGATGCTTTCCATTAGCTAATTAACTCTTTTACATTTGGTAGTGTATATATGTCGATGTTACACTCACTTCACCCCAGCTTCCCCCTCCCCATCCATGTCCTCAGGTCCACTCTCTATGTCTACCCCTTTATTCCTGCCCTGCCACTATGTTCATCAGTACCACTTTTTTTTTTTTTTAGATTCCATATATATGCATTAGCATACGGTATTTGTTTTTCTGTCTCTGACTTACTTCACTCTGTATGACAGACTCTAGGTCCATCCACCTCACTACAAATAACTCAATTTCATTCCTTTTTATGGCTGAGTAATATTCCATTGTATATATGGACCACATCTTCTTTATCCATTCACCTGTCGATGGACATTTTGGTTGTTTCCATGTCCTGGCTATTGTAATGAGTGGTTCAATGAACACTGGGGTACATGTGACCTTTTGAATTATGGTTTTCTCAGGGTATATGCCCAGTAGAGGGACTGCTGGGTCATATGGTAGTTCTATTTTTAGTTTTTTAAGGAACCTCCATACTGTTCTCCATAGTGGCTGTATCAATTTACATTCCCACCAACAGTGCAAGAGGGTTCCCTTTTCTCCACACCCTCTCCAGCATTTATTGTTTGTAGATTTTTTGATGATGGCCATTCTGACCCTTGTGTGGTGATACCTCATTGTAGTTCTGATTTGCATTTCTCTAATAATCAGTGATGTTGAGCATCTTTTCATGTGCCTCTTGGCCATCTGTATGTCTTCTTTGGAGAAATGTCTATTTAGGTCTTCCGCCATGTCTCCCTCTCTACATCCTTCCTGTCATTACCCCCAACCTTAATCATCAAGTCATACTTCTTGAATTTACCACAAAGCAGAGCTGTCCAACAGAACTTTCAGCTATGATGGAAATTTTCTATACCTACTCTTGACAATATGGTAGCCATTAGTCACATGTGGGTATTAACCACTTGAAATATGGCTAGTATGGCTGAAGAACTGAATTTTAAACTTTATTTAATTTTAATTTTAATTAAAATAGACACACATGGCTAGTGGCTACTGTTATTGGACAGTGCAGCCTATGGAGTGAGCTCTAGGAAAGAGAATTATACATCATTTCCTCATTTCTATTTGATATATCCCATTCCTTCTCAACACCTATGCTAAAACGTTTTCTCTTAGCCTACTCCTGATATAGCCTCTAAATCCTTGGGGGTGTACCCATTTCCCTATTTGGGATTTGGGTCAATTATCTTCTTTCCAGAAGAATAGACAGATTTGTTCAAAACACACACACACGCACACTCTCTCTCCTGAGTGAGACAGACATCCTTAGGGCAAAGCTTACTGAACACACCAGAATAACTAGATTCATGGAATCCACCAAAAAAAAGGCTCCAAAGATGATTAACTCCCCCAAAAGGCCAGACCCTACTTTGGCTTTTTGGCCCAAAGATATCTAAAGTTCAATTATCCTTCTTGATAAGTCCTTATGTATTCAATATGAGTCTAATATGTTCTTTTAATTAAATAAAACAGGAGGAGAAACAGGCAGATTCTGCTCCTAGGAGAAGATCAAACTAAAAGAAATGGCCTGAAGCAAGGTTACTGACCATGGAAGGCTTGGTAAAGCAAATAAAACTGTCAAAATAAGCAATCTGTCAACTTGAAGAATGAGTATCTTCATCATGGGGATGGGAGGTTGGTTAAAATAATACCGCAGATGATTTAACTCTTAGTGAAGGGCTGATGCTTTTCAACAACGCTAACCCAACCCCACAAAGGACAAGTGATCAACAATTTACTGGCCTGCTCCACCTGTGTGGACAGCCCTAGACACTCTAACTAGGATCTGTGTATTTCAGCTGAGCACTGGGCAACTTAGGTTTCTACTATCAGGCTGATAGGCAGGACAGAGAAAAAGCTCTAGAAGAAGAAGGTATCAGACACATGTTTTTCTAGCTTGAAAGACACACGTTAGAACAAACACCCTGACCCTGATGACCCCTCCAGGCTGCTACTCAGGTGCTCGTGTTTGAGATGTGAGCAACAGTGTAATTTCTTCAAAAACTCCTTGATGTTAATCCAAGAAACGATGTGACAGTACTTGCTGTAGATTTCCCTTAGAGGCAAACCAGTATGACCTTTTTCAAATGCAAATTGGCTTACTCTCTACAGCTGTCAGGTTTCTTGGGGAGGAGTTTAAAAGAAAAGGCAACACTCCCCTCTGACTGGCCTGAGGAGTATGGCTGACCCTGAGCCAGTGAGAAAGAGGGACAAAGGCCACTTGGAGAATGACCCCAGTGAGCAGAAGGTTCCACAGGACTGGCCTGGGCAGACCTCGAGGGGAAGGGGAAATCTCTGGCTCTGCAGATCCTTGAGTTGGACCACCTTAATTTTCGCAGCCCCCTCCTCCTACATGGACTCAGGTATTCACTGATCTTAGG
The DNA here is from genome assembly GCF_949752795.1 of Hyperoodon ampullatus. NCBI lineage: Eukaryota > Metazoa > Chordata > Mammalia > Artiodactyla > Ziphiidae > Hyperoodon > Hyperoodon ampullatus. The sequence continues at coordinate 42,925,182 of NC_136932.1, read as the reverse complement.
ACAGAATCCGAAAGTCCCCTAGACCTCCAAGTCAGTTCTCCCTCGTCTTTATGGCAGGCGTGCCCGTAAACCTTGTCACCCAGCTATGCTCCACTGGCTCTTACTCACTAAGGAAGTATTTATCAAGCCCTTGTGAGATCGGCAGCACCACACTAGACACCTGAGGATGTCTAGAAGAGTAGTTTCAAGGAGCTCCCAATCTCATGTTCAGTGTGTAATCTTAAAGGCAGATGCAGGCAGAAACGGGTGAGAGATGACCCAGGAGAACCATGTCCGTACTCAGAAAATGCCTCCGGTCTTTCTAGGGACTGTTATATCACATGGAAACATAATTATTTCACAGGAGGTGGGGGGGGAACCCTGGAATTTCAGAAATGAGAGAAAAAATGTGGGGTAAAGGCAGGTAGTAGTTGGGATTAGTGAAAATGACAGAGTGGAAGCTTTAGACTCAAATAGAAAGGCCAGGAAAAGGAGGCCTGGAAATTCAAACATGCCTAGATTAAGGAGCCTGTCCCCATCTACAGGAAGTTTATCTCTAACATCTAAATAGTCATGTTTTAAAATCAACAAGTTTTCTGGTTTTCAGCTGCCACTGACTGGAACCCCCAGTGGCTCTGGCCCACAGTGTAGACAGACTGTGCCCAGCCGGACTAGATGAAGACATGCAGCCGGAAGTCAGCCAGCCAGCCTGACACCTCCCAGCTTTGGGAGGAGTTTGAGCAAAATGCTACCCAGCTACATGAGTAGCAGACAAGAAGGTTTAACCCTAGCAGCACAGGGCTACAGCGAGGACCTGGCATCTCAATCAGTAGATTCAGACAGTAAGTGGTCTAGGACCCAAGGGGACTCCAGGAATGAGAACAGAAACCTAGCAGCAAGTTCAGCAGGACCTTTGGTCCCTCCCTGTCCACTGCAGTTGCATATTCACGTTCACAGTCACATATTTTAAAATTTTGATATAATTATCTCCTAGAAATTACTGTATGTAGCCTCTTGGGATCTAAAGCAATTAAGTGAAGATAAATTTCTTTCATGGAGCAAGCTGTCAAAGGATGAAGCAATTTCATTCCCCATTTGAAGTGGAAGCTTTGGGTCATGCATGGTTTATTTGAAACAATGCCATCACCTAAAGCTGCTGATCTTATCTCTAACTCCGTTCTCCATTTCAAACTGCTGGAGATATGTAGCGTGGCACTGCCTGAAGTTATGACATCTGGCTCAAGGCCAGCAACAGAACAAGCCAGCTCCTCTTCTAGACTGCAAGCTTAACAGGACAAAAATAATATTAAAGCAAGATAACTTTATAGGTGAAGTCTGTTAAACCCTAAAAAGGGGAGATCTTCCCAGGGCATCGGGTGTGACTACAGAAGCACCCTAACAGTGGGGAAGTGGTTGAAGAGCAGGCAGGAACGCCCCCCAAAGGGGGTAGAGTGAAATACATGCCAAGGAATCAGATTTTTCTCTTCTGGGAGACACCAAACCAAACAAGTAGTGGGTCCTGTTTCATGAAACAGCCTGATAGATGGAAAGCATACCAGGCCGAGAATCAAATTCGGCCCAGGGTTCTAATTCCAGCACTACTAAGACCACGTGTGAGATTAAGGGGAAAGTTCTCATTAACTCTTTTTCTTCTGAACTGCAGCTGGCACTTTATTTTAAAAAAATTCTTCATAACCACGTATTATTTATTTTATAATATACAGTCAATGTGCTATCTAGGTAATAGTATTCAAACTTTATATTTAAGCCATTGAAACTTTCTTCAGGTAGAATCACTGCAGGTCAGACCATGTCCAAGCACTGCTTTTAACAGGAACCTTGAAGAACTAGAACTTGTTAGTGCACTAGAATCACTAGAAGAGCTTCTTAAAATGGATTGCTGGGCTCCACCCTCGAAGTTTCTGATTCACAGGTCTGGAGTAAGGCCTAAAACATTATATACCTAACATGTTCCCAGGTGAATCTCATGCTACTGGTCCAGTACCACAATTTGAGAACCAGTGGTATAGAGGAATCTGGTCAGGAGGATGACTTGGACTTGGAGTGTCTAATACTGTAGCCACTGGCCACATGTGGATAGTTCAGTTTAATTAAAATTAAATTAAAATTTCTGTTTCTCACCCACATTTCAAGTACTCAATAGTCACATGTGGCTAGTGGCTACCATACAGGATGGTAAAGAAATAGATTTTTCTGCACCATCATCAAAAGAAGTTCTATTTGATAGCGCTGGTCAAGAATCTATTTGATTGCACTGGTGGAATGTTTACCCTAGAGAAAAGAAAATTTAAGGAGAATTTCAAGTATATTAAGATGTGTCAGATATAGAAAAAAAGGCTTTGTGACTCTCAGTCTCTCTAAAACAAGTAAGTGGGAATTACAGAAAGGCAGATTGTGTTCAGTTTGAGAAACAGCTTTTCAATGGTGACTGTCTCATGACACAGTAAACTCTGGGAAGTATCTGAAGCAGAAGCTTTGAGGACACTGGGACACTATTTCTTAATTAGGTAAAGACTGACTGTGATGTCTATTCTAAAGGGCCTCCCAATTCCATGGTTCTTTTGTAACCTGATCTAATTTTATATTATGGCAAACCATCTCTTCTTGCATCTGGGATAGTTTTCTAAAGCATGTAAGTCAGGTAGAAGGAACTTCCTTTATTAGGATATTTTGGTGATAAAATTTCCCAGTTTGTATTGTTTAAAAATGTTTTTACGGGAATTCCCTGGCAGTCCAGTGGTTAGGACTTCACGCTTCCAATGCAGGGGGCATGGGTTTGATCCCTAGTCGGGGAACTAAGATCCTGCATGCCACACGGTGCGGCCAAAAGAAAAAAAAAAAAAAAAAGTTTTTACAACACCGAAGTACAAGTAACAAAAGAAAAAGTAAACTGAATTTCATCAAAATTAAATATTTCAAGAAAGTGAAAAGACAATCAACTCACAGAATGGGAGAAAATATTTGCAAATCATGTATCTGATAATGGACTTTTATCCAGAATATATAAAGAACTCCTACAACTCAATAAAAGACAAATAATCCGATTTTTAAAATAGGCAAACTATTTGGCTACACATTTCTCCACTTTTAGAAAATCTTTACAAAGTACTTTCACAGACCTCATCTTTTATCGTCACAATAGCTCTTTAAGTTGGATAGGGCAGTTGTAGGTTTCCTAGTCTTAGTGAAAAAGAGACAGACACCCAGAGAGGCTATATAAATTGTCCAAGGCAATACAACCAACCTATGGCAGAGTTAGGATCAGAGCCCACATCGGATGCTTTCTTTCTTTTCTTTTCTTTCTTTCTTTCTTTTTTTTTTTTTTTTTTTTGCTGCATGGCTTGTGGGATCTTAGTTCCCCAACCAGGGATTGAACCCAGGCCACGGCAGTGAAAGTGCTGAGTCCTAACCACTGGACCACCAGGGAACTCCCCTCTTTCTTTTATTCCATCCTGCCTTCTTTTGCCTCAAAGGGAAAAAGTTTATGCTCAGGCGTCCCAAGGCCAATCAAATTTGAAAGCGAAATTATATTTTTTAAATGCACACAATAAATAAGCATGTGAAAAGATGCTCAACATCATTAGTCATTAGGGAAAAGCAAGTCAAAACCACAATGAGATATCACTTCACACCCATTAGGATGGCTAGTTTCAAATATATAGAAAATAACAAGTGTTGAAGATGAGGAAAAATTAGAACCCTTGTGCATAGCTGGTGGGAATGTAAAATGGTATAGTCATTGTGGAAAGTGGTATGGCAATTCCTCAAAAAATTAAACAGAATTACCATATGATCCAGTGATTCCACTTCTGGGTACATACCCAAAAGAACTGAAAGCATGGACTTGAATATATATTTGGATTTCCCAGCACTTATTCACAACAGCCAAAAGGTGGAAGTGACTCAAGCGTCCATCCAAGGATGAATGGATAAACAACATGTAGTGTATATATACAATGGAATATTACTTAGCCTTACAAAAGAAGGAAAGTTTGACATGTACTACAACGAGATGAACCTTGAAGATGTTATGCTAAGTAAAATAAACCAGTCACAAAAAGACAAATATTGTATGATTCCACTTATATGAGGTTCGAAGAATAGTCACATTCAGAGACAGAAAGTAAAATGGTGGTTGCCAGAGGCTCGGGGGAGGGAGGAAATGGGGAGTTATTGTTTAATATACAGAGTTTCAGTTGGGGAAGATGAAAAAGTCCTGGAGATGGAGGATGGTGATGGCTGCAAAAACAACTGTGAATGTATTTAATGCCACAGAACTGTAAACTTTAAAAACAGAAACAGTAAATTTTATATTATGTATATTTTAACAACTGCTTTCTTTTTTCTTTTGGCTGTGTTGGGTCTTCGTTGTTGGGGTCTTTGTTGCTGCGCATGGGCTTTCTCTAGTTGTGGTGCGCGGGTTTCTCACTGAGGTAGCTTCTCATTGCGGAGCTCAGCTTGTAGGTGCGCAGGCTTCACCAGTTGCGGCACATGGGCTCAGTAGCTGTGGCTCATGGGCTCTAGAATGCAGGCTCAGTAGTTGTGCCACACGGGCTAAGTTGCTCCGTGGCATGTGGGATCTTCCCGGACCAGGGCTCAAACCCGTGTTCCCTGCATTGGCAGACGGATTCTTAACCACTGTGCCACCAGGGAAGTCCTAACAATTACTTTAAAAAAAATAGTTTTAAACCACGTCTATCGGAGCTGGTGAATTAACGTCTTCAACTTTACCTTTAAATGCAGTTGTATCACACATAATATGTTCTGATCTCCAAGTCCGAGGCAATGTAAACTGATTTTCCTATTTTATCAGTTGTGGTTTTTTTTTTTTTTTTCCCTTGGCCACACCACACGGCATGTGGGATCTTAGTTCCCCGACCAGGGATCGAACCCATACCCCCTGCATTGGAAGCGCAGCGTCTTAACCTCTGGACCGCCAGGGAAGTCCCAAACAATTACTTTTTTTTAAAAAATGGAATGAGCCTGTTTTAAAGAGTAAGGCCCTAATTAGAAGAAAAACACCCTTCCTAGCTCCTCACCCTCTTGAAAGGTCTGGTATAGGGGTTTTCCAGCTGCTGGTATCGACAATGTAAGGAAGAACAAATTAAAGCTATCAGTGGGGCTTCCCTGGTGGCGCAGTGGTTGAGAGTCCGCCTGCCAATGCAGGGGACATGGGTTCGTTCCCTAGTCCGGGAAGATACCACATGCCGCGGAGCGGCTGGGCCCGTGAGCCATGGCCGCTGAGCCTGCGTGTCTGGAGCCTGTGCTCCGCAACGGGGAGGCCACATCAGTGAGAGGCCCGCGTAACACCAAAAAAAAAAAAAAAAGCTATCAGTGAACCAAAGGCTGCCCTGTGACCCTGGCACCTTCAGAGCAAAAAGCAACCTAGGCAGGCTTGTAGTTACTCCTTGACTGCATGGTCTGATTCTCAAGGCCAAAAACTATCCTCAGCTCTGTCTGTGTGGGATTCTGAGTTAAAAGAAGGAACAACAAAGTATTCCTTCAGTTCCTTCAGTTGTCTGTTTATGGGTTGGGCCCCCAGGAAACAGCTGACTCTTAGTTCTAGAAAGCTACAACTTGCCTTATACCAAAATGTAAGTCGGGACAGAGCACCAATTCCAACATTTAAATTCTACGGCCACAGGACTTTAATGTTCCCACAGGGAGGATCCTGCTTATGTTTTGTAATCCTGAAAGGCAGAACTGCCTGTTCTTTTTTTTTTTTTTTTTTGCGGTACGCGGGCCTCTCACTGTTGTGGCCTCTCCCGCTGCGGAGCACAGGCTCCGGACGCGCAGGCTCAGCGGCCATGGCTCACGGGCCTAGCCACTCCGCGGCATGTGAGATCTTCCCGGACCGGGGCACGAACCCATGTCCCCTGCATCGGCAGGCGGACTCTCAACCACTGCGCCACCAGGGAAGCGCGAACTGCCTGTTCTTTAATGTTCAGTTTAGCCTGAGGGTTAGAAAGAATACAGGTTGGATTCTGGGAAAAATGTCTTCTGCGGCCAAATGCATCCATGCCCTTGAGCATCAAGGTCCCAATATCAATGCACTGGACAGATGTCTTCCACCGAGTTCATCAAGATCCCCCAAAGAACACAGCTGTGTCGCCACCTAGTCAGGGGTAGCTAACCTCTCAGAGGGTTATGTTTCCTTGATTCTCAGATGCTATGGAAGTAATCAGACCCAACTCTGATGGCCATCTTGAGATGTTTTTTTATATTGCACTTGCTGTTCCCAGAGTTAGACAGAAGGCAAATCACTACAGATCTCTGTCCATATGAAGTGTATGTAACTCTAAAGTAATAAGATGTGTTTTTAAAAATCACAGATGAGTATCAGAGCAATTAGGGTACTTGGTAGTCACACCTTATACTGAGGCTGTGAAATACTCTTTCCCCCAACTCTCAAGCCCAGATCTCACTTGAGTGTGGAGGAGGTGGGTTTTGTTTTTGTTTTTTGGATTTTTTTTTAATATCCATAACCCAGCTGTGACACTTCCTTCCACCTCTACCTGTACATCTGTTTCCTACAGAGTGCTACTGCCTCAAGTGAGATGCGTGAGGCTTCTGTAGATGCTGGGGAACAAGATGGAACAAAAATGCTTCACACCTGGCTCCCAAATTACAGGCACGCTGGACTGGGGCCAACATAAGCTGGCACAGCACCAGCTGAAATGGACATCAATTAAGGAGCCTGTCATCTTTCAAGACTGCGGGGTCTTTTTTCACTCCACGATCCGCACACTGCTCCACAAACCAGCCACGGCACCACTGGTAGAGTTTTCCAGATGGGATCATTTCCCTTAGATTCCATCTTGCAGATTTATTGCAGAACTTGTTTTTAACCCCTCCCTTTGTTTTTAAAGCCTGAACTATTATTCCACATTACAGTTTTATCTTTAATTGAATTTATTTGTTCTTAGGAAAGTGGGAAATTTGTACCTACATGAGCAGGAAAAGTTTTAAGTTTGCCTAAAAGATGCTTTGTTTACAAAAAGGCATTCAAATAACTGAGATTAGTAAAGGGTCAGAAATTCTTCTCTGTACACATCACTCCTACTGGGGTCAGAAGCCAGAGAGCCTTGACCAGACTGCATTATCCTGGAAAAATGGGCAGACCTCTAAGACTAAAGCAGGCCTCCTCCTCCTACCATCACATGCAGTGTTAGTGATCCATGTCATGCGCAGAGAGAAAAGAAACTCTGCTAGTGTCTAGCCAGTGGCAATGCTGTTTAAGAAAAAAAAACTTTTTTTTTTTTTTTTTTCTTTTTGGCTGTTCCACGTGGCATGCAGGATCTTAGTTCCCCGACCAGGGATCGAACCCCCGTGGAAACACGGAGTCCTCATCACTGGATCGCCAGGGAATTCCCAGAAAAACACCTTAAGAATGTCAGCAATTAAAAATTCCACATAGTACCTTTTCTTGACTTTTGTCCAAAGGGGCAGAACATATTTCCTCCCCTGTACCTAAGTGGGCTGCCCTGTGGAAGGAATTCCATGCAACATGAAAGAGTCCCATGATAAATAAATATCTCATCCACATTTAATGTATGTTCCGAGAACTGAATTCCAGTGCCTCAGGGGGCTGTCTGTTGCTGCCAATTTGCTTCTCATGGCAGAGCCCTGAGTGGCAGAGCCCTGCTTAGGCGCTGCCGATGCTTGTTTGGAAAAGAGTCCAGCTGGAGATGAAAGAAGCTCTTCAAAGTGGGTGACTCCTTGGAGGCTATCACTTTAGGGCTTGGGAATGATTACTTATCAAAAACTATTTCAGTCTGGAATATACTCTGGCAAGAAGCTGGTCTGCCCTCTCGGGTATTCCGTTGGTGTTTGTGGAGCTGGAGAGGCCTCAATGGGTTTGGAGTGATAGCAGGAACTGAAGAACCCCGCTAAAGGTAAGAGCCCAGAATCCACATCATAGGTGGGGACAGGAGAGAGAGAAGGAATCAAAGAAAGCTTCAGACATCTGTCTGCACAACTCAGTCTTGGTGCACCCCTTTCCCCACTCTGGTATTTTAAATAAACAGCTTCAAAAGGGGTGGTCCTCACATCGTTCTGCTGACTAAGGTCTCAATTTCCTTACTTTCTTCTACCAAGAGAGCCTGAAACCTCTAGCGCTCAGCATTTAATCAGTCAAACCTTAGTCTCTGAAGTGAAAAGACAAGCCACAGGCTGAGAGAAAATATGTGCAACACATATATATCTGCCAAAGGACTTGCAATGAGAATATATAAAGACCTCTCAAAACTCAGTAAGAAGGGACTTCCCTGGTGGTGCAGTGGTTAAGAATCTGCCCGCCAATGCAGGGGACAGGGGACATGGGTTTGAGCCCTGGTCCCGGAAGATCCCACATGCCGTGGAGCAACTAAGCCTGTGCACCACAACTACTGAGCCTGCGCTCTAGAGCCCGCAAGCCATGACTACTGAGCCTGCGTGCCACAACTACTGAAGCCCATGCACCTAGAGCCCGTGCTCCACAACAAGAGAAGCCACTGCGATGAGAAGTACACGCACTGCAATGAAGAGTAGCCCCCACTCGCCACAACTAGAGAAAGCCCGCGCGCAGCAAAGAAAATGCAAAGCAGCAAAAATAAATTTACAAACAAACAAACAAAAAAACAACTCGGTAAGAAAACAAACATTCCAATTTAAAAGTAGACAAAAGATTTGAAGACATTTACCAAGCACATGAAAAGATGCTCAATATCATTAGCCATTAGAGAAATGCAAATTAAAACTGCAATGGGATACCTGTTGGAATGACTTAAAAAACAAAACTGCAGTACCAGATGCTGGCAAGGATGTGGAGGAACTGGAATTCTCATATGTTGCTGGTGGGAATACAAAATGGTACAGCCACTCTGGCAAACAGTGTGGCAATTTCTAACAAAATTAAACTTATGCTTACCAAATGACCCATCCATTCATTCCTAAGTATTTACCCAAGAAAAGTGAAAACTCAAGTTCACATAAAAATCTATACAGCAATGTTTGTAGTAGTTCTATCCATAATTACCAAAAGCTGCAAACAATCCAAATGTTCATCAGCTGGTAAACAGATAGACAAATTGTGGTATATCCATACAATGGAATCCTACTCTGCAACAACAAAAATGAATTACTGATACAGGCAATAATATGGATGAATCTCAAATGCATGATGCTACATGACTGAAGCCAAACTTAAAAAGCTAATTACTATATGGCTTTTAAATATGACATTCTGGGGCTTCCCTGGTGGCGCAGTGGTTAAGAATCCGCCTGCCAATGCAGGCGACACAGGTTTGAGCCCTGGTCCAGGAAGATCCCACATGCCGCGGAGCAACTAAGCCCGTGCGCCACAACTACTGAGCCTGCACTCTAGAGCCCGTGAGCCACAACTACTGAGGCTGCGTGCTGCAACTACTGAAGCCTGTGTGCCTAGAGCCTGTGCTCCACAACAAGAGAAGACATCACAATGAGAAGCCCGCGCACCGCAACGAGGAGTAGCCCCTGCTCGCCGCAACTAGAGAAAGCCTGCGTGCAGCAACGAAGACCCAGTGCAGCCAAAAATAAATAAAATAAATTAATTAAAAAATAAATAAACAGATTTAAATAAATAAATAAATAAATATGACATTCTGGAAAAGGCAGTCTTAGAGAGAGTAAAACAGATCAGAGGCTGCCAGGCACTGGGAGTCAGGGAGAAGTTGGTTGCATGAGGGAGTATTTTGGGGGTGATAAAAACGCTCTACATCTTAATTGTAGTGGTGGTTACATGACTGTATGTTTGTCAAAACTGTATAACAAAGAGTGGATTTTAATGTATGTAAACAAACAAATCTTGGTCTCTGGGGAAGGGGATGAGCTTCAGGAATACCACTCCATTCTGTAAGTGGGGTTACCTGGGGGATGCAATATAACTAGAGTGTGACAGGGCTGACACAGAGCCCATTTTCACCCTAAGTTGGAGGCAACATTAAAATAGACCTGTATTTCTGTTGGAATAAAAGGAACTTTATACCCTTTGTCCCCAAAACTTTTCACTGTTACGGAGATAATGCAATCTTCCATATGCAGATAAAAAGATACCAAGTCCCAGCTTGGTTTTCCTCCTCCCCTTTCATTTCCTGTTTCATTTGGGCAGAGGTCTCTGTTTCTACAAAGGGCAAAGTGTATACAAGTTTAAAAATCATGGGGGAAATCAGAGGTTTAAGCTAACTGGAGGTCTCTTGGCCTAAATGGGTTAACGAGCACACAACCTCATAAAAATAAATCCCCAAACATATTTTCTAAAATAGTAAACAAACACCTGCCAAGGTCTAATTACAAGTATTCTCAAGAAATCTGTCTTGTTGTCAGTGAGTGAAGTTAAAAAACTTAAAGTACACCTGTAATAATAAGGTTTCTTTTTATATCATTATGATCTAATAATGAAATTATGGGCATCTCCAAAGGTGCAATATTTTGAAAGAAAGATTATACGTCTTAAGGGTAAGCTGGGATGAAGTGAGGGAGTGGCATGGACTTATATATACTATCAAATGTAAAATAGATAGCCAATGGGAAGCAGCTGCATAGCACAGGGAGATCAGCTCGGTGCTTTGTGACCACCTAGAGGGGTGGGATAGGGAGGGTGGGAGGGAGATGCAAGAGGGAGGAGATATGGGTATATGTGTATACGAATAGCTGATTCACTTTGTTATAAAGCAAACACTAACACACCATTGTAAAGCAATTATACTCCAATAAAGATGTTTTAAAAAAAGATTATACCTCTTATTATAATGTGGTCATAGGACCACAGAGAGTGAGGAGGTTGAGTGGATAAAGGTGTGTGTTACAGCAGTACCTGGAGAGCTGTGAAAGCAGTTAGCCTGAAGAAGAGAACATATTCCCACTTTCATTTTAGTGGCTTACCTTCACACCTCTGCTTCACAGCTTAATCCTTAGTACTTCTTGGGTGCTTCAGGCGAGAGGAAGGAAATGGTACTTGGAAACAATAACTAAGCTAGACTCTCTTAGCTCCCACCTTCGAAGAGCACAGGCATGTAAGCATATGCACACATACAAATGCAGAGAAAGGGCTTTTTCATTTAAATGGAGGAAGCTGCCATGTCTACCTCTATAAGCAAAAATATTAATCATCCACCGTCTGGTTTTAATCCACACGCTCCTGATCCTGCATCTGAATGTATTGTTATCAGGGGAAGGAGCATTTCTGCTCAATCTTATTCACCAGCCAAAAACCTGAAAATGTGAAAACCACATTGGTGAAGTGCCTTCTTGGGGACCCAGAAAACTCTGAGCTGCTGCTTTTTTTTTATTGTTTTCTTTCTTTTTAAAAAAATGATGAACAAATGTGAATTTCAGAGGGTCTGGAGGGGAAAAAAAGAAACAGCTCAAGTTACAGGTCCCTCCTGATCTTGGAGTGACACTATCCTCGGGGAAATTAGCACTTTCTCTGCTGTACTTCCCAAAGGGGATCCAGCCACACAACCTGATTGACATCAGCCCGTCCGAGGCTCCCAGGTGCATCCCTTACGAGTATTTACAAATGAAATGGCAAGCCCAAACAGCAAGCCTTTGCCTCCGGTCTCCATTCTTCTGGTTTGTGCTTTGCTAGCAGTAAGAGCAGGGACTAAAAAGGTGTCTGTATGAGTCTAAGCACGCTTCTCCCACTGTCTGTGCTGGAGACCCTTCCCTCTCTTCAGGGTCACCCTAAAAAGGGTCTCCAAGCCAATATGTGTGCTTGAGTACCTTCAAAGCCATTAGTCACCACCCTTGCAGTCTCACTCCAAACTGCGAATGGGGCCACCCGTGACACAAAAACTCTGGCAAGATGGACTAGCGAGAGCTGAAGAAACCACAATACGCCTGAGACTCCCAGGAGAACAATGACTAGTGCTGGTAGGGAACAGACTGACAGAGCAGACAGACTCTAACCAGGCCTCGCTCTGTTTTCGATGCAACACAAATGTTTTCCATTAGAAGTTCCCTGCCCCACAAACACTCATACATGCGGCTATGAAATCCACATACTTAACTTCTGCTTTTCTGGCACTCTGACCCAACTACCTCTCCTGGTCCTCTGGAACACAGCAAAGTTGAGAGTGAAGAGATTCCAATACCCCCAGCACAAAGGTAAGGGGGGGTAAGAAAATCAGAATAAGGAGCATGCTCACTAAGTACCATCTAACATGAGTGTGACTGAGTAGGCTAAAGGGAAGAGGGGAGAAAACAAGGGCTTTACTTTTGCCAAGAGAGAAACAAGTCTTATATAGCTCTGGCTCTTATTGGTTGGCTCCTATGCTTTCAAGCTTAAAGTTTGGCTTTACTTTCTAGTAAAGGCTGCAGCTGATCATCATCAGGAGGTGTCAGTCACCATTAAAAGCAAAGCAGGCAAAAACCTCCGAAAACTCATTACAAAGTCTGCAAAATTCTAGTACTAAGAAATCAAGGAATGCTGGCTGATCAGTAATCCATATTTCAAACACTCAGAACCAGCTGAGTATGGCAACTGTGAGAAGAAGCTGAACTAGAAATCCTTAAGCCATCAGTAACCATCCTCCCACCATCTGCAGAATCAGGCCCAGGCTTACTTCTAGTCATAGTCACAGAGGGAGGGACATGTGAATGTCTGGCTAATTAATCTCTTCCCTAAAAAACAAAACAAACAAACAAAAATCAAAACAACAACAGCAACAACAACATCAAAAAAACCAGGAAAAAAACCCCACAACTAAGAATTTGAGAGAATAAAATAAAAAGAACACTGAAAAAGAGGGAAAAAGTAAAATTTTTAAATGGCATGTAAGAAAGAAAAGGAAATCCCCTATTCAGGCAGCTCTGGAGTTCCCTAATTGCACAAGAGCAAAGGACAACCCCCGCAATGTGGATGCCTTGTTAAGCAATTGCTCAACCTACACTCATTGTGCAATTCCAACCTTCCAAAGCTTTTTGCTGCACATATGAAAACCACGTTTTCCACTGCACTCTAGAATTAAGAACAGTTTCTCATTTTTCTCTTCTTCACTTTAGAGGGGGCTGTGTCCCTGAGCAAAAAAAAAAAAACCCACCCAAATAAAAAAACCCAACTATTGCTAGATAAGCATTCACTACAAATGAGGTTTTACATTATTTCATCTGGTTATTTCTGAGTTTACTGGTAGTTAAGAAACATTTGGATTTTTTTCTTAGGCAGCTAAAGATTCATTTTTCCTGTCACTGACAATAATGATATCACAAAAAAATTGTCCACACAAACATCAAACCTTCAAAAGCCTTTGTTCTAAATGACTGCAATTCTGGAATATTTGGAGCAGTTGAAAGTGGCAGTTCCTATTATACAGCCAAAATTCCAATAGAGGCCTGGGTAGATCACAGTGCATCTTGCTAATCACAAACCTTTCTTTTTAGGTCATGTTAAACAGTTAACAAGAACAATAATAGGTGTGTACCAAGATGAAGAAAGCATAACAAGAAAACCCAGAGGTCACATAGGATAAGACAGATCTGACACTATAAAAAATTTAAGTCATACATTGTAAAAAATATAAACAAGATTATAAAACAAGCTACAAACCAGGAGAAAATATTGCAACATATAAAACTATCTATAGTATATTAAGAACTCCTACATATCAAAAAGTATAATAAAAAAGCACAAAAATGGACAAGGCCATAAATATATATATGTGCAAGTCAGAGAGGAAGAAATATAAACATGCAATACATATACAGAAAGATTCTTTATTCCACTAGCAAACAAATACAAGTTAAAGTGAGATACTTTTTTAAACCTAGAAGATTAGCAGAAATTGAAAATATAATAATAAACAGTACTGCTGAGAATATGAAGAAACAACTTGTATACTGTGAATGGGAGTGTAAACTGGTATGATCATTCTGAAGGGCAATTTGGCAGTATTTGTCAAAGCAGTAAACATGTATATTTTTGACAAAGCAATTCCACTTGTAGGAATCTATTCCACAGAAACAGTCCTGTAAGCATACAGAGATTTAAGCACAAGGAAGTTCATTTCAGCACTGTTTGTAATAACAAAAATTGGACATAAGTATCATCTGAAAGACAGATGGATAAATTATACCTATACAGTGAAACATGATGCAACTTGAAGAAGAACAGTGTAGATTTATATGTTATGATTTAGAAACAGTTCCAAGGTATATTAAGCAAAAAAAAAAAAGAAAGAAAAGGCAATGTATACATGGCATGTATTTGAAATTTATTAGAAAAATTAATACTTGGTTACCAAACTGTTAACAGCAATCATCTTTGGAAGGGAGGGACTTGTATTCTTATTTTCTATAGTTCTATATTATTTTAATATTATTGCAGAGAGCATGAATTACTTTTGTAATTAAAAAGTAAAGACAGTCCATCTTCTTTTTCTGATTACGATGGTAACGGACTAGTCCTCACCCCATAAACAGCTGTAAAATATATAAGGCAACTGTTTTTAGGCAGTGCCCAACAGGCAGTGTCCAACAGGCAGTGAAGAACAGTGATCCCTGAGAGAACAGAAACTCATGAAATGAGCCTGTAATCACTCCGTCCTCTGCTTAGGGATAATTTTGCAACTTTGACACAGAAAGCTGAATCCCAAGGATATTATGGTGATCCTGTTGAGCTGAGGAGACAGAGAACAGAATCTGAGGCAGCTGAAGGGGCTGAATCTGCGAGTAAGGAAATGAACAGAAAGAAGTTGTGCAAAGAAAGGGCATGAAGTACATGTGAGAATCCTCAGTGCACAAGTAGGTGAAGGCTAGACTGTACATATGCAGGCCAAGATGACCAGAACTTACCAGATGGCAGCTGCTACAGAGTTAAGAGTGGAAAAGAGAGATATCAGAGGTCCAGCAATGCTAGGGGAAGAACACTGCCTAGGGATGAGGGAGTTGAAGTTCCAACACTGCCAGAGTGAAAAGATTTTAATACCTTGTTAACATCCTTTGACAACCATTCGAGACTCCAGAGAGGCCACACCCTAGAGTTAGACCTAATCTGAATCTGCATTAATTGTTCCTAAAACCCAGCCTAAGACAAATCTGCACGGGAGTCGGGGCTTGGAAATTGACTATTACCAAGTTATTGGGGCTTGGGAAACATCCTAGGTTTCTACATAGCTGCACTAATAATGTGTAAAAGCCAAGTCTACACAAATCCAAGATGATCAAGCACTAATATAACTGCCTGTTAAAATTAAAAAAAAAAAAAGAGGAAGGTAACAAGGTCAAGAATCTCTTTAACAAATTATCCACAGGGTCCAGTGATTTTAAACGAAAATCACTAGACACAAAGAAACAGTAAAATGCAATTCATATTCAATAGAAATCAAATGTGAGATGGCCCAGATATTGGATTTGGCAGGCAAACACTTTAAAACAGCTATTTTAATAAATATGTCCAAAATATTAATGGGATAGACGTTCAAAGAATTAAAGGAAAATATGGTCTTAATGAGTAAACAAATAGGAAATGTCAGTAGAGAAAAGGAAATTAGGGAAATGAACTAAGTAGAAATTCTTGAACTGAAAAGAAATAATTAAATTTAAAGGTTCACTGGATAAAGTTAATAGTGTATTGAAAATGGCAGAAGAAAGAATCAGTAAACTTGAAGACAGACGATAGAAAGTAAGTAATCTGAAGACTAGAGAGAAAAATCACTGAGGATAAATGGAGCTTCACACATGTGTGAGATTATATAAAAATGTTTAACATACACATAATTCAAATTCTGGGAAGAGAAGAGAGGGTATTTGGGGTAAGGAAAAAGTGTCTGAAAGACACTCCAAGTTTGATTAAAAAATAGCAACTTATAGCTCTGAAAGGATCAGTGAACATCAAGTAGGATAAATGTAAAAAGAACTACAACTATGCACATCCCAATTAAACTTCTGAAAACAAAAGATAAAAAGAAAATATTCAAAGCAGCTCTCCAAAAAGATGCATTACATAGGGAGGCAAAAGAATGTTGATTTCTCATGAGAAAACAATGGGTATCAGGTAATAGAAGAAGTACATCTTGAAGATGCCGAAAGAAAAAGCTTCAATCTAGAACTCTCTTCAGTTAAAAAAAAAAAAAACCTTCAAAAACAAAGATAAAAAAAAAGAAATAAAGACATTTTAAGATAAACAAAGGCTATGGGAATTTGTTACCAGCCAACCTGCTTATGTCCTGTAGGCTCAAGAGAAATGATACCAGATGGAAACTTGGATCTACTAAAAAGAATGAAGAGCACCATCAAATAAGTAGATTAATATAAAAGTCTATGTTTTCTTTTTGTTTGTAATTTACTTCAAGGCAACTAACTGTTCAAGTAGAAATAATAACATAGTATGATAGGATTTATAACATGGTAAGTAAAAGAGAAGACAACTGCACAAAACAAGAGGGAATGGTAAATGGAATTATGCTGTTTTAAGGTTATTACATTTGTGAAGTGTGAAGCAGGAAACAGGAAGCATAAGGTGTGAAGTGTAAAAAAGTACAATACTGACCTTAAATATCTTCTGAAAAGCTAAAGATGCAAATTGTTAGCCCTAGGACAACCACTTGGGGGGAAAAATTAAAAGGGGTATAATTAAGATGAGAAAAGCAAAGACTTCTTAAAACAGAAAAGGCACTAACCATAAAGAGAAATTTTGAAAAACTGAACTTCATCAAAATTAAATACTTTTGTTCTTCCAGATTTTGTTAAAAAAAGCCAGCCACACTGAGAGAAAATATTCACAGGACAAAATCTCGCAAGGATTTTTGTCCAGAATATATAAAGAAGTTTTACAACTCTATTAGAAAACAATTTTTTTAAATGGACGGGACTTCCCCAGTGGCACAGTGGTTAAGAATCAGCCTTCCAATGCAGGAGATATGGGTTCGATCCCTGGTCAGGAAACTAGATCCCACATGCATGTTGCAACTAAGAGTTCGCATGCCACAACTAAGGAGCCTGTGAGCTGCAACTAAGGAGCACACGTGCCACAACTAAAGGAGCCAGTGAGCTGCAACTAAGGAGCCTGCTGGCCACAACTAAGGCCTGGTGCAACCAAAATAAATAAAATAAAATAAAATAAATTTTAAATAAAAATAAATAAATGAATTAAAAATGGGCAACAGATTTGGACACTTCCCAAATGAGGATCTATGAATTGCTGATAAACACATGAAAAGATGCTCATCATTAGTTAGGAAAATGCCAATTAAAATTAAAATGAGATACACTAGAATGGCTAAAATAATAAAAACTAGAAATACCAAATATTGGCAAAGATGTGAAGCAACCGGAACTCTCATACATTGCTAGTGGGAGTATAACGGTGCAATCACTTTGCAAAATAGTTTGGTAGTTTCCTTAAAGTCAGACATGTAATTATCATATGACTGAAAATTCTATTTCTAGCAATTTACCCCAAAGAAATGAAAAAATTTGTCCACAAAAGACTGTACATTAATGTTTACAGCATCCTTATTCATAACACCTAAAAGATAAAAACAACCCAAATGGCCATGATCAAGTGGATGCATAAACAGACTGAGATATATCCATACAATGGAATACATTAATAAAAGGTAATGAACTGCTGGAAAAACATAACAACATGGATCAATCTCATAGAAATTACGCTGAGTGGAAGAACAAAACATAAATGTATGATTCCACTTATATGAAATTCTAGAACATATAAAACTAATCTATAATGAGAATAAACAGATGCCTGGTTGCCTGGGGTTGGGAGTGGATGAGGGAGATTAACTGCAAAGAGGCATTTGGGAATATGTGGGGGAGATGGAAATATTTTGTATCTTGATTGGGGTGGTCCTTACACAGGTGCATACATACATCTGTGCATTCAAATGTATGATTTCACTGTATGTAGGTTACAAATCAATAAATTGATTAATAAAAGTGAAGGTATGAACTTTAAATAAAATTATTTTTTTCACATATCTAAAATTATGAAGTAAAAATACATATTATTTTACAGATATGAGGGACTACATTAGTAAAGAAAATTAAAAAGGGTGGGAAGGAAGTTCTGAGGCAGAAGTTTATGTCAATATCAAGGATTTTCTCTAAGTATCATACATCTTTCCTTTATCAATTTCAATTTCAATTTTTCATTATGGCCCACATTTATTAAGTCTTGAGCCAAAGATTACTTCTGTGGATGTATGTAGATAGGTAGGCATACTTACATCGCTGACTTTCAGGTTTTTATGCGTGTGTTATCCCCATCAGCCAACTCTAAGAGTCACTGTTCATCTGTAAGCAATCCTGCCTGCAAAGCTTGGAATCCAGGGCACTGTCTTGATTTTCTGGTCCTTAGAGGTTGCACTACCACTACTCTTAGATTTTTTTTTTTTTTTTTTTTTTTTTTTGGCTGTGTTGGGTCTTCATTGCTGTGCGCGGGCTTTCTCTAGTTGCGGTGAGAGGAGGCTACTCTTCGTCGTGGCGCATGGGCTTCTCATTGCGGTGGCTTCTCTTGTTGCAGAGCAGGGGCTCTCGGCGCATGGGCTTCAGTAGTTGCAGCATGTGGGCTCAGTAGTTGTGGCGCATGGGCTTAGTTGCTCCGTGGCATGTGGGATCTTCCTGGACCAGGGCTCGAACCCGTGTCCCCTGAATTGGCAGGCGGATTCTCAAGCACTGCACCACCAGGGAAGCCCCTACTCTTAGATTTTTTTTGCCCTTGAATGAATACACTTCCAAAACAGTGTAGCTCATCCAGTGCATATATTCAGTGCCTCTTAGAGCAGTCTCAAGGGTTTGCCAAAAAATAAATCAAGTTGTCTTTTCAAAGACTCATATTCTAGACACTCAGGTATCTTTGGACCCAAGGCATTCAAAGATTTGAAGACCATCCAACCCACAGAGAAAGCAGCAGGAAAATTCAATCTGAGCACCCATTCCCCTCATATGAACTTTTACTTCTTTGTTCATCCTCAGGAACTATTATGGGAGATCAGATGATCTCCCTAAACCAGATCAATAGTTCCCAAGCTCCTGGTGAGAAATCAAGCTCCCAGTGGAAACAGAACTGTCAAAGTTGAGAAAAGAACGGGAAGTATGTACTGGGCAGTGTGTTTGTTCAACCACTCTACTACTGTACTTATATTCAATTAAGAGTGTGTGCTCTAGGGGCTTCCCTGGTGGCACAGTGGTTAAGAATCCACCTGCTAATGCAGGGGTCAAGGGTCCGGGAAGATCCCACATGCCATAAAGCCTAGAAAAAAGCCCGCAGGCAGCAACGAAGACCCAATGCAAGCATAAATAAATAAATATAATTTTAAAAAAGTGTGTGTGCCCTAGACTTGGATTTGATTCCTTCATTCTTAGCTGTGTCAGCCTGGGCAAGTTCTTCCTAATAGCCTAAGTCCCATAGGGCTTTTGTGAAATTTAAATGAAATAATATAAAGCATTAAAACAGTGCCTAGCCACCAGAATCTAACACTACATTGTAAATCAACTATACTTCAATTAAGAAACAAACAAAAGACAAACCAAAATAATCCAGTGCCTAGCACGTGATAAGCACTCACTAAAAGTCAGCTGTTTTGCTCTGGGTCCTCTTGGGAAAGGAGAGCCAGACATGTGACTTTTCATACATATTCAGGATAAATGTATTTCTAGCATTGTGAATATAACTTCTGAAGACCTCAGAAAGCTATATGGCAACATGGAGGCAAAGTATATAAACCGTCAGGTAATATGCTCTACATTCCAGAGTTAAAGATAGAATTAGGAGGCCTACTTATACCAGAGATATTATTTTTACCTCGACCAAAATCGTTGCCTAATGGCCACCAACAGCCACCAAATTCCTAAAACACAGTAGTTCTTGGAGTGTGAAACCCAGACCATTGGCATCACCTGGGAACCTATTAGAAATCCAATTTTTCAGTCTCTCCTTCTCCTAACTAATTAGAAACTCTTGGGGATGGGGCTGAGCAAGTTTAACAAGCCCTCCAGGTGGTTTTGATGAATGCTAAGTGTGAGAACCAATACCCTAGAATAAAAAGAACACCTGGGCTTCCCTGGTGGAGCAGTGGTTGAGAGTCCGCCTGCCAATACAGGGGGCACGGGTTCGTGCCCTGGTCTGGGAGGATCCCACGTGCCGCGGAGCGGCTGGGCCCGTGAGCCATGGCCGCTGAGCCTGCGCGTCCTGAGCCTGTGCTCCGCAGAGGGAGAGGCCACAACAGTGAGAGGCCCACATACCGCAAAAAAAACAAACAACAACAACAAAAAAACAAAAAAACCCCTAGTGGTTGAACTATCCATAATAGCATGGGCCTAAAGATAACTGAGTCAACAGTGTCCATTTGGGGAATTAGATTTATAAATTAGGCAGTAACTGATATAATCTGAAGGGACTGAAGTAAATGGAAGTGGTAATTAGCAATTCTATAAGATTTATATACAATTAGTAAAGAGGTGAGAGACAGCACACAAAAAAGGTTAGGGAGGGCAACAATGAGTAGACAGAAATGCACAATACAAATGATCAGTGCCAAAGGGCCACTGGTGAAATGAGTCATCAAACAAAGTGGCCCATCACAGTATTTTTGCACCTAAAGTGAGAAGAGGCAAAAAGAAAAGAAAAGAAAAAAAAAGAGTAGTTTTTGAGATATAAAACCAGAAGACTTTTCAAAACACTGTATAACTTTTACTAAGTTTATACCAATATCAAAGGCTCCTTTGATTAAACAGGCAAAATAGAGAAGGAAATAAATATAGCTTATAGTTCATTTCTAAATATCTGGCTGGAAACAATTTTTCCTTAGATATCTACAGACTGAGAGAGAGGGAAGTGCAAGAAGGAGAAACTAATTCAGAAGTTGAAAACAAAAGATCTTATCCAGCATGGTGTGACAAAGCAACGTACATGTCTTATTGCCTAAAAAATACAGTGCTCTCCCTTCCAAGTTTCCAAAAGTTCTTATCTCATTCAGTATAAAAATAAAACACCTCTTGTACAAGGGTAACCAAAGAAAGTTCAAAAGTTATTCATAAAAAGCCTTTACAAATCATTAAGAAAAAAATGGATAAGCATTCTAATGGTAAAACAGGCAAAGAACATAAGGTAATTTATAAAATGTGACACCAATACATATAATTAGTAAGCATAGTACTTAAAAAAAACAACCTTATTAGTAATCAAAGTATGAAAATCAAAACAATGAGATGCCAGTTTTTGCCCATCTTTGGCAAAGTTACAAAAAAGTCAAACTATTCATGATTAGTGAGGATGCTAGATAACAGATACGATATTCTGCAGTTTAAACAGCTATATAACTTTTTTTGGGAGGGCAATTTGGCATTATCTATCAAAAGGCTTAAAAATCTGCATACCCTCTTTGACCTAGTAATTCCACTCAAAAATCTGCCTTACGAACTGATAAAATAGATATGTAAAGATTGCCTGAGATGGCATCATTTATAAAAGTGAACAGTCAGTAACTTTCTAAAATGCCTAATGATTAAGAACTAAAAATATTATGGTATGCCCATACATGTTAATATAATGCAGCCATTAAAATTCACACTGTGAGTGAACATGGAAATATATTCAGGATATATTTATTGCTAAGTGAACAAGGTAGATTACAAAACAGTATATACAGTTTAATTCTATTTCTGTTAAAAAGCAAAAAACTTTGCATATATCTATCTGCCCATCCTTCTATCCAGCCAGGATAGAAGATAGAAAGATCAAGGAATCTTTCATTTTCCTTATTGCTAATATTGATTTTTCTAATATTTCTTTAAATGAACATCTATTTTGTAATACAAAGAAAGGCTTTTATAGTAAAAAAAAAACTTAAAAAGCATACATTTCTGAGTTAAATAACTCTACTTCCAAAATCCCAACTGAAGTGACCAAACTGAATACACAGAGTATATCCCCCACTCCCCATGATGCCTCCTTTGTCTACTGTGTTCACAGCAAGGGCCACGGAATCTAGAATAGCTCCTGACGCATAGCAGTCAATAGCTATTAAATGGGAAAATGCCATCCATCTGCCATAAACCATAAAGAATTACTGCCAGATGGATAGAGGATAGCTGGAAACAGGTCATTAAGAGCCAATTCACAGCTTCCCTTCCTAAGAAAGCAACTTAAAAGAAAAAAAATTTTCATTTTGCTTGATGTTAGTATGTAGATGTGGAATTGATTTTTGTATACTGACTTTATATCCAGCAACTTTGCTAAACTCACTTATTAATCTGAATAATTTATCCTTATTTTCTACGTATGAATCACATTATTTGCAATTAAAGATAGCTTTATTTTTTTCCCTTTCCAATCGTCTTTTTAGTACTTTATCTTATCTTACTGTACTGGTTAGACCCTTCAACATAAGCTGAATGAAACTGGTAGTTAATCACCCTTATCTCTATTTCTTGACATGCTTGGTGGTAATACAGTTGCTCACTTTGTGATGAGTCTTTTTGTTTCACATATTTCCATACGTATATTTCATAGTGAAAAAGGTTAAAAAAGAAAAAGAAAGCAGCAAGAGAAGAAACCATGAAGAGCCTGGCAAAATTCTCCAGTTTGGAGGGGTCAATTAGTTTCCTACTGCTGCTGTAACAAAATACCACAAATTTAATGACTTAAAACAAAACAATTTATTATTCTACAGTCTGAGAGATCAGAAGTCCTAAACTCAAGATGTTGGCAGGGCTGTGTTCTTTCTGGAGGCTCCATGGGAAAATCTGTTTCCTTGCCTTTTCTAGTGTCTAGAGGCCACCTGGCATTCCTTGGCTCATGGTCCCTTCCTCCATCTTCAAGGCCAGCAGCGTACTATTTCCAAATCTCTCTCTCTCTCTGTGACTTCTGGTTCCATCACCACATTTCCCTCTTCTGACCCTGACACTCCTGCCTCCTTGCAAGGACCTTCGTGATTACGTTAAACCACCTGGATAATCTGGGGTCATCTTCCCATCTCAATATCCTTAACTTAAACACATCTGCAAAGGCCCTTTTGCCTTGTAACGTAACTTATTTAACAGATTTTGGGGAATAAGATGTGGACCATCTTTAGGGGAGGGCATTATTCTGCCTACCACAAAATGTGAGGGTATGGGGGCAGATGCAGAACACCGCTTGGAAGACTTCACTGCTACAAATCAGTACCAATCACAATCAACAGTTCAGAGAGGCCCAAATAAATGTAAGTGGGAAGTGGCTGGAGGGTGGAAGTTCTTCTTGACATGGTAGGCCACAGCTCCAGGAAGGAGGTCAGAAATTGCTATATCATTTATGTGAAACAGAAACTGGACATGGGATACTCATTCTGGTACAGTAGCTCCATTATATACAGGAAAGAAAATGTAGAAAATAAATTCATATGTTGAGAATGCACACCACCTGGCCTCCTCCCCAGCCGCTTCAGGGTGGTGACTTGGTAATACAAACATATATCAACCAGTTTTTGACTTGAGAAGGGGATTCTAAATGATATTTGTAGGTAAAGAAGGCATCCAGTGAGAATCTACCTAACCTGTTGTGGAGAAAATATCAGAACTGAGTAAACCTTTCTTTGTTCAAAGAAATATAAAAGGCCAGAATCAGATTGTAGAAATACAAGTGGGGGCCTATGAAAAGAGTCTGCAAGATAAAAAAGGGAACAGAGCATGCAAAGAGAGAGAGAAATAGAGAATACTTGGGGGGAAAATGTTAGCTGAAGGAGACAGTATCTGCTTTACTCTTACAATTGGATTTTTAAAATCATAGATTCTGTGAAGTATGCTAAAAAATAAATGACAAAACAAAACAGATAAAGGAGACCTTGGTAAAAGGCAGGCAAAAATATAAACATTACAGGATAAGATAGGGAAAAAACGTAAGGCAACGAATAATGCAACAGCAGACTTAAGAACTGAATTAGAAGCAGTAAAGAGTAGAATCAGCATTATAAAAATCTGAACCAATTAAAGACAGGAAAAACTTGAGAAACCTTCCGAGATTGCAGAGGCAAAGCAAAAAGGGATTAAAATGATGACAGAAAAATATGTACAGGACGAAGAACAGAGATCTAACATACATGTTAGGAGAAAAGAAATTACTGAAGAAAAGAACAAACACAACATTAGTAATCAAAGACATGGGAGATGAAAACTTTTCTGATCTAAAGATAGAATTGCATCTGCTTATTTAAAGAGCTCATTATGTGCCATGAAAAATTAAAGTACAGAGCCCAGTACTAAACAAATCCTCAATTTGGAATTCAAGATTTAAAGAGTTGTAAGTTACCCGTGCTGTATGAAAAAAAAAAAAAAAGTTTACCTACAAAGGAAGAAAAACCAGACTTTTCTCCAATTTTTCCTAACCATTAATGCAATGGAATAATAGCTATTGTTTTAAAGGGGAAAGAAGTTGACCTAAGCTAAGTTGCCATTCATGTGCAAGGGCAAAATAAGAACACTTTCAAAACACAAGTGTTCAAAAAGTAGTCATGAAGAATGTCCTCAATATACTGTTTAACGAAAAGAACAAAGTAAGGAAGAGAATGTATATCGCACTATCATTTTGATCATATATGTATATATGTTTATAAATATGTTTCAATGGGCATAGAAGTGGTCTAAAAAGATAAATATCAAATTGTTAACAGTGGTTATCCCTAGAGGGTGACTTTGACTATATTTTTTTTGAATTGTTTGACCCTTTTGCTTGAGTATGTATATTACTACTGTATTTCACAAAAATCACCTTCATTTTTAAAAAGCCTCCATGTTATCTTTGCTGAAAAAAATTCTACAGTGTTGCATCTGAATAACAGATGAATCAAAGTAAAGAACATAAGAATGGGAAAGCCACAGAATAAAAAGACAAAAATGGTGAAAACTGAACACTGAAAACACTTACTATAAAATTAATTCTAAATAACTATTGTAAATTTAGAAACAAAATGCAACTGTGTGAAAAAGAAAATACATATTGTAAACAGTCCTAATTTTCACATCTTAAATATGGGATAGTCAACTGTTTTTTTTTTTCCCCCTTTCACTCTTGATGTTGATACTTTGAGAATAGAAGATTATGTATGTTTTTCAAAAAATTAGTCACTGGTAGCACTTAAAATTAATATTTTCCAGACCACCAAAAAACAAAGGCAACATTTCCCCCCAAACTATATATGTATCTATGTATATATGTATATGTATGTATGTATATATACGTATGTGTATGTGTGTATAAAAACAAGGGTGTTTAAAAAACATAAAATAAGAACAAAGCATATACTGTATGGTCCCAATTTTATGAAAGGAAAAGAATAAGTACACACATATAAGCATGGGGGCAGGGGAAAGACTGAAAGGACATATATGAAACCTTAACACCAGTTAATTTTAGGTGGTAGTTTGTAGGTGATTTTTATTTTCTTGTGCTTTTCTATATTTTCTATTTAAAATATTTGGGGGTAATTATGTGCACAACAAACATGCCAAAAATATCATTTAACAAACAGACAAGCCAATAGTTTCAAAAGTTGAACAATTTAGGTGCAGTGGTTAAGAATCCTCCTGCCAATGCAGGGGATGTGGGTTCGAACCCTGGTTTGGGAAGATCCCACATGCCGCGGAGCAAGTAAGCCCATGCGCCACAACTACTGAGCGTGCGCTCTAGAGCCCGTGAGCCACAACTACTGAAGCCCACGCCCCTAGAGCCCGTGCTCCACAACAAGAGAAGCCACTGCAGTGAGAAGCCCGTGCACCGCAACGAAGAGTAGCCCCCGCTTGCCGCAACTAGAGAAAGCCCGCGCACAGCAACGAAGACCCAACGCAGCCAAAAATAAAATTAAAAAAAAAAAAGTTGGACAATTTAAACCTCATCTTTAACCTCAATTACATATTTTATTAATGACAAAGCTTCCTGGGATCCTACATCCAGGTAGAAAGCAAAGATTACTGTAAGAATGAATGGGATGTGATCGTGAGACTTATAACATCACCATATAATATGACCTGTAATTTATTCCCTAATTAAGCCAAAGGGTGGCCCCGGCATTAGCTTGTTGGAAAGTTCTTCACTTAGTTCTTGATGAGATAATATGGGAAGGAAAACAAAGAAGATCACACGGATTAATCTTCCTGGGGATGCTAGAATGAGGATTGCTTACATCTATTTATGACATCAACGTTTTGCTTATCATTAAATGGCTAGACCTTTAGAGCCTAAGGAAAGACACAGCCTGTCACTAAATAAATCCTTGTTCAGTACCACCTATAGCTATACAATCACATGCATTTATTTTGAAGATGACAATTAAGCTTTTTTGATATTGACTAACATATAACATGAACTTAACATCTTTCTCCTAAAACAGTTTACTTTTTATCACTTCTCCTATCTGCCTATAGGGCTACTGGGGTTTCAATGAGGAAATACATGTAAAGAGCTTAGCACGGTGCCTGGAACATGATTATTGACTGGAAAATCTTTATTATTATTATGGTTTGATTACTTTTTCAATCACTTATGCTTATTCAGTATAATGCAGCAGAAAGGACATGGAGTTTTATTTATTTATTCCTTTAAAACTTGTTCTTATGGAAAATTTCATATATATACAAAAGTAGAATACTATAATAAACTCCATGTACCCATTATTCAGATTTAATAATGATCAATATTTGGCCTTTTTTTTCCCATCTACACTCCTGTCCACCTTCCTCCCCACGTTATTTTGAAGCAAATCCTAGATGTCAAACCATTCATAAGAACATGATGTTCTGAAGTCATACAGACAAGGATTCTAATCCTGTACTTCCTCACTTAGCTACATAACCTTGGATAAGCTACTTAACCTCTGAATTTAGGTGCCGAGCAGCCACTCAACGAACCTAAGATCACTTTCTCCTAGTTGGCTCTAATTTTCAGCATCTGTGATGTTTCTCTCTAAATGTAACCAGCTCCACTCTATTGCTTTTACCTTAATCTGTACTCTTTATCTTACTTTTGGATAATCCCAACAGCAACCTGTTTTCTCACTTCTTACTCATCCCATACCTGGGTTTTCTACTATGGTTTGTTTCTTTCAGGCAGAATATTAATCCTGTAAGATGTTCAGTAAATCAGAAAGATCAAGGGTGAAGCAAGGTTGGGAAAGATAGCAAAGCGTATCCCCCTCGCAATGTACTCCACATTAAAACTCCAAGAAGTCTTTCAGTAATGGATTCTGTCTAATATTGTGTTACCCTAACTTACATGATTGTGAAACTCTTTTTTTTTCACCTATTAAGAACCTATAAAACTAGAGTTTCATGGAACATGCTTGGGAAATACAGTGATAGGTTAATGCCAAATCAGTGCTCCTTGAGCAATGCCTTCATTGGGAAACTACCAACTCTACAAAATTTCAAGAGTTCCTTCTATAGGTTCAAATTAACTTAGGTTCCTTCTCACATCTTTGTATATGCCGTAAGTTGTCTCCCAAACTAGGAGGGTGTTTGCCTTGTATGTCTGGATTTCTCTTGTGTGTGCAGGTGTGTAATATAGGCCGCTCAGTGAATGCCTGTTGAGTGAGTACCCAGGCTGGACCGAACATGTGACTAATCTCCACCAGCAGTGAAACTGCTCATGTTGCTGCTACAAAGTCCTTGAGATACTTTACATTTCTTAATAGTGAACACTAGAAGCTGGAGAAGATGTCTATCTTCTTCAGATACCTAAAAGGTCAAGAGTTCCTAAAAAGTCCCTCTGGACACATCCATACTAATCTTCCAGGTCAACCATGGAGATGTTTCCTATGTTTCTATCATTCTTCACTCCTCTCTTGAGCCTCAGTTGTCTCTTTTATAAAATGAAGGCACGAATACCTACTTGGCAGGCATATTGTGAGGACTTAATGAAATACTGGACAGAATTACCTCTTCCTGGGACTGATACATGCTAGATATTCAAGAGATGTTATTTTTCTCTGCCATGGAGAATAAAGCAGAGAAAAAGGAAAAAGGAAGGCATGTAACATCTTATATAGCGTAGCCAGGGAAGACCTCTCCAACAAGGTGGCATTGAGAAGGCAGTGAGAGTGCCACACAGGTATCTGGGGACGGGGTGTTCCAGGTTAAGAGGAAAGCAAGTACAAAGACTCTGAGGCACAAGTGTGTGGCTTGTCTGAGGAACAGCAAGGACGCCTATGTGACTAGGGCATACTGGGCACAAGGAAAGCAGCAGGAGCTGGATCAGAGCGTGAACAAAGAAGTGACATGATCTTATTGATGTTTTAAAAAGATCATTCCAGTGGCTGTGTTGAAAACAGACTGGAGGGTAGGAGGAGGGAGGAATAAGAGAAACCAGTCAGAAGGCATTTTGTTGAATCGAACTAGGGTGTAGTGGTAAGAAAGAGTTGCATTTGCATTTATTTTGAGGGTAAGGAAGACTTGGATTGCTGATGGATTAGTTATGGAGGTGTGAGAAGAAGAGAGGAGCGAAGGATAACCCCAAGAATTTTGACATGAGCACCCCCAAAGTCAAAGCTGCCATTTACCGAGATGGGAAGACTGAAGAAAGACCAGGTTTGGGGGAGATGTTGTGTTGGGCACACCTATTTCACAGTCCTTGAAGTGGAGACCCACCTTAGTCTCAATGAGCTGTGATTGCCCCGGGCAGCCTGTGATTCACGACCACAGGCTGAGGGCATGGACCACTGGCTCTGTGTTCTTCTTGCCAGGTCATATATTGTATTTACCATATACTGTACCATACACATGTATCATATGCTAACACCAAAGCTGGGAGAGCTGATGAGAAAACAGGGCTTAGCAAGTCTAAAGCTGGACAGGACTCCTTCCTTGTTCTGCACTGAAAGACAGCTGACCCAATTGCCAACTCCCAAAAGCACCTTCCAGAGTCAAGACCACCCTGTGATCACAGAAAAACAGTACGTACTAGGATTCCCCTGGCCCAAGCCATGGCTACCCAGTTTCTCTTCCAAATCTTCTAACTGAACATCTTCCACAAAGTCTGAACTTTGTTAGCTGTCCTCTGCCTCACACACTACAACTTCCCATTGTTATTCCCTTCTGAGACTAGAAGAGCAGGATTTTATTCCAACTTTTCATTGGAAAAGCATAAAATGAGTACTCCTCTTGAGAGACAAAGGTTTTCACATTCCCGATATTAGCCATTAAATGTACCCAAAGAGTATGAGTTTTTGATATGTCAATGTCTAGAACCCTTATCTACGTATAGAAATGTAACCATAGGGAATATATGAAAAAAAATTCTGCTATAAGGAATCAGCTGTTTATAGTAGTTCAAAAATTCAGGACAGTCCCTTGGTTCAATAAAGCAAAGACTGGTTAAAGAAATCTTGGCACAGAAAAGAATACTAAGTGATCATCAAAAAAGATTCCAAATAAGAATACATTAAAAGATACTACATGAGAAAAGCAAATTATAAATAACATGTATAATATGACCCCCAGTTTTTTTGTTTAAAAAGAAGTGTGTGTTTATACCATAAGTTAAATATGATTGTATATAATTAGCAAAAATAACAGTTGTGTTACCAGTTGGTAGAGGGATTGTGGATACGTTTTTCTTCTTTTTACTTGTCTACAAGGAACATATATTCTTTTTTCACTAAGAATGAGTTAAAAAAATTTTATATTCAACATAAAATCTCTCATATTTGTAGTTTATGCTTAGAATTTAGTTCTTACTATCTGACATTAAAAAAAACAAAAAACAAAAAACAACTACCTACACCTCTATACATACTTCATCTAGGTCAAAAGACTTCCTTCTGAGAAGCCACTTGTGGACTCTCCACCTAAAGGCTCTCCTCTAGGGGATGTGATGCTAACAACTCCACAGAGGGGTTAGTCACTGAGTTCCCCTGCTCAGAACAGGAGACCCTGCTCCCAGGGTCTGTGGGCACGACTTCCCCAGCCTAGCAACCGCTACACAGGAATGTGAAGCAGAATGGACTGCTCTGCTCTCCACACCTGGCCACAGACCCAACTGTTAAGCAGAGACTACGAGTTCCACAGTCCCCACCAGGGCAACAGGCAATGGGCTTTGTTTTCTATAAACAGACAAGACAAGGAAAAAGTTCAGGTTAAAACACAGTCCTCGGAGGAAGAAAAATAGAAAGCAGGCAGCGGGGAATGCTTCATACTCCTAAAAGCTTTTTTTGTAAGTTAACACATGGTGTCTGCTTCTCTCTAGTCACCTATTTATCACTCTCCTCCTTAGAGAAGGGAAAAAGCCCTGGCTGTTTTCCTAGTGCAGAGTTTTGTGGCTGGGGGGAAGGATGAAAGGGGGGAGGAAGGAGGGTGCTTTAAGCATGATGCAAACCATTTGGAGCTGAGTGAGAGCACTGCCAACACAAGCTGCACTATTTAAACAAGTGAGGAAATGATCGTATATACAACATGCCAGTGAGCGCACACACACACCAAAGGAAGTCGAGAGGGCTTTTTTTTTCAGGACGCAGAGCTGGATGTCAGCGGCTAAAAGGTCGATATTTTCCCTTAACACCCTTCTCAATGACTTAATCATGTTCCGTTTGCACAGAAAACTTCCCAAGAATAAAAAGGTCTGGAGAATTAAGAGGAGGGGTGAATGGGGAGGGATGTTTGGCCTGGGGCTGACCTTATCCGAGGTTTTCTCCACGTAGCAGGGGTCCTGAGGGGCAGCCAGCAAGGGTACAAAGCCCGAGAGAAGCCGATCCTCTTCCAGGATAAGGAGGGTGAGGTCATCGTCCGGGTCCTTGTACAGTGGCACCTCAGACTGATTCACTGCAGTCAGTATGTTACAGAAATCAGCCAGCATCGACCAGACATCCACAGCAACCCTGTGAGAAAGAAGGTAAGAAAAGAAGAGCAGCTCTAAAGAGGGACCAGTTAAAGTATTCTAAGCAGTTGTGGGCAGGGAGGTACTCGTGGCACTTGCTGTCTACGGCTGGCATCTGCCAGGAAATCTAACCCAAAACGCTAGGATACAAAATTGCGCCCGTGGCAGTAATCTGGTGTGTATGTGTCCATCTATGCAAAGTTGAAGTTGATTAGGGGGAGTTTTTAATCCTAACCAGAAAGGAAAAAGAACTTAAGAGAATCAGTTGCCTAATGCAGGTCCTGTCACCTTTCCAGACAGTGTGCCTGAGACACTTACTCAAACACTCAAGACAACCAGTGCCTGAGGCAGCTCCCAGAATTCCCCTACTCCTGTCCAGCCAAGTATATGCCACACAGACAGCAACACAGTGCCAATCTCCCCTCCTCCCACACAGCCAGAGGGGCCAGTCACACCAGGCAAAGAGTCATGTGGTTATTACCTCCCACCCCAGTCCCCTACAATGCTTTAGAAACCTCTTCCTACATATAAGTAGGAAAACAATCAAACATACCCACCAAAAACCACATTCCTGGCCTGCCAAGATCTTCCCAGGAGGGTAAAGCTTCCCATGCATTTCAGCCAACAAACCAGTATCAGTGCTGTCTTGGCCATCCCTCTCCCTCTCCTCTCCCTCACCTGTGGAAGGTTAGATATAGGGTGACCAACTGTTCTGGTTTGCCTGGGATTTGTCCCAATTTTAGCACCCAAAGTCCCATGTCACCAGAAACCCCTCAGTCCTGGGCAAACTGGGATGGCTGCTCATTCCTAACTGCACATCACCAAGTCCTGGCTGAACCTAAGAAATCTTGAAAATGCAAAGTCTAGCTCTCCCCATTTCAAACTCCAGGGCAGAATTAGAAAAAGAAGGTTCATTTCTCTGTCACCATCATTTGTCAAAGATCTACCGTGGTTCATATCCCTGCTTTAATGGGTGCTAACGATCCTTAAGAGCTTTCTTTTTTGCCTGCACAGGACGCAGCTCAAATAGCCAAACTGTAGTCAGATCCAGGGCTTGCCAAATCTATAGGCCCTGGGCTGTACAAGACTTAGCTTCCTTTTCCAGAAGACTACCTTAACCAGGGACTCTGGAACAGGGAGTGCCCTATGGATGCTAAGCTGTAGTCTAAAAGGAGTGAGCTGCATAGAAGAACAAAGAAAAGCTTTACAATTAGGCTCAAGAGGTGGAGCGGCAAGAGGCAAGAAGCAAAGAGAGCCGTAAGAGCGAGCTACATCCTGGAATCTTCCCAGAGGAGAAACTGCGCATGAGCCAAATCTGCTAGGGAGGGGCCTCAGACCTAAGCAATGTGTTTCTCCTGGAGACTGGGAGCCTTTGGGAGATGGCAGAGGAGAGGGCATTCAAGGGACATGGCACTGAAGGTGATGCTGGGGGAGAAAGTGGGGTAGAGGTGTGGGGACTCCTTGACTGGCTCCAGGTGGAAGGAGGCTGCACTGGTTTATTTACTGTAATCACTGCACTAGGAAAAGGCAATGAAATGAAACATCTTGTTTTCAAGAGTGTCCTGGGAACCAGGCGGAACACAGCTCCATTAATCATACAACGGCACATAATCAACACACATGTACTGCACAAGTAACTCGCCTCGCAGGCTTTGCCCAGGAAAAAGAACATGTTTGGGAAGAATCACCGGAGGGACAAGAGTTTTCTAAAGCCTCTCTCTGCACAGACACCGACAACCAGGCTCATTCACAAAGCTCCATCTTTTGGCTCGGCTGAGTTTGGCTGTCAGAAATGTTTAAATATGGAAAAAAATAAACAGTTGCAACACGTTTTAGTGCAGAGATCTGCCTGAGCCCCTTTGTGATGTAATGGGAAACGCAGCATTCAGGCTACCAGCTGTAGAATAAACAGAACTTCGAGGGTTAAAAGGAACTGAACTTTCCACGACCCCATCTGCAGAGAAGAAAATAATAAGAGGAATGATGCACTGCCCCACAGCTCTGATAGTTTATCCTCCGGTCCCGGCTGCAGAGACAAGCACCGGATGTGATAGGGCTGCTCAGGGCCGCCTCCGAGGTTAGCGCTGCCCATGGGAGACGCACAGGGAGGCTCTTCCAGCTCCCCGCTTCCTCCCCCAGTGCCCTGCTGGCCACTTGAGCCCACTGCCTGAGTCTGATCCCACAGCGCTGGTGAGCTCTGGCCAACAGGCACTGCTCGGCTGCAGAGCAGCAATTTGGAAAATAAACAGGAAAGACGACAGTGAGAAGGAAGAAGGTGAAAAGTCTCCCAGCTGAATTCTTGGCTTGGGGGCCTTGGTTGGTGCTGTGCAGGTCAAGGCTGCTTCAGGACGTAGATGGGGGTGGGGGGTGAGGGCAGCAGCATCTCCAGCCAGGGAGAGGCAGCAGAAAATTACCCACGGCTGCCACAATGGGAGGCCCCACATCCCTCTCTCATCCTCCCACCCCTACCATCTTGGATCCAAGACGAAGGAATATGTGGTACCATGTGGTTCTCATTACCATGCTCCCTGTCCCCTAAGGCTCAGATAAACCAACACTGACTCCTCCCAGCGGCTGCTGGCCACTACTAGGGACCCCTGCCCACATCTGCCTTTTGCCCATTACCACCCACCTTGTGCCAAAACCTTAAGACTCACTGCAAAAATGAAGTGGATGAGTGTTCCTACCCTAGTACTGATTTGTAAGATAGCAGCTGATGCCAAAAGACACAGGAAGTATCCTGAGTTCCTAACTCAGAAATGTAAAGTGGCCCAAGGGCCAAGCTAGACTGAGCAGAACCAAGGGAATACACAAAATGCTCCGATGAAGGGTCATTTCTGCCCTGATCCCGTCAGACTGGTGTGTGATTCTGAGTGGCCACTTTCTTCTGGTATTGCAGTGGGACGGCCCCCGATCACTTCACATATCATCAGTTCTCTCCTCTCTCACTGAGCATCACGAACATGAACACAACTGACTGGGCACCCATGGACCATACGGTGACCCCCACAGAGGGTGGGGGGCAGAGGGGAGTGTCAGGAAACTAATACTAAAAGGAAGAGGTACTCTGAAAAACTAGGTGAGATGTCTGAGCTCAGAAGTTAAGATATTTGCAGAAGTATGAGGTGATTCCTGTAGCCTGGGCAACATCACCTCAGCTTACCCCAATCAGGCCTCTGGGCTGAGAGGTCAGTTCCATGGGTGAACACAGGGCTTCCTGTCTGAGCAGAAGGGGAAAAGTTAGCCTTTTCCTGCTCTAGTCCTTATCCCAGCTGGGAGTGCCTTCCAACCTTCACCCCAATCTAGTCCTTGGATTCTAAGGATTCAAGGTTGACTGGGCCAAGGAGCCCAAAGTCAAATTCTGGTGGCCGAGAGGAACTTTAAACAGCTCCCAATCTTCTAGAAATGCCTGGGAAATGACTCCCCAAAAGAGTTTTCAGACATTCTCAAGCCACCTTTGGTTCTAAATGGACCCTCTAGAGTGCTCTGGGCTTGGGCAAGTCCCTCTGCCTTGTTGTGGCCCCAACTCGTACTTTGGGAAAGCTCCCAGAGTCCAAAAAAATCCCACCAAACAGACACAAGGCAGCCAGAGAACATGAAACTGCATCCAATGAGTCTGTTCGTGGCTCTCAGAATGGTGGCAAGGGAGCCTCTCAAGCAGCTGTGATGTGACTAGTGAGCAGGGATCAGCAGCTGTAGGGTGACCCGGTGGCCCAACCCCACAGAACACACCACACACCAGGGAAAGCAGACCTCTGGCTGGAGTCTGAACATCAGATCCTAGCTTGGGACAGACCAGCAGTGGCTAGTTATAGGTATGCACTCAGGACCAAGGCTCACCCACTTCCCCACAGACATGCATTCACTTACTCCACCAGGAAAGGAAAAAAATAAAGAGTTAATTTACTTTTTATTGCCTCAGAATTCCAAGGTTTAATGTAGCTGTCAGTTTGAGTGCAGTGCAGCTGCTGGCCGATACAATGCAGCCCAGGCCAGCCCAGGTGACTAGGGAAACACATTTCACAGAAATGAACCAATACACACACTGTTGGCTGGTTGTTTGAGGGGATATTGACTTGGGGAATCAGATTAAACCTTCAGGCTGGGGTTAGTTCTGCAAACAGCATTAGAAAAGCAGCTTCACTCCAAGGAACTGAGAAGTCCTGATCTCAGGTGGACCAGTGGGTTTCTGTGTTTCTACCATTTTGGAGTTTTCTCATACGATCTGTTACTCAACTACGTCATGCTCGGAAAGATTAAGGTGTGAGATATGCGAGGCAAGTTATACCACAACAACCTATCTCTTTCCTAGAACTCAGAAAGAAAGGCAGATCTGCCAGCTTTATAGGGAAGAGGTCAAGAATGAACTTGTCTGCAAACTCCATCCGAGGACGGGACTGAAGGAGGAAGACAGTTTGGAGAATGGAGTACCAAGGCCCGACCAGGGCTCAGGCCATCCTTCTGGCAAGTCTAAGGAGGACTGAGCCCTCACACACCCCTTCGTATTTTTACTGGGGGAACAGGCTGACTGGTGATTAATATCAAGTACAATGACCCCATGTTACAAGCCTGCAGGGGCCTGTGGAGGTGGCCATTTCCTGTGTAATACCAGCTTGTTTAAACACTAACATTCAAACTCCACAGCTGCAGAACAAACCCGGAAAGAGGTGAGTGAGAAGAAGCCCTGCATTGTGTTTTGGAGCTACGGAAGATCAGAGAAGTAGTACAGATGGGAAACGAGTTGGGTCTTTTGGTTCCTGGGGTGAGACACTCTGGAAATACAGCTAAGATGGCACAGAAACTAGGCACAAAGAAACTGAAAAAGAGAAAGTCCATGGACTATAAACATAAAAGGGGAAAGGCAAAAGGCCACAGCAAGAGAAATATTCTTAAGATATGTAATATCCTCTTTTTAAAACCTGTTTGCCTACGGACCATCATATTATAGCCCACAACTCTTCACGTGGGGTTCAATGGCCAACATAAGACCACTGTAGCCCTGGAGGACTTCCCACCCAACTGGACAAAACTGCAGGAAGTGAGCAGATAATAACAGAAATGGACCTGAATCCAACAAGTCTGGTAGAGTCAAAAGAATAGTACCTGGGTTTGAAATAGCTTAGTAAGCTCCTTGGAAAGCCAGGATGTCATGCCAACTCTGTTCTCAGTAGGCCGAGGATCTGGTTCTGGTATCAGGGCTAGGCAGCTCAACAGAATGGGGTAGAGACTGGGGGAGGGTAGGAGGAGAACTATGCAGCTCCCTCTGAGATTTAGGAACTACAGTGTATTTTCCAGATGCCACCATGATATAAACCGGAGACAAAGTTATCAGGGGTCACTATTCTAGGAGTTAAGACATGGGCAGCAAGATACCATCCTCCAAGAATAATAGCTGCTTATTAGGTGACCACTAAAAAATATAAGACTCAGTTAAAGAAGATCCTTTCTGCCTTCCTAATTTATACAAACAAGTCAACTTGGGCCCTTGGAAGAGTGCCCAACTTAAATTAATTCTGCCCAATAGGGCAAAATCAATCTGCAGCTCAGTCACCCTGCACTACTCGAAGAACACAAACTTCATGTTCTAAGCAGTGCAGCTGGAGCCCTATGGCCAACAACAGGTCACGGTAACCTCATTCCAGGATTTCTCAAGTACCTCTAGCTGTGCCTCCCTCAACCTCTCTCTAGGTCAGTGCCTATTTGACTTCAGTTCTCCCAAGCTACACTCAGATGTATAGCCTCTGTCGCATCACTGTGGTGTGTTAAACCCATCAGCACTGTGTGTTTGGGAAAGAGCAGCCCCCAGGGGACCTTGACATCGCCACGGCATGAGTGGAGCCCTCGGTGGCCTCCCTGGTGCGGATTCTCACGGTTCCTGCCTCTCTAAATTTTTAGCTGTAACCACTCCAACACGTCTTCTTAGTTTAGCACACACTGGACCCAAATAACCTCAGCCCAGAACTGGAAAGTACTCTCCCTGGGGTCAGCGGCTGTACCCTGCTGGGGTCAGACTGGAGCCTTGGGCCAACACCCCTTCCTCTCACAAGAAGTCCTGTGGGAGGAGTGGGGAGGGGACAGCGGCTCCTGCCGTGGGAGAGATCACGTGTGCCCCACACTCAGCACTTGGAGGAAGAGGAACCCCCTGGTGCCAGGCTATAGTGCTGACGCCCCAACCCGGAGCCAGGGAGACTGGGTGGGGAGCCAGGGTAGCAAAGGGGCTTCCCACAGTCACCACCACTTCCTTCAGGGAAGTGCTGATGGACTATTACTTAGTGACCTCCCAAAATGCCCTTCTGGGAAGACGTATTAAGCGTCCTTGAAGGGGTGCCGATTAGACTTGGGATTAGTTCTTATTTCAGAACTGCCCTATGAGGGTGAGTGAATGAGCTGCTTTTTAACTCAAGAATTTCTATCTCGTCTACAGGGTCAACACATGTAGGCTCCCTGAGGAAATGAGCTTACTGCATACTCCCTCCATATCCCCATGTCTCCCTATGTGACGGCACCTCAGAGGGCTCCCTACAAGCCCTTTCCAGCATGCTCTGTAGACTATACAAGACAAGCCATGGAAAAGCAGCAAGTCCAGGAATTTCTGGAGTTTTTTTTTTTTTTTTTTTTTTTTTTTAACAGTGCTCCAATCCAACAGTGTGATAAATGCATCCGAGCTACAATTAGGAAGATATATAGCATCAGAATGCGAAGGTCTGGGCAGCCTGGTGAAACGCGGGCTCTCCAGAGCCCCAGCTATGTTTCCCATTATGTAACCCTGGTCATGGGCAGACAGCCAGACTCCAAATGAAAAAGAGACTCTGGCTTGGCACTGGTTCTATTTTCCTATCCTCATTCGGGGTCAGCGCAGTGTCATACAGCTGCAGAGAAAGCTCTGGGGATTAAACCTGGGAAAGCCTCCAAGACCAGGACCTGGGTTCAAGTACCAGCTGAAAGCAATAAACCAACTGCCACAGCTGGGCTAGGTTTGGATGTTCTCAAAGTCCCCTGACTCTTTCACTTACTGAGAACTAGAGATCAAGATGAGGGAAGATTTGGCTTCAGCAGAGACTGTGCAATGAGGTAGGTTGTCCCACTGCCCCAGCCTTGCCAAAGGTCCTGGGGTGCAGGGGGCTATGCTTAGGCTCGGGGAAGCCTGTTGCTCTGCTTCTCTCCACCACCTGACATTCACAACGTGCCTCATGCTCACTTGGTAGAGCGGGGAGCAGCTGCCCCTCCCCTGTACCAAGAGGCCTGGCACAGAAACTGTGCTCCCCACTCCACCCCCACCCCCATAAGCAGACGGCCCCTCCAAACACTGTGGTCTGTTCTAACCAGACCAAAGCACTCTACACTGCCTTTTACAGTGGCTCAAGGCAACTTTCCACACCCTGCTACAATCCTCTGTACCAAAATCTCCTGGGATATAAAGCCATCCTATGACGACTCCTAACAGATACAAATGGGAAGTCAACGTACTTACGTGCTGACTCCAGCACACACACCTACTAAGCACCACTGTTGTGGGAAGGCACAAACAGCCCTGAAATCCTGCCCTTGTCACTCTGCAGTGTCAGTGAAGTTCTGTCATCATCATTCTAAGTGGTCCATGTGTGCCTAAGTGGCTACTGCCTAGGAAAAGTAAACTTGGCCAGAAAGAAGAGGAATACAGCAAAGGGGAGAGAACCAAGGAGACTACTGATGCGCTTTAGAATTCCCCTGAAAAAGGGGAGGTGCTTCGAAATGACTAACTGTGCAAGGAAAGATGGTAACACAATGAAAGACAGAAAGGGAATGAAGGGAGCAAGATTAAACAAGGGTCCAAATGTGTCAAGGAGACAATATGGGAGGAGGGAATTTCTGGAGGAGAAGCAAACTACAGTGTAGGCTATCTGGTCACCTTATCACAGGATCAGTGAGGAATCTGTCTTTGCAGAGAACAAATGCAGGCGAAGACCAATGAAAACATGCAGAGGAGAGGCGTTAAGTGGAAGCCATTTCCTTCCTACTCTCTTGAGAGCGCTCCTAAACCCTCCAAAATGA
This sequence comes from Hyperoodon ampullatus, assembly GCF_949752795.1. Classification (NCBI taxonomy): domain Eukaryota; kingdom Metazoa; phylum Chordata; class Mammalia; order Artiodactyla; family Ziphiidae; genus Hyperoodon; species Hyperoodon ampullatus. Next base: position 42,886,340 of record NC_136932.1, on the reverse strand, counting down.
AGAGCAGCACAAGGACCTTAAGAGTGTCAGAGGGATTACTGTTCTGACATCTACAGAACTGTCTGGATTATGTTATTCCCTATAGCCTTAAAAGAAAAGGTTCCACAGTGTGGAAGATCAGTGGGTATAAGATGTCACTTTGAAACCTACAGAAGAACCACCGTACCGGGCCAATCTCTCAACCACAGTATTCACTCGGTGAGTGTTAGGCAGTTACATGAGAAACTAGAAAGAAGGGAGGTAAATTCTTATTCCACTTTCCACTGCTTGGATCTGAAGGCTATGAGGTGGGATGACCCTCAGTGGTGGTCAGACCAGGTTTGCTCTGTCCAACAGTGGCACCAGCCCTCAAACCACCATGCCTTGGGGTCAGGCCCCAGGATGGCAGAGCCCCTCCTTTATGCTTCAACTTGCATTCCAGAGACAACCAGCCGCTGATCCTGATTGCAAAGGGAGACAGTGCAGAAGGGGACTCTATTTTCTACCACACTGACTTCTCTAGCCTAAACTGGACTCATCAAGAAGTAAGTTACAGCTACAGGAACTTGTTTACTAAGTAATCAGATTCAACATATTATTTGGTCAGATTTGCTATCCTTGTGCAGAAAAGTCTGAAAAGACTAAGCAAATTCGATTCGAGTGTCCCAACCCCCTCTGCCTTTCTGTAGCCTCGGAGGTGAAGCCCAGTTGGGGATGGATGTAACTGGGACCACGTGCCCAGCTGCAGATTGAGCCCTTGCCCAAAGATGGGCAGCAGCTCGCATGAGCCGGCAACGGGCCATTCGCTCCAGCATCCACAGAGAAAACAGATTCAGCACCTCAAGCAAATGAAGCCCAGCACTTCCTGTGTGAGGTTTCCATTTCCTCAGCCAAGCAAAAGCCAAAGGGAGCAGGAGACGGAGGAGGGATAAAGGGAGACAGGCTGCAGAAGAGAGTGAGCAGGCCTGATGGCCAGGATATGGGCAAACAGGGGCTGGGCGGACCATATCTAAGGTTGTGAGGTGGGGTGACCCAGCGGAAGGCCCAAGCTCCAGGGACAGATGGTCTGCCTCCCCACCCCCCGAGAGGAAGGGAGGAACACTCCGTGACCCCTGCACATGCTCAGAAGCAGTGGCTTCAGATATTTGGAGAGCAGAGCCCTTCCTTGTCAGTTTCTTTCCAAAACTGCAAATTGCCTAGTCGGCATCTTAGATTAACGGCCTGAAAACTTTGAGGCTGTACATGTTAACTCTTCAGTGAACACTGCTGGCAAACAGCTTCCCCCTAGCCAGCAGATCGGTCTATTCCTTTGTGTGTCCACAGCTCCCCAGCTCAAGCTCAACCCTGGCTCACGAGGCCTCAGCCTGGAGTGCATTTTGAAACCTAGAAGGGTTCACAGGAAAGATGCAAAGATTTGTCTGATGCTGTGAGCATCACTCACATGGTTACAGAGCTAGAGCTGGGGGGGGCCTAGGGAGGGCAGGCTTAATGGTCCAGGGGTGCTTCCTGGGGTGAGGAGCCAGGAAGAAATGGGACGAAGGAAATGTAGGAAAGAGCCAGACTATATGGTCCACACAGAAAGGTCTAACTGCTGGCCAGAAATCTCTGCTGCAGTCTTCCCTCTGTGGGTCACCCATGAGTCTGGGAGACTCACATGGCTGGTCCCCAGCCCAGAGAAGCACCCCTCCCCACTCCCTAGAAATGCCACTGGCACCATCCTAGGTATCCATCCTCCATCCTCCAGGATTTTCCCCCTCCCAGGGAGGAGCACTCGAGAAGAATGAGGAGATGCTGGGTGTGGATGCTTGTTCCCAGACACACATATATACACCCAGCACAGAGCCTGAAGGAACTCTGAGTGCACTACACCTGCCACAGACCACAATACAGCAGATGGGGGAGGGAGGAATGGAGGGAGGGGAGAAAGGGAGAAGGAAAAGTTAAACAGAGAGAAAGAGAGACAGAAACACTAAGGGAGAGACAGGAAGCGAGAAAGGGTAAGGGAGAGGGAGGGAGAGAGATGGACAGTCAACAGAGTTGACCAGAAACAGGCACCTATGTGCACACACATTAGGACACTCTTACGCAAACACAAACACACACACACAGTGACCCTAACGTACAGAAGAACAAGACACATAGGAACATGGATATAGATGAGGAGCTGGCAAACTTTTTCTATAATGGGATAGAGAGTAAATAGTTCTGGCTCTGCAGACCATACGGTCTCTGTCACAACTACTCAACTCCACTGCTGCAGTGTGAAAGCAGCCATAGACAAAGTGTAAACAAACAAGCATGGCTGTGTTCCAATACAACTTCATGGACACTGAAATGGGACTTTCATATACTTTTCACAAGTCATGAAGTCTTACTCTTTTTATTTTATTTTTTCAACCATTTAAAAATGTAAACCATTCTGAGCTCATGGGCCATAGCTTGCTGACCCCTGAAACAGATACACAAACAGCAGAGAGAGACAAACAGAGTCAGGCAAAGAGGCAGGCAGGGACAAGCCAAGACAAGCTGAGACAGGCAAGAGGGACAGGCAGAGGCAGGCAGGGAGACACAGGCGAGGCAGGTGGATACAGGCAGCCCCTGTATCCACATATACAGAAATCCCCTGCCCCCCAACAGAGAGACCTAGACTGACACACAGAGACATACTTACAGACAAATATGGACATGGACACAGGCAGTCCCGGGCACAGACATTCAGGAACATATACAAACACTCCCACAGGACACAGCCACACGCAGAGAGACATGGACAGGACCAAAGCAGACATGGACTGACATGGCCCAAGAATCAGACATAGACATATATATGAACACACAGACATGGAGACAGACACACAGTGAAACAGATTCCTCACAGGGACACAGGAACCCTGTAAAGAGATCCACACACAAGGATAGACAGAGACGCAGACACAGATATGGACACAGCACATGGACACACATACATAGACAGACACGGAAAGGCACACCAAAAGAGCCTTCGATAGACAATCCCCGGGGACACACACACACACACACACACACACACACACACACACACCCTCACACTCAGACACACACAACCAGACACACATAGACAACCAGGCCCAAACAGGCACACCCAGATCTACAACTCACACATCGCTACAAACACAAGAAATAGCCCTACCTGGCTGCACAGCAACGTGAATGTACCATGCCACTGACTGTATGCTTAAAAACGGTTAAGATGGCAAACTTTGCCACATATATACATTTTACCACATGTCATATGGACACACAAAAAGATCTACAGAGAAACACCCAGCAGACACACATACTCCCCAGACCAACACATCCCGCATCAACACAAAGAGACAGGGAGAGGGGGCGGGATGTGTTGCGGGGACAGGGATGAAGTGTTCCCCACATACTACAACGTCGTGAGAGGAAGGCAAGGAGACAGAGTGCGCAGGACAGCACGAGAAGCAGCAAGAGCCTGAGAGATGCACAGAGATAAACTAAAAGGGAGAGAAAGAAACAAAGTCTCTCACACACACTGACTGACACCCACCCAGACTCAGCAGGTAGCTGCCGAGACAGTGAGTATGAACAGTACGCAGTAAAAATTAGCAAGATCAAGGGGAAGGAACGAAACAGAGCAAGCTATGGTGTGAGAGAAAGAGAGACTGAGAGGAGGAGGAACAGGCTGGAGAACAGGCAAAAACAACCTAACACGTCAGAGGACGAGGAAGGTGTCAGGGAAGGGGAAACCCCAAGTTCAAATGAAGAGGGAAGACAGACACAGGCGGGCTGCGGGACAGGGGCTGTGGGAACACGGGTGGGCGAGGCTGACTCACTGTGAGGGCAGATCCAGGGATGTGGGCGGAGGATTCCAGGTGTCTGGATAGCCGAGCATCCAGTCTGACCAGACTTTCACACTGGGGAGCAGTTCCTTCAGGTCCGGGACGAAGGAAGACACCTTGATGTCATCTTGATCCTCCTCCTCCTCAGGAGAAGACAGCTGAGCTGCAGAGGCAAAGGGTGAGAACTGGGCCTAGGTCTGCTGTGGCCCCCGAGTGAGGCCTGGGGCACTGGGACGGCAGCAGGCTCTTAGGGAAGGGAGACCAAGTCCACAGGAGAGCTGGGCCCAGAAGCGAAGGACAAGTGCCAGCAACTGAGAGGATTCTGAAAAGCAGGACAAAGAGAGAACCAGGGCACTGGGTCCGCCCTGCAGACAGCTGTCTCTGCTCCACCTGTGGCCTGGCTGTAGCTGCTACCCTGGCCTCCAGCCCCTGCCCCCACCCACTTTTAGCCTTTCTCCAGCACAGTGCTGAGATGGCACCAGGGTTCATGCCCAAACTGTACGACCTGAATTTGACAGTGAGGACGTATCAGAGAAACCCAAATTTTAGGGCGTTCTACAAAGTAAATCTCCTGTACACTTCAAAAATGTTAAGGCCATGAAGGACAAAGGAAGACAGAAAAACCATTCCAGATTGCAGGAGACTAAAGAGACATGACATCTAAATGCAAAGTGTGATCTTGGAATGGATCCTAGACCAGAAAGAAACTTTTTTCTTAAAATTCTTTTTGGGACAACTGGTCCAAACTCAGTAAGGTCTGTAGATTCAATGATAGTACTGTATCAGTGCTGGCTTCCTGATTGTGATAAGAGTACTGTGATATAAGAGAATGTCCTCATGACTAGGAAATACACAGTCAAGTAGTTGGGGGGAAAAAGCTACCATGTCCGTAACTTACAATCAAATGGTTCATAAAAAAAAAATAACAGGGACTTCCCTGATGGCGCAGTGGTTAAGATTCCACCTGCCAATGCAGGGGACATGGGTTCGAGCCCTGGCTGGGAAGATCCCACATGCTGCAGAGCAACAAAGCCCGTGTGCCACAACTACTGACCCAGCCCTCCAGAGCCGGTGAGCCACAACTACTGAGGCTGCGTGCTGCAACTACTAAAGCCCACACGCCTAGAGCCCGTACGCCGCAACAAGAAACCTGTGCACCACAACAAAGAGTAGCCCCCGTTCGCAACAACTAGAGAAAGCCCACGCACAGCAACAAAGATCCAACAGAGCCAAAAATAAAATAAAATAAATAAATTTTAAAAATAAATAACAATAACCATTAGGTATAGGTGTGCGTGTGGAAAGAGAGAGAACTTAAAGCAAATATGGTAAAATGTTATCAATTAGGGAATCTGGGTGAAGGGTATGTAAGAGAGCTGTTAGTATTATTCTTGCAAATTTCTGTAAATTTGAAATTGTTTCCAAATAGTTACCCCTACCGTCCCTCCAAAAAACAGGCAGTCCCAGAGGCTAGAGGCATTCACAAAAGCTGATGCGGGGTTCAAGACGGCGGAGTAGAAGGACGTGCGCTCACTCCCCCTTGCGAGAGCACCGGAATCACAACTAACTGCTGAACAATCATCAACAGGAAGACACTGGAACTCACCAAAAAAGATACCCCACATCCAAAGACAGAGGAGAGCTGCAGTGAGATGGCAGGAGGGGCGCAATCACAATAAAATCAAATCCCATAACTGCTGGGTGGGTGACTCACAAACTGGAGAACACTTATACCACAGAAGTCCACCCACTGGAGTGAAGGTTCTGAGTCCCACGTCAGGCTTCCCAACCTGGGGGTACGGCAACAGGAGGAGGAATTCCTAGAGAATCAGACTTTGAAGGCTAGTGGGATTTGACTGCAGGACTTCTACCGGAGTGGGGGAAACAGAGACTCCACTCCTGGAGGGCACACACAAAGTAGTGTGTGCACCAGAACCCAGGGGAAGGAGCAGTGACCCCATAGGAGACTGAACCAGACCTACCTGCCTGTGTTGGAGGATCTCCTGCAGAGGTAGGGGCTGGCTCACCGTGGGGACAAGGACCCTGGCAGCAGAAGTTCTTCTGGGAAGTACTCCTTGGCTGAGCCCTCCCAGAGTCCGCCATGAGCCCCACCAAAGAGCCGGTAGACTCCAGTGCTGGGTAGCCTCAGGCCAAACAACGAACAGGGAGGGAACCCAGCCCCACCCATCAGCAGACAAGCAGATTAAAGTTTTACTGAGCTCTGCCCACCAGAGCAACACCCAGCTCTACCCACCACCAGTCCCTCCCATCAGGAAGCTTGCACAAGCCTCTTAGATAGCCTCATCCACCAGAGGGCAGAGAGCAGAAGCAAGAAGAACTACAATTCTGCAGCCTGTGGAAGGAAAACCACATTCACAGAAAGAAAGACAAAATGAAAAGGCAGAGGACTATGTACCAGATGAAGGAACAAGATAAAAGCCCAGAAAAACAACTAAATGAAGTGGAGATAGGCAACCTTCCAGAAAAAGAATTCAGAATAATGATAGTGAAGATGATCCAGGACCTCAGAAAAAGAATGGAGGCAAAGATCAAGAATATGCAAGAAATGAAGACCTAGAAGAATTAAAGAACAAACACCTAGAAGAATTAAAGAACAAACAAACAGAGAGGAACAATACAATAATTGAAATGAAAAATACACCACAAGGCATCAATGGCAGAATAACTGAGGCAGAAGAACAGATAAGTGACCTGGAAGACAGAATGGTGGAATTCACTGCCGCAGAACAGAATAAAGAAAAAAGAATGAAAAGAAATGAAGACAGCATAAGAGACCTCTGAGACAACATTAAACACAACAACATTCACATTATAGGGGTCCCAGAAGGAGAAGAGAGAGAGAAAGGACCCAAGAAAATATGTGAAGAGATTATAGTCGAAAACTTCCCAAACATGGGAAAGGAAATAGCCACCCAAGTCCAGGAAGCGCAGAGTACCAGGCAGGATAAACCCAAGGAGAAACATGCCGAGACACATAGTAATTAAATTGACAAAAATTAAAGATAAAGAAAAATTATTGAAAGCAACAAGGGAAAAATGACAAATAACACTCAAGGGAACTCCCATAAGGTTAACAGCTGATTGCTCAGCAGAAACTCTACAAGCCAGAAGGGAGTGGCATGATATATTTAAAGTGATGAAAGGGAAGAACCTACAACCAAGATTACTCTACCTGGCAAGGATCTCATTCAGATGCAATGGAGAAATCAAAAGCTTTACAGACAAGCAAAAGCTAAGAGAATTCAGCAACACCAAACCAGCTCTACAACAAATGCTGAAGGAACTTCTCTAAGCAGGAAACACAAGAGAAGGAAAGGACCTACAAAAACAAATGCATAACAATTAAGAAAATGGTAATAGGAACATACATATCGATAATTACCTCAAACGTGAATGGATTAAATGCTCCAACCAAAAGACACAGGCTCGCTGAATGGACACAAAAACAACACCCATATATATGCTGTCTACAAGAGACCCACTTCATACCTAGGGACACATACAGGCTGAAAGTGAGGGGATGGAAAAAGATATTCCATGCAAATGGAAATCAAAAGAAAGCTGAAGTAGCAAGACTCGAATCAGATAAAATAGACTTTAAAATAATGAATGTTACAAGAGACAAGAAGGACACTACATAATGATCAAGGGATCAATCCAAGAAGAAGATATAACAATTATAAATATATATGCACCCAACATAGGAGCACCTCAATACATAAGGCAGCTGCTAACAGCTGTAAAAGAGGAAATCGACACTAACACGTTAATAGTGGGGGATTTTAACACCTCACTTACACCAATGGACAGATCATCCAGACAGAAAATTAATAAGGGAACACAAGCTTTAAATGACACAATAAGCTAGATAGATTTAATCGATATTTATAGGACATTCCATTCAAAAACAACAGATTACACTTTCTTCTCAAGTGCACACAGAACATTCTCCAGGATAGATAACATCTTGGGTCACAAATCAAGCCTCGGTAAATTTAAGAAAACTGAAATCATATCAAGTATCTTTTCCGACCACAATGCTATCAGGTTAGAAATCAATTACAGGGAAAAAAACATAAAAAACACAAACACATTGAGGCTAAACAATATGTTACTAAATAACCAAGAGATCACTGAAGAAATCAAAGAGGAAATCAAAAAATACCTACAGACAAATTACAACAAAAACACGACAATCCAAAACCTATGGGATGTAGCAAAAGCAGTTCTAAGAGGGAAGTTTATACCAATACAAGCCTACCTCAAGAAACAAGAAAAATCTCAAATAAACCATCTAACCTTACATCTAAAGGAACCGGAGAAAGAAGAACAGACGAAACCCAAAGTTAGTAGAAGGAAAGAAATCATAAAGATCAGAGCAGAAATAAATGTGAAATAGAAACAAAGAAAACAATAGCAAAGATCAATAAAACTAAAAGCTGGTTCTTTGAGAAGATAAACAAAATTGATAAACCTTCAGCCAGACTCATCAAGAAAAAGAGGGAGAGGACTCAAATCAATAAAATTAGAAATGAAAAAGGAGAAGTTACAACGGACACCACAGAAATACAAAGCATCTTAAGAGACTACTACAAGCAACGCTATGCCAGTGAAATGGACAACATGGAAGAAATGGACAAATTCTTAGAAAGGTATAAACTTCCAAGACTGAACCAGGAAGAAATAGAAAATATGAACAGACCAATCACAGGTAATGAAATTGAAACTGGGATTAAAAATCTTCCAACAGGGCTTCCCTGGTGGCGCAGTGGTTGAGAATCCGCCTGCCAATGCAGGGGACACGGGTTCAAGCCCTGGTCTGGGAAGATCCCACATGCCGTGGAGCAGCTAGCCCCGTGAGCCACAATTACTGAGCCTGCGCCTCTGGAGCCTGTGCTCCACAACAAGAGAGGCCACGAGAGTGAGAGGCCCGCGCACCGCGATGAGGAGTGGCCCCCGCTCGCCGCAACTAGAGAAAGCCCTCGCACAGAAACGAAGACCCAACACAGCCATAAATAAATAAATTAATTAATTTAAAAAAAAAATCTTCCAACAAACAAAAGTCCAGGACTAGATGGCTTCACAGGTGAATTCCATCAAACATTTAGAGAAGTGCTAACACCCATCTTTCTCAAACTCTTCCAAAAAATTGCAGAGCAAGGAACACTCCCAAACTCATTCTACGAGGCCACCATCACCCTGATACCAAAACCAGACAAAGATATTACAAAAATAGAAAATTATAGACCAATATCACTGATGAATACAGATGCAAAAATCCTCGACAAAATACTAGCAAACAGAATCCAACAACACATTAAAAGGATCATACACCATGATCAAGTGGGATTTATCCCAGGGATGCAAGGATTCTTCAATATACGCAAATCAATCAGTGTGATACACCATATTAACAAATTGAAGAATAAAAACCATATGATCATCTCAATAGATGCAGAAAAAGCTTTTGACAAAATTCAATACCTATTTATGATAAAAACTGTCCAGAAAGTGGGCACAGAGGGAACCTACCTCAACATAATAAAGGCCATATACGACAAACCCCCAGCAAACATCATCCTCAATGGTGAAAAACTGAAAGCATTTCCTCTAAGATCATGAACAAGACAAGGATGTTCACTCTCACCACTCTTATTCAACATAGTTTTGGAAGTCCTAGCCACGGCAATCAGAGAGGAAAAAGAAATAAAAGGAATACAAATTGGAAAAGAAGTAGTGAAACTGTCACTGTTTGCAGATGACATGATACTATACATAGAGAATCCTAAAGAGGCCACCAGAAAACTACTAGAGCTAATCAATGAATTTGGTAAAGTTGCACGGTACAAAATTAATGCACAAAATTAATGAAATCTCTTGCATCCCTATACACCAACAATGAAAGATCAGAAAGAGAAACTAAGGAAACAATCCCATTCACCATTGCAAGAAAAAGAATAAAATACCTAGGAATAAACCTTCCTGAGGAGGTAAAAGATCTGTACTCAGGAAACTATAAGACACTGATGAAAGAAATCAAAGATGACACAAACAGATAGAGAGATATACCATGTTCTTGGATTGAAAGAATCAATACTGTGAAAATGACTATACTACCCAAAGCAATCTACAGATTCAATGCAATCCCTATCAAACTACCAGTGGCATTTTTTACAGAACTAGAACAAGAAATCTTAAAATTTGTATGGAAACACAAAAGACCCCAAATAGCCAAAGCAGTCTTGAGGGAAAAAAACACAACTGGAGGAATCAGACTGCCTGACTCCAGACTATACTACAAAGCTACAGTAACCAAGACAATATGGTATTGGCACAAAAACAGAAATATAGATCAATGGAACAGGATAGAAAGCCCAGAGATAAACCCACGCACCTATGGTCAACTAATTTATGACAAAGGAGACAAGGATATACAATGGAGAAAAGACAGTTTCTTCAATAAGTGGTGCTGGGAAAACTGGACAGCTACATGTAAAAGAATGAAATTAGAACACTCCCTAACACCATACACAAAAATAAACTCAAAATGGATTAGAGACCTAAAAGTAAGACCGGACACTATAAAACTCTTAGAGGAAAACACAGGAAGAACACTCTTTCACATAAATCACATCAAGATCTTTTTTGATCCACCTCCTAGAGTAATGGAAATAAAAACAAAAATAAACAAATGGGACCTAATGAAACTTAAAAGCTTTTGCAAAGCAAAGGAAACTACAAACAAGACAAAAAGACAACCCTCAGAATGGGAGAAAATATTTGCAAATGAATCAACAGACAAAGGATTAATCTCCAAAATATATAAACAGCTCATGCAGCTCAATATTAAAAAAACAAACAACCCAATCAAAAAATGGGCAGAAGACCTAAATAGACATTTCTCCAAAGAAGACATACAGATGGCCAAGAAGCACATGAAAAGCTGCTCAACATCACTAATTATTACAGAAATGCAAATCAAAACTACAATGAGGTATCACCTTATTCCAGTTAGAATGGGCATCATCAGAAAATCTACAAACAACAAATGCTGGAGAGGGTGTGGAGAAAAGGGAACCCTCTTGCACTGCTGGTGGGAATGTAAATTGATACAGCCACTATGGAGAACAGTATGGAGGTTCCTTAAAAAATGAAAAATAGAATTACCATATGACCCAGCAATCCCACTACTGGGCATATTCCCAGAGAAAACCATAATTCAAAAAGACACATGCGGGCTTCCCTGGTGGCGCAGTGGTTAAGAATCTGCCTGTCAATGCAAGGGACACGGGTTCGAGCCCTGGCCCGGGAAGATCCCACATGCCACGAAGCAACTAAGCCTGTGTGCCACAACTACTGAGCCTGAGCTCTAGAGCCCGCAAGCCACAACTACTGAGCCCACGTGCCACAACTACTGAAGCCTGCGTGCCTAGAGCCTGTGCTCCGCAACAAGAGAAGTCACAGCAATGAGGAGTTGGCGCACCACAATGAAGAGTAGCCCCCACTCACCGCAATTAGAGAAAGCCTGCGCACAGCAACGAAGATCCAGCACAGCCAAAAGCCAAAAATAAATAATTTATACATATTAAAAAAAAAGACACATGCACCCCAATGTTCATTGCAGCACTATTTACAATAGCCAGGACATGGAAGCAACCTAAATGCCCATCAACGGACAAATGGATAAAGAAGATGTGGTACATATATACAACGGAATATTACTGAGCCATAAAAAGGAACGAAATTGGGTCATTTGTAGAGACCTGGATGGATGTAGAGGCTATCATACAGAGTGAAGTAAGTCAGAAAGAGAAAAACAAATATTGTGTATTAACGCATCTATGTTGAACCTGGAAAAATGGTACAGATGAACCAGTTTGCAGGGCAGAAATAGACACAAAGATGTAGAGAACATAGAACTACCATATGACCCAGCAATCCCACTGCTAGGCATATACCCTGAGAAAACCATAATTCAAAAAGAGACATGTAGGGCCTCCCTGGTGGCGCAGTGGTTGGGAGTCCGCCTGCCGATGCAGGGGATACGGGTTCGTGCCCCGGTCTGGGAGGATCCCATATGCCGCGGAGCGGCTGGGCCCGTGAGCCATGGCTGCTGAGCCTGCGCATCCGGAGCCTGTGCTCCGCAACGGGAGAGGCCACAACAGTGAGAGGCCCGCATACCACAAAAAAAAAAAAAAAAAGAGACATGTACCAAAATGTTCATTGCAGCTCTATTCACAATAGCCCGGAGATGGAAACAACCTAAGTGTCCATCATCGGATGAATGGATAAAGAAGATGTGGCACATATATACAATGGAATATTACTCAGCCATAAAAAGAAACGAAATTGAGCTATTTGTAATGAGGTGGATAGACCTAGAGTCTGTCATACTGAGTGAAGTAAGTCAGAAAGAGAAAGACAAATACTGTATGCTAACACATATATATGGAATTTAAGAAAAAAAATGTCCTGAAGAACCTAGGGATAAAACAGGAATAAAGACACAGACCTACTTGAGAATGGACTTGAGGATATGGGGAGGGGGAAGGGTAAGCTGTGACAAAGTGAGAGAGTGGTATGGACATATATACACTACCAAACGTAAGGTAGATAGATAGTGGGAAGCAGCCGCATAGCACAGGGAGATCAGCTCGGTGCTTTGTGACCGCCTGGAGGGGTGGGATAGGGAGGGTGGGAGGGAGGGAGACGCAAGAGGGAAGGGATATGGGAACAGATGTATATGTATGACTGATTCACTTTGTTATAAAGCAGAAACTAATAAAAAAAAAAGGGGGAAAAAAAAAAGATGTAGAGAACAAACGTATGGACACCAAGGGGGGAAAGTGGAGGTGGGGGGTGGTGGTGGGATGAATTGGGAGACTGGGATTGACATGTATACATGTGTATAAAATGGATAACTAATAAGAACCTGCTGTATAAAAAAATTAATTAAATTAAATTAAAAAAAAAAAGCTGATGTGGCAGGGGAACAACAGAGGAGCCTCACACTCATCAAAATTAATCCAGAAGCTGAAAGAAAGGTACACCCTTCAGACCTACCTTACACGGCTCAGCAATCAGGCTTGGAATTCTAAGGGCAGCCTTAACGGATAAGGGGACACTGCTCAAAGGGCTAAAAAGAACCCCTGCTCTGGTCCAGTGAGTCTACCGAGATGGCTGGTCCACAGTGGTTATAGCCCCCACCAGGTACCTGACAAACAGGGACATATAGATAGAGGGGGAAACCAAAACATGGATTATGAACACCAAGGGAAACTCATTTTTCTTTCTTTCTTTTTTTTTTTTAAGTTGCAGGAACATGCAGTAGTTCAGAGGTACATTGAAAATCCTAACTATTAAAGGCGAAAAGAGAGAGAGGAGGAAAGAGGCCTCCTCTCCTTTCTACAAGGAGGAAAGAGGGCCATAGAGGAAATGGGACTAGTTAGGTGGGCAAAAGGAAGCCTGGAGTAGAGGGAGAAGACGCAGAGAAAGCAGCGTGGCATTCTGAGCTTGTCTGGGCAGGACCCAGGAGCTGGGAAGTCCACCAGTCAGGGCCCCTCATCTGCTTACCTTTGGCTGATTCCTTCAGTAAGTCGGTGCAGCGCTGCACCAGGAGAGAAAACATGGCCAGGCCCAGGGCTGTGGCTTGCTCCTGGATCACAGAGCGACACTCCTCCGAGAAGCAGTCTGAGCAGGAGAAAAGGAAAGCCCATCAGTATCCTGGGGGCCAAGGGCTCCTCTTCCCTACCTTACTAGGTGCAAGTCCTTGCTTGTATCACCGAGCTCCTTGCCCTTCATCTAAGACTGGTGTTGTAATATTCCCTCTCTCAAAGGGTAGTGAAAGGCTAACTAAAGTAATGCACGTGAAGCACTTACCACCATGACCGGCCTGTGGGTAAGCACTCAATAAGGTTATTATAAGGCTCACTTGTGTAAATTCTGTATCACATCACTTCCCCAGGATCAGTTACCCCAAGGTGAGCAGCCTGAGCCACACCTGCATGCTCTCTGCCTTTAGTTGCCTGCTGATGATGTGAAGCAACAGCAACAAGAAGTCATATTTAATTAACTCAGTCTCTCTAACGTATACATAGCGAGAATACAATCACCAATTAAGATCAGAAAAATACACATTTAAAAGTTATCTTCTTGAATCACCAAACTTTGGTTCCATCCCTACCTTCTCTCTGTTCCTCCTCCTCAGAGAACACACACGAAACAAATAACCTATTTTCACCGCATGAGTTAACTTTATATAGGACAGTGCATGGCACATAATAAGCACTTAATCAGTGTTAGCTTTAATTTTCACAAGTTCTCTCCCCTAGGGCTAAGGAATAAATCTGGTTTCCAATACTAGCACCCTATCCCCCTCACTTTCTCAGCCTGCCCAACTTCCCTCTGGCTGCAGGTCAGGGAAAGGAGCCACCTTGGTGGTGGCCAGAGCTATTCTTTAGCGAGAGCTACATACACACCTTCAAACCACTGCCTGCACCTGCCCCTTGTCCGTGGCCCTCCCTGATGGGCACATCATCCAGACCTGAGAGAAACAGGCGACCAACAGAAGGCAGCAGTCCAGCCTGCAGCCTCAGAGCAGGAGACACCCTATATGCACAGGAGACGGAATCAGGGGCCAGGCTCGCTTGCTTTGGCAGCAGCTGATCTGTTAATTCCTTCTGTCTGAATACAGGAGAACGCCCAGAATCTCCAGGTGTTAAAAGGATAATTAGCCACATGTTTGATCTCTGTCCCTGCTTGCATTTTAACCTCAGTAGCCAAGGGGGAGCCCTCCTGCCTCTCCCCTCATTGATACTCATCTTTCCAGTGGGGCCTAATTGAAGTCTTTACTCCAGGAGATACTACACAACCACAGTTATTCCTAACCGTCTTGGCCACAGGAGCAAACATGACTGGAGTATGCAAAGCCAGCCCCAAACCACTTTAGAGAGCCCTGGGGGTGAGAAGGAACGGGCTGCTGTTCAGAAGGTCCCAACATATGAATAGCATCAGTGTAGCAATTCTTCTATAGTGGCCTTCACCGCCATCCTTCCAGATGCCCAATGGTCCCAAATGTCACCCTCTAACTTTCCAGTTCAACTGTGGCAGGCAGTAAGGAAGTGGTAACAATCCATGTGATTAGAATAGATCACCAGTCTCATTCTTCTTCCGGTAAGGCCCTAAACCTGTGCTAGAGAGACAAAAAACAAGCACCTAAGAACAAAGTGGAGGGAGGATGGAAAGTAGGGGAGGGGAAGATGTGTAAGCCATCCCAAGGAAAGGTTGCCAACTTCTCTCCTCCACCCTTACTATAGGCAACAGGACTGTCTGTACCACCCCAGCTCAGCCCAGGCCCCTGCCAAGCACTGCCAGCAGCCTGCCTCTAATCAGCAACAAATCCCAGAATGGGAGAGTAAGTCCATAACAGAGGGAACTAGGAGAGGCCACATCCTGGTAGTTGACACACTGAGTACCCATTAGTGTCCCCTCATCAATTGGGCACCTTAGGCAGAAGTTACCTGCACACAGAAGGCCCTCAGAAGGGATGGAGGTGGGTATCTTAGCTCCAAGGACTGGCAGAAGCCCAAGACTACAAGAAGACACTCTCATCAACCTCGATAAGGATAAGATGGGGCAAAGGGAGATTACTTTCACCAAGACCATTTCTATTTTTATGATGAACATCAACCTCAGGTTAGACTCCTTCTCAGAGTGCACAGGGCTAGGGCTCAAGGGGGAGAACTGCTTAAGAACAATGACACTGAGGCCTCTGGGGAGTCCAGGCTGGCTCCTTTTTAAAGCTTCTTGCAATAAGGTCTGGGGACCAGGCGGGGAAGCGACAACTGGAGCCTCTCTGCTGTGTCTGGAAGGGCTCAACTACCTCTCAGGGCAGCAGCTAAAAGGTAGCTTCATGACTGCTCTGCCATGGTTATGTCACCTCAACCCTTCACCCACCCACCCCCACCCCTCCATCTCCCCAGGAAGGGCCTGACAGCACTCCCTGCTGTGTTCTGGTTTAACTGATGGGGAGGTACAAATCAGTAAGCTGTTCTGCTCTGATCAAGCAGGTGGTGATATCACAGCTATCTGGGGGTCAGAATGCCTGGGTCTCCGTCAGCTCTTCATACACAGCACTTTCTGGAAGGCCTGCCCTCCTCCAAGGCTCAGTGGTACCACAGGCACTGAGCATCTACAGTGTCCTTGACCCTGTGCTGAAGAACAAAGCTACAAATAAAACAGGATCCCTGCAATCTTAGGACCTTGCAAACGGTTTGTTTACCCCCAGTAACCATGGCAACTCAGACCCAGTGCCTCCAGGGAGAAATGTATTAAGTGCTATGGTATCTTCAGGAGATGCTCTGTGCTTCACTTAGGCTTCTGTGGACTAGAAGCTGTAAGATGCCAGTCCTTGAGACGTACCCAGGCTTATGTAAGTGGGTAGGAAAACAGCATCCAGATTCCCAGGTCCGCCCACTCTAGGGTTAGGCCTAGGAAACTGGTCCCGGTCTTAGAGATGCCCATATATATCCCTAGAGCGGGCTGGGCCAGGCCAACACGTGATGTGGGGTGGGGAAGGAAAAAGCATTGTTCGCCTTGGTATTTGCCTGGGTTCCTCTGGCTTTGTGTCAGGTAGCTGGAGCCTGACATGAACTGAGGAACTCATTAACATTGTGAAACAGCCTTTTCCCTTCTTTCCAAAAGCAGGCTTGCTCCAGGGTGTAGGGGGATGGTTCTGGCTAAGGAAGTCGGATGGAAATCTTTCTTACCAAGAAAGTCACCTGGAGTCTGAACCGGGTTTGCCCCTTCCCACATGCTCTCAGATGGGCAGGTGACCACATCTCCCACTATTCCCCTGGCCAAATACCTGCTCAAGCAGAAACACTCTTCCCGCTCCTATGTAACAGGGAGACCTTCTCATTTCTCTGAGAACATATTCATGGAAAACATAAACCAACTGTCGTCAAAGTTGTATGAAATCAGGAAATGGAGCGGCCGGGAGAAGGCTGCCATGTGGCCGGATGTTATGTATTTCTAATTAGTGCTATACATCTTTCAACAGCAAGTGTCCTTCTGCTGGGAAACACAACACACTGCCCTTGTTATTGTAACTGTCAGAGAAGTGCTTAAACAGATAATCTCCAGGAAAAGTGATAAACACGTCCCCTCTCCCACCAGTGTGTGTGCGACGGTGCTGCCAAAGCAAAGCTGTGCTTGACGGCTCCAGGATGGCAGAGCGTCCTCCTGCAGGAAATGGGAGCGAGGCAGGAGGGGGGGAGAGGGAAGAGGAGGGCAGGAGAGGCAGGCCCACCTGCCCGGACCCACTGAGCCCAGCCAAGGGACAGCGGTTCAGAACCATTGCTTCTGATCAATTCCTGGGTCACGGAGCGATCTGGAGGAAACCAAATCAGTAGGGATGAGGTTTGCCGGGTCACAGAAAAACCTGGCAGCAATGGAACAAGCAGAGTTCGCCTGGTGCACACAGCCAACTTCCTAGCAAGAGAATGAGAAGAGTAATGAAGGGAAGACACAGGATGGATGACACATAAGTCTGCTACCCTGACAGCCGCAGAAGGCATTCAGAGGGCACTGGGGTCCGCTCGCCACTCCAGCAGAGAGAACCAACCATTCGCTCAGCTGCTTCACTAACAGCCGGAGAAAAATGCAGGCAAGACCACTTATTCACTGATTCCGTCCCCACCGGCTCCTCCCAGAGAGAGGAAATGAATGGTCAGTCACCTCCAAACTAACACCACCTGGAGGCGATTTGTTGGCTCTTATCGTTCAGACATGAGGCTGCTTTTCTCATGAGTCAGTCACCAGTCAGACACAGAGCTGGCACAGTTCCTGAGCAGCCCACCAAAACCTCCTTGTCTACAGGAAGTGGGCAGTGAGAGCATCTTTCGACTGCTGCTGTTTGAGCCACGGAGTTCCCTGTGGCAGCTGCTGGCTGAAAGGGAGGTGGAAGAAGCAGTCATTTCATAGGAACCATACAAAAATCTCACAGCAAGAGCAGAGATGTCCAGGTCATCAGGGCATCATTTTATTCCCCAAGGAGGAGAATGAATGAGTCAGAAAAATCAGGCACCAATACACCCAAGCAAATTATTCATGCACAGTGGCAGAACACAGGCTGACTGGGTGGAAGGCAATCCATGACATATTCCTGAACGAGGTACGTCTGAGACACGACAAAGGAACATGGAAGGTAATGTTTCTTCCCTAAGAGCCCCTACTCCTTTTGGATTTTCTAGGATTATAAAACTCTGACTTCTTTTAGCGGGTAGATGTCGGGGCAAAGAAAATCCCAACCTCCTAACAAAGTGACCTCTCCGACTAATTCCAAAGTTGTTTATTTAGCCCAATTGTGGAGGATATAAAGGAAAACAGGATACTGTCCATGAGAAGATGATATTCTAATGAGGAAGACAGGAAGAATACACGAACACCCAAATAGCTGTAATTCAAGACAATGTATTATTACATGCCATAGGAAGGTGGAAATAAGATGCTTTCTCTCACCAGAAGGAAAGAAAATCATTTCCAGCTAGTGTGTATCAAGGAAGGTTTCATAGAAGAGAGCACTTCTGAGCAAGGCTACAAAAGATGAACTGGGCAGGATGAAGGAGGGATTGAGCGTGCTAAAGAGGCACGCAGGTAGGGACACACCAGGCATGTACCCAGACGGCAAGCGCTGTACTTGGCACGTGGTAAAACAGGGACCACAAAGCATAGGGCCTGCGATGCCACAGCAAGGAACACAGGCTTGACCCAACAGCCAGTGAGGAGAACACTCGCTCAAGGTTCCTGAGTGAAGGCAGAGGTGAGTATTTTATGAAGATTAATCCAGTTAAAGCATTCAGGACAGATTAGCATAGCTGGAAAAAAGTAACAGGGAGGCAAACTGGTTGGGAAGCTAAGAGGACATGAACTTGTTTGAATTAAGAGGAATTACATGTAGAGCGCTTCATAAACTTTATAATGCCAAATAAATGTAACATCTTTCTTATAAGAGGTGGGAGAGGGAATGGAAAGTAGTGCACAGATGTGAGAAATGCTGCAGAAGGAAAATCAAGAGAAGAGAAGGTGGAGATGATGTGGGGGAGGGAAGGACTCTCACTGATAATCTCAGCAAGTTCCAGAGGATCCTGAGACCTCAAAAAGGGTAACACCCACCAAATGAGATCCAGGAAAGGGGTAGAAATGTGGGAATGCAGAACACCTGGAGAGAGGGAGGAGTCCCCAGGCTCCCGCCCACTTGGCTCTGGGCCAGTCCTGTCTTTCCAGAACAAAGACACTTCAGGGGGTCAGAAATACTTGAGGAAGACCTTGCAGAAGGAGGCCTGGGAAGTCTGAACTGGTTCTCCCTGTGGAAGCCATTAGATATTCAGCACTTCATTTGTTTCCAATTCTTGTATGAGTGCAGCTCCAGGCTGTGGGGTGAGAGGCTCCTCTCTGACGTAATCAGGAAGCAGCTGCAAAATTAAGGAATCCCTCATGACATCATAAAAAGGGTCGATGGTTTACTGGGGAAAGTATAAAAATTAATTACATATTCCCACATGACTCCCTTTCCCCTAAATCTGTACACACCCCCTCCCACCCCAACACATTCTCTCATCAACAACATCCAGAAGCCACCTTGATGAACAGGGTACAAAAGGGCAAACAAAACCCAGGAAGAAAAAGTTCTGTGATGCACCCACTGTCCGCACCACACATTTGGAACTTAACAAGTGATGCCTAGTCCTGGAATTTTTATACATATAGCATGTTTCCTCAACAAAATTATAAGCCCCTTGAGGACAAGAGCTATGTCAAGACTTCACATCCTTGAAAATTAGCACCATGAAGGGGTTCAAGAAACATTTGCTGCTCTTAACAGCAGGTACACTTGCCTCTCCATTTGTGGATCATAAATGATGATTCCACTGTGGCCAGAAATAATAACTAAGATATAGGGAGAGCTGTGTTAGACACAGAGCATTCATATATATATATTATCTCAGAGCTTTACAAAAGATTTGCACAGGAGGTGTTATTCTCCCTTTCTGACAGTTGAGAAAATAGGCTCAGAGAAGTTAAATGACTTGCCCTAGGTCACAAAGTCAGTTAAGTGTCAGAGATGGGATTTGAATCCAAGTCTGTTTGCTCTTACACCTACACTGTTTCCATACCTGGTGTTTTTGTTTTTTGTTTTTTGTTTTTGGCTGTGCTGCGCGGCTTCCGGGATCTTGGTTCCCCGACCAGGGAGTGAACCTGGGCCCTTGGCACTGGACCACCAGGGAATTCTTCATACCTGGTTTTCAAATGCCTGTGATTCAAGTTTCAAACTCCAACTCCTCCTCTCTCCTTTGCCATGAACATGAAAACCTCACACCACTCCATAGTTCTGCACAAAAAGCTCTGAGATAACTGTGTGGTGACTGAAATTAAAAACACAGTATTGCCAAAGAAAATGAAATACTTAGGTGTAAATCTAACAAAATACGAATGGGATCCTAGGCTGAAAATTACAAGTGTTGATGAAAGAAATAAAAGATGACCCAAAATAACTGGAGAGACTTACCATGTTCATGGATTGGAAGAATCAATATCACAGAGATGTCAGTTCTCCCCACAAAGATTTAAAGGTTTAGCGCAATTACTATCAGAATCTCAGCAAAATTTTTTTGTAGACGAAAACAAGCTTATTCTAAAGTTTATGTGGAAAGGCAAAGGACCTAGAATAGCTAAAACAATTGTGCAAAAGAACAAAGTGGGAGGAATTATCGCTCCCGATGTTAAGTCAAACAAAGAAGGATAGCCTTTTCAGCAAATATTTGCTCGAGCAATTAGATATCCACAAACAAACAAAGAACCCTGACCTAAATCTCACACGTTATACAAAAATTAACTGAAAATGGATCAAAGACTTACATGTAAAACATAAAGACTATAAAACTTTTAGACAAAAAATAGAAAACAATCATCAGGATCTAGGACTAAGTGAAGAATTCTTGGACTTGATGCAAAAAGCACAATCTATAAAAGGAAAACTGGTATGCTAGACCTCATAAAAATTAAAATCTTTCGCTCTGTAAGAGGATGAAAAAGCAAATTATAGACTAGGAAAATGTATTTGCAAACTACATATCTTACACAGGACTAGTATCTAGACTATATTAAGAACTCTCAAAACTCACCAGTAAAGAAAACAAACAGTCCAATTAGAAAATGGGCAAAAGACATGAACAGACATTTTACCAAAAAGGATATACAGGTGAAATATAAGCACATGAAAAGATGTTCAATACCATTAGCCATTAGGGAAATCAAAGTTAAAACTACAGTGTTAAAATTACCTATCAGGGGCTTCCCTGGTGGCGCAGTGGTTAAGAATCCGCCTGCCAATGCAGGGGACACGGGTTCGAGCCCAGGTCCGGGAAGATCTCACGTGCCGCGGAGCAACTAAGCCTGTGCGCCACAACTACTGAGCCTGTGCTCTAGAGCCTGCGAGCCACAACTACCGAGCCTGTGTGCCACAACTACTGAAGCCTGCACGCCTAGAGCCCGTGCCCTGCAACAAGAGAAGCCAGTGTAACAAGAAGCCCACGCACCACAACGAAGAGTAGCCCCCGCTCGCCGCAACTAGAGAAAGCCCGTGTGCAGCAATGAAGACCCAATGCAGCCAAAAATAAATAAATAAATAAAATAAATTTATTTTTAAAAAACACAAAAAACTACTTATCAGAATGGCTAAAACAAAAAATAGTAACAACACCAAAAAGCTGATGAGGATGCAGAGAAATTGGATCATACATACCTAGCTGATTGGAATATAAAATGGTACAGCCACTCTGAAAAAGTTTGGCAGTTCCTTCTAAAACTAATAATGCACTTATGATATGACTCAGCAATTATACTCTTGGGCATTTATCCCAGAGAAATAAAAACTTATGTTTGCACAAAAACCTGTACGCTAATGTTTATAGCAGCTTTATTGATAATAGCTTAAAACTGGAAACCCAGATGTTCTTCACTGGATGAATGGTTAAACAAACTGTGGAACATCCATACTATGGAATACTACTCAGCCATAAAAAGAAAAGAACAGCTGGTACACAAAATAACTTGGACAGACCGTCAGGGAATTATGCTGAGTGAAAACAGCTGACTTCAAAAGGTTACATGCTATATGATCTCATTTATATAATATTCTTGAAATAATGTAATTATAGAGATGGAAAACAGGGCTTAGGGTTTGGGGATGGAAGGGGGCAGGGATGGTTCTTACAAGGTAGCATGAAGGAGCTTTGTCGTGATGGAACAGTTCTGCATCTTTTTTTTTATATAAATTTATTTATTTTATTTATTTATTTTTGGCTGCACTGGGTCTTCGTTGCTGTGTGCGGGCTTTCTCTAGTTGTGGTGAGCGGGGGCTAATCTTCGTTGTGGTGCGTGGGCTTCTCATTGCACTGGCTTCTCTTGTTGTGGAGCACAGGCTCTAGGTGTGCAGGCTTCAGTAGTTGTAGTGCATGGGCTTAGCTGCTCCACAGCATGTGGGATCTTCCCGGACCAGGGCTTGAACTCGTGTCCCCTGCACTGGCAGACGGATTTTTAACCACTGCACCACCAGGGAAGCCCCAGTTCTGCATCTTGGTTGTGAAGCAGTTACATGAAACTACCTGTGTGATAAAACTGCATACAACTATACATGAACACAAACAAGTGCACGTATAACTGGTGAAATCTGAATAAGGTCTGTGGATTGTACCAATGTCAATTTCATGGTGTTGATACTGCACTAAAGTTATGCAAGATGCTAACATTAGGGAAGGAGGGATGAAGGGTGAACAGGACCTTCTGTACATTTTTTTCTTTTTTACAATTTCCTGTGAATCTATAATTATTTCAAAATGAAAATTTTAAAACAAGCAAACAAACAAAAGTAAGCCAACAAACAAAACCCAAAAAGATCTGACATAGGATTCCAGAAACGTTTCTCTTTTACATAGAAAAGGGCTCTTAAGACATTTTGAGGACGGTTTCTCAATTAGTTGAGAATACTCTGTGCAGATGCTGCAGCCCCTTGTTCTCATCGTGTGCTGACTGGCCTGAGCTGTTGGAGATGCCCAGCTGTGTGGCTCCTTATCTGGACTGAGCAAGAAACTGCCAGGGGCAACCAAAAGGATAATAAGAAAAAAGAAGGGAAAGTTCACTGAAGACAGAACTTCTGTCTAAAGAATAAGGTGTAAAGCAAGAGAACTTCATCATCAAGGCTATGACTCATCGGATCAGTAAAATCCACGTCAAGCAGCACAAAGTGAAGGTGATGAGAAAGTGACGAAAGATGACAAGAAGAACGAACTGCAGAAGCTAAGTGAGCTGTTTAAACATGTTCTTGCTGCTCAAAAAATAAGTAAAGGTATAAATCTCAAACCAATGGTATGTACATTCTTCAAACAAGGGCAGTCAGGGGAAAAAAGTTGTTTAACACATGAGCCCTAGCACTGTTTTCTTCATAAATGAAGCTGCTTATGCATTTTCAGTGCTGCACTGCTTCAGACTGTTAATCAGATGGATATTAAGAAGATTTTTTTTTAATTAGCAGCATCAGCTACAATACTATTTTAAACTGCTCCTTTGCCAACAAATTTGTAAAGATCAAACTTAAAAAGACTTCATTAAAAAAAAAAAAAAAAAGCTTGTTCTTTAAAAGACAAAAATGAAAAGAGAAGCCACAAAGAAAATTGTCTCACTGGGAGAAAATATTTGTAAAATATATATCTGACAAAGGACTCATATCTAGAACATATGAAGAACTCTTTCAAATTAATAAGATAAACCAAAAAATGAGCAAAGAAGCTATGTAGATGGCAAATAAGTACATGCTAGGGACTTCCCTGGCGGTCCAGTGGTTAAGACCCTGAGCTTCCACTGCAGGGGGCTCGGGTTTAATCCCTGGTCAGGGAACTAAGATCCCACATGCCCCGCGGGTGCAGCCAAAACAAAAAAAAAAAAAACAACCAACAAAACAAATGGACATGTACTTCTGATAAGATGCTCAACATTATTAATCAGTACGGAAATCTAAACCTCGAAAAACTCCACACCCCCAGGATGTCTGTAATCAAAAAGAGAGAGAATAACAAAGTGTTGGTGAGGATGCAGAGTAACTGCAGCTCTCACACACTGCTTTGGGAATAAAAAATGGCACAACCACTTTGGAAAATAGTTGGGAAGTTTCTTAAAAAGTTAAAATACACATTTACCAAATGACCTGGGTAGACCATTCCTAGGTATTTACCTAAGAGAAATGAAAGCATATGTTCACACAGAGACTTACACTTGAATGTTTATAGCAGTTTTATGCATAACAGCCAAAAACTGGAAAACAAAACCAGATGTCCATCAACAAGGGGGACAGATAAACAAATTGTGGTATATCCACACAATGGAAGACCAGTCAGCAACCAAAAGGAACAAACTACTGTATCACTCAACAACACAGATGAATGTCAAAATCAATGTGGAGTAAAGAAGGCAGGCCAAAGGGAGGGAGGGGAGGGAGGAAGGTAGAGAACTTACTGTCAAATTCTAGAAAATGCAAACTAATCTACAGTGACAGAAAGCAGATCAGTGGTTGCCTGGGATTGGGAGGGGAAGGTTAAGGAAGAATAGATTACAAGGGAGCACAAGGAACTTTCACTTTAAGGGGTGAAGGATATGTTCACTATCTTAACTGTGGTGATGGTTTCACAAATGTATACATATGTCTAAATTCATCCAATCTGTACACTTTAAATATGTGTAGTCTAAAATACATCAATCACAGGGACTCTCCTCGTGGTCCAGTGGTTAAGAATCTGTCTTGCAATGCAGGGGACACTGGTTTGATCCCCGGTTGGGGAACTAAGCTCAGGCAACACAACCAGAGAGCCCACGTGCTGCAACGACAGAGCCCAGGCACTCTGGAGCCCGCACACCACAACTAGAGAGAGAGAGAGAAGCCCACGCACCGCAACAAAGAGCCTGCGTGCCGCAACTAAGACCCGACAGGACCAAATAAATAAAAATAAATAAAATAAAATAATAAAAATATAAAATACATCAATTACATCTCAATAAAACTGTTAAGCAAATTTTTTAAATAGGGGAATGACTGCCTCAACTCCTCAGATTTTAAGAGTTTATAATTAGAGATTGATTTAATCAAGAAAGCTGGACAGCTACTGAGTGCCTAATACATACAAAGGCCCTGAGCAAGGTGTTTTGCATACACTATCTAATTTGATACTCAGAAAAACACTACAAACTGGCATTGATATTCCCTATTTCATAGACAAGAAAACTAAGCCTCAGAGAAGATAAGTTAACTTTGTTCATCAAGGTCACACAGCTGATAAATGGCTGAGTGGAGAATTCAAACCTCTGGTCTGGTTGATTACAAAGCTCCTTATGGCACTATAACACAACTGCTACCTTCTGAAGGTATGAAAATGACCTCCAGAGGTGCTAGGCCCTCTCCAGAGGGCAGCTTGGCTTTCCCTCCTCCTCGACATGGAGCTCTAGAGCAAAGAAACGTCCTGGGAACTCTATCGATACATCTTGGCAAGACAGACGGCAAACCATTTCTACTCTCTACAAGGAAAAATGAAAACACTTCTCAATGAGTGCTTAGCTTTTTCCAGGGAATATCCATGCAATTTTAGAAATGGTATTCCTATAGATTTCCTGGAAAAATTAAATCAATCAATCACTAATCAAAACATACTCTGCCCATTTCTACCTTAGTTGTATCTCTGGATTGATACTTTTGTCACTCAGAATTTCCTGCCTGATTCCAGGGTTATTCAAATACATGTCCCTTCTTGGGCAAGCAGACCCGCTGCCAGCAGGATGGCATGCTGGCACCAGCCAAGCCTCTCAGGAATGGGGCCCAGTGGAAGAGCGCCTGCCATTCCAGCATCGCATTTGGAGGAGTTACAAGTAGATCCTGGAGGACAGAGTTTCTGCTTCTACATTTCTTGCCAGAGGTTTTAGGAAGCTTGCTTCTCTCCCAACATTTGAGGAAAGCAAAGGAGGAGTAGAAAAGAGTGGCAGCTTTTACTTGTATCAGGCAGCTAAATCCCTATGGAATTCCATCAGGAGATCTGGAGTGTCTTGTGTCAGAAGTTACTTAAGGCTGTGGAGGAGAAGAGAAGCAAAGGAGGCTTCCTAAGAGGCATGCCCATTGGCCAACCAAGAAGGAAGCTTTCGCTGTTAACAGTGAGAAGGAATTAATACAGCTACATCCCTTCTGACAGAGTGGGCAGAGATTTGGCATCAGATTCAAACAGTCTGAAACCTGCCTTTGCTGGATGATGCTTCAGGAGCAATTTGGGCTCAACGTAAAAGTTAGTGAGAGATAATGCCTGCAGACATCCTCATTCAGAGGAAGCTCCTTTGATAGGGCAGGCAGAGGGGCAGAGAAGTGCTCAGCTTTCATTTTAACAGATTAACTCAATTTCTTTTCATTTTATGGCTTCCTGAAGGATTTTTAAAAGAGTCTGACAGTTTGCAAACAAGCCCAAAAATAAAATAACTCTGAGGCAAGTAGGGCAGAGAGGTACCCAGGATAGGAAGGCTCTCTTAGAGTCCTTTTGAGAAGCTTCCAGAATGCAAAGATTACAGCCATCAAACAAATCTTAAGGAGTCAGTACTGAACAATGAGGCCAATGATAAAACATAATCCCTGGGTGGATTTCTCTTGAACATCCAGATCTGCACATTCATCCTACTCTGCTCCAGCAACTCACCCTAAAAAGTTCCTCAAAGCTTTACAGTTCAAGATCAATGCCCAAACTAGATCAAGTAAGCAATGACTTGATCCAACCCCACCCATTGTGAAACATGTTTTTTTGTTTTTTTTTTAAATGGCTTTTATTTATTTATTTATTTATTTTTGCCTGTGTTGGGTCTTCGTTTCTGTGCGAGGGCTTTCTCTAGTTGCGGCGAGCGGGGGCCACTCTTCATCACGGTGCACGGGCCTCTCGCTACCGCGGCCTCTCTTGTTGCGGAGCACAGGCTCCAGACGCGCAGGCTCAGTAGTTGTGGCTCACGGGCCCAGTTGCTCCACGGCATGTGAGATCTTCCCAGGCCAGGGCTCAAACCCATGTCCCCTGCATTGGCAGGCAGATTCTCAACCACTGCGCCACCAGGGAGGCCCAAAACATGTATTTTTAAAGTAGAAAAGAGATCAATAGAACAATAGGTAAATAAAGCAATTATGCCAAGGGAGAAAGTGAGAAAGTTAGCACTCAATGAAGGTGCCTAGAAACCCAAGAAGCACCAGCTAGTCCCCTAACTTAGAAGCTCTAGAAAGGAGATCCCCTTTAGAATTTGTATTCAGTTGGCAGACTTGATAGTTTGTCAACAATACTAACTGAAACCTATATACATTGTTTTAAACTAGATTAAAATTTTTTTGTTTATATTTATTCTTTTATACCTCAATTCCATGAAAGATTTGTGACAATTTAGGGCAAAATCATCTACCATGAGATAACATTAAAGTAAATGTAGAAAATCAGGACCAAGAAGAAGGAAAATACAAATATGTCAATCATGTGGGTTAACAGTCTTCGATGAATGAACTTAAAATTTGCCTCTGATTTTCCTGGCAGTCAAAGCAGAAAAGGAAACACCAACAACTGGATAGCTGTCATTATTGGAAAGGAATAAGTATATCAGTTCCTCAGGAAAAACAAATCTTTTCTCAGCACTGAGCTCTAAAATAATTTTTTTAACACGGACTCTATGCAAGGGATACTGTATGAAAAAATGAACAATAACCTTGAAAAGGCCTTTACAACGTATGGCATTATCACCACATACTATTAAATGATATCCAAGAAATATTACCCTAAAGTTATCTATATTGTGAGACAAAATACATTGTGTATCACAATCTAAGAATGTTTTTCCAAAAACATAGATATAGGAATAATTTATATATAGATAGATATATAATGCTAAGTTAAAATAATGCTAAGTTAGGAGATCGTAATTCTTATTTCAAAAAGGATCCATGAAGGGTTTCTTTAAGCAGAGAAATCCTTGATGTCTAACATATTTGCCCAACATTCAGTCTGTGACAGAGACCAAGGGCCAGAGAAACCCAAGTGCAAAAGCTACTTGCAACTGGTAACAAAAGGCTGAAGTATCCTAAAATCTTAAAGAATTTTAGATAAATGAGAATGTGACAATATGCTATAAAAATCTTATTTTAAGAAGACCAAATGATATATTAAAATATATACGCTATCAAATATATACATATATAAACACAGATGTATGGATATGAAAGGAAAATGGTCAAAACTGTAAAATTCGATTTATGTAAATTTTGGGGATCTTTACAAAACAAAAAGTACAACAGCATGCTATAAAACAAAGAGATTTAAAGCTAGATTTATATTTGAACATTGGTACAGAGAACAAAGCTCCATAATTCTGGGATTAGCACCCCTGCCAAACAGGCAGTCTTCAAGCACCAGCTCAACTTCATCTTCTTGGTGAGATTTCCTCCACTGGGAGGACAGAATTGACCTGCTTCGGCTTGGTTCAAAAGACCTAACAGATTTATTTTTAGAGCACTGCCTTGCCCCTTAGAGAGGGCCCACACCAAAGGAGAGTGAATGACAACAGCCACGAAGAAATAAAATAGCAAACCTGCCACCTCCATAGCACTGCATGGCCATTCTCCCGCCCTCGCTCTCCAAAGCCCACCTCTCTCCTTTCCATTATCTAAGTCCTTCCTTCAAGACCCAACATATACTAAACCTGTACTGTGCTGCCTGATAAGCCTCCTTTCTCTGGACTCAAAGTGGTTCCACCCATAACATGCACCAGGCAGGTGGCTCAAAGCCCCTCTAGCACAGGATTTACAATTTATCAAGCTTCCCTACTAGGCTGGAAATCCCATGAGGGCAGGGTCTGTAGTGCAGACTCCAGTAAATCCCAGGCACTTACCACGGTGCCTGGTCATCGAAGACTATCTGTTCTAAGCAGTAACTCACTAAGTGCTGGATCAATTCCTTTCCTTATTCACACAGTCAGCATTTACTAAGCAGCTACTACATGCAAGGCCCTATGCTAGGCATTTAGCTTTCAAAGATGAATCAGACATGAACTGGACCCTCAAGGAGTTGAAATCTAATAGGATTCCAGCATGTAGTTAACTATAAATCAAAGAAGAAAGTGAAAATCATCTTAAGAGATAAAGATAATGTGTGAAATGACATGAATGAGGAAATTCACTATTACATATTTTGGAAAGGAAAAGCCTGCAAACAACCCAAGTGTCCACGAATAGAGGACTGCTTATTAAATTGTGGGACATACATACAATAAAATAGCCATTTAAAAGGGTGAGATAACTGTTTGTAAAAAATACAAGTATAGGGCTTCCCTGGTGGCGCAGTGGTTGGGAGTCCGCCTGCTGATGCAGGAGACACGGGTTCGTGCCCCGGTCCGGGAAGATCCCACATGCCTTGGAGCGGCCGGGCCTGTGAGCCATGGCCGCTGAGCCTGCGCGTCCGGGGCCTGTGCTCCGCAACGGGAGAGGCCACAACAGTGAGAGGCCCGCGTACCACAAAAAACAAAAACATAAACAAAAAAATAAGTATACAAAAGTGATATAATAATTAAAGCTACTATTTACTGAACCTTTACTATTAGCCAGGAAGGCGGGGGCGAGACAGAGGGGCAAGCAATATGCAGAAGGAAGCAGAAGTGCAGAAAAAGGCTTTCCTGGTTCCAATCCCTTCCGTAGGATAATATCCTTGTCCTCAAGTCCCTTGCAATACATTTCCCTTCTTGCGTAAGCTATTTCAAGATGGTTCTTGTCATTTTCAAACACTCCTAACATACACGGTAAAAAAGAATAAGAAGTGGGGTTGCATGGTTAAAACTCATCAGACTGAACACTTGAAATCTGTGCATTACTGTTTTATGTAAATTATACCTCAATTTAAAAACAGAAACAATGAGGCCAAGACAGCCTGAATATATGGAAGACACTGGTACCAATAACAGAAAAACTGTACGCAGGAGGAAGAGTTCCAGCAGGGCAGGGGTGATCTGGTGCACTGCCCAGATCCCCTCCGGGACTAACGCACTCATTCTCCCAGCTGCCGAGAGTGCTGGCAGCAGTAGATCTCAGCTGATCCCTCTCCCAGACTTGCTCTCAGCTGAAGAAAGGCGTTTTCCCAATGTCACTGCCCCTTCCCAGGAGTAACTCACATTCATTGACTGGTGGTTGGAGGGCAGGAGCGGGTGTAAAGATTCAGCCCCTTTAGCCCAATCTGGGACTACTGAAGGGTTAGCCCCTTTAAGCAGCTCCAGAGCGCCTTACAAGACTGGCTAAGGCCTTTGTTACATCTGCAGTGCAGTTCAACTTCTCACTATGCCCTGTCCTGCATACCCATCATGCCCCTTTGGGTATTGATCCTGAGAGCATTCCCCAACCAACTTCCTGGGGATGCAAACCTCCATCTTAAGAGTCTGCTTCCTGGGGAGCCTGACTTACAACACTTGAGAAATAGGATGAATCAATTTTTAATAAGCTTGAGATTCCAGGTGAAAACATTCAACAAGAAGTTAGAAATGCGGGCTAGAGCTTAGGAAAAAGATTTGAGCAGGAAAGAGATTTGGAAGCGATCCACAGAGAGGTGACAGTTAAAACCATGGGATTTTATGATACAACAATGAGGAAAGGCTGAGAGAGGAAGGCCAAGGTAGTATCTTTAGTAAGCGCTGATATTTAGGGTGTGGATCAGAAAGGGAAGACCCAAGAAATAAGGGGAGAGGAAGGGAAGAACAGAGAGAATACAGAGTTACTATCACTGAAAGCACTTCTGGAAAGTCTCCTGTCAACAAAGGCAAATGCTACCAGAAAAGCTAAGAAGAGCGAGACACAACAAATGCTTAACAAACCCTTGTTAACTGAGCTGAGTGGGACAAGTGGCCTGCAGAATGATCAGCTTTTGTTGGGTTTTCTTCAGCAGCTTCCGTCCTATGGCCGTAGGCACAGAATCTACCTGCGTGCCCTGAAGCAGATCCACAGTTAGACTGGCAAGCAAAGAAAAGCTGGAATGGCCTAGTACGCGAACGTAAGTGAGCCAAGACAGAGTTCAGCTGCTTAAGCAATTTGGAAGAAGCCTTCTGAAAGGCCTCTTTCAAGAGCTTTCCCAGGGACTTCCCTGGTGGTGTAGTGGTTAAGAATCTGCCTGCCAATGCAGGGGACACAGGTTCGAGCCCTGGTCCAGAAAGATCCCACATGCTGCAAAGCAAGTAAGCGTGTGCGCCACAACTACTGAGCCTGCGCTCTAGAGAGCCCGCATGCTGCAACTACTGAAGCCCGCGCGCCTAGAGCCTGTGCTCCGCAACAAGAGAAGCCACCGCAATGAGAAGCCTGCGCACTGCAATGAAGAGTAGCCCCTGCTCATCGCAACTAGAGAAAGACCGCGTGCAGCAGCAAAGACCCAATGCGGCCATATATACATACATACATAAATAAATAGCATTCCCTGGGATCTTCTGAACAACTGGGATCCTTGAGGAGGATCACTGTCCCTATGGACCAAATTCAAACCCACAGACATTTAAATAGACTGATTCTAGCATACTTTTCTGAGGGGTTGGGGTGGGCATAAGACCATAGGTATACGGAGGGAGGAGTGAGGCAATCACTTATAGACGTTAGTGACATCATCATTGCTTTGAATACAAATAAAACAATTCTTCTTAGCCATGGCACCCTAAAGTAAATGACATACCACACAAACAGGTGTTATCTGACCTCCAGTCCTAGACCGGAGTAAACAGAATTTACCTTCCGCTCCTGTGCCCAACACAGCTATGCAACATTCTTCGATGACTCACTGACTTTCCCTGTTTTCCTCTGGGTAAGGCTGGGGGATCCCCACATCTACGTCTCTTGCCCCAACTCCTCCTGCCCAACCTGCAATCAAAGGCCAAGGCACAAGGCATCACAAATGCCCAAGAGCCGATGTGGCTGTATTTCCTGCAGAGATCTGAAAACCTGTTGGAGTTCCAAAAGTCAGCACCAATTTCAAATCTGATCAGGATCTCTGAAAGTCACAGTTACCATACAGCTGAATAAAATATTTTTTCATAAATTTAACGCCAGCGTGTCTGTGTTTGGAAACTTTGAAAATACATGTTGTATGGTTTACTGCACTGGAAAAGGTGCCAACAGAGTTTCAAAGGAAGGGAAGTGTATAACTGTTTCCTTTCAAATGCATTTTCCAATGGGATCCATTCAGGGAAAAGGCTGGAACTAACTAAAACATTATTAAAAACTGTTATGGAAAGAGACAGGGAGATGGAAAAAGATAGACCCAAAAAAGCGAAATACATAACCAAGAGTGAGACAGACATACAAGGAAAAAGAAAGGGGATCTGGGCAGAGAGACAGGTTGGACGGTGAAGTGGGGTGAGATGGAGTTTTGTCTGGCAGTTGCTGTTCGTGGTCTCATACTGCTGCAGATCAATCGATCCGGGCTGCAGTGCTGCTGGCCCAGTGGCACAAGACAAACCACAGAGTTGGCTTCAAGTTCGGCACTTGCGAACTGCTGACCTTCAGTTTTCAAACCAAAAATATTCTTTGGGAAACGGTAATACCAGGTTCAGCCCAACCAGCCAAGCAAAAACAAGGACTACTAACCTGAAGTAACACCCTATTCAGTTACATCAGGCACCGACCCTTCACAGGCATCAACTGGGAAGTCTGCAAACCTGAAACCACACCCCACCAAAAACTAACTCCAGGTTCTGACTCAACCAACTAGGCAATGATAACCAGAAATGCTAAAACAAGTGACATGGTGTTTCAAAGTTGGCTTTACCAGGACCTACTCAAGCAGGAAGGCCAGTCCTCGCTCACAGAGCCAGAGATATGGCAATTCTTTCTGAGGTCACATGTGCATGACTCCAGTGGAATCTGCTTGCAATGCTTAGGGCAGGGTTTGGCGCTTACAATCCATTACATTTCTAGACAAAGAATTAACAGTTTGTAGTGAGTGAGTTGTTTTTTCAATTTTGGGTTTGTTTGTTTTTTTAATCTTTTTCTAAATTCATCTAAGGTAGGGTGATGCTAAAATCTATCTCCTAAACTGGGATATTTGTCAGAGCGAAAGGGTATGCTATTAACAATGCATAAACAGGGACTATCCTTAGGCAAACCAGGACTTACCGTCACCCTAGACTAAGCCATAGTAGTTTTTTTTCTCCCTGGGTCAGTATTATACAATTGTAGCTCAGAAGAATCTTTTTAAAAAGCCAGGACTGCTCCTGATTAGTGCCAAAGCACTTTCTTTTTGAGCTCCTCCAATGGAGAGGTAAACAAATCAATTAAGTTAACTGCAAAAACTAACAAGAAAGATTGGGCTGACAATCAGGATTCTGGAGAAGCTAAAAATTCCAGGCAGCAGCTTCAGGGGAAAAGGGAAATGTGCCACAGATGGAGCTGTTGAGGCTGATCCACCAGGCCTCTCAGTGCTAGGCCCGGATGCCTCAGCCAGCTTCAAACAGCGAGTGGAGGGCGGGCAGACCTTGGTGCAAGTTTGCTGAGTTCCAGGCCATCATTCTTGAGGGTGTAATAACCATGGGCTGTAGCACACATGTTGAGGGATGAGGGAAAAAAATAAACAGAGAGACAAAAGAATGAGGATGCACTGCCAATTTCAATTGTGCAGCTTTTATTTTTAAATGCTTATCAAGCTGAGAGAGAGCAGAGTTCTTGGAAAACAAGGTTTCCTTTTTTCCAATGCCAGTGTAAAACACCCTCAAGGACGGGCACTGCACAGACTGTAACAACAAGGAACGTGGCTCTCCATCCTCCACGCAGCACAGTCCGCCATGGGTCCCACGCTGCTCTGATTTCGGCTCAGCTGAGAACTCAAAATAACAGGCCCACTGCCTCTGGTAAAAACTGCTCTTTTTAAATTTTTTATTAATCTCCAAACTGGCTGTGTTAGAATTACAGCCCATTACCTACTAACTCTCTTCACTAATAAAATAAATTTGTAAAAGGCCTAATTACTACTTTTACTGAAGTACACTGCCTGGGGATCGAGTACAGGCAGCCAAGGGCTCAACCAGTTGTCAGCTAGGGGATGATGGGGGGGCGCGGGGGGCGGGGGAGGACCTAGATAGAGTCACCAGAGGGAGAGAATATGACATCCACAGACGAACCTCAGAGCCCATGCCCAAAAAGAAACAAAAGGGCACTAACCCTGCTTTTGTTCTGAACAGCACCGTGAGGATCCATGCCATCATGGCACTTGGGGAGGCCTGTCACGGGTTACACAGGCCTGTGCTGCCCACGCCCCAGCTCAGCAGAAAAAAAGAACTGCAGTCCAAGACAGACGAATCCTGGCCGGACTCTCAGCAGAGAGCCTGGAGAGTCTGACCAGTAAGGAAACAAACAACCATCCTTCCCACCTATCCCCCTCTATCCTTCTACCCCAATCTAGGCCCCCAAAGAAGAAAAATACACAAAACAACAACAAATTCAGGCAATTGCACAAGAGCTGTACCGTGAAGGCGAGGCCGACTGCAACCACTTCTGGGCTGTGCCCCGCACCTCATCCCAGAACATGATTACAGAGCTGGAAACGTTCCTTACACACTGAGCCAGTCAGCCCCCCCTCATCCAGGGCTGGTGCTGAGAAGTCTGACTAGAAACTAGCAGTCAACTCTGACACACTCATTTACAACAGAAGGTGTGTATTAAACAAACTAGTCCAACCTTAGACAAAAAGTGGGAACAAAACGTGATTGGCATTCTTAATTGTCCACAAAGAGCCCTCCCAGGCAAATCCTATGCATCTCTGGGACTTTGATAAACAGTATTTCTCCTCCAGAGAAAACTGAAAATCAACCATTGCCAAAGAACCTCGTTTTTAAAGAATCCTGATAAGAAAACCTGCCATGGCAGATGAGTTAAGCCTGTGGCAGACACGCCTTTTGGGGATGACCAGACTGAAACCTGGCATTTCACTGAGGTGGAGGATCTGCACTGACTCTCCGCACATCACATGCCTGACCCTGAAGGGATGGAATGATCTCAATGGGAAAAACCCAGCAGCAAGTGCTGTGATACCAAAGCCACAGCTCCATGGGCCCCCCGAGCCTCTCAAACTAAGCTGCCAGCTAGGGAGCTAACGCTAGCTTTGGATAAAATGCAGCTCTGGTAGAGTAATTAATTTTTTTCTTAACTGGGATTACATTAATTTTCAAGGACTAATGGAGTCCAGCTGTAATGGGAAGAGCGGCTGCCGATGCACAAAGGCACTTGTGCGTACAACATTATAAACACACACATACACGCGCGCGCACACACACACACAGACCTATAAAAAGGATCCACTATAACAGGATATTTTTAGTTTCTACAATGCTGCACTAAAAATACAGCCCCGGCTGATACATCATGGCAGAACTATTCTCTCTGTGTCCCTTCAGGAACAGTTTAAAACATTTATTTTTGTTTCCTTTTTGCAATGGTCAGAGTAGAGAGAGAAAATAGCAACTCATTGATAAGAGGAAACGAGAGAGACATGAAAAATTGAAAACTACCTAAAAACTCATGGCGAGGTTTATTTTATTAGTTCTTAATAAATATCTTGCAGATTTCCTCAGGAAATACACCAGATCACATGTAAAATAGTTTGATACTGATGTCAACTGCATCAACATATGAAGTCTATTAGGGTGAAGCCACAGCAGGGTGATCAGCGTGCTGAAAAACTCCACAGTACTTGTGGTGGGGGGGGGAAATCTCACGGCCTTCCAAATTCTTCGAGAGGTAAAAAAGTCAGCCAAGACGCAGAGAGAGAGAAAGAGAGAAAAAAAAGATCCCACATCCTGCTTTCAGCTGCCAGCAATGTGAAGTGCCCAGAGATTAATTCTACGTCTGGCCTGGAAATGTGACTTTAAAGCATGAGGGAGGGGACTTGGGGGGGAGGAGGGCGGTGAGGAGGAAAGAGGAAAGAGAAGGGCAGGCTAACTGAGGCTGGCAGCAGGCCACCAACCCCCTCCCAAAGCCATGTTTCAATGTAGACAGAAGTAAACCCCAACAGACAGCAGCGCCTCAGCCTGCCAGGGCCTTACACCAGCTGCAGCGCATCTCGCTCTCCACTCAGCCCCAAGTGCAGATGTTCCCTACAGCATCACTTCCGCTCGACTTTCTTTTAAAGAAATAGCACACATATGTGGAGGCATTTCCACCACTTCCCAACAGGACTCTCCTCGCTTTTAAGGGCTTCAGAGCAAGGGCAAAACTGACAGCAGGTACCACGATGGCTGAATGAGCTGCTCCGCCTCCCTTGGAAAGGAGCATCATCCATGGGCTAAAGAGCATTACTTAATTAACAGGACTGTCTTTATAAATTTGGCTTCTACTGTCTTCAGTGGGAGAGGCCCCCAGGGTTTGGGGCTAAGAAAAAAGGGAGAGAAGTATGTCAAAGATCTTACTCCTGGTTTCTCAAAGCAGTCCACTGTAGCATTACCATCTCAGACTGAGGGTTCTGATAGCTTTATCACCATGGAGCTTGCATAAGGCCATCTTAAAAGAACGTTCTAAAAACATATTAACATTTTGGGCCAGAAAGAAGGGAAGAGAAAGTTTCAAAAGGAAAGGTATGGTCAGTAGGGCCAAATATATTCAGAGCAGTTAGGTAAGTTGTGGACTGAAAATCATTCACTGAATCTGTTCTCAAAAGGTGAGTGACTGCAAATGGGCACAGGGCTCTTTTCAAGGCAATAGAAATGTTCTCAAATTTGATTGTGGTGATGACTGTACAATGCTGTAAATTTACTAAAAATCACTGAATTATAATTAAGCCACTTAAAATGAGTGACTTTGTCACATGTAAATTATATCTCAATACAGTTTTCCTTTAAAAAAAATAAAAACAAAAAATTAAAATTAAAAAAACCATATTAACATTTTAGGGAATTCCCTGGCAGTCCAGTGGTTAGGACTCCACACTTCCACTGCAGGGAGCCCAGGTTTGATCACTGTCTGGGAACTAAGATCCTACAAGCTGCGTGGGGCGGCCAGGAAAAAAAAAAGAAATTACTATTTTACCAGGCGTGTTACTTGGCTGCAAAAAAGACATTAATTTTTTTAAAAAAAATTAAGTTTGCTAATTTCTTACATGCCTAAACTCATTTTATACAGCCCCAGACCCTGATAAGTTACTCAATCGATCAGTCATTGTTGATTAAGTACCTAATTTTGAAGTCAGCCTTGAACACTGTTAGGGATTTCACAAAATATACAGTCTTCTCTTGTCCTCATGGAGTACATACTCTAGTTGAGGGATCTATGTATTTCATGAAGCTAAAGTAATTTCATTTTTTAGAATAGCTGAATATTCTCTAGTTGGTCTATTAGGTTACTAGTTCTTCTGGAATCAAAGAAAAGAGAAGAATCAGCAATGTCAAAAGAAAACAAAACAACCCTCAAAACCAAAGTTGCTTTGTTTGAACCTCAAGTTCAAGAGAGGAAACAGAATCTTCCCTTAAGGGAAGGAGAGAAATACTGGCAATCAGTGGCAAACCATATTATGGTTAGAAGGCTTAATTCAACAAATATTTAATAAATGTCTTCTATGCACAAGGTACTAGATATAGAAACAGATTTAGAAACTGTTAACTAATTTGCATGATACAGCAAATAACACAATAGGAACTAGAACCTAGTTTTATCTAACTTCAACTTTTTTGTCATTACAATTTCTAAAATTACGTTTCTTATTACAAAAATATTGTGATCACTACAGAAAACAACAAAAATGCAGAGAACAAAAGAAGAAAATTAAAAACACCTTTAATTCTACCATCCTAGAGAATCATGATTAAGTTTTGATGTATATCCCTCAGGCTTCTTCCCTGAATGTGTATATAACATGTATTATTTTACGAAAATGTGATCAGTTGCAAAGTTCATAATCATGGGACCACATGGCCTTCAGAGAAAGGAGAGATCACATTTTTGGCAGCTGACCCCACCCCTAAGAGTCAATCACCCAGAAGACAGAAATGTGATGATCTGACTCCCTATACCTGGCAGCATACATCTATTCCATCCCTATAAGTCTCCGAGCTCCTTAAAGCAAAGAAATTTCAAAGATATTTCATTCTCCTCTACCCTCCTTCTGCACATCCCTGAGCCCAAGATAATCAGGTGCACTGACTCACTGAGCAGAAATGCTGCCCTCAGTGCACCTTCCACAGTGCTTCCAAAACCAAGACTAACCAATGAAAAGGGCCATCGGAGATTATGGGAAACATCTGTGTCCAAATGTCTCTGGCTGAGTCTAGTCCCATGTGCTGGTGGCTTGTGGGCCCCCACTGGCACAGCCTTACCTCCTTGCTTTCAGCTCAATAGACAGTTTACTCCAAGAGCTTTTACTCCAAAATAAAGATGGTACTTCCTTAGTAACATTCTGTTACACACCTAGGATTCATTCATCAATGAAAAGCAGGACAGCCACAAAAGGTAACAGTATTCTTTCCTCCCTGAAATGGCAAGACCACACAACAACTCACCTGCATACCTATGCTAATTTTCCAGGCCTGAGCTATTCCCAGCTGGAAAGTAGCCACCTGAGGTGAGGTGAGGGGAAAGGTCTGACTCTGACAATGCAACCCCTGATGACTCCAACCTTACCTCACTCCAAGTAATGGATAAAAGTGGGCTGATACGCTGGTTGGGAACTCTTATATCGGGTGCAAAAGATCTACTCTCACAACATCTCACATTATT
The DNA here is from genome assembly GCF_949752795.1 of Hyperoodon ampullatus. Lineage (NCBI taxonomy): Eukaryota > Metazoa > Chordata > Mammalia > Artiodactyla > Ziphiidae > Hyperoodon > Hyperoodon ampullatus. The sequence continues at coordinate 42,847,673 of NC_136932.1, read as the reverse complement.
TAATTAAGCACGTAGGGTTCCTCACATCTCTTTCCAACTGAATGTAATTACAAACGATGCTAGAATTCCCCCCAGCTGATGGAAATGAAAATACGGTTGCAGGGATGGCTAAAAACTTCTCCAATGGAAAGACCTTTTTAAGCTTAAGAGCAATGAAATAAATCATAAAGAAGGGCATTTTTAACTATATAAAATTTTACAACTTTTATACATTAAAAAAATAAATATAATTAAAAATCAAATACAAATAAGAAAATCTCCAATGAATATAAAAGGACTTGCTATATTTACTATCTGTAAAGCTCAAATAAATTGGTATGAAAAATATTAGGCTGGAATAGAAAAATGAGCAGAGAACAAGACCACACAGAACTATACATGGGTAATAAAACATAGGAAAAAACAGGAAAAAAATGTCCACTCTCACCAATAATCAAAGAAATGCAATTGCAAACAGGATAGGTTGGAAGACAGTTCGGCAGTTTCCTACAAAACTAAACACAGTCTTACAATATGATCCAGCAATCACACCCCTTGGTATTTACTCAAATGAGTTGAAAACTTAAGTCCACATAAAAATCTGCACACAAATGTTTATAGCAGTTTTATTCATAATTGCCAAAATTTAGAAGCAACCAAGATATCCTTCAGTAGGTTAATGGATAAGTCAACTGTGGTACATTCAGACAATGGGATACTACTCAGTGCTTAAAAAAAAATGACCGGGGCTTCCCAGGTGGCACAGCGGTTGAGAGTCCGCCTGCCAATGCAGGGGACACGGGTTCGTGCCCCAGTCTGGGAAGATCCCACATGCCGCGGAGCGGCTGGGCCCGTGAGCCATGGCCGCTGAGCCTGCGCGTCCGGAGCCTGTGCTCTGCAGCGGGAGAGGCCACAACAGTGAGAGGCCCGCGTACCACAAAAAAAAAAAAAAAAAAAAAAAAAAAAGACCTATCAAGCCATGAAAAGACACAGAAGAACCTTAAATGCATATGACCAAGTGAAAGAAGCCAATCTGAAAGGGCCACCTACTGTATGATTCTAACTATGACATTCTGGAAAAGGCAAAAACTATGGAAACAGTAAAAATACCAGAGGTTGCCAGGGGTTAAGAGGAGGGAGGGAAGGAGGGAGGAACAGGCAGAGCACAAAGGTTTAGGGCAATAAAACTATACTGTATGATACTATAATGGTGGATACATGTAATTATACATTTGTCTAAACCCACAGAACACCACCAAGAGTGAACTCTAAGGTGAACTCTGGACATTAGGGGATAACGATGATTAGGCTCATCAATTGTAACAAATGAACCACTGGTTCTGGATGTTGATAGTAAGGGTGGTTGTGAATGTTTGGGGGCAGGAGATAATATGGGAACTCTGTACTTCACACTCAATTTTGCTATGAATCTAAAACTCCTCTAAAAAATAAAGTCTATTTAAAAAAAATAAAGATAGGTTTTATTCTATCATTTATTCTACAAATATATGGACGGCTACACTGTGCTAAGGACATTAACAATACTCAGTGCTAGCAAGAGGTGATCACTGGGCATTCTCAAACACTGCTGCTAAGAGTGTAAGCTGGCACAGCTTCTTAAGTAAGTAATCCAGCTATCAACAGCGCTAAAAGACTTCAAACCTTTTAAACCCAAATGCTAGCTTCTAAAAATATATTCTGGGGGCTTCCCTGGTGGCACAGTGGTTAAGAATCCACCTGCCAGTGCAGGGGACACGGGTTTGAGCCCTGGTCCAGGAAGATCCCACATGGCTGCGGAGCAACTAAGCCCGTGCGCCACAACTACTGAGCCTGCGCTACAGAGCTCACGAGCCACAACTACTGAGCCCGCACGCCTAGAGCCCGTGCTCCTCAGCAAGAGAAGCCACCGCAATGAGAAGCCCGCGCACCGCAATGAAGAGTAGCCCCCGCTCACTGCAACTAGAGAAAGCCCGCGCACAGCAACAAAGACCCAACACAGCCAAAAATAAATTAATTTAAAAACATATATATATATATTCCAATAAAACAATATGAAAAGCAGAAAATGGTTTAATGTTACAAAGATGTTAATAAAGCATTATTTATAATCCTAGAAAAGTGGAAAAAATGTGTGAAAACAGGGTAATGATTACGTTAATGTTAACATATTTACATGAGAATATTATTCAGCCATTAAACATGTTTACAAAGAATTTTATAACTCAATACTTATAATAAGTGAAAACAGTAGAATCAAACATTTTATATTCAGTATACTTTCAACTGTGTAAATAAAAACTTGAATATTCACACATACACATAGGAAGTAATGTCATTGCTGGGAAGCTGGTTTACAGGTGGTTTCCACCTTTTTTCCTAATATAATTTTTTCTAGTACTCAACAAAACCTAAAAGGTTAAATCTTTTAAAAGATTTTATGTAAGCTAATTATTATTTAGCTTACATAAAACAGGACAGAGTTGCTCCAGTAAGGTAAGAGTAAAATATGGTAAATGAGTAGAGAAAGAGAAATAAAAGAATATTTATGGGCAGGAAGGATAGAGAATTAATGATGAAAGATTCAGGAGATGAAAAAGGACAGAACTCATGCTGTATTAAAAGAAATTTTGCTTTCCAGAGACCTGAAGACACTGACTCCAGTATTAACAGTAAATACCAAGGCACATTTAATGCATTTTAATGTCAGGATATAAAACACGCACTTGGAAATTACATATTCAGAAGTGTCACCTTAATGAAAAAACATGATTCTAAGCAATGGCCCAAATAGCAGATGCCTCCTGGTCTTGCCACTCAGCTTTCAGTGTCTAGACTGACTTATTGACAGACTTTATTCTTGATTTGAACTCAATTCAAAACCTACTTATTGAGAACTTACAGCACACTAGGCAGTGTTCTAGATGCTTGCAATACATTAGTGAATAAAACAGGTCAAGGATCCCTATCTGCAGGGAGCTTACAACCTTGCAGATGAGTAGTAAGGGAAAACAAAGATACACACAAAAAACAAGTTATCTAGTATTTAGAAAATTGGTGTTATAAAAAAGGAACGTCCAACAGGATAGGGGACATGGGAGAACAGAGTGGGAGTGCAGCAGTGTGAACAGGATGGTCAGAGTATGCCACACGGAGGCAACACTTGAGCAAAGACTTACAGGAGATGAGACATACGCCACGCAGACAGCTGGAAGAAGAGCATTTCCAAGTAGAGAAAACTGCTAACGCAAAGGCCCAAAGGTGGGAGAAGCCCTGGCTGATCCGAGGACTTGCAAGAAGACCAGAGTAACTAAAGCAAAGTAAGTAAGCCAGGGTCTGGTCTGAATGAGACCAGAGACAGCAAGGAGGAGTGGGGAGGAGGGGGAGTTCCACATAGGAAGGCCTTGTAAAGACCATGGCTTTTGCTCTGAGAGAAATGGGAAGCTAGCAGGGGATTCTGAACAGAGGGACATGATGTTTTTAAAAGAATCACTGCTGTATAGAGAGCAGAGAGAGAGAAAGTGTGAGTGAGAGAGAGAGAGAGAGAGAGAGAGAGAGAGAGAGTGTGTGTGTGTGTGTGTGTGTGTGTGTGTGTGTGTTTGGAGTAGAGGGAGACAGGGGAACAGGACAGACCACACTTAGGAGTTTCAAATCTTCTGGATTGTCCTTCTCTTCGTGTTTAAAAAGAAGTTTTATTCACAAGGGGTATCCAGGCCATGTTTGCAAAGAGGGTTTTTGCTTCCAGTGTGGAATCTTGAAGAATGTGTCAATGGTCTGCAATTGTGTCCTCAGCAGGCATCTCAAAATAAAGATTACCAAACATTTATCTCTGCTCATTGCCCTGACATGAGTTCTGGGCATCACCCTCTCTCAGGGGAGAGGTGAAAAGAGGTTATGTAGAACAAGCAGTGATAACAGGATGACGTCACAGGTGTGCCTCAGAGAAGCCCCCAGTGAGTTCGGCTCATAACCACTCCACAGTGATTTACTCTACCCTGCCAACGCCAGCTGGAGGAGGGATGAAGAAAGCTGACACAGCCTTAAGCCCTGGGCAGGCATTATAAGATCTTTCTCCCTCCAGTCTCCTGCCAGCCCCTCCCCTCTTTGAACTGCTGATCCTTGCTTCAGTAGCCAACGTGTGAACAGCACGTGTCTGGATTTCAGAAACCTGCCCAGCAGTTGGAAATTCCCTGCAGCGTGTCAATTGCTGCATCTGCTCTTGGCACTTGGGGCAAGGGATCACATGGGCATTTTCTGAAATAAGCGTCAAGATGGGAGTCTTATATCTGAAGAGGGGACTAGAGAAGCCAGAAAACTCCAATTACAGTAAATAAATTCCTAAATATATGACAATCTGCCTTCTAAAAAGGAAACTGAGACATACAAGCCAACCAAACAGCTCTAAGAACAGCAGTAGTCAAAAACAAAAGCACAGAGCACCTTGACTAATGGAAAGGATTTTATGGGCCAACAGAGTTTACCAGCTCTGTAGTGTAATGTGGCTGAAACTAGAGAGCACTCTTTCCCAGATCTCTAGCTCACACCCTTTTGGCAATAAATGGCTTCTATCATTTCAGCTGCAGGCCTCCCTCCCCCTCCCTTTTACCTTTCTTTCCCACTCAAATCGTCCTCTAAGAAGTCTATACCTTGAACACCTCTTGGAAAAATTGAAAAATTTGAGCCCAGTAACACTATCTGCCATAAAACTAGGCTGTAGGAGCTGAAAAGGAGCTGCTCTTTGAAAAAGCAGCCTACCAGGCCCTTGCCACCCTAGATACAGGTGCCCCAATCACACTGCTCAGAGGCAGAGGTAAAAAAATGCTCAAGTCTGATGCTTCAAAGGAAAAAGGAATAACAGCATTTCCTCTAGTGACACAGCAGGCAGACTAGGAACCTAGGTCTACTCTCCCAAGGAAACAACTAATTATCCTGGAAAAGTATTTTTAAAATCTTTTTAGAAAGCAGTGATGAGTTAGTAAATTAAAAAGGAATCCTCTGGTCAGGAATTGAGTAAAGACAGGAAACTAGAGCTGTAAGTGTGAAATATGGTCAGACTTCACCCTAAGGACATTTGCTACCTGATGAACTTGAGCTTTGGTTTCCAAGGCTTCATGGGTACAGCCAACGTAAGAGGATGCCCAAGATCCCTGACATAAAGCTGAGATCCCACAGAGCTACACCCAAGTATAAGGGTGAGTCAGAAGTAACCCCTTGGGACTTCCCTGGTGGCACAGTGGTTAAGAATCCACATGCCAATGCAGGGGACACAGGTTCAAGCCCTGGTCTGGGAAGATCCCACATGCCACGGAGCAACTAAGCCCATGCGCCACAACTACTGAGCCTGCGCTCTAGAGCCCACGAGCCACCAACTACTGAGCCTGCGCGCCACAACTACTAAAGCCCACACGCCTAGAGCCCATGCTCTGCAACAAGAGAAGCCACCACAATGAGAAGCCCGTGCACTGCAACGAAGGGTAGCCCCCACTCGCCACAACTAGGGAAAGCCTGCGCACAGCAACGAAGACCCAACGCAGCCAAATAAATTAATAAATTAATTTTTTTTAAGAAAAGGAAGAAGTAACCCTCAGACCCTTGATAAGACAGCTAGAAAACTGACTATATCAAACCCTGGGGCTGACTAGAAGAGAAAAAAATATTATACTGAAAGTATAGACTATACACTAGCCCTCACAGGGGTGTGCAGCCTGAATTCACATTATCTGAGTGGTCCAAAAACCCTCAAGCAGATATTTTAATTAGAATGATCATTCTAGACTCCCCCCACCAGGCTGTAGCAAACTCAAATCTTTTCCCCATTTTCATCCCAGGTCTCCAAGAATTCCCACTTATGAAATCCCACAGAAAATAAGCAGATTACAGAAAAAAAATTAAATTACAGAGGAAACAAGGCACATATGCAACAACCAGCAGAAACAAGAGATGAGGAGAAACTCACCTAAAAGGACCCCTTGATCAGAGTACATAAAATAACCAGGGTTAATACATTAAAAAATAAATAAAAGACAAGCTCACAAATATGTTCAGGAAACAAGAAACTATAGAAAAAGAGCAGATTTAGGGGGGGAAAAAAACAAAAATGGAAATAAAAATGTATAATTGAAATAAAATCTCAGCAAGGCATGTTTAGCAGATTAGATACAGCTAAGAAAAGATTCAGTGACAGAGTTAAGGAAATTATGAGGAATGTAGCACACAAAAAAAGAGTCAGAAAAATGAGAGAGAGGTTTAAGAGACATGAAAGACAGAAGGAGAAGAGAAAGCACTGGCAGATGCAGTATTTAAAAAAAGAATGCTAAGAGTTTTCTACAACTGCTGAAATCAACTCACAGATACATGAAGCCCAACAAATCCTTAGCAGGAAAAATTTTAAAATAAGTACAAACCTAGACAAATCATTAAAACTGTAGAACATCAAAGAGTTAAAAAAAAAAAAAAAAAAAGCACCCAGAAAGAATAGATGACTTTTAAAAGGACAATGAGACTGATGGCTGACTTTTAATCAGCAACACTAACAGCCCAGAGACAGTAAAATATCTTCAATGGGCTGAAGAAAAGGAACTGTTAACCTAGAGTTCTATTACCGGTGAATATAGATCTTTTAGGAATAGGGAAAATAAAGGCTTTTCAGACAAAAATTGAAAAAGTTTGTCATCAAAAGAATGTCACAATAAATTCTAAAGAATATACTTCAGGCAGAAAGAAGATGATCCCAGGGAATTCCCTGGTGGTCCACTGGTTAGGACACTACACTCTCACTGCCAAGAGCCTGGGTTCCATCCCTGGTCGGAGAACTAAGATCCCACAAGCCACGTGGTGTGGCCAAAAAAAAAAAAAGAAAAAAGAAAATGATCCCTGGTGGAGGGTCTGAAATGCAAAAAGGAATGAAAAGAAAGTAGTAAATATATAGGTGAGTCTAAACAAATATTTAACATAAAAACAACAGCAACAACAATAATAATGAAAACAAAACAGAAATGAAAACAGTAATACTTGTCTTGTAGGGTTTAAAACGAAAAAAATAATTAAAACAGCTGGCAACAGCAGAATATAACCAGAGAAGATAAAGTTGGAAGAGAACAGACAGAATTTAAGTATTCCAGGGTATCTGTATTATTTAGAAGGAGAGTGAAAATGCTGAAAAACTTTTGACTTTTGGCAAGGTAAATATGCACGCTTTAATTCCAAGAGTAACCACCAAAAAAAAAAAAAAAAAGGAAACAAGTCGGGGGACGAGGAGAAAGAACAGGGGGAAAATCCAGAAAAAGTAAGAAAGGAGAAAAAAAGAAACAGAATAGGTAGGAGAATGGAAAAACACTGGGAGAAAATATTTGCAAAATATATATCTGATAAGGGGCTTATATTCAGATTATATAAAGAACTCTTAAAACTTTTTCAATAATAAAAACAACTTGGTTTTAAAAATGGGCAAGGGAATTCCCTGGCAGTCCAGTGGTTAAGACTCTGTGCTCTCACTGCAGGGGGCCGGGGTTTGATCCCTGCTCAGGGAACTAAGATCCCACAAGCCACATGGCGTGGTCTGAAACAAAATAAAATAAAACTAGAAAAAAAAATTTTTTTAAAAGGGCAAAAATATTTAAATAGGCACAAAGAAGATATACAAATGGTAAGTAAGCACATGGAAAGTCATCATCCTTGGTCATTAGGGAAACACAAATTAAAACCAAAATGAAATAGCTCTGCACATCCACTAACATAGCTAAAGTAAGAAAGACAGACAATACCTAATGTTGGCAAGGAAGCAAAGAAACTGGGACTCTCTCACACACTGCTGGAGGGAACGTAAAATGGTTCAACCACTTTGGAAAACAGTTTAGCAGTTTCTTATAAAGTTAAACATACGTTTATGACCCAGGAAATCCACTCCTAGGTATTTACCCAAGAGGGATGAAAATCTATGTTCGCAAAAAGACATTCATACAAATGTTCATGGCAGTTTTATTCATAGTAGCCCAAAACTAGAAACAACCCAAATGTTCATCAACAGGTAACTAGATAAACAAAACTGTAGTATAGCCATAAGACAGAATACCATTCAGTAATACAAAGTAATGAAATACTGATACATATAACAACATGAATAAATCTCAGAAACATTACACTGAGCAAAAGAAGCCAGACACAGAAGAGTACACAATGTATGATTCCATTTATATGAAACTCTAGAAAAGACACATCCAATGTATGGTGACAGAAAGTGCATCAGTGGTTTCCTGGGGCCAGGGATAGGGATAGAGATCAACTGGGATGGGCATAAAGAGAACTTTTTGGGATGATAGAAACGTTCTGTATCTTGACTGTGATGATGACTAGTTACCTGGGTATATAAATTGGCCAAACTCACTGAAATGCACACTCAAAATGGGTACATTTTAGTGTATGTAAACTTGACCTCAATAGAACTGATTTTTAAAAATAGGACGGCATTACATAACTGTCAATGGACTCAATGCTCATAATAGCCTCAAAGAGAAGACAACTCAAATGTCCACAAACAGAAGAATGGATAAACTGCAATAAATGAATAAAATGTAGTACTGTAGCAATGCAAAATGAATGAACTACAAACTACACATATCGACATGGACAGATTCACAAACACTACCTGGAACAAAATAAGCCAGAGAGAAAAGAATATAAATAATATTATTAGCATGATTTCATTTACATGCAAACAAAAGCAAACTATGTTCTGTTTAGAGGCATATACAATACTTAGATGATAACACTATAAAGAAAAGCTAAGGAATTAATTCCACAAGTCAGGATGATGGCTCCTGCAAGGGTGAGAGGGAACTACCATGAGGATGAAAAACACAGGGAACAGTTCTGAGGTACTGACAATATTTTATTTCTTAACCTGGGTGCTGGCTGTATGTGCATTCACTTTATTGTTCTTTCAAATATTTTATACTTTCATACCCTTTTCAGTATGAATGACATACCCACCTTCCCTTCAGGCCAAAAAAAGAATCACAGTCTCATTTAAGAATGGCATGTGAGGGCTTCCCTGGTGGCGCAGTGGTTGAGAGTCCGCCTGCCGATGCAGGGGACATGGGTTCGTGCCCCGGTCTGGGAAGATCCCACATGCCGCGGAATGGCTGGGCCCGTGAGCCATTGCTGCTGAGCCTGCGCGTCTGGAGCCTGTGCTCCGCAACGGGAGAGGCCACAACAGTGAGAGGCCCGCGTACCGCAAAAAAAAAAAAAAAAAAAAAAGAATGGCATATGAAAAACCTCTTTTCAAAAAGCAAGGCGGATACTAGAAAAGATGGTGAAAATAAGAAACAATGTTCCTAAAAAGTACTTTTTTTTTTTTTTTTTTTTTTTTTTTTTTTTTTTTGTATTACGTGGGCTTCTCACTGCTGTGGCCTCTCCCGTTGCGGAGCACAGGCTCTGGACGCGCAGGCCCAGTAGCCATGGCTCACGGGCCTAGCCGCTCCGCGGCATGTGGGATCCTCCCAGACCGGGGCACGAACCCGCGTCCCCTGCATCGGCAGGCGGACTCTCAACCACTGCGCCACCAGGGAAGCCCTAAAAAGTACTTTTTTATTTTAAAGAGACACTACATATCCCAAGCAAGAGAAAGACTCAACACTTCTTTTACGAACTGGTCATGAAAAATGCTTTCCATTGTGAGGGGAGAGTGCCCTCACCTATGACAGTGGTAAACATGGACCCCAGACAACCCTGACTTGCTCACACCATGTCCTTCTGCCAGCTTATTACCTGTGGCTCCACTTGAGCCTCAAGCAACTTGGGAGAATTCTGACTCCCTCAACTCCCTCACTTCTACTTCTGTTCCTCTTCTCAGATCAGACTCAAGGATCACTTTCTTCATCAAAGAACAGCAGCTGCTCAGATTGCGGGGGGAGGGGGGAAGCAGGGTGGGATCCCTTGCTTTGTTTAGCTGTCTCAATCAGGTCCAAAGAAATTTTTGTGGGCCTTCTCATTCAGAAGGCTTGACCCTTGAGACCTAGGTGTAATTTACTAGCTGTGCAAACCTTGCTTAAGCTACTCAACTTTTCTGATATATTTCTCACCACCTATGGAATAGGACACAAAATATCTGTCCCACCTGTCTCAGAGGGCTGATGGGAGAAATCAAATGAGAATACATATGTAGCAACTATAAAATGTCATCACGTATTATCACAGTGTTGTTCTGTTGTTGTCATTACTGGCCACTACCTCTGAAAGCTACAATTCTTCCCCAGATCAACATTTAGTTGGTTAGGGTCCAAAGTACAACTTACTCCCCCTAACCCCCATCCCCAGAACATACTCATTTCCCCTGTGTATTCAACAAGTAGCACACATCTGGCCCGCGCCCTCCATAAAATCTAGAATTTTACTCCTCAGGAAAAGCTTAAAGAGAGTTCAGAAAAGGGAGCTGGAAGTCCTGCTGCCAGCATCAACCCTAACCCCTAATAATGTCTCCCTTTCAGAATAAGTCCATCCAGGAGGAAAAAAAAATCAAATTGAGAAGCTATAAAATGGCAACAGAGATGAGGTTTCTAGCCCACGTTAATGACCAGGCCACGATCGGATACTGCACTTCCGCACTGCAAGGCAAAGCAGCCATGGACACCAAACCACACAGTCACCTTGGGGCAAAACCAGAAATTATTTCGTCAGCCGACATGGTAAGAGGCTTAATTTCATTGATATGAGTGAATTTTCTCATTTCTTTAGCTTTTCACAACTGCTTCTCCTCCCTCAGCCTAAAGTAATGGATTCATTCTGAAAACAAGGACCCTGGAATTCAGAATAGGGAAGATAGGAAGATGCCTTGACAAACTCACTTCCTTCATTTTTTCTTCTTTTCCAGGGAATGCGGAGGGAAGAAGTCCATGCTAAGCAGCCTGTTGATAGTTCTATCTCCCCGAGAGGGCATGGCTGAGGGATGCATCCTCCCCTGGCCTGCCTCCTAAAGCCTAGCCTCTTCTGACCTCTGAATCTATTTCTCACATAATTTGTTGGCCACGCTGGCTGTTTCTTCGTTTATTTGCTCTAAACTGAGCAGTCCTGAAAACGAAGGTCAGGCAGTGCTGATTACCTGCAGAAATCTATCCACACAGATCCTTGAGGAGAAAGAGCCCAAGGGCTTCTACCGCCAGAGACAGACAAGGAGGAAGGAGAGGGGCAGTTTACACAGCTAAACTCAAGCCTAACCCTTTACGAAAGGTGGATTTCCTGTACAACTGTTCTGACAAGCAGAGGATCAGGCACTTCATATATTCTGCTTGGGTAAGAGACTCAGACAGAAGTGAATTGCCACAGAGGAGCAAATTGCTTTACTAAAGGTCTCTAAGGTGGTAATGTGCCACAGACAAAGACATTTTGGTTGTGAATTGAACTTCTCAACCGGAGTCAACCTGCATACACAACCACAGCGTGAAGGTGTGTGGTTCCCATCTCAAGCAGCCCACACACTGGGGTTAAGCTCTATCGGTCCCGTATTAACAGCTGCGATTCTCTATCCCTCTGGAGGCATGCATGTGGCACTCCCTCCTACCACCTCCTGCAATTCAGGATTACTAACAAACCATAAAAGCAAGCATAAATGATAAAGAAAGGAATGCCAGCCTAGCCCTGCCTCAATCCCAGGCCCTAAATGTTCCCTAAGAACAGGGAGCACCAACGGCGCACACAAGCAGTGTCTCTTGGGTGCCCTCTTGCTGCCACCAGGGCTTTTCTGCAAGGCTGTAGTGGAGACCTACTCTATGAACTGGTAGGGGAGGAAAAAGAGGAGGAAAAAGAGGGGGAAGAAGAGGGGGAAAAAGAGGGGGCCAGGGCACAGAAAAGGGAAGTTATTCCAGTGGTGGCCAATGAATAACATCCAGTGATTTATAGGAAGTATAATCCAATAATACAGTAAAATAAAACAGTGTGTGCCTGAGATGGTTTTGATTCCAGGAATTATAAAACATATTTTTTAAAAAGACAGAGAGAGAGAGAGAGAGAGAGAGAGAGAGAGCGCAAGAGGAGGAGAGAAAAAGAGGGGGAAAAAAAGGGGGCCAGATTGGAGCAAATTGGGCACAGATGGGGGGTGCAATGGGGTTTCAGTGATGCCCTACCACAAATGTTGCTTCAATTATTCCTCTTCAAGAAACTAGAGTTTTATTTCCTTAAATTACAGAATTTAAAAAAAAATTAAAATTCTTAGAGTGCTTGTGGTTTAGATCAACCATTCCCCCTCCAGCACCACATCAGCCAATCAGATGGCTACTGAAGTGTTAAATGCTGAGGCACATGGAGAAGGCCCCGTTTCTCCCTTCAGGAATGCTGCAGAGAGATCACCAACTGTGACATCACTCTGGGAACCACCTATCTCACCACCACCCATCACTCGCCAAAGGGTAATTTTGGACAAAGGCCAGGAAGGAAACACACTGTTCAATGAGGGCTGGCCTGCCCAGAACCTGGCCTTCCTCATCCATGCATTCAATGAATACTTACTGAGTGCCTAAGAAATACCAGGCACCATGCTAATGGCCCCAAACACCCCTCAAATTTATCTGTCCCCAACCACTTCAGTGTAGGTATTAGGATTCTAGACTCTGTAGTCCCACTGAAGTAGGCTTTTTGCATAGGGCCCATATGAGGGGAGGAGATAAAGGTATCCCCACCAGTAGCCCTGAATTTGTGAGTTTTAAGATCACTGCTGAGACCTGAAAGTTTAGTTGGTTAAATGATGTGGCAAAACTCATTTTCCCTTATTGGAAGGGGGACAAATCTCACAACCTCTGCCTCCCTGAGCTCCAGGAAAAACTATAACCTAGGAAAGGGGAAAGATGCCTGTCATTCACCACCATCTAAGTTTTTCCCCTCCGTTTGGCTTGTGAGGTGTCCAAAGCTTTAAAACAGTTCTATGTCTCTCGACCCCAAGGAAAGCACATTTGAAAAGTAATCACACTAAAGTGTTAGTAACAGTATCATTTCCACCCGGGACTACTGGTATTTTGAAAAGAGGGCTTATACAAGGGTAGCATCAAACACACACAAAAAAGAATCAGAGGCATCAGCAAAGGACGTACTTTTTAGTAAGGACGTCCCTGCTGCCCTCCTTAAGTACCACATCTACAGGGAAGGGTCAGGCACAGATTGAGAGGATTCTGACTGCTTTGGGGGGCCACAGATCACCGCTGTTTCAGGCTGGAACGTTCCTTCTCCACAGAGTCCAGGAACTGACATATGCAAACACCCACCCAGAAGGACACGTCCAAGAAGGAACGGAAAGAAAAATGATGGCCCAGATGTTCTGTAACTTGCAGTGACTGCCAAATCACCACAGACCCCAAGCACCTGGGAGGGCCAGGCAGCAGCAGGCCCTTGCTTCCTGGTTTCAGACAGCCAGGGTCCCGCGGCTGGGTGGCGACTCTGACAGCAAGCAGACTGGCCTGGAGAGAAGCCTTCAGAAGGGCACCGGCTGACGGGACTTGGGGGCTGAACACTCAGGGCTGATTTATCACTTCCTTACTCATAAAAATGTGATTCAAACTGCTGCTGATTAGTGAAGGATTTAAATCTTTACCCTCTCCCCAACCCCCTTCCCTCTCCACCCCCGGCACAGATGCTGCTGCTCAGCCACAACACCCCCTTCTTGCCACTGTCCGTGCAAGCACAGCACAGGGGCCCAGAGAAGATGACTCATGTGCTGGGAAATGGAAAAGCGCATCTTCCCACCAGCCAGCTCGGCTGAGTGCTCACCCCTCTCCCAATGGCAGCCCACACAGTGGGGTCTGGACGGCCGCCTCAGCTGCACACCGGGGACTTGGCAGCACGTCCACAGAGCTCTCTGTCCTGGCTGAGTGTTATATCCTGTGGCCCAGGCTGTTTTCCCTGAAACACCCTGGGAGCTTCTGACCACCTCAGCTCATACTCCTCTCGGCCCCAGCTGCCTGCCCCCGGGAGGTGAGCGCCAGGACAAAGCCAGAACCAGTGGTAGGGTCTCACGCACAGGCTGCGACATGTCCTTCCTGGCTATCAGGTCCTCATTATGACCGACCATGGAAAGGAGTCCTAGAAAAAGTACCCTGGCCTCAAAAGGGGAACCACTTACTTCCTTCTTTCTCTGTTCTCACCATCTCACCTTCCTTTCACCCATATTTTCTTAACTTTTACTTTACAACAGCTCCAAGAAAAGGACTCACTGGTGGCCTATGAAAGGGCCAACGTATTCCTTTCCATGGAGCAGAAGTTGCTGACAACAGATGCTCCACAGGCAAGAGCTGCGGGGTCTTTACATCCCCACCTCCAGGTCACTCGATGCAGGAACAGTGCCTTGGCAGAGGCTGCAGCCCTGGGACAGGCAGCTTGCTGTTGCTAGAGGGAGGCAGGAAAGTGAAGAGGAAGGCACCTAGGGAGGCCCCATTCCCTGAGTCCAGTGAGCTTCCCACTTGGTAGCCCAACCAGCAGAGTAACGATGAAGGGATCAATCTCCCTCCCCTCTGGACTGATGGCCTCACCACACTTTTCAAACTTTATTTCCTCCTTCCTGGAAACCTCCACTGCCCCTCAGGACTGCATGCTTCCTCAGAACTGTTCTTGGGAATATTTAGCCAAGTTCAAAATGGCATCTAAGCCTCTGCATCTCACCTTCTTCCGGGAATTCTAAATGCTGCAGCAGGCAGCGCGAAAGCAGAAAACCCTTTAGGATTCAGATGTGATTGAAAACCCAGGCAAACTAGCAGAGGACCTTGCAGAGTCCCAGGAGGAGCCAAGTTTCAAGGGAAAGTGCAGCATACCCACTCATCAGGGGAGAACACCCCCCTGCAGCAGGCTGAAGCATAACCTAAATACAAATGGGAAGGGAAACAAATCAACTTCGGAGTGAGAGAAATCACTAAGAAAAGGTGCGATGAAAGAACTAGTGACCCTCTGTCCAGAAACACCAGGTCTGTTTTACAATGGACTCTCCATAGGGTAGTTCCCGCTTCTTGGCATTTCAGATGATAAGCTTCCAGCCCTGAGACCAGACACTCTCTGCCAGTGCTCTGAAACGATTCTTTGGCAGCATGGACCAAATCTCCTTTGCAAACAAACACACAAAATAATGTCACCTCCATGCTACAGATTTCCATCAAGTCAAACCCCATCATCCTTACCTCAGTGGGGTGGAGGAAAGGGAAGGGGAGGGGAGGGATCCGGTAACATCCTTCAACTGTGACCTGGTCATCAGAACATTTAAAAATCCTGCCAATCAGCACCACCCCCATTTCTCCTACCCCAGCCCCCACCTCATGTTAAAAAAACCCCAGTGTTCAGAAAAGCATTTCGGAATGCACACTAGTGCATTTGCCAAATTCTGGGCCTGGTGATTTTTGTGCTTCCAGATTTGAGTCACCAAAGCTCATCGATTCTCTGTTCTTACTCCCTGGCAGACTCCCACAAGGGATATCCCATAGGGAACTAGACTTTTCCATATTGAACAAACAGGGTACATGAGTCCAGAAACAGCTATTCCCAATCCCTGCCAAGCGTATGGTCTCTGCAATGAAACATTTCAGCAATGCCTCCCCCCCTGGGAGAGGCTCTGGGTCTGCAGCCTCCAAGAGGCCTTGCTGCTGCCTTTAGCATGGCCAGATGTGCAACAGCATCTCTGGGTTTGCAAATTAAGCTCTATACCCATGATTCCCTCCAACCATCCCACCCAAGCACTAGAGAGTCATACAGATTTCAGAGAGTCAATTAAAGATCTGAAAGGCAACGGAAGAAAAGGGTGTGTGTGTGTGTGTGTGTGTGTATTTGTGTGTTTTGGGGGGACTGTGTAGTGGTATGGTAGCATAGGAAAGAAGCTAGATTAATCTTTACCTGTCTAGATAAAGAAACTGGACATTCCTTACCTTTCAATTGGGAGTTGTGTACAGCAAACATGTTGATGGTCATAAGCTGCAGCATGCGGGTACTTCCAATAGGAGAGGGACTATGCTGCAGCAACACCTGGAACTCCTTGAGGACCTTCTCAGCCACTGCAGGGAATGTCTCCATCCTACAAATACAGCCAGCCCATCAGTGAGGCACATCCCCAAGAGCACTCGGTGTACACACAGACACACACAGACACACACAGACACACACACACACACACACTCACACACTCATTCTCTCTCTCTCCGCATCCCCCACCCCGGAAAAGCAGACGGCTAACGCCTAGGACATTTCTTTGCTACTTTCACAAACCTTCCTAGTACCCTAAGGTTGTGAACAAATTTAAGAGAAAGAAGTTCAGAGCTTAGAGATGGAAATAACTCAATTTTTGGATAAATCGCCATGAGTTTTCATGCTTTGGTATGCTATTTCCTAACCTCTGGCAATAACTGGATTCAAGCTGAAATCAAAGTTTCTCTCTGAAACAATCAGTTTTTCTAAATAGTGAACAAATTTCCTTTAAGCTCTAAGACCAGCATATTCCCCAAACTCTGGTATGAAAACCATATTCTATGAAGAGGTACGTGAATCTAAAGATTCTTCACTCAAAGCTTTACTTCAGAAAGCCAAACGCAGTTCTGCTGCCGTCTACTTAGGGACTCTCACACTAATCGCTCCACCTAAGGATCCCAAATCTCCCCTGGAAGAATCCCTCAACCTAGGGCCCTGATGATCTGTTTCGGTCTTTCCTGTGTTGCTGTCCTCCTCCCTCTCACAAGCCTCTGCTCATCAGGGTCTGTATGTTTTCAGGCCAGTGGAAATATAATGCCCTGGCCAACTGCCACTCCCAATACAGGAAGAGCCTGTAATGTAGGGAGGTAGAAATCTAGCCAGTGACCCAGGGCTCCTAAAGAGAGGTCATTCAAACCACTGCCTGCCAGAAGTGGCCACAAACAGTGGTGCATGCCTGGAGCTCCTCTGGCAACAGGAACAAACCACAGCTGAAGTCCTCAGAAATAAAAAGCAAATTTGAACTTGGTGCTAGAGAGAGAAACCAGGCACACGGGCCTTAGGGCCATGCTGAACAATTCGTGGTCAGCAGAGTATCTTTTATCCATCCTCAACACCCCCGCACCCCCAAAAACAAACAAACTGCTTGTGATACACTGTGGGGTGGGGTGAGGGAGAGCTCCAGCCTGGATTAATAAATAGCTTCTGGAAAGCCACAGGGAAGGGAATCCTCCTCAAAAGATACAAAACAGTGTCAAGCCCTAGGGAAAGGTGCTTCTACTTTCACCTGAACCCTGGCTCTTTCCCCTCTGAGTAGTACCTTCCTCAGGTCAGAAAACTCCAGAGCTTTCTGGCCTCCTGGCAATCTTCATTCCTTGCCCTTGGAGGCTACTCCTATGACTGACCTCCTAGTACCCAGAAGTCATGCCACAGTTATGGGTCAATTACAGTTTATACTCCAGTGCCCTTCTCTGCTGAGCTGTCCTCATTTTCATTGGCACAAAACATGCCAGGCATTTGCTTTCTTCCCCCCACATGCCATTTCAAGTGCCACTGCCACCACCCAACAACAACAACAAAACAACTGAAACACACTCTTTCCCCCCCCCTAAAAAATTTCAGAACCATTAAAACTCTTGGTCAGTTTGGAATGGCAGAGAGTGATATGTTTGAGGCTGGATTGGATCCATTTTTCCCCATGGGCTATAACAAAGGTTTCATTTTAAATCTTGACACTGTGCAGCACTCTTTCTAGTGGAGGTGGGGAGGGGGCTAGCACTTCTCGTTACGAGAATAGCAGAGTTCACTCTGCTTGAAAAGCAGCCACACTGGGCAAGTTTCAGAGCCATGTGTCTCCGTGTTGAAAGGCGGTAGAGAGCCAGCACAGAACGACATGACAGAAGTGTCACGTGGGACAGTCTTGCTTCGAGGCTGTGTCTGAGGAAGCCTCTTCCCTGGATGGGAATTGAAACAGATCCATTAACACTCCCTAGGTCAGAATGAAGTCTCAAACGAGCACCAGGCCAAATGTCCACATCTTTTTTTTGAAAGTTTAAAAAAAAAAAATTCCCCGTTCGTCTTTCAACTAGTTCAACATGATTAAAACAAAAGAAAAAAAAATCAAATGCATAAGTTAGAGTAACTTCAATTCTGAGATATGAGGAAAGATGGCATTCTCAGGCAAAATCAGCTTTGTTAGGCAACAACTGAAGGACACACAGATAAAAGATTCTTCCTCAGAGCTCAATAACAGCGTTTCTGGTGCCCAATTTCGTAACCAAAATGATGTCTGTTTTTGGCCTCAAGTTACCTGTAAGTAGTTTTATTTCTTTCTCTTCGCTCCACCCCATATTGCAGAATGAAAATTATACTAAAACTGAGATAATGACAGTATACAATTTGTTTAGAAAAAACCCCACAAAATAAAATTATGGTTTTTATGGCTACATATGTAAGTATGTAAATATAGTAAAAAGGTCTGGAAGAATACATAACCTGATGTCCGGCATTATCTCTTTGGAAGGCACAGGGGTTGGGGGAGTGTTGAAAGAAATTTTAGAAAAGAATGTTATACTTTTATAAGGAGATTTTATATATCACTTAGGTAATAATTGTAAAAGTTTTAGGCAAGAAGCAGCAGCAGTAGTAGCAGCAGAGGAAGAGGAGAGAAAGCATAAAAAAATGGCAATTTATAACAGCCAAAAATTGGAAGCATCCTAAAACGCCCAACAGCCGATGATTAAAATGGCACATCCATACAACTGAATTCTATTTTTTAAAAGCGGTATTAGATTTTTTAATCACATGGGAGAAAGTTCAACATATATTAAATGAGGACAGCTTTAAAGTAGTTTAACGCGATCCCTTTTTATACATATTTGTAAAAAATAAATAAGAAAATGTGTGTGCGTGATGTATAGAAAAGAACATAAAATATACACCAAGTGTTAGTGGTAGATAGTTATCTCTGGATAGTGAGAATAAGGATAAATTTTTGTTTCTTCTTTTTGCTGGGTTTTCTAAATATTTTACCATAAGCACTGTATATAGTAAAAAGATTTCCCCTACAATGAATACTTCTGGCTTTTGTATATAATACATTTATAATTTTAAAAAAATCAAGACACAAACATTATATTTTTAACAATTCAGAGTCCAAAATAAACATGAGCCTTTGAATTCCAAGAGATCTTGAAGCTGTGCAAATAGCATGACTCGGCAAGCAACTAAAAACTAAAGTGGTAACTTCAACCTAGGCTATAATGGGAAGCAAAATTATTCTGTTTGTCACAAATCAAAAGTCTACAGGCTGCCGGCTTCCCGACCTCGCTCAGAGGAGTGTGAGCACAGGTCTGATCTGCCTCTCCTGGGGAAAGCCAGTGTCTGTCAGGAGCCACACGGCACCCCTGACCTATTCCCCTTCCTGAGCCTGAGAGGATTCCCGCCCTATCCTTTAAAGCTGCAGATGGTATGGTCACTTTCGGGATACGAGTTTCGCTGGCTAAAGTGACTGCTTTCTGAAGTGATCTCCAGAGATACCTTGTCTCATTTGAATGGCAGTTTCAAGAAACCAGTCTTTCAGACAATACTGGGACCTAGACCCGTGAGTGACTCAGACAGTGACTAACGGGGCAGGACCCAACCTCTCATATGCTGGGGAACACAGCTGGGCCAGACAACATTCTCTTCAGAAAAGAATCAAGCTCCCTAACTTTTCTTAATATCTTAATTTTTAAAAACTGAACAAGATAGGAGCGAACCAGTAGCAAAAAAACAAAACAAAACAACTAAGCCGTATGACAGGGTAACAATGAGGGGAAAAAAATCATAGTGCTACAGAACATAAGGACTGGAACAGACCTTGGAGATCATCTATTTAAACTACTGATAAGGAAACCAGAGCCCACAGAGGCTCTGACTTGTTCCCTCTCGAGGTCTTAGAACTAGTCAGCGGAGAAAAACAAACTCTTTTTGGCACTTGATTCCATCTAACACTCCGCACCTCTTTTTCGCTGGTTGCTGAGCGGAAGGAGACTAGCGTTGCACACATTAGGCCCTCAAGCATACGCAAATGCAACAGAGAACACGGGGCACGGACAAGAGAAGACTGGGAGAGCCACGGGGGGCTTTTCTCGGCAGGCAGGCGGGACAGTGGATGTGTCTTCAGCTGCTCCCCATTACAATCTCCTCACTCTTAATTCGTTTTCAACGCCTCCCACATTTCACATCTTCTTGGTAATTAGGCAGCAGTCCATGTTGTTGTGTGTGGCTCGGGCTCATTGCTTTTCTAGTCTTACAGACTTCTATACTTTTTTTTTTCCAATAGAAAAATTATTGCTGTTTCTGCCTTCCAGAATAAATACGGGGCTCAATTCTCTTTTTACCTCTAGGAGAGCACAAGAGGAATACTCACCGAGGGACTGGGATGCCTAGAATTTACATACATTTTCCTCATGTGAACACTACTACGACTCACTGTTCATGAAGGTGCAACTAGACGGGCCTTATCATTTTGCCAACAGAATATGTTATATGCAGGAATGGAAGAGATCTTGAAAAATAATCTGGACCACAGCAAACCACCTCTGACAAATGAGATAATCTATTCGCTTGCAAAGGCTTCCAGAGAAGAAAATTCCTGAACATCTTCCCTCTGTGAAATCTTCTTACATCTAACCCAAACCTCTCCAGCTGCAACATAAGCCTATTTTTCTCTTGCTGTCATCCAAAAGAAGTCAAAACTAATTGGTTATGACCCTAATATTTAAACACAGTTAGGGTACCCCCAACAGCTGTCTCTAAATAAAACATTTTTTACCTTATTTTTTTAAAGATTAATTTGTCCTCTCAGAAATCAATTTCTAGCTTTCTAATCATTATTGTGATCCTTTCTCAAACTTCCTTCAAAATATCTAAATATGAGAGTTTTAAAAAGGGGAAAAAATAAGGTTCTAACTAATGCTTAACCTGATTTAAAAAATATATATATATATGTGTGTGTGTGTGTGTGTGTATATATATATATATATGTGTGTGTGTATATATATATATGTATGTGTGTGTATATATATATATATGTCTCCTAAACATTCGTATACTCTGGACCAAGATTTATAACTTTTTTAGTCCCAAGAGTCTCTAACAGAGCTAAGAAATACCTAGGGCAGTGGTTCTCAACCAGGAGCAATTTTGCACTGCGGGGAACATTTGGCAATGTCTAGAGACATTTTTAATTGTCATAACTGGGGGTGAAGAGAAGGAATGCTACTGGCATGTAGTGGGTAGAAGCCTGGGATGCTGTTAAACATCCTACACAGGACAGCCCCTACGACAAAGAATTATAAGGTTCAAAATATTAACAGTACAGAGGTTGAGAAATCATGACTTAGAGCAAACATGGGGTACATAAAAAGTTAAAGAACAAACACAGGAAAAGGATAAAAGGAGAAAATACTGACTAGAAAGGTAGTAAGGGGAAAAAAAGATTTTTTAAATGAGAATTTTAAAATAAATAAAGAGATAAGGAACCATAGCACCTACTTTAAGTGCAGTACAGTGGTATTTCTGATATGATGTGCTATTTTATGAAATAATATCTCCTTATTATAAGATAATAATCCTGAAACTGCACCCACCCTGAAACTGCAACTTTACATTACTCACTACTGACTGGCCTACTATGACCCATAGAATACTAGATCCTTCTCTCCAGTCTTTCACAATCTACCCATTTCTTGTAATAATTCACTTATTCCTACAACAAATATTTACTGAGCACCTACTACATGCCAGGCACTAGGGATACAGCAGTCTTAAGCAAAAACTCCTGCCAGAGTAGAGCTGACATGGGGGTGGGGTGAGGGGTTGCTACTGATGCACCTAGTTTACTTTGCTGAGTAAATCACTTCACACTTATTTCTGCTAGTAGAGATGCATCTATTGGCACTACTCCAAGTTTCCCAAGTCATTTCAAAATCGAGACTATAGCCATCCATCCCTGTCACTCTTGCCCAGGCTGATGACAAGTGAATATGTAAAAGGTACAGTGTCTAGTTCACCATCCACAAACAGTGTTTCTTCTAGCAGGACAAAGCTTTTCAGCTTCTCCCACTAAGGAAACCTTCTAGAGCATTACAGATACACTTACAAGGTTATGACAGAAAGTGAAAGGGAGGGGCTTCCCTGGTGGTGCAGTGGTTAAGAATCTGCCTGCCAATACAGGGTACATGGGTTCGAGCCCTGGTCCGGGAAGATCCCACATGCCGCGAAGCAACTAAGCCCATGCACCACAACTACTGAGCCTGCACTCTACAGCCTGCGAGCCACGACTACTGAGCCCACGTGCCACAACTACTGCAACCCGCATGCCTAGAGCCCATGCTCTGCAACAAGAGAAGCCACTGCAATGAGGAGCCCACGCACCGCAATAAAGAGTAGCTCCTGCTGACCACAACCAGAGAAAGCCCGCACGCAGCAACAAAGACCCAACACAGCCAAAAAAAATTAATTAATTAAAATCTTAAAAAAAAGAAAGTGAAAGGCAAACACTGACAACAACTGGGGGAACTATAATCCAAAGCAAATCACCTCAAAGGGTAGTTCACAATAAAACCTCCAACTCAGAAAACATTAAAATGCAGAGACGACCTGAGGGCACTGCCACCCGTTCCTCTCCTGGAATAACGAGGCACTCAGCACAGGGGCACCAGCTTTACACAGTGAGGAGAAACTCGGATCCACCAAAGGGATACTCAAAACCTGATCTCTTCCCAGAGACTTAACGGATAAAGTAACAGGGTCTCACCCACACCACCTTCCCTGAGATTTATATGGAAATCCGTGGTGAATGGTGAAACCATAGAGAAGTCTTAGCATTTACTGAGGTCAGCAATATGGTGCAGGAAACTGAGCACAGGAGGAAGGGGTATGGTTCGAAGGAAGAGAAAATGCTGGAGGAAAGAAATTACTGTCCACTAATTTTCAAGGGAAAATTAGTGGATAGTATTTTCCCCCAAGGAGGACCCCTGGCAGCTGCACCCAGGGACTAAGCATGACTTCCTTGCGGAGCTCACTAGGGGCTGAGCCGGAAGGCAGAGGAAAGAGAAACCCAGAGGGATTAGGGGTGGGGGCTGGGAAAAGATTGTGGTTAAAAGGGGGCTTTAGTAAAGGTAGGGAAGGGGGAGCCAGAGGGATGGAGAGTAATATTTCCCAAACTTCATGAGCACAGTAGGAGAGTGAGTGAAGGGAAGAGGAGAGAAGGTGGAGGCCCCTAAGAATTCACACCCTGTGCCCTCAGTTACAAACACAGTCTAGTTGCTAACAATATTAAATTCCAAAATGACTTGTAATGTAGGAAAATAAAATAAACATCCTGCACACTTACCCAATCCGGGTAAACAGCTTCCCATGGGCATGGAGAAAACTGAGGATGAACCTTTTGTTCAGCTGCATGGGAAAAAAAGAGAGGAGAAAACAATTAAACTTTCCCCAGTTTCCTGTTACTGAACAGAGTCCCTAGTGACACAATAACCTGGCCAGGGTCTAAGGGGTGGGCACTAGGGATGGGAACCAAATGAACATGCCCAAACTCTCACACAGACCCAGGGCCCATGCCCAACAGCTGCTGCTCAGCTGAGCCAAGATGACAGCAGGCTCGGTGAACGGACAGCACCCCCTGCTGGCAGTAGTGTCTGAGTGCAGGGAGCGAAGCACTGAATCCCAACTAAGCTGGGTAGATGGCTGTCATCCTCTGCCATCTAGAAGTCACTCTGTCACCATAAGGACGGAAATGAAACACTGACAAGTACAGGACAGGGATGATGATGATCTTGGATAAGTCCCTTCTCTTTCTTACGAGCTGTTTTTCTACCTACCCAAAAAACAGAAGTCTTCTTTGGTAACCAAGGGTAAGGTAATCCCACCACTAACTAGCTTATCAAATTGTACTTCTCCAGCTTTTAAAATAAAAGTTCAAACCCTTCCTTTTTTTTTTTTTTTCTTTTCTTTGAAAGAAAAACTGAAAGCTGGGGTTATGTGAAATCCTCTGGCTTTTAAATGTTGGCTACTAAAGAAAAAAAATTTAAACATTAGGCAACCCAAAAGCACACGTTTGCCAGCCACATCTGGCTCACAGCCATGAGCTACCAAATTTTCAATCTCAGTTCAAGGTTCTAGAAAATCTACTTCTATCAAAATTTAGGGGAGATATTCCTCTAAGCAAAACAAGGCAGGGAAAAAAATTTCAACTCCAAAGAAAGTGGAAATAACCTAAAGACCAAACGCTGTCATCTTCCCTGGTCTCCTGGAAGCAATATGCTCAGGGCCCTGTAGCCAGACAGGGAAGAGGGATCAAGAATTTTGAGCTCAAGGTGGTGGTTAGGGCAAGGAATAGCCCAGCACCCTGATGCTCTGCCCAAGAGGAAAATACTCTTCTGGTTTATACCCTTGCAAAACAGAAAACCAGTCAAATTGTGGCAGTTCCACCAATTTCACAAGGAAGCTGGGTGTAAGGAAAGGTGGGCATTCTCGCCTCCCCAATGACTTCAACCACAAACTGCAAACAATCTTCAGTCTTTATATTTGCTTAAACAAATTACACTTAATCAGCAATACCAGACAAAACTCTGATTTCTGTAGTTAAAAAGGATACTTCATGGAACGTAACCTGTCTCTACAGTGAGGTGAGTCAGGGCAGGGGACACTGGGTTCCATGAACAGAAGGGAAAGATGAGGACCTGCCACAAAATAAATGGCCGAGGGCTCCGCCACTGTTAGTGGCAAGGCCTGGGCTAGAATGCAAAGGAAGGTGGTAAAAAACTTACCCCTCAAACCTCTGCCACTTACCTGCTGTGGGGTCTCAGGCAACTGGTCTAACCTCCCAAAGTTTTTCTTTCTACGCAGTGGAGATAACAGTACCTATACATTAAGGGACTGGTGCATGAGATAAGGCAACTAAAAGCACATGCTCGGCATTTGTAAACACTCAAGTGTCAGCTGAACATTCTCTCCCAATGAATGGTAGAGTGAGTGGAAAATGTTAATAACTGGAGAATCCAGGTGAAGGAGATACAGGAGTTCTCTGTATTATTCTTTCAACTTTTCTATGGGTA
Source organism: Hyperoodon ampullatus (assembly GCF_949752795.1). Taxonomy (NCBI): domain Eukaryota; kingdom Metazoa; phylum Chordata; class Mammalia; order Artiodactyla; family Ziphiidae; genus Hyperoodon; species Hyperoodon ampullatus. The sequence continues at coordinate 42,822,669 of NC_136932.1, read as the reverse complement.
TAAAATTATTTCAAAATAAAAAGGTAAAAATATATATTCTCTCTCTATTCTTGTTTTAACTCAACTGTCCCTTTTCCCAGCTGCCAATCATAAACTGGTTAACTCATCCATAACTAGTTATATTTATACATACAGGATACTTTGGTAGAAACAGAACGATATTAACCCATCTCATTCAAGCCAATTACGATCCCCCAAGCCGCAAGATAGCTCAGAAATTCAAGCAACTTAAACCAGTGAATGACAGAACTTGAACCCAGGTCTTCCGATTCCAAAACAGTTCTCCTCCCCTTAAACTGCCATCTAGCTCAGGAAGAGAACAGGTGAGCTTATTCATGAAGGGCCAATGAGGGAATAAGAGCAACTAAAAAGAGCAGTTCAGTTTTACCTTTAAGTTTTCCTTACCCATTAGGTAGGAAACATAGTGTGTAACCCACAATGCCTCCTGGAACAAAATGAGTGCACCATGAGGTTTTTTAATGCTGGAGTTCTAGCTATACTTCCCAAAGATCCTTCTCTTAGGGTAGTAGATGAAGCCTACTTAAGTACCTGACTTCACACCTGCCATTATCATATTTTAACTGTATCTAGTAGAAAGTGGATTTCAATGCATTGTTTTTCAACTAGTGATAGTGAAGGGAATCTTAGCAAACTTCGTCAAACTACACACACATTCTCTCTGACCTTGGTTAATGAGAACCACTGCTTTATTTTTAGTCTGAAAGTACCTGTTACCCTAAATATAGTTTCTCTTTATCTGTCACCAACATTTTGAGTAGGAAAGGAGCTAAAATGTAGATACATTCTAGAGAGAGGTAAAAGCATGTTATACTGAGGAAGTAGATTTGTTACACATTGATCAAAGTGGGACTAAACACCGTCGTAAATTAATAACATGAAGACAGCAAGTGCTGAGGCAGAGCTTTTGGAAAACTTAACTGATACCAAGTCCACAAAAGGAAGGTCTTAGTCTGAGCTTCCTCCCTCTCCAACACATCACCATGGATTGGCTTCATGTTTGGAGCTTTTTGATTCTTAACAATACACTCAGATGGTCTCACTCAGGTAGAGAAAGAACTGTTTTTCCGCATATGGTGAGACTATCTGTCTCCAGATCTTCCTAGTGCAATTACATACTGTTCACCAGAAACTAAAAATGCTTCTTGGATGTAGCCCTAAGAGACAGTGTCAGAATTATTAAAGGGCTCCTGGCTCTCTGGTTTAAGGCCACAACCAACTCACAACGGACTCTTGAGCCTTTTGTACCATCTAAAAGCAAGGACCCAAAGAGACATTAATGGCAATAGTTGGATGGGTAGGTCTCTGGACACCCACAACAAAGTCTGTCCTTCCATTAACTATGGGGTTATGAGTAAAATGGTTTGGGTTGTTCCTCAACTGTAAAATGGAATTTCTACCACTGACGGTACCTAACTCAGAGCTGAAAGGATAAAACGAAGTAATACAAATTAAAGCATTTTGAGGAATAAATGTCTTATGCAAGCCCCAGTTATTACTACTCAGAACTGCCTAAGTGCTTTATGAACTGTGTAGCAAGGAAAGAGAAAGAAGCTCCTCAGAGGCAGCAAGACATCACCAGAGGAGAGGATTCTGAAATATGCCCAATTTTAATTAATAGTTGTTCCTGCTTCTAAAAAGTTGTGTGGAAAACTGAATTTCTGAAAAGTGAATCATTTTAAGGGCAGTAGGAGGAATTAAGAGGAATTCCTCAGTATTAAGAGGAATTCCAGCATGCGTCTTTAAAGCGTTTTGGGGAACATAAACTATCATCCTCTAATTTATTCATCTGGGATGTCTCTACTTTTATATACCAAGTACTAAAAAAAAAAAAAAAAAAACTTCGTTGTGTTTTAAAAGGGGGGCTCTATCCCCTTAGATATGAGACAACATAGGTGAAGACCAAATTTCAATGGTACCTGTTAGAAAATGTCCAGGACTTTCAGAGCCTGCCATCAAAGCCCAGTTATCTCCCTAAAGCACTGAGATCACAGATGGAAAAGAATGTGAGCACAGAGGTGAAGCTGCGCACCTTCATCCCTGTGCTCCCCTGACAGGCACAATCAAGAGCAGACCAACAAGACAGGGTCCCCAAAGCCAAAGAACTTGTAGCCCAAGAATAAAAGATAAATAACAAACCAACTTGCCAACTCCCCATTTATGTTCCAAAACCTAAGACAAGGCCTTCTGACTATGATGGTGCCAGGAGGCACTGTGCTTCCCTTACTGTCACTATCCCTCAGCCAGGAAAAGTCTGTGGCAGGGAGATCTCAGGAGATGATAGAGAAAGTGAGGAAGGAGGGCACGGCACACAAAACATGGAAGCCTACCGGTAAGTCAGCAGTATAATAATCATATAGCAGGAATAAAAACTGCTCATTAGAACTTTCAGTATTCCTCTTTCCAGGATATAGATAAATAAAAATGTATAGGCAAGTCAAGTAGCAAGACTCAAATGCCTTGTAGGGAGACAAAGCAAATCACAAAAATCCATCTTCGAATCCCAAAGAGCCACACTGAGGCTGAGGTAGAGCAGGTAGGGTGATTACTCTTCACCTTCAGTTTCTTCGCCCCTGAACTGTTCTGGGCAGGATGACAGCTCAATTAGCTCTAATTAAGTCCAAGTTCCATGTAGAGCTGTCCTACTTAGATGGCTGGATCTGAGCCATGTGAATTCAAGTGTAAAACGTGCCTCTTAAAACCAATGCACCCCTTGAAACAACAGCTCTCACTCTCACGCTGCAGCTTAGTGCTGCCTCAACTAAGTCTTACATTAAAGCAATTTACTTGCTATTACTTCATTATCTCTCCTACTTAAAGCCAGCAAACTGGAGGGAAATTGGGCTAAATGTCAAATCAGCAGTCAGCTCCGGAAAACCCAGCCAGCAAGCAGAGGGACAGCTGAGCTTAGAGTACAGGGCTGGCTCTCAGGAGGAAAACTGGCACTAGGTCTAAAGAAAAGAACGAACCACGAATTTGTGACTATTCTGTATTTATCGCTCATTTGTTTACTGTGGGGGAGGGAGTAGTATGGAATAATATGAACAAAGACCAGTGATCTGGGTTCAAGACCTGGGTCCAAATTTTGGTTATGCCATTTATTTTTTATATATAACTATCAACAAATCATGTCAACTTTCTAAGGCTGTTTCTTCAACTATAAAACAAGAAGGCAGCGTGAGATCAGTATCAGTGATTCTATAACCCTGAGTGTGTACGCAGCACAAGAAGAGCGTCTGTAAAAAATACAGATTCCCCAGTCCTTCGGAATCAGAATCCTCAGGGAGGGGAGAAGGGGACTGCGAATCAGCATCTTTAAAAGGTCTCCAGGTAATTCTGAAAGACAGCTAGATTCGGGAATCCCTGGGATAGATCACGCGTCAGCAAATTATGGCCGAAGTGTTTTTTAGTGTGGCCCATGAGCTAAGAATGGCTCTTATATTTTTTAACAGTTGAAAAAAATCGAAAGAATTTTTCATGACGCATGAAAACTATATGAAATTTAAATGTCAGGGTCCACAAATAGAGTTCTATTGAAACACAGCCACACTTGTTTGTTTCATATTGTCTGTGGCTGCTTTCCCCCTACAAAGGCAGAGCTGAGCAGCTGTAGCTGAGAGTGTGCCCAAAAGCCTAAAATACTATCTGGCCCTTTTACAGAAAAAGTTTGCTGATCCCTAATCTCATCGATAACACTGGAGTCTCAAAAAAATGTTTGTACCTGCACAACACTTCAGGGCTACCACACACATACTGGAAACAGCAATGGTTCTCACAGGCTGTTTAATAGCAAGCCCCACCTCTCTGGATGTTCTGACACCTACCCTCCCACCTATCACCTCAGGGGAATCACCAATCCACAGTGTTCCTTCCAATTCTAAAAGCCCACAAATGAACAGTTCTAACTAAATCTAATCTTTCTTACCAGCTTCTGGGCAAACACCATCCTATTCTGTGTTAGCACAAAATACACCAAATGCCAAAAGACTGCTGCTCTCAAAGCTTCTGAACTCAAATGCCCCAAAGGCTACAGAGAAATATAAACGGGGCTCTCAAGGTTTCCACCTTGGAAGCCACTATGGGGTGGAAACACAACACACCCAAGCCCAATCAATATTTCACTTAGGCCAGAGGGCCCCAGGACTTTCCCCAAAACATCCCTAATCAAGGGAAAGTGCCAGACTAAGGCTTATGAATCCCTGTGCTACGCGGTCTGATAATCTACAGCTCAGAAGTGCCACCAGCTTAGCATCTCAAGGTATACAGGGAAAGAGAGAAAGTTCAGCCAAAGGGCGACACTGTTGCTCTGACTGAGTTACTTTCTGAATGACTCTTCTTTCTGACTCATCTCTCTCAGAGCCTGGGAACTCTCATGCCCATCCACCCAAAAAAATGGGGGAGCTGGGACACCTTTGCAACTGCACAAAGTGGGAGAGAAGAGGACAGGGCTGAAGCTCCCACTTGGTGAAGAGTTGGGCACCAGAAAATAGTTTTCCAAAGGCACATACACAAGCTCAAACCATCTTTTAAATGAATGGATCAACAGAGCGCTGATGATGGTGAGGTCCTTTTCACAGTGTCCACCCATTCATGCATTCATTCAACAAAAACTTACTTGCCATCTTCTGGGGACATGACACTGTGCATGAACTATGAACAAGGCAGAGATAATGCCTCCTCTGTGGTTGACACAATTATAAAGTACCATGATTGGTGAAGGATGGGATGCTGTGTGTTTCCACAGCAGGAGCATCAGAGATCTCAGAGGAAAAGAAAACATGCCTATATTTCATAAGCATAGGGGACAGCATGTGTGATAGTCCCAAGAGTAGAACGTTGTAGACTGGCATGGCCAGGTGAGTGACTCTGCAAGAGGGAGGCTAAAGAAATAGGCTGGGCCAAGTTGTAGATGTCCTTGTTAAAGAGTTTGATCTTAATCAAAGCCACTGAAGGGTTTTGAGCAAGGAAGTGACATGAGCAAACCTCCATTTTTAAAAGGACATTCTGACAACTGTTTAGAAATTTTAGTTTTTGTTTTTTTTTTTTGGTTGGGTGGGGGGAGGGCGGAGTAAAATGTTTACAGGCCAGGAGACCAGTTAAGAAGTTGCTGTAATCATCCATTGGCAAGAGATACAGAGGAAAGAGGGAAAACAAAGAAAACCATCATTCCACACTCAATCAATCATGATCCCTTGTCCCTAACTCCCAATAGTTCTAGTTCTAAGTAACTCAATTTACAGAGACCAGCAGTGGCCCAAAACCAAGCAGAAGTCTTTAGAATCACACAGAAGTCTTACGCAAACTAAGTGAAACACTGATTTCATTTTTAGAAATAATTTGGATATTCTTATCTTATTTCCTTTCAATAATATTTTTAAACAGCCTAGCATAGTGTCTGGTACTTAATACGTATTCAGTAAGTGACTGTTGAAGAATCTATTAAAATATATAAATTTGAGGGGCTTCCCTGGTGGCACAGTGGTTAAGAATCCACCTGCCAATGCAGGGGACTCAGGTTTGAGCCCTGGTCCGGGAAGATCCCACATGCCGCGGAGCAACTAAGCCCGTGCACCACAACTACTGGGCCTGCACTCTAGAGCCCATGAGCCACAACTACTGAAGCCCGCGCGCCTAAAGCCTGTGCTCTGCAACAAGAGAAGCCACTGCAATGAGAAGCCCATGCACTGCAACGAAGAGTAGCCCCCACTCGCTGCAACTAGAGAAAGCCCACGTGCAGCAACAAAGACCCAATGCAGCCAAAAATACATTTAAAAATAAATAAAATATATAGATTTGATAGTAGTAAGATAGATTATCCAGGTAATACACAGAAAAAGCTCACAGAAAAACAGTACAGTACTAATACTAATGCTGAAGGGAAATAGCACACTCAGCACTACTTTTGAGAATTTAAATATTTCTCTTTCTGGAGGATAATTTGGCAAAACCCAAAAGTATTCAAAGGAAAAGAGAGTACTGGGCTTCCCTGGTGGCACAGTGGTTAAGAATCTGCCTGCCAATGCAGGGGACACAGGTTCAAGCCCTGGTCCAGGAAGATCGCACATGCCCGTGCACCACAACTACTGAGCCTGTGCTCCATGAGCCACAACTACTGAGCCCACCCACATGCTGCAACTACTGAAGCCCGTGTGCCTACAGCTTGTGCTCTGCAACGAGAAGCCACTGCAATATAAGAAGCCCGCGCACCGCAAAGAAGAGTAGCCCCCGCTCGCCGCAACTAGAGAAAGCCTGCGCGCAGCAATGAAGACCCGACGCAGACAAAAATAAATAAATAACATTTTTAAAAAAAAAAAGAAGAGAAAACAGAGTACTATCGGGATTTAAGGATTTTGATCCTGAGTAATAGCAGCTCCATCTGCTACATTCCAGCTCAAGGGACTGGACAAGAAGCGACCACAGCTAACATCAGAATACAAGACGAAGTCCTTACAACGGCCTACGAGAGTCCTGTGTAATCATCATTCTCCACTCCTGCGGCTTCCTGACACTTGAATATGCTAAGCACATTCCCACTCAGGGGGCGTGGGGCAGGGGGCATGGGGGGGCGATATTTTCTCTCTAGCTCAGTGGTTCCCAACCTTTACGATTCGTGGGAATTGCCTATGAATCTTTTAAAAATACGGACGCCTGGGCTTCCCTGGTGGCGCAGTGGTTGAGAGTCCGCCTGCTGATGCAGGGGACACGGGTTCGTGCCCCGGTCCGGGAAGATCCCACATGCCGCGGAGCGGCTGGGCCCGTGAGCCATGGCCGCTGAGCCTGCGCGTCCGGAGCCTGTGCTCCGCAACGGGAGAGGCCACAACAGTGAGAGGCCCGCGTACCGCAAAAAAAGAAAACAAAACAAATAAAAATACGGATGCCTGACTTCTATCTCCAGATATTGATTTAATTGGCGTGGAGGTGAAACCTGGGCATCATGATTTTTAAAAGCTTCCCAGATGATAGTACTGTGCCAAAGTTTGAGAACGACTGCTCTAATTTACACTGTTTTTATAGCACTTATCACCAATTTTTACACACACCATGACAGCAAGGACTTTGTGGATTTCATTCACCACAGCCAGAGACTCCTAGAGGGTAACCTATAAATATTTGATGAACAAATAGCCTTTCTAGTCTGGTCTTTGGCTGCTCCTCCTGCCTCCACTGTTGCTGATACAGCCTACCCTTCAGCAACAAACAATTATTTGTGATGCCCTAAATTCACCATGTTCTTCCTGCTGCTATGGCCAATCTCCGTCTAATGCCTTCTCATGCACTCCTTTTTATATCTAATAAAGCCCTTCTTTTCCTTGCTTAAGACCCTCTTCCCAACCCTCTTACCTCCAGGCTGAGCTTGACACCTTATCCTCCAGACTCAGACTATTTCACATCCCTCTGTGATACTGGGTATCATGGTACATCTTTATTATATACACACATCTGTCTTTATATGAGCTCCTTCCATAACATTTTTCCATGATGATGGAAATGTTCCTTATCTTCACTGACCAATACAGTAGCCATCAGCCACAGGTGACTAATGAGTGTTTGAAAGCAGTGACTGAGGAACTGAACTTTTAATTTTATTTCATTTTAATTAAATAGCCCCATATAGCTAGTGGCTACCACACCAGTCAGCACAGCTCTAGGCTGATGTCCTTTAGTGAATGATTCGTTTCTATATACCAGCACTCAGGAATTATCAATAGTGAGGGACAGCTGACTGAAGAGATGGATGGATATGAGTTTGCTCCAAAGATTATAATACCCATACTTTTACAATTTCTGGCTTTGCCATATGATCGGAGCAAAAAGACATCCTGAAGCACAAATAAGCCTCAGCCAATGGGAGCAAAGGATTGGAAGAACCTATTCTACCCTTCTGCCCAGATATATAATCCACACAGTGTGGAAGTGTGGCCTCACACCTGATTTTAACTATTGGACTGCACCTTTCAGAAGCCTGGGGGCAGGTCCCAACTAAGGACAGGTTGAATTTACAGAGCACAGGCTCTGTGCTTTAGGAGTTAAAAGTACCCCAACCTACTAAGACACAACTCAGACACCGAGAGCTCAAGGTTTCCCAGCTGAGCAAAACAAGGGTGTCATACTCAACCACCTTAGTAACAGTCAAAACTCCTCCAGCACCTTCTCTGTGTAAGGCACATTTCTAAGCACTTTATGACTATTAGCCCATTCAACCTCACAACAATCCTGTGAGGTAAGTACTACTATTATTTCTATGTTACAGATGAGAAAACTGAGCACAGAGAGGTTAAGTGACCAGCGCAAGTCTGGTTCCAGAGTCTGAGCTCTTAATCTTCCACCTTTAAAAGGGGCAACTTTTCTGGCAGAACCAAGAATCACACTGAGGATGTTTATAAAGGCCAAAAGCTAAAGCAACCCCAAGCAAAAACCCACCAATGGCTCCAGCTATCATTCACTGAAAGACCACTAGGCCAAACCAACCGAGAACTCTTGCAGATTAAGGGAAGTAGACACTTCCAGTCCAGATCATACCATGAAAGTTGGTGGAAGCACTTAACAACTGCACCCTAGGATAATGCCAGCCAGAAGAGAGAAGAAAGAAAAGTGGGAAAAGTGAATAAAAGCTTGTTCTCCATATCAGTAAAATAGCAGTAAGAAAACTAGTAAAATAAAAACCCTAGTATTTTCTAGATAAATCCACAATCCACCTGTTTAATAAGGAATTAGTTCTTCAGGAATCAAAGAATATATGTGCATTTACACACTATCATCAAGGGACTGTGCATGGTCCAGAAAAAATATCAGAAAACATACCCTCCTGCCTACCCACCTACCACAATACAGGAAAACCCCTGAATATCTCAGGAAAGGGAGGAGTAAGAACTAATCTAAGAACCCAGAGAAGAACGAAGCTTCAGTTTAAGAAAGATGTGGTCACAAAGAAGGTTTCACAAACCACTCTGCTGTGGGCACCAAAAAGCAAATAACCAGCATTACAGGGCGCTCTGACAACCTCATGTGAGCTTCAGATTTAAGCAAGGCACCAAATAAGGGAAGGATTCTGGAGCATCAACTCCTAGGAAAAGTGTTTCAAGTTAAAAATGGTTATTCAGGTTTGGATGTGAACTTCTGTATCTGTTCTTTATCAACAGAGGCACCTCTACCCTCACTGGCAGCTAGCAGTAGAAAGGGAAGAAAATGGTTGGAATAAAAATGGGTTACACATAGATGACAACATGAGCTGACGCAGCCTGGCATTTACCTGGACACCAAAGACAAGGCTATAAACATGCAACACAGAACTTGTAGGATCCCACATCCCAGCTGGACCCAAGCATCGCCAAGGAGCAGGCTGGCCATGATGTCACTTTTCCCCCAACAGCCAGAGTTCAACATTAAGGCCAAAAACCACAGCACTTTTGGTGAGAGACTCAGTTTCACTGTGACTGGAGGAAGGCCCGCTTCCATCTAGTTTTCTGTCAGTCATATCCTTTTTGTGCTGGTTCCCAGACTCAAAATATCTAGTTCAAAAGACATGGCAAACACCTTCAAATTCCTTGTCTTTGATCCAATTCTCCTCTTCATTTTCCTTATCCTCTCTCAACAATGAAAATCAATCTTAGGCACACCAGAAAGCAGGTAAATCATGAACATTAACTTCTTCCTAACTTATTTACAGTGCTTTATCCCTTTCACTGTTACTATGAAATGTATAGGGAAAATGTGAGTTTAGAGTTAAAAGAGAAGCACGAAAATGACGAGTCAAACACCAATTACGCCAGGACTTCCTTGGTGGCGCAGTGGTTAAGAATCCACCTGCCAATGCAGGGGACATGGGTTTGATCCCTGGTCTGGGAAGATCCCATACGCCATGGAGCAACTAAGCCCGTGCGCCACAACTGTTGAGCCTGTGCTCTAGAGCCCCCGAGCCACAACTACTGAGACCACATGCTGCAACTACTGAAGCCCGTGCACCTTGAGCCCGTGCTCCGCAGCCAGAGAAGCCACTGCAATGAGAAGTCCGTGCACCGCAACGAAGAGTAGCCCCCACTCGCCGCAACTAGAGAAAGCCCACGTGTGGCAATGAAGACCCAACACAGCCAAAAACAAACAAATAAATAAAAACCAATTACACTGGGTTACACAGTTTGCTTAGTTTGTGACAATTGATCAACCTGTATGGCTTTGATACATGCACTTTCCTGTATGTCTATTATACTGTAATAAAGTTTTCTTCAAATTACCACAACCTTTGCTGCTGTTCCACAAAAAGCCTTTATTTCATGCCAGTATCCTTTGCCCTATATGTTCTAACCCCTGTCAAGATTCTAACTCTGAGGTGGTAAAAAAATGAAGGTGACTGTGCTAAAAGGCTGTGGCTCCACCTAGGTGCAGAAAGCTATGCTGGTGTTAAATACCAGATCTATTGATGGTGTAAATTAGATCCTATTTTACAGATGTAGAAACAAGGAAAGAGACTGAGAAATGTTGACAGAAATAAAAAGAAATTTAGGAATATGACCCAGAAGATCTGACTCCAAGTCTGCATCAGCCACAAGGGACAGCTTCTCAGGGGGCACCAAGGGCATCTACTAGTGTCTTATCCAACCTTTTGATATGTATCACTTCAAAGTATTTTAAAAGCCATACTGTTTTACAGATCTGTCCGGAAGTCTAAAAGAAAATATGCCAAAGAAATTCCTCAGAGAGAATGTCAACTGACTTACAAATAGTTTGCTTTACAAATTAGGGCCTAGCATCTCAGAGATTTGTGGCACAAGTCAGCTCAAAATCTCATTAGATAGAATAAGACTTTCGTATCTTTACCAAGAAACACCCCAGAAAAATGCAAATCCACAAAGGTATTATTCCAACTCCTCTTTTCCATATGCTTCAGTAGTTGCAGTCCTACTGTGCGTGTGAAGAGCAAGAACAGGACTTATTGCCAACAGTTACAACATAGTGCATAACTCATTCCCAAGCCAAGCTAGGCTTGGCTCAGAAAGCTTCCCAGAATGATGGAAGGCATGACTGTAGGATGACTCAACCTTTGCTAATGCATAAAATAAAGCAAAGAAGAACTATTTGAAGGATTCACTTCTAAGCTTGGGCCAAATCAAAAGCCCAGAAGTATCCACTTTGTGATGAATCTTCAGTTCCAGCTGACTGATTAGACAGCATTGGTGTGGACATCTGTACCGTGGCCCAAGATGTTCTAATGACAGACTCCTGGCTAGGAATCTCAGAAGCAACCACTCAGTTTCTAACCACACCACGTTTTTAATCCATGCTGTTCCTTCTGCCAGAAAAGTCTGCTACCCACATCTCCCTAAAGAACTTCTTTCATCCTTCAAAATTAAGGACAGATCACCTTTCTAGGTAGCTTTCCCTGTTCATCATGAGTTAATTTCTTTCTCCTCTGTATTACCCCACACAGTATACATATTTCTATTATAACATGTAACATTTCATTACAAGTATTTACTTAGTTATCCATTTTTCTTACTACACTGTATCTTTGAAGGAAGGACCAATATCATTTACCTTTCTAGGTGCAGTGCCTAGAATAATGACCAGCACACAAAGCTATTCACTAAATATTTATGGAAATGACCTGAATGGGGACAGGAAAAACCCTGATCCCCTCAGAGATGACTAACTGACCTGAGGAAGAGGTTTCACAACTGGAAAAGTAAGAGAAAAGAGAAAAATGTCCATATAAAACTGTGAAGGCAATTATTTAAGTCCACATATACAGGCATATACTGTACTGCAAGACAGAATACAAAAAAGAAAGAGGAGCCAACAAGAAAAAGATTAGAGGTCAGGAACAGTAAGGACACGACACAAAATGCATGCCAGAAATCCCTGACACTTATTAAAGCCAGTTACAAGTTCAGCTCTAACCTCTGGGACAATTAAAATAGAGAATTATTCTGAATAACAAATTTGTAAATGTGCATGAGGTTAAAAAAACCACACAAAAAAACCTCACACGGTACAACTATCTCTGATACTAGAAGCAAAAATCTCTCCCGTGGGTTTCCACAAAGAAGATACCAAGTAATGCAAATAGCAGTGATTCCCTAGGCCTCTTTTATTATTTGTCTTAATACAGGCTGATGACCTTACACCAAAGTACAATTCAGACAAAGCAATACTACCACGGACCAACATGTCACCTAGGTACATGTTCTAGGAATGAATGACATGGAAAGAGCAAAAGGAGGAGAGATGCCTAGTGATTCCCAGAGCAGACACTCAATAAATTGTGAATCAGTAGACAGAAGATAGACAACTGGAAAAATCACTGAAGCTCTTAATAATAAAAATGTGTGATAAATACATTTTACAGGGAATTGAGCATCAGAAAGCATCTTGATAGTATTTTAAGTTCCTTCTGGTCTAGGGAGTCTATATAGTAATACTCAGAAAATAAAACTGAGCAGTAACTTCAATATTAAATATTTATGAGTAAAGTGAAAAGCTTCCAGGAGGAAGCCTGAGTTTTAACCTGAGTTAACGTGAGTTTCCCCCCTGGAGCCAAACAAAGGGTCTACCGACTGGGGTAAGATCACAAGCCAAGAAGACAACTATTTCATATTCTCTACCTTAGCCCAAACATCACACCCAAGACAGTGAAAACAGAGTAGACAGATGAAATCCCGGGACCTTAAAGAGTAGACAGGGATTGCAAATAACAGAACTACAGATACGTCTCCCCACGAGTATGGTCAGAAACTTAAAAAAACATCGGAAATTGGTGAGAAAGGTAACATGGGGAAAACAAAAAGGTCAGTGCAGCCTCTTACCCCGCACAACAGACAATGTGCTACATATAAAGTGAGCTGCTCCCACTCACTACTAGTCACATCACCTCGCTGCTCCGTCCCCTCCTATAGCAGCTGCAGACTGAACATGCATCCAGTGTAAGGGTCTCATTCTTATTTGCAAGGCTCTTCACAGACTAGGAGCTGGATCCTAAGGGACGATTTGTAGTACACCCGCACATACATTCCACTTGGCTGGAACTCAGCAGCTGATTGCTCCCTTGTCTAACTTGGTAAGGAGCCAAAGGAGGACTTTTCTCAGTCGACTCTCCCAGGCTGGAAAATTCTCTAACCCCAGAGTTCTGGCTTAAGTCTGGATATCAGGTTATTCAGGAGATGCCAAAACTACGTCTTTACATTGGCTTTGAACAAGTCTCTCAAGTACACCATACGGATTCCCACAGATCTCAAAATCATCTGGACATTAAGGCCAGAGATGGCCACTCTTCCTCTCACATAGAGAGGAACATACTTTCCAAATCATGGCCAACATCAAAATAAACCTTTCATAAATCATACATCAACCTGAACAAGTCTTGAAGGGTGAACAAGCAAGAGACACACTCATTAAATGGCCTCCTTACAACCTTTTTATTCTACACTGAAAATTCTCCCTATTCCCCCAGTGACTGGAATTCTCTCTCACTGTGGTTGATCCCTATGCCATGAAGGGCCAAATTCTAGGTCTGTTTCTCTGAGAGGAAATGAAGGAAGAAACCTTAACAAGGTGTTTTTTTTAATCTCAGTAGGCTCTAAATCACTGGTTCTCAACCAAAACAGTTCCACCCCTCCCAGGGAGTGCTTGGAAAATCATGGGGGCCAACTACTGGCATCTAGTGGATGGGGCCAAGAATGCTAAACATCCTATGGTGACAGGCCAGAAAAATGAACTGTGCCCCCAAAAGGCAATAACACCCTCATTATCAATCAAGGTCCTAAAGGACCTCTGGGTTAACTGCCTTCACCCGCCCAGCTTCTGGAGCAGTGGTGGGCCAACTTTTTCTGTAAAGCGTCCGGCAGTAAATAGTTTAGGCCTTACAGGCCGCATACGTCTCTCTGTCACACGTTCTTCTTCTTTTTAAACAACTCCTTACATTGGAAGGTAATAAACGCTTCTTAGCTTGCAGGCCACTGGCAGTCTTGTATCTACCCCTGTTCAGAGCACTACCTGACTCATTAAAGTCCACTTATATTGAGAGATGCTGACTAAAATAAACTTCGATGCCGTGTGTTATAAACAACTCCAATAATGAACAGTACAGTTTTAAAGAATGCAACAAGAGCTTCAGAATTTAGTCTTAAAACCTAAGAACTGTGGCATGTATTTGACTTCTAATCAATTAAACAGTTCTCTCCTCTCCTCCCCTGTGCATTTCAGTAGCAAGTTTTCTTGCGAATGTTCGTTTTCAAACACGTTACTGAAAAGAGCACAGGGGCAGCCTTTCCCCCTCCCTTGAGGGTATATAACTTCCTATTTACTATGCGTGCCACTCAAAAAGTCTCTTTAGAATTACTGCTCTTAACATTTTCTAAAATGTCTAAACCAAACCAAAGCCTGGAAAATCTGACTGGTATCTGGGTCCTGACTTTCCGGATGGTAACTAAAGGTCACGTGGGGTGGAAAGTGGCCTGTGGGTAACACAGAATACACACATGCACGCGAACAGGATATGTTGGTAATCCGGTTTCCTGAGACCTGGTGAGTTGTGAGAGTTCTCATCAACACTCTTGGGGAAGATGAAAAACCTTAAGCTGGGAAATACTGGATTTTAAGAAAGTATTCATTCTTAGAATTAGATTTCTGGCTGAAGCAGAATGGGAAGGTACACCTCCTCTTCCTCCACATTTTAGTTGTCTAAAAACATAAATAAAACAAACACAAAAAATAAATGAAGCGAGTATCTGACGAGGTTTCTTCACCGTGTGGAAGCTGGTGTTTGCAGCATGGCTTATATCACGTCTCAAGCCCAGAAAGACGAAGAGTGTGGTTTTGGTGTCTAACCAGCCTCAACTGCACCCTGGCACTCTGTTTCTTCCCCCCAGAGAACTCTGCTCTGCTAGAGGAAAGAAACCAACCTCACATCTTGAAACAAAACTGCTAGGATAAAAATAAAGCCCTGAGGTGGTTTGGTGACCGAGGTCATATGGGGCGTTAAGGGTTTGTAGTTAGGGCCAATGTGCTTTGAGAAACTTCCACTCACTGCTAACCACAAAGAGACAAAGACAGACATCAGCCCAAGAGTCCAGCAGTGATCCAGGCAGGTGGCCCCAGACCTTGTCTGTTAGAGGCTGTTCCTCACAGCAAACTCATAGGATCAATATCCGAAAAAACCCAGTCCCAGTTCTGACTTTCTTTGAAAGTAATCTCACCAAGCTGTTTCTTATGGCCTGAGAAAAAGAGAGCCAATCTGTAGCCGCTTCCTGTAGAAAGAGGCTCTTATGAACTCCTGTCATCACATGCTGCCAAATCTCAGCTGACAGAAGAATACTTTCAAAGAGTTGCCAGGGTGGAGGAGACTGACACGGGGTACATGTTGTAAGCTACTTTACAAAAGTAAAAGGCCACATCAGTGACATGAAGTTAATAAAATGCCCACAGCAACCCCGAAAAAATACATGGTACCCACCTTACAGATATAAAATCTCTATATTCATGAGGCCAAAAAATTAAGCTAACTTTCTCTGCTTTGATGATATAATTATGGGGCAATGCAATAACTGAGTTATCATGGACAAAACATTTACCTATTAGCAGAGAGACTCAATTCTTCTCTATCATTGTAAATTAAGTCAATGCTTAGGCTACCCAGAGGAAATCAGGTCAAAAGCTATTTTGAGCTTCATAGTGGCACTAGCTCTGGAAGTGCCAACCTGAAGGATCATGATACAACTCTAGGAATTGGAACGCACTCTAATACAAGGCAAGGCATCCTGCCTAAGGAAGCTGGCCTTCTAAAACCATGCTCTCATCTGTAGTTATGTTCATGGGTGGGGGCAGGGGGGTGAGGGGAAGGTGGAGGCATTAGATGTGTATCACCCACACATCACAGCTTTCTTCTGCACTGTGGTGGCAGCAGTGGTAGCAGCAGCAGCAGCTGGAGTGCACAAACTATGCAAGGGACACTGAAAAGCAAGACAAAGGATGGGTCTGAAGAAAATGCCTCCTGCATACCACACTTTTAAAAAAAGCCTTCAAGCAAATATAATAAGTTGAGCATGTGAAAGCTCTATGCTACAGGCCACCTGATCTGGATTTCCCACAGTGAAGCTGTGCTCCTTTTTTGGCCCATGTTTACTTCGCTGGACTCTTGATTAACGGCAAGAAAAAAATGCACTCATATACTATCCAGCCTTGTAGAGCCATGTATCAGAGTCGGAAAGAAAATCATCCTCCTCGAAGGAAAAACCACCATGGAAACATGGACACAAGAGATTCAGGCAGGGACAGCACACAAAATCCAGGCAGATGATTCCCAAACCTTGGCAAATAAGGTTCTCACTCTGCCAGAGATTTCACATAACTATTAAAAAGCCTGGGGACAAGGAAAACTACACGAGACCAGAAAAGCTTATTCTAACCAACTGGTTTGGTGGGTGGCATTCAGACTTTACTAAAACACAGCCTGAAGCTTTTCAGTTCACACGCTTAGGCAGTATAACTTCTCACTTTTCACCAAGCTTGGCTGCAACAGGATGCTGAGGAAAGAGCTCTGTCCCAGAGCTCTGTAGGTAGGCCTCAATTCCCACAGGTACAAATTTCATTAAGAAACAGAAGTGATACCTTCAGATTCCTTAGGCTCACTACTGGACAGCAGACAGAGTAACCCAGCCAGGTAGCAGGACATACTGCTAACTGATTTCTGGGTCAACACCAATGACAACGTCACGTGAATCCCAGTAAAACACCTACAGCCCAATGATTAAGACGTTTCCCTGTGCCCAAAGTCAGGCCCGTTTGGGTGCTCTTGTCAATCTTAAACTGAATCTCTGAGAAACAACTTAAATGCCTCTTAAAAACGTGGATTGTAATAACTTACTTTGGTGGCACTTTTAAAGCATGGATCACAAAATCGAATGCCTACAGAGGCAAGGTGCATGATATAAGTAAGCAACATATAAGCAAGCATAGGAGAGGTAAAGGGGCTAGTGGCAAACTAAAAGGGGGTAGGTACTACTCAGCTCTGGCAAATTGTTGCCAGATCTTGATTTCTTTTGAGAATTAGCTGGCAACTGACTGTAATTTTAAAATAAAACAAACAAAAATCCACTATTTGTACCACTTGAACTCTGGTTAGTGAGCTAGTCTGACACCTCCTAAGGCAATAAAAAATGAGGGACACAGCCTCACCAATGAAGTACTCTTACCAAAAATGCTGAAAGTATCTAACCATGTGTTTAACTCTCATTTACAGTTATATGGGGAGAGAGGAACAGGATAAATGATACCACAAGGAAAGAGAGGCAAATC
The DNA here is from genome assembly GCF_949752795.1 of Hyperoodon ampullatus. NCBI lineage: Eukaryota > Metazoa > Chordata > Mammalia > Artiodactyla > Ziphiidae > Hyperoodon > Hyperoodon ampullatus. Next base: position 42,805,365 of record NC_136932.1, on the reverse strand, counting down.
CACAATGTGGAAATTCCATAGGCCAATTGACCTGCTTCTTCTTCTTTTTTTTTTTTTTTTTGACCTGCTTCTTTAACAAGCTAGTGACATGAAGAAAATTTTTAAAAGGGAAGGCAGAACCGGTCTTGATTAAAAGAGACTTAGGAAAAAACAATCAAACAATAATATATAGGTCTTGATTTGAACAAACCAACTCTAAGAAGACATTTGTTAGATAATCTGGGAAATGAAGTTATAGATCAGATACTGAATGACGTCAAGGAAAGGCATGGCGATGGCCCTGTGGTACGTAAGAAAATGTTCATTATTTTTTTAAAGGCATGTAGGGGGGACTTCCCTGGTGGTCCAGTGGTTAAGACTCCACACTCCCAAAGCAGAGTGCCCAGGTTCGATCCCTGGTCAGGGAACTAGATCCCGTATGCCGCAACTATCCCGTGTGCCGCAACTAAGGATCCCGCATGCAGCAACTAAAAGATCCCACACTCAGCAACGAAGATCCTGCATACCGCAACTAAGACCCAGTGCAGCCAAATAAGTAAATATATATATATATATTTTTTTTAATTAGAAAATAAAAGGCATGTAGAGAAGTGAAATATGTAGGGATGCAGTGATCTAGGGTTTGCTTTAAAATACTTCAGCAGGGGGTGAGGGGGAGAAGCTGAAACAAATGTGGAAAATGTGGGTGACAGGTATGGGGGTTCATTACGCTATTTTCTTGTGTGTGTTTGAAATTTTTCATAATTAAATAAAACTCTTCAAATCAAATGAACAGTCTGCATTTAGACAGTGGGCTGTAAGTTTGTGAATCATCAAGCCTCATTGTTCACTTAGGTTAGAAAGCGAAAATTGCAAAATCAAACCTAATAGCTTAAAAGAACACCGTAACAAAAATATAAGTATGTCAGTAACAACTACCACCACTGTATGAGAAGTTACGATATGCCACTCATTGCTCTTTACATGCATTATCTCATTTAGTCTATCGTTATCACCACCTTACAAATGAGGAAACCAAAGCACAGGCAGATTAAGGAACATGCCCAAAGTCTCACAGCTAATAACTGATAAAACCAGGACTTGAACTTAGGACTTCCCAAAATCCAAGCTGTTAACTCCTGTACTATCCTGCCTCTGACATACAGAATGCTGGACAAAATTAATGAAAGCTAACAAGCTTCCAAACCCTAAAGAGATATAATGGACTTGCAGGCAATCACTCATGAAAGGATCTCTCAACTCCCAAGTCCAATAGTAATATAAAAAAAAAAGCAAAGGTGAATAACAGTGTGTATGATATGCCACTAACAGACAATCATATATCTATCTTATGTATACAATTTATATTACATATAAACACACACATACTATATTACCCCATTCAAAAATATTTCTTGGGCTTCCCTGGTGGTTCAGTGGTTGGGAGTCTGCCTGCCAAGGCAGGGGACATGGGTTCAAGCCCTGGTCCAGGAGGATCCCGCATGCCACGGAGTAACTAGGTCCACGCACCACAATTGCTGAGCCTGTGCTCTGAAGCCCGTGAGCCACAACTACTGGGTCCGCGTGCCGTAACTACTGAAGCCCATGCACCTAGAGCCTGTGCTCTGCAGCAAAGAAGCCACCGTGGTGAGAAGCCCGTGCACCGCAACGAGGAGTAGCCCCCGCTCGTGGCAACTAGAGCGGGCCCGCGTGCAGCAATGAAGACCCAATGCAGCCAAAAATAAATAAATAAGATAAATAAAACATTAAAAAAATACATTTCTTTAATTAAAATATTTTAAAAGGCAATCACTCCTCTACTAGATCTGTCAATCTCTATTCCTACCCTCCTAGAAACCAACCCTAACATAACTGCCTAGAAATTTCTCCAACAAGAATCCAGCTTTCCAAACAAGGTCACAAACTTCCTATGCCCAGGGGGCCTCACATTAATCCCTCATGCCCCCAATTTATTACTAGCTCAAGATGCTGTCTCATGAAATGGATCCTTTCAGACTCAATCTTTCAAAAACAATAATCAGGGGCTTCCCTGGTGGCGCAGTGGTTGAGAGTCCGCCTGCCGATGCAGGAGACACGGGTTCGTGCCCCGGTCTGGGAAGATCCCACATGCCGCAGAGCGGCTGGGCCCGTGAGCCATGGCCGTTGAGCCTGCGCGTCCGGAGCCTGTGCTCCGCAACGGGACAGGCCACAACAGTGAGAGGCCCACATACTGCAAAAAAAAAAAAAAAAAAACAATAATCAGGGGGCTTCCCTGGTGGCGCAGTGGTTAAGAATCCGCCTGCCAATGCAGGGGACACAGGTTCAAGCCCTGGTCCGGGAAGATCTCACATGCCATGGAGCAACTAAGCCCGTGCGCCACAACTACCGAGCCTGCGCTCTGGAGCCCATGAGCCACAACTACTGAAGCTCGCATGCCACAACTACTGAAGCCCGCACGCCTACAGTCCGAGCTCCACAAGAGAAGCCACTGCACTGAGAAGCCCGCACACAGCCACGAAGACCCACCGCAGCCAAAAATAAAATAAATAAAATAAATTTATAAAAAAGAAAACAACAATAATCAGTCCTATTAGATGTCTAACCTTTCTTAACAAACAAAACAACAATAATCAGTCCTATTAGATGTCTAACCTTTCTTAACAAACAAAACAACAATAATCAGTCCTATTAGATGTCTAACCTTTCTTGAGCTCACTCTTCCTTATTGTTCTGGCTTGAGAAGTTTCTCTTTATGCACAAGAGACAGGACATTATGGTGTCACTCTAACTGTGCTACTTTGATAAAGACCGAGATACAGATAACTGTGTTGACCGTAGATATTAGAATACCACTTTCCCAACCAGATTCTAGGTTAAAAATTAGGCATGGATTTTTCTCTTCTGATATCCCAGGATAATGGGCATTCGACATTTCCAATCTAAATGCTGTGCCCTATAAAAATATGCAGGAAGAGCATACCCTAAAATGTTTTATTTATTTATTTATTTTGGATGCACTGGGTCTTCATTGCAGCGTGTGGGCTCTCTAGTTGAAGCTCACGGGATCTAGAGCACGCGGGCTCAGTAGCTGTGGCGGACGGACTTAGTTGTGGCATCTCACTGGGATCTTAGTTCCCTGACCAGGGATCGAACCCAGGCCCCCTGCATTGGGAGCGTGGAGTCTTCACCACTGCACCACCAGGGAAGTCCCCTAAAATGTTAAAAGTGGCTATCTCTAGGTGATAAAACATATTTACCTGCATTTTCAAGCTTTTTACAATAAGCATGTGTTGGCTTTGTGCATTTTTAAAAGCGATAAAAATATGAAAATGAAAAGAGCTTTGGCCTTCTTGACTGAAGCCATTAGCAATTTCCTCTAACCACCAAGACACAAAGAGACACTAGTAACTTCTCCAGGTTCGAGCTCAGAATGACTAAAGCACCATCTGAGAGAGCAGTCCTCAAATTTTAATCAGCAAACTGTGGGGCAAAAAATTCAGTCCACTTTCACCCTACCAAATTTAATGAATGGAAGAGTATTGCTTTTGTTGAATTAACAATGCAGATGTGACAAGTAAACAATGAGAAATTCCAAAAACAAAATGTTATTTCCAGAATCCAGAAGGATATTATACGGGACCAGCCTACGGACCACCACACACCCACGCGTCCACAGCACCAAACAAGAAAGTGGTTCCTGCAGAATGTTCAGTCTTTCCACCACTCTAACTTTCTCACATTATCCTCCAAACTTATCACAGATTTAGATACCCTGCAAAGCTTCTGCTGTGTCACACCACCTCTGTCTTTGCTCAGGCTGTTCCTCCTACTTGGAACACTCTCTTCTCACTCTCCCTAGTTAACGTTTCCAGGAAGCCTTCTGAATTCGCCCTCCCTTTCGCCACCACAACCCACGCCTCCACCAGGATTGGACCAAGTGCCCTTCTCTGTGCTTCCAAGGCACCCAAGACATACCTCCCTCATGACACTTACACGATACAGTTGGTCCTCATTTTATCTGTGGATTTCATATTTATGAATTCACCCACTCACTAAAACTTACTAGCAACCCTAAAATTAATACTCATGGTGCTTTCACAGTCATTTGTGAACATGTACAGAGCAGCAAAAAATATGAGTCTCCGCATAAGCACATTCCCAGCTGAGATCAAACAAGGTGATTTCTCTCATACTTTAAACTAGTGTCCTTTCTGTGGCCTACTTAGTGCCACATTTCCCACATTTTTGTGCACTGATTAAAATGGTCCCGAAGTGCAGTGCTAAAATGCTATCTAGTGTTCCTAAACACGAGAAGGCTGTGATGTGCCTTAAGGAGAAAATATGTGTGCTAGGTAAGTTGCTTGGGCATGAGTTATACTGCTGCTGGCCACGAGTTCAATGTTAATGAATCAACAATATATTAAATAAGGTGTCTTTAAATAGAAGCATACATAAGATCAGGTTATGTACTGATCAGCTGATGAAAATCTTGTAACCAGGGGCTCACAGGAACCTAACCCTGTATTTCCCTTAGGAGCAATGGTTCAGAACCTACAAATTCAGTGTCTATGGTGACTTTACAGAACATAACAACTGTAAACAACAATAAACTGTACACTGAAACATTCTCTTTATGTAGCCATTCCTTCCATTCACCCAGAGGTTGGTAAAGTAGGCCCACAGGCCAAAGCGAGCCTGCCACCTGTCTTTGTAAACAAAGTTTTACTGGAACATGGCCATGCTCACTCATTTACATTTTGTCTATGGCTACTTCAGCACCACAACAGCAAAGGTGAGTAATAACAGAGACCATTTGGCTTGCAAAGTCTAAAATACTTACTATTTGGCCTTTCACACAAAAAGGCTGCTGACCCATGCACTAGACTCTAAACTCTTTTCTTTTCTTTTTTAAAATTTATTTATTTATTCATTCTTGGCTGCACTGGGTCTTCGTTGCTGCGCGCGGGCTTTTCTCTAGTTGTGGTGAGTGGGGGCTACTCTTCGTTGTGGTGTGCAGGCTTCTCATCGTGGTGGCTTCTCTTGTTGTGGAGCATGGGCTCTAGGCACGTGGGCTTAGTAGTTGTGGTTCACGGGCTCTAGAGCGCAGACTCAGTAGTTGTGGCGCACAGGCTTAGTTGCTCCGCGGCATGTGGGATCTTTCCGGACCAGGGCTCGAACCCATGTCTCCTGCATTGGCAGGCGGATTCTTAACCACTGTGCCACCAGGGAAGTCCCGACTCTAAGCTCTTCGAGGAAACAACAATGTTGTACTCATCTTTACAATCTTAGCACAAAGCTGGCACAATAGGACAGGTAAACCAAACTTCAGTCTGACTAAGCACTGGACCCAGAATACAGCCTTCTGCTCTAAGAAGTCCAGGGTAACTGCATCAAACTCCAGATCTGATTAAGTCTTGAAAAAAAGATACTATGCAAAGAAATAAAATAAATAATGGAATGTGACAGAAGGATGAGGAGCAAAAGGAAAAAGAACAAGGCAAACAATATCATTTGGTGGGTGAAATAATATGAGAGATTCAAATAAGGAAAGACCCAATAACAGGTATTAGTAGCTACTGAGGTCCAGTCTAGTCTGAACCCCAAAACATATTCAGAAGAGTCAAAGAAAAGGAAGGTTTTGCAAGAGCTTGGCCAAATATACAATGACATTTCATTTGTCTAAAGACATATTTTCTACACATAGCACCACGCATGTTGTACATATAATAATCACAATGGGTTGAGGAAAATGCCGGGAATAGTAAACCAAATCATGCCACAATAGGAGAACTCACTAAAGTCTGAGAGACAAACATCTATCAACAGCTCATTCTTCCCCAGCAGACAGACACATGTTACACTGCATTCAAGATGTTGATAACAGAGCAATCAGGTCTGAGAAAATCCTCAGCAGTTCCATCAGAGACTCTCACCTTTCAGTATGAACATTATTTCTGAAGCCATTAATTTAATATCCTTAGATTAACTCACTCTCAGCAACAACTCATTTGCTAAGCAGTACCCTTTTCTGATTTCCAAAGGGAGCTGAGACATAGCGGAAGGCAAATCCACTAAATAAAGAATGCTTGGAACCCTGGCGACACTGAATTTGAGTGGCCTAGCTGACGGAGAAAGAGTTTAAATGCGAGGCTCAATAGTTTCAGAGGATGCCACTTACAGCTGAGGCTGGCAGTCCCTCCCCAGGTTGCGTGTTCAACCCAAACCACATCTCAAGGCTGAAAACCAGCAACCCACAAGGTAACCTCCTGCAGCCACTCAGAGAGAGAGCAAAAGCTCACACTTGGCAGAGACAGGACAAACCAGTTTGGAGATTACTATCATTACTAACAACCACCTGAAGCCAAATTTTCTGTTTCTTATTCATGGATCTGAATTTTAGCAGTCTGTGCTAGAAACTCTCCAGGAGTTGTCAAAGGAGCAACTCCTATCAAGGCTAATCACTCAAAAAGGACAACTGAAATGAACACGCAAGTAAAGCACAACACACATTTAATTACACAGATAAATAAATGGCACACACCTTTATAATGAAACATCATGCAGCCACACTAAGAACATACTAAGAAAAGACACTCTTAGACAAGTGGAAACACAGTCAGTTCTGCTACAAGCTTGTTTTGAAAATGTGTATCTGTTCCATCATGATCAACATATTAGGGAACAATTTGAACCTAACACCAGTTTTTCTTTTGTTCAGGAAAAACAACAGGTAAACACAGAAAACTCCACCCAGGTGAACCGAGCTGCACAGGAACACACAAAACACACACACACACACACCCCAAACATCCACCAGCTGCTGCAGTTCACCATGTGAACTTACATTCTGAGCCATGCCTATCCCCATCTGGTGTTATACCTGCCAGTCCAGTTTCAAATAACCATCCTTCCATCGCTTCACAGTAACTCACAAGCAGCAATCCTTCCAAAGCCCACTTCTACAAGCAAACCTCATGTCTTTTTCAAGATAGTATCTACATACTTCATAACCAATGAACATGTATAAAACTGTACAACTGCTTTATTAGGTTTATATCTTTTTTTTTAAAAATAGGTCACTGAGGAAGTTTTTGAGTGTTGTGCTCCTAACCCCATTTTCCCCGTAAGCTCTGTAGTTTTTATTGTGCAATTGTGCATAGCACAGTGATTTTTAGGAATGCATGTGTTACCTTATAGGACAACTGACTGCATGTCCAATGGATAATTCAAAAAAGCAAACTGTGGGACTTCCCTGGTGGCACAGCAGCTAAGACTCCACACTCCCAATGCACGGCGCCCGGGTTCAATCCCTGGTCAGGGAACTAGATCCCACATGCATGCCACAACTAAGAGTTCACATGCCCCAACTAAGGAGCCCGAGTTCTGCAACTAAGGAGTCTGCAAGCCGCAACTAAAGGAGCCCGCATGCCGCAACTAAGACCCAATGCAACCAAATAAAGAAATAAATAATTTTTAAAGAAAAAGCAAACTGTAGGGCTTCCCTGGTGGCGTAGTGGTTGCGAGTCCGCCTGCCAACAATGCAGGGGACACGGGTTCGTGCCCCGGTCCAGGAAGATCCCACATGCCGTGGAGCGGCTGGGCCCGTGAGCCATGGCCACTGAGCCTGCACGTCTGGAGACTGTGCTCTGCAACGGGAGAGGCCACAGCAGTGAGAGGCCCGTGTACCGCAAAAAAAAAAAAAAAAAGCAAACTGTATATCAGTATATATAGTATAATCTCATTTTTGTTAAAAAAATATGTTTCATGTGTGTGTATACATACACGCCTATAAATGTTTAGAAAAAGGTCTGGAAGAACCTACATCAAATAGTTAATAGTGGTGTCTCTGAAGGAAAGAACACAAGTGACTCTCATTTTAAACTTTATGTACATTTTTGTTTGATTTAGATACAGTGAACTGGTGTTACTTCTGCAATTAAAAAAATTCCCTTTAAAAATCAAATCAAAAAATAATAAGAAGAAAAAAATTTTAAAAACAAACAAATATATCTGTTTTAATAGTAGAAGTGTTGAAAAGAGTGATCATTACACACTCTGGTTATGCGACCCCGTTTAAAATCCTTAGTATTAGATATCCAAACTCCTCAATATTTATGAAGAATCTGGCCCCTCCTATCTTCTCCAGCTTCATCCCTCACTTTTCCTCCCCTCCTTTATATGCTCAACTAAGATTTATTTAGAATCTTCTATATGCAGGCAATGGGGATAAGGCAATGAGCAACCAGATACAGACCCCACCCTCACAGAGGCTTGAATCTAGCAAGGGAGATGCTTTAACCAACAAGAACAAAACTGCACCTAGTTTTTAAGTAACTGTAAAATTACTTCATCAGAAATACTGCATTACAAAGGGGAAACAACCAGGCTCAGGGATCAGGAGAAGCTTCCCTGGAAAAGGGAAGTGGTATTTACGCTGAGAGTTTAAGGAGAAGCAAAAATGGAGCTGATAAAGAGAGAAGGGCACTGCAGGCAAAGAGAAAGGGCCACAGCCAAGGGCCAGGAAAGAACTTGGGCCCTTCAAGGAGGAAGCCAGTACAGCCACAGAACAAGAACAAAGCGGGGAAGAGCGGTACAGGATAAGGTCAGAAGCAGCAGAGACCAAATCTTGCAGGGACCAGTAAACGACTTTAAGGATTTTGGACCTGATTCCAAGAGCAAAGAGAACCAACTGAAGACTTTCAAATAGGGAAGTGACATGACCAGAAATGTGTATTTGAAAGCTCATTTGGGTTACTGTCCAAAAAGAAAGGCCTAAGGAGGACCAGGAATAAATGTGGAAAGGTCATTAAGAACTTCTTAATAGTGTGTGGATTACTGAAATAATGAATGATAGCTTGTAGTACGATAGTGGTAGTAGAAATAGAAAAAAGTAGATAGATTCAAATTATGTTTAGGAGTAGACCAAACAGCTCTTTTTTTTTTTTTTTTTTTTTTTTTGCGGTACGCGGGCCTCCCACTGTGTGGCCTCTCCCGTTGCGGAGCACAGGCTCCGGACGCGCAGGCTCAGCGGCCATGGCTCACGGGCCTAGCCGCTCTGCGGCATGTGGGATCTTCCCAGACCGGGGCACGAACCCGCGTCCCCTGCATCGGCAGGCGGACTCTCAACCACTGCGCCACCAGGGAAGCCCCAAACAGCTCTTGATATTGACTGGATGTGGGGTACAGCAAAGGAAGGGGTAAAGGAGGACTCAAGTCTCTAGCAAGAGCACCACTCACATCCTAGCCTCCAGCCATACTGAATGACTTGCAGCTCCCTAAGCCTTCAGCCTGAGAGTGGAAATGCCCTTACATCATCCTTCAGCTACAAAGTGCCTCCTCATTCTAGCCTTACCTAACCATGCCCATTAGGTGCTTTAATTGATGCTCCATAGCCTCTCAGCCTTACCTTTATCACAACACTTGGCACACTGCATTATAATATATAATATAATCATATGTTTCTGTCTTCCCCACATGACTGAGTGCTCCCCAAGGTTAAAAATCATTTTTGGTTGTTTTAATCTCTGTATCCCCAAAGCCTAATTACTCAAACGTCTGTGAATAGATTCCCACTTCCCATCAACTGTATGTTCCTGTTGCAGGGGACAGAGAAAGCAAGCTAAGTTCCTGGGGCCTGCTGTACAAAAGAAAAGGATATGGGAACATGGCTTGAGCCTGAGAAAGCAGGTAAAAAAGGCAGTGTGGTTTCCTAACTGGATAAACAGAGAGCTATGAAACTGCAGGCTTCCTCCTCAAGTGCTGGTAGTATAGAACTAAAAGTCCAAACCCAGAGATGTAAATTTAAAAGAAATTAAGGATGGTGTATGTACCCAAGGATGATGTATAGGCTGAAAATATATAATCAGCTTCAACAATAGTTTAGAAAACAAATTACCACATTTTACTCTGCACACATCTGTGATCATCTGAAATTTTTACTAAAAATATATTCGTATGTTATTTGTATAATTAAAAATAAAATAATAAAATGTAATGGATCCAACGTGCAGCTCAGAGAAGCTACACATTGAATAAAAACACATGCCATATGATCCAACAATCCGACCCCTGGGCATATATCCACACAAAACTCTAATTTGAAAAGATACATGCACCCCAATGTTCACAGCAGCGCTATTTACAATTGCCAAGACATTGTAGCAACCTAAAAGTCCATCGACAGATGAATGCATAAAGAAGATGTGGAAAGGGCGTGGTGAAAAGGGAACCCTCCTGCACTGTTGGTGGGAACGTAAACTGATACAACCACTATGGAAAACAGTATGGAGGTTCCTTAAAAAACTAAAAATAGAACTACCATATGACCCAGCAATCCCACTCTTGGGATATACCCTGAGAAAACCATAATTCAAAAAGAGACATGTACCACAATGTTCACTGCAGCACTATTTACAATAGCCAGGACGTGGAACCAACTTAAATGTCCATCGACAGATGAATGGATAAAGAAGATGTGGCACATATATACAATGGAATATTACTCAGCCATAAAAAGAAACAAAATTGAGTTATTTGTAGTGAAGTGGATGGACCTTACTTCATACAGAGTGAAGTCAGAAAGAGAAAAACAAATACCATATTCTAAGGCATACATATGGAATCTAAAAAAAAAAAAATGGTACTGATGAACCTAGTTGTAGGGCAGGAATTAAGACGCAGACATAGAGAATGGACTTGAAGACACGGGGTGGAAGGGGGAAGCTGGGGTGAGGTGAGAGTAGCATCAACATATATACACTATCGAATGTAAAACAGTTAGCGAGTGGGAAGCAGCAGCATAGTACAGGGAGATCGGCTCGGTGCTTTGCAATGACCTAGGGGGTGGGATAGGGAGGGTGGGAGGGAGGGGATATGGGGAAATGTGTATGCATATGGCTGATTCACTCTGGTGTACAACAGAAACTAACACATTATTGTGAAGCAATTATACTCCAATAAAGATCTATAAAAAAAAAATCACTTTCCTTTTCCAAAAAAAAAAAGACATGATATATATAATATATATAAAATGGAATAGTACTCAGCCATAAAAAACGAAATAATGCCATTTGCAGCAACATGGATGGACCTAGAGGTTATCATACTAAGTGAAGCGAGTCAAAAAGAGAAAGACAAATACCATATAATATCACTCATATGTGGAATCTAAAATATGACACAAATGAACTTATCTGTGAAACAGACTGACAGACGTAGAGAACAGACTTGCAGTTGCCAAGGGAGAAGGAGGGGTGAGGGAGGGGTGAGGGAGGGATGGATTGGGAGTTTGGGATTAGCAGATGCAAACTATTATATATAGACTGGATAAACAACAAGGTCCTACTGTATAGCAGAAGGAACTATATTCATTATCCTGTAAGAAACCATAATGGAAAAGAATATGAAAAAGAATATGTATATATATATGTATAAATGAATCACTTTGCTGTATACCAGAAACTAACACAACATTGTATATCAACTATACTTCAATAAATTTTAAAAATGAAAAAGAATAAAAATACAAATTTACAAACACATTGCTTAAAAAATAAATAAAACACCTAATGGAAGAGAGAAAGCTATAAAAGATTAATCATAACTTTTATGAGAGATACTCCCTAAGTTTGAGGCCAAGGCCACAGAAAGCCATAAAATGCTTTCTCAAATTGTCATTGTTGCTTTCATTTTAAAGACACACAGTGGGGCTTCCCTGGTGGCGCAGTGGTTGAGAGTCCGCCTGCCGATGCAGGGGACACGGGTTCATGCCCCAGTCCGGGAAGATCCCACATGCCGCGGAGCGGCTGGGCCCGTGAGCCATGGCCACTGCGCCTGCACGTCCGGAGCCTGTGTTCCGCAACGGGAGAGGCCACACAGTGGGAGGCCCGCGTACCGCAAAAAAAAAAAAAAAAAAAGACACACAGTGGAGCTAATCAATAGAACAATTTATCTCTTATTCAAATAGGCTTCCAGTTCAGGGTGGTAATATTCAAACTAGAAGAGGCAGTAGTGAGGGATTCTACCATAGCAGCAACCCCTCTGAAGCACTTTGATGTACTGGGGCCCCATGCACACCATGACATATAGCAAGTTGGTAGTTTCATTTATAAGCAATGACTGCTTTCCAAGTCATCCAGAAAACAGCTAAAGACTAAAGATATAGGAAGATAAATGGAAATTTTAAATTAGACCCCAAAGGACAAGTCCTCCTATCCCACCACCTTTTACTCATTCTTAGACAACCATGCTTCCAACTTCAAAGAGTAAACAGAAATCATCAAAAGGCCCTCCCTTGGGCTTCCCTGGTGGCGCAGTGGTTGAGAGTCCGCCTGCCGATGCAGGGGACACGGGTTCATGCCCCGGTCCGGGAAGATCCCACATGCCGCGGAGCGGCTAGGCCTGTGAGCCATGGCCGCTGAGCCTGCGTGTCCGGAGCCTGTGCTCCGCAACGGGAGAGGCCACAACAGTGAGAGGCCCACGTAACGAAAAAAAAAAAAAAAAAAAGGCCCTCCCTGGGCTTCCCTGGTGGCGCAGTGGTTGAGAGCCTGCCTGCCGGTGCAGGGGACATGCGTTCATGCCCGGGTCCAGGAAGATCCCACATGCCGTGGAGCGGCTGGGCCCGTGAGCCATAGCCGCTGAGCCTGCGCGTCCAGAGCCTGTGCTCCGCAACGGAAGAGGCCACAACAGTGAGAGGCCCACGTACCGGAAAAAAAAAAAAAAAAAAAGCCCTCCCTCATCTTCCTCCTATAATACAAACTTACCTGCATCCCCAATTATCTGTTCCTCCCTGCCCTCAAGCACAAGAAAGAGGGGTTCTCTTACCTTCCTTTAGGCTAATCCCCTCATTTGTACTCTGGATCCTACTTCTTTCTCATCAACTGCAAGGACTTTTCCCTGCCATCTATCTCCTTTCTTTCTTAGACCTCGAACCTATTTATCATTATGTTCCTTCCTTGAGTAGCTGAAGCAACTCTCTCATGACTTCAGTACCATCTATAACAGGATGCCTTCAAGTATCTTCATCTCTGGCCTAGATCTCTCTCCTCAGCTTCAGATATCTGCTAGCCTCTAAATATCTCCACGTCAATGTCCTATAGAAATTCCAACATGTCCAAAACTAAACTCATCATCTTTCTCCTAAAACCAAGACCATCATTCACCCAGTTTCCAAATGAGAAACCTAAGTGTTACTTTTGATTCCCTCTTCTCCCTCAGCTCCCCATGTCCAATCAAGTCCTTTGGATTTTACCTCATTAATATACTCTGTCACTTCTCCCCATCTGCAAAGCCATTTCCTGGTTCAGGTCCTTCTCACATCTCACTTGGATTACCGTAGCACGCTCCTACTCTTCTTATTTCTGTCTTACCCTTCTCCAAATTTTCCACAAAGCAGCCAGAGTCATATTTCTAAAGTGCACATCTGACATTTCCCTATTTAAAGCACTCAATAGCTCCCTACTACCTTCAGGATAAAGGTCAAATTACTTATTACATGACCCTTCAAGGCCTGGTCCCAGATTACCCCACCACCCACCCCTCTATAAATTTTACCCTCAAGGCACAATGAACCCGCCATTTGCAGTTTTCCAACTACTGTATCCTCTCCCTAGCTTCAAAAATCCCACACAGAATCCTGAAGCATCATATTGATGACTATAAACCCAAAGCAGCAAAAAACCGTCATCCTATACAAATCCTAAATTAATCTTCATTTAGAAAAATTACTTTTACTAAATTCTACAGTGCCACATAGTGGTGAGAGAGGGAAGCGAATAGCAAAGGTAAAGGAAGTGTAGGTGGAGGGCGCAGATGAGAACATCAAGGAGCCTGAAGTGATCTGCCTTCCCTGAGATGAATGGGAAATGTCTGTGCAGTGCTCCACGGCTGCATGTACCCGAACACTCACGCTTACTCAGCTAGTCTTGCTCATAACATCACCCTCAGGAACTTACATCACTGGGGCTCAGGCTGCCCAGCCCATTCTCCTGCTCAGAATCCTTCCCAGACTCAGTGCCCTGGGAGGACCGGGGATGGGAAGGATGAATCCAGATCTCCAGGCGAGTGGTGTCATCTCCAACATGCCGGAAAGTGGATTTCTTTGCTTTCCGCCATTGGTCGGGGCTCAGTTCCAATTCCTCATGTTGCTTCTTTTCCATCTGTTCTGCCTGTACGACACACAAACATATAAGCTCAGACTGTCCTGGGATTCAGCCAATCAAGAGAAGTGCTCGGGCTTCCCTGGTGGCGCAGTGGTTGAGAGTCCGCCTGCCGATGCAGGGGACACGGGTTCGTGCCCCGGACCGGGAGGATCCCACATGCCGCGGAGCGGCTGGGCCCGTGAGCCATGGCGGCTGAGCCTGCGCGTCCGGAGCCTGTGCTCCGCAGCGGGAGAGGCCACAACAGTGAGAGGCCCACGTACCGCAAAAAAAAAAAAAAAAAAAAAAAAAAAAAAGAGAAGTGCTCATCTCACCTGAGTCTGTTGCCCAAGAATTGTAAAAAGTAAAGACTTTGCCATCGTTCCACAGTAGCAGAGTATCATCTGTTTTGTCTCATAAAAGTTATTAATTCTGTAAACCAGATGCTGTGGGCCCTGGAGAGCTCTCCTAAAGATGAGTCTGGTTCTGCATAGAGACTGACTGACTCCCATCAGCACAGCCCGAGGGGACCCCTTCAGGACATTATCAATCGTTTCCTTAAGGACACAGAGACACTAAGAGAAACACATTCTTCTAGGAAGGAATGATTCTGCCTGCATCCCCACTCACCTTCCGTTTGGTCTCTTCAAACAAGCTCATGAGACTCTCCTTGGCAGTCAGGATAGGGTTGCTGGCAGCTAGACTGCGCATATAGTAATAGACGGCATCAAGCTTCCTCCTCTGCAGAAAGAGGTCAGAGACACTGAGTCAACCAGTTCTCTTCTGGACTCCAGCCTGAGTCAGCAGACCCAGGAAACCCTACCATCCCTCCCAACCTGTGCTCCAAGCTGTGAGGCGTTCCAACATGAAAATGAGACAACTATCCACAGGAGAAGCCATGGCGAGTACATCAGAGCTCTCTTCTTGCCCAGTACTATGTCTTACATGTAGACCAGTACTATGTCTTACATGTAGAGGTATTCTTAAAGCCACATGCTCAGAAGCAGGAGAAACGAATAAAGAGCCTCACAAAGTACGAAACCAATTATGTTTTCTTTTTAGAGAAAGAAAATGTTCAGCATGTACTAATTATTGTTTTTAAAACATTATAAATAACAATGGCAATATCACTGATTAAGCATGGCTAAGTGTGAGGTAAATGATCAGCACTTCATAGATATTATGATATTATTTCCAAACCTAAGGAAACTGCCCCACAGGGATTACTATTCCCGTTTTAATGATGAAGAGATAGAGGCTCAGGAAGATTATTACATAACTTGCCCAACGAGGTCTCAAAGCCAAATCCCAGATAAGCTAGTATTTGAACCTAGGTCTGCCTGGCTCCTAAGTTTATGTTTTCACTACAACAGACTGACTCCACGAAGAAAAGGAAACAAACTATTATCCAATGCATGCAGCAAATAAATACTTCAAGTCCATTTTAAAACCAATTAATAAGTAAAAGAAAGGGAGAGGGTCAGAAAGAAGGAAAAACACTGAAATAAAGGGGGAAAGAATATCAAAAAGCCTTTCTATCTTTCTATCATATACATTGTTACCTTTTCTGTCTCAAAATGCACCTAGACTACTACCTCCCTCTCTCCCGAGCACCTACTCACTCTTTACAAGTCCCATCTTGCATTCATCTAGCATGGTTAAAGGTGTACATTCTAAGCTCAACTGCCTGAGTCTGAATTTGGTCCTGCCATTTATTAGGTATAACCCTAAGAAAGTCAACCTAGAAAGGTTTCCTTATTTGTAAAATGAAGATATTCACCAACATATATGGCTCCTGAAAAGATTAAAATTCATATAATATATACAGTTTAACAGAATATCTGGTACCCAGTTTCAGTCAGTTAAGTGGGAGCTATCTTTAATGTTATTCCAATTACGCCACTCATTTGAGTTTACAGTATTTTATCAGTTCTACAATGATTTTTTTCATATTTTAACATCTCTGAAATCAAGATACAACTCAATCACTATCTACCATCACGTCTTATTTTAATTCACATTCTTCTTTCTTAGTGGTACAGGAAGTGATGTATCTAACAATCAATTGCATCATATTGCATCAAGTCTAATTTGTATCATTGTCTATACACCTCACTTGTCTTCTCAACAACGTTTTCTTTCAGGACAGAAACCATATCAAATATTTACCACTCACAGCACCTAGCAAAGCACTGTGCACAGCATGTTCTCAGTAAATACTTGAGATCCACTGAATGAAAGGTTACAGAAAAGCTGAGAAAGTGATCTTAAAAGACAACTGGGGGCACTTTTCTGGTGGTCCACTGGCTAAGACTCTGCGCTTCCAATGCAAGGGGCACGGGTTCAATCCCTGGTCAGGGAACTAAGATCCCACATGCCGCCTGACATGGCCAAAAAGACAGACAACCGGGTTAACACAGAGACAGAAAAGGAGGGACAGAGGAAAAGAACTTGAAAAGAGTACTAACTTAGGTAAGAGGTCCATGAAAGAAACACATACCAATTTAATTAGTGTAGCAACAGACAACTGAGGGAAGACACAAGATTAACACTCAAGGGACTTCCCTGGTGGTCCAGCGGTTAAGACTCGCACTCCCAATGCAGGGGGCCTGGGTTCAATCCCTGGTCAGGGAACTAGATCCCACATGTCGCAACTAAGATCCCACATGCCGCAACTAAGACCCAGCACAGCCAAATAAATACATATTAAAAAAAAAAAAAAGATTAACACTCAAAAATCAGTTGTATTTCTACACATTAGTAGTGAACAATCTGAAAAATTAGGAAAATAATTCCATTCATAATAGCATCAAAAATAATAACACACCTTTATATGTTAGGAATATTTATATCTTAGGAATAAATTTAACCTAGGAAATGCAAAACTTATACACTGAAAATGACCACACATTTCTGAAAGAAATTAGAGAAGACCTAAATAAATGGAAAACATCCTGTGTTTGTGCAGGAGAAGACAATACTGTATTGTCCACCATATTGGCATATTGAGATGCAGGAGTTCTTTGTATATTCTGTTCTTTATATATTCCCCAAAGCAATCCACAGATTCAGTGCAATCCTTATCAAAATCACAATGACTGTTTTGGCAGAAATGAAAAAGCCAATCCTGAAATCCATATGGAATTCCAAGGAACCCCAGATAGCCAAAACAATCTTGAAAAAGAAAAACAAAGACTCACATACCCAATCTCAAAACTTACCACAAAGCTACAGTAATTAAAACAACGTAGTACTGGCACAAAGGTGGACATATGGATCAATGGGAGAGAATCGAGAGTCCAGAAGTAAACCTATCATACATCAACTGACTTTTGACAAGCGTGCCAAGACTATTTAATGGGGAAAGAACAGTCTCTTCAACAAATGGTGCTAGGAGAATTGGATGTCCACATGCAAAAGAATGAATTGGACCCTTACTTCACACCATATACAAAAATTAACCAAAAATGGATCAAAGACCTAAATATAAGAACTAAAACTATAAAAAATGTATCCCTGTATTTTCTTCTAAATAAATAAATAATAAATCTTAACTTTTAATTTGGTTAAGAGTTTCTTAGCTAAGACATCAAAGCACAAGCAACAAAAGAAAAAACAGATGAATTGGACTTCATCAAGATTAAAAACTTTTGCGGGGAACTCCCTGATGGTGCAGTGGTTAAGACTCCAAGCTCCTAATGCAGGGGACCCCAGTTTGATCCCTGGTCAGGGAACTAGATGCCACATGCCACAACTAAGAGTTTGCATGACACAACTAAGGAGCCTGCCTGCCACAACTAAGGAGCCCGCCTGCCGCAACTAAGACCCAGCATAATCAAATAAATACATAAATCTTAAAAAAACTTTTGTGCATAAAAGGGCACTATCAAGAGAGTGAAAAGACAACTCATAAAATGGGAGAAAATATTTGTAAATCACATATCTGATAAACGTTAGAATATATAAAGAACTCCTACATCTCAACAACAAAAAAAGACAACCCAATTTAAAAATATGCAAAGGATCTGAATAGGCATTTCTCCAAAGAAGATATGCAGATGGCCAACAAGAACATTAAAAGATCAGTACTCATTAGGGAAATGCAAGTCAAAACCACAATGCCATACAACTTTGAAGCAGTTAGGCTGGCTACTATTTAAACACACACACACACACACACACACACACACACACACACACCAACAGAAAATAGTGTGTGTTAGGAAGGATGTGGAGAAACTGGAACCCTGGTGCACTACTGGTGGGAATGTAAAATGGTGCAGCTGCCAATATGGTGATTCTTCCAAAAACTGAAAATACAATTACCACATGACCCAGCAACTCCACTTCTGAGTATATATTCAAAAGAATTGAAAGAAGAGTCATGAAGAGGTATTTGCACACTCATATTCATAGTAGTATTGTTCACAATGGCCAAAAGGTGGAAGTGTCCATCGAGAGATTAACAGATAAACAAAATGTGGTATATACATACAATTGAATATTATTCAGCCTTAAGGAGGAAATTGACATGAGCTGTAACATGGATGAACCTTAAGGATATAATGCTAAGTGAAATAAGCCAGTCACAAAAAGACAAATACTTTTAGGTTCCATTTATATTAGGTAACTAGAGTAGACAAATTCACAGAGGTGGGAAGGTGAAGAAGGGTGGTTGCCAATGGCTAGAGGGAAAAATAGGGAGTTGTTGTTTTAATGGGTAGAGAGTTTCAGTTTTGCAAGATGAATAGAGTTCTGGAGAGTGATTGCACAACAATGTGAATGTACTCAACACTACTGAACAGTACACTTAAAAATGGGTAAGATGAAAAAAAAAAAAAAAATGGGTAAGATGGGAATTCCCTGGTGGTGCAGTGGTTAAGAATCCGCCTGCCAATGCAGGGGACATGGGTTCGAGCCCTGGTCTGGGAAGATCCCACATGCTGTGGAGCAACTAAGCCCGTGCACCACAACTACTGGGCCTGCGCTCTAGAGCCCGCAAGCCACAACTACTGAGCCCAAGTGCCACAACTACTGAAGCCCACGTGCCTAGAGCCCATGCTCTGCAACAAGAGAAGCCACGGCAATGAGAAGCCCGTGCACTGCAACGAAGAGTAGCGCCGCTCTCCACAACTAGAGAAAGCCCGCATGCAACAACAAAGATCCAACAAAGCCAAAAATCAATTAATTAATTTAATTTTTAAAAAATGGGTAAGATGGGGCTTCCCTGGTGGCGCAGTGGTTGAGAGTCCGCCTGTGGATGCAGGGGACACGGGTTCGTGCCCCGGTCCGGGAAGATCCCCACATGCCGCGGGGCGGCTGGGCCCGTGAGCCATGGCCGCTGAGCCTGCGCGTCCGGAGCCTGTGCTCCGCAACGGGAGAGGCCGCAACAGTGAGAGGCCCACACACCGCCAAAAAAAAAAAAAAAAAAAAAAAAAGGGTAAGATGGCAAATTTGGTTTTATGTGTATTTTACAATTAAGAATTTTTTTTAATTTTCTTAATTAAAAAAAAATGAGTAAAGGACTTGAATAGACATTTTTCCAAACATCCAAATAAGCATATGAAAAGATGTTCAATATCATTAGTCATTAGGGAAATGCAAATCAAAACCACAATGACATACCACTTCACACTCACTAGATCTGCAGATGTCAACAAACTGATTCTAAAGTTTATATGGAAAGGCAAAACATCCAGGATAGCCTACACAATATTGAAGGAAAAGAAAAAAGCTGGAAGAAAAAAAAAAAAAAAGTTGCGAGACTGACACTACCCAACTTCAAGTTTTGCTATAAAGCTACCATATGCATGAGGGAAGGGATGTGGGAACAGATGTATATGTATGACTGATTCACTTTGTTATAAAGCAGAAACTAATAAAAAAAAAAAAAAAGCTACCATAATCAAGATAGTGTGGTACTGGCCAAAGAACAGACAAATAGATCAATGGAATAGAATAGAGAGCCCAGAAATAGACCCTCACAAATATAGTCAGTCGATCTTTGACAAAGGAGCAAAGACAATTCAATGGAGAAAGGATAGTCTTTTCAACAAATGGTGTTGAAAACAACTGGATATCCACATGCAAAACAAAGAATCTATACACAGACCTTACACCTGTCACAAAAATTAACTCAAAATGTACCGTAGACTTACATGTAAAATGCCAAACTCTACAACTCCTAGAAGACAACATAGGAGAAAATCTAGGTAACCTGGGTTCAGTCATGCCTTCTTAGATACGACACCAAAAGCACAATCCATGAAAGAAAAAGTTGGTTAAGTTAGACTTCATTAACCTTAAAAACTTCTGCTCTGTGAAAAACACTAAGAAAATGAAAAGAAAGCCACAGACTGAGAGAAAATATTTGTAAAACACATGTCTGATAAAGGACTGGTATCCAAAACATAAAATGGACTCTTAAGACTCAATAAGAAAACAAACAACCCAATTTAAAAATGGGCAAAAGATCTAAACAGACACATCACCCAAAATACACAGATGGGAAATTAGCATATGAAAAGATGCTCTACCTTGTATGTCATTAGGGAATTGCAAGTTAAAACGAAGTTTAACACAAATAGGATTTTGCACACCTATTAGAATGAGGAAAATCCAGAACACTGACGACACCAAATGCTGACAAGGATGCACAGCAATAGGAACTCTCATCCAATGCTGGTAGGAACGCAAAATGGTACAGCCACTATGGAAGACAGTTTGACAGTTTCTTCCAAAACTATATATACTCTAACCGCACAACCCAGCAATCACACTCCTAAGTATCTACCCAAATGAGATGAAAGCTTATGTCCACACAAAAACATGCAAACGAACGTTTATAGCACTTTTATTAATAACAGTCAAAATTTGGAAACAACCAAGATGTCCTTCAATAGGGGACTAGATAAACTGTGGTACATCCATAGAATGGAATATTATTCAACAATAAAAAGAAAAGAGCTATCAAGTCACAAAAATAACCCTAAATGCTAAGTGAAAGAAGCCAATATGAAAAGACTACATACTGTATGGTTCCAACTATGACATTCTGGAAAAGACAACACTATAGAGACAGTAAAAACATCAGTGATTGCCAAAGGGTTGGGGGAGGGAAGAAGGATAAAGAGGTGGAGGGTGGAGCACAGGATATTTTTAGAGCAGTGAAAATACTCTGCATGATAACATAATGGTGGATACATGTTATTATACATTTGTTCAAACTCAGAGTGTGCAACAGTAAAAGTGAACCTTAGTGTAAGCTATGGACTTTAGTAATATAATAACGTATCTACACTGGCTCATCAACTGTAACAAATGTACTACACTAATGCAAGATGTTCATAATAGGGAAAACTGAGAGCTGAGGAAGTATATGGGAACTCTGCACTTTCTGCTCAATTTTCTGTAAACCTAAAACTGACCAAAAAAGAAAAAAAATATTAAAGAAGAAAAAACCCACAATGAGGTATCACTTCATACCCACTAGGTTGGTCATAATCAAAAAAATGAAAAGTAACAAATGTTAGCATGAACATGAAGAAACTAGAACTCTCCTACACTGCTGGTGGAAATGTAAAATGGTGCAGCCACTATGAAAAACAGTTTGGCAGCTTCCCAGAAAGTTAAACATAGAATTACCATATGACCCAGCAATTCCATTCCTAGGTACAGACCATAATTAATGGTTAATTTTGTTACATGAATTTTACCACAATTTTTGTTAAAAGCCATTGAGGGGAAAAATTTTTTTAATTATATTTTCTAGTTAACAAGAAAAAAACCAATTCATTAGATGATTACAAAGAAGAAAAACTGGGAAAGGAGACAAGAAATGAGAGAGAAGGGAAAACAGAAGATGGATAAGAATAAAGGGGAGAGAAAAATAAAGCCACAAAGAGGGGTGAAAAAAAAAATCTCAACGCATATCACAAAGAGAATAGGACAGAGGTAAAAAGCAGAGAGACAGAAAGATTCAATAGATTCTGCAGGAAGTGTATCTGTAAACCACATTACTTAACAATTTCAATCCATAATTAAGTATTAGGAATATTTTTGAATCTTTGTAGAATAAAAATATCAATTCAAACACTGTTTATTTGGGCAATGAATTTTACAGTATTAAGAAAACTCTCCCTGCTAATGAGCACGTTAGCTGCTTCTTAAACCTTTGGTACTTACCAGTGGTCCCTCCCCCTCCCCCTTGAAGTCAGCTTCCTCACTAGGGGCTCTGTCAGCTCCCAAGGCTCACCTTCAGAGGCACATTTAGAGGAGTTTGGTAAGATCTAAAGAGGTACAATTTGGCACTTACGGTGCTTCTGCTAAGGAGACTCCTTAGGTGAAAAGCTAAGATGAATAAGGGGATGATCTGAGGAAAGGAAGGAAGGATGTACTTCGGGCTAGTTGAGGACTTTAAAGGGGGGAGATAAAGGGAGCCTTATTTTCCTTCTAGAAATGAGTAACCTAGTTCAACCTAGGGAAGGGAAACAAAAAAAGATTCAGAGCAGAAGCCTTGGTCAAAAACAAAGAGCGATGTTTGGCTGGAGAATAAGCATTCCCCTAGGAACTTAAGTGCAGTAAAAGTGGATTTAACTGAAGTGAGGGATCCCTGACAACTTACCTCTGAAAGTAACAGTAACAAAAGGAGTTTGAGGGTGGGAGGCAGAAGGGGATATGCTTCACGTTATAGCGTTCAGATGAAATCTAGGTCCAGGAGCTGACGCTATCAAAATCCATATTTCTAACATACTACCTGCAAAATACTTCCACATCCAAGATTTCTTACCGTATACACTGCCAGCAGAGCCAACTGGTTATAGGGGCGCCCATTCTTGGGAGCAATGTGCTGGGCTTTCAGGTACCAGCTGTAATAGAAAAACAGTAAAAAAAAAAAAAAAAAAAAAAAAAGTTCTCTATCAACATTTTCCCAATTCATCACCTGATAGCCCTTACTACTTAAGCTGTAAACTTGGAGTGATAAAGCATGAGGCAAATAGGGTCACCTGTAGGACATAATATATAGGAGGCAGCTCAGGTGGCCCATTGCTCTTAATAGGGCTTGGATTAAAGCCACACAGGGAAGAGGAGTAATGAACAAGAGGCAACAGTACCTGCGTGCTTTCCCGTAGTTTGCCGTGTCATTGGCTTGCTCTCGATACCTGGCAATATCTCCTTGACAAATCATACATCGCTGGGCACTGATCAAGGCATATTTTACCTTCAGGAAAAATGATCAGTTAGTAGCATATACCCAAGAAACTCTAACTTCAACCCCGAAGGACAGGGATGGGGTCAAAATAACAGAGCAGCATTAATAATAAGGCACCAGTAGTCCTCAACAAAGCAAAAAGTTTTCAGTCTAACCTTGACTAGAAAAAAAAGCCAACAATGTGATGCAAAATTTACTGAGAAAGAGTGCAAAAGGGAGAGGAGGTCATTCTTATTTCGAGTCCCAGTCAAGTGGAAGAAAATATTCTGACTCTCTTTGTAGTAGCTGTGTGATCTCAAGTAAGTCTTTGGGACTCAGTTTCTTCATCGGAATATAAAAATACCTATTTCATAGGGAAACTGTAGGGAATAAGTGTAAAAATACAAATTATAAAGTGACATACAGGGAATTCCCTGGAGGTCCAGTGGTTAGAACTCGATGCTTTCACTGCTGTGGGCCTGGGTTTGTTCCCTGGTTGGGGAACCAAGATCCCACAAGCCACGCAGTGCGGCCAAAAAAAAAAAAAGTGATATACAAATATTAAAATAATTGTTTACTCTGTTCTTTTCCTGCCATCATCTTTCTCTCCTTAAACTGTTAACACCACTGTATTGTGTTACTGCATTGCATCCCCTTTGCAAGACAATAATAGTTCCCTAAAACAGTAAGTTACCCTTTAGCAAACACCTACAACGTGCCAGGACTGAGTAATACTACATATGTTTCCTCACTGATGGGCTTGGCATCTGTCACTCAGTGAGAAAACAAAAGAGTAAACCCTTAACAATCCCAAGACACGTACCCAACTGAAAAAACCTTCCTAAGGAACATCACTTCATAAGATATAATACCACTCCACCCACAGACAAGAAATTACCATGTCACTGAATAAAGAAGTAGATACTGACCCCACAGGAAGGCTCATTTACTAGCTAAGTGAGTAGCTACTGCACATCACCCTGCTAACATATAACTCAAAAGTGTGCCTCGGCAAAGTTATACATCACTACATGTCATACACCTTCAGAGTTCTGACTGCTCCACACATTCTCCCCATGAATGAACACCAAGAATCCTTGCTATTTAACTGGTAAAGCACCAAGGAAACTGCTATGTTTCCACTCTACAGCCACTTTGCTACCTCAACGGGGGGAAGGAAAAAAAACAAATTTGGCCAAAGGCTCTCCACTATCCTCAGAATAAAGTACTAGATGGTCCAGCCTCTGCTCACCTCTCCAGCACCACTTCCCCTCTCACTCTCTGTGCCTCAGACTAGGCTTTTCTCAGCGGTGCTTTATCACGTGGTGCTTCTCCCACTGCAGGACCTTTGCATGCACCGTTCCTATTGCCGAGAATACACCTTTCACCTGGCCAACGTCTCCGGTCTTCAGCCTCTGCTTAACTGTGACTTCCTCAGGTCTCTACGATCCTCCAAGCCCCTTCACACCACACCCCCCAACATCCTCTGCGGAAGTCAGTGCATCTGCAAATTACCAATGCAACACCTGTACTCATCCTTAATCAAACTCTAAACTCTGAGAGCTGGGAACATGGCTTTCTCGTTCCACACTGAATTAGGTGTGCCTAGAATGGCACCTGGCATGGAGGAGGGACTCAACAGATACTCGCTGACGAGTGATAGAACCCGTGCGTGGCAGTTCATCAGAAGGAGCAGAAAGGCAAGAGGAAGCCTCTGCTCCGTAAAGCACACTCCTTTCTCTAATGAATCAACCTCTTCCTCTCCCCCGGCCCTTTCCTCTCAACATGTAATTACGCGAAAGTCTCTCCAAGCTTAGAAGCAAACTTCTCTTGACACTCTGTCTTTGGCTACTATCTCCCCTTCTTGCCTTCAAAGCCTTCTTAAAAGAACAGTCTAAGTTACCCTCTCATTATATCTGCTGCCCCACTTCTCACTCACTACTATCTGGTTTCCATCCTCTCCAACTAATATAACTCGTGATAAGGTCATCCAATCCAATGGACAGTTTTTAGTAATCTTAACATTTGAGGATTTTACAGCACTTGACAATTTTACCCACCACCACTTTAAAAATCTGACCCCCTGCTCTCTGGCTAGCTTTCCTAGTTTCCCAACTTCTGCTTCAACTATCACCTCCACATTGATGACTTCTGAATCTCTATCACCAGTCCAGCTCTTTCTCCTGAGCTCCAGACAGACCATAACATTCATTTGTTCATCTTCAAGTTCCTCCACCTAAGCTGATCCAAAACTAAACTAACCTCTTCCTTCCCAGCCTCTCTCCTAGGGCACAATATGGGAGGTGATCTGGTCTCCTCATGCCTCCCATCTCATCATTCACAGCTCACCAGCCAGCAATTCAATTCTACCCCCTTATATCTTTCCAATCTGTCTCCTCTTCTCCACCTCTACCACCTCTACCTCAATTCAGGCCCACGCCTGACCCTCCTACTTCTACTCTGGCCCAAACTCATCCATTTGCCAGAGCGACTGATTCCAAGAACAAATCTATGCTATCCATGTGTTGAAAATCGATCAATAGCTCCTCACTGCTTTCAGGAAAAAATCCAAACTCTTCAGCGTGGCATGTAAGAGATTATGATCCATCCCTTCCTACTTCATCAGCTTTACCTCCTCCAATAGCCCAATCCACGTTACAGACAACAGCATGCTGACCTCTTGTACTTTCCCAACAAGGCATGAGTCTCTCACTGCGCCCTGTGCCAAAACTGCCCCTTCCACTCCTAGTCATGTTTCAAAACTCAACTTGACAGTCTCTAAGAAACCTTCCTTGACCCCCACCAGTCTAAAGCAGATTCAATTCCTTCCATGCCCCTTCAACACTCTATATATGCCACTGCTGTAGTACTCCTGACATTACGTTAGAGTTGTTGGTTTAACCGGTCTGTTCCCCCAGAGGGCTGTATCTTTCATTCTTGTATACTCAGCACCTAGCATAGTGCCTAGCACATAACTAACACCAGATAAATGCTTACTAAGTGAGTGAATAAATTTAAGATAAAGAAGCTGGCTTACTGTCTTTCGTAATGGCTTGCTGCGAATGGCAAGACCGTCCATGTAGTCCTCCAGTTTGAACTTGTAAGTAACCTGCAGCTTCTGAAGCAAACTATCAAAGAAGTCACTACCCTATAAAGAGAAAAAATAAGAATCAGCCGAATCAGCCTGTTCTGATCCAATCTACCCAGAAAGTGGGGCAAGTGACCCTTTCACAGTTTTGTTAATGCTCAGCCATCTGAGGTAAAAGGAGGCATATACAGTATTTAGTGGCCACCAACTAAGCACAAGACAAATTGATAGCATAAGCCTTTCAGTGGTTTTAAAGATATGAAAACACACACACACACACACACACACACACACACACACACACACACACACCACACCCCCCCCACCCAGCTAAGACATTCAGAAAGCTTCCAAACTCAAAACTAACTCCAATTGTCAGTAAGTTATGGTGTCAGGAAGTAACAGATGTAGGGTAGGCCTAAACCCAAGAAAAGAGCATACAGTTTGTTGTCAATGTTCTATTATAAAACATAGTATTTTGGGTGGTAAA
Organism: Hyperoodon ampullatus; assembly: GCF_949752795.1. NCBI lineage: Eukaryota > Metazoa > Chordata > Mammalia > Artiodactyla > Ziphiidae > Hyperoodon > Hyperoodon ampullatus. Next base: position 42,778,483 of record NC_136932.1, on the reverse strand, counting down.
AACCCATCACAACTAAAGGATGTTGAAGTCTTTACCCTGAGGACATAAAGATGATGGTTTACCTCATCCAAGAGCTCCAAAAGTCTGTTCCGAATCTGTTCTGGGTTCTCAACATTCGGATCCTTGAGAAGCTGCCTGAACTTCTCAATCACCTGATAGAAAGCACTCTTCCACAGGATCTGATCCACATTCTGATTATCAGAGAACTCAATATCTAATAGAATACAGCGCTCATACAGCTGCAGCAGTTCAGCTCTGGAATAAAACACATGCAACTTCTAGCTCCAAATACACCACAGCAAAGGCTAGACCCAAGATCTGAGGTTCCTACAAATCAAACACCTTCCTTGGCAGGAAATCCAAAATGCCACCAGGTATAGTACTCACTCTAGTTTCCATTCTGCACAGCAGAATGTCATTCTAAAGACAGTTATGTCTAGGAAAGTAGTTCTTCCCCATATGCCTCCACCTAAATTTAACAGCCAAAGTAAAACCTTCACCACAAGTTACATGTTGTTCATTTCTTGGCACTTTAGAAAGTCTTTCCTTTTCCATATCCAGATTCCATGTTCTCTTAAAGATTTTTTTCTTCTTAAAGAAAAAGTGGGGGGCTTCCCTGGTGGCGCAGTGGTTGAGAATCTGCCTGCCAATGCAAGGGACAGGGGTTCGAGCCCTGGTCTGGGAAGATCCCACATGCCGCGGAGCAACTAGCCCCGTGAGCCACAAATACTGAGCCTGCGCGTCTGGAGCCTGTGCTCCGCAACGAGAGGCCACGATAGTGAGAGGCCCGCGTACCGCGATGAGGAGTGGCCCCCGCTTGCCGCAACTAGAGAAAGCCCTCACACAGAAACAAAGAGCCAACACAGCCATAAATAAATAAATAAAAAATTTAAAAAAAAAAAAAGAAAAAGTGGGAAACATAATCATTTCTAGGACTAGAAACAAAATGTTCTGTTCCGTTCTTTTTCCAACTCCCCTTCCCTTACAAAAATCAATGTGAAAGGGAGATAACACCCGGCAGCTTACCTAAAAGGTTTCTACCTTCCTCAGCCATGGGGGCCTGCACACCTCCAGCTTATCCCCATTCCCCTCTAGCCAGGATGGAACCCACCGTACCTGAGCTGAGCCATCTTCTCCAGGCCCTCGGGACTGATGCGGTCCCTGGAGAGAAGGTTGCTGAGCTGCAGTTCTTGGTTGTCAGCCACCCGGAGAAGCCGATGTAGTTCCTGTTGCTGCATGTTCCTCATGTGTTGCTCCATCTCCTCAGGACTCATGGTACTGGCAGGGAGGGGGCTACAGACATACTGTGCTGATGGGGTTGGGTAGCCTGGGTAGTAAGGCGCTGGGTACACACCATTTGTAGGGCCCACCGGGTACTGCAGAGGGCTATAGCCTGTGTAAGGATACTGGGAGGCGGGGCCTGGTGTCCGGGGGTAATAATAAGGGTTGTCTGAGTTTTGAAACTTATAGTAAGATGCTTGGGCCTGGCGTGAGTCACCCCAAGAGGTAGGGCTGACTTCATCATCAGTGTCCAAGAAATGTAGCTGCGGTGTCTGGCTCTTTAGAGCAGGTTTCTGATCAGGATTGTTTGGGTCCCACAATCGTCGAGTGGTGCCTCCTCGGCCCCAACTCCGAGATCCCTTACTACCAGATCCAAATAAAAGCCGAGGTCCCAAAGGCGTAGACTCTGGAGAACCGGCTGAATTGACAGACAGGGTGGTATGGGCAGGCAGAATCAGAATGCCACGGCCACGACCCCGAAGTTCTTGTCTCAGGTTTTTGTACTCCTGCTTCTCAGAGCCTTTGCCCCCACTGCTCGAGCCTCTGTCTGACTTTAACCTATCCGAGTCCTCCCTGGCTGACCTCACCATGGGGGAATCTTTGTTCATGGTTTCTGCATCAAAAGTAACGCGAAGAGTGCCTCGATTTTCTTTACCATTGCTTTTCTGCTCTCCCTCCCCACAGCCAGACCAGCTTCTTTCTAAATGTTTCTTCCTTTCTGAGCTCCTCCGTGGCCCATCAGACTCATCAATTCTGTCCTCATCCAAGGAGTCAGTTGAGGACATAGATACTTGTTTCTTCAGTCGTGGCCTCTCCTTGGTCCGATCTTGGCGGCGGCGGCGACTTCCATTATCAGTCAGGCCAGTCCCCTCGGCACTGTTGTTGCTACCCGCTGAGCTGGTACTGCAAGTGCGGTAGCGGTTCCTTCGTTTGTCTGAGCGGGAGTAGCGCTTCACAGAACCTGGCTTCCCCTGAGCTGGGTCATCATTCACCTTCTTCACGCCCTCCCCTTTTTCAACCCTCTTTCCTTTTTCCCCCTTTGCAGCCCTTATCCTGTCACCACTTAGGCTCTTTTCTGCCTCCTCTTTGTCTGGCTTGTTCACAACCTCCTCCTTCACATTTCCCCTACATGCATCTTCCTCTACTCTCAGTTGTTCTACCTGGTTGAGGATTTCTTCCTCATCCACCCTGCTGGTGGATTCTTTGGTACCAGTCTGCAAACGCCTTCCAGGCTGATAGATCTGCATGTCAGGTTTCTTTGTTCTCTTGATAATTCTTAGACTTCGATCCTCTTGTCCAACAGTCCTAGGAAAAGACTCCTGTGCCCGAGTACTTTCTGGGTCTACAGGACCATTTTGCTGTGGGCTGTCTTTGCAGACATCTTTAATGAGCTGTGTACCACTTCCAACAGCAGAAGAATCTCTGTCATTAACAATTTCATCCTTAAATTCATGACCTCCAGAGGGTTCCTTGATTTTAGGTCTGTTCCTTAGTCGGGAAAGACCAGGCTTATAGATTTCCAGATCTGGGCGCCTGTTATCTTTGCGCTGCCTGGGCTCCTTCATGTTTTCTGTGATGTTGGAGAGAGTGTTGGGGAGGAAGAGGTAGAAGAATAAAGGGGAAGGAAAGGAAAAGGAATTGTCATTAAAAGTCAAGCAAGAGGGACTTCCCTGGTGGTCCTGTGGTTAGGTATCCACCTGCCAGTGCAGGGGACACGGGTTCGATCCCTGGTCAGGGAACTAAGATTCCACGTGCCACGGGGCAACTAGGCCCGCGCGCCACAACTAATGATCCTGCGTGCCACAACTAGAGAGAAGCCCACGTGCACTGCAATGAAGAGCCCACATGCCATAACAAGAGACCCCACATGCCACAACTAAGACCCGATGCAGCCAAAAAATAAACAAACATTAAAAAAAAAAAAAGTAAAGAAAGAATTACACATTGATATGTTAATACTGGTGGACAAGGGAGGAAATTTCTGCAGAAACAGAAATTCTACTAGGTTTACAATATTTGTTCAGCAACTGGCAAAACTAAGAACTTAACTGTGTTGGAGCTACCTACACCTGAGTTGGGGAAACAAGGAATAAAACCTACATTCTCTTGTTACCCAAATCATATTTGGATCCACAAGACCCCAAACTATCTAATCACTGATAGAATAAAAGATCTCTAACCAGTTCTGCATTGGACTATTCTCTGCTATAGAGCCCTCAGCTCCATCTTGGTCTCTTCTTCTGCCTCTAACATTTTTCCAGTGTGGCTGAGTCCTTTTAACATATTAAGGGGTCAGGGGCGGGGCGGGGGGAGGGCAGCGAAAAAGAGGAGTATGCATAACAATCCACAGTTCTGGGCATCTCTGGAGAAAAAATTTGCAACTCCAGTCACTGAACTTGGCCAGGACAATCCTCTTCTTTAGGATTTCAACCACCCAATCACATACCTCCTGTTGAAGCAAACAGGAAGCAGTTCCTTTCACATTCTTCAACTCCACTCATGCTCACCAACTCTCTAACAGCAGCCAGAAGGGTCCTTCCAAGGAAATACTGCTCAAACTGTCATCATTAGAATACTGAGACTAACTGCTACTATGATGATGTTATATGAGCAGGAAAAAGTTCCATAAAGGAGCTTTCCCTGGAGAATGATGGAAGTATTGTGACATGCTCTCAAAATACCAACGACTGGGGCACTCAAGAATAAGAGAACAAGACTTTAGAAACCACTCTCCAGGCTCCAGGAACTTACAGAATAACAGATAAGCAAGCATCAATTTTTTTACCTGTTACGTTTATCTGTTAAGGGGAGAGTCTACTGTAAATAGCCACTAAACTGTTCAGTGGGGAAGAAACAGGAATTAGTGAGATTACTGAGTACACTCAAAATGGAATGTTATAGAAAATCCTACTACTGTTCTATAAACACAAATGCAAACAAGCTCATAACAGGAATCACACGCTCCAGCATTTATACCCATGGGTGTAACGAAATTGGAAAAAAAACAAAACCACAAAACCCTGAAGTTTAAGATATTGCTTCAGTATTTTCTGAAGTCTAAAAGACTGCTTCATCCACTACGAACAAAGGTAAAGCAGTTAACTCCAGAACAGCTCACCCTCAGCAGCCTGTGTAAGCTGGGGGGTGGGGTGGGAAGAGCCACTACCACTTTCCAAGAGAGGAGGGAGAAAACCTGAATAATCCAATGCACACGACCCATGAAAACCAATTTCACAGACTTCTGCCACAAGCCTGCAGGAATATAACTACCATTCTACACGACTCCACTGCCTAACCCAAGAGAGGTGAGACACCAGAATCTTCCTTGGTGCTTTCCTGGTGTGGCTGGAGACTTTAACTTGCAAGCTGAACATTCTCCCTGATAAAAACTGCTCCCACACATGCCAAAGCCAAACCAGAGTAGAGTCAACTCTCTGAGATCCTGGATCCCTCCGGTGGCGCAGCCTTCAGAAGCCTGCCTTGGGGGAAAAAAGTTCAGCAAGGAAGTCCCAAGCTGTTGAACCTTCCTCCTCGATGTTCCCAGCTCCTTCCAACGCTAAAGAAACGACGGGGCAGGCCTACGGATGACTCCTCGGGGAACCATACACTCCGGGGGCCTCCACCAGACCCCGGAGCCCACTCCTTTCCGCGTCCCCTGACGGCTGGGAATCCTGTGAGAAAGCTGGGGCAATGGGGAACAGTCACCTTCGCCGTGAGAAAGGGGGCGGAGGAAGGAACCCGGGCTGCGCTCTCCCGGAGCGGCCGGAGCTGGCAGAGCCCGACCCGGCAGAGCCCGACCCCACACCGGCTCTCTGGCTGGTAGAGCGGGGAGGGACCGCCCTCGGCCCCCGCCCCCACTGTTGGGGGAAGGGGCGGGGGCTCTGGAGCGCCGCGAACCGAGCGGGGAGGAGGCAGAGGAGGAGAGGGAGGCGGGGCGGGCAGGCCCGGCCCAGGAGCTGGGCGGCGCGACTCACCTCTGCTCCCGGCCTGCGGAGCCAGAGTGGCCAGGATCCCTCGCAGCTCCGACGCGGAGATCCGGACACGCTCCAACCCCTCCGCCATCTTCGCGGCTGCTGCTACAGCTGCAGCTACTCCGCCAGCGCCGCGCGCAGCCAGGAAACCACGACGAACGGGCAGCGCGCGCGCTCACCCACCTCCCACCCTTTTCCCCGCCCACTCCCGCTCCCCTCCCCAAACGACGGTGGCCGCACTGGGAGGAAGAGCGCCTAACGCACGTTCGGTCGGGAAGAGGCGGGCCGCAAGCCTGGGCGGGGCAGGCGGGCGCCGCGCGTGCGCAGAGGTGTGGCCGGGAAGGTGCGCTGAGGCAGGAGTTGGAGGCGCGGCGCCTGGGAGGTGAGGTGAGGTCTGGCCCGGCCGAGCCAGGCCAGGCAAGGTGGGCGTTCGCTGCGGTGGCTGCTCTTGCTGCTGTGGTGGCCTTTGAGGACACCGGTACCAGCCTGGGGCTCGGGTTGACGGGGGCCTCCACCGTCCGGCCCTTTCCAGTCATCTTAGGCCAGGGTCTCCCGCCACAGGCCCGGACTACTGCCCCAGGCTTTTACTTTGCGACCTTCAAGATTTTGTAGGATAGTTAGTATTATGCCCCCTTTTTTTCTTTCTTTCTTTCTTTTTTTTTAAGATGAGGAAACTGAATCCCAGAGAACCGTAGCAAATTGCCCAGGGTAATCGATAATTACCAGAGACTCAAAAGTCTTTTCCTTTATGGCAATCTACATCCCAAACTTCGTGACTTTTTTTTTTTTAAATACAGTATAGATGGCTCTTGCTGAGGGAAGGGGTTGTGTGGAAATAAGTCAGGAGGTGTTATGAGTCGATTTGGGAATTTCTGTATCACTGTGGATTCTGGGAAAAATTACTTGACTTTCCTGGATCTCAGGTTGATTTTTTTTTTTTTCATCTTTAAAATGTAACTGGATCTGAAGACTGGTACTTTACCTGTTTGTTCATGAGCCCCGTGTTCAGAACTGTGGTGGAACTCCCTCCTCTTGCAAGGCTGCTTCCCTCCACCTCTTGCTCCTTCCCAGTCCCACACAACCTATTGGACCTCTACACCATCAAAGAATAGTTACCGATTATTCCTTGGACTGGGCTTAAAAGATTTAAACAATCTCTGACAACTCATGCAATTCCTGTTAGGTGGTAGACGCTTCGCCTCCACGAAGTTCTCAACAGATGGAGAAAGTCAATAGATAGCAAAAGAAGGGAGTGATTGGAGTGGTCAGAGCAAATGGCAATCTTTAAAACAGATATGAAAGAAATAGGAAAAAAAATGTTTAAAACTAATTTGTTTTCATAGTGAAATTGACGAGGACATTGCAACAGTTTTTTTTTTAATGGAAAAATAATCTGAAGAAAACTTTCTTAGAGAGGAAAAACACCATTGCCAAATTAATACAGCAGTATCAGTGAGCTGCAGATGAGATATGTCAAAAGTTAAACCAGCTCAAAAAATTTTATGAGAACTCAGAGGGAAAATATAATAGATAGAAACTATTGAGAGGTAAAGGTACGAGATATGGAGAATGGATCCGGAAAACTAATAATCAAATATGAGTCCAGAAGGTGATAACAGAACTGACTGAGGAGGAGCAATAATCAAATATATAATAGAAGAAAATTTACTAAGTTGATGGAAAATTTGGATTTAAGACTTAAATTCAACCCTCAGATTTAAAGGGTTCATGAAATACCAGGTAGAAATAAGTGAAAAGACAACCATATTTAGACCTGTATCACAATGAAAGCTGAGTTTAAAGAATTAAAATATGTGCTGATATATTCAAGATACATTGTTAATTTTTTAAGCCAATTGCAGAACAAGATATAGAGTATGGTTCTGCCTGAGTGCAGCAAAACCATTTATTGCATATGTAAATTTCTATATAAATACATAAAAAAAGATGTGGAAGAATACATACTGAACTTTTTTAAATGGTTATCTTGGGAATTCCCTGGCAGTCCAGTGGTTAGGACTCCCAAGCTCTCACTGCCAAGGGCCCGGGTTTGATCCCTGGTTGGGGAACTAAGATCCCACAAGCTGCACAGCACACCCAAATAAATAAATAAATAAGTAAAAAGAATGAAAATTAATAAGCTACGTATTCAACAAGGGTAGAAAAAGAAAATAAAAATAGAAGGAAGAAATAAAGATAAAATCAGAAATAATAAAGGAAAAAGAACAGCACTTGATAAATTGAAGCACTCATTCTTCAGAAATAGACATTAAAATAGACACATTTCTGGCAAAAAAATTTGAAAATTCAAAAGACATCCTACCAAATGCTTCATAGGTAATGCAAACTTAGCTCATCAAATCTCTGATTTTCCCCTAAAATATTTGTTTCTTTGCCAGCCTTATATCAGTAAATTATACCACCATCTAAGTCGAAACCCAAGAGTTATCCTTGACACCTCCCTCTCCCCCAGTCCCTACATTCAATCCAATATCAGGATATGTCTCTTCTATATCTGTAGTGGTGACGTATGGAGTTCATCACCTCAACATTTTCACCTTCCTTTTCTCTTGAAAACTGTCCCTTACTCTCACTCAGAAGTACTTTCTCTTTTCCTTTTTCTATTTCCTTTTTTCCTTTCTTTCCTCTTTTACTCCCTTCATTTGCTCCTATTTTTCCCTCAGGTGCAGAGATTTGAGGCAGTCCTGCTGTTCAGTTCACATTATCATCAACAAGACCTTTCTCATTTTATCTTTTTTTCCTTCATTCCAATTCCCAGTCATGTTCCTTCCCTCTTCCTTCAGTAGCCACTCTAATGTGTTTGATACATGTCCTTGGATATACATGTATCTTTGAATAATATACAGTATTGTTTTGTATATGTATGTGTTTTAAATGTACATATTTGATACTGTGTTATAGAAATCATTGTTTCTGTAAATACTTCTATTGCATAGTATTGTCTTAAATGACCTCACACCCTTGGCCACTGGTCCTGGGCCTAGATGGACCAGTCAGAGTCCTTACCCAGAATTTTTTTAACTGAAACTAAGAAAAAAAGAAAATCCCTCTCCAGTTTGGAAGCCGTAAAATGTAAAACACAGGAGCTGTCAGCAGCCATGTGTCCTGCCATGCGGAACCAGCTGGTCTGCAGTGAAAAGAATGAAGCCGACATGCAGAAAGCAGCAGAGGTGAGAAACAATGAGAAAGTCCTGGAAAATCTCAAAGTCCCTAGTTCCAGTTGTTCCTGATGTGCCATGTTCCTGCCCTTCCCATGGTTCAACTCTTCCTTGGATTCCATGAGCCAGTAAATTCTCATCACCTCCCTCTTGTGCCTAAGCCAGTTCAAATTGGGGTTCTATCACTCGTAACCAAGAGGTCTAACTAATTATAATCTCCAAAATGTATGTGCGTGTGTGTTTTTTAATTGTGGTAAAATACACGTAACATGAAATATATGTGACCATTTTTAAGTGTACAGTTCAGTAGTGTTAAGTACATTCACATTGTTGTACAGCCAATCTCCAGAACTCTTTTCATCTGGCAAAACTGAAACTGTACCCATTGAACAACAACTTCCTATTGCCCCCTCCTCCCCACAGCCTCTTACAATCACCGTTCTACTTTCTATGGATTTGACTACTCTAGGTACCTCACATAAGTGTAACCATATGATATTCGTCTTTTTGTGACTGGCTTATTTCAATTGGCATAATATCCCCAGGATTCATCCATGTTATAGCACATGTCAGAATTTCCTTTTTTAAGGCTAAATAATATTTCGTTGTATGTCTATATCACATTTTGTTTATCCATTTATCTGTCGCTGGATACGTGGGTTGCTTCCACCTTTTGGCTATTGCAAATAATGCTGCTATGAATATAGGTGTACAAATATGTCTTTGAGACCCTCATTGAATTCTTTTGGGTATATAACCAGAAGTGGAATTGCTGGATCATATGGTAATACTGTTTGATTTTTTGAGGAACTACCACACTGTTTTCCACAGCAACTGCACCATTTTACATTTCTACCAACAGTGCACAAGGACTCCGGTTTTCCTACATCCTGCCAACGCCTGTTATTTTCCCAGTGTGGGTTTTTTTTAAATAGTAGCCATCCTAATAGGCATAAGGTGGTATCTCATTGTGGTTTTGATTTGCATTTCTCTAATGATTAGTGATGTTGAGCATCTTTTCATGTGCTTGTTGGCCCTTTGTATATCTTTTTTGGAGAAATGTCTATTCAAGTCCTTCGCCCATTTTTTGATGGGTTTGTTTTTCCAAAATGTATCTTGAATGATTATTTTTTTCTACCTCCACTTTCACCATCCAAGCCCCCCTGTTGTTTTTCGTGTGGACAACTGTAATACTTCATAACTGGATACCTTGATTCCACTCTTATCTCTTTCCTTTTCATTCATTGCAATGTAGCAAGTGATTTTCTGTAAATATAGATTCTAACATGTCACCTGCTCAGAATTCTCCAATGACATTTTTAAAAAAATTTTTATTGGAGTACAGTTGATTTACAATGTTGTGTTAGTTTCCACTGTACAGCAAAGTGAACTCTTTTTTAGATTCTTTCCCATATATGTCATTACAGAGTATTGAGTAGCGTTCTCTGCTATACAGTAGGTCCTTATTAGTTATTTTATATATAGTGGTGTGTATATGTCAGTCCCAATCTCCCAATTTATTCCTCCCCACCCCCTCCCCTGGTAACCACAAGTCCAATGGCATTTTATTGCTCTTAAAAAAAATCCATGGACTTCCCTGGTGGTCCATTGGTTAAGACTCCACGCTTCCACTGCCGGGGGCGTGGGTTTAATCCCTGGTCTGGGAAGTTCTGCATGCCATGAGGTGCGGCCAAAAAAAAATTCCATGAGTCATGGTCCCTTATGATCTAGACTCTGCCAACTTCACTCTCCTTATCTCTTATCACATTTCCCATTGATCACGTTTTCAGATACATTGACCTTTTAATTCCTGGAAAATGCCAATCTCTTTCCCTCCTTAAAGCCTTCACATAATATTCCCTCTACCTGAAACACTTTCCCCACTACTCTGCCCATTCATCTTTTAGGTCATAATTTAATTTTACTTCTCAAGAAAAAAAAAACTAATTATTCACAAAATAAAAAAATTCACTTCTACATAGAGGGTCTTCATTGACCTCCTTCACTGATCTAAATAAGGCCTCCCACTATAGTATCCTATCATAATACACTTCCCTAAGTTAACACATCAATGTTTGTAAATACATATTTAATTGGATTTTTTGTTAAGACACCTCTCCAATACATTGTAATCTTTATGAGAGGAGGAACAAGTCTACTTTTCTAATACTATATCCCCAGATCAAACAGTATCTGACACAGAAGGTGCTCAAATTTGTTGAATGAATGAATACCACAGATATGAAAAATACTTAGAAATATTAATATGTACAGCTTTATACTAATAAATTTTAAATTAAGTGATTTTACAAAAAAAATTAACTGAAATTAATTCAGGAGGAGATGGCAAATCCATATAAACCAGTAACTATGAAGTCATTGAAAAAGTTACGAGAGGTACATTTTTAAGGTAAAGACGAATTTATTTGCAGATAGCATGATTGTTTAGAGAATAAGCTGTAAAACAGATCTAGCAAGATAATCTGGTAAAGTATCCTATTACATGATAAATATACAAAAATTATTAGCTTTCATATACATCATCAGTAAGCAGTTTAAAAGTCTAATTTTGGGCTTCCCTGGTGGTGCAGTGGTTGAGAGTCCGCCTGCCGATGCAGGGGGCGCGGGTTCGTGTCCCGGTCTGGGAAGATCCCACATGCTGTGGAGCGGTTGGGCCCGTGAGCCATGGCCGCTGAGCTTGCGTGTCCGGAGCCTGTGCTCCGCAGCGGGAGAGGCCACAACAGTGAGAGGCCCGCGTACCGCAAAAAAAAAAAAAAAGAAAAAAAAAAAAAAAAAAAAAGTCTAATTTTAAAAATGCCTTATCTCAAAAGCAACAAAAATATACTTAGGCATAAATTTAATCAGATCTATACAGGGCATAAATAAATTATGATAACTTTACTAAGAAACCTAAAACAAAAAGACTACTAAATTAAAAGACACCCATGTTAATGGATGGGGAGACTCAATATTTTTACATGTCGATCATGCCCCCAATTCATTTGTAGATTGTACAGTGGGATTTTTGGCAACCTTGGTAAAGGATTTCTGAAATTCATTTGGAAGAATTGGTGTGTGAGAAAAGCCAATAAATTTTAGAAAGAGAAATCAGGGAAGAACGTATTAATACAATTAACAACTGGGAAAGGAATTGGCAGTCTGATCGATGGAACAAAATACTAAATCCAGAAAAGCCCCAAGCATTAATAGATACTTAATTTTTTATAAATGTATTTCAAAGGAAAGGGTGATTCAGTCAGTAAATGGTATGTTAAAGGTTCGCAAAAGAGTTAGTAGCCAGTAAGTATACAGAAAAAATGTTCAGGGACTTCCCTGGTGGCGCAGTGGTTGAGAGTCCGCCTGCCGATGCAGGGGACACGGGTTCGTGCCCCAGTCTGGTAAGATCCCACATGCCGCGGAGCGGCTAGGCCCGTGAGCCGTGGCCGCTGAGCCTGCGTGTCCGGAGCCTGTGCTCCGCAATGGGAGAGGCCGCAACAGTGAGAGGCCCGCTTACCGCAAAAAAAAAAAAAAAAAAAGAGAAGCCACCGCAATGAGAAGCTCGGGCACCGCAACGAAGGGTAGCCCCTGCTCACCGCCAACTAGAGAAAGCCCGAGTGCAGCAATGAAGATCCAACGCAGCCATAAATAAATGAATAAATAAATAAATTTATACATATAAAAAAAAGAATGCATAAACAACAAGGTCCTACAGCACAGAGAACTATGCTAAATATCCTGTGATAAACCATAATGGAAAAGAATATGGAAAAGAAGGTATGTATATGTATAACTGAATCGCTTTGCTGTACAGCAGGAATTAACACAACTTTGTAAATCAACCTTCAATAAAATAAAAAGTTCAGTCACTAGTAATTAAAGAAATGTAAACTACTAGACATACTTCATTAAATTGACAGATAAAAATGATACAGTGAGGGTGAAGGAAAATAGTCATTCCTTAGAAAGTGCTGTTGGAGTATAAATTGATATAATCTATAACTCTTCTGGAGATCAGTTTGGCAGTGGTATCAAAAGCCTTAGAAGCGTGTATGCCTTTTAATGTAAAATACCACTGGTGGAATCTACTCAAAGCATGTATAGAGATAAACAGAGATCTTGCAACAAGGCCGTTCATTGCATCATTATTTATCATAGCCAAAAAAAAAAAAAGCTAAATGTTCAACAACAGAGTTATCTAAAGCTATGGTATTTTTGTAAAAAGAAGTACTAGTAAGTCATTTCACTAGAAATCACAAAGTGATTTCCCTGGCAGTCCAATGTTTAAGACTTTGCCTTCCAATGCAGGGGATGCAGGTTCAATCCCTGGTCGGGGAGCTAAGATACCACATGCCTCGCGGCCAAAAAAGACAAAACATAAAAAACAGAAGCAATATTATAACAAATTCAATAAAGACTTTAAAAATTGTTCCACATCAAATAAAATAAACATAAAAAGTCACATATCTATTGATAAGCAAAGATTCATAGATATATTGTCTGAAAAAAGCAAGTTAACAAACCTGTCAAAAAAGTTTTGGGGCTTCCCTGGTGGCGCAGTGGTTGAGAGTCCGCCTGCCGATGCAGGGGACACGGGTTCGTGCCCCGGTCTGGGAAGATACCACATCTAGCAGAGCGGCTTGGCCCATGAGCCATGGCCGTTGAGCCTGCGTGTCCGGAGCCTGTGCTCCGCAACGGGAGAGACCACAACAGTGAGAGGCCCACATACCGCAAAAAAAAAAAAAAAAAAAAAAAAAAAAGTTTTGTCTGCATATGTATGTGGGCCTGGAAAGAAACACAACAGAGCTTCGGTAGCAGTTGTCTTTGGAGAGGAAAGCAGATTAAATTGTTTTTCTTTTGAACATACATTACCTTTGTTAATAAGGAAAAATAAAGAGAAACTTCATGTTTAAACACTACAGTAAAAATAGTAAAAAGTGGAAGCATAATACAGTTACTGAAAATTATAATTATGAAAACTTTGAAGAATGAGCCAAATGGAAAAGGAGTAAAAATGTTATTTATGGTTTGATTTTAACTGTCATATATGTATATTGAAAAAACAGAAGGAAACATAGTGAACATAATTTGTTAAGATGGTAGGATTGTAGGCAATTTTTCCCCTTGGTAAATTGTGAAATATTTTTTTAAATAAAAATTTGTAGCAGATTTTGAACCCAGTTTATTCAAGCTTCACAATCATGAAAATGTAGAGACCAGTGGCAGTGCCAAGAGATGGATGGTAGGGGCGAGGGCTGAGCTTTAAGCCTTCAATAATCATCACCAGTTATCTCCTATGAGGATTCAACAGAGCAAACTTATACACCAAGAAACTCAGCTTCAAGAGAAGTTCCCTTATGCAGAGATTCTGGACCCCAGTAATGGAGACAGTCCCCACATTAACACCACAGGCCCTGAGTCTATTTTCCTATGTTATGCATTTTCTTTTTCTTTTTTCTTAAGATTTTTGTTTGGTGGTTTTTTGGGTTTTTTGTTTGTTTGTTTTAGTTTAAGGTTCACAGCAAAATTGATGGGAACAGAAATTTGCCATATACTCCTGGCCCCCACACATGTATAGCCTCCCCCATTATCAGCATCCCCCACCAGAGTGGTATATTTACAGCTGAACCTACATTGACATGCCATTAGCACCAAAGTCCATAGTATACATTATGGTTCACTCTTGGTGGTGTACATTCCATGGCTCTGTGTTATGCATTTTCAAAATCTTTTTTAAACACATTGTCTAGCCTTGCTTTGACCCCTCTCTTATTCCTGGGTTTCAGAACCATGTGTGATCAGTACTGCATCTCCTTTGCTGATGTTGAAAAAGCACATATCAACATTCGAGATTTTATCCACCTCACACCAGTGCTAACAAGCTCCATTTTGAATCAAGTAACAGGGCGCAATCTTTTCTTCAAATGTGAACTCTTCCAGAAAACTGGATCTTTTAAGGTAACAATCCCTTTTGATAGTGTATCATGTTTTTTTTCAAGCCACTTTGATTCTCTTGACCACCCAGTGAGGTAGGTACAATTAATATCTTTTTACAGCTAAAGGGTTGTAGAAATTTTCCTTTGCTCAAGTCCTGGTTACTTGGCATCATGGCATTGACAAGAGCCACTTTTACACAATCTTAAAATTCCGTATAATTAAGGTGATCACATACAATTTACTATCCAAACTAGGACATGTTTGAGAATGAAAAGGGGGAGCGTCTAACGATTAAGCCGAGACCACAGTCATCAACCTGGACACGTGTGATCACCCTGTATATAGCCAAGTTTAAGCATTCACTTTGTCAACTTACTATTTGTTTATACCTTATTATGAATATAAACAATCTAATCCTAGCTCAACCCTCATATAACAGGACCTTTTTCTACAAAATACATCAGTGCCTCTCCTATGCATACAGATAGATTTCCGTGCTGATTTGTTACCAGAATTCTCTGACCGTTAGTTGAACTTTAAGATCCATTCAGGTAAAAATCTGAAAAGCTGCATTTTGCACTGTGCCTAACAGGTATTTTTAGTACCCATTAAGTGGTAGCTTTAGGATTTCAGGAATTTACCTTTTTCCATACCCATTAACTGACAACTTTTATTTTAAACAAACAAAAACTTCTCCATTCTCTTTTGCCCTTTGCTTCTACCATGGTTTATTTTTCATTCATCACGCATCAAGCATTTATTTTCACTAACTATACTAGGTATATGTACGCTAGGCCTTGCCCCGTATCCATACTTGCAGGGGAAGACAAAATAGGTTGATGACAAGGGCCTTAAAAGAGATACAAACAAGGGCCATGGAAACGAATGAAGTACCTAATTTTGCCTGGGAGAACAAGGAGGTTGAACCAGGTGGTGTTTGATTCAAGTTTTATAGGATGAGTACTTTTAGATCAGGGAGTGAGGGAAAAGAACTACAGGTAGAGGCATCAGCATGCCAAGAGGTACAGAGGTGTGAGCTAACCTGGTAGGATGGAAACTAGAGGCAATTTAGGATGGCTACAACGGTAGAGGTAGATATGTTTAGAAAGGCTGCAGCTTGTAAGGGATTTGTACTTTTCTTACAAAAATAGGCAATCAATGAAAAAGGTAACGTTTGTTTTTTTAAAAGCTCACTTTCCTAATCTAGTCGAACTATTAGATGAGAATAATCCTTGAGGCAGGATCAGCTGAGATTTGGTGATACCAAGTTGAGAAATGAGGCCTCACCAAGGTAGTGGCCAAGATGAACATGAGATATTTAGGAGATAGACTCAATAAGATTTAGTCATGGAGTGGATGTGCAGTATTGGAAGAGAAAAATGTAAAAAAGCTCCTTGGTTTTTTGAAAAGAATTTTTAATCAAATATATTAATTCACCATTCCTCTTTTCCAGATTCGTGGTGCCCTTAATGCAATCAGAGGCTTGATTTCTGCCCCTTCAGAAGAGAAGCCCAAAGCTGTTGTTACTCACAGCAGTGGAAACCATGGCCAGGCTCTCTCCTATGCTGCCAAATTGCAAGGTACTTGATTAATTTTGCAGGGTACTGGGTAGGCTCATCAGAGAGGACTGGAAAAGTAGCCTTAACTTTCAGTGAGGTTGGTGATAGTTGTGGGAATAAATTTCCAAGTCCCTGATTACAAGCAAACTGAACATAAATTTCTATCCTAAATTCTAATTTGTACTAACTAAACATGCTTCTCCCTCCCAGGGATTCCTGCTTATATTGTAGTGCCCGAAACAGCACCCAACTGTAAAAAATTGGCGATACAAGGCTATGGAGCCTCTATAGTATACAGTGAACAAAGCGATGAGGTAAGGAAGAGAGCAATGTTCAGTACCACCTTAACAGCTTTCATAGTAAAATGAAACTTCTCTTCCTACCTTACTGGCTGCAGCTTGTCTCCTTTGTTGTTTCTCTAAGTGTTGGCACACACGACCTTTTCTCTACCTACACTCACTCAGATGATCTCATTAGTCTCATAGTTTAAAATATCACCTACACTCTAACTCCAGCCCTGAACTTTGCTCTTAACCAGGACTTGTACATTCCCACTTGGGTGCCTTAATAGGCATCTCAACCTTACTGTCTAAAACCAAACTCCTCATCTTAATACTGTTCCACCTCCAGTCTTCCCCATCTCAGTAAATGGCAACTTTTATCCTTCATTATCCTCAAAACATGGAGCCATCTTTGATAACTCTCATACCCCACATCCAAATCTTAGTCCTACTTTCAAAACATTTCTGTAATCCAACTTTTTTTAAATTAATTAATTAATTTTTGGCTGAGTTGGGTCTTTGTTGCTGCGCGCGGGCTTTCTCTAGTTGCGGTGAGTGGGGGCTGCTCTTTGTTGCAGTGCGTGGGCTTCTTATTGCGGTGGCTTCTCTTGTTGCGGAGCACGGGCTCTAGGCATGCGGGCTTCAGTAGTTGTGGCTCGTGGGCTCTAGAGCGCAGGCTCAGTAGTTGTGGTGCACTGGCTTAGTTGCTCTGCAGCATGTGGGATCTTCCCGGACCAGGGCTCGAACCCGTGTCCCCTGCATTGGCAGGTGGATTCTTAACCACTGCGCCACCAGAAAAGCCCAATCCAACTACTTCTAACAGCCTCTACCTTCACCACCCTGATTCAAACCAATGTCAGTCCTCACCTAGATTCAGTAGCCTCCTAATTGGTCTCTGCTTCCACCCTTGCCCCACGAGTCTTGTTTCCAAAAGAGCAACCAGAGCTATCCATTTAGTCACTCAGAATTTGTCTGTCAGCCCAAAATCCTCCAGTGGTTCTCCATCTCATACACAGTGGAAACCAAAGTTCTTGTAATCATCTATGGCCCAGATGAACTGGCCCATTCCTATTTTTCTGACTTCATCTCCCACCATTGCTGTCCTCCAAACACTCCACACCAACCACACTTAGTTTCTCAGAAAGCCAAGCACTCCTCTCTATAGTCTTTGTACTTGCTGTTACTCTTGCCTTGGAATGTTCTGGAGATACACAGGACTTGTTCAAATCTATTAAAATGTCACTTTACCAGTGGCCCTTCCCGAGCACCCTATATAAAATAAATTCATTTTTCTCTAAAGAATTTAGACACACCATGTATTTACTTATATCCCACCCCTCCTCACCACATTAGAACATAACTCCACTGAGTGCAGGGACTGTTTTGTTCAGTTATATCCCCAGTGCCAAAACAAATTCTGAAAAAAGTAGATGGCAAATAAAGTATTAAGTGACTGAATCTAACTTGTTGGGAACTCTATTAAATACAAATAAAGTAAGCTAAATTAATGTACTCTTTCAGTCCAGGGAAAATGTTACAAAAAGAATTGTGGAAGAAACAGAAGGCATCATGGTACATCCCAACCAGGAGCCTGCAGTGATAGCTGGGCAAGGGACAATTGCCATGGAAGTCCTAAACCAGGTAAAAACTTAAGTTAGTTCTTATTTAGCTTCTTACTGGTAATGCTGTTTGGCCACAGAACCAATTACTTTATATGTACATATAAAACTGGTTATTAATAGACCTATTTATACTTTATATTCTTTTCATTAAAGGTTCCCTTGGTAGATGCACTGGTGGTACCTGTAGGAGGAGGAGGAATGGTTGCTGGAATAGCAATTACAGTTAAGGTAAGAAAACAGCTTCTGGAGGACTCCCCACTTCAGGCATAGAAGAGTTTATTTTACATCATAGTACATTGTGAATACTTGCTCAACATTCCCCCAAATTGCCATTCCTTCTCATCATCCCTTGGCACTTGAGATAGAAGGCCCTGCTCTTCATCACTACCCTTTTTTCTTTTTTTTTGCCGCGCGGCACGCGGAATCCTAGTTCCCAGTGACTGAACCTGTGCCCCTTGCAGTGGAAACGCGGAGTCTTAACCACTGGACCGCCAGGGAAGTCCCTCACTACCCTTTTCTTAATGAAAACTTTACAGCACAAAAGCCATTACAATGAGTGGCACCCTCACAGTCCTCTGAGTTCCATCTCAACAACCTACTATCCAAGTCAGTGGCTACTCTTTTCCCAAGTTACCAGCAGAACCAACTGTGATCTAGGCAACCGAGGCCAGAGTGGAAAACAATTTCAAGTGCTTAAAGGCCTTATTTCCGTTACATCGATTAAAAGAAAGCCTCTTGGGCAGAAATATGTTAACTGTACTAATCATTTTACTGCAAGCATGTGGGCAAAATGCTGTGGCTAGTTGTAAGCTATCTAATATTCCTCTTCCTAGGCTCTGAAACCTAGTGTCAAGGTATATGCTGCTGAACCCTTGAATGCAAATGACTGCTACCAATCCAAACTGAAAGGGGAACTGACCCCCAATCCCTATCCTCCAGAAACCATAGCAGATGGTGTCAGATCCAGCATTGGCTTAAACACCTGGCCTATTATAAGGGACCTCGTGGATGACGTCTTCACTGTCACAGAGGATGAAATTAAGGTGAGGCCCCAAGAGGAAAGGAAATAACAAAAGAATGGAGCAACTTCTTAGGCAAAAAACCCTCCTGCTGTAAGTAGCAACTCACCCACTAGGGACTCAACTAGGTGATTTCATGACACGTAGGAGGGTGCCCTAGATGTATTAAGACCGTAGAAGCAGAGTTAGAATGAAAAAAGCCCCGCCCTTCATTGGCAAACACAAACATATAGCAATAGGAAAATTCAGACGGGGCATATTATATCCCCATCTGGCCTTTAATTATAAAGGCCAACGAACTAGGCTCTTTCCCCTTTTCCTATTTCACTAATTCTTACTCCCTTCTATACCAACAGTATGCAACCCAGCTGGTGTGGGAGAGGATGAAATTGCTTATTGAACCTACAGCTGGTGTTGGAGTGGCCGCTGTGCTGTCTCAGCATTTTCAAACAGTTTCCGCAGAAGTAAAGAACATTTGTATTGTGCTCAGTGGTGGAAATGTAGACTTAACTTCCCTAACTTGGGTGAAGCAGGCTGAAAAGCCAGCTCTTTAGCAATCTGTTTCTGTTTAATATGTGCAAAAGGAAGAAAAGGGATTCAGTGTCTAGACACTTGGAAATTTTGTCTCCTGGTCATTGTCAACTTCCTATCTTCCTCTCTCAAAGAGCTTTCAAAATCCTAATGGAGAATGTATATTTCAGTAAGTTTTAATAGTTTTTTGGACTAAGTTGCAATAGAAAAACATCCATACTTAACTGAGATACCTTGTCAAGGCCAAGAAAAGTCTTCTGCTAAAAGGAGCAAGACCTTAAGTAGGCTTAAGTAGAAAACATAAACTGCCCAGTCACAACCTACAGGCTCCCAACCCTAGAGTGCTAACTAGTAGCAATGAGACAGAATCCCACTGAATCCATTATTCCATGTCCATTTCAGGCACTGTTGAAGAAATCTCACTTTTCACCCAACGTACTGGTTCTGGTACATATGGATCATAAGTCCATTTGGGGAAAACTCTTTTATAGAGGTTCATCAGTACTGTGTCCTGAGATTTTAGCTTCCCATCAAAACTGCACTTCATGTGCCCATGAGTACCTACAAAGAAAACAGCACGAGTTGGTCAACTTTAATAGGAAATTTTAAAGCAGTGGTCTAACCCAACAGTCATTTAGTAGCACTGGGGAAATCTAGACAAGATCCCAAACCCCACATTCTCTTACCTAAAGGCTCCTTGATGTGTCCCCTACGGCCCCACTTTGTTCTCAGTTCCACCGGTTTAAACCACAGCACATCCTCTTAGAATCAAACACACAGAAGACCAAGATGAAATATTTATCCATAATATATAAATCCAACCTTCATCCCACAAAGGCAATTGGATCCCATCCGTTACACCTACCTCTGTTGAAGAACATGTAACGCACCACTGCCATCTTAGTAAAAATTTTGAAAGGATGACCACTCAGAACAACTCTCTTGATCACCATTCTGTCTGGATCCACTGACAATAGATGGCCTGTGGCAATGAGGCTGTGCATTCCTAAGGGGCAAAAGCAGGGCAGCAGGAGTCCATAGGTCAAAGCCTTCATTTATTGTCCAGTCCATTTAAAGACCTATGCGAGATCTTAGGGAAACAAAATAGGGATGTACTATGCTGCCCCTCCTGGGTTCATGGCAAAGATCACTAAGTGATATTCCTGCTGAGTCTATCCTCAGAACCCACCCTAAATACAGCACTCTGAGCAGCCTCTACCAATTAGCTATGGTTTACAAGCAAGATAAAACCCCATTTGTCATCCTCGCCTCAGACCCAATATGAGGCTGAGATTGGGATATTTTGAAAATCATCATTACCTTTTTTGTGCCATTTGGCCCCCAAATTTAAATACAGAAAGCAGTTAATCTTATTAAGGACCCACAGGCCTATTGGCCTATTCACCTCTGTGAACTCAACTTACCATTGCTGTTCTGTTTGAAAAGCAGCACAGATGCAGGAGGAAAAGTGATAGGAGCATATACTGTCACCACCAGAGCCAAGTCAGCATTCAGGAATCTCTGAAATTTATGTTTATCCGCTGCCATAAAGGTTAAAAAAATAAAAACCAAAAAATATTTTGAGAAACAATAGGTAATGCAGAGGCCTCTGAAAAGCGGTATCACTGCAACTCTTAAACCTAAGGCAACTAGTGTTTTTTTATCCCACTAATTCTCCAAACATTTTCTGGCCTCAATACAACTGAAAGATACAACCCAATCCTATCAGTGATTTTTCAACTGGAGGCAGAATCTTGGAGTTTAAACTATATTTTGGGGTTGGAAAAAGTTCTCCAGGTGATTCTGATACACATCACCCCTACCTCATTTGAGAATCAGTGCTTTACAAAATACCCTAATTCAACAGCTCTTAGTCTTGAGCAAGGATTGGCAAACATTTTCTGTAAATGGGCAGATAGTAAATATTTTAGGCTTTGTGGCCATTATAGTCTCTGTTCCAACTACTCAACTCTCACTGTAGCACAAAAACAGCCACAGACATTTTAAAAAAATTAAACAAGAAAGCACAACTGTGTTCCAACAAAACTTTACTTAACAAAACAAGCAGTGGGACAGATTTGGCTAAGGGCCAAACTTTACTAATCTCTTCTTGGGGACTATCTAGATCTTGTCTTTACCTTCAACGAAACCCTTTTTAATACAATATTAACGCTTTTTAATACTTAATGTTATAGGGAAACAAAATAGTTCAAGGGAAAGAGAAATTAATCCTTCATTTAGACAGCATGGCTGGTGAGAAAAGAAATTATCCAGAGCATCCATTAATGCTGCCTTTATCACCTTCCTCCGGCCATTGCTGAGAGTTGAGAGTGTAGGTAATGTTCAGAAGCCCCCAAGTTAATGCAAACATCTTCCCACTCCTAATACGAAAGAGCACAATCATTTTTTGTCATAAAAGTATTCCTGGTCACCACTCTCTAAATCCTCATGCAGTCTCAACATCTCAGAAGCCACACACTCTGCTTTATCCAACCGAGGGCCATCCCTAGCCTTCACCCACACGGCCACTGGCACAACAGATGCCAAGGGTTCCATGACACATCATCTCTAGAAAGCAGCCAACTCCTATCCAAAACCTCCTCTGCAGCAAATACTCATGGCAGAGAAGCCTCAGCACCACACAGAGGTTGCATCACTGGGATGCTTCAGACAGGTTCAGACACTTTGAATGGAAACATCATTGGCTCCTAAACCAGAGTACTGAAAATACCTCTAACCCAGAGACTGAGAGTTTGAAATGGTGTATTCTGCACCTCTCCCCAAATCTCAGTCGCCTAAAAGACAGTAAGATGGACAAGAACCCAGAAGCTTCCCTACTGCTCACCTGCAGTGTGCTGAGAGAATAAGGGTGAGGCTCGGAAGCGCCTGAATCCACAGTGGAAGATCAGCTCCTCTTTAGCTTTCACAGGTTCAGTGTTGCCAGGGTGCCGGCTCACCACCATATTAAGTACTGACATCTGGGGACCAAATAGGAAAACAGAACTTCATATCAGGAATAGAATAGCCTAACCTGCAAGAAGGCAAACCAAACCAGCAGATTAGATTCACTCTAAGAACTGACAATACTAATTTATGGTGGAGTGTAGATGAAGAGACACAAATTCACCTTTTACCTTCACCAACAACTGGCATTCAAATCGAAAATATGCTGGTTTTCAGAGCTTTCATGTCCCTGCTACACTAGGTGACCTTCCCACGTCTAACATGCAAGAGCTCAACATCTGCCACAAAATCAGTGCCTACAAGTCACTCACTCATCACACACCTCTAAACCACACTCATTCAAGACCCTTCTTGCCTCCACCCTTACAGTGACCAAAAGGCCAGAGCTCTCACATATACCGCAACCTACATGACTGCTGGCCATCAAGAGAAAAAAGATCTATACCTTGGCACTAACCCTGTTTAGTTTCATGGATGCCAACCCTTTGTTAAAGTGTGACCTGACAAACGTACTTATCTCAAAGAAGTCTCAGAACCACACACAGATCACGTCACTGAGGTGTATCAGACAGGTTCAGACATGCTGGGTAAAACCATCATCGACTTCTCTGTCATCCTCTCTGACTTCTAATCATAAAGGCAGACTTTTGCATCCCAATGAGTAAAATGTCAGTCACATAAAACTTCAGACTGCCAGACAAAACTGGTTGGAAAGTGTCATAACTCCCATTTCCCACAAGACGCTAACTCACCTTCTGTTCATGAGGTAGTAAAGAAAATGCAATCAAGGGTGCACCTCGCTTGAAGTGCTCAACCACTGAGACAGGGACTTCAGAGACATGAAGTGTGACATACCAGCCAACCTACCAGAAGAAAGCAGAAAACAATCATGCAATTACCCTTAAGGTCTCAATAATGATGAAGCATTTCTCCAAATATGTTAAAAAGTCTCTCAGACCACCGTAAAGCCAATCCTCACCCTTCAAGACTGTCCTTCACAGATGCCTCAACCACCTAGATTAAGCTTTTTCAGTTAACAGCTCTGATACCTCTTTGTTCCCAATTAGCTCCTCTAATTCAGCTGTAGGCAGCACAAAACTAATTAAGGTCCTCATGCCAACAGAAGTAGAGGGGGCACCTTGGCAAACAAAAACAAATTATAGGGACGCACAAAGGAAGGCAGATACCTCAGCTCCTTCAACCTCTTTTTCTTCAATCTCTTTAAAGATGCGTCTCCTAGTATTAATAAAGTTCTGAAACTGAAAGATCCGAGCATAATCTTGAGGGAGGTTTTCCTTAGGATCCCATGGAGATGTCCGGAAGCTCTTGAGACCTCTGTATTTCTGAAATCTAGAATACAGAGGCTATTTTAAATAAATTAATAGTGAAACTTATATGGTGCTACTTAACCGTTTCACTCAACTCACTTCTAAAAAGGCTAAGGCTTAAAAAGAAGAAAAAAAAGAAAAAAACAAAAACAATTTTTTTTTAATTTTTGAAAAATAAACAAGTAAATAAATAAAATGCCTAAGGCTTTAGCTTAAAAGAATTCACTCTCTCTCAAAATAACCTAACAGCTTAAATCAGAACCACACTCCAAAACAGCCTGAAACAAGTATTTCAGCACCAAACCCCAGCTTCTTAAAAGTATTTACAGCGGCTCCCTGGTGCGTATCAGGGAGCGGCTCTTTAACCCAACGAGCAACGTCCTCGATAAAAGCCTTCTCGGAGCCGGAGGAAGATGGCGGAAGAGTAAGACGCGGAGATCACCTTCCTCCCCACAGATACATCAGAAATTCATCTACACGTGGAACAACTCCAACAGAACACCTACTGAACGCTGACAGAAGACCTCAGACCCCCCAAAAGGCAAGAAACTCCCCACATACCTGGGTAGGTCAAAAGAAAAAAAGAATAAACAGACACAATAGGATATGGACGGGACCTGCACCAGTGGGAGGGAGCCGTGAAGGAGGGAAGGTTTCTACACACTACAAGCCCCTTCGAGGGCGGAGACTGCAGGTGGCGGAGGGGGAAAGCTTCGGAGTAGCGGAGGAGAGCACAGCAACAGGGGTGTGGAGGGCAAAGCAGAGAGATTTTGGCACAGAGGATCGGTGCCCTCAGGCACACACCAGCCCGAGAGACTTGTCTGCTCGGCCGCCAGAGCGGGCGGGGCTGGGAGCTGAGGCTCGGGTATCGGCTTTCAGTCGGA
The DNA here is from genome assembly GCF_949752795.1 of Hyperoodon ampullatus. Taxonomy (NCBI): domain Eukaryota; kingdom Metazoa; phylum Chordata; class Mammalia; order Artiodactyla; family Ziphiidae; genus Hyperoodon; species Hyperoodon ampullatus. The sequence continues at coordinate 42,753,930 of NC_136932.1, read as the reverse complement.
GCGCAGGGAGAGGTCTGGGGCTGGCGGCAGGAAGAGACCCTGAAGGGGTTAGTGCTAGCCCGGAGGGAGTCCGGGGAAAGGGTCTGGAGCTACCGGAGAGGCAAGAGACTTTTTTCCCTTTTGTTGCCTGGTGCGCGAGGAGAGGGCATTCCCCTCCCTCCCCTCTGCCTGAGTGAGCCAGAGCCCCCGAATCAGCGGCTCCTTTAAACCCGTCCTGTCTGAGCGAAGAACGGACGCCCTCCAGCGACCTACGCGCAGAGGCGGGGCCAGGTCCAAGGCTGAGACCCGGGAGCTGTGAGAGCAGAGACAGGGAAATCTCTCTGTGCAGCCTCCGAGGCAGCGGATTAAAGCTCCACAGTCCATTTGATGTGCCCTGCATCTGTGGAGTGCATGAATGGACAGCGAATCATCCCAAATTGAGGAAGTGGACCTTGAGGACAAGATTTAAGACTTTCCCCCCTTTTTTTTTCCTCTTTTTACAACGAATTATCTCAAATTAAGGAGGTGGACTTAGCAAGATTTCAGACTTTTCGCCCTTTTCCTCTTTTTACAACGAATTATCCCAAATCGAGGAGGTGGACTTGGAGAGCAAGATTTTTGATTTTTCCCCCTGCTCTCTTTTTGTGAATGTGTATGTGTAATCTTCTGTGTAAGATTCTCTCTGTATAGCTTTGCTTCCACCATATGTCCCAGGGTTCTTTCGGTCCGTGTTTTTTTTCAATAATTACTTTTTAATTTTAATAACGCTACTATATTTCATACTTTATTCTATTTTACTTTACCTGCTCTTTCTTTTTTTCCTCCCTTCCCTTCCTCCCTCCCTCCGCTCCTCCTTTCCTTCTTTCTTTTTCTTTCCTCCATCCCTCCCTCCCTCCCACCCTTCTTCTTTCCACTTTCTTTTTCTTTCCTTCCTCCCTCCCTCCCTCCCTCCTGTCTTTCTTTCTTTCTTTCTTTCCTTCCTCCCTCTCTCCCTCTCTTCTTCCATTCACTCTTCCTTTTGCTTTCATTCCTCCCTCCCTCCCTCCTTTCTTTCCTTCTTTCTTTCCATCCTTCCTCCCTCCCTCCTTTCTTTCTTTCTTCCTTCCTTCCTTACTTCCCTTCTTCCTTTCTTTCAATCTCTCTTTCTTTCTTCTACTAATTATTTCTTTCTACTTTTTCTCACTGTTATTCTGAGCCGGGTGGATGAAAGGCTCTTGGTGCTGCAGCCAGGAGTTAGTGCTGTGCCTCTGAAGTGGGAGAGCCAACTTCAGGACACGGGTCCACAAGAGACCTCCCAGCTCCACATAATATCAAGCAGCGAAAATCTCCCAGGGATCTCCATCTCAACACCAGCACCCAGCTTCAGTCAACGACCAGCAAGCTACAGTGCTGGTCACCCTATGCCAAGCAAATAGCAAGGCAGGAACACAACCCCACCCATTAGCAGAGAGGATACCTAAAAACATAATAAGGCCACAGGCACCCCAAAACACACCACCAGACGTGGACCTGTCCACCAGAAAGACAAGATCGAGCTTCAACCACCAGAACAAAGGCATTAGTCCCCCCCACCAGGAAGCCTACACAACCTACTGAAACAACCTTAGCCACGGGGGACAGACACCAAAAACAACGGGAACTACGAATCTGCAGCCTGCAAAAAGGAGACCCCAAACACAGTAACATAAGCAAAATGAGAAAGCAGAAAAACACACAGCAGGTGAAGGAGCAAGATAAAAACCTACCAGACCTAACAAATGAAGAGGTAATAGGCAGTCTACCTGAAAAAGAATTCAGAATAATGATAGTAAAGCTGATCCAAGATTCTATTTCCCAGATCCATAATCTTGGAAATAGAATAGACAATATGCAAGAAACAGTTAACAAGGACCTAGAAGAACTAAAGATGAATCAAGCATCGATTAAAAACACAATAAATGAAATGAAAAATACTCTAGATGGGATCAATAGCAGAATAACTGAGGCAGAAGAACGGATAAGTGAGGTGGAAGATAAAATAGTGGAAATAACTGATGCAGAGAAAAATAAAGAAAAAAGAATGAAAAGAACAGAGGACAGTCTCAGAGACCTCTGGGACAACATTAAACGCACCAACATTCGAATTATAGGGGTTCCAGAAGAAGAAGAGAAAAAGAAAGGGACTGAGAAAATATTTGAAGAGATTATAGTTGAAAACTTCCCTAATATGGGAAAGGAAATAGTTAATCAAGTCCAGGAGGCACAGAGAGTCCCATACAGAATAAATCCAAGAAGAAATACGCCAAGACATATTAATCAAACTGTCAAAAATTAAACACAAAGAAATCATATTAAAAGCAGCAAGGGAAAAACAACAAATAACACACAAGGGAATCCCCATCAGGTTAACAGCTGATCTCTCAGCAGAAACTCTACAAGCCAGAAGGGAGTGGCAGGACATAATTAAAGTGATGAAGGAGAGAAACCTGCAACCAAGATTACTCTACCCAGCAAGGATCTCATTCAGATTTGATGGAGAAATTAAAACGTTTACAGACAAGCAAAAGCTGAGAGAGTTCAGCACCACCAAACCAGCTTTACAACAAATGCTAAAGGAACTTCTCTAGGCAAGAAACACAACAGAAGGACTATACCTACAATAACAAACCCAAAGCCATTAAGGAAATGGGAATAGGAACATACATATCAATAATTACCTTAAATGTAAATGGACTAAATGCTCCCACCAAAAGACACAGAGTGGCTGAATGGATACAAAAACAAGACCCATATATATGCTATCTACAAGAGACCCACTTCAGACCTAGAGACACATACAGATTGAAAGTAAGGGGATGGAAAAAAATATTCCATGCAAATGGAAATCAAAAGAAAGCTGGAGTAGCAATTCTTATATCAGACAAAATAGACTTTAAAATAAAGACTATTAGAAGAGACAAAGAAGGACACTACATAACGATAAAGGGATCGATCCAAGAAGAAGATATAACAATTGTAAATATTTATGCACCCAACATAGGAGCACCTCAATACATAAGGCAAATACTAACAGCCATAAAAGGGGAAATCGACAGTAACACAATCATAGTAGGGGACTTTAACACCCCACTTTCACCAATGGACAGATCATCCAAAATGAAAATAAATAAGGAAACACAAGCTTTAAATGATACATTAAACAAGATGGACTTAATTGATATTTATAGGACATTCCACCCAAAAACAACAGAATACACATTTTTCTCAAGTGCTCATGGAACATTCTCCAGGATAGATCATATCTTGGGTCACAAATCAAGCCTTGGTAAATTTAAGAAAATTGAAATTGTATCAAGTATCTTTTCCGACCACAATGCTATGAGACTAGACATCAATTACAGGAAAAGATCTGTAAAAAATACAAACACATGGAGGCTAAACAATACACTACTCAATAATGAAGTGATCACTGAAGAAATCAAAGAGGAAATTAAGAAATACTTAGAAACAAATGACAATGGAGACACGACGACCCAAAACCTATGGGACGCAGCAAAAGCAGTTCTAAGGGGGAAGTTTATAGCAATACAATCCCACCTTAAGAAACAGGAAACATTTCGAGTAAACAACCTGACCCTGCACCTAAAGCAATTAGAGAAAGAAGAACAAAAAACCCCCAAAGTTAGCAGAAGGAAAGAAATCATAAAGATCAGATCAGAAATAAATGAAAAAGAAATGAAGGAAACGATAGCAAAGATCAACCAAACTAAAAGCTGGTTCTTTGAGAAGATAAACAAAATTGACAAACCATTAGCCAGACTCATCAAGAAAAGAAGGGAGGGGCCTCCCTGGTGGCGCAGTGGTTGAGAGTCCGCCTGCCGATGCAGGGGATACGGGTTCGTGCCCCGGTCTGGGAGGATCCCATATGCCGCGGAGCGGCTGGGCCCGTGAGCCATGGCCGCTGAGCCTGCGCATCCGGAGCCTGTGCTCCGCAACGGGAGAGGCCACAACAGTGAGAGGCCCGCGTACCGCAAAAAAAAAAAAAAAAAAAAAAGAAAAGAAGGGAGAAGACTCAAATCAGTAGAATTAGAAATGAAAAAGGAGAAGTAACAACTGACACTGCAGAAATACAAAAGATCATGAGAGATTACTATAAGCAACTCTATGCCAATAAAATGGACAACCTGGAAGAAATGGACAAATTCTTAGAAATGCACAACCTACCAAGACTGACTCAGGAAGAAATAGAAAATATGAATAGACCAATCACAAGCCCTGAAATTGAAACTGTGATTAAAAATCTTCCATCAAACAAAAGCCCAGGACCAGATGGCTTCACAGGCGAATTCTATCAAACATTTAGAGAAGAGCTAACACCCATCCTTCTCAAACTCTTCCAAACAATATCAGAGGAAGGAACACTCCCAAACTCATTCTACGAGGCCACCATCACCTTGATACCAAAACCAGGCAAGGATGTCACAAAGAAAGAAAACTACAGGCCAATATCACTGATGAACATAGATGCAAAAATCCTCAACAAAATACTAGCAAACAGAATCCAACAGCACATTAAAAGGATCATACACCATGATCAAGTGGGGTTTATTCCAGGAATGCAAGGATTCTTCAATATACGCAAATCAATCAATGTGATACACCATATTAACAAGTTGAAGGAGAAAAACCATATGATCATCTCAATAGATGCAGAGAAAGCTTTCGACAAAATTCAACACCCATTTATGATAAAAACCCTGCAGAAAGTAGGCATAGAGGGAACTTTCCTCAACATAATAAAGGCCATATATGACAAACCCACAGCCAACATTGTCCTCAATGGTGAAAAACTGAAACCATTTCCACTAAGATCAGGAACAAGACAAGGCTGCCCACTCTCACCACTCTTATTCAACATAGTTTTGGAAGTTTTAGCCACAGCAATCAGAGAAGAAAAGGAAATAAAAGGAATCCAAATTGGAAAAGAAGAAGTAAAGCTGTCACTGTTTGCAGATGACATGATACTATACATAGAGAATCCTAAAGATGCTACCGAAAAACTACTAGAGCTAATCAATGAATTTGGTAAAGTAGCAGGATACAAAATTAATGCACAGAAATCTCTGGCATTCCTGTACACTAATGATGAAAAATCTGAAAATGAAATCAAGAAAACACTCCCATTTACCATTGCAACAAAAAGAATAAAATATCTAGGAATAAACCTACCTAAGGAGACAAAAGGCCTGTATGCAGAAAATTATAAGACACTGATGAAAGAAATTAAAGATGATATAAATAGATGGAGAGATATACCATGCTCCTGGATTGGAAGAATCAATATTGTGAAAATGACTCTACTACCCAAAGCAATCTACAGATTCAATGCAATCCCTATCAAACTACCACTGGCATTTTTCACAGAAGTAGAACAAAAAATTTCAAAATTTGTTTGGAAAAACAAAAGACCCCGAATAGCCAAAGCAATCTTGAGAACGAAAAACGGAGCTGGAGGAATCAGGCTGCCTGACTTCAGACTATACTACAAAGCTACAGTAATTAAGACAGTGTGGTACTGGCATAAAAACAGAAAGATAGATCAGTGGATCAGGATAGAAAGCCCAGAGATAAACCCACGCACATATGGCCAACTTATCTTTGATAAAGGAGGCAGGAATGTACAGTGGAGAAAGGACAGCCTCTTCAATAAGTGGTGCTGGGAAAACTGGACAGGGACATGTAAAAGTATGAGATTAGATCATTCCCTAACACCATACACAAAAATAAGCTCAAAATGGATTAAAGACCTAAATGTAAGGCCAGAAAGTATCAAACTCTTAGAGGAAAACATAGGTAGAACACTCTATGACATAAATCACAGCAAGATCCTTTTGGACCCACCTCCTAGAGAAATGGAACTAAAAACAAAGATAAACAAATGGGACCTAATGAAACTTCAAAGCTTTTGCACAGCAAAGGAAACCATAAACAAGACCAAAAGACAACCCTCAGAATGGGAGAAAATATTTGCAAATGAAGCAACTGACAAAGGATTAATCTCCAAAATTTATAAACAGCTCATGCAGCTCAATAGCAAAAAAACAAACAACCCAATCCAAAAATGGGCAGAAGACTTAAATAGGCATTTCTCCAAAGAAGATATACAGACTGCCAACAAACACATGAAAGAATGCTCAACATCATTAATCATTAGAGAAATGCAAATCAAAACTACAATGAGATATCATCTCACACCAGTCAGAATGGCCATCATCAAGAAATCTAGAAACAATAAATGCTGGAGAGGGTGTGGAGAAAAGGGAACACTCTTGCACTGCTGGTGGGAATGTGAATTGGTACAGCCACTATGGAGAACAGTATGGAGGTTCCTTAAAAAACTAAAAATAGAACTACCATATGACCCAGCAATCCCACTACTAGGCATATACCCTGAGAAAACCATAATTCAAAAAGAGACATGTACCAAAATGTTCATTGCAGCTCTATTCACAATAGCCCGGAGCTGGAAACAACCTAAGTGTCCATCATCGGATGAATGGATAAAGAAGATGTGGCACATATATACAATGGAATATTACTCAGCCATAAAAAGAAACGAAACTGAGCTATTTGTAATGAGGTGGATAGACCTAGAGTCTGTCATACAGAGTGAAGTAAGTCAGAAAGAGAAAGACAAATACCGTATGCTAACACATATATATGGAATTTAAAAAAAAAAAAAAAATGTCATGAAGAACCTAGGGGTAAAACGGGAATAAAGACACAGACCTACTTGAGAATGGACTTGAGGATATGGGGAAGGGGAAGGGTAAGCTGTGACAAAGGGAAAGAGAGGCATGGACATATATACACTACCAAACGTAAGGTAGATAGATAGTGGGAAGCAGCCGCAGAGCACAGGGAGATCAGCTCGGTGCTTTGTGACCGCCTGGAGGGGTGGGATGGGGAGGGTGGGAGGGAGGGAGATGCATGAGGGAGGGGATGTGGGAACAGATGTATATGTATGACTGATTCACTTTGTTATAAAGCAGAAACTAATAAAAAAAAAAAAAAGAACTAATGCCATAGCTGTTTTATTTTTATCAATAAAGCTCTTTCCGTTTAAAAAAAAAAAAAAAAAAAGCCTTCTCTCTCTAATATGCAGCATAAAGTCTCTGGACTCACCTTTAGAGCAAACAGGACCATCTACATCTTCATTCTTTTATTCTCACTGTTCTACCCAAACTTCCCCAAATCTCCAAGTGTTATATACTTTGAGTCTTAGCTCCAAAGGAAGCATTTGCTAATTAATCACAGCATTTCCTTCAGTAATGTACTGTAACACTATTAGTCTGTACTACACAGTCTAGAATATGAACATTGTTTCCCGTATGTCTGTCTTACCTTCCCATATAGTATTAGCCCTTCAAGAGCAAGAACAATGTATGTTCCTTCTTTTACATCACACTGACATAGTTCTGAGCCACGTAAGTTTTAAATAAAAACATACTGATTGATCTTAGACTTGTTGACTAACCGAATTCTAGCAGCCATGTCACGGGGGGTATCTACTTCATCTGGAAACATCTCTTCCAGTCTTTCTTGTTTATATTTCTCCAGCATTTTCCCCTCAGCCTCTTCATCCACTTTCTCATCATACAGATCATCATGCGTGGACTCTCCTATAGTCACAGTTTCACATTCCTCCTCTTCTTCCTTTTCACTACCCTCATCCTGTAGAATGAAGGATTACAATTTCAGAGGAAACCCACATCTCTACCCTAAAGGCCATCGAGCTAAAATAATTCTACTAGAGACCTAGTCCAAACCAATATCAATTCTAATAGAGACTAAGTTATAAAACAAAGTCTCATTCCCAGCAACAAAGTCATTCCTAAGAAACTGACCACACATACCCCTTAAGGTCAGGAATGCACCTTGCCTTGCATTTGGGGCTGTACACAGAAGTTGCCCAAGGGCCCATTTCCTTACCTGAGATTCCTCTTCCATAAAATCCTCACGTTCTATATCATCATACTCATCTCCTTCCCCACCACTTTCGCCATCCTCATCCAAAATCCATTCAGCTTGATAACTGGATGTTCCTTTGGGAACCTTCTTTACTACCTTGGAAGTTTCCTTCAATAAGTCTGTAAAAGCCCAAATGAGTTAAGTAAATTATATACCTCCTTCCCTCCCCTATTACTTTGGGCATTCTCACCTAGGCAAGATATCACATATTGCTACCAATACCAGGAACTCTGACAGGCTCTATAAATAGAACAGACTTCCCAATTTAATTCAGCTGCCTCAGAACTAGCAATAGTTACACAGCTAAATAAGTCCTATAATAAATCAGAAGTTATCTGTTCATTAGGAAACAATAACGTAAGTAATTTTTAGAAACGAAGTAAAGCTGTGTCCAGTGTTTGCTTAGTGAAAACATATAGCCTTTGGAGGTAAGAGAAGACTTCCAAATACTTCCTCATCCTACTCTACCTTATAAGGTCCTCACTGTGAGCAGCTAGACAAAACCCACAATTCTAGGCCAGAATTTCAAGTTTGCCAATACCAACCATTTGCTTCACTCAGCTCCTCCTCCGTGGGCCAGGTCTGTTCCCCCTCCATTGGATCTGGGATAACCTCTGTTTGCAAAGATTCTTGTCTCTCAGGGTCTGCCTTCATTAGAACCTTCAGGTCCTCCTCCATATCAGCTACAGCATCTGTAGCACAAATCTGAAAACCCAAACAGTTGATGGTCAATTAAATATTAGCCAAAAATCTACTAAATCTAACATAATAACCAGAAAGATCTAGAAATAACATAGTCCTCAAACAGAAAAATAGAAAGTGAAAACTTGTCAGAATTTTTCAAATGGTTCTATTTCCTACCATTCTAGGTCCATACCTCTGCTTGGCTCTTGAGACCTTTCATAATCTGGTCTCATGCCTACCTTTTTACTACATACCTTACTCCCATCAAGCTGTTATCTTCAGGGTTCAAAGAAACCCTCTGATCCATCACTTTGCCTAGGTTCATGTTGTCTTTATTTGCTTGGATATTCTTCCATCTCTTTTCAACTCATAAATCATGTTCATCCTTCTCAACACCTAGCTCAAGTCTGATCTCTTCTGTGAAGCTTGCCAGTCTTCTTTCTCAACTTCCACTGCAGGTGTGCACCTCAACCACGCTTTCTCAATCTTTATTTCACAGGTCTCTGCCATTTTTTTCTGACCTAATTAAGTTGTCTAAGGAAAGAGACTACAACCTGTGTGCCTTCTATAAATTCAGAGCCAACTGCTATGTAAGGCATCTACAAAGTACTGGATAAGTATATGATATAGCAACTTATTTGTAGTTGACTACTGCCTTATTTCGAACTAGCTGTTACCTCCAGGGACTAGGATAGTTGTCCAAGTGTGCAGACAGACTACCCTCTCTGTAGTTCCCATCCTCTGCCAGCTTACACATGAATCTACAATACATAGTTTTTAAGAACACCAATCTTACCTCCATTGCCATGCCTGGGTCCTCTGGGGATTTGATCACTCTAGGATTTAAAGGGAAAGGGTCCATAGGGGCATCTATCTGTTTCATCTGGAAATCACCATGTCCAACGACATGCAGCAAGCTATTTACATTCAGAGCCTGCCCACGAACATAGCCTGAGATCTTCAAGGTGCCCACCAAGTTATTCTCTTCACTAGGCACAAAGTCAGCAGCATGAGCAAATAGGTAGGCATGCCGATCTCGAAAGGCAAGATGCCGTTGCTTTTGGTTAGCCAACTGCCTGAGCAGCATCCCTGCCTCCTGTTGAGTGTCTAACAGGAGGAGTTTGTCATCAGGAAAGCGCTTCTCCACTGCTTTACTTAGCTTCTTCCTGACATCTGTTTGTTTCTTCAGTGGGAGGCCTGAAACCCCCTGGACAGCTAATGCTGTGAACAAAAGAGAAAGGGTATCATGACTTGTTGCCTCACTATATGAAAATCCCCCCTGTGGCTCACAAACAAGCTAACAGTTCAGTTGTGAGCCCAGAGATCACTGGGAAACCCAACACTCCGCTACCCTAAAGAAATTTCACAGTAAAACCAAACTTCATATTCTTCTTCTTTCTCTGGTCAATGGGCAGTCCAGAAATAAAAAGACATCTTGATAGGTAACTTGTAAACAATGGACCGAGTTAAGGCCATACATGTACAACCCTCCAATAGTATCAAGCATCAGACATCGTGTATCAGACATAGTGTCTGGCAAATTGTAAGTGCACTATACATGCTAATTCACTTCCTTCCTTGGCCTCCAATACTCCCAACTCACTTACTATAGGTAGGAAGGCCCTGAGCAAAGAGGCAGGAAAGGCAGTAATCCCCAGTGCTATCCCAGCCTTCTAGTGGATCAAGGAGGAACAGGATGGTATCAGCCACTTTAGCCATGTCTAACACAGTGTGCAGATCCCCTGCAAACAGAAGACAAAGTCAGTATGAAGAGGTGGTTGACAGCACATTATACTAAAAAAAATTACCACTAATACGCAAAACGTAGTGATAGAAAATATTGTTGTATGTTCTAACCTGGCCTTGCAGATGTAAAAAACCACCGATGTTTCAAGCGGGGGCATAACAGCATAAAGCTATGGGTGCTTCCCCATTCATTCAAGTGTACTGTTCCAGTATCCCTATCCTGAAGCAGTCGAAAGGCCTCTGGCAGGGAAATCCTGTTGTGCAGGGGAACCACCAGTACCTGATGAGGAGGGCCATCCTTGCTGCCGAGCTGTCTCTTTTCTGCCAAAACCTGAGGAAAGAAAGGATCAGAGAACATCTCAATGTTTCAGTACTTTGTTTCGGTACTGCATTTCCACCAGTACAGATGCCCACCCCGACCCTCCGACCAGCATCTCTCTTGTAAAAGGTGTCATGTATGCCAAGGAGGCGGGCAGAAGCTAGGAACAAAGCAAAGAATGCTCCAGCATGAGTCTGGGCCAGCACGCCTGACACGTGCTCTAGGGTTATTCTCCATCCCTGGCCCCTTCCCAGGGTCACATTTTCTAGTTTGAGGCATTACCCGCCTAGAACGGTTGTGAAGCCACACCATTCCCCAATCCCCGGTCCTCTCACCGCCTCCTTCTTCTGCTTTCGGAGCTGGCTGGCGCGATGCCTCTGGTCCACTTTGCTGAGATCTTTTCTCACCTTCTTGCTTAGGGTTTTCAGTGCTAGACGGCCTGTAGGGAGACCAGAAAAGGCTCTTGCACAGGGCACTAGGTCAAGAAAGGAGATCCCTCTCTGCTCTCCTCAGAGCCTTTGCGCGGGGTCCAGGCCGGAGTAGGTAGGAGTTCATTCTGGGCACGAAAAAAAGCAGTTAATATCGACTAAACATCCCTTCTTCCTCCAACCCTACCTTCTTACCCTTGCCGTCCCGCTGCGCGGATCCCCGACTCCGATGCCGCCCGCCTTTATGAGCTTTATTCTGCTGCTTAAGCGGGCCAGAGCGATGAGCCGCCATATTGCCGCTCACGTGTACCAATTCGGCACTACTTCCGGGCCGAACCGAGCGCTTCCGGTTTTCGCCTTGGGGGCGTGTCCTCGCCCGGCGGGGCAAGGCTCCTCGTGTGCTCGCGCGAGGGTTCTTTCCACCCGCTTCTGAGAGCACGGCGCCCGCGTCTCCACAAAACCTGCTCGTAAACTTTTCCCAGGCGGTGGTCCGCTGTTGCGGGCTTTAAAACGCCGGATGTAGACTCGAGGTTTGGGCTTTCAGTCTCGGAGAGCTGTTTTGCTCCCTTGTATTTTTATTTTTTGCGCTATCAGGTTGCATCACTTTCACTTAGGGAGAGTCTCCATTTGCGCGATAGAGGGCTAAGCCCCTCCTCTCACCTAGCTTTGTGCACACCGCTCCTCAGTTTGCAGCAGCAGGTGTTCTTTGACACTTTGAGCAACCTTTTCTCGCCCTCATTGCCCAGGTGGGGCTGCTTAAGTCTACAAGGCAAATCGTGCAGAAGGCGCTTGTCTCACCTCCACAGGTTCCGTACAAGCTCCTTCTGGTCCCAGTCACTCCAAGCTGCGCCCCCACCTCCCACGTGTGTGTGTGAAGGGCCAGACGGGACGTGGCGACCCCTCGGGGGAGGAACGGCTGACCTTGACTGTCGCGCCCTTAGGTATAGCCGAGCCTCTGTAGACGGGGGCTGCTGCGCTCCCACTCCTCTTCCCAAAAGCTTTGCAACTGAGGGCGCCCGGCTGGCAGGGGTGTTTGGAGAAACGATGGCGCTCCGCGGCCTTTCTCCCAGCCAGGGGACTAACACTGGCTTCCCCGTGGCCAGACTCGAGGCGCGGGGGCCCCGGCCCTTCCCGTCGGGAAGACGAGCGGGTAGGAATCAGGGGACGTCTAGCTGGATAGGGGCCAGCTTCGGCCCGAGCGACTCACCCCTCAGCCATGGGGTGCCGGGCGCGCCTCGCCTCCCCGCCCGGCACTGGGCGCGGCGGGCTGCTAGCTCTCACAGTGCAAGTTCGCGCCCTCGGGGCTGGAGAGGGCGCGTTGCCACGACAACGGCCACCGTGGCGCGCGCCCGGGCACGGTGCCCCCAGGCGCGCGCAGCCTTCCCCCCTCCCGACCCCCCCCCCCCCGCAGTGGCTGAGCGCACCACCCCCCCGCCCCCGGCTGTGGGAAGGGGCCGGGCCAGCCTCCTGACGTCGGTGCGGGGCTCGGAAGATGGCTGCAGAGCCCAGCACCGGGCAGTGGCTGCGGCGGCGGCGCCGGGAGGGGAGCGCGGCGGGCGGGGGCTCCTCCTGGCGCTTGGGGCGCTGAGCCGAGAGGCGCTGAGGCAGCGAGGGCGCGTGGGGGGCTTAGGCGGCCGCTGAGCACCACCTCCCCGTCAGCCGCCGCACGATGGGCAGCGCGGAGGACGCAGTCAAAGAGAAACTGCTGTGGAACGTGAAAAAAGAGGTAAAGTCGGGGTACGGACCCCCGGGAGCTCGCGTCCCTGTCCGCAAGGCCCAAGGGACAGAAAGATCTGCTCCCATTCCGGGCCGCGGGCGCTCGCTGGCCTTGGGCGGGGGCGGGGTCCTGGACTGGTTTGCGGTTTCCGCCCCACTCCCGGATCAGCGGGCAGCTCTCCTCGGCCCCAGGGGCTAGGCCGGCGCTTCAGGGTTAGTTTGCTCCGCGATCCCGCAGCTCCCCGCCCTGTGAAGGCAGCAGCTCTGGGAAACCGAGGTCGGGGGAGGGGTGGCGGCAATTTCTGGAGAACCCGAGCTGCCCATTCATTGCCCGCGCCGCCTGAGGAGGGGGCGGGGCCCCTCGCAGGCCTCCTAGAGCGCTAAACGGGTGACCTGGGGGCTTAGCTCCGGTTTGCCCTACACCCCATTCAGTTATCTTTCTGGGAACCGAGCCTCGGCTGCAGGAGGGTTCGCCGCACACCTCACTGATTCTCACTCCACGCCCACCTCCCTACCCAGAGGCCAGAGGGTATTTTGAGAATGTTTTTTAAGACTCAAGATTATTCTCCTCTTTTGAGGAGTACCCCCGCCCACGTCAGAAAGAGAACAGTCCTTCTCTGTACTAATGTCCTTTACTTTGACCCTGCCCTAAAAGCCATTTCAGTTTCATGGTGGTGGGGGGGGGTTGTCCATATGACTCACCCACAAACGAGAGCTGGAGAGTTCAAACCCACAGAGTGGATTAGAATGGATTAGGCCTCTGGATGGAGCCACGAACTCCTCCCACCTACCTCTGTGTCTGCCAGATGTGTAAACTCAATGAGGGCAGGACACCCATCCGTTTTGTCCAGAACTCTGTATCCACGTAGACACTCAATGACTCTTTGGTAAATAAATCTGCTGATCTTGGAGACTGCAAAGTCTGATGGGAATGCATAAACTTTGGGATAGTCTGGACCAGCTCTTTGTGACCTTGAATAAGTTACTTAACCTCTCTGAGTCTCAATTTCTTCATCTCTAAAATAAGGATAGTGATATTCACCTCATATATAAAAGTTTACCATATTGGTTCCTTTACCCTTTCCTAGAGTTTCAGGACTGGAGAAGACTCTGGGTTCTTATAAAATCCTGGAAGGCTCTAGATCGTTCTCCCGCATTAATTATGGCCTGGCTATTGTGCCCTAACTTTTGTTTCCTTCCCTTCTGTTGGCAAAGAAGTAGTTGAAGCCATCACCTTTTCCAACTGTGTGTGAGAAGCTCTATTGTGCCTTTGCTGTGAAGTGGCCAAGTGAGAGGTTTTTTAGGCCAGGAGTACATCAAATTAGCATTTAAGCCCCAACTCTGGTCTCCCCAAGGAAAAAAGAAATCTCAAATCTCAGTAATTATCCTCAGGAAACAGATAGTCTAGTGACAGAGATTTATATGAACAGTATAAACAAGAACAAAAATGTAGCCATACCCAAACTATGGGCAGATGTGCTAGGATTGTTGGTGTGTTCCAAATTTGGGGTTGGTCAGGGATGATGGGAAAGATTTGGGGGAAGGCAGTATTTAGAAGGCTGTCTGTACTACTCGCAGAATGATTCTTAAACAAATGTAAGAAATGTCCGGAATATGCCACAGCTATGTGTATTACCTGACAGATGTTGACCCGCTCTGAACTCTTAGTTCCCTTCCCCCTTCAGCGCTTGATTTCAAGAGAAATATAATCCTTTCTTGTCCTACAAGTAGGGACAGTGGGGGTAATTGTAGGCAAGTCTGGCCTTTCATAAAGGACTTGTAGTATAATTCTTTTTTTTTTTTTTTGTCTGTGCTGCACAGCTTGTGGGATCTTAGTTCCCCCGTCAGGGATTGAACCTGGGCCCCAGCAGTGAAAGCGCCGAGTCCTAGCCACTGGACCGCCAGGGAATTCCCAGGGTATCTATAGGTCCTCCTAATCCAAAAATCTGCCCCAACAGCCTGCTTCAGATGCCTGCAGGTCTTTGAGCTGTGACATTATGCTCTGTTTAATGCAAAACCCCTTGGGAAGTAATCTAGGAAGGTTTTAATAGTTTAGAGTGCAGGCTCTATTTACAATAGCCAGGACATGGAAGCAACTTAAGTGTCCACTGACAGATGAATGGATAAAGAAGATGTGGCACATACATACAATGGAATATTACTCAGCCATAAAAAGAAACAAAATTGAGTTATTTGTAGTGAGGAGGATGGACCTAGAGAATGCCATACAGAGTGAAGTAAGTCAGAAAGAGAAAGACAAATACTGTATGCTGACACATATATATGGAATCTAAAAAAAAAAAATGGTTCTGAAGAACCTAGGGGCAGGACAGGAATAAAGATGCACACGCAGAGAATGGACTTGAGGACACGGGGAGGGGGAAGGGCAAGCTGGGACGAAGTGAGAGAGTGGCATGGACATATATACACTACCAAATGTAAAATAGATAGCTAGTGGGAAGCAGCCGCATAGCACAGGAAGATCAGCTCCGTGCTTTATGACCACCTAGAGGGGTGGGATAGGGAGGGTGGGAGGGAGACGCAAGAGGGAAGACATGTGGGGATATATGTATATGTATAGCTGATTCACTTTGGTATAAAGCAGAAACTAACACCACTGTAAAGCAATTATACTCCAATAAAGATGTTAAAAAAAATAGAGTGCAGAATCGATCCGATCCCCCTTTACCTAACCACTAACCATGAGCACTTCGCAGCAGGGAGGAAACTCTGGGTCCTTCCTCCTCCCCAGACTTTAGAAGCTCTACCACCCTCCAAACCAAAGTGAGGGCCTGGGGAGCAAGGGCAGCATCAGGACACTGGACACAGGGCACTGTCCAAAGAATGGCAAAGACTAGCTCTCCCAGAGCTTACTGTATCTGTAAGATTTAATGTTGGGTTTGAGGTAATCCATCCCTCTAATCTTCAGTATTAGTATTTGTCTCCTGGCACGGTCCCCCAAGCCATCAGAAGTGCATGGTTTAAGTGCTGGGAGCAACTAGAACCTCATATACTCCTGCTGGGAGTGTAAATTGGTACAACCACTTTGGAGAGCAACTTGGCAAAATCTAATAATATAGAATATACTCATCAGAAATTCCTTGCCTAAAAATATAAATCCAAAGAAATGAGCACCCGTGTTCACACAAAAACATGTCTAGAATGTTCACAGCAGCACTACCCATAATAGCCCCAAATTGGAAGCTACCCGAATGCCAGTCAATTGTGAGTTGTTCACACAATGGAGAATGAACAATGCACATCCATATACAACATAAACAAATCTCACAGTCACACCAAGGAGCAAAAGAAACCCAGTCACAAAAACTCCACAGTGAGCCATTCCATCTATAAAAAGTACAAAACCCCACAAAAGTTCTCTATAATGTTAGAAGTCAGGATAGTGGGTACCTTTGAGGTAAGTAGTGACTAGAAGGAAACATGACAGAGTCTGGGGGTACTTTAGGGTGCTGGTCATGTTTTATTTCTTTCTTTTTTTTTTTTTTTTTTTTGTGGTACGCGGGCCTCTCACTGTTGTGGCCTCTCCCGTTGCGGAGCACAGGCTCCAGACGCGCAGGCTCAGCGGCCATGGCTCACGGGCCCAGTCGCTCTGTGGCATGTGGGGTCTTCCCGGACCGGGGCATGAACCCGTGTCCCCTGCATCGGCAGGCGGACTCTCAACCACTGTGCCACCAGGGAAGCCCCACGTTTTGTTTCTTGATCTGATTCTGGTTTCATAGGTGCGTTCAATTTGTGAAAATTCTTCAAGCTGTGTAATTATGATATATACCCTTTTGTATTTGTACATCAATTTTTAAAAATTAATTAATTTATTTACATTTGGCTGCGTTGGGTCTCTGCTGCTGGGTGTGGGGTTTCTCCAGTTGCGGCAAGCGGGGGCCACCCCCGCCGCCGTGTGCAGGCCTCTCACTGCAGTGCCCCCCACCCCCACCCCCACCCCACCCCCGCTGCGGAGCACGGGCTCCAGGTGCGCGGACCTCAGCAGCTGTGGCACACAGGCCCTAGAGCGCAGGCTCAGCAGTTGTGGTGCCCGGGCCCAGTTGTGCCGTGGCATCCTCCCGGACCAGGGCCCGAACCCCTGTCCCCCACACTGTCGGGCGGATTCCCAACCACTGCGCCACCAGGGAAGTTCCTGTACATCAATTTTAAAGTTTTTTTTTTTTTAAGTTCTTTCTAAAGAAGGCTGTGACTGCTTACCTTACAAGGCATTCAGAAGCTTTCACATCCAGGTAGGAACCCAAACATAGGGCTTTACCTAGACAGAAAGAAGACTGGGCTTGTGAGCATGTGGGGAGTGTCCCTGAGGCCTAGATGGATGTACCACTACCCTCAGAGAAGGGAGAAAAGGAGGGTCAGGTTGTTTATCTGGAGCCTGTACTGAAACAGTTTGTCCCTAAAGGACAGTGTTTCTGCCCACAGGCCCTTCTGCAGCTAAGTGCAGATGAGCAAAAAGCATCCCACCCCCGTTCTCTATAGCAGGGCACTTCCTCCTGGGTTGGAATATCTGCACTGATTGATTGGTGGGTTTATAGCATCTTTTTTCCTGGTTGCCTTTCCAAGGTGTTGGTGCTATCTGTACTGAAGAAACTTTGCTTCCCCACCCCTCCCTTTCCTATCATCTACTCTGCAGGTATCTGAACCCAGACCAGGGCGGCAGAGCCAAGCCATTTACTTGCTCACAGGCCTTTGGTCAATCAATTAATCAATCAATCAATAACGATGCTGCCCATTTATTGACAGGTGAAGCAAATCATGGAGGAGGCTGTCACCAGGAAGTTTGTGCATGAAGATAGCAGCCACATCCTTACTCTATGTGGTGAGTGAGTGACTGGGGGATAATGGGAGAGGGGTTTAAAAACTGAGGACACTATCTTGGGGCCAGGGAAAGATGAGTCCTCAGGTTTAGTAGTCCTCAAATCTGGCTGCAAGTCAGAATCAACTCAGAAGCTTATGAAATCTCCTTGGGTCCCATCCCAGACCTACTGAATCAGGATCTCCAGGGCCCAAGAATCGACTATATATGTCTAGTTCCCAAGGACAGTAGTGCTCAAATTTTAGCATGCATCAGAGTCACCTGTAGGACTTGTTAAAACGGATTCCTGGGTCCCAACCCTGGAGTTTCTGATTCTAGTCTGTCTGGGGCGGTCCCAGGAATTTGCATTTCTAACAAGTTCACAGGTGATGCTGATACTGCTGGTCCAGAGACCACACTTTAAAGGCCATTGTCCTAGGTAGTTGGGTTTGGGAACCACTGCTCTGGTTTATCTTTACATTAACTTTGGGGAAGGGTCTGTGCTTTCGGATGCTTTCTGTGCCATATCTATTTTCTAATTAATCCCACCTGTGTTGCTCCAGCATCCCAACTATCCAAGCACTCGACTGCGTGCAAAACAACATGAATGTAAAGGAGGGATAGCCAAGCCTTCCCACCTTAGAAAGGAGAAGGTCTGTAATAAACCAACGCTTCTGCCTCAGCATGAACACTTTTGCTTTTGTAGGAGCAAGCCTGTCCCTACACACAACTGAATCTTCTTGGATTTCCAGGGATTTGACCTTCCGTTTGCCATCTTTTTTTTTTTTTTAATTTATTTTTGGCTGTGCCAGGTCTTAGTTGCGGCATGCAGTATCTTTCGTTGCAGCACGCGGGCTTCTCTCTAGTTGTGGCGTGCGGGTTTTCTCTTTTCTAGGTGTGGTGCACAGGCTCCAGGGTGCGTGGGCTCTGTAGTTGGTGGCACGCAGGCTCTAGTTGAGGCGCGTGAGCTCAGTAGTTGTGGCACGCGGGCTTAGTTGCTCCGCGGCATTCGGGATCTTAGTTCCCTGACCAGGGATCGAACCCACGCCCCCTTCTTTGGAAGGCGGATTCTTTACCACTGGGCCACCAGGGAAGTCCCCCATTTGCCACCTTTATGTTGTTTTCCTTGACCTCTGAGATTGGTGTTCATTGAAGGGAGGTTGTGCATTTCTGAGGTGAAGGAGTGAAAGGAGGAGATACGGGAAGGAACACTTTTGACAGTAGCATGGTGAGGCCAATAGAGCTGCCCCTCCCATCAGTCCAGCAGCAAGCACTGAAGGTCCCCCAGATTCCAGATACTGTTCTCCAGGTAGGGAAACAGCAGTGGCAAGATCGACAGCGTCTCTGCCCCGGAGGATTACATTCTGTGGGCAGAGAGACAGAAAACAAGTGTACACATGAATATATCCTGCAATAACAGGTGTGGCAACAGCTACGAAAAAAAAAATAAAGCAGAGAAATGTGGGAAGGCGACTGGGGAGAGGCAGCCTGTGAGCAGAGCCCGAGTGACAGACTGAGGGTTCAGACAAATCCCCGTGCTCTGCTTGCTTCTCAAGTTGTTTGGGACAAGTTTCTTAACTTGTCACCCACAGTTTGCTCCTCTAAAAACAGGGTGGTGATTCCCAACTCAAGGAATTTTTGTGGGTATTGAGATGATACATGTGAAGGTTCCTAGCATTGTAAGAGATGAAAAAATGTCTGTGTTTCCTCCTCTTTTGGATGTTAAGCCTGAAACTAGGTTTGCAGGGTTTGAGGTCCTACTATCTCCCTTTCGGGTAAGCTTCCCTGGTTCTTTGAGATGATATAACGATTCTCAGGTTTGCAGGAGCAATCCGATCCTACTTTTCTCGGGC
Organism: Hyperoodon ampullatus; assembly: GCF_949752795.1. Lineage (NCBI taxonomy): Eukaryota > Metazoa > Chordata > Mammalia > Artiodactyla > Ziphiidae > Hyperoodon > Hyperoodon ampullatus. Next base: position 42,734,382 of record NC_136932.1, on the reverse strand, counting down.
AGAAGCCCTGCTGGGGAAAAAGCATGCTAGTCTTGCAATAGGTGACTTTGACGAGTATTAGAACCCTACTCCCTTCCACCTGTGCTGTGTTCCCCTGACGTCAGCCAATGTCTGTCATTGTCACCAGAAGGGCTCTACTGCTGGCCCAATTAGTCATGGCATGGTGCTAGGCTTCGTCCAGAGCACACACAGCAAACACAGAAAACAGAATAAAATAGCACAAACAGCTTGTGCATGGGCGCCACATGTGGGCGGCCGTAGGTAAATGGGGGAAGAGAGGCAGGGGAAAAAGCTGTTGGCGTCCCACCGTCAAGTCCATTAGGGTGAGAAGAAACCGTCAGCTCTCCTCTGATGAGTCCAGGGGCCCCCAGGAAGCAGTAGGGCTTTCATTTTTGCCTCTTGCCTTGAAGCCCATGGCTCTTTCCAGCAGGCAGGGATATCACCTTCAAAAGGAATGATTCTTCTACTTTCAGCCAATTTCAGTCACGGAACTAGAACAAGGGTCTATGAAATAGACCCAGGTCTCCAGGGTTCTAAGATCAGCCCCAAAGCAAGAGGAGCCCTGTTCTGCTGGATTTCGGGAGGTGCCTTAGGTCAAAGTGCAAACTTAAATGCCCACAGGGTCTAACGAGAAAAGTCCGGGTGTGGGACAGCAGGCAATGGTGGGCACTGGGGTGAACTGGGTGGCACTTGCCATGTTTGAAGGGGGCAGCCACCACTCAGCTTCTGAAGGAATGCTAGCCCTGGCTTGCTATGGCCCTTGTTTTATTTTAAGAGAAGCCAGAAGTCTGGGTTTTTACATGAAATGTCCCAATTTTTAAATGCTGATAACTAATTCCCATTAAAAAAAAATTGTGTGGGCTAAACAAAAGGCATCTGCAAGCCTCTGCCAGTTTGCTGCCTCTGCCTTGGGCTTAGTGCACAGTCACGGAAGGGAATGCTAGCAGGAGGGGCTCCCAATAGTATAAAGCTGAGTCAAGCCGGGGCATCTGAGACCCATGGGAAAAGGAATCTTTATACTTTGTTGAAAATGGTGTTCAGTGGTGATGGGGATCTCAGTTCGGGCTCCAAATAAGGTTGGTTTAAAGCAGTGATTATCGAGACTTCCCTGGCAGTCCAGTGGCTAGGGCTCCGCACTTCCACTGCAGGGGGCACAGGTTTGATCTCTGGTATGGTAACTAAGATCCCGCATGCCACCCAGTGTGGCCAAAAAAAAAAAAAAAGCAGTGATTATCAACCATTTTTCCTGCCTGCATCACACAGTGGAATCATAATCAGGGATTCCTAGGGGGAGGCAGAGAGAATAGACATGTACTGATGGAAAACTCCACTCTTCTGGCTTTTTGGAGATTCTGAAATGCCAGGCTCCTTCACCCCCTGGAAAAATGTTCAGAAGTGCATTTTTAGTCTGAAGTGGGTCCGGTCTTACCCTGGGTCTTGCACTTGTCCCAGCCACATCCAGAATTCAGCTTTGTTCTTGGGGAAGTGGGAGTGCAGAGAAAGTGCAGAGAGAAAGAGAGCAGAGTGAAGGCTGTGGAGACTGGATAAACTGTGCAGTGAGTGACCCCTTTCACTAGAGCTTTGTGGAGGGCTGGGCTCCTGGGCCCCTCTGCCCTGCCTTGGCCTCTCTGTTCATCACAGAGGATGGCTAGGGGGTGACTGAAGAGGGCAGGGCCTGAGCAAGATGAGCTTCCCTGAGCTTCCTTAGAATACAGACAGTTGAACCGGAAACAGAACCTTCCTGGAGAGCCTTAGAAATGGAACTGAAGAATCCCTGGGTCGAGACCTGGCCCTGGGCAAACCCAGGAAAGTTCCTGTCCCTCAAGGGGAGGAGTGAGACTCCCAGGACTGACGAGAAACGTGCGTTTGTTGTGTTTGCTGTGCTTGTTCCTAAACCTGTCTGTCTAGAAGCCAGTCAGGCCCCAGCAGGTAGAAACCTTGTGAGGAGGCCTTGCTGGCAAACCCAGCTGGCAGGGAGGGCTTCTATGTGTGCTGTTCTCCTACCACAGAGCAAGGCTGCGTTGCTGCTCTGAGGCACCCCCTGCCAGCCCCCAGGACCTGTGTGACTGTACCCGCGCACTGGAGAATAGGCCCAAACCCCACTGTTGGGAGAAGGTTCTTGGATATCTTATCTTCATCTTAAAAAGTCATGTCAAGTTGCGCTTCCCTGGTGGCGCAGTGGTTGAGAGTCTGCCTGCCGATGCAGGGGACACGGATTCGTGCCCTGGGCTGGGAAGATCCCACATGCCAGGGAGCGGCTGGGCCCGTGAGCCATGGCCGCTGAGCCTGCACGTCCGGAGCCTGTGCTCCGCAACAGGAGAGGCCACAACAGTGAGAGGCCCGCGTACCGCAAAAGAAAAAAAAAAAAAGTCATGTCAAGTTTGCGTTTTGCTCCATAATATGGCCTCTGAAACTTTGTGCTGCTGAATGAAATTAATGCTTCCTGTTTTTCTGTGGCTTCCTGAACCCCCGGGACGTAGGCTGATTATCTCCTGCCACCCCAACCCCCAGAGGGCCAGGTGCTCTTAACTTTTGCTGGTGGGCAACTCAAGGTCAGGGTTAAACAGCCGATTGTCTTAAGTTTCACCTTTGAACTCTGCATTTGTAATAGCAATATGACTGCTCACAGAGTGCCCAGTTACTCTTCCCATCAAGTGGTCTGGGGTAGTTGAGGCCTTAACCGAGGAGCACTGTGCCTCCCCTCCCCGCTGGCTCAAAGAAGAGCATCTGCCTCCACAGTGTCTCCGTTTGCTCCATTCCAGTTGGGCGCTGAGGTTGGATTTTAACCACTGGTGGGTAGAAGGGCTTTAGGAGGCCCACAGAGAGGTTCCCGGCTTGGCAGAGCAGGTTCTTAGACTTGTAAACATCTCCTTTTTCTGGCCACAGGCACTGGGGGCGGGACCCAGACCAGCCCTGCCCCTCGGTCCTTAGGTTCCCTGCCCTCCCCGCGCTGATCCGTCCACCTGAGGGTTGCTTCAGGCTGAGGATGAGCTGTAATGGGAGACGGGGGTGGAGTCTGTGGAGCTGGGAAAAACACCAGGGCTTTATTCACCTGCTCCCTGTTGCTAAGCAGCTTTCATTAGCCGGGAAGTTCAGCCACAGCCAGCTCCTCCTAGGAATGGCAAGGAGATGCTAATAAGCTGGGAGAGAAGCAGGTGTGGCGGGAGGGTGCGTCCCACCTGGGGTATTTCAGCACATCCTGAGATTCAGGCACCAGCCAGTTTTTACTCTCTCTTCAGTGAAAGGGATTCCTTCTCTCTTCTTCCTGCCCACACTGAATGAGCAGCTCATTCTCGGCATATCTGGCTTCCACTCTCCATGTGGTAATGATCCAGTAGGAAGAAAGGCCCTCTGGGAGGCTGGCTCCCCTCGTCCTGTCTTAGGGCATGGCTGAGGGCACGTGGTGATGGTCCACAGCTGAGACTTTGGAGTCCGGCAGACCTGACCTGGGTTCACAGACTGACCATGTCATCAAGTGTGTGACCATGGCCACTTATTCAGCAACTCTGAACCTATGGAATAAGGTTGATGTGAGGATTAAAAGAGTGATACAGGTAAAGCACACAGCATGGAGCCAGGTATGCAGTAGGTGCTCAGTAAATGTTGTCATCACCACCACCAGTGACATTCTACTTTGTTCTTGAAAGTGATCTTTTAACCTTCCCCATAAAGCCTCCTAGAACCTTCTCCAGGATTCCATTTAGGAATCCATGTTTCTGAGAGTTTTGAGCATCTGGACAATCAGAAAAATTTGAACTCTGGGAACCCAATCAAGGAATTTGAAAATATTAAGAAATTATTATTGATTTTTTAGGTGCAGTACAGGTATTAGGTACATGTTGGGTTTTTTTTGCGGTACACGGACTGTGGTACACTGTTGTGGCCTCTCCCGTTGCGGAGCACAGGCTCTGGACGCGCAGACTCAGTGGCCATGGCTCACAGGCCCAGCAGCTCCGCGGCATGTGGGATCTTCCCGGACCAGGGCATGAACACGTGTCCCCTGCATCGGCAGGCGGACTCTCAACCACTGCGCCACCAGGGAAGCCCTAGGTACATGTTTTTAAAAGAGTCATCTTTTAGAGATACACACTAAAATATTTATGGACAAAAATATATGATATGTAAAATTTGCTCCAAAATAATCTAGGGATAAGGGGGAAAGTGGTTGGAGGTGGTATAACTAAAACAAGATTGGTCCTTCCTTGATCATTGCTTATGTTGTGTGATGGGTACTCGGGGGTTCATTATATCCTTCTCTTTACTTTTGTATATGATTGGAATTTTCCATAATGAAATGTTTTTTTTAAAAAGGGGGAAGAGGAGGAGGAGAGGATGGGTGGAGGAAGAGATAGAGATAGCAAGTGTATGCAGCCTTTTTTATAGGATATATTTTTATTTCAAAAAGTATGTATTGAATGCATCCTTAAACCTTAAACAGGATTCTGGACACGTAAGCCTGCAGAACAGACAAATAAGTATGGAAATCTGCCCCACCTTCTGGGTGTTGGAACTGGATGTTGGATACTGGAGGGTAGGGTCTGAAGTCACGTAAATATAGAATATTTTATTATTATTTTTTTAAGGCCGTGCCACGCGGCATACGGGATCTTATTCCCCCACTAGGGGTCAAATGCATGCCCCCTGCAGTGGAAGCGTGGAGTCCTAACCACTGGACCACCACGCCAGGGAAGTCCTAGAATACTTTATAGGAGTAGATCAGCATTAAATGCTAGTCACTGAATTTTCATAATTTAATTTGTCTTGTAGACTGCTGTGTTTAATCCAACACATAGAGATAGTCCCACCCCCGAGCTGGCCCAGCCTCTGTCCCCAAGTCCATGTACAGACATCTGTTAGTGGTGGAGGCTTCACAGCCTAGAACCTGTGCCCAGGGGCAGTGGGGAGAACAGGGAAAGGGAGCAGATGTTGCTGAAGGGTCCTCCCTGATCCTGGACCCCCAGCTGGAGTCAGGAAGGACCCGTTGTTGCTGAGGCTGCTGCCTTCCTTTCCCATCCTTGGTCTTTTAAACCAACGACAGGGTCCGGGTGGGGGACCTGGGTAGTTCTAGAGAGCGAACACAGAAGAGACGGATGCAAAGCCAGCCCTTCACAGGCCCACACCAGACCAGTCATCACCTGGCTGCCAGACAGTAGGATGGTCAGTCATGCGGTGGCCAGTCATGGTGAAATCCAAAAAGAGGAGGAAGAGTAGAAACCCAGGACACTGGGCCCCCACCAGTGGGGGGGAGGGAGCTTCTACAGGGAAGGCTAAGGTCCTGAGTCCTCAGTGCTGACCATAACCGCTGAGGCGAGCTATGAGGGCTGGTTTAGTAAGAAAAACGAGCGTTTGCAGCTCTCCTGTCCCAACAGAAAAGCTCTGTGTGGTCCCTCTCCCCATAAGTCACTGCCCATGGGAAATCCTTGACCTTGATGGAGCCACAGCCATGCCTGTCTAGAGGGGGGTGGGGAGAGCTCTGGTGACCACAGCACACGTCCTCCCTCCCCTCCCTGTCCTGCCTTCTCGGGCTGCCAAGGGGGCCCTCTATGGAGACAGGCCCGAGGAAGGGCACCAAGAGTCTCTCCCTTGAGATCAAGACCTGGCCCTTCTTCAGGGAGGCAGCTCCAGACGACCTGCCACAACAGTTACCACAACATCTAGCTGCGTGCACATACACAGCTTTCTTGAGAAATTTTATGTGCAGGGAAGCAGCTAAATGGTTTAACACCTAAATGGGGATGTAGGGCCAAGGGAGGTGGTGGTGTTTTTCTTGTGTGTGTGTGGTACGCGGGCCTCTCACTGTTGTGGCCTCTCCCGTTGCGGAGCACAGGCTCCGGACGTGCAGGCCCAGCGGCCATGGCTCACGGGCCCAGCCGCTCCGCGGCATGTGGGATCCTCCCGGACCGGGGCACGAACCCGTATCCCCTGCATCGGCAGGCGGACTCTCAACCACTGCGCCACCAGGGAAGCCCGGTGTGCTTTTTTTTAATTGGAGAAATTACAGAACAGTTATGTACAAATGGAAAGTATCTAATAGGAGAAAATTAAAGATACAGGAAAGAGAAGGGACGTTTGCTGGAGTGATGTCCTTGAGAGGTGAAAGGGGCTGAAATCCAGTGCGCAGGTGGGAGGGGTGGCCTTAGAGGGGAGCACAGCCAGAGCACCTGTAGGTACCAGAGGGAGGGCAGGGGACGGATACAGCGCAGGAAGGAAAGGCACTAATGCTCATCCATCACCTTCCATGTTCTGAGCGCTACAAAGAGCCTTGGGCACCTCTGCATGGGCTGTTGCCTTCGGTCACTCAGCCCCCATCGAGGTGGGACCTGTTCCTTTCCCTCCCTGCAGTTGAAGCTCAGAGAGACTTAGTGGTCTGCACAAAGTCAAAAAGCTAGTAAGGAAAGGAACGAGGGTTTGAACCCACATCTGTCTGACTCTAAAGCCTGTGTTGCCCAGGGATGAGTCCCCCTGTGAGGCCTGCCCAGGAGTGGAGCCTGGAGGTGTGGGGCATTGAGGAGGAGTTGGAGGCATAGCTTGGGTCACCAAACAGTGGACTCATGATGTCCAGAGATACTCTGGGAGACAGCGGGTCTCTTGTCGAGCTGGGTGAGGCTGGCACTGGCCTGGTTCCCTGGCAAGCCAGTGTGAGCCCTGCACATGCAGACTCTGCCCTGCATCCCCAGCAGGGCAAGGAAGATGGGTATGTGTGGTATGAACTTCATTTCTCTCACTTGCTTGGTTCCAGAATATCAGGGCAGTGCTTTCTCCTCCCAGTGAAAGTCTGGGTGGGAGAGTTGCTTTCTTGTTTTAAGGCTTTGAACAAGGCTGAGTGCCACCCCCCTCAAAGCTGAAGCAAACCGCCAGCATCACCAGTGCAGGCGGAAGGAAAAATGTACCCTTGTTACCATAGAAATGCTTGTTCCGCGTGGAGGCAGCCGTCATAAATCCCTGGTGGAAATAGCTGGCCGGGGAAGTGGGGAGGGGAGAGATGTAGGATGCCTGGCCTCGCCTCTTTGCTCCCCTCACTTCCTCCGCTACAGGTGAAATGTTGACTCCCCACCATGGGCAGTTGAGGAAGTTCCTGCTTTAAAAAAGGCCTCCCATCCTACCCATTCCTTTCTCTCCAGGGAGGCTGCGCCTCTCCTGGAAATCTTGGTTTCACCATCCAAGGCTTTTAAACATTCTGCTCTGAGTAATGTCCCCCAAAACTCGAGGACCAAAACAAGCCACTTGTGGCTAGCTGCTCCACCCAGCGCTTTCCTCACCTGGAAGCTGAACCCGCCTGTTGCACAGGTGGCAGCTGGCAGAGGTGGAGAGCAGGGTACACTGGACATACGAGCTCCTCCCGTTATCAACCCCTCCTGGCTCAGAGCCTTGGGCCCAGCCCTCATGTCAGGCTGTGTGAACTCTGGCTGCTGTGTCCCTCTACCTCAGCCAACTGACCGAGTTCTCTGAAGGCCATTCAGTGGGTCCCCCTATTACCAGGCTGGGCTTGTCCAGGCCCCTTGGCTGCTGAACACAGTTTAAATGTGGATATGCGTGTGAGAGCCGGGGGTTGTTTCTGAGGCCCGCTGGGCTGACTGAGGACCCTTCTCAATTGCTGCTGCGTTTCCTGGCAGCCATGGCTTTAGTCCATCCTCGTGGGCTCCTGAGACACCTAAGCTTGTCCCAGCCCACTGAATTGTTTCTCCGGTCCCTACGCAGCTCAGATCACCAGTGGCTACCCTAAGCAGAGCCCAGGTCATCCTGTGGGAGGGGGAACCAAGCTAATCTGCAGACCCTGTTTGCTGAGGGAGCTGGTGATGGGGTGGGTGCCCATGGACAGACCCAGCCTTTCTGAGTTTCATGACTTTCAATTCACCTCCAGGTTGGAGAGAATCTCTAGCATCCTTTCATGATGGAATTATTGTTATTATTTTGAATCGGTAACCTGGCTTAAATATCAAAACTGTACAAAAGGTACACAGTAAAAAGTCTCACTCCTTTCCCTGCCCCCATTCACCCACTTCCCCTCCACCTACCAGTTTCCACACCAGTAATACTACCATTCTTCCTTCTTATGCATCCTTCCAGAGTTTCTTGTCCTGATTTTCTTTTTTTATTCTATTCTTTGTTTACCCCACCCTTTTTTTTTTTTTTTTTTTTTTTTGCGGTACGCGGTCCTCTCATTGTTGTGGCCTCTCCTGCTGCGGAGCACAGGCTCCGGACGTGCAGGCTCAGCGGCCATGGCTCACGGGCCCAGCCGCTCCGCGGCATGTGGGATCTTCCCGGACCGGGGCACGAACCCGTGTCCCCTGCATCGGCAGGCGGACTCCCAACCACTGCGCCACCAGGGAAGCCCAACCCCACCCTTTTTGTAATCAAAAGCTATCACGCAGTCAAACTGCTCTGCATCTTGCTTTTGGAGACCGTTGCGTTATTAGCTCCTGGAGCTCATTCTCATTCTTTTTCAGAGTTGCATAATATGATACTGTATGAATGTGCCGCATTTACTTAATCTGTCCTCTATTGATGGACAAGGGGATAGTTTCCAGTCTTCTGCTGTTATAACTAAGTAAGCTTGATTCTATCTGTAAGCTAGATTCTCACAAGAGGGGTTACTAGGTCAGAGGTTATTTGCAATGTTAATAGATAGTGCCACATTGCCACCGTAGGGGGTCTTACCAATCAGCCCACCCTCCAGCAAGGTCTGAGAACATTCAGTGACTTCCCAAGTCCCTTCCCTCTCTATCTACTGATGTCTCCTCTGTTCTAAATTGGACTCCTTGGAATGGTTAAATCAGTAAGTAAGGAGTTTGTGGGAGGGGCCCAGAAGATTCCATTAGCACTCGTGGTCTCCAATCCATGTAGCATTTGTTGAGCCCCGTATCTTAATAGACTTTAGGGGCATGTCAGAGACTGGTGAGGGACAGTCCCAGGGCTTGTCTGGGCTGTAGTTCACTGCTTTTCCTTGGGAAGATGGTGCCAGACCTTGTCAGGGTGGGATGTCCACAGCCAGGTGCTAAAGTTAAAACTATTTCCACTCCTGCCCACTCCGAGTTGCAGTTCCCCGAGCCTTGCTGTCAGTTGGATAGGATGACAGAGTAGAAAGGGTACCCTGGGCTCAGCCGGTACCGTAGCTCCAAAGGCCACTGGAAGACCAAGGTGGGGAGTGAGAGGTTCATGCTTGTTGAGTCATGTCTGTTTCTCTGTTTCAATTCATTCACCCAGACCTTCCCATCCCAACCAGTGACTAAAAACAATGTTGATTTTTATCAATTAGTACGTGTTTTTTTTTTTTTTTTTTTTTTTTTTTTTTTGCGTTACGGGGGCCTCTCACTGTTGTGGCCTCTCCCATTGTGGAGCACAGGCTCCGGACGCACAGGCTCAGCGGCCATGGCTCACGGGCCCAGCCGCTCCGCGGCATGTGGGATCTTCCCAGACCGGGGCACGAACCCACGTCCCCTGCATCGGCAGGCGGACCCGCAACCACTGCGCCACCAGGGAAGCCCCTAGTACGTGTTTTTCTTATGTGAAGTGATCCAAATGATGTCAGGGCTGTCTCTCCCCTCTTCTGGGGCAACCAGAGTGGCTGCAGGTGGTGCTGGGAACCCTGAGACAGGGGCTCCTGAAACCTTCACGTCACGGCTGGGGACCAGGGCCCAGACAGCTCAGTTAGAAGGGGGATGATTTCGGCTGACTTGGTGCTTTGGCTGTGATGGGCGTCTCCTTCAGGGGCCTCTGTGTGACCTTCTCCCTGGAGAAGCGTGCTTGTTGGTCTGTGAGAGGGCCTCCTGGGGAGCACAGACAGCTGGAGAGTTGGGCATTATTGCTGATAGCTCTACAACTGCAGTTCTGAGTGTGGTGTTCTCTGTAGGTGGGCAGAGGCCAGGGGCATCTTTGTACTTGCATGTCTGTAAGTGTCGATCAGTGGAAGTGTCTGCGGTTCCTCTCAACCCAAAAGTCTTAGAGCAGGGTTTTAAAACTTTCTGGGGTCAGATACCCCTTTTAGAAACTAAAAGCCAAGGATCCTTTATCCAGGATAAAAACACTCACCTAAGCATGCAGAAGCAGACCAGTGAGTCTGTGTGCAGTTTTAGGGGATCTCGAAGGTCCAGAAGCCTATCAACAAACCCTCTTAGGAGAGTAATTATCAATTATATATTATCAGTGTTATTATATTATTATTTTTCCTACACACTGCACACAGTGACGTGCTCCTTCCCTGTGGGGGACAGCCCTGTGGGAATGGGGAAGGACTAGTATAGTTTGAACAACTACTGGCCGAGGAGCCCATGGAACCAGCTTAGGAATACCTGGCATAGAATACCTGGTCGTTTACTTTGCTTGGAACATAGAGAGTTGAGAGAGATTTTTGCCTCTGCAGACGTTGCCTGGCACCTTGCCCGGGTTTCACAGAAGGAACTTAGGGGCCATGGGGTGAGTGGGGGCACTGGGTGTGTTGTTTGGGCTTCTCTCAATATTCCCTACTTGCAGTAATTGCTGAGGAATGCCTCCACCCATCCCAGAGAACCCTGAGGCTGCCTGTGCTCACAGCCTGCCTGGCAGGCTGGGTGAGGCCAAGCTGCTGCCTGCATCCCCAGGCTCCCCAGCCTGGCTACACGGGCAGTCGCCTGGGGAAGGTAGGAAAGCTAATGACTCATTATCCTGGCAATTAGTCACGTCACCAAGGCACATGATTCTCTGCAGGACTGGTGCCACCTGCTGCTGCTCTGGCCTTGTTCAGTGCTGCTTTTCTCCCACTCTGATCGGGGAGTGCCACCCCAGGAAACAGTCACCCCCTTCTTCCAGCTGTGGACTTGTAGCTGCAGCAGCCCCAGGACCAAGAGACTATGACAAAAAGGTCACTCACCTGTGTACCCCAGGGCCACGCAGGACCTCCAGGGACCAAGGGGACAGCCATGGAGGGGAATATGTGGAGGACACTTAAGCAAAGATTCCCCCACATGTTCCATACACACATGATACCTGTGGATACATCTGTCTGTGTACTTATGTGCTCATCGATATATGAACATGCCATGAAGGAAAGGCTGCAACTTGTGAAATAAAGTCCTCCGAGGCCTGAGCTCCCAGGAGAGGGAGGGCGTCCTGTCTTGTTTCCCCTTCCCTGGGATGCTCTCAATGAACTGGCCAGCTTCCACATTGGCCCCAGGGACTCTCTCTAACTTCTTGACCTCAGTACAAGAGAGAGCCAAACAAAACTCTTTTATAGGACATCAGTGACTGTCTGTTAGTAACAATGAAGGCAGAAAACAGGCGAGAGCCTCTGTTTTCAGTGATTATTTCCTAAGTCCAGGTTTCATATTCTTTTTTTTTTTTTTTGGCTGCACTGTGTGGCATGTGGGATCTTAGTTCCCCGACCAACGATCGAACCCATGCCCCCTGCAGTGGAAGCACAGAATCTTAACCACTGGACCACCAGGGAAGTCCCCAGGTTTCATATTCTAACAACACTAGTCACAGTAAGCTTGATGGGGCCTCAGTTCCCCTGTTCCTGAGAGAATGACACCTCCACCCACCTCTGGGGCAGCCTGTGATTCTCTCTCTAGTGTGTCCTCGCCTCTCTCTGCCAGTGAGAGGACTTGCAAAAACCCAGCCCTTACAGGTTAGCCATAGAACAGGATCTCGACAAAAAGAGGTTAGGAGTCAGGAACCGACTTGCATCAAGGGCCTCCGGCATGAAGTGTTTATGTACTTCATCTCGTGTAACAATTCACACCAGTCCTAAGAAGTCTCCCCCATTTCACAGATGATAAAACTGAGGCTCGGAGCATTAAGTCACTTACCCATGTTTTCCGGAAGTAGCGAGTGGCACCACACTTCAGACCCTGTTCTGACTCTCCACCTCCAGCACAATCCATGTAAAAAGAGCACCTGTGAAGTGAGGGGAGACCTCCTCCCACCTGTGGGCCCCCACCCCCCAACACACCTGGAGGAGGTGAAAGGGGCTGGGCCAGTGTTTGGGGCCCTGTGTCTATGCCCAGCTCTGCCACTCTGTGACTTCGAATCAGCTCTCTTCCCCTTTCTGGGCCTTTCCTTCCTCGGCTGTAAAACAATCAGCGTGTCCTCAATAATGGCCAAGCCCCTCCTTCCCCCACACCTGCACACTAAGTTTTTTAGAATCTGTATGTGCCCAGGACAGCTCCCCACCCTCCCCCACCAAGCCCTTCTTTCCTTCCTATGGGGCCTGTCTGCTGAAAGCAGAATCCAGACAGAGAGAGTAGACCTGGCCCCTAAAAACATGAATGAATGAAGGGAAGCCCTCCCTGCATGGGAAGTAGAAATCCCTCACTGTCGGCTGCAGGGCTCATCAATAATTCAGGGCTGCTGTCAGGTCCGATCTCTGCAGTGGCTTCATCAATATTTCAGCTCCTTCTCCAGAGCCTCGTTCCTTAGCAACCACATCATCTCTGCTCTACAGGAGGGCTGCCAGGCTGTGTGCTCCCTACATCCCCTGTCCTGTAGGTGCTGTCCGTGCTTGCCCTCGTGGGCAGGGGGTGAAGCCACCCATGCCAACTGGCACTGGCAGCTTTGTCCTCAGAGCCTCAGGGCGATGCTGCATACAGGAGGCACGTACATACCAGATGAGAGAGAGGGACAGGGACGGTGTGGCACAGCAAAGCCCCCGCAGGTCCACCCTGGGCAGGAGCAGGGAGGGGCCCGCGGGAGTGTTTTGGAGAGAGGTCAGGGTATGTCTCCGTGGCCTGTCTTAAGCCCAAACCTCACCCCCTGGTCTTAGCAGAGCCAGGGCCGGCCCTCACCTCTCTGCTCTCCGTAGGTATGGGGGAGGGGAGTGTTTCTCTCTCTCCCGCTCTCACCCAGGCTCAGCTGCTGCTCCCTTTGTGGCCCAGGTGCGGTGGAGGCTTGCCTCCTGCATCAGCTGAGGCGCCGTGCCGCCGGCTTCCTGCGCAGTGACAAGATGGCGGCCCTGTTCACCAAGGTGGGGAAGGCGTGCCCAGTGGCTGGGGAGGTTTGCCACAAGGTACAGGAGCTGCAGCAGCAAGTAGAGGGCAGGTAAGCCCTGAACCAGCCCCTCCCATGCCTCCCTTCTGCTCTTTCCATGTGCTGTTTCTTGCAGGGCCTCACCTCTTGGATGACGGGCCAGCCTAAGGGTACGGGGGTGGCCCTTTCAGGCACAAGGTCCTGTCCACCACCTCCAACCCCCCATCCCAATCAGTCCTCTGGGTTCTTGTCCTGCAGCTCCAAACTCCGCTTCCAGTGCCACCGGTCTGCGATGAGGCTTACCCCCAAGCCCTCCCACTCCTGAAGCCCACCCCCTCTTTGCAGGAAACCCTTGGCGGGCAACCAGGAGACCCAGCAGAGACAGGGCTCTGCCAGTGGGAAGGCCCCAGCCCTCAGCCTGCAGGCCTTGAAACACATATGGGTACGCACAGCGCTCATCGAGAAAGTGCTGGACAGGGTCGTGCAGTACCTGGTGGAGAACTGCAGGTGACTGCCCCTCCCTGAGCCCAGCCCTCCCTGTGCTTGACTGCCCACCACAGTCTATAGGCACGTGCCACCCCCCGTAGCATCCCGAAAGCAGAGACCACACCAGGCACCCCACAAAGCTCAGTCCTTGTGGACTCATTTCTTCTTGCTAACTGACATGAATTTGATCCTTGTGGGGATGTATCTCCTTGGTGAGCTTGACGGCCCTGGAATGAGTCCTGGAGCCCCAGTGGTCACCCTGTCTGTCTCTCCCCTGGCAGCAAGTACTACGAGAAGGAGGCATTACTGGCAGACCCTGTGTTTGGCCCCATCTTGGCCTCTCTTCTAGGTAAGCCTAGGAGCAGACAGGCCTGCGCTGGGCCAGTGGGGGCTCCAGGGCAAGTGCTGAGGGGGCACCCCCGAGCTGGCTGTCCCTGTCTCCACAGTGGGACCCTGTGCCTTGGAGTACACCAAGCTCAAGACAGCCGATCACTACTGGACCGACCCCTCGGCTGATGAGCTGGTCCAGAGGCACCGTATCCGGGGTCCCCCAAATCGTCAGGACTCCCCTGCGAAGCGCCCAGCCCTAGGAGTAGGTGTCACTCTTCCCACCCTGTGCTCACCCAGGATATGCCCCCGGGCCTTTGTGGAGGAGCAGCTAGGCTGTGTGCTCCTGGCAGATCTAGGCTGGGCCTCGGAGATGCCCAGGGGAGTAGCCACCCCAGGAGAGCCTTTTCCCCACACTGGCGCTCACATAAATGCCAGGAGCACAGAGCTGGTCCGTGGCTGAGAGCAAACTAGGTGACCCTTGGGGTCACCTAGAGAGGGTCTGCATGGAGGCCTAGGGCTGACCCCCACGGCTGACTTCCTGGGGCTGGGGGCAGAGCCGTGACTTTGTGCGCAGATCCGGAAGCGGCACTCAAGCGGCAGCGCATCGGAGGACAGGCTAGCTGCCTGCGCCCGTGAGTACGTGGAGTCCCTGCACCAGAACTCGAGGACACGGCTGCTCTACGGCAAAAACAACGTGCTGGTACAGCCGGTAGGAGAGCCTAACGCCCGGCCCTCCTCTCCCTTTTCCAAAGGCACCAAGACCCAGCCACGTTCATCCCTTTTCCCAGGGGCTTGACTAGAGAGAAGGGGGAGAAGGGCCCCACCCCCTACTTCACTGTTTCATAGCCTCACGCCCAGCCTTGAGCTGGCAGGAGCCAGGAATGGCATCTGCTCTGGCCAGCTGAGAACCAGGCCGTCCGGGAGTAGGAATGTCAGCCAGCAGGCAGGGTGAACGCCCAGCTTGGGTATGGCTGGCCCGGACATGCCTGGCATCCAGGAGGCTGACGGGACAGAGCCAGTGGCCCCAGGCCAGCCAGGGAAAGGAGGCACCCACATCTGCGTGTGGCACGTGATGCCCCCTACTTCCTCCTGGCCCCCAGTCCAGGATCCTGTGATTGGCCTGGCCTGGCCTCCCTGCACGCACCTGGAGCTCCTTTTCCGTAGGCCAGCCCCAGGAACCCTCAGGCCCTCATCTTCTCTGTCTTCTGGTGTGTCTGCTCCCTGCAGAAGGAGGACATGGAGGCTGTCCCTGGCTACCTCTCCCTGCACCAGTCTGCACACAGCCTGACTCTGAAGTGGACCCCCAACCAGCTCATGAATGGGACTCTGGGGGATTCCGAGCTGGAAAAGAGGTGGGGGCTTTGGGACTTCCTCCCAGGAGCCTTGCTCCCGGGCGGGGGATGGAGAGACCCAGCCTGCTCCAGGGGGCAGGCCTCACTCCTTATCCGATGCCAAGAATTGCAGGGGGAGGCTGCCTGGACAGGTTCCCGAGCTCTCTAGGACTGAACCGGGCCTGGGCACGGAGAGGTTTGCCTGAGCCAAGCTCTAGGCAGCTGAAACTGCCAGGCTCTGTGCCATGAGGACAGCGTGGGGCCCAGAGGGACAAGGTGGCTGGCCGAGGTCACATTCTCGGCTACGGTCAGGGTACTAATAGTAGTACCCTGAATACTACTATTCAGGGTAGTCTCACGGGTGTCGGGGCCGGGAGATGAAGAAGGCGGGATGGCAGGTCTTGGGGCACAGCGACACCAAACTGGTTCCTTTCCAGCGTTTACTGGGACTACGCCCTTGTTGTGCCCTTCAGTCAGATTGTCTGCATCCACTGCCACCAGCAAAGTGAGCCTCCCCTGTCCTGGGCTCAGGGGTGAGGGGAGAGAGCCTGCGCCGTGCACGGACTTCCTGTCCCCCTCCTTCCGTCCCCACGCTCCCACCCCACTGTCCTCCCACCCAGCCTCACTGGCCCACATTCACCCCCCAGAGAACGGCGGCACGCTCGTGCTGGTGAGCCAGGATGGCATCCAGAGGCCACCACTGCACTTCCCGCAGGGGGGCCACCTGCTGTCCTTCCTGTCCTGCCTGGAGAACGGGCTTCTGCCTCGAGGACAGCTGGAGCCCCCACTCTGGACCCAGCAGGGGAAGGTACCTCGGGGCTTGGGGGGCTCTGGGTGAGGCGATGTGTGGGGTGGGTTCTCCGCCCACCCGCCGGCCTCCCATCCTTCCCCACACGGAGCTCTTAGGAGCAGCCTAGCTGGGTGGGGGGGCAGGGGGGCCATGGATTGGACCCCACCCTGGGCAGGCTGACCACCCGCCCCTCTCCCCACAGGGGAAGGTGTTCCCCAGGCTACGGAAGCGCAGCAGCGTGCGGTCCGTGGACGTGGAGGACGTGGGCTCGGGGCGGGCCACCGACTACGTGTTCCGGATCATTTACCCTGGCCACAGGCACGAGCACAGTAAGTGTCCCAAACGTCATTCGTGGGGGAAGAGAGAGGTGGGGGTGTAGTGCCACCCAGGGGGCCGCAGGCAGGGTCCACTGCCCAGGCCCGGTTAACCCAGGCAGGTACTTACTCAGCCTCTCACCGGACCTTCCCCCCCGCAAATCATCCCTCGGAGAAGTGGTCTCTTGTCTACCTAGCTGTCTTCTCCCCACCTCGTGACCCCAGGCTCTTGGCTCAGCCGATCCAGGTGTCGCTGTACAATATTCTCTTGGTCATCCTTTCATGCCCTGCCCCAGGGAAAAAATGTGGTGAGACTACACATAGAAGGTGGAGAAATCTTGGTTTCTTTTCAGCCTGCCACCTGACCCCCACAAGGCGGCCTGGGTGCAGGGTCAGCGCGTCTTTATAGATGGTACAAATTGTTCACTGACTCTGCTAGAGCCAGAACCCTCCCCCAACCAGCTACTGATGAGGGGAGCATTAGCAGGAGTGGGGGGGCGTCTGGGGTGAGATTTGGAGCTGCAGTGGGAATCTATGGGGCCAGGAGTTGAAAGGTGACTTGACTCTCATGGGTCCTGCCCCACCTGGACATAACCACTCTGGGCCCCAGGGGGCTTGTCCACAGGCATCTGCCAACACATGAGCTCCCTTTCTGGTCAGAGCACTGCTGTTGCCCATAGGTCTCTCCAGGCCAGAATGGCTGATCTCGGGGATAAGGTCAGGGAATTTGCCAGCCCAGAGCATTTATTGCCAGCCAGACCACCTGCTCCCAAAATGTGCTAACTCGTGCCAATAAGCTGTCGACAAGTTGTCTCCGTATTAGTGGACAGATTGCCCAGACTGCAAACACACAGCCACAGCGCGAGTTCTCTGTTAACAGGCTTGGAGGGCAGGAGACCTGGGGCCCCCTTCCCTCCCAGGAGTGCCTGGTGAAGAGAAGGAGACTCAGCTTTGGCCAGAACGTGTTTGCAGACCTGGCATTTAATCTCAGGCTCTTGCTCGGCTCAGATTCTGCAGCTTCCACTTGCCCTCTTCAAGCCTTGGTACTTCCCAGTTCCGGTCACTTCAAGGAGCTGAAGCCCAGCGGGGTGACTCAGGCTCCTGGGGAACAGCTCTGGGAAGCCCTTAGGAGGGTGGGTTTATAGTCTGAAGCGGGGGATTTGGGGTAACCCTCAGATGCGGTTCAGCTTGACCATGACACGAGCCGAAGAATGATTGGGACCCATCTGCCAGCAGTCATGCCCAGCCTCCGCCAGGGCTGGGGAGTCCCTGTCTTTCCCTACCCTGGCGCCCCCATCAGTTCTCTCTCTTCTGTTCTTCCTAGAGAGGGCATCCTCCAAGAGTGGAGCTCTGTAGCTGCCGCCCTGTCCTCACCTTCTTCCATACTTTCCCCAGTAACTCATCAACAGACTCTCAGGTCCCCCCTTCCCCTCTTCCATGCCCTGCAGGCTCAAGGTGACTCAGACTCCATTCTGCTCTCCCGAAGGAGGGAGTGCGGACCCTCCTGCCCCGGGCCTAGGGTCCTCACGCCTCTGCATCTCTGCTATTCTTTTTGAGCAGTCACTATTAACTACCACCACCTAGCGGCCAGCCGCGCGGCCTCGGTGGACGATGATGAGGAAGAGGAGGATAAACTACACGCGATGCTCTCAATGATCTGCTCGCGGAACCTCACAGCTCCCAATCCGATGAAAGGTTTTTATCCCTCCCCCTCTCCCTGACCCCATCCTCCCGCCCCACCCCCCTGGGCCCACCTGCCACCCACCGCAGGGGCTCAAATGGCAGTGTTGGCATTATGGGACTTGCACCCAGGAGGCAGATCAGGGAGGGTGGAAGGAGGTGCTGGCAGGAGGGGACAGTACAAAATGCAGTTGACTCTGGGCTCCCCATTGAACGAGAAGAGAGGGCTTTGCACCCGAGAGGGAAGAGACTGACTGGTGGGAAGGTCTGATTTTCTGGTCCCCCGTTGGAAACGAATGGCTCTCTGAGAACCCTGCTCCCGCTCTGGAGGGGTCCTGCTGGCAAACCCAGGACAGGGTCTCTTTCCTTCGCTCCTGCTGGATGGGAAGACGGGCCCCCTGTGCCTCTGACTCCTGACTTAACGGAAACAGGACAGAAGTACCAGGCCCCTCTTTAGCAGGGGTAGGGGCTGGACAGCTCATGGGGACAGGAGTCACCTGTGGTCAGGTGAGCGGTCAGGGTCACCATGGAAAGAGACCCGGGGCTCAGTTTACCCAGCTGGCACTTTAGCATGAAATCTAGAAATATCTGTGCCAAGGATATAAGACAGGTGTGTTCCCGCCCTCATGGACCTGACTCCAGGGTTACCAAGGCTCCCTCATTGGAAATGACAGGACAGCGCCCACAGCTCCTCTGTCCATCACTCAGCGCAGAGCTAGACTTGTAGAGAGGGACTGGTCAGGGGATCAGTGAGGGCCAGGCCCAGGTGCTCAGGGAAGATTGCTTCTGAAGGGCTGAGGCCACCTGTCTTGGAGTTTAGGGGAGGCTCCCCATCCCCACCATTCCCATGCCACAGGTTAATTTCTTTTTTTTCATTAAAAATATTTATTGTCCATATAGGAGCTAGCGGGAAAAGCTTCGTCTCTCTTTCCTATACTCTAAGAATGACCAATTAAATATATAATCCCCAACCTTTTAGGAGATGAGGGTAGGGTTTATACAACAAGTAGGAGAAGAAACTTAAGACACCATTGTCCATAATGAAGTGTCAACCCATCTCTATTTCTTCAGACCTTAATGCAAACATGGAACCCTTTGATCCATTGCCCTACCAAAGCACCTTGGTGCAGGGGGCATGACTGCTATCCATAGCCACATCCAACTGCAGACATTGTAGCCAACGCTCGGAAGTCAATGGATCTCTATTAAACACACACACACACACACACACACACACACATACACATACACACACACACAACACCCCTAATTTCAGCTTCTTTCAAATATTGGAACATTAAATTTGTGAGGCAGATTATTAGAGTAATATCTTCCAATTTGTTTATGCCTCCCTGAATCCATTTGAATAATTCTCTACCGTTCTTCTAATTAATTTATTTTTAATTTTTTAAACCATTTTTTAAATTGAAGTATAGTTAATTTACAATTTTTTTTTGAGGCCACTTGGCTTGTGGGATTTTAGTTCCCCAACCAGGGATTGAACCCAGGCCCTTGGCAGTGAGAGGGAGGATCCTAACCACTGCACCACCAGGGAATTCCCTAATTTACAATGTTGTGTTAGTTTCAGGTACACAGCAAAGTGATTCAGTTACATATATATATATATATATATTCTTTTTCAGATTCATTTCCATTATAGGTTATTACAAGATACTGCATATAGTCCCCTGTGCTATACAGTAGGTCCTTGTTGTTTATTTTATATATAGTAATGTATATATGTTAATCCCAAACTCCTAACTTATCTCTCCCCTCCGCCCCTGGCCACAGATTAATTCCTTCTCCCCTTCCCTGCCCCTACAGGGGGCATCTAGGAATATGTGACACTCTCCTTATGCTTCCGCAAAATTCTACCAAAGAACCCAGTTCCTTAGCTCAGCCACCAAGCCTGTAATGGGCGACCAAGTCCACGGCCTAGAACACATCGAGCACACCCTCAGCACAACTGCCAGCTGCCCCCTTACCCATCACATTCCTGTCCTTGTGCCGGCCCTCGCTCCCAGCCCTTCCAGTGGGCCTTGCAGGCCAGCTGGTGGGAACTCGGGGGAGCCTCCTCACTTGTCATGTCTTTTGCCTGCCACCTGGTTCCTTGCAAACCTGGGCTTGAGGCTGATGCTTATTTCCAGGTTAGCTGACTTGGAGCCGTGTGGGGAAGCTAAGTCAGGAGAGCCGGGGAGCCCCTTCTCACCCCACAAATTATAGTCAGGCTGGAGGCTGTGGGGGTGGGGGAGTCCCAGTAGAGCCCCTAATTAGTGGAGCTGGAGACAGGAAGCCATCCCTGGCTGCTCTTAAGAGCTGAGGCCTCCAGGGTCAGAGAAACTTACAGGGTCCAGAGGCCTCGGGGCTTGTTTGGGCATCCTCTTGGGGAACTCAGGGGTCAGACCGACCCAGTGTGTAGCCCCTGGGACCCCAACACTTGAGGAGGGGGAGGAGGTGTGGAAGCAGAATCAGCAGGTGGCTGGGGAGATGGTATGGGAGCCCTCATGTCCGCTCCAGTCCATAATGACAACACTGCTGAGGCCGTTCTGCTAGCCGTTGCTTTCCAGGCCTGCAACATGCTTGACTTGTGCATGTGAATCGAGTGGCGGGTGTCCAGACTCTCCTTCCCCCCTCCCCTCCTTTTCCCGCTGCCTCCCCCACAGAGCAGAGATGCTGTTCACTCTAATTCGGCTCCAGGCCAGGCACCTTTCCCTCGGAGTCTTAGGGGCTGTGGGGTTCAATCACCCTAAGTGTTTTGCTTCAAACTTTCCTCACGCTCAGAGGAGAGAGTCAGAGTCAAAGCTGGCCCAGCAGACGCCCGTCCAGCCTGCTGCCCCTCGCCCAGGCACTCCAGAGCTCCAGCTGTCTGCACTGGGTTAACTCAGAGATGCAGTGTTCAGTGCTGGCTGGTTCAGCTCCTTCCTGGAGAATTAAGGTGAAGAGCATTGACCCAGGAGTCTGCCTTGGTTGGGCCCTGCTTTCTGGGCATGAACTCGTTTCCCTGTGTGCCCACCCTCTGCACCTGGCAACCCCCTGCCTGCCCGCCTGCTGCCTGCTGCCTACCTGGCTGGGCCTGCTCCTGCCACACACACCGCCACCCCCCCCTCCGGCTCCTCCCACCACTGGCCTCTCTCCTGCCTGCTGCAGGGGCCTGAGCTAGGCTCCTGCCCCATCCCACCTGCATTTGCCCCCTCCTCCTCCTCCTCCTCCTTCTTCCCAGAGTCTCAGGCATGGCTTGCAACCCCTCACTCCCAGAGCCGCAGCCCCTCCACACCAAGTGTGTTCCCTTAATTTGCCTCCTGGTGGAGCTGAAGGGCCAGATATCTATAAAAATCCCAGCCGTGGGTCTGGGGAGAGAGCCCTGGGGCCAAGACAGGGCAGCCCCTGAGGGGACTGGAGGGGGTCAGCTCAGCCCTCCCCACCAAGGCACACCCAGAGCTGGAGTCTGGCTCCCACAAAAACCAGGCCTAGGTCTGCTCCAGACTCATAGCAGGCCAGGGCCCAAGCCATAATTCGCAGAAAAGAACTACCGCTTGAAAGAAGTCTATCACACACACAGCTCTCTCTCTCTTTCCTTGTCTTCTTCACTCTTCTCTTTCTCTCTCTCCTTCCTGGCCTCATCTCCTGGTCCTTTCACCTTCTGCCCTCACTTTGCTTCATCTTTGTGGCTCACTGGACCTGCCAGAGTCCCGCACGAGCAGTGCCCGCCCCACGTGGGCCTTCGAAGCTCTCAAGGGTCTTGAGTTGTGATTCAGGCTAGCTGGGCCGGCTGAGGAGGCTTGGTCTGCTGTGGTGTAAAATTGTCCAAGGAGCTGTCTTCTGAGGCTGCACCGGGCACACTCTTCTGGATGGTGGAACGTGCATGCCCAGCTGCCTCATCCCCACAGTGGCCTGGCAGCCCCGGAAACTTTGCCCCTCCTGCCAGTTCACCTGCGTGTTTGCAGGAGGCCACCGTGCAGTGCAGTCAGGCTAGGCAAGGATGGAGAACTCACCCACTGCTGCGAACTCGGGGGCACCTGGCCTGGGCAGGGAGCACTGCTCCTGCTTAGCCACTGGCCGCCAGGTCTAGAACCCTCAGGGGGATGAGGTCTGTGGACCAGGACTGGTGGCTCAGGGGTCCTTCGGGGGTTTTGATCAGTGGGTGCTCCTGGCCTGGGAAGGTTCAAAGTTTGCAATGTTCCAGGCACCTTCCTGCACATCCCAGAGTTTGCCCAAAGAGACCAGGCTGAATCCTGGAAGGCCAAGCCAGCTGGCAGCATTTCAGAGAGCTCAGGCTTTTCTTGTTCCTTCTTTTTTCTCCTCCCTCTAGAAAAACAAGTGTCTATTCCATTGCTTATAGCAAGATGGAGAGAATAGACACAATAATCCATGACTCAGTGAAAGTATCTTACCACGTTGAGAAAGACTAGGTGGACGCTGGGAAGTGTCAGGCGCCCTCTCTCTCCACCACTTCCAACTCTGGGCTCTGGACCCTGGGCCAGGCAGGCACCACCCCTGTGGTTTTCCACCAAAGGGTGACTTCATGCTGCAGCTCTGGGCACAGAGGTGGGCATGCTGCAGGGTACTTGGGGGGAGGAGACCTGCCGGGCCCTGACCATGGCCCCCCTCCTGCCCTCAGATGCTGGCGACATGATCGAGATGCAGGGCTTTGGACCCAGCCTGCCAGCCTGGCACCTGGAGCCCCTGTGCAGCCAGGGCTCCTCCTGCGTCTCCTACTCCACCGGCAGCTCCCCATACGTACCCCCCAGCCACTGCAGCTGCGTCCCTGACCGGTGAGTGGGCGTGTCCATCCGTGTGTATGTGTCAGTCTGTCCTTTGGGGCTGTGTCACTTGCCTGAAGGGCGATCTCTAGTTGGACACACCTGGGTTCGAATTTCACTTCTGCTCCCCATGTGGCTTTGACAAGTTGCTGAGTCTCTCTGAGCTTCTCCATTTCTGAGCCTCAGTCTCCTCATCTGTAAGATGGGGATAATACCCCCTTCTCCCTAAGGTACTTGTGAGGACTGAATGAGGTATATAACCCACGTGAGTGTCCAGAGCTGTGCCTGGCACAGAGCAAGTGCTCAGTACCTGGAGCTCCCCTTTCCAAGGTGGACCTGGATCCTGCTGTCAGGCTGCCGTCTGAGGACACTCAGCAGGTATCTGGGCATCTGCCACGTGCCAGGAACAGTGTGCGAATGGCATTTGTGTGAGGGTCATATGCCGACACTTGATGCTTGCCGACGGCTTTTTCACCAGGAACTTCATTTTTCTACCTGTTGCACCTGTTGACCCTCGGATGGCTCTCTCCATTTTCACAGGAGGAAACCAAGATTCACTAACATGAAGTTAGTTGCCCAAGGTCCCCTGGGTGATTGGGGGCCAGGCTGGGCCCCCAGCAGCTCTACCCAGGGTAGCTGGCAGGGCCGGGGAGCCCTTGACATGCTTCTGGGTTGTAGATCCGGCTCCCTGCACCACCTGCCCTCTGAGCCAGAAGGTCCTTGCTTCTCACTCTTCTCTCCGGAGGAGCAGCCCTGAGTCAGTTGATTCCACAGGTTGCCCCTCAAGCTGCTGTGTGAGAGCATGAAGAGGCAGATCGTGTCCCGGGCCTTCTATGGCTGTGAGTGTGGGGTGAGGTGGGGCCGCAGGGGGTGGGGGCAGGGGCAGGGGGAGGCACCGGGACGGAGGGTCACGGCCTCCCGGCTCCCACCCCCACAGGGCTGGCCTACTGCCGCCACCTGTCCACGGTGCGGACCCACCTGTCAGCGCTGGTGCATCACAACATCATCCCACCCGCCCGGCCACCGGGGGCCTCGGGGGGCCTCACCAAGGACATGTGGAGCAAGTATCAAAAGGACGAAAAGGTGCACGTTCTGGGGTGCCAGGGACCGAGGCCGGCTCGAGGGGCTGGGGGCCAGCAGGGAGAGGAGACCAGCCTGCTCTGTGAGTGGCTTTCACAGACTACATGGGCGTTCAGGTAAAAGGTGGTCCAGGGTCAGAGGTGACAGGCCAGGACTGATGGCCTCGGAGTGCCTGGGTCAAGGTAGAGTCTCACAACTAGACCTGTGGGTTTCCACAGGAAGGGGACTGGACAGGAAGTCCATTCTGCTTCTGCATTACTCCACGACCTTGAGGAAATCTCCTCGTCTCTCTGGGCTCCTTTTCTGCCCTGGAAGGAAGCAGGGTTGAAGTAGATCTGCTTCCAGCTCTAGTCTGGGGGCAGGGAGGATGTGACGGTCCCAAAGCCGGGTTTGCCTGGGTTTCAGCACAGTGACCAAATGAATCGCCGTCCCCAGCCCCAGCTCTCAGGGCATGGGGTCGCCGAGCTGGGCTGCAGAGACTGCAGGGGCTGCATAGTCTTTCCCCCCTGGGTCCCTCAGAACTACAAGGAGCTGGAGCTGCTGCGGCAGGTTTACTCTGGCGGCGTGGAGCACGAGGTCCGCAAGGACGTCTGGCCGTTTCTGCTCGGCCACTACAAGTTTGGCATGAGCAAGAAGGAGACGGAGCAGGTGAGGGGAGCCTGTTCCCCACGGGGGTAGGGAGACGGGGAGCCAGGCCATGGGAAGCAGGGAGGGGGGCCTCAGAAACCCCAGCCTCTTCCCAGCCGGAAAGGAACAGGGCAGAGGAAGATGTCAGCAGGGGCGCCCCACTGTCTTCACCCCGAGGCCCGACCCTAGTCTCCAGCTGTCCCAGGAGGACAGCTGCAGAGGAGGGCCTGGTGCACCCCTCCCGCCATGGTCACGCTGTGGTCTGAGTACAGGTGGACACAGTGGTGGCAGCGAGGTACCAGCGGGTGCTGGCGGAGTGGAAGGCCTGCGAGGTGGTGGTGAGGCAGCGGGAGCGGGAGGCTCACCCAGCTACGCTCACCAAGTTCTCCTCAGGCAGCAGCATCGACAGCCACGTGCAGCACCTCATCCACCGAGACTCCACCATCAGCAATGACGTGAGCCCGAGGGGACCTGGGGGCCGGGGGCGGGGCCACCAGCGCTGTAGGCCTGCCCTCTAGTGTTCGCTGGCAGTGGAGCCCTGGAGAACAGCTTAGTGTGTCTGTGTCTCATTTTCTTCCACTGAAAAATGGGATGACGGTCCCCTGCTGCCCACTTCTCTGGGTGTTGCAGGAATAAAATGACATGGCGCGCTGTGTTCTGTTCTAATGGACTAGCAGAGGAGGATAAATTTATGGGGAATTAGGGAGGCTCTCCCTCTTTGTAGAAAGACCTGAAGGCTAGGGATGGGCCTCCCTAGGTTCTAGTCCTAGGTCCACCCGTGACAAGATGCGTGACTTCTCTTCCTATCTCTGGGCCCCAGTGCCCCCTCTCAGCTCGACTCTCCTCTGATTGCAGAAGCTCCTGCAAGAGCTGTTGGCCAGAGACCAGGGGAGCACTTAACAGCAGTCCCACCTTATAGAGTTGACTATGCAAAGCCAGTTCACAGCCTGTGTGGTTCTTCTGGCCTCACCCCTGACTTTTAGGTGAACATCAAGTCCCAAACTATGGCTGCTGGGCCCAACCAGAACTGATAAGTTTAAGTTTTCAGGACATTGTTTCATTAACTTACGTCTTTTCTTTAAAATTGCCTCTTTAGATAGTGTATGTTCTTGTTACTTAACTCCTTACTAAGACTAACAGAGAACTCAAATTGGAGCAAGACTTAAAGAAATATAACTGCCAAGGTACACTCTCCTTTCCATGGGCTTTGTTCTTAATCCCCTATTTGTGAACATACACTCTTTCTGCTTTGGGTTTTGTAAAATCCTGAGTCTGTACCAATGCCCCAGCTGCTTAGCTTATGGACTCAAGTATCCTTTCTCACTGGCACTATTCTGAGGCTCTGAATTGCCTCAGAATCAGGGCCGTACCTGACACTAACCCAACGGTGCTTCTTGCCCAAAGTGAAAAGTCTTTTTAAGCATTCCCTTCCCTATATAGTCCAAATAGAAAACCAAAATGAAACAAAACTGTATGTATATGTCTCTTCTTTTCCCTGTGACTTATCTGTGGGAGTGTGGACTGTTTCAATCAGTAGAATATGTTTCTTTTCACTTCTTACCTCTCCTCAGCTAATATAACCGATTAGGTACTTGCTAGAGAGGTTTCCTGCCTTGTACAGAACATTCAGTACTGAAATTAAGGAAGAACTTATTTTTCCTAACACCTCCAGTCTGCCGCATCCATAGGCTGCCCCAGAGGCCACACCAGAGACACTATGGAAGCTGTCCTGGCCCGAGGCAGCCTCGTGACTTCTGTGTTTGTAGAGTGACACTTACGCTGGCCATCGAGCGTCCAGGCCTCCGGTCCCCCTTCTTCCCTGCAGCAGCCGCAGGAAGCGCTTCACACTTTTTCTCACCAGTTTGAGGCCAGATGGGGCTGGAGATGGTGTTCTCATGTTTTCCTGGAGCCTGGTCAGCTGGGTCAAAGGGGGCACTTGGCACCTGGGGAGGGCAGTGCTAGAGGCCATGGGGTGGGAGTGGGGGTGTGAGGAGACTTCTCCATCCCTCTCAGGTCTGACCCAGGAAGGAGATGCCGAGCTGAGGGACGGTGCTGGAGTGCAGGTGTGAGCCCTGCCATCTTTGCCCCCACCAGGTGTTTGTCTCTGTGGATGAACTGGAGCCTCCAAGGCCCCTGGGCCCCGAAGATCCCAGACCAGAGCCTGAGCAGGGGGCGGGGGCCAGGCCCACTGGCACCACCATGGTGGAGCAACAGTCGGTGGAGTTCGACTCTCCAGACTCAGGACTGCCTTCCTCCCGCAATTACTCCGTGGCCTCGGGCATCCAGTCAAGCATAGATGAGGGCCAGAGCATGGGCTTTGAGGAGGAGGATGGCGGTGGGGAGGAAGGCTCTGACGGGCTGGTCCCTGCAGCCCAGGTCTCCAAGCCTCAGGACCCCAGCCAGGAGAAGGCCTCGCGAGCCGGCGAGCTGGAGGCCGGGGAGGAGCTCGCCGCCGTGTGTGCTGCTGCCTACACTGTATGTGGTCGTTCCCCAGGCACTGCTCTCAGCGGCCCCAGAGGCTGGGGATAGGGGCTGGCGGGGCAGAGGGTGGGGTGGCCTGGACTGTCCTGGAGGGAGGCGTTCAGCCCATCTCTCAGCAACCCCACAGGACTCTGTTCTCTGAGTCCCTTGGTTCCCTGCCTTTGCTGCCTTCCTTTATTCGGGCATCCCCTCCAGCCCCCAACTCACCCCTGAGGGCCGTCCGCTCCTCCAGATAGAATTACTGGACACCGTGGCCTTAAATTTGCACCGCATAGACAAGGATGTGCAGCGATGTGACCGCAACTACTGGTACTTCACACCCCCCAACCTCGAGCGGCTCAGAGACATCATGTGCAGGTGCCACTGCGGGGCTGGGCTCTGTGGGAGGCAGGGACCCTGCTCTGTGAAAGGCTAGACCCGGCAGCGCCCCGCTGCCCTGCCCTGCCCCCTGCTCACGCTCAGCTCCCTCTGTCTGCTGTGCCCCCTACCCCACCCCCTCGTCATTCTCGAGGTCTTTCAGATCTCAGGTTTGGCCATGCTTCTACAGGAAGCCTTAGAGGACCCCCATCCAGCACGTCAGGTGGTGATGGCCTGTCCAGTCTCTCTCCCTGAGCCCCCGAGGGCCTTGAGGACAGTGGCTATGGGTTGTTCGCTGTCGTGCTCCAGTGCTTTAGGGTCGCAGAACCTCTGGGGAGCAGGCTGCTCTAGGGGCCGTCTCCCCAGGAGTTCCTGAGGGGAGGGGAGGATGGCGCACACCCACAGTGACTCTCCCTGGCATTTCAGCTACGTGTGGGAGCACTTGGACGTGGGCTACGTGCAGGGCATGTGCGACCTGCTGGCGCCTCTCCTGGTTGTCCTCGACAATGGTGAGGCGGGGGTGTTGGGATTGGGCCTGGGCTGACCCAAGCTGGAGAAAGGAAAAGGGGATGGCATGGTCTTCATGGGTGGGCATGTGAGCCAGCCCTGTCCCCCTGCGGACTGAGGCTTTGGGGTCTCCTGCCTTGCCGGCCTCACGCCCACCTCCCCACAGACCAGCTGGCCTACAGCTGTTTCAGCCACCTCATGAAGAGGATGAGCCAGAACTTCCCCAACGGGGGTGCCATGGACGCCCACTTTGCCAACATGCGCTCCCTCATCCAGGTGAGGCTGGCAGCAGCCCGGGGGCAAGTGACCGGGCAGCGCTGGGCTTGTTCGTCATCCACGGGGAGGCCGGGGAACGCTCCCAAAATGTTTTTTACGTATGCTTAGTTTCTTTCATTAAAAAAAAACCCCACCATTTTCAACCTTACAAATTGAGGAGGCGTGTCAGTGTGTGAACGCTTATGCTCATGAAAGTTCTGGCGAGTAGTGCGGTTGATGATGAAATCACCCAGAATGTGGCATCATTCCAAAGAGTACATCCCAGAGAGACAGGTGGAGCTGCAGAGTGCAGCCTGGACGGGAGAGGCGGGAGCAGCTGCCAAGCAGCCAGGGAGGCACCACAGAGGGGCCTGGGGGGCAGGGAGCCAGGGAGAGGCAGCACCGGTTCAGTCTGGCTCCCATTCTCCACTCAAACCAGATCCTGGACTCAGAGCTGTTTGAACTGATGCATCAGAATGGAGACTACACCCACTTCTACTTCTGTTACCGCTGGTTCCTGCTGGATTTTAAGAGAGGTAAGAGGTGGGCTGGAGAGTGGGCCTGGGGTCAGGGGCGGTGGGAGATCCCTCTTCCCCGAAGTCAGTGGTTCTCAACCCACACTGTATTTTAGAACCCCCTGAGGAGCCCTGGGCCCCACCCAGCCCCAGACTTCCTAAGTGTGGTGATTTTAAAAGCCATTAGGCGAGTCCACAGCGCAGCTAGGGTTGAACATCACCCAAAGGCAATGGTTTTCAGAACTGTTTTCGAACCAAATCTTCCTGAGCACCAAGGCCTATAAAAGGCTGCTCTAGTGCAATGTGGCCTCTGCAGGAGGCCAGTGTACAGGAACTACAAGGGAGGAGGGTGGGGCCTTGGCCTGGGGCGCAGAACTGCTCTCCTGGAGAGGCTCCTGTGGTGGAGAGGGTCCCAGGACTCTGGCCCCTGGAGCTCTGTCTTGGCACGAGGTTCTGTCCAGAGGCCTGTGGACAGCCAGGCCCAGCCTCAGCCCCTCGCTGTCCCCAGAGCTGCCGTATGAGGATGTGTTTGCTGTGTGGGAGGTGATCTGGGCAGCCCGGCACATCTCCTCGGAGCACTTTGTCCTGTTCATCGCCCTGGCCCTGGTGGAGGCCTACCGAGAGATCATCCGTGACAACAACATGGACTTCACTGACATCATCAAGTTTTTCAACGGTAGGAACCACTCGGCCGTTCCGGCTGCCTCAGCAGGGGCGTGGGGGCCTCCACTCCTGGCCTGCACAGGGTTTGGGGGCCCTCGGGAATACTGGCCCCTACCCTGTAAGCAAATGTCAGGAGTCCAGGTGGAAACGGAGCAGGGTGGGCAGTCCCAGGGCTCCTCCCAGACGGCTGCCCCCGCTCAGTTATCCATGTTTCCCCCAGAGCGGGCTGAGCATCACGACGCCCAGGAGATCCTGCGGATCGCCCGGGACCTCGTCCACAAGGTGCAGATGCTCATAGAGAACAAGTGAGGGCTGTGGCCAGGGGGGCAGTGGCCCGCCAGAGCCCGGGCTCCGGGCCCCTTTGGTCCCACAGAGGAAGGTGCAGGCGCGGCACAGCCAAGACTGCCCCAGCCCTCAGCTGACCCACTGGCCCAGCTGTATTCCTAACAAAGCGCTTGTGAGCCTGGGATGGGACTCCAGGCAGTGCTGGCCCTTCAGGGCGAGTCGGGGGCCAGGATGCCCTCAGGTCAGGACCGGGAAGGGAGGGGTCAGCCTCAGGGAATGGCTGCCTTGGGGGACACTTACCCTGCTCCCCTCTCAAACACCTGGGGATAGTCCCACTGCCACTGGCAGCCCCAGCCTGGACAGCTCCCCATGGCCTCTCCTGGGGCCCTGGAGAGTTAGGAGGGCTGTAGTTGCCTGGACCCTACCTGGGTGGGTCAAGGGGACTCTGTGCTGTATCTCTTCTGAGCGTCCCTCTGCAGGCCCAGTGCATGTGCACTCACCAGCCCCAGTTAGAGCAGCCAGAATGGCTGCCAGTTTGGGTGTGTGCCCTGGGTGCAGGAGACCTGGGCTGCATTCCAGGTCCTCCCCTGAGACTGCGGGACAGCCCAACAACATGGGCCCTGGGTGGGAGCAACCCACCTCAGCAGCACTGCCACTGCCTTTAGCCACCTGAGGTGACCCCATGCACCACCACCACCCCCGGCCTATACAGTGCACCCATGTGTATCTGTACAGTCTCTTACCACCCTGCTCTTGCTTTATGCATTAGATGCATCCCCGAAAACTGTGTATCAGTGATGCTTTTGCCAGCAGAATGACCTGGAATGTGGCAGAAGCACTTGCTCTCCAGGCTGATTCTTTAGGGAGGCAATCCCGTCATGGCCTCCTCTCAGGCACGGGCTCCAGAGCTTGGGGCAGCCCATTGCCTATCCCAGGCATCTGCTGAGTCCCTGAGGTGGAGGGGTGGGTACTTGGATCTCCCCAGCTTGTCCTTGGTGAGAAGCAAGGCTAGCTCTTCCTTCCACATGCTTCTCAGGATGCCGAGAACACTAGGGACCCACAAACCCCCTTAGAGGAGCCTCACTCATGGAGGTGCTAGGAAGGGCCCAGCTCCTGACCCCAGGCCTAGTCACACTGCTTGCTCTGTCATCCCCACTTCCCGTCTCATCAATACATGCAGGATAGGCCTTGTTCTGGGGCCAGGAGGCCACTCTGCCCCAGGGTTGGGCCTGCCCAGCTATCACTAAGGTCTGGAGACTTCCTGCATTTGAGAAACACGAGAAAGGGCCCAGCCACCCCTCTGCATCTAGCACAGTCTCCCCAGCCCAGCCCTGCCCCGGGCACTGCACCACCTGTTTGGAGGCCAGCCTGCCCCATTGCCCACCCACCAGGTGAGTCCCTGGCCTCCTCCAAGCACAGTGGCCGTTGTGTGCCTGCCTTAGTGACTCAGTGGTTTTTTGAGGAGCAGAGTGTGTATGTTTTTTGGCTCAGAAACTATACTCTTCAATGTAACAGACCAATAAACACAGCATTTGGCAATGCTTGAAGCTCTGGTGGCTATTTGTGGGCTGGCACTGGACCGTCAGTGACTGTTTGTGTTGGGGAATTCTGTAAGCTCCGGATTGAGCGGTAAGGAGGGCCAGCCCCACAAGGCAAAGATGGTGAAAAGAGAGAACCAAAGTTTCCAGAAGAGAGGGGCCTTGGCTGTGGAATGGTCCAGGGTGATAGCCAGACTCTAAGTACCTAGAGAGTTGAAGTAAGTCAGAAAGAGAAAGGCCTAGACTGACCAATGGCCTCTCCAGCTTCTGGATGGCATGTAAGTCCCTGCCCCGCCCCGCCCCTTTCCAGCCTTTCTGCCCTCTGAGCTGGAGCTTAATGGGGAACCTACAAGACCTCCCGGCCTCTCTGCTTCTGCCCATTGAGCACTGTCTTTGAGATGCCTGCTTCAGGCGGGAGCGTGGAGGGTGTAGTGGCAGGAGAGGTCAAACTCACTGAGAGCGCTGGACTCAAATAGCAGGTTCCCATCTGCCTTCCCCCGCCTCAGAGGGCCACTGCCCCATCAGCCACAGTTCCAGATAGAGGGCTGCAGTCACCAGCATGTTGTTTGGTGTAGAGGACACTAGCTTTCTGGGCATTAGGGCCTGCTGTCAACTTACTCAGAGCTGCCCAGGCAAGGAAACCAGTTGACACCAGGAACCCTGTGGCCAGGACCTTATAAGCCCCTCAAGGAAACTCCTCTCCACCCCCTAGCTGACCTTGTAGCCTGGAGCAATCAGAATTCCCTCTGCTGTAACATCTATTCATGATAAAAACTCTTACCAAGGTAGGTATAGAGGGAACATATCTCAACATAGTGAAAGCTATTTATGACAAACCCATAGCCAACATAATACTCAATGGTGAAAAGCTGAAAGCCTTCCTCCTAAAATCTGGAAAAAGGATGCCCACTCTCACCTATTCTATTCAACACAGTATTGGAAGTCCTAGCCACAGCAATCAGAGACAAGAAAAAGAAATAAAAAAGTATCCAAACTGGAAAGGAAGAGGTAAAATTGTCAGTATATGCAGATAACATGATAACTATATAGAAAGAACCCTAAAGACTCCACACAAAAACTACTAGAACTGATGAACAGAAAGCCCAGAAATAAACCCACACACCTACGGCCAATTAATCTTCAATAAAGGAGGCAAGAGAATGGAGAAAAGACTGTCTCTTCAGCAAGTGGTGTGGTGGGAAAGCAGGACAGCTGCATGTAAATCAATGAAGTTAGAACACTCCTTCACACCACACACAAAAATAAACTCCAAATGGCTTCAAGACTTAAATATAAGACATGACACCATAAAACTCCTAAAAGAGAACACAGGCAAAACATTCTCTGACGTAAATCATACCAATGTTTTCTTAGGTCAGTCTCCCAAGGCAATAGAAATAAAAGCAAAATAAACAAATGGGAATTAATCAAACTTATAAGCTTTTATACAGCAAAGGAAACCACAAACAAAACAGGAAGATAACCTACAGACTGAGAGAAAATATTTGCAAATGATGCGACCAATATAATCTTCAAAATATACAAACAGCTCATACAACTCAACAACAAAAAAACAACCCAATCGAAAAATGGGTAGAAGACCTAAATAGGCATTTCTCCAAAGAAGACATACAGATGGCCAATAGGCACATGAAAAGATGCTTAACATTGCTAATTATAAGACAAATGCAAATCAAAACCACAATGAGGTATCAACCTCACACAGGTCAGAATGGCCCTGGTTAAAAGGTCTACAGTCCAATGCTGGACAGCGTGTGGAGAAAAGGGAACCCTCCTATGCTGTTGGCGGGAATGTAATTGGTGCCGGCACTATGGAAAACAGTATGGAGGTTCCTCAAAAAACTAAAAATAGAGTTGCCATATGATCCAGCAATCCCACTCCTGGGCATATATCCAAAGAAAATTCTAATTTGAAAAGATACATGCACTCCAATGTTCATAGCAGCACTATTCACAATAGCCAAGACATGGAAGCAACCTAAATGTCCACCAACAGATGAATGGATAAATAAAAGGTGGTACATATATACAATGGAATACTACTCAGCCATTTAAAAAAATGAAATAATGCCATTTGCAGCAACATGGACGGACCTAGAGATTATGATACTAAGTGAAGTCAGACACAGAAAGACAAATACCATGTGATATCACTTATACATGGAATCTAAAATTTGATACCAAAACAGACTCACATAGACAACAAACTCATGGTTACCAAAGGGGAAATGGGGGTGAGGGAGGGATAAATTAGGAGTTTGGGATTAGCAGATACAAACTACTATATACAAAAATAAACAACAAGGGACTTCCCTGGTGGTGCAGTGGTTAAGAATCCGCCTGCCAGTGCAGGGGACACGGGTTCAATCCCTGGCTGGGAAGATCCCAAGTGCTGCGGAGCAACTAAGCCCATGCGCTGCAACTACTGAGCCTGCGTTCTAGAGCCCGTGCTCTGCAACAAGAGAAGCCAACGCAATGAGAAGCCTGCGCACCACAACAAAGAGTAGCCCCCACTCGCCACAACTAGAGAAAGCCCGTGCGCAGCAACGAAGACCCAACGCAGCCAAAAAATAAAAAATTAAATTAAATTAAAAAATAAACAGCGAGGTCCTACTGTATAGCACAGGGAATTATATTCAATACTCTATAATAAACCATAATGGAAAAGGATATGAAAAAGAGAATGTGAAAGAATATCTACGTGTATGTGTGTATGTGTATATATATTTGAATTGCTTTGCTGCACACCAGAAACTAACATGACATTGTATGTAAATCAAGTATACTTAAAAAAAGAAAAAAAAAAAATCCCTCTGCTGTGACACCACCTGAAAGTTCACCAGAGGCCCCTGATAACTTGCCTGGAAGTGGCTGGTTCCTTCACACACTCCCACCTCTTCTCTGTTCCACCCAGAAGTGCTGGCACTCCCAGACCCCAGACTGAGCTTCTAGGGCCAGAGCGAATCCCACAGCCAAAACGATGGGTCTTCTGGGGGCTGTGTGTGGAAAGAAGTAGCAGGAAGCATGAGTAAGGTACTATAGCTCTCAGCTGAAACTGGGTCATCACGGCCAGGGGTAGAGTCTTCATCTTTGTCCCCAGCGCTGGGCACAGCATCTGACACTCAGGTTACGTTAACCCTTACTTACCCCAGGCCTTCCCTAAGGTGGAAGGGACCGACCACTTCCTGGAGCTACCAGCAGAGGGAGCAAGCATCTCACAAATGAAAGGAGCTGGCGGGTTGCAGGGTAGTGGGGAGGAGCACCGAGCCCGGCCCTTCCTGAGGTCGGGTCTTCAGAGAACGGGACCCTGCGGCATTGGTGGCCACCAGTCCCCTCCCCATGATGACATCCCCACGTGCATCCTCAGACCCACCCCAGGAAGAGAAGTTGAGTCAGTTGTCCGGGCTGCGGCTGGGAGCGGGGCAAGGGTCAGGGAGTTGGAGCCGTGGCCTGGCTGGTCTACACCTTGGCCCAGCTACCTGCTCCCTGATCTCCCGCTCCCTTACCTCCCCACCTACCAGCCTGCCAAATGGGTGGCTTCTCCTAAACTGGGGAGAAAAGATGTCGTTACAAGGACCAAGGTCTTCAAGGCCCAGCCTAGGACATGGCTCTTTGACCCCTGACCCCCAACTTCATCTTCTTGTTCCTTTCCCTGAAAGGACAGCCTTATAGACTCCCCAGATGACCTGTCCTAACTACAACCCCAGAAGTACACCCTGTCTCAGGAAGCCCTCCTGTGAAAGGATCCTCCAGCTTTCCCACTGGAACTTTCTGGAGTTCAGGATCCCCGACTCCATGACAGACCCAGGGCAGGGTGGCACGTGCCTGGGGACAGCTCTGCACCAGCTGAGATCGGACTGCAGCTCCACACGGTCCCCGGCTGGTCATGTGACCTTAGCAAGTCACTCAGCCACCCCGAACCTGTTTCCTCAGCTGCTATCTCTTGGCCTATTTACTTCACCGAGCTGTTAGGAGATGAAACAAGATAGTGTTTGTAAAAATGGTTTGAGGAAGTGTACAGTATTGCAAAAGCATGAGGAAGACCAGAACTGCAGTTCTCAGAGCTTGAGGATTGAGCCTTGGGATCAGAACAGTAAGGTCCCTCATCTTTTTTCTAAACTCCATCAGCCTGGAATCTACTTGAAGACTCTGCCCCCAACCCATCAACAGGGAAAGGATGCTACTGCTTCTTGCTGGAGGTCCTTCCCCGAAGGTCTCTGCCTCCTTTTGCAACAAAATGACCCAGATGCTGCAGGTGGCAGCTCCGTCTCGGGTTTCAGTGCAGGTTTATTTCAATTTTATATTTTATTCCAGGCAAGTGCTTATTACATGGATAGTATTCATGTCTCAATACCTAATGTCTTGGAGCATGAACAGCCACTAGAATACAGTTCAATAGTAAAAATACAATATGTACAAAATTAGGGTTTTTGTAGTTTTTTTGTTTTTTCCCACACAGCAGATGTATCCAAACACATAAAAATCTCTACAGTCTGGGGTCGCTACGATTTATATTTTAGGAAACAGAGACACAGTGACTAAGTCCTCACTGTAAACAAGGGCCACCTCTTTGGGGGATGGGGGTGGGACTCTGGGATGGGGGAAGAAGCAGCTGTTCCTGGAAAGGGCAGGGGTTATGGTGACCCCTAATTCCCTTCCAGGAATTCCCTGCCCTTCTTTGGCCCCCCAAGGAACCAACCTCCCCATCTCCCCGAGGTAAAGACTCCCAGCCAGTGAGCCACTCTGAACATCAAAAAGTAAAACACGCATGAGAGGTAAGATGTGTGTGTGTGTGTTTGTGTGCGTGCGCACGTGCGCGCGCATCCCCCAGGCTGGAAGGGCTAGGGAGGGGAGGGGCAGGCGGTCCCACGGGGCGAGGACAGATGCGGTCCTGACAGCTCTCAGGGGAGATGCCCAAGGAAGGGCCGGGTGGAGGCTGCCCTCTTGGGCACACAGCGTCACAGCGTTCACGAAAACAACAAAAACAACAGCAACACCACCCATCGTCACCAATCTGGACATAGTCATTCGGCACTAGATTCCGAGGCCCGCACTGCGGCAGTGGGGGCGGGGAGGGGCGGGGGCGCGGGCGGATGAGGTATCTGTGCAGGCCCGAGGGGCAACTGGCTAACAGGACAGTTACGAGGTGAGCAGAGCTGAGGGGAGGACGGCTCGCCAGTACTTCTCTGACTGTTCCTGGGGGCCAGGCCTGCCCTTCTCCCTCTGCTCTTTCTAACGTAATCACACCAGGAAGAGAGAAACCAGCTCCGCCCAAAACAGGGTGGTAGTGGCAGTGGCTGCAGGTGCAGAAAGGCGGCAAGTGTGAGGTGGGAGCCGCAATTTGGGGGGGTACAGGGTGCCCTCCTAGAAACCTCGGAGGTGTCCAGAAGGCCTTCCCTTTCCCCACCCCGGGAGACAAGGGAACAGTCCCCAGGCAGGTCTCCAAGACCAAAAGGAACTGAAAGGGAGTTCTTAGGTGGCTCAATCTATTCAAGACTTTTGCTGGCCTCCTCAGTGTCCCCCTCCCCAGGCTGTCATTTCAAACTTCACACCCAGGAACACTGGCTTCCCCCTCCACAGACACTCTGAAAGGCCATTGGTGAGTGTGTCCAGGTGGGGAGCCAAGTGTGCACATGTGTAACTGAGTGTGTCTGACACAAGGCCACTTGTAATAAATATGCACGTAAAAAGAGAAGCCAAAGCAGTCTGCTGAGGCGAAGGCAGGGAAAACCGTCCCCTACACACAGGCCCCCTTGCTCCTCCCACCGCAAGCTCAGCCCCGCCCGTGGCCCAGCTGAGGACCTTTCCTCAGAGGAAGGTGGTGGCACACAGCAGCCCCCACTGGGGAGGGCGGGCTCAGAACAGCCCGCTGGAGAAAGGGGGACGTTCAGAGGAAAGAAAGATGGTGCCAGAGACGGAGAAGCTGGGTCAGAAGCCACAGTCCTCCCGGGTCTGGCCATGCTCCCTCCCCACAGGCCCCCAGGGCCAAGCCCCTGGATTTTAACTTCCTGATTACCTCAACAGCGTGGCTTCAGGCTCCTGGAAGCCAGACCAGATGCTGGTCCGTCTCCCAGGCAGCAAGGAGGCATCCAGGTGTACTCTTCCTCCAGGGAGTGCACAGTACCGAACAGAGGCCAGACCTCCTCTCTACTTTCTGGAAGCCAAGAGTCAAGTCCAGGGATGGGGACAGGGTCCAGAACACCCTCCTCTCAGTCCAGACCTGGCTGAAGGTCAAGGGGGGGCAGGAGGAGACAGCCAAGCTCCTCCTTCCCCGTCCCCACCCTCAGCCGGCCTTCCTGAAGACAGGAGCCCAGTGGCAAGGGTTGAGGGGCTTGGGAAGCTTGGCAAGGGCTTGGGTTTGGTTTACTATTAGTAGAGAACTGTCTTTTCTAGCTTGTTGTGATGAGTCACAATGACTGCAACCAGGTTGGAGAGCTCCAGGCTGGGGCACCTACCCGTCTGGAGTCTTTGGGACTCCACACAAGCCACATCCTGGGGTCTGTCACCTGCACTCAGAGCAGGGCCCCCCTCAGTCCCCAGCTTTCCGGGCCAAGTCGCTTCAGTTCTGCTTCCCCCCTTTCCCCTCCAGAGCCCAGGGGAGAGAAAGCTGAAGCTTGGGAGGGGAGGGCCCGGGCGCTCAGCCATCTCACCAGACAGAGCAATAGCAGCAGCAGCAGCACAGGAAGGTGGGCAGGGCAAAGGAAAGCGGGAGAACACGATGTCCACATCGCACTGGTTTCTGGGGATGGGGGACAGGAACGGCACTGGAGCTGGCACCAGGCCGGACAGGCGGCACGTTTGCCAGAGCGTCTCTCTTCACTTTGTCAAGTCCTAGTGCAGTGGGGTGACCCCCTGCCCTGTGCCCAGCTCCCTGGGGAGGCCCCTCCCTCCCCTGGCTCAGAGTCTCTGCACCCCCTTCCCCTAGGAGGCCTGGGGGTGGGTATGGGTGGGGCGGGCCTGGGCCTGGCTGGAATGTGTGGAGCTGGTGGGTGGGAGAGTGGGGGACAGGTCTCCCTCCCTGCCCCCACAGGGGGCCTCTGAGTGGCCTCATCCTCAAGCCAGCTTGAGCGTGCTGACTGGGAAGGAGGGCATGGTGACCATGGTCACAGGGTTGAGCACTGTCTGGCCCACCAGCTGGGGGTGGTGCACCACCTGAGCCCCTACGGCTGGCTTCGCCATGACTGTGGCCGGGGACCCCAGCCCGGCCGTGCCATTCACTTGCTGGTGTGAGAGGGTGTGGGCGATGTGGCTCACCGCCACAGGCTGGCTCACCGCCACAGGCTGCGGGTACAGGGGCAGCTGGGAGCCAAGGTGGGCCACGTGGTTGAGGGCGGCAGGGTGCACCGTGATGTGGCCAATGGGGGGTGTGGCGGGCGCCAGCTGCACAGCAGGGCTGGGGGCCGAGGGGGCGATGTGGGCGATGTGCTTGCCACCCGGCCCCTGCAGAACATGGTTCACAGTCTGAATGACTGAGGCGTGGGTGGTGGCTGTGTGGGCAATGACCGTGGAGCCTCCCCCGGCTGCAGCCACCAGATGGGCTGGAGCGGGCACCAGCGTTTGGGCCGGGGCAGCTGGGGGCGGGGGAGGGGCTGGCAGAGGTGTCTTCTGCTGTGGCGGCGGCGGCTGCTGCCCGGGGAGATGGGCAGGAGACAGGGCCACAGGCTGCGGGTGGGGAGGCAGAGGCGCGGTGCTGGGTGGTGGCTTCGGCAGCTCCGGGCGGGGGCGATGGCTCAGCTTAGGTGGGCCCAGGCCGGCCTGGTCCTCCTCCATATCCTCGTCTATGTTGTCCTCGCCCTCTGTTGCGGGGGCACGTGGATAGGCACAGGTCAGAAGGGCTTGGCAGGGAGAGCCTGGAGGAGCAGATGTCCCTGGGGGCCCGGGATATTATGGGGCTGGGGCGGGGCGACATGGAGCGGGTGGGGGGTGGAGCTCACCAGAAGCTGTGGAGGTGGAGGCCTGGTCGTCGTCAGGCTGGCCCGTCTGCCGGAGCACGCGGTCGATCTCCAGCACGTCCATCCACTGGCTCAGCTCGTGCTTGAGCTCCGCCAGCCGCTGCTGCGTGGCAATCTTTTCCCGTGCCAGACGCTCCATCTCATGTTCATATTCTTTCTCCTTCCTCTTCAGGGACTGGAGAACAGAGCCAGTAACAGCAAGGTATCCTGAGCGGCAGCCACGGGGCCCATGGTACCACAAACACCTCCCGCCGCAGCCCTCACCTCCAGATCACCTGGCCCCCAGAGGCAGCTGTGCAGTGACCAGGGGCCCAGGCGGACGGGGGCTGTTGGAGACCACACCTGCCTCCTGGTCCACGGCTCTGCCTAGGGAGGCCCAGCAACTGGCAACCGCGGGCTCTCAGGCAGGTGCGGATCCAGGTCAGTCCCTCCCCTACCCCCACATCAACTCCGTCCTGAGGGGCTTCGCTGCCTCTTGTCCCATCCACCGTCCTGGCGGCACCTCCCTCCATTCTGCGGAGCAGAACGGAAAGGGTAACAGACCTCTCAGTGGTGCCCAAGGCCCCCGCTGTCATTCACACCATCCTGTCACTCACGGATGCCACAAGCTACCCTCCATGGAACCCATGCCTCAAAGATCCCCAGACGATCCTGCCCTTTTCTCCCCTTCATCATTCACTGGTCTCCTTAACTTCAGTACCCTTGGAGGATGAGCCACCAGATTCTGAGACCCCCATCTCATCTCCTTGACCTTCTCTATGTCGTCCCTAACAGCTGCTGGCTGTGCACCTCCTCTCCGACCTCCTGGGCTCCTCCCCACGGTGCCCACCCGTGCCGCCTCTCCATACCGCTCTACGTCCACGCGGCCCGCAGCCCTCCAGACGCCCCAGGCTGCTGAGCTACCCCGGGCCCTGCAATGTGCCCCTCCTTCCACACCTGCCCCTGAGCTGCCCCGGCCAATGAGAAACAGCTCTTGGGAGGACAGCACCGTTGCCTCCACCTGAGCACCCCTGGAGAGGCTCCGCCCTTTACGACAGGTCGCAGGTAGCTCCTCCCCCGTGACACTGAGGCTACCCACTTCACTAAGAACACTGGAGAGAGCTCCCCTGTCCACGGCACCACCTCCCCTTCAACTCCCCCAGGGCCACAGGCAAGCTCTCAGGTCGACCCTCCCGCAGGTGCCGGACGCCCCGCTACCCAGACTGTGGCAATGCTCCCCTGTCAGAAGTGTCTCCAGTTTCCCTTTGAACGATGCTTGTTAGCAGCCCTGAATTGCCAGCTCCTGTCCTGTTTCTCAACTCCCTTCCGCACCGAAACTCTCTCCTTGTCCTCTGTGACCTCCCGACTGACACTTTATTAAACCGTCTCATCTTAAATCTTGCAGGCCTCCCTGTTGCCAGCTTTCCCTCAGCCCAGGCACGTCATGACCGCCGGGTCCACCAGACAGCAAGGACCATCTTGCTTGCTGCCCCAGGAGTCTCTTACCTGACCTGCTCCTGAGCATCTAGCTTCCAAGGCTTGCCATTCACAGCCAAGTGTAGAGCCCACTGGCTCACACACACATCCTCCCTTCTCACCCCTCCAGGTCTTACCTGTCTGTGCTCCAGGCCCACCACTGGGCCCCCACCTCCTCGCTGTCCATCCCCATCCCACGTCCTCCTGGTACATCCTCCTGCCCTCAAGCCCTTCTTGGCACTGGCACCACACCTCTGAGCGTTTAACGAGACTGTCAGCATTGAGACTGACACTGGCTCACACGAGCCCCTAAATATTCCATGTTTTGTTTTTCCATCTCAATACGTGCTGTCCCTGTCCAACCCTGGGAGCGGGGCAAGGACTGTTCTGCAGTTACCTTACATCCCCTAAGGCTACCAGTGCCCAGGACAGAGCCATGAGTGATGTCTTAGCCTCGGGGGAAGGATCTGTGACGACCCAAGCGGGTGGGTACCCACCTCTACCCTGTCTCTCCGCCTCATTACAGGAGGATCACAGTCTCTCATTAGACTTGAGTTTCCCCTGATTCCAGTTCCTTCGGGCAATTTTGCAACAGCCTTTCCTGACTGTTCACCTGACCTCCCAGGCACAATAACGTCTTCAACTCCACACACCAGCTAGGCCCAACTTCCCCACGCTCCCTCCTGCAGCCCCAAACTGCTTACATTCCTGGCCTCACAAGTCAGAGATGC
Source organism: Hyperoodon ampullatus (assembly GCF_949752795.1). Classification (NCBI taxonomy): domain Eukaryota; kingdom Metazoa; phylum Chordata; class Mammalia; order Artiodactyla; family Ziphiidae; genus Hyperoodon; species Hyperoodon ampullatus. The sequence continues at coordinate 42,693,285 of NC_136932.1, read as the reverse complement.
CTCAAACATCAATGCCTGTGACACGCAACCCAGACACAGCGATGCTCCGTACTGACCTGAGATCTGGCAGCTTTACACCTTTTATACTTGTTGCCAGTCCCAGGCCACACACAGCTCTGTCATCCTGGCTTTGAGATTAACCTGTCTCTCCCCATATTTCTGCCAGAAAGATTCCCCACCACCCCGATTTACACACACACACACACACACACACACATATCTGGCTTCTCACCTGGTTCTACCCTGAGAGGCCAGTGCTAGACATGCCAATTGGATGGAGCCACGTTAATGATGAGACCTGGGGTGAGTCAGCCCTCACTCAAACCTGGATGCAGGGGGCTGGAAGTGCCTGTCCTGAATGCTACCTGCTAGCTAGCAGGGAGCATAGACTGTCGGCTCAGGAAGAGAGGATGTCAGGGGCCAAAACCTCCAGTTCTCACCTAGTCCAGCTCTCCACAGGCCTAGAGATCCCTGGAAAGCTTTCCCAGGGCCTAACTTTTGTCCCCATTGCTTCATTCTAAACCCATTTCCTTTCTAAGACTACCTGGATGCGTGGTTTGGTACCTGTCTACTCCTCTTCCTGTTTCTGTCCACTTCACTGATACTGTCTTCAAATCCTTTACTACCTCCAAGGTAATGTGGGTCTGGCTGGGGGCTACAGCCTTCCCATAGCTTCCCACCTCAGCACACAACCAAAGCCCTCAGTCTCCACACCCTATGTGGTCTCTCCAGTACTCCCTTCCAACTCCCATCTGGTGCCCTGCTGCCTCCATCTCTGCACAGCAACCCTCCTGAACACCTTTAACTTCCAAAAATGCATCCTGCTTCCTCCTACTGGAGAAACTTTGGTCTGCACTGGGCTTTCTGCCCTCCACTTGTTTCGGTCACCCTGGCCTTCAGGTCCCAGCTCAAATGCCCCTTCCTCAGCGGCAACTTCCCTAACTCCCCAGAAGAGATCCTGTGACCCCCTATCCCTACGACGCCCTCGTAACAGAGTTCTCTGATTATGTGATACTCTGCTGCAAGACCAACCTAAGGACAGAGATCCACATTTTTTCCTTTGCTCCCCACTTTCTAGCCTCCCAATCAGACACAGGGCTGTCCAAAAGTACCTGAATAAGTAAATGAATGAAGCTGAGGATTTATAGAGCCTTGTTAAGTTTTCCAGCATTTCTGCTTCCACTGCTAGCCCCAGGACAAGTATTTCTTATGGACAGCTTGGGTCCACCTTGCTTCCCACTCAGCCCAGCCCCAAATCCCAAGTCTGCTGGCTCTACTGAGTCTCTTATTTCTGACTTACTTTCAAATCCACCATCTCGCAATCAAGGCTTCCGGACCTAAGTATGTGCCTACAGGGAGGAATGAGCCATTCCATCCTTCCTACTTCTCAATAATTGCTATCAAGTTAATATTTATAGACGGCCCATCCTCCTCACATCTTTATGACGAAGATACTATTGCTTCTTCCCACTTAGCATCATCGCAGTGCAAAAGAGAAAACCGATATTGACAGAAAATGTCAAATAGTTTAGACAGGGGTTTGCTCCCGGGCTACATGACTTCCTACGGCTGAAAGACTATAAATTTAGACTCAAGCCCAAGTTCTGCAGAAACATCCCAGAAAAGAGCCTCACGGGGATCCTCGCCTCTGAAACCCGAGGCTGGGACCCCTCCCCCCTTCCGCGTCTCTCTCCCATTCCCTCTCGGCTGCCGAGGCCCCGCCCCTCCCGGAGCACGCGCGAACCCACGCGGACCCGGCTTTGCTGCGTCACTCCCCACAGGCCGCACCCTCTCTCCGCGCGCGCAGGAGTCCCGCCCCCTGCCCAGCTCTGCCAATCGGCGGGCCCGGCCCCTCCCCTCCCGTGCCGGGAAGCGGCCTGGAAGCGCGCCAGCCCCTCCACCTCGTCCGGAGGGAGGGCGGAAGGGCGCACGTTGGCGGAAGGCGGGGAGGGAACTGCCGGCTGGGAGCAGGCCCGAAGCAGCGCCTCCGTCCCCTCCTTCAACAAGTCTGGCTCCGGTTACCTCAGGGCTGTGACCCCTGAGGTAGTTGAGGCCGGGGGAAGGGTGGCCCACCCGGGCCGTGATGCCACCCAGCCCCCAAGCTTCCCAAGAGCGCCGACTGGGAGACCCTGAGGCTGCCCCGCCCCCGCAGCCCGGGAGCCCTAAGTCCCTCCCACTTCCCAACGGCTACCTCCGGCTCTGTCTCCAGGGCAGCCGAGCATGGCCGTTCGCCCCACCCCCACAGCCTCCTTCCCGGCACGCGGAACCCTCGGCCGGTTTCCAGGGAAACCGAAACTCGGGCCGTCACGGCAACGGTGTTATCTGGCGGTGCCCGCCCCCCCCCGTACTGCAGAGAGGAGCCAATGCCCAAAGGCAAGGGACACACGGCCAGGAGGGTCCCCTAAAAAAGAGCTTCTTTTAAACCCTGAGGGAAGGAGAATGTAAATCTTTACGTTCGGTGACCCCGGGGCTTCTCGTCGTCCAGACTGCCGCATTGCCCCCTCCCCTAGGTTAACCCCCCAAAGTCAGGTGGTGGCACCTCCGTGAGCTTACTGCAAGGATCTTGGTCCGTCTGGGCTACAAGTCGCGGGCTGGGGGGGGAAGGTGTTTCAAGGGCGCCACCCTGCGGAACGAGCCACGCCCAGCCCCCCGCCCCCCCCGTGATAGTCTCAGGCTGAAACCGGTTCCCGCCCAGGCACTGCGGGCGGGCGCGGTGGAGGCGCTGGCCACCCTACGCCCTTCCCACCCGCCGGGGCACTAACGCGCGGCAGGCGGTAAGGCAGGGCCGCGGACCGAGCTGACACTGAGCCGCAGGGGCCGTGCCGATCGCGGGGCTCCGCGGGGCAGCCCGGCGGGGGAGGGGAGCCGAGCGCCACCACCGCGTTCCCCCGCGCACGCGCGCCGGTCCCCCGCCCCCTCCCGGGCGGGGAGCCCCGCTGACGTAAGCCGGGCCATGTGCTCGGCGCCCGCGTGGAGGCGGGCGGGGGAGCCGGTGAGGGAGCGAGGGCGGGGCCGCGGAGGGGAGGCGGGGCGCGCAGGAAGCCGGCGCAGCGTCCGTCGCCCGCCCTTCTCTGGGCCTTGCTTCCCTCCCCCATACCTGAATGTACCGCAGCGCCGTGCGCAACACGCTCAGATTCGATGTCTTCTTGTCATCCACGTTGGGGATGTTGCGCTTCAGGGTCTCAAAGCACTCCTTCAGATGGGCCCTCCTGGGGAGAGGAAGCAGCGCCGGTCAGCCAGACGCCAGGGGGCCAGGGGCGGGAGGGAAGGCCTAAGGAGAGCTTGGGGACCACAGACGGACCGTCCCGGTAGTCACACACACACACACACACACACACCTGTTCTTCTCCAGCTTGTTGTGGACTTCTCTGGTTCCGATTCTGAAATCCAGACAGACAGGGGGCTCAGGGAGGAGGGCCCAATTAGGCGGCCTTCCCACCCCTGCCCCCCCCTCCCCAAATGCCACAGGCTTTTTGTTCCTGACATTGTCTCTCTAGAGAAGCAGCGATGAGAGCTGTTCAGTTGTTGGCCCTGTGTCGTGGGGCATACACCCCCTGGAGGGCACATGTAGGCTCGTAATTCACAACCCCTTTACCTTCCATCACATCCATGCACCTGTGAAGGGCTCCTGGGATAGCCAGTGGACCCCGGCCCTTACTCAAGAGCCCCATAATCCAATACCCTGTCCAAAGGCCTCGAAATGCCATTAGCCTCAACCTTGGAGGGCGTCAGAGAACCCAGAAGCCTGAGAACAACAGAGGGCAATGACCATTCCCCACTTCCCAGGGTGGGGATGGTCACAGCTCGGTGAGGACATATCGAAATATAGGAAGGCGCTTCTGGGCTGGGGAGGCAGGGCCACGGCTCTGCCAGGCTAGCTTGGGAGGGTGCTTTCTCTCGTGCACACCGCTCAGGCCGTGGGCCGTTTGTTCTCCTCTCCATCCCACCAGCCCCTGTGCCACACTTCACTCACCCCCCAGGCCTCTTCTTCTGTTCGCCGGATTTGACTTCTTCAGCGGGTGCCAGCTTCAGGGTCCCAAGAGTGGATGGGGGTGGCTGCTGGGGGGCCAGCTGGGGCTGGACTCCAGGGTGTGGGGCGATGGTCAGGATGGGTGTGGGGAGGGGCTGCAAAGGCTTGGGGCTGCCAGTGGGCGGAACGGTGGCCTTGGAGTCCGGCAGTAGAGGAGCAGGAGTGGGCCCCTGCGGCCTGGTGGGAAGGGGGGCCGACTCCTTAATGCTGAGTCCAGGGGCGCTAACCAGAGCCGGCTGACGAGGTGCCAGGGGCAGGGGCGGGGGCGGGGGCAGAGGCTGAGGGGAGCTGGTCACTACAGGAATAGGGATGACAGTCAGTGGGGTGGGGGTGGCCAGCGGGGGCGGGGGTGCCGGCGGGGGCGCGGGCGGCGACAGGGGCAGGGGCGGTGCCTCGATGCGGGGTTCCTCCACCGGCAGGGCGTGGGCCAGCCTGGCCAGGCTGCTGGCCTGCTGCTGCTCCCGCTCCCGCTCCCGCTCCAGGCGAAGCCGCTCCTGTTCCTCTACACAGAGAGAACGCCAGGGGGGTCTCAGCAGGGCCGGCGGTCCTGGGCCCCAGCTTCACCTGTCCTCCAGGTGCAACCCCTCTTCTGACCCCATCCCAGGCAGCACCGGTGACACCACAAATACTCATCCACACTTGATAGTTCGGCACTGGGCTGAGCGCTCGGGACGCAGCAGTGATCAAATAAAACAATCCTGGTCCTGCTGTTGGGGAGCTCATAGACGGGGGGCGGGGCGGTGAGGGGATACGACAAACAATAGGGGTAACAATCCAGGCTGGGGGAAGAGAGAGGCTGTGGAAAGGCCGAGCAGGAGCTGTCAGTGAGGGTGCTGGAGGCTGGGCACCCTGAATGTCGAAGGATTAAGCAGGTGATGAGCAGGGGCTGCAAGGCTAAGGGGAGGGAGTGATAGATGAGGTGGGTAAAGGCCAGCCCACAAATGACCTCACAGGCCACCAGGAGAATGGAGGAAGCGGTCAAGTCCTAGATTCTGGGGAGGTACCTTCTAGAGGGCAGGCGGTACCTTCATTTCATAGATGAGATAAATTAGCTCAAAGAGGCAGAATGATTTGTTGAGGGTCATACTGTGAATCAAAGGTAAAACGGGGGCTAAACCCAGCCAGGTCTTCTGACACCTGGTGAATGCCTGGTACTTGCTGTGTCAACGTATGCTCACTAGGTGTCTACATGCGTACACACACACACACACACACACACACACACACACCCCTGTATCTCACAAGAGCCCCACAGCACAAGCAGGGCAGGGATATCACCTTCAGCTCACACGTGAGGAAACCAGGCCCAGGACTCAGGACTCCCAGGCTAGGTCCCAAAGCCTGTTTCCTCAAGGTCTATACCCAAAATGCACCTGGTCCTTCTCTGCCCTTTGTGTGCTGGAACTTATTCCCCACCACCACCAGCAGCAAAAACTACAAAAGTAAGAGGCAGGCAGAAAGGAAAGCAGGGCTTTTTAACAGGTGTTGAACAGGGCAGTGAGCTCCGACAACCTTGCACACCTCAGTTCAGCATCTCTGCTGAAAGCCCCGCCAGAAGGAGAGGCCTGCTCAGCAGCGGGCTGAGAACAGGGCAAAGGGAGAGGCCCCTCCTGATCCAGAGGCCCCTCTCCATCCCCACCCTGCCCCCCACCATTCTAGTTCCCAGGCTACAGGTTTGGGCCAGGGCCCAGGGGAGAGGCTGAAGCCCCCAGGCCAGGGAGCAGGCTGGCCAACCAGCCCGCCCTCCTGCCCCGATTCACCACGCTGCTGACTAACAGAGCTGACAGCACAGGGAGGGCCGACACGCCCCAAACACACCACCCCAAGGGGTGGGGCTAGGGGGCGAGGTTAGCGAAGTGCCCCCTGGGGCGAAGAGCACCCCACTACCCAGGTCTGTGGGCTCAGGGGCCCCCGAAAACGCGAGGCCTCAGGGCCCTTTGGCCAATCAACAACTTGAGTGTGAACCAGGCCTGCTCAGAGCCCCTCCCTCCCACAGAGAAGAACAGAGAAGAAGAGGCGAAGGAGGAAGTAGGGGGGAAGTGTTCTGAGAGGGCAAGCGCTCAGTGGTTTCCCAGCAGCCAGCATTCAAGGGCTGGAGTCAGCAAGCCGGCCTCTTCCGTGTCTCCCCTGCCTCTCAGGAAGGGAAGCTACCAGGCCTGCACCAGCTTGCTGCTATAAGCCGGCAGCACTGGCTTCTGTTACAGGCCCAGAGAAAACCAGCTCTCTGCGCTCCTGTTTCCCACAGACCACACTGGGAAAGGAGCCCTTCTCAGGCCCAGCCTGGGACATCCCCAGTCCACTCCCCACCTCCCCCCACCCCACCCCCAAGACAAGGTCCTGGAGCTCAGGGCCCAAAACAGCCCCATCTCCATTCCTTTGAGCCAGGACCCGAACTTTCATTGGCCTTGGAGCAAGTGTTCCACTCTCCCACAAGCAGGGGGACAGACAGGGCCCCAAACCCCAAGGCCAGGTGCTCTGGGAACCTAGAATGAAGGCAAACCTCGTATTCCCCATATTTTAAGTCAAATCCAAAGCGCACCCAGGAGATGGCAACCTCCTCACCTACCCTCTCTCTTCCAGAGCCAGGCAGGCACGCCTCACAGATGCCAGGAAGGACCCAGGTGAATGGCCAAGCTCTATCACACCTGGATCAGCATGAAAAAGCTTAACTGGTGGTGAAGAAGAGGGGGCGCCCCAGGCCAGATCCAGCCCACTACAGCCTCCTGCCTTCATTCCCCACCTAGCGCTGACCCCCTTCCTGTGCACTGGGCAGGGGGAAACAAAGTGGGGAGAGCAAACTGGGTTTTAGTAATATGGGTTTAGGCTCTTCAAAATAATGCTCTGCTGCACCCTTGGGTGCACTCCTCTTCTCACACACATACTCTGGCACCTTCCCTGGGCTCTGCCCAGAAGCTGCCCCCAGAGAATTTTGCATGACCCTTCTGGGTGATCCAGGGGTCAAGGGTCCAGGCCGACAATGGAGAGTATGGGCTCTGAGCTTCCCCAAAGCCACTGTGGCCTAGGGGCTCAGCAGGCACAGACCTGGGGCCAGAGGAGTCCACACCAGGTGGTGGCCCCCAATCTTCAGGGGCGTTTTCCCCTTCTACACGTAACAGGGAGCTTGGTGCATGAGGCAGGCACAGGTGCGACTAGCTCAGGTAGAAGAGGGTCCCATTTCAGTCACTTCCATGACTGCTGGAAATGACCAGGCCTTCCTGCTGGCCACCAGGATGGCCTTGCCCTTTCCTCTCTCCCCTCGTGCACAAACATGCACGTGCACACACATCCTCGGTTCATCATTTGAGCAAACTGGCTGGTCTAGGTCAATAAACTGTCACTTGAGGCTTGAGGTTGAACGGGGGCCCAGATGAGAGGATCCCTGTTCAGGGCTGCCCATGAGGTACACACCCCCAGAAAGCAGTTCTGGTCAGCAGGCTCACCAGCACCCCCTTCTCTCCCATTTTTTCCCACCCCAAGTTAGAGGACAGAACCTCTAGTAAGAGAAAAAAATGAATTGCAGAGATTAAGCTGCTGCAGCCAGGTCTGGCTATCTACACATGAGTTTTTGGAGTAAATCTGGCTTTCCAGCATCCATCCATCCACCCCCTAAGACCCCCTGCCCCACCAACAAGAAGCCTCACCTCAGCTCCCTGCCCCCAGTTCTCACCACCTGCAGGAGGGGCAGGGCTCTGCAACTTCTTAGAGGAGAGCCATTTCCATGTTCCTTCCAAGTGTTGCTCAAGTCATCCCTGTGGTCCTTACTGTCAGCTCTGGACTGACTTATTTTGGAAAGCATGGTAGACATGACAGTGAGGGTCTTCTCCCCTCCCCCATATGGCCAACCAGCCTGCGAGTAAAGTGAAGCTGAAGTGAGTGTTCCCCTGGAGCAACAGCAGGGTCAATCCTGTTGCCTCCTAGCACAGTGGGCAGTGCACAGTGGGGACACAATAGGAACTCCTGAATTGCATTGTGTTGATGGTGGCAGCAGGTGACTCAGTCTCTCCAAATCTTGTGCACGCTCCTCCCCGTGCCGCTGGTCCGGCACGCAGGACATTCTCGGTCACCACCTGCACTGTCCATCACCTGACCCTGCTCTGGACCTCGAAGACAAGGGGGAGGGGCGCGTGAGCTGACGTCCTGGCCCATCAGTTCCGAAAACCCAAGCACTGTCGGTCACACATATCTCGAGTGACTCTTGACCTTGAGAGGCCGGTTGACCCGCCGCTTCCCCGCCCCTGGTTCACTGCTGCTTCCCCCGCCCGCCGGAGCGGCGGCAGCGGCGGCGGCGGCGGCGGTACACGCTGCAGGCGCGCGCGCGCACACAACACACACTACTACCTCCTGCATGACTCATCATTGAAGCAACAATAGGCAGAGAGAAAGGAAAGGAGGGCGAAGCACTCTCTCCACCACAACCGACCCGGCCGAAGGGCTTGGGGTGGGGGTGGGGTTGGAGGGGACAGCAGTCCCCGGATATTGCACACACGCCGATCCAGGGCTGCGGCCCTCGCAGCAGTCCGGAAAACGGAGTTCTTCCCCCAGTCCCTATTTCTGCAGTACCCTGAAGCTGGGGTCTACCAACAACGGCGCGTGGAGATAGGGGGCATCGCAAATCTCCGTCTCCCCGCTGTCGAGAGAGCACCAAAGTTTGCCCCTTCTCGCCTAGTTCATTCCACACCGCGGCCAGGGGTGCTGCCAGGGAGCCCTGGTGAGAACGTCTGGGGGGTCAGTGGGAGTATGTGAGCTCTATATGTCCAGTGATTCTGAGGGTTTCCCTAGCCCCAGGATCAAAAACAGGACGTTGGGGGGAGAACAGACAGGTGAGCTCGGCTCCTCCCTCTTAAGGCAAAGGATCTCCCAAGGAGATGCCCAGCGGCCAGAGCCAGGGCCCAACCCGGCGCCAGGCCCCTCGCCAGCCCCGCCCAGGCCCCGCCCCCGGCCGAGCGCGAGGCGGCTGGGAGGCGCTGGGCCGCGCCGTCCCCAGCGGGAGTGTCCCCCGTGCACGTGGTCGGGGGCGGGGCCGGTCCACGTCACCACCCGGTGTAACCAACGGGCTTGGAACGCAGGCACACGCAACATTCCAGCCGAGAGCGGGTTTGGAACGCGCAGACACGCCACATTCCACACCGGCTAAAGTGGGGGGCAGCAAGGGGGGCCCGGGGGCTGCCCCCGGAGACCTGCGGGCCGTTTCGCAGATGTCCAATTAGTCCGGCTCTCACCCAAACCCTTGACGCGCGACCCAGCCCAGCTCTGAGAGGCGGGGTCAGGCGGGGCTGGCCAGGATCATAAGACACGCGATGTCATTTCATTCTGCAAAGGCCGCCTCCGCCCCAAGCGGCGCGTAGATATGCCGGGAGCGCCCCCCGCACAGGGCCAGGGAAGCCGGGGAGCTGCTCCGCGTAGAGTAATTCCACCCCCCACTCCATTACACACACGCCCACTCGTGTGCACTAGACACTCGCCCGTGTACACGTCCATCCATCCGCTCTCATCGAGGCTCGCATCACACATCCCCCGTGCATACACGCACACACGCGCGGGTCTGCCACCCCCACGCAACACCATTCTTCACCCCACCCCCCGGCTCGCACATCCTCAGCCCTACCGAGGGCGCCGCTGGCCCACGGGAAAGAAGCCCCCCACGAAAGGTGCACAAGGGGTGGTAGGCAGCTGGGGTGGCGTCCACAGGAGCCGGGTCCTCCCTGCATGTTAATGAATTCATTAATTTCACTGCCCACAACACTCCTCCCCGGGCGGCGGCTCTTGCGTGGATCCTTGCACTGCCCGGCTTCGCGGGCCGCCCGGGAGGGGGTTACCGCTCGCGGTTTCGCGTGGGCTCGGGGACCGGGGTCGCTCGCCTCCCCTTCCCTGGTGCCCCAGGGGCCCAGCCCGGCCGCTCACCACGTGATCTCTGTTGTTGCTGCGCTTGCCATTCCAGGAAGCGGGCCGCCTCCAGTAACGTCTCTATGCTCATCGCGCCGAAAGCTGCCGGGGGCGCGCCGGGGCCGAGACTGCGGCCCGCAAACCGGGCACAGGTCAGGCTGGCGGGCAGGCAGGAGGGAGGGATCACCTCCGGGGGGCGACAGGACTGGGCGGCGCAGCGCACTCCACAGGGAAGAACGGGGGAGCACGGGGAGAAAAATCAAGGTCTCCCCAAATGTTTGCAAAATGTAATTTGCAAATTTAAAAAAATTGATGCAAGAAAAAAAAAAAAAAGGCGGCACTGCCTCCCTCCTTCCCCTCCCTCTCTTCCTCCCTTCTGATGCCTCCCGCCCCGCTGCCCCCAGGAGTCCCGCCGACAAGAAAAGGCTTTGCAACAAGATGGCGAGGAGGCACCGACACACACAACAAGGGAAGGAGCCGCGCTGCCCCCGGCCGCCGCCCCCGCTACTACACCGGGGCCGCAGCCAAAGCCCGGACCGGAGCCCCCGCCCGCAGGGCCGCGGCGTCTCCTGAAGGGAGGGGCGGGGTCCAGGGCGGGCTGGCCCCGCCCACTCGGGACGGCGCGCGCACACGTGGCCTGGGTGGGGGTGGGAGAAGTTCCAGCCGGGTTCGCGCCCTGCATTTCCGCTTTCCCGCCTCGCCCCGCCCCGATTGCAAGCCACAAGTTGAGCAACGGCGGCGTGTTTGGGTCATTCACAACGAAATTTGTCCTGCTGGAGGGAAAGAGGGGTGGAAAATTCAGGACTTAAGTTAGCTCAAATAAAGATATTCCAGGTCAGGGAAACGTTAGAATGGTAGAGACTGGCCTGACCCTTGGGTCTCCGCTCCCTACCCACACGTGACCTAATTCCTGCAACCACCAGGCTGTCGCAATTCCCCCGGGATCCGCCCCTGGGCGGAGCTGACGGCAGGAGGCTGCCAGAGAACAGGCGGAGGGAGCGGAGTGGAGATCCGGTTCCGCGTTTTGTCTCCGTTCCTCCCCCCGCAGTGCGTTCGCATCCTATTAGGCGATGTCACCGGGCCGCGGGCCAATGGGCGGGCAGGACAACACGGCATGGAGCAGCTCCACATGGACACCCCGCGCCGCCAGCCCTCTGTTTAAAGGGCCAGTGTCTAAAGGGTCACATTCGCCGGTGCGGATGGGGCCACTGTGTGGAGGGTGGGACGCTGAGAGGGAAATTCTGCAGTTGTGCCCTGACCTACCCTTTCCTTTTCACCACCCTCCCTTTAAAACCAAGCCTCTCTCTCTCCTTCCTCTAAACTCTCGTCTTTGTCCACGCGCGTCTGATGCGGGTGGAGACTCCAACTGTGCCATCCAAGAGGCCGCCCTTTGCTCTGGGGCCGGGCTGAGGGCGGTTACGGCGAAGCGTCCACAGCCCAGACCAAGGGGGCGTGGCGCAAATCGGGAACAACAACGTGGAAGGCGGAAACCCGGCCCTCCCAGTGGCTGGGCGACTGAGGCCGCGGGCGGGGAGCGGGGGCGGGGCCACTCCGCCCGGCCACAACCATACTCGCTGCGGGGGCCGGGACCCCGGCTGGCGCTCCTTACGGCTTCTTCTTGTGCTAGAGTTTGGGGGCGCCTGTGGGTACAATTAGAAAGTTAGTCCATTTTGAGGTCAGCTTGCCCAAATTCTCTCATTTTGCAGATAAGGAAACTGAGGCCCAGAGACGAGAAGGGACTTGTCTGAGGTCACTCAGTATTCCAGTTACTCCTTGCCCCGCAGGAGAAGCATTTATTCCTTACCCCATGGATGACTGTTCTGAAGGCAGTTCTGGGTCAGGGCCCTCAAACAGAAAAAAAGTCATGGAGGACTATCAAACTGCTCGCACGGGAAGGGGGGGGTCTGACCACCTAACATATTGTGATGGGGGAGGGGGACACTAAAAATCTTCACCTGAAACCCTGATGTACTGCACAGGAGGCCGCACAAACCCCACCTGTACAGTTGGTAGTGACAGGCATAGGCAAGCTGAAGGCATATTTGGGGCTCCCTGGAGCATGTCCCGCTCTGCTGTCCCAATGCCCGCAAGCCTAAGGCCCCTGGATCTTGGCCCCAGATTCCTTTCTTTGCTAATCAGTTCTAATTAGAGTGGGACAGTGCCAGTTGGGTTCAGGATCTTGTGGCCTGGGCTTCACCATCATACAAAGCCAGAAAGCAAACCTTTATGAGGTTGGCTGAGTGGCAGATCAATCCATCCCATTCCATCCCCACTTCGCCGTTAGAGGGGTACAGTCCTATTTGGGGAACTAGCTAGAGGAGAGCTAGACACATATAAAGGGGCTACAAATGATGCTTGCTGGCTTTGTGCCTTTCCTTTGAGGTCATAATGCATGCCAGTGAAAGAAAATCTGCACAGATTCTGGAAATCAAGAACCTGGTGAACAGGAGGAAGGGGGCTGTTTGCCAGAACCAGTCTACAGGGGCCTCTGATATTTGCACACTTAATGCCCCAGCATCTGTAGCTGAGCAGAGAGAGGCCATTAGACACAAATGACCAGGTGACACCGGCTTTATGATGAAGCTGGAAAGCAACAGGGGATCAGAACAGTAACTAACAGCCAAGTTCTTCTTTGCAGGATGAATGCTTTTCTCCTTGGAAGGCTAGATCTGTGCTGGTCCCAACATTGCTTCCTTTAAGGTGTCTGCTACCTGCTGAGTGTGTGTATATGTGTGTGTGTGTGTGTGTGTGTGTATACACACACATATACACACACACACACTGAACAGTCTAATATAGATGTAACAGTGACTTGAGATAATGTTGCTCACCAAGTTCTCATTTTGTTAGGGGTAGCACTGTACCATTCTGCCCAGTGGCCCAGGATGCTCAGAAAGCGACCTCCAGCTGTACCCTTCTGCCTTCCTCAAGTGGTCATGGCACTCGTACAGCCCTGAAGTCTCTTCCAGAGGCTGAAGTCCAATTTTTCTGACTCGTCAGGGACCAGCTCTGTCACATCACAAAGGCACCCCTCTGAAAAGTAGTGCTCTGAAGACAGCTTTTCCTTCAGGGGTGGGGAAGCAGGAGATAAAAGTGGGGTGAACACAGAATTCAAATGCCAACCTCTCCCTTGTCCCCAATAACCCATCTGCTCCAGAGCTTAGTGGAGACACTCGTTATTTAAAACAAACAGCCTTCCTGGCTTCACATGATCATCTGTTTATTTGGGTCATGTGGGGACAGCAGCCAGGGGATGTTAGGCAAAAGGCAAGGGTTTAGAAAGGAGGCTTTTCCTGGGCCTGTTGCTGCCAACAGGAGCCTGAAAATGGCCAGAGTTTCTCATCAACCAAGGTTATTCTTGTTGGGGAATGGACAGTGGGGATGGGAGATAGATACCTATTAGGGGAATGGACAGTGGGGACGGTAGATAGATACCTATTAGGTGGCAAGGGGGAGGATAAAAGGAGAGGAATGAATAGGAGGCTGTTACATTTTAGGCAGCTTCCTGTTGCAAGGGGGTGGAACTCAAGTAGAAGCTGGCAATTTATTCATTCAAGGGAAAGTCTTTTTGATGTTTCAGCAGAAAGGTTAGCATGTTTGGGGAATAATCCAAAGCCCAGCCATTTCCAAAAAGTTGTTCCTAAAGTTTCCTTATGGCTTCTAGTGCTTAGTACCTTTGGGGCAGGAGGAAACCTGGCCCATCCATCGTTGTGTAATTCTCATGGGAGGATTTTCTATTTCTACTCTTCCTCCTGAAGTCTTTTGTACTCCAAGGCCCAGTTCAACCCCCTGAATGTTTTGTTTTCATTTTTTTTGGCATCATGGCTTGTGGGATCTTAGTTCCCCGACCAGGGATCAAACCTGGGCCCACAGCAGTGAAAGTGCTGAGTCCTAACCACTGGACCACTAGGGAGTTCCCAACCACCTCAATTTTTTAATATGCTGAGCTAGTGACATTCCCTAATGAGGCTGTCTCCGATCCCCCCACCATTCACCCCAACAAAACTCTACATATATACACAACCCTAAGAGCTATGCAGATCAATTCCCTGACCCTCCAAAACATAAAAATAAGATGAAGGAAAGAGTGTGAAGCCATTAGTACAAGTATACCACATCCCAAATGTCCTAACCCTGTAGGCCTGACTTCTCAAATTATGCAAGTTGTCTTGGAGAGCTTTTCACCTATTATAGTTAAAACAAGACCAAAGGGAGAAAGCTGAGAGATGAAGAGGGAAAGACAGAAGACTAGTACACCCAGGGACACAGTACATGACGTTCATTTCACAAATATTTACTGTGTGCCTAACATGTGCCAGACACTGGGCTATCTTCATAGCCAAGGCCAGGGGAACTTTGGTAAGCCAGAGTGGGGTAAAAGATCACAGAGCTGAACTCAATTCCACAGCGATACCTGGAAAAGGTAAAGCTTTGCTCTCTCCCACCATGCTGGATGTAGCACAAGAGATCAGAGGACTATATAAAGATCTGTAAGGAAGGGTACTGATATACTCTTTTCACTGAAGTCTTCACCCACCTTCCTCTACTCCTGGTGAGTTGTCAAAGGACCTCTCCTGAAGCTATGAAACAGATACAGTCAAGTTCAGCCTTCCCATTCACCTACTTCCTCTTCATTGGCTCACACAATGTCAGAACTGGAAGAGCTTCAATCACCTAGACCCATCTCCCAAGAGGTGTTTTATCCAAGGTCACAAAGCTGCTTAGTGTTAGCTGGGATGAGAAGTGGCCTGGTTCTCTTTGGAGTGTGTGTGGGACAGCTCAGCCTGGGGAGGAGGGTCCAGGGTCCTCGAAAACCTCACAGAAATGGCTGATGATGGGGAGCTGGCTGAAGACAGAAATAATCATTGCCTTTGCTTAGTGGTGCCCAATAAACAAGCTTAGCAGGTGAGTGAGAAGGCAAGGAAAGAGAATCAAACTTAGGATCCAGGGACTCAGATGACCTCAGAGGACACTGTACTGCCTCAGGCCACCCTGAGGAATGAAGAGCAGGCCCGGGTAGACAGCCATTCTTCACTGGCGCTTATGTCTGGCCTGAAAAGGTGATTGGGGGAAAGGGGCAGATTTTTATCCAGGCAACCGCCCTGGGTGTGGATACTGAGTAATAAGGAAAGAAATGCAGTTCAGAAGCAAAAGGGGAGGAGCCACACACTCTGAGCTTTTCTGAGAAACCAAAGCGGCTAGCAAGCAAGCAGTGCAGCTAGAGAGATGGGGTCCATGGATGACTTGGGAAGGAGGAAGCTGATCAAAGGGGAAAGGCACAAGGGAAAGGATGAGGACTTCAGTTACTCCTTTGAAGACAAACAAGAGGTGGCTTTATGAGAGTAAGTTAATTCAGGTCATGGGAGTGAGACTAGGCAAAGTTATTAGTAGAGGGAGGCGGAGTCTTGCAATGTGAGTCAAGAGCCAGCTGGATCAGTGGGGGTGGTGGATCTCGAAGACAGGGAAGGCCCCTCCCAGGGCAGAGTGGCTGGAATGCAATCAGTGCCCCACACAAAGGACTCTGGTCCTTGGTCCCAGCCAATCCAAGCTCACATGTGAAAGCAAGCCTGCAGATCAAGTCTTTAAAACTCAAGACATCAGCTACCTGTGCTAGTGACTGATGCTCTCTCAGAAGAGTATGTAGGGCCTGGACCAGTGGCCCCTTACTGGCTGGACTGCCTCCATCCAGGGCCCAGCTCCATGCCCACAACCAGATTTCTTACCAAGGGACCAGGGCCCATTGGGAGAGTCTATACTGGGCAGTGCTGGGGACACTCTAGGACTCTCGAGGAGCCACATTCCAGCCAGTGCCTCTCCTCCCACTTCCAGGCTGGGGGCTGGGATAGTACATACCCCTGTTCCCCAGCCCCCAGCCCACTTGAGTCCCTGTTCCCATCACAGACACCTCACACAGCAGTGCTAGAGTTCACCAGTCATCTCTCTGAAGAGTTTACTCTGTGATAAGTCTGAACCATTCACTAAACACAGTTGAGTCCTTATAACTTACACCATACACCAACATAAATGCAAGTGTTAAATGTAAAAAATGTCAAAAAGAGCCATAATAAAATACAGGCAAACATTTTTCTGCTCCAAGGGTGGTGAAAGAGGTCTCTACCCATAAAGGCAAACAAAGAAAACATAAAGGAACAGTTTGACAGATGTGATTATATAAGCCCTCTAAAAGCTCCTTGACTGTAAAAACAAAATAATTATCACCCACCATAAACAAGAAGAAAAGGTAAATGACAAAATGGAGGGAAATATTGGCAAGATGTGCCCTTGCAATTTCAATAACAAAAAGAATACTTGGATAGAAAAGTGAACATAGAACACAATTTAAAATTCATAAAACAATAAATATATGAAGTAACATAAATATATATATGAAAATGTTTGGCCTTGCAATACCATACTAAAATTAAAACAGTGAAAATATTCTTTATCAGTTGATAAAGGACTTTTTAAAACTGGCCTTCTAGTGCTATCAAATGTGTGGTAAAAACAGACACTTGTGGAAATGTAAAGTAGCACAACTTTTTCAGTGAACAAACTGGCAATATATATGGAAAGCCTTTAAAAGAGCATTATCTCTTCTGCTTCAGTAATCCTTACATAAATTTATCCTAAAGCAATAAGAAAACACACAAACACTTCTGTACAAACATATTCACTAAGCATTATTTACAGAAGTGAAAACCAGGAAACCTGAATTTCCAATAAGGAACAACTGGTTTCGTGAAGTGATGCTCACAATATGGCACGTGAAGAACACCGGGTTGTTAATAAACGAAAATGTTAACAGTGGTTGTCTTTGGGCAGTGCAATTACTGGTAATTTTTATTTTCACAAGTTTTCCGACACATAGATTAATTTTATAATCAGAAAAAGGTTATCACAATATATTGCTAAATGAAAACGTTTATAAAATAGTAACACAGAATGTGATTCCACATTTGCTGTTTAAAAATATATATGCCTATAAAAATACTAAGATAACAAAATGTAAAGTAACTCCATTTGAGTAGTGGAATTATAAACTTTTATTATTTTCCAAAGTTCCTACAATGAAAACATTACTTTTGTAAAATGAAATTAAAGGGGAAAAGCTCTCCCGTGCTTCCTCAGGAAGGGCCTCATACCTCTTAGTCTCAACTAACTTGACCTGCTGCTGTGGGTCTACTTCCCATCCTAGTTTTTCTTTCTGTTTCTTCACCCCCTCCCCCTAACCCATCTAAATCTGTTCTTTCTGCTGCTTAGCTCTGAAATCCCCCAGAAACAGTTCAGGCTTCCTTCACAGTCCAGGTGAGAGATGTGGAACAGCACTAAGGCACTGGCAGCAGGGCTGGAGAGGCTGGGCTGGATTCGGGGCCTCTTTCGAAGGTGGTGAGGAGGGAGGCGCAGAGATTTCTAATGTGGACGGCTGGGTGCGTGGTGGCCGAGAGCACAGGAGAGAAGCAGGTGCAGACAAGCTGAGTTTGCACAGCCACAGACCCGGGGAAGGTGTCCACTGGGTGGCTAGCTATGTGGGTGTTGGAAGCTGAGGAAAGGCCTAGACTTGGGCGTGATGAATGTAGGAGTGAGCAGTACTGAAGTCACGGAGTGGACACGGTCAGCCACAAGTGAGAGAAAAAAGCGAGGCCCATGGATAGAATCTTTGGGATTCTCCCTTTAAGAGGTGAGGAGAACTCTTAAAATGGGAGGGTAGGCAGCAACCAGACTTCAGTAGCTGAAATAAAGAGTGAGGAAAGTGGAGGCAGCAAACATGTGGACACTTCTACCACTTGGTGGTAGAAGAGGCCACAAACTGATGGTCTACCAAGTCTCTATAAACTACTGAATTCGCTGTTAGGGTTTACATATTTCTCCTAAGTCTGGATTTCTGGATTTCCTCAAGAAAGAAGAGGAAGACCCAACAACACTGGGCAGCTATGTCTGCACGGCAGTAACAAGCGGGATTGAATAAAAGCTACTTCGTAGCAGGAGTACTCCATTTGTGGGAGCTCCAGCACTTCTTGCCTGGCCCCTGGTGTAGAAGACGAGGAAATACTTCCCTTTGTGAATGAAAGTCCTCATTAGTGCTCATCTAGACTTCACTGAAATAGAGGCCAGCGTTTGACCCATAAGCCCCACGTTTGGCCCCCAAAGGCAAATCCTGGGACAAACATATCTGAATTAGGGATCCTGACCAGACTGCGAATGCCCATTTCCCAGCAAGAGACATCGTATCAAAAGCCTCTGGAGGGCTTCCCTGGTGGCACAGTGGTTAAGAATCCGCCAGCCAATGCAGGGGACACAGGTTCGAGCCCTGGTCCAGGAAGATCCCACATGCTGTGGAGAAACTAAGCCCGTGCGCCACAACTACTGAGCCTGCGCTCTAGAGCCCACGAGCCACAACTACTGAAGCCCACATGCCTAGAGCCCGTGCTCTGCAACAAGAGAAGCCACCACAAGGAGAAGCCTGCACACCTCAACGAAGAGTAGCCCCTGCTCTCCACAACTAGAGAAAGACCGCGAGCAGCAACGAAGACCCAACGCAGCCAAAAATATATAAATAAAATAATAAATTTATTAAAAAAGCAAAAGAGAACAAGACCCAAGAGCGCCCGGAATTACAAATGTACGGGAGCAAGCCCGCCCTCACCCACTGCCCCAGGCTCAGCGGTGCTCCCTGGGCAGCCTTCTTTCGGGCAGAAAGAAGCCCCACAGGCTTCCCTGCGTGGCTGCCAGGGCCCGCCCCCAGCTGGGGGCTTCCCAGCTCTGCTCCCAGACGCTCAGCCACACTCCCTGAATGGGCCCACCCGATGGCAGGCAGCCTTTCCTTCTCTCCAGATTTACACAGTCCATTCCTCTACCTGGGGAAGACGACTTGCTATTTTTATAACAATTGTTACCTTCTCCAGCAAGATCAGAAAGTACGTCAGTTTTGCATTCTGTAAGTGAAATATTTGATGCTGCCTAAAAAAACAAAAAAATCTTTCTTCTGTTATTATACAATTACATATTGTCAAGAGTCGTTACCTAATTATCAGTTATTTTACGTTGATTCTGATGCAACATGTGCTTGCACTAGACATTTTATTTTGTGGTTTTGCTATCTACTTAGTTATCTGTACTACTGCCAAATACAAAATTCTATAAAGATTTGGTAGCATAAGTTAAGAACTAATTATAAGCAATTTCACTTATTACACATTTTTTTTTTTTTTTTCGGTATGCGGGCCTCTCACTGTTGTGGCGTCTCCCGCTGCGGGGCACAGGCTCCGGATGCGCAGGCTCAGCGGCCATGGCTCACGGGCCCAGCCGCTCCGCGGCATGTGGGATCCTCCCGGACGGGGGCACGAACCCGTGTTCCCTGCATCGGCAGGCGGGCTCTCAACCACTGCGCCACCAGGGAAGCCCCCACTTATTACATCTTGTTCACTGATCATGGGCTGGAAAATAATATTACCTTCAAATGCTACATTGTGAAGGTGGGTAAGAGATGCTTTTCTATTCCCTGTGTCATATAATTGAAGTCTCCTTCCCTAGAGATGGGTCAAATAAGCCCAGAAGTCCATTTCCACCCTCAGTGTAGCACTTGTTACGAATCTTGAGATTTGGTATGAAATCTCAGTCTCTTATCTCTGGACCTGAGTTCAAGTCCCACCTCTGTGACTTAGCTCTGTGAACAACCTTAGGGCAAGTCACTTAAGCTCTCTGAGCTGCCACTTCCTTAACTGATCACACAGGGGGACTCCATACCTCTTTGAAGGGTTACTAAGTCAGACAATTTACATAGAGGATGGACAATAAGTACTGGTTCCCTGTTCATCCTCCCAGTGCACAGAAGCTTGGATTTTGCTCTCAGTCAGAGAGGGGCAGTCTACACCCGCAGTTATACACTTGAGGTCTCAGCCTTTTCACCTGAGTCTCTTGGTAGAAGATTTTCTGACTAGAGATTGAAAACTCACAGGAGACTAAGAAGAGGTGAGCAAGTTGAGAAGCCTACTCTTTGTTCATGGACTCTTCCAGGTGCTTTAGTATTTCTCTCACTTAACTGCTGCTACAACTCTGGGAAGCAAGAATTCTTCGTCGAGGGCCTCCCTGGTGGCGCAGTGGTTGAGAGTCCGCCTGCCGATGCAGGGGATACGGGTTCGTGCCCCGGTCTGGGAGGATCCCATATGCCGCGGAGCGGCTGGGCCCGTGAGCCATGGCTGCTGAGCCTGCGCATCCGGAGCCTGTGCTCCGCAACGGGAGAGGCCACAACAGTGAGAGGCCCGCATACCACAAAAAAAAAAAAAAAAAAAAAAAAAAAAAAGAATTCTTCGTCGTTTGTATGAGGAATCCAAGCTTTAGTGAGAATGACTGACCCTGTAAGTAGAACTGGAACGCAGACCCAAGTCTGATGAACCGTGAAGGCTGTGCTCTTCTCTGTTTTCCACTCCCCTGCACTTTCTGGTCCACTCCGTCTTATCTCCGTTCCCTGGCTCCTAACAAGCACCTGTGGTCCCTCACTTCCCTGAAGAGAGTGGGAGCCCCCGACGTCTCTGCTGGGGCTGAGAGGGGCAGAGAGGCTGCACCTCAAAGGGCATGCAGAGTTGCAAGGCCTTCAGTCACAACACCGTCCCCTGGGGTAAAAGCAAAGCCTCCGAAAGGCAGCATTAGCTGTTCCAACCAGCAATTGAAAAACATAAACCGCTGTTTTAGTCATTTGGGTGAGTCACAGCAGAGGATCTGAATGTCTTTACAGAGCAGAGCAGGAACTCTCTGGTATGTGTGTGAGGCCCTGCTGCTCGTGGGTGAGCCCCATGCAGGGCTTTCTAATACTGTACTGGCACAAGCACCAAGAGGTTTGTACTTGGGAGCATTAGAAAGTTCAAGACCATCAATGCCCTGCTCCAAGAGGCAGAGGCCAGCCAATCCATTTTCACTAGTAAGCCTCTTCTGGGTTTTCCTGGGGTCAGTGCCCATTCAGCAAACTGATTCTCCTGAGCATTAACTTCTCCAAAAAAGTTGTGGTCACATCCCTTTCCTAGGGGCACCTCCTGGCTGGCTGTAAAACTGCTGCACCTTTGAGACCTTCCTTCTCTCAGAGGGTTCCTTAGTTTTCCAAACTGGACCTTCTTCCTCCTAATGTACAGGTCTGTTGCATGGCCACCTAGGACATCTGATCCTGGGCCATAAAAATAAGGGCAGATGGAGCTTCCCCTTGAGCCCACACAGACCCAGGGTTAGTGACAGACATGTTCCACACAGAAACACCTCTTGTGGGAAAGAAGGCCCACCTAACCTGTATAATATACCTAACACAGAACCAACTGTGACAATGTTTTATGTAAATAACACAGCACATGCATGCTCTTCAGCCAGCCAGATAAACCAAAACAAGAATTAAAAGACAAAAGAAGATTGAAAGCAGCTTGTTTCTTAAGGCTCTCTATATTACTCTTCCTGCAACATAAAGCTTTTGAAAAGTTACTATTTAAAATCACTAAACATCCCCTCTGGTACCCCCATTAACTAGAGACCAATAAAAAGTTGATCCAGGGCTTCCCTGGTGGCGCAGTGGTTGAGAGTCCGCCTGCCGATGCAGGGGACACGGGTTCGTGCCCCGGTCTGGGAGGATCCCACATGCCGCGGAGCGGTTGGGCCCGTGGGCCATGGCCGTTGAGCCTGCGCGTCCGGAGCCTGTGCTCCGCAATGGGAGAGGCCACAACAGTGAGAGGCCCACGTACAGCAAAAAAAAAAAAAAAAAAAAAAAGTTGATCCAAGGGACTGACCCAACCTGGATATATTTTAGAGTAGCAGGACAAGTCAACTGGTACCATAAAGAAACATAAAAAGGTTGAAAGCTTATGCCCAGACTGCAGGGTGGTGGGGTTTTCTTTCTTTCTACTTTTATCTCGCTAATTTTTTTATGTTAAAATGTACTTGCTTCCATAAAAATGTTTATCTGAGCAGCAACTGGATATTTCAAGACAATACCGAGGACACTATTTTATCCACGCCACAGTGAAGTTGATAAAAGGGCCAAATGCGCCCCCATGTGGCTACAGAGGAAAATGCCTCGGTTTAAGGAAGAAGGAGGGCCTTACAGGAGGCCTCGAGTTTTCTACAGGCCTTTGCATCTTTTTCACACCCTGCAGTTTTATTACTTGTCAGAGCTTAGAAGTTGGTGTGCTCACATGGTAAGCTTTGATTTCTATCAAGAGAAGAGAGGTTTCATGTTTTTAAAAATATATACTAAAGTTTTAAGTAATCCACAAGCAGCACCCTTAAGATCAGCTGAGACTCCAACACAGAGACACTAACCCTACTAGGACAAGCAGCGATGCTCTGGTGTGTGAATACCTGGGCAACGATGTGGGGTGAAGGGACCAAACTGCTGGAAGCAAAGCAGATTCCAAAGAACAAAAGCAGCTTATTCCCCTCCTTGGAAAACAAGTTCAGCTTCTGTTTCCACTTTGGTTATCAAGAGATCAGAAGCCAATGCAAGGGACCAGAATAGAATTTAAGATAATACCACAAGATCGTATTCCATACCAATCCATCAACATGAACTTGACCTCTAGACACTTCGGTAAGTATCATTCAACATTATGATACCTGGGTCAATAACCTATTTCTTCTAAAAAAATTCCTCTTCCCCATACCAGAGGTGTAGGCTACCACATATCACACACATTGTAAGTATATGCATAAGTGAAAGAATTTTTAGATGTCTTTTCAAAATGTTTCAATGTTCTCTCATTAGATAGAAATAACTACTCAGAGAAGGAAACGAAGATACACAAATGCAAAAATGGCACTCACAGCTCTGGCACTGGAAGCTTCTGTTGTCACATACTTTTTAAATTCTAAGAGCATTAGCTTAACACCTATAAAACGTCCTCCATGACACTAGGCCTTAAACCTGGGGCACCAAACACATATAGACACAAGACACATCTCCTGGGCCTCCAGGTCCACAGAGGATTCTTTGGAGACCTCTAAGCATCAGACTTAAACAAAGGCTAATACTGCTCCTGAAGCACATTTTGAACAGGTGAGGAGCATAAATAATGCACACCTGTGACAACATGGAAAAATACAAGACATCAGATGAGAAAAGAGCATAATATAAAACTACAGCATGGGGCTTCCCTGGTGGCGCAGTGGTTGAGAGTCCGCCTGCCGATGCAGAGGACACGGGTTCGTGCCCCGGTCCAGGAAGATCCCACATGCCGCGGAGCGGCTGGGCCCACGAACCATGGCCGCTGAGCCTGCGCGTCCGGAGCCTGTGCTCTGCAACGGGAGAGGCCACAACAGTGAGAGGCCCGCGTACCGCAAAAAAAAAAAAAAAAAAACTACAGCATGAACACAACCGAAGTTGAACCCACACACTCACACCCCCCATCTACAGAAAGAGATTAGAGACTAGAAGGAAACACTGAAATACCAATAGTGGCTGTGCTTCAGAAGGTTGAGACTAGGGGTGATTTTGAAGCTGTTTTCTCCTTTCATCTTTCCAAATCTTTAATAATGAGCACACAGTACTCTTTTATAGAGAAACAAACAAGCAAATACTTAGTGACCACTTATCGAGTGAATGGTTGTCACCTAACTCACTTATCCTAAAATTTTATGAAGATATAAACTAGGTTTGGGTCCAGCATATGATTCCAATGTGTCCTAAGGAGTAAGCAGAGCAGGATGGTGTGGGTGGGTACAGGAGATGAGCACAGGAATCTAGGGCCCTGCAATGAATCTTGGCTCTGTGGGACCCTGGGTGTTGGTTTCCTTATCCTGTCAAAGAAGAGGCTGGACTAGCAGAGTGGTTCCTAATCCTCAGTGAGTTACTAACCGCTCTAAGTCAGGGACGCTTCTCTCCAGAAAAAAAACCCAAATATGTCCAGAGCTTTCGGAAATAATCCAGGAGGCTATGGGTTCTCCAGAGGTCCACGGACCAGGTTAAGAACACTGGTTGGAAGAGTCATGTACCAAAATGTTCATAGCAGCCCTATTTACAATAGCCCGGAGATGGAAACAACCTAAGTGTCCATCATCGGATGAACGGATAAAGAAGATGTGGCACATATATACAATGGAATATTACTCAGCCATAAAAAGAAACGAAATTGAGCTATTTGTAATGAGGTGGATGGACCTAGAGTGTCATACAGAGTGAAGTAAGTCAGAAAGAGAAAGACAAATACTGTATGCTGACACATATATATGGAATTTAAGAAAAAAAATGTCCTGAAGAACCTAGGGGTAAGACAGGAATAAAGACACAGACCTACTAGAGAATGGACTTGAGGATATGGGGAGGGGGAAGGGTAAGCTGTGACAAAGCGAAAGAGAGGCATGGACATATATACACTATCAAACGTAATGTAGATAGCTAGTGGGAAGCAGCCGCATAGCACAGGGAGATCAGCTCTGTGCTTTGTGACCGCCTGGAGGGGTGGGATAGGGAGGGTGGGAGGGAGACGCAAGAGGGAGGGGATATGGGAACATATGTATATGTATAACTGATTCATTTTGTTATAAAGCAGAAACTAACACACCATTGTTAAGCAATTATACTCCAATAAAGATGTAAAAAAAAAAAAAAAAAACACTGGTTGGTTAATATGTTCTCTTCTGCAGCTCTGTCTCCACGGCCACAGGGAGGTATAATACGGTCCTATTTCCACTTCCTGTATCTTTGCTGAGGGACTGGTCTAGCTGCTGCCAAAGTATGCCAAGGTCATCAGTTTTCTGCCCCAACCAATGTCACCTTTCAAAAGTGTGGCTTAACTACACAGTCTTCTTTGCAGATAGCAAGGAGCTCTGGTACCATACTCAGAAATTTCAGGCTAAATAGAACCCTAGGCTGCTGGTGTAAAATCAAGTCATGAAAGTCAAGCACAGCAGAGGGTAACTGAGACACCAAGAGAATAAAAGAGAGACTCCTTTTCCAGAGACATTCCTGCCAAGCCCTGACTACAGTTAGAAACATGTTTTAAGAACATGGTTACCTCGGTCTTAGAATTCTCCAACGGTAACAGGTAAACAGAGAAGGGATTACAAGGGAACCCAAAAAAACCGTCTTTGATCAGCGACAACTTATCTGCCAATAGGTGAGACTTTCTTAAGCAACTTACTACACATAACTATCTTGCTCCATTTTTATTTCTATCATCAATCACCTACCCATTCAAAGCCAAGAAAATATTTTCCCCAACCCCAGGATTCAAACAAGATTGACAGTTTTCAATTCTGAATACTCTTATATTAGCTCCACTTCAAATGTCGAAACAAATTTTAAAAAATCACACACCAGTAAAACTGCTACAAAATAGTACTTTAAACAGGTTGGAGGTAGGGGTATGGCTTCATTCTGCTGTATCTCAGTCACATCTGGCAGTTTTGATTCCCTAATTCTGTTTCTGAAATAACCAACATCAAAACAGACAAGAGTCAGGAATATGCCGATGTTTCCGACGTTTCCAGGCGCTTCCTGATTGGCCCTTCTTCCTGGCATTACTGAGCGTTCTCTCCCCGACTCTCCCGCCACCTACCATTAGGCCAGTTCCCTTCTCAGGACTGACACAGGGGTCATCAATTACATGTACCCAAAGTCTTCAGTCTTGAAGGTGACTTTAGAAGAAGGTACAGGGCTATCTGGTATGCCACCTCCACCAGAGGGCTGAGAAAGTCACCCCTTCTCAGGAAGCAACCAGGGGTGACAGAGTGTGATGCTCTGTAAGTTCTGACCAGGATCAGACTGCAAAAATAATCCTTTTGGCCTCAGAAAACCAGTCTAAAGCTAAGGTGATCAGCTTAAGTCAGGTTTAAATCCCTTGTGAGTTTACTGATGGCTTTTTGTTGATGCAAATAACCACAATTCTTCCTCTGAACTACCATACTACAGTGCCCTGTTAACTTAAAAAAAAAGGGAGGGGGATGTTTTAAATGGATTAATTTGTTTCAGATAATTCCATATAATGTTACCAGTGGGCCAATGGTGGGATTCAACTTGCCACCCCACAGGCCACACTCCAAAGCAAGCTGCTTTACTGTGCAAGGAGTTTGGAGTTAACTAGCAACAAGCCTGAAAATTTGGTTACGTATATAAGTACAAAGCTGGTTCATCAAATCCCTGTTCTGGCCCTCAACCCAATGCATTTCAACTAAGGCATCATCTACCTCCTTCTTAACGTTTATCAAACACTTGAATAGATAACATCCAGCTACTCTTTGGAGATGGTTCCCTTTTTCAGACACTGGGTTGCTGAATTGCTCAGAAGCCTCTTGGTCCTGGGCTCCATTACTGGAGCCTTTACAACTTTCCCAAAGCTCTATCTCTCCCTTTTCCTCACTCCCTCCCTTTTCCTCACTCCTTTCATCCTCCATGGGTTCTGGGTTTTCCTCCTGGGAAAGCGAGTCTTGGATTGGGCCATGGCCTTCCACAGTGGCAGACGCGCCTTCCTGTAGAGCAGGCCCGCAGAGAGCGCTCTCCTGGGGACCCTGAGCCAAGTCTTGGCTGTTGCCAGACTCTTTAGCGGGGGACCTTTTCTCTTCCAAGGCTTGGATGACGTTCTTGGGAGCTCGGGGAACTTCTCTCAGTTGTCTCACTCGGTCCCTTTTCTTCCTCCTTAAGTGAATCCAGGAGTTTTCTATGGCCGTTAGGAAAAGGCTAATTTCCTCCTTTCCACAGGGAACTCGTTTATGCTGGACCTGTTTGGAGGAAAAACAGAATTTTATAGGAAATCACTTTTCTCCTCTGAAAACTCCTTAGAACTTTCTTTTTTAAAAAAGAAAAGAGGGCTTCCCTGGTGGCGCAGTGGTTAAGAATCTGCCTGCCAATGCAGGGGACACAGGTTCGAGCCCTGGTCCAGGAAGGTCCCACATGCCGTGGAGCAACTAAGCCCGTGCGCCACAACTGCTGAGCCTGTGCTCTAGAGCCCAACGAGCCACAACTACTGAGCCTGCGTGCCACAACTACTGAAGCCCGCGCGCCTAGAGCCCGTGCTCCGTAACAAGAGAAGCCACTGCAATGAGAAGTCCGCGCACTGCAGCGAAGAGTAGCCCCTACTTCCCGCAACTAGGGAGAGCCCCGCGCACAGCAACGAAGACCTAACGCAGCCAAAGATAAATAAACTTTTTAAAAAATTAAAAAATAGAAGAGGGCTTCCCTGGTGGCGCAGTGGTTGAGGGTCCGCCTGCCGATGCAGGGGACACGGGTTCGTGCCCCGGTCCGGGAGGATCCCGCATGCCGCGGAGCGGCTGAGCCCGTGAGCCGTGGCCGCTGGGCCTGCGCGTCCGGAGCCTGTGCTCCGCAGGGGGAGAGGCCACAACGGTGAGAGGCCCTCGTACCGCAAAAAAAAAAAAAAAAAAAAAAAATAGAAGAAAAAAATAAAAGAAAAAAGATTATTATAAGTACTTCTTCAATGTGCTTATTAACCAGGTACCTTCAGATCGGTGAGAATTTTTTCAATCCATGTTGTCACAACTACTATGCCTTCCACTGTCTCAGAGCCCAAAGACGATGCTTTGAGGGATAATTCTTTCATCACAGATTCCAATACTACAAATGTAATGGGTTTCCTTGGCTTCTCTAATTTTCTTCGCTTACTTGGTGGTGACTGAAAGAAAAAGAAGGCATGAGAGAAGAGGAAAGGTTATCCAAATAATTAAATATGTCTTATAATGAATTCAGCTTGGGAAATATCCATGACCTCTGCTACCAATCACAGAGCAATAAAAACACAAAGGCCTTTGCATATTTATTTATTTTCTATTTATTTATTTATTTATTTTTTGCGGTATGCGGGCCTCTCACTATTGGGGCCTTTCCCGTTGTGGAACACAGGCTCCGGACGCGCAGGCTCAGCGGCCATGACTCACGGGCCAAGCCGCTCCGCGGCATGTGGGATCCTCCCGGACTGGGGCACGAACCCGTGTCCCCTGCATCGGCAGGCGGACGTTCAACCACTGCGCCATCAGGGAAGCCCTGCATATTTATTTTTAATACTCAAAACAACCCTGCAAAATGGGTTTATCATCTCCCCATTTTATAGAAGGGAGAAACTAAGATACAGAGAGCCTATGTAATCAGCTCCAGGTCACACAGTTAGTATTTGTCAAGTTAGGAATTGAACCCCAAAGCCAGGTTCTTTTCTGCCATACCATGCTGCCTGTGTTCTGGCTATCAGTATGTAACTCCTCCACTTACTAAATGTCCTTAATCTACCTGTTGTGCCCAAAACAGGCCTGTGCAAGTATTTCTTTCATGGCACCTCAAGGACTCCAAGGGCATTGTGTTCTTTTCTATACAGAAATACATGGCTTAAAATCACCACCTTGTAGCCTGAGTTTATACTTGCCAAGGCTTGAAAGAAAGCAGCTGGTGAGCCACAGTTTGTGAGATCACATGCTAGGAATGACCAGGGCCACCAGAATTACATGGGCGGAAAAGGACGCTGAATCTTGGTTAACATTAGGGCCAAGCCAGTGGCTAGCTAAGCACCGCCTCTCAGCTGGGGAGAGGGGACACCAGTACCGCAGAGAACAGTGGATTTGAAAGCTGGTTCCACATAACTCAAGGCTGTCGTCTTTCTTTAAATTTCAAGCTTGGAAAGTGATTTACACTCTACCCACTAGAGGGACTCAAGTTCCATTTTAAAAACCAAGTGACACTGCTGTATTTAAAGTTTATTTCTTTAAAGTAAAAACTTGCTAAATTTTTTTAAATGACTCAGCTAACACCAGATATATTATGGATACTTTAAGAGACAGACTTGTAGACAACTTTTATCAAAACATAAAAAAAATTAAGCTAATTCTAAGGTTAATGGGTCAAAATGAGCAGGATTATAAGAAGAAAGGCTCAAAAAAAGAAAACACCTAGTCAGCTTTGAAGATCTTCTCCTAAAAAAAAAAGCCTCTGATAATTGTGCTGCTAACTCCAGTTCTGCCTGGAAACAGTGACAGAGCATGTCCATATTCACACATAGTCAGGTCCAGTTACTGGGTGAGGCCTTACAGGAACTAACCAGCAACTCCCTACCCCACACATACACAACAAAATATCCAGTTTATTCTATGCTAGAAAACTTTTAGATGGTATTTCTTAGAAACAATCTACATTTTCTCTTTATACCAGATATTAACTAATAAAAAATGGAAATTAAAGAACAATAGAAAACAAGCTTAGAAGAAAAAGGACCAAAAACAAAGGGTGTGTGTATGAGTCAGAAACCTGCTCTTGAGAAATGAATGGTGGACTCTAAGCCCTGAGGTCTGAACTTGCTCAGTTAATGTTTCAGACAAGATGAGACAAATTCATGTTGACATTAAGATAGTAGTATTGTTATTACTCAATCACCCAGCATAAGAAACATAATTTCTACAATTACGGAGAGCCTAACACTTTGCACTAAGGAGCTTAAGATATGATTATTAAGCTGGGGGTGAAAAAAGATGGTGGTGTTGTAGGAGGAGGATGGGGGAGAAGAATCAGATTCCCTTTCCACTTCCTGACATCCAAGGCTGTTAACATGGAAAGGTCACTGTCACAGGGCCATCCCTGACAGCACGCCAAAGGTCATCTACAAATATGGCTAAAAGGATAACGCCCCATCTCTCTTCTGACAGAGGTGGTAATCATTTGTGCTCACAAATTCCAACCAGCAAAGTGAAGATATTGCCGTGTTTCCCATTTCCTGCACTATTCTTCTCCAAAAGAGTAACAATGGACTCATCACCATTTCTAGAACTAAAGGAGAAAAATGCATCCTCACCAAACTTAACAAGAGCTCTATCAAGGATCCACTTTACAAGTTCTAAGGGAGTCGGAAACAACAAAACACTTTATTGCCTTGTTACACCAGTACTAAAATGAAACCTTCTCTATCTCATATATTGCTCCTTTACCTTGCATCCTGGCTCCAGTGTTCCATATACAATGGTCAATCAACAAATCTGGTATTTCTGAAGATTTTTAGTGAATTGTTTTAATACACACACATATTCTCAGGATTGTTTTAGTTTTACTCTATTATAGAAACTAGGTAGGCACTCAGAGACAGATAATTTATACTTTAGAAATTCTCAAAGTTTTTAAATGATTAAAGATTAACTTAAGCCTGGCTTACAGCAATCATTCCTCTCCCTTTCTCGTTCGTACTGTAAATTCTTAGTAGGCAGGGCCAGAGTAAAATACAGGAGCAGGTCTTAAAGAAATTAATAGTTAAATTCAACCCCACAGGTTCAAGAGTAGGTAACTGTATATATACCCTGTTACAACACCAGCAAATAGAAGCTGTCTGTCTTTTCCCCAACTGAGATGATCTTAACTTGCTAATATGCTTTTAAATCTCAAACCACAAATATTTTCGATGAAGAGTTCTACACTCAGACTGTCATAATATAGTTTAGAAGACAAAGTAACATAAATTATTCAATATTTTAAAGCATAAATTTAAAAATCAATAATTTACAATGGTTAATTCAGCTTAATGCAAAGAATCAGAAGGTGAATTTACAACTGGTTTTGGATTAGAAGATGAACTACTGTATTACCCAGCTGAAATTACAATGTGAAAGAAGTTTGGTGGGGAGTTGTAAATCCCACAGGGGATACAGGTTTTGTATTGCTTGAACTGCAAGGGTTCAATGAATAAAAATCAACAGGGGGAGGAGCGTCAAGTGTTACTAGACTGAAACCATAAATTGGACAAAAACAGTTCTTAAATTTTTAAAATATGCTTTACCTAGCAGAGCTGTCTTTAAATTTCTTAAATCCTCACTCTTAATTTCTAGATCTCAGTGGTACAATAGTCAGGAGACTTTCAAATTAGGTGTAACCTGACACAATTCCGTGTAGCATCTGCTATGCTGTGCTGAAGCTCTGCTGTTAACTACAGCTAAGGCAGAAACTCCCAAGGAAGCCACAGGCTGCATGAAAGCTTTAAGAGCTCCCTTGTATCTGCAGGAAAAGAAGGGAGTCATTCACTAAGATCTGCTGAGCATGAAGCCACAGCCTCCTCGTTTAGACAAAGCAGCTTCTAGAATGGTCTGGAGGGGAAAGGAGTGTTCTTGGCTACTGCACTGGGGTCTTCCCTGCTCTACCATACTCTGAATGGCTACTGCCCCAGGTCCTCCAGGAACAAGCAGAATGTCTGTAAGCTGTTATTCAGCACAGGCTGTCATTTATGGAGAAACAAAGCCAAGCAGCCAACACTGACACCTGGCTGGAATACACACAGGAGGTGCGCTGGGAAGGACAGTCAGACCATCTTGCTTTATTCAAATGTGTATCAGCTCTGCTGCCATGAAGTGGACAAAATATTTTGTTGTCTAAAAGTGTGGCTTCCTTATTAACAGCCCAGTGGCATTTCTGTTGTTACCTAATCTGACAAGTTACTGTTTCTAAAATGTCCTTGTAATCATTCCTAGATATATGCAGAAACAGTAAAAAGTAAAAAATCAAGGGGAAGAAATTTTATGTAGAATGCTACCTATCTAAGAAGGGGTGGCTATAACTACATGTGTATTTCTTTATATTAAAACAACCAAACAAAAAACAATGGAAGGATAAATTATAAAATCGTTTAAATAGTAACCCAAGGAGAAGAGGGATTAATTGGGGTGAAAGAGACAAGAGAAAGAAGCTAGACTTCTAACTATATCTTTTTCAATATTTGATTTTGAAACCATGGGTAAATATCTTTTACAATTACAAAACAAAGAGCACAAAAAGAGGCAATCCCTAAAAATATAAAGTAGAATGAAACAAATGAACATAACTGTGTACGGACTTGGTGGCATAAACCCACAAAAAGGAAACATTCCAAATGACTTTAAAATCCATCATGAGACAGTCCCCAAGGACAAAAGAATGAAAAAAAAAAAAGCTATTTTCACAAATCATTTGGTGATGTTAACTTTGAGACTGCTGTGGTGTATCATGGGCCAAAACAAATGAGTAATTAATTATGGTCAAGGACTGAGATTTTTGGCATGGAATTTTTGAACGGGAGACATAGATAGACAATTGGTGAAGTAGAAACTAAATAGAAAGTCTGAACTAGGATGTATTTTATCTTTAAAAAGGAAATCGAAAAATAGTTGCTGCCAGCTCTGGGGAAGAATCAAAAATATGAACTGGGAGCAACCTGTCATACTAGACAGCAACGGAGCTACCCAAGATTCTAGTATGATAAGACAACTCAGCATCCAACTTGAATAAACACTCCATGGGCAAAGATGGGACATAATCTGTGCATCAATAAAGATAATAAGTGTAACAGACTGAAAAATACTGAAAGTGTAAATCCATGAGTTCATAATAGTCTAAAAACAAAACCTAAACCACCCTCTTTGGTCACTTCTGGGAGATGCTAGGGAACTAACTAACTAACTAACTAACTAACTCATTATTCTTAAAACTAACTAACTCATTATTCTTAAAACTGAAAAGTAAAGCAAAATAATCAAGCATTTATCCTGCCTTTACCAGATGAACTGTACCTCAACGTAACCAAATAATTGATAAGGGGAAGTTTCTCTTTATAAGTACTTTAGCAATAAATAAAGAAGGAATAATAGAATCGGAATATCAACATTCTGTAACTCTAAATGAATTAATGGATCCAGGCAATGATCATCAATGACTGCTCACATTGCAAGAAGACAAAAGCAAACATTATGTGGCTCCTGATGGAAGTTCTGAAGCATACCACACACCACCTAGAAAGCAGTCTCCCACCCGCCCCATCAAAACTGTACAATATCTGATCATGCCTCTGGCTCTAACTGCCAATTTACAGGAAAGACAGGGTCTGAGGAACATATTAACACCACGGAGATGCACTCAGAAAAATCCAGATGTAAAAAACTCTATAGGACAAATATCCCATTTTCTTTAACAAATAAATTACAAGGGAGTGGGTGAGAGAAGGGGGAAAGAGGGGGTAGGTAATCAGACTAAAAGCAATTCAAAGGATATACCGATCAACTGCAACACATAAAACTTAGTAAGACTCTAGTTTGACAAACTTTAAAACATCTGAGACAGTAAGAAAAATTTGATCAACTATACAGCCAACATGAAGGAATTATGAATTATTGTGGTTATGTTTTTTTTAAAAAGAAACTTCACCTTTTACAGATAAATATGAAAATGGTTATGGATAATATACTGTCTGAGATTTGCTTCAGAATCGTCAGGGCAGGGGGAAGGAGTATATGGAATACAGATGAAACAAGAATAGCCATGAGCTGTCAACAGCTAAAGTAGGTGACTGATAGGTAAATACCAGGTGTCTTCCTAGACTGTCAATCGACTCAATATTAAAATTATTTAACTTCAAAAACTAAAAACAAAGATATATATTATGGAATAGAATACAAAATTCAAATGCATATTAAAGAGAAAAGAAGAGACTTCACAAGTACAGAGCGCTTCCTGGGAAATTCTTTATTGTCACCTTGATGCCCAGGGATTTGTCAGAAAACATTTCCTCCTATAGCTGATACTTCAGTGGAAAAGTCTGAGAATCACTGTACCACATCATTTATTCCTTCATTTTCATTCATTTAATAATTATTATTTGAGGACCAGACACTATACTAGGTTGATGCCACGTAGAAGACACAATATGGACAAAGAATAGTGAACACAGGAGCAGGATCCCAATATCAGTTTAGGAAGAGTGAGGGCAAACTTCACACGTGGCAGTATCTGAACTAACTTGATAGATGAGAGTCTGATGGTCAGAGAGGAATCTCCTGGAGAGGGATCAGAGAGCAGAAGCTCAACATTACTGGGGCATCAAATATGGAGGTGGGTGAGAAGGAATGGTGGGGAATGACGGTACAATATATTTTACCGAGGATTTACTATATACCAGGCACTGTGTTAATTATATTTAATCCTCAAAACCCTATGCGGTAGGTACTATTATTACCCCCATCTTATAGATGAGGAAACTGAAACTTAGAAAAGTAACCTCCTCAACATAAAGCTAGACAGGGGCCAGCACACAAAAGGCTTTTTCTATACACTATGCAATAGTTTTGGTGTTATCCACCATGCCACAGTTAAACAGAATACCAATACAAACTACTAGGTCACAAGGAAGTTCATGCAGAATACAAATGACTGAAAGAGATAAGTCCAGAGAGATTTCTATGGGCTGCATGGTTAAGAAGCCTTTATGCAGAAGCTGGAACAGAGCTGGGCTGCAGTGGAGGGAAGTTCACAGGAAGGATCAGAGAAAGGGCTGTAAGCAAAGGCTGTACAAAGTCAGTTATGACTCTGGCATCATGAGAAGACTGTGGAACTTCTAATATCGTAGAAGACAGTACAGTCAGGAAAACAGGGAGCAATTAGGACGGAAGGGAAAGTCAAAGACAGATTTGGGAGGCCCAAGGAGCCACTGAGGAGCTATACATTCTTTGAATGGTGGGTTTAGGATGAATCCAAGTGACTGTTACATGGAAGGCTGTTGGGATGGCCTTATAAGCAAGGTGATGAAGGGTTGCCTAAGTAGGTTAATACATGGCTAGGCTGCAATAAAAGACACTCCTTTGGCAGTACAGTGAGTAGGAGCTTAGGCTGTGAAATCAGACTAATCTGGGCTCCAACCTGACTTTTTAGAGCCTCCAATTTCCTCATCTAGGAAGTGGGGATAATACCACGTATTCGACTGTTGTCAGGTTTAAATAAAATGACATAATGTGTGTGAAGCCTTCACATCACAATTTGAAGCACTATATCCACTGCTTTAAATCTACTATACCTATTAACGTCCTGCTTGCAATGCTGCTCCTTAGTAGAAGTCCTACATCATTCCTTTTAACATTCAACAAATACTTACCAAGCACCAACTATGAGTCAGACACTGACAATTCCTCCTCCGTGAAGTCCTCTCACACTAGCCCAGCCTGAACCATTTCCTTTTCTGAACTCCCTAATTCCACACCATTCTGGTCCCTACCATTCATTTCATTACTTACTCATATATAAAATTTTGTATCAATACTTCACATGTTTTTCTCTCCCATAAAACTGATCATCATAAGGTATAGAAAATGCTATCTTATTTCTTCGGTATTATCACAATGAACATCACACTTAATAAGAAAAGTAATTAAGAGGAGGAGTCTTAGCTTTGGTTTTGTTCAAGAGCTCAGCTCCCTAACCATCACTTCTGTTTTACAGCATAATATACAGTCTGGTATAGTACTGGTTTTCTAACCATGTCTTAACAGCAGAATCCTTTCAATAAATAAAATTAATACATAATACTGACAAAAGCAGATCAGCTCTGGTTAAAATGAGAGAGAGCCCTGAAATACCAGCCTTACATCTGCCCCCAGCTGTCATCCCCTGGGCACCAACACAGAATCCCTCCTCTATCTAGAATCAGTTTGAGAACCTGTGGAATAGTAAGTGGAGCACTATCAGAAGACCCCCACTCTGACACTAACAAGGTTACATAATTAATTTGACCCCTTACCTCCATTTGTTCTCCAAAAAGCCCTCTAGTTATTACTCCCTAGACAGGAAAGACCCAGTCTCAAAGGAAATGTCTTGAACCCAGGAAGGTCATTTTTTAAAACCAGAGTTCCTGGGCAATGCTCAGACCAAGAGTGCACAATTTACTACGGCTACATTATTTTTCCTTTTTCTTTTAACAAGTGTCAAACTTCTGAAAGCAAAGCAAACCTAAAATAATGCCTTGAGCAATTAGAGGAGAAGCTCGGACAAAGAGGCATTGTAAGTGGCTTGTTAAAATTCTGTAAAGAACCGTCTTTACATTATGTTTCCTTATATTTGTCATCAGTCAAAAATGAATGTACAAAATTCTATCAACACTAGGACTCGTCTTTTTGCTGTTAAAATAAATCCAGACAAGAGCAATGGGCTTAGTGTGGGCACCTGAATCAGAAGTGAATTGGAATTTTTCAGCATTCAGCACCAACAGAAACCAGTCAGTAGGCCTGAGGTAAGTGAAAACAGAAGTTGCCATAGTAACTTGCACATTTACCCTAAAAAGGCGGGAGTGGGGGTGGGATGGGGAAGTAGGTCAATATTTCTGCTTAACTAGCTCTAGTCCTTGGCTTCCTCTCCTCACCTAAAGCAGCATATCCTCCTCCCTCCCCACCACTGACAGGAGCAAGGGGAGGAAATGAGGTGACCATGTCAAAAAGCAAGGAGTGGGAGAGGTCCAGGTAGAGGGAAGGTGAACCAAGAGGACAGTCCACTAAAAACGTCCCGAGTGCCTTGGGACTACCCCTGGGAAAGCAGATGCTGATCAAGGGCACCAGTGCTAAGAAACTGTTGCTGGGTTACCACAAATCAGAAATTGCCATTTTCCCTGTAGCAGTTTAAGTGTACCTAATGGAACACTTGGGAGTGCATTATTAACAACTTTGGGTTGGGGGTGGTGGTGGGGAGGGATGAGTACTCTGGCATGGGAGAAACCTGAAGCCCTTAGCAAGAGGCATCCTTTGATGGCTGAAACTATGAACAGGGCTCACGGATGGCTTAAAAGACGGAGGGAGGGAGCAAGTAAAGTAAGCTGATTTTGCTACACAGAAACATAGTGCTCTTGGATACTCTGATCTGAAATAGCTACTAATCCAAGAGGGCAAGGGTGACGCTGGTCCCTGAGATGGCCTGAAGAGTGCCAGAGCTCACTATCAGCTCTTCTGCCTGCGGTACCAACAAGTACAGAAAGCAGGTTAAACAGGAAGCATTTGGAAACAGGTGCAGTTCCATTTTCCTGCAGCTGTTAGTGTCTGCACAGGGATAAGCTAGGACATTACTAACGATTTTAACCATTTGGTGGGAAAGCCCTAGTGTTCTAGAAGACAACAGAAAGGATAATCCCTCAGGGAGGTCAAAAAAGCAGAACCATCTGTTTTAACCAGTG
Organism: Hyperoodon ampullatus; assembly: GCF_949752795.1. NCBI lineage: Eukaryota > Metazoa > Chordata > Mammalia > Artiodactyla > Ziphiidae > Hyperoodon > Hyperoodon ampullatus. Next base: position 42,656,478 of record NC_136932.1, on the reverse strand, counting down.
AGAAGTTCAAACACAAACCTCTAGATACCCTTCTGCATGGCACAGAGGCAAGTCTAGGCTTCCAACAGGCAGGCCAATCAGACTTGACTGGGAAACTTATTTCAATCCAGCAGCACACCTAGCTGCAGAGCACAGGAAGGAAAGGCTCAGTTTCAAATCTGAGCTCATGTATTCAGAAACATCTGCAAATCACCCCCTTGTACTTCTGCACGTCTCTACTCCTCTGCCCTATGGGAGAAGGAAAGAGCCTCATAGACACAGCAACATTTAAGAGAGGCTCTGGAGACCCAGCGTGGCCAAGACCTTGGGAGAGGAGCACCCAGAACAAGCCTGTGGTGTGGACAGGGGATCAGAGACGGCAAGGAGCAGGGACTAGGCCTCCGTAAACACTGTGGGAAGCAGCAGCCCACGATGAGCAACGTGTGCATGAACGTTAAGGCAGATGGCTCCAGGCAACAGTAAGTCAATCATTCTTCCAAGGGAAATGTGAGAACAAACAGATGCTATTCTATTACCACCTCTTAGCACGGCCCAGAAAAATTATTCGGTCTAACCAGTTCAGAGACATTTTTCTTTTGCATATAGCAACACAGAGGACAATGAGAATTTTGTGGAACAAATGTTTTAAAACGTTCTATTACGGAAGAATGTTCAAGCTCAAGCACATGCAAAGTAGACAAAATAGGGTAATGAACTATCACCCAGCTTCAAAACTCATCAGTATTCCAGTGCTAATCTTAAAGCCAAGACAGAACCCTTCATTGGAATGATCTCTAAGTTTTACACATCAAAAACCTGCAACCCCAAATGGTAATTTCTACATCCACCAGGAACCCCAGGAGATAGTTACTCTAGGAAAACAGCAGTGTTAATAGAAAATAAACAGACTTCAATTTCAGTGCTTGAGGAATATCTAACAGAATAATCATACCCACGAAGTTTTTGTACCTGAATTTTTTAATTCCTAAAAGATGCATTTCCAACTCATTTATGTCTGCTGCGTAAGAATCAATGAGTTGCACAAACTCACAGAGAAAAAGGTTCCACAGTCACCACGGTCAGCCTTCCAGGACCATGTCTGGTTTACAACCACTTTCCATTCTTTTTTTTTTTTTTTTTCCTCCAGCTTCATTGAGGTACAAATGGCATATATCATTGTGTAAGTTTAAGGTGTACAACTGTGATGATTTGTTGAACAAATATTGTGAAATGACTACCAAATAAGGTTAGTTAACACCTCAATCACCTCACATAATTACTTCTTTTTTTGTGGTGAGAACACAAGATCTATTCTGTTAGCAACTTTAAGGTGTATAATACAGTACTGTTAACTATAGTCACCATGCCGTACATTAGATCCCAAGAACTTATTCATCTTACAACTGGAAGTATAACCTTTGACCAACATCTCCTCATTTCCCCATTGCAGCCCCTCCACTTTCCATTCTGACATAAGCATTTGGGGCAAACTTCAGGAAAACAGGACAGTACAGATTTAGTTCATTTATGACCTACTAAAACCCACCATGTGCTGGAATTCAGAGAAGCTAAAGGAAGGTCTCTACTTACTGGTACTGTTACATCATCATAAAAACTCCAAGCCAAAGCCCACCTCATTGTCCGACCTTGGCAGAATTCAGTGTAGGTGACTTTAGGAACCTGAAACCAGCAAACACAGCATCTCATCATTCTAGTAATTCTACTATGTTTCTGGCTCTCGCCTCATGTTAAGTTATATGTTGGTCGTTCTTTTTATCAGTCAACAAACACTACCATCCAAAAACAGTTATGCACAGCTGCCTAATAATCAATGAATAAATTACCTCTCGACAAAGTTGTGGGCCTTCTTCCTGCCATAAAACACGAGAGAGAACTTATAGCTCTGGCCTGAAGGTCCAATATATGAAACACTCAAAACACAGCCCTTCAGAGAACCACTGGTAAAATGATTCATATGTTCTTTTGTTTTCTTTTGTTTAGGAAAGAGAGCCTCTAAGGCCTAGCTGGACACAACTATGTAGTCTCCCTTTTGTCTACCAGATTTTAGGAAAGAAAACAGAACTACTTTCTAGCTGTTACAATTTTAACAAAGAAAAGGTGTTGTGGGGAAAATAGGATGAGTAGAATGTCAGAGAGAAAACTGAAATCAGAAACTTGGTTCTACCGCTGAACCCACATCTGACCCCCTTCTCTGAAAAGTCATCCTGCTCCTGCCTATTCACACCCAAACACCATCAACTGGGAGGAGAGTTGGGGAAGTACGTATTTGTCACCTGCTTTTCAAAACAAAAGCAAGGGGCTGAACTTGTGTGGGTCACACCATAGTGGGGTGAAGATCGCACACCGGACTGAAGATCGTTCTGGTTTTAGCTGTTCATTGATAACGAGACGTGTGAACTAGACGTGTGACCTGGAACAAGCCCCTTAGCTTCAGTTTCTGCAGTTATAATGGAGTCAGACGTGGGGTCAGTGGTAGGCAGACACCAGGTTTTTTGATGTCTGGTTTCTCTCTGACATTCTACTCATCCTGTTTTCCCCAACTTTTCTTATTGGTCAAAGAAGGCCTTATTTTAATAATTTATAAAAAGTTCCCTTTAGCCCCAAAATTACAACATTAAAAAATAAACAAGCAAAAATAAAACAAACAGAAAACACATTTAGAGCTTTTAGATATAAAGGAAAGTTCTATATATACTCCAAGTACCATCAAAAGTGGATACACCAGAAGAGTAATGACAAAGCCTTACCCCTTGTATTCGAAGTTCTTCCTTCAGAGGAGCCAGGCTGCATTTCTTTCCCAGCATACAGCTATACCACCTGGTCGGGGGGTGGGGAAATCAGGCAAGTCAAACACTGTTTATGTGGTTACACATTTTTACAGTTAAGCATTACTCAAGTTAAAAAGATAAGAGTAGCAAAAAATATTGAGTTAAGTTACAAGTGACAATAACAAGAATTGTATCAATAGCCCAAAGCAACTTAAACAAAAAGCCACTTAGCCTCTCCAATGATTTTAGGGCTGTATGTATGTGGAAAGAGAGTAAGAGAGAGAGGTCTCACCTGAAATGCTCAGAATGAAGGTCATTTAGCTTTGGGACAGAAATTAGTTAATAAACAACAGAAAAAACATGCATATACACCCCCCCACACCATATTAAGAGAAATTGTAAAATCTAGCATGAACCTGTATATTGAGATGCACTCACTTGCAAATAACTTAAGAATATATATTGCATTAAAGTTTCAACAGAACATGAAATCAATTTCTTCTATAGCAAATACAAATCCAGAAGAGGGAGTATGAAGATGGAGTGAACTGGTTAAAAGGTAAAAGGACAGACTTTCTTTCTTCTGATTATTCTAAAAAGTTTGCAAAGTATAAAATTTATACAGGACTTCTGCTTCAGCATATGAAGGATTAACTAGTAAGGAAACCGCCCTTCCACCATAAACTAGGAAACTGGACAAAATATATGAAACAATTTTTCAGACACTGGACAACTGCAGTGAAGACCTATGATCTCAGAGAGAAAAACAAGGTGAGCCCTATAACTGCCAGAGCTTACTGCCTGAAGGAAATTCCCAAGCTGCAAAGCAGGGAAAGGAAACTAAAACAGAACCCAATAATCTTGCTGAATTGATGAGACGGAGACTGGAGTTCAGAGAGGCGGAGGCAGTAAGAATTTGAAGAGCAGAATACAAGAGGAAGGAGCTGCATATGGAGAGAATTCTGGGCATCTGCAGAGGAGGTCGCTGGAATATTCTGCAGAATGATCTACATGTGTGGGGTGGAGGCTAGGGAAAGAACTCTCAGAAATCAGTAAGCTGAACAATTCCTGGATTCCAGACAGCTGGGACTAGTTTGTGGATCTACTAGCCAGAGCGGAAAGACGCTGTTAATAAAAGGGGCATCTAGTAGAGTCCTGGAAAGGATACTGCTTTGTAATGGGGATACAGCCTGTTCTATATCTACCCTAATAAAGCTTAAAAGCAAGATTTGAAAGGATCCAACTGATCACAAGTAACTGAAGTAAGCATCAAAACAAAGTTTAACACCCTTTAAAAGAACAGAATGAAACGCAGCACCCCCAAACATAAGATATGCAACGTCCAGCATCCAGTCAAAAACTACCAGACGTTGAAAGAAGCAGGAGAGATTCCCTGGTGGCACAGTGGTGAAGAATCTGCCTGCCAATGCAGGGGACACAGATTCGAGCCCTGGTCTGGGAAGATCCCACGTGCCGCAGAGCAACTAAGCCCGTGTGCCACAACTACTGAAGCCCGTGCGCCTAGAGCCCATGCTCCGCAACAAGAGAAGCCACCGCGATGAGAAGCCCACGCACCACAATGAAGAGAAGCTCCTGCTCGCCGCAACTAGAGAAAGCCCGCGCGTAGCAACAAGGACCCAATGCAGCCAAAAATAATAAATAAATAAAATAAAAAATAAAAATAAAAAAAGCAGGAAAATGACTCACAACCAGGATTTAAAAATCAATCATTAGAAACAGACCAAGAAATAAGAGAGATGATGGAATTAGGAGATGAGGACATCAAAACCGCTATTAGGGGCTTCCCTGGTGGCGCAGTGGTTGAGAGTCCGCCTGCTGATGCAGGGGACACGGGTTCGTGCCCTGGACCGGGAAGATCCCACATGCCGCAGAGCGGCTGGGCCCGTGAGCCATGGCCGCTGAGCCTGCGCATCCGGAGCCTGTGCCCCGCAACGGGAGAGGCCACAACAGTGAGAGGCCCGTGTACCACAAAAAAAAAAATAAACAAAAAAACAGCTATTAGAAATATGCTCCATAACAAAACATGGACATGATGAAGAGCAAGAGGGAAGATACAAAAACTAACCAAATGGAACTTCTAGACATGAAAATTATAATATCTAAAATAAAAAATTCACAGATGGGATTAACAGCATATTAGACTCTGCAAAAGAAAAGATGTGGGAACTTGAAGACACAGCAAAACAACTACCTGAAATAAAGCACACAGGGGGAAAAAAAAAAAAAAGAAAAAGACCAAAAAAATAAAACGCAGCACCAGTGACCAATGGGACAATATCAAGCAGTACACATAAATGGGGTTTCAGAAAAGGCGCAAAAGGAGGACAAAAATATTTGAAAAAAAAGGTCAAAATTTTTCCAAAACTGATAAAAACTATAAACACATATACAAGAAGTTCACTGAACTCCACACAGAAGAAACATAAAGAAAACCATACTATAAAACAGATAGCCAACAAGGACCTACTGTATAGCACAAAGGAACTCTGCTCAATACTCTGCAATAACCTAAATGGGAAAAGAATTTGAAAAAGAATAGATATATCTATATGTATAACTGAATCACGTTGCTGTACACCTGAAACTAACACAACATTGTTAATCAACTCTAATCCAATATAAAATAAAAATTAAAACAAAAAACATACTAAAGCACCTTATAATCAAATTACAGAAAATTAGAGATAAAAAGAAAATCTTAAAAGCAGGGAGAGGGTAGAGACACATTTTGTTCAAAAGAATAAAGATAAATATTTAATATCAGACTTCTCATCAGAAATAATGCAAGCCAGCGCTTCTCTGGTGGCACAGTGGTTAAAAGTCTGCCTGCCAATGCAGGGGGCCCGGATTCAATCCCCGTTCAGGGAACTAGATCCCACATGCATGCTGCAACTAAGGAGCCCGAGTGCTGCAACTAAGGAGCCAGTGAGCTGCAACTAAGGAGCCCGCCTGCCTCAACTAAGACCCAGCTCAACCAAATAAATAAATAAATAAATAATTTTTAAAAAAATGTTGATTAAAAAAAAAAAGGAAAACAGCCAGAATACAATACCCAGGAACTGTGGGACAACTAAAAAGGTATAAAATATGTGTAATGGAAATCTAGAAGGAAAAGAAAGAGAAAAGAACAGAAGAATCTGAAACAATGACTGAGAATTTCCCCCATATTAATGTCAGAGACAAACCACAGATCCAGGAAGCTAAGAGAACACTGAGCAGAAAAAATGCCCAGAAAACTACACCTAGGTGTGTGATTTTTAAAACACAGAAAATCAAAAAGATAAAAAATCCTCAAAGAAGCTAGAAAAAGATACACCTTACCTATTGATAAGAATTACATCCAACTTGTCTTAAGAAACCAAGCAAGCAAGAAGAGAGTGGAGTGAAATACTTATTTCAGACAGGGCTGACTTCAAACCAAGGCAAGTTATCAGGAATAATTACACAATGCTAAATAAAGATGACAATCTTTCAAGAAGACTTAACAATCCTTAATGTGTTTGTACCTAACAACAGAGCATCAAACTACATAAGGCAAAAACTGATAGAGCTGCAAGGAGAAATGGATGAATCCTCTACTAGAGATGGAAACTTAAACAACCCTCTATCAGAATGGACAGATCCAGCTGGCAGAAAATCAGTAAAGACATAGTTGAACTCAGAGCACCATCAATCAACTGGCTCTAATTGACATCTATTAACTATTCATCCAACAACAGCAGAATACACATTCTTCTCAAGCTCACATGGAATATTCACCAAGACAGACCGTGTTCTGGGCCGTAAAACACATCTTAACAAATTTTAAAGAATAAAAATCATACAACATCCGCTCTTACACCATAGGGAATTAAACTTGAAATCAGTAACAGAAAGAGAGCTGGAAAATCCCCAAATACTTGGATATTAAACAATAAATTTCTAAATAATACATGGGTCAAAGAAGAAATGCCAAGAGAAATTAAGCAATATTAAAAAAATAATAAATTTATTTATTTTTGGCTGCATTGGGTCTTTGTTGCTGCGTGTGGGCTTTTCGCTAGTTGTGGTGAGTGGGGGCTACTCTTTGTTGCGGTGTGCAGGCTTCTCATTGCGGTGGCTTCTCTTGTTGCAGAGCACGTGCTCTAGGCGTGTGGGCTTCAGTAGCTGTGGCACACGAGCTCAGTAGTTGTGGCTCGTGGGCTCTAGAGCACAGGCTCAGTAGTTGTGGCACGTGGGTTTAGTTGCTCCACGGCATGTGGGATCTTCCCAGGCCAGGGCTTGAACCCATGTCCCCTGCATTGGTAGGTGGATTCTTTTTTTTTTTTTTTAACATCTTTATTGGAGTATAATTGCTTTACAATGGTGTGTTAGTTTCTGCTTTATAATAAAGTGAATCAGTTGTACATATACATATGTTCCCATATCTCTTCCCTCTTGCGTCTCCCTCCCTCCCACCCTCCCTATCCCACCCCTCTAGGTGGTCACAAAGCACCGAGCTGATCTCCCTGTGCTACGCGGCTGCTTCCCACCAGCTATCTATTTTACGTTTGGTAGTGTATATATGTCCATGCCACTCTCTCACTTTGTCACAGCTTACCCTTCCCCCTCCACATATCCTCAAGTCCATTCTCTAGTAGGTCTGTGTCTTTATTCCCGTCTTGCCCCTAGGTTCTTCATGACTTTTTTTTTTTCTTAGATTCCATATATATGTTAGCATACGGTATTTCTTTTTCTCTTTCTGACTTACTTCACTCTGTATGACAGACTCTAGGTCCATCCACCTCACTACAAATAACTCAATTTCGCTTCTTTTTATGGCTGAGTAACATCCATTGTATATATGTGCCACGTCTTCTTTATCCATTCATCTCTTAATGGACACTTAGGTTGCTTCCAAACAGAGCTGCAATGAACATTGTGGTACATGACTCTTTTTTTGTTTTTGTTTTTGTTTTTTGCGGTACGCAGGCCTCTCACTTCTGTGGCCTCTCCCATTGCGGAGCACAGGCTCCGGACGCACAGGCTCAGCGGCCATGGCTCACGGGCCCAGCCGCTCCGCGGCATGTGGGATCTTCCCGGACTGGGGCACGAACCTGTGTCCCCTGCATCAGCAGGCGGACTCTCAACCACTGCGCCACCAGGGAAGCCCCACATGACTCTTTTTGAATTATGGTTTTCTCAGGGTATATGCCCAGTAGTGGGATTGGTGGGTCGTATGGTAATTCTATTTTTAGTCTTTTAAGGAACCTCCATACTGTTCTCCATAGTGGCTGCATCAATTTACATTCCCACCAACAGTGCAAGAGGGTTCCCCTTTCTCCACACCCTCTCCAGCATTTATTGTTTCTAGATTTTTTGATGATGGCCATTCTGACCGGTGTGAGGTGATATCTCATTGTAGTTTTGATTTGCATTTCTCTAATGATTAATGATGTTGAGCATTCATTCATGTGTTTGTTGGCAACCTGTATATTTTCTTTGGAGAAATGTCTATTTAGGTCTTCTGGCAGGCAGATTCTTAACCACTGCGCCACCAGGGAAGTCCTAAGCAATACTTTTAACTAAATGAAAATGAAAATACAACTCGTTAAAATGTGTGTAGTGAAAGCAGTGCTTAGAGGGAAATTTATAGCATTGAATGAATACATTAGAAAAGAAAGATCTAAAATCTACCATCTAAGCTTCCACCTCAGGAAGCTAAAAGGGCAAATTAAATCCAAAACAAACAGAAGAAAAGAAATAATAAAAATTGAAATCAGGAAATCAACAGAGAAAAATCAATGAAGTCAAAATTTGGTTCTTTAAAAAGATCAATAAATTCAATAAGCCTCTAGCCAGGCTAAGAAAAAAAAAGAAAGGACACAAATTCCTAATAACAGAAATGAAATGGAGCAAAGACAGTCTTTTCAACAAATGGTGCTCGCCTAGACATCCACATTATAAAAATAAAAAAAAAACTATAAAACTCCTAGAAGATAAAATAGGAGAAAATCTAGATGACCTTGGATTTGGTAATGACCTTGTAGATGCCAACACCAAAGGCAGGATCCATGAAAGAAAGAATTGATAATCTGGATTTCATTAAGCTCTGTGAAAGATACTGTCAAGAGAATGAAAAGACAAGTCACTGATCGGGAGAAAATACTTACAGAACACATATCTGACAAAGGACTGTTATCTGAAATATACAAAGAACTCTTATAACTCAACAATATGAAAACAAACCTGGTTTTAAAATGGGTATCTAATAAGATACCCATCAAGGAAGATATACAGATGGTAAACAGGCATATAAAAAGATGCTCCAAATCACAAGTCATCAAGGAAATGGAAATTAAAATGAGATACCACTACACACCTATGGCCAAAATCCAGAACACTAACAATACCAAATGCTGGTGAAGATGTTGAGCAACATTCAGTGAAGCTCTCATTCACTGTTACTGTAAGTTACTGTAAAGGCAAAAAAGGTTTAGCTGCTTTGGAAGACAGTTTGGCAGTCTTCCAAACATACTCTTACCATGTGATCCAGCAATCGTGCTCATTGGTATTTATCCAAAGGAGCTGAAAACTTATGTCCACACAAAAATACACACACAGATGTCTATAGCAGCTTTATTCATAACTGTCAAAACTTGGAAACAACCAAGATGCCCTTCAGTAGGTGAATGGATAAACTGGTACATTCGGACAACGTAATATTATTCAGCATTAAAAAGAAATGAGCTATTAAGCCATGAAAAGACATGGAGGAAACTTAAATATATATGACTAAGTGAAAGGAACCAATCTGAAAAGGCTACATAGTGTATGATTCTAACTATATGGCATTCTGGAAAAGGCAAAATGATAGAGATGATAAAAAGATCAGTGGGGGGGGTAAGGGGGTGAATACATAGAACATAGAGGAGGATTTTTAAGGCAGTAGAAATATTAGGTATGATATTATAATGGTGGATACATGTAAATACACATGTGTCCAAACTCACAGAACATACAGCAGCAAGGATGAACCCTAATGTAAATGATGGACTCTGGGTGATAATGAAGTGTCCATGTAGGCTCATCAATTTTAACAAACGTCCCACTCTGGTGAGGAATACTGAGAATGGGGGAGGTTATGCATGTGTAGGGCAGGAGTATATGGGAAATCTCGGTAATTTCCCCTCAATTTTGCTGTACCTTAAACTAGTCTAAGAAATAAAGTCTATGTACACCTGAAACTAACACAACATTGTAAATCAACTAGAATCCAATAAAATTTTTTTTTAAAAGTCTATTACAAAAGAAAAAGAGATACGGGAATGACCAACAAGCACATGTAAAGATGCCCCCATCACTGGTCATCGGTGAAATGCAACTTAAAACCAGAATGAGATATCACTATATAACCATTAGAATGGATGAACTTTAAAAGAATGAGAATATCAAATGGTGTCAGCTGGAACTCTCATATATTGCTGGTGAGAATGTAAAATAGTACATACAGCCACTTGAAAACAGCCTGGCAACTCAACTCAGGAATCCTACTCCTAGGTATTTACTCAAGACAGAGGAAAACTTAAGTCCACACAAAGACTTGTATGCAAATGTTCACAGCAGTGTTATCCATACTAGCCAAAACCTGGAAATGATCCAAATGTCCATCAACTGGTGAGTGGATTAACAAATTGGGTATATTCACATAATGGCATACTACTTAGCAATAAAAAGGGAGACTATTCATACAGTGCATGGACATGCTACGTGAAAGCCTGTTTTGTGTTCTTTTATGAGATGGCCAGTAAGGCGCAGCCACAAGGAGACAGAGGACAGGCTCAGGAAAAAACAAAGTTTATTATACTTACAACTCCTAGAGACAGGCAGGACTCACCATGCGGGGTCACATGGGGAAGACACTAGGGTGGTCAGGAAGCAGATGACAGGAGTGAGGGGAGTACTTAGGCCACGGCCTTTATTGGGGTTTCTTCAGGATGGGCAAGGCAGGGCAAGGGTAGCACTGTAGGATCAGCTAGTGTGAATAACCTCTGTGGGCTCTGGGCTATGGAGTGGTCCTCAGTTGCCTGGCACCCAGCCCTGGGATGACTCAGGCAGAGGAAGATGGCCTCCTGGGCTGAAAGGGCAGAGAGAGGAGGGAGAGCTCTGGGCTTGCAGATCCAAGGCCTGCTCAGGGTGGTCCTTTGCCATGTCTAAGAATCGAAGAGCCCAGGGAGGGGCAGTCTCCCCCAGCCAGAGAGGTCAAAACATCATAATACACAGAAAAGTTAAAATATTTACAATACAAAGCCAGACACAAAAAACTACATTCTGTATGTTTCCATTTATTTAAAAGTCTAGAACAGGCAAAACTACTGTGACACAACAACTGAAGCCCGTGTGCCTAGAGCCCATGCTCCACAACCAAGAGTAGGCCCTGCTCGCCACAACTAGAGAAAAGCCCGTACGCAGCAACGAAGACCCAACACAGCCAAAAAATAAATAAAACAAAACAAGACAAAAAACAAACAAACAAACAAAAAACTACTGTGACAGAAAAATCAGTGATCACTAGAGGCTGGTAGGGTGGGAAGAGACTGCAAAGGGCCACTAGGGAACTTTTCTTTCTTTCTTTTTTTTTTTTTTGTGGTACTCGGGCCTCTCACTGACGCAGCCTCTCCCGTCGCGGAGCACAGGCTCTGGACGCGCAGGCTCAGCGGCCATGGCTCACAGGCCCAGCCACTCCGCGGCACGTGGGATCCTCCCGGACCGGGTCACGAACCCGCGTCCCCTGAATCCGCAGGCAGACTCTCAACCACTGCGCCACCAGGGAAGCCCAAGGGAACTTTTTTACAGCGATGGAAATGTTCTATATCTTGATTGTGGTGGTGGTAATGTACACATTTGTCAAAATGCATCAAATCATACACTTAAATTGGAGAATGCAACTGTATGCAAGTTATATACCTCAATAGAACTGATTTAAATATATAAATTTCTAAATAATGATGTACCTTATATCTTCAAATATACATAAAGAACAGTTAACAATATAGTAATGTTTTGCATATTTCTTGCTTTATAACATAGCTTAGTTATATTAGCAATACATAATCTGTATCCTGCTTTTTTCACCAAGCATCATAATTACTCCTGTCATTTGAAATTCATCTAATTGCACACTAGTTTTAAAGAGAAATTTCAGATTAAGGGGATATACATTCAATATGTATTTGTCTGTATGCAAAATAGCTATTATGAAGGTAAATTTTAAAGTAACAAAAACTCTAAGTGAATTTAAGAGCCTCTAAAATCCCATGCTAAGTTAAAACTACAAAAAATTTCCATTTTTATAAGTTGGAAACTGTTGAAGACTGGCAATTTTATATGGTTCAACCTAATACATTAAACAATACAGATGAAAATCTTATTAATTATAAAAGTATGACAAATACTATTATACTGCTTTAGAAATAGTGTGCATTAACCAATATTTTATTTGTTTTTATTGTTTGTGGGTTCAACAACGGATGACAATCCTTATTTTTGTTTAATCAATCCTTTTTCTGATTTGAAATAAATAATTGTCCTACCTAAATTACTTTAAACAAACCTGGGTAAATTTACTCAGAGCATAATCTATTTCATTTGGCAGCTTTACAAGGTTTGGAAGAAAAAGAATATGCTCCCTTTAAGAAGGCAGTGGAGGGCTTCCCTGGTGGCGCAGTGGTTGGGAGTCCGCCTGCCCATGCAGGGGACACGGGTTCGTGCCACGGTCCGGGAAGATCCCACATGCCGCGGAGCGGCTAGGCCCGTGAGCCATGGCCGCTGAGCCTGCACGTCCGGAGCTTGTGCTCCGCAACAGGAGAGGCCACAACAGTGAGAGGCCCGCGTACTGCCAAAAAAAAAAAAAAAAAAAAAAAGAAGGCAGTGGAGAAATCATTAACCAGGAATTAAAAGCCTTTGGTATGTTAGGAACAAGATGAAGGAAAAGAAATTAAGAGCAATTAGTGCTCACAAAGTAACAGTATAAAATAGGTTAATTGGGGCTTCCCTGGTGGTGCAGTGGTTGAGAGTCCGCCTGCCGGTGCAGGGGACACAGGTTCGTGCCCCGGTCGGGGAGAATCCCGCATGCCGCGGAGCGGCTGGGCCCGTGAGCCATGGCCGCTGAGCCTGCGCGTCTGGAGCCTGTGCTCCACAACGGGAGAGGCCACGGCATTGAGAGACCCACGTACCGCAAAAAAACAAAAGGTTAATTAACACCTTTCTTTTAAAATTAGCATTCCTGAACAGATTTTTTTAAAAACTTTTTTTCATTGAAATATAGTTGATTTACAATGTGTTAATTTCTGCTGTACAGCAAAGTGACTCAGTTATACACATATAGACATTCTTTTTTATATTCTTTTCCATTATGGTTTATCCCAGGATACTGAATATAGTTCCCTGTGCTATACAGTAGGACCTTGTTGTTTATCCATTCTATATGTAATAGTTTGCACCTACTAACTTCAAACTCCCACTTCATCCCTCCACCATCCCCTCTCCCCCTTGGCAACCAAAAGAAAGTCTGTTCTCTATGCCAGTGAGTCTGTTTCTGTTTCGTAGATAGGTTCATTTGTGCCATATTTTAGATTCCACATATAAGTGATATCATATGGTATTTGTTTTTCTCTCTCTGACTTCTTCACTTAGTATGATAATCTGTAGTTGCATCCATGTCCTGAACAGATTAGATCAGAGTCACCAGAAGCCAAGAAAAGGCCCAAAACAGAGACAAAAGAAAGATGCTACAAATTTCCTCAGGAAATGAAGGGAAGCAAATATTTAAATAACTCAGGCTTGTAATATGTCATTGGTACTTAACATGGGCTTGGCAGAGTTCATTTCTTTTAACCCTTACTGTAAGCTAAATAGTATATCGTGAATCTTTTCTTTCTTTTTTTTTTTTTTGGCCACACGGCTTGCAGGATCGTAGTTCCCCAACCAGGGATTGAACCCACGCCCTTGACAGTGAAAGTGCAGAGTCCTAACCACTGGACCACCAGGGAATTCCCTATCTTTTAAGATTGAATCTCATCAATATATCAACTGTTTTCTGCAAGTTATATTTCTTATAGAAAAAGCAGAAGTAATTGGGTGTATTAAAAATTGTTTTAGCTTCACTTTTTAAAAAAATGCCTACTGAGGGACTTCCCTCGTGGTCCAGTAGTAAAGAATCCGCCTTCCAATGTAGGGGACACAGGTTCAATCCCTGGTCAGGGAACTAAGATCCCACATGCTGCGGGGCAACTAAGCCCATGCACCACAACTACTGAGCTCGTGCGCCTCAACTAGAGCCCTCGTGCCGCAAACTACAGAGCCCACTCGCCCTGGAGCCCACGCGCCACAACTAGAGAAAAGCCCACACACGAAAGATCGAAAGATCCCGCAGGCCTCAACGAAGATCCTGTGTGCCGCAGGCAACTAAGACCTGATGCAGCCAGAAAAAAAAAAAAAGCCTACCCATTAGATCCTAGCTACTCTTAACAGGCATCTTTTGACAACTAATCAAAATGTATGTAGGAAAAAAAAATGAAAAGGAAGATCAGTTACCCAAGAGATTTTGAACCCATTATACTATTTTAATGATGAAAGTAGCACTCCACTCATTACAGCATTTAGTAATTCCTTAGAGACAGCAGGTTTCAAGAAAAATTATTTTGAAATTATTTCAAACATATAGAAATTGCAAGGTTAGTACAAATGATTCCAGTACATTCTTCACCCAGATTCCCTGTACTTTGCCCCATTTGCTTGCTCTGTTTCTTCCTAAACCATTTGAGAGTTAGCTACAGACATCATCATGCCCCTAATGTTAAATATTTTGGCATGTACATTTTATAAACAAGGACATTCTCTTTTATAACCACAGAACAATGATCAAATTGAGAAAATTTAACACTCATATGATACTATTATCTGGAATACAGTCCATACTCAAATTTCACCAATTATCCCAATAACGTCCTTCATGTCAATTTTCTCCCCTGATGCAAGATCCAATCTAGGATCATGCATTTCATTTACGTGGCAAGTCTCTTTAGTCTCTTTCAATCTGGAACAGGTCTGTGGTCTTTTTTTACTTTCACGACCTTAATATTTTTGAAAAATTGTCTTACAAATCCCTCAAGTTGGTTTCTCTGAAATTTCCTCATAGATTCAGGTAAAACATTTTGGGCATGAAGAGCACAGAGGTGCTACGTGTCCTTCTAGGTGACCCCTGACCCCCATCAGGAGGTGATCACCTGGTCAAGGTGGTATCCCCCAGTCTCTCCACTATAAAGTTACCATATATCTCTTTGTAACCGAAATACTTTGTAACTGGGGAAATACTTTGAAACTATGAAAATATCCTGTTCCTCTTCAAATTTTCCATTGTTGATTCCTCCATGAATCATTTATTACTATAATGATCACAAAATAGTGATTTTTCTAATTTTATTATTCCTTTTACATTTACTAGTTGGCATTCTAGAGTAAACAAGGAGCTTTTCCTCTATCCCCTTTGTATTTTATTTGCTTACTTTATTCAGTGGGTTATAATCCATTATTGTCATTATTCATTCTGAGCTTATATTGTCCCATATTATTCTTTTAACAATGTGGGAGCTGGCTCCTATGTTCTTTTAACATTTAATACCATAAAAGGTATTATCCCAACCTTACAGACAAGGAAAATGAAGTGGCTTACCCTTTTATAAAGGTAAGTCAAAGTTTGTTGTAGAACTGGACAGTCTTTCAGCTGGAAAGTTAACTAAAAGCTCAGTTATAAAATTTACAATTGTTCCTTTTTGGTTTTTTTAAATTTTATTTTTGGCTATGTTGGGTCTTCGTTGCCGCGCGCGGGCTTTCTCTAGTTGCAGTGAGCAGGGGCTACTCTTCGTTGCTGTGCACAGGCTTGCAGAGCACAGGCTCTAGGCATGCAGGCTTCAGTATTTCTGGCTTGCAGGCTCTAGAGCGCAGGCTCAGTGGTTGTGGTGCACAGGCTTAGTTGCTCCGCGGCATGTGGGATCTTCCTGGACCAGGGCTCGAACCAGTGTCCCCTGCATTGGCAGGCAGATTCTTAACCACTGTGCCACCAGGGAAGCCCTACAACTGTTCCTTGCAACCATCATTTACAGCACCCCATAACTATGCTAGCACCTAGTTTTAAGAAAAAAACAGAAAAGGAGGGGGACTTTGCATTAAAGTAAAATAACAGAGTACTCTTAAAATTTCCTTTCAACACAGTAGACCACAGCATTTAAATCTACTGGATTCCTAAAATGGTCAAGAGTTTAAAAGATCCTATTTACTGTTCATTATTATTTTTAATTACATCAAATACATATTCATTCAACTCTATGACTACCCTATGTGGTATGAGGTAGCTATTATTATCTCACTTTACCAATGAGAAAATATTTAAAAGATAAGTCAGAGGGACTTCCCTGGCAGTCCATTGGTTAAGACTTCACCTTCCAATGCAGCGGGTGTGGGTTCGATCCCCTGGTCGGGGAGCTAAGATCCCACATGCCTCCTGGCCAGAAAACCAAAACATAAAACAGAAGCAATATTGTAATAAATTCAATAAAGACTTTAAAAACGGTCCACATCAACAACAACAAAAAACGTCAAAGAATCACATTTCAAAAGGCCTAGATTTTTTAATTTATTATCCATCACCAGATATGTGGATTTTACCCAGACCCAAGACGTCTCCACCATCTGGCAGGGGGTAAGGAATGGAAAGGAAAAAGCAAAAACAGGGAGTAAAACCAGTATTAAGTTGGAACTTGGTAAATCTGGTTCCTGGAAAAATCACAGAATCACTGCCATAAAGGGCATCAGCTATAGACCTAATAACCAATGACAAGAGTAAAATCCAGGCCATAAGGGGTTTGATAAAGTCTGCTAATGTATTTAGAAGGTTAGGTGAGTGAGTCTCTAAAAAAAGAAAATGCTATTAAGACAAGCACTTGTAAATCTTCATCAACAGTAGAAAGGCCATCTAATAATGTCATATGTCAATTATACCTCAACAATAAAGAAAAGAAAAAAGAAAAGAAAAGGAGTAGAAAAGAAAAGGCTGTGTACTTAGAAGTCTAACTGCAGTTTGGGCTACAGAGGCTACACAGAGTGGTGGAAAGAGCACTGGACCAGAATTAGGAGATCTGGGTCCCAAATTTCTAATCTGTACAACTAAGAGGTTGGATAACTTTCTCTCAAGGGCCTCCCAGCTGCAAAATTCCTTAAGATACAAAACTGCACTTGCTGCTGAGTGTGACTTAGGCAAGGCATGAATCATAACGGGGAGGTGAGGCATCTGGAGTGCCATCACTAAGATCAGTCCAACAAATTTAACTTATTTCACTCCATAATGTTACAAATTTGGCTTAATTTCTGCATTTCTTCAGGAACAAGAAGGGGGATAAGAAGCAGATGGTGGGGTTTAAATACTTGTTTTCAATCCCTTATTTTTCATAGCTTCAAAATATGCAGTTTCCACAGCATTTTAAAATTTGAGAGTTGCATAGTGGTATAAACATTATGTCAACTACAAAAATATGCAGGACATGAACTGGTAACATATACAAATGAAAGTCACCAAAGTATAACATGAAATTGTAAACAATATTTGTGAGCAAAACTCTTACAAAAAACACTGCCCTATTTTCTCTTCCATGAAAATCACTTCATTCTTCCTTTCTTCCTTTTACCTTCCCTCTCAACCTGCCTGAGTCCTAACAGAGCAGACAAGACTGCCGAACCCTTTCTTTATATGAATCGTAACTGGTAACTTTTCCTATACGCGACACCAACCTTGAAATGGTTGACTCTTGAGAGACATGATGGGCTCTAGCAATTTACCCTTCCCAGCAAACGTTCCCTTTCATTCAATTTGTGGGCTGCCATAGAGCCAGGTACAGGCGGACTTGGAACGTACTGACCAGCTTCCTCTCTCTTAGAATGGTGTTCATTTAAAACATATTTTTTTGTAGTTCAAATGGAACTTTGGAAATAATAGAAACTTACTGATTAATAGGCTCCTGAAAACAACCTTCCCCATTTTGTTGAATGACTCCAGTTCCCTCAAAAGGTGACAGATACTGAAATGGCCACATGGCCCTGGTTACCTACTGTCATGAGTCTTGGTGCTCTGTTGCTTTAAGTTTACTTTACTTACTCAGACTTTTCTCAATGCTCAGTATAACTTAAGGCTCTTTCTTCCTCACATCCTAATGTTTGTTTGTTTTTTTAATTGGGGTATAGTTGCTTTACAATGTTGTGTTAGTTTCTGCTGTACAGCGAAGTGAATCAGGTATATGTATACATATGTCCCCTCTTTTTTGGATTTCCTTCCCATTTAGGTCACCTCAGAGCATTAAGTAAAGTTCCCTGTGCTATACAGCAGGTTCTCATTAGTTATCTATTTTATACATATTAGTGTATATGTGTCGATCCTAACCTCCCAATTCACCCCACCCTTCTCTTCCCCCCTTGGTGTCCATACGTTTGTTCTCTATGTCTGTGTCTCTATTTCTGCCTTGCAAACAGGTTCATCTGTACCATTTTTCGTTGAAGAAATCAATTTAAGGCAAAAATTTATTAACCTTTGGCTTTAATATTGTGTAAATTTTCTGAAGCAGATCATCCAAGAGTCCAGTTGCTTTCCATATTTAAATAAACTCACATTTAACAAATCAGGTTATTTGTTGATTTTGGAACTGGCCTACTAAAATAAGCGGCTTTAAACACCTATAAATCCAAAAGTTGGGGGGGAAGGCTTCCCTACTTAGCAATTCCAGTTCTGGGTATTCACCCAAAAGAATTCGAAGCAGGGTCTTAAGAAATATTTGCACATCCGTGTTCCTAGCCACGTTATCCACAAATAGCCAAAACGTGGAAGTAACCCAAGTGTCCACCAACAGATAAATGGATAAACAAAATGTAGTATATACATACAATGGAATATTAATATTATTCAGCCCTAGAAAGGAAGGAAATTCTGAAACATGCTATAACGTGGATGAATACTGAGGACCTGACACTAAGGGAAAGAAGACAGTCATAAAGGGACAAATATGATTCCACTTACATAAGGTACCTCAAATAGTCAAATTCATAGAGATGGAAAGAAGAATGGTGGTTGCCAGGGGTTATGGGAAGAGAGGGAATGGGGATTAGTTGTTTAATGGGTACAGAGTTTTAGTTTTACAAGAAGAAAGAGTTCTGGAGGTTAGCTGCACAACAATATGAATGTACTTAATGCTACTGAACTGTACACTTTAAAAATGGTTAAGATGGTAAATTTTATGTTATGCATATTTTACCACAATTAAAAAAAATTCTTCTCTATGTCACAAAGCTAAATCCTAGGGTTGAAAGCCCTTTTAGTCTGAACTACCACATTATCCATCATTTCACCAACACTTGGCAGGGTGAGAAGTCAAGCGAGACAAACAGCTCTTTCTGAGTACCTTATGCTGCTTAATGACAGGTGTGTTGTCCAAAATAATTAGCTTTTAAAAAGGAATAGCCTTAACTCTCCTCTGGAGCTGGTTAGTGACCTCAGTTTCCCTTCATTAAGTTCTTGACAGCTCAATGTCCTCACATCTGTCATCGTTTGAGAGACTGATTCCAAGAACATAAATTGCTTCAAGGACGAGGCAACAAATTTATTCTGGTTCATGGGGCAGATCTGAACCCATCTGTTTTCTAATCAAAAGCCATGTTTGAATCAGTTTTGTTCCATCACAGGACCATACTAATGGGAGCAATACAGTAATATGGTATTTTCCTCCTTTCTATCCATGCACTGTAGATGATTACAGGAAACACAAATCAATTAAAGGCATGAGAGCATCCTCAGAAACAGGGTCTTTGCAGACTGTAGGACCATCTACCTTTTCAGGTTTTATCTGTTTATTCTTCAGACCACAGTGATTTTGTTTCCTCTCAGTGACATGGTTTCTTTCTGAATTACAGTCAATAATATTCTTATTACCAACTTACCTTAATCTTTTTTGAAGCTGTAAACTGTCATGGATGATCCTTTTAACAAACTCTAATTCGCCTCCCTCTGCCATGATCTCTGTGATCCCTCCTGTATTTACTGAGCTAGGTGGGGGTCTTCGAGGGTTTCGAGAGTTTACTCCCTGAACAACACAACAACAACAACAAACCCTGGTGAAAAACCTTTACACCTTAAGGCCAGCTCTTTGACTGTAACCTAGTTTTACACAAGAATGCTTAGACATAATTTCCGTTTCCAGGTATCATGCTAGATTTGGGATTTAAAAATCGTATAATCTTGGCATTTGAAACAATGGCATTCATGCAAATACTCCCTCCCAGGGTCTTTACCTTCCATCTTTGTGATTAAACATACTAACATTTTACCTTTTAATCTAGCCAATTCTGTCACTTTTTCTTTATGTTTTCTCTCTTGGTATCATACACTGAAAATATTCCACCCAAAGATTATATAAATATTTTTTTGTTTTCTTCTAGTATTTTATGGTGTCATTTTTTTTTTTTTTGGCGGCACGCAGGCCTCTCACTGTTGTGGCCTCTCCCATTGAGGAGCACAGGCTCCAGATGCGCAGGCTCAGCAGCCATGGCTCACGGGCCCAGCCGCTCCGTGGCATGTGGGATCTTCCCGGACCAGGGCACAAACCCATGTCCCTGCATTGGCAGGCAGACTCAATCACTGCGCCACCAGGGAAGCCTGATGGTGTCACTTTTAAAATTTAAATATTTAATCCACTCCTACCTCACACCATATAAAAAAATAACCCAAATAGATCAAAGATTTAAATGTAAAAAGCTAAAACAATAAAATTCTTAGAAGAAAACATAGGAGTAAATCTTCATGACCTTGCATTAGGCAATGGTTTCTTAGATATGAAAAAATAACCCAAATAGATCAAAGATTTAAATGTAAAAAACTAAAACAATAAAACTCTTAGAAGAAAACATAGGAGTAAATCTTCATGACCTTGCATTAGGGAATGGTTTCTTAGATATGACACCAAAAGCATAAGCAACAGAAGAGAAAATAGATAAACTGGACTTCCTCAAAAGTAAAAACTTCCAGGCTGCAAGGGACACAATCAAGAAAATGAAAAGACAACCCACAGAATGGGAGAAAATGTTCACAAATAATATATCTAATAAGGGACTTACAGATAGAATACATAAAGAATTCTTACAACAATAATAAAAAGAAAAATAACCCAATTTAAATGGGCAAAGGATCTGAATAGGCATTTCTCCAAAGAAGATACACAAATGGCCAATAAGCACACAAAAAGATGTTCCACATCATTAGCCATCAGGGACATGCACATTAAAACCATGATGAGATGCTACTTCATACTCTCTAGGATGGCTATAATCAAGAAGACAGATAAAAACAAGCGCTGACAAAGATGTGGAGAAATTGGAACTCTCATACACTACTCATAGTGGAATAAAAAATGGTGCAGCCATTTTGGATAACATTCTGGCAGTTCCTCAAACAATTAAACATAGAGTTACCATATGACCTAGTGATTCCACTCCTAGGTATACACCTAAGAGAAATGAAAACATGTTCACGCAACACTTGTACATGAATGCTCACAGCAGCATTGTTCAAAATAGCCAAAAAGTGAATAAAACCCAAATGTCCATCAACAGATGAATGGATCAGTAAAATGTGATATTTCCATACAATGGAATATTATTCAGCAATAAAAAGAAATGAAGTACTGATACATGCTACAATATGGATGAACCTTGAAAACATATTATGCTTAGTGAAAGAAGTCAGTCACAAAAGACTACATATTATATGATTCCATTTTTATGAAATGTCCGAAACAGGCAACTCCACAGAAACAGAAAGTAGACTGATGGTTGCCTAGGACTACGGGGGCTGCAAGGAAACCGAGAGTAATTGCTAATGGGTGTCGGTTTTTTTTTTTTTTTTTTTTTTTCCACAGGGTGGGTGATGAAAATGCTCTAAAATTGATTGTGGTGATGGCTGCACAACTGTGAATATACTAAAAATAATTAAATTCTACCCTTTAAGTGGGTGAATTGATGGCATGTAAATTGTATTTCAGTAAAGTTGCTATAAAAAGATATTTAGTTCTGGTGCTAGTTATAGTCTATTTCTTCATCTGGATGCTGGTTCTATAAGAATATTCACTCTGGAAAACCTAGTTTACTCTCATGGCATGTGTACTTTTATGTATATATGTTGTATCTCAACACTTTTTAAAAGAAATGTATGCCAGGATGTGGCTATTTTATCAATAGTCCTCCAATTTATCTGCACTGAAGGCTAAAATTTAGATTTCTTAAATCCTGCTTCACTTCATGTTCCAAGCTAGAATGTTGGTATTGCTAATAAATTTCTGTCCACTTCCCCCTCTGCAACCAAACTGAATCCATCTGGAATTTATTTTATTATGAGGTATGTAAATGGTACCTTAGAGTATCTGAGTGATTCTAAAAACAATTTATTCTCTCAAAGTTTTAAGCATACACATCCCGTCATTTCCTTCTGATTAATATTATTCACTTTCTATTAATTCTTCTCTAGATGAAGGAAAACTTAGGTTAAATCAATAATATTTTATTGATTTTTAATAGGTTAGTTTTTTTAGCCAATGCATCTCTTTCCATATTCATAAGCAAATATATTTTATTTCATGAAATGAATATATTCATTTCAAGTTGGAAAGACTAAATAAGACATTTGTTTGCTATCAAATGACAGCTGGCAGTAAAAACAGTGACCCTCTCCTTAAGCCAATAAGCCCAATGCAGTAGATCAGACTGTAACCTAAGTTGGTCCAATCAGAAGAAATCCAAACGTTAAATGGTTTGGGGAAGAAAAGAGCTCTCTTCTCACCCTCTCCCACTCCCCAAATATTACTCTGCCACAAGTAAACCAGCCTGAGAACAAAAACAATCAAGGGCCCGATAAGAGCCAAGGGGAACCTGAAAAAACAGAGCCTCAACCTTGATATTATCATGAACTCCTCGATCAAACTGTTCCCGAAGTCCATGCTATTGCTGGATTTCTCAGATATGTAAACCAATAAACTTTCTTGTTAAGTCAATCTGAATTGGGTTTTCAGGTGCTTGATACCAGAAGCATCCTAACTGATATAGCTTCCAAAATAAAAGTTGCTCTTATCTTGCAAACAAGGAAAACTTAACTAAATATTCAACTACTTTAAAGCAGAAGATATCTTACCTTGGCTTCCAACTGATTGGCAAAAAAGGGAGGGTTGCACATGCAAAAGTCATAGATTATCTCAGATTCTTCTTTAAGAGCATCCATCAGGAGTGTCTTCTGTGGTACTTTTACCACTAGGAGAAAAAACAGAGATTGTTAACTACTATTAATACTGTGGTAGTTTTCAAATATGTCCACAAATTCTTTGATACTAGTCCCTTCAAGAGGTAGAGTTTGATTTCCCTCTCCTTAAGTGTAGCTTCACTCAATGACTTGCTTTTACTGAAGAGAATGGGATGAGCGTGATAGGGTATCACTTCTGACGCTAGGTCATAAAAAGCAATACGGCTTCCTCCTTGCCTTATCTCTTGAACTACTTGCTCTAGGAGAGGCCAGCTGACATGCTGCAATGATGCTCAAGTAGCCCTGAGGAGAGATCCACATGGCAATGAACTAAAGCTTCCTGCCAAAAGCAATGTAAGTGAGCCATCTGGAAAGCACATCTCTACTCCCAGTCTTTCAGACGACAGCCTCATGAAAGACTCTGAACCAGAACCACCCAGCTAGGCCACACCCAAACTCCTGACCCACAGGAACCACAAGATTATTAATAAATGTTTATTGTTTACTGCCGCCATATTTTGGAGTAATTTGTAACACAGGAATGGATAACTAAAAAACTCATTAATGGGCTTCCCTGGTGGCGCAGTGGTTGAGAGTCCGCCTGCCGATGCAGGGGATACGGGTTCGTGCCCCGGTCTGGGAAGATCCCGCATGCCGCGGAGCGGCTGGGCCCGTGAGCCATGGCCGCTGAGCCTGCGCGTCCGGAGCCTGTGCTCTGCAACGGGAGTGGCCACAACAGTGAGAGGCCCGCGTACCGCAAAAAAAAAAAAAAAAAAAAACCTCATTAATAATATATTAATATCTCCCCTTACGATATGTTTAACACTAGTAAGAAAACCCTATTTCTTCCAAAGAGAGACATAGTCTCTTTAATGACAAAAAAATAAAATAAAATAAAAAAACCCAGCCCTGTATATATATACAATAAGCACAGATGTAAAAAGTAACTAAGCATTAAGGGGATTTGACTATTTGTAGCACAGTTCCATGTACTGAAATAAAAAAGACAGCATAGTTTAATCAATAGAAGGATTTGACTATTTGTAGCACAGTTCCATGTACTGAAATAAAAAAGACAGCATAGTTTAATCAATAGCAGGATTTTCTTCCTTTTAAAAATCTTGGTGACTAGGCTACTTTATACACAGTTGATTCTCATCTTTAGTGGTAGCTGTGTTCTATAAAGTCACCATGAACACTGAATTAGTGAATACTGAACCACAGGCTCCTAAAAGAAATACATGACTAGGTAAGTTTGAGCATCTGGTCCCAACATTTTTATCAACCGATCAATAAATATCCTTACTGATTCATCAACATTGAACTCATGGCCGACAGTACTATAACATGTCTGAATGAAACTTATCGGGCACATGTATTTTCTCTGTAAGGCACATCATGGCCTTCTTGTACTTAGGAACACTAGGCAGTACTTAAACACTGTGTTTAGGGGCCATTATAAACAGCAACATCACCAATAAAAGCACAAAACTGCAAAAAAAAAAAAAAAGTGGTACTAAACAGACCATGAAAAGGACACTAGTTTACAGTATGAGAGCTGAAACAAGACAGAGGGCATTGACTTGTCCAACTTCAGCTGGGAACATGCATGCTGGGTGACTCAAATTTTTTGCCGCTTTGCACGTGTCTGTGAATGACCACAAAATTACCATGAGTATTCATCTGGAGGCTAAAAATAGCCCCTAGTAGGCAAACTTCAGCAAGTAGGCAAATTCACAAACACAGAATTCACAAATTATGAGGATCGACTGTGTTTACTCTGTTTCTTTCTGAGTTAATTCTGGTTACAAAGCAGCAAACCAAATTACAATGTACCAGATTGTTTTAAATTACCGAAGTTTGTATATTAAAGCAGAAGACAATGAGATGTGTTAAATTAGAAAGACAGGTTAATAAACAAAGCTTGAAAGGAGTATTTATTCTACAGAGCTAACCTTTTATAAGATCCGATAAATTATTCTGTTCCACATTCTTCTTTGCATAGTTGAAGCACATGTCATCTACTTCTGTTGCAAGGAAATACCAGCCATTTAAGGTTGTTCCAAGTAAAGGATAGATGCAGGATGCCCCAGTACCTAGTACAGTAAGAATTCAAAATACATTGCACACACCTGAGAGGAAGGTGAGACCAACAAGCAAAAACACCATTCTTCACTTCTTAGAATTTCTTATAGCCTTAACAGCTTAAACCACAAGCTGGTACTGATTACACACATACTGTGGCTACTGGCTTCATGTATGTTAGTCTTAACTCATAATTAGATTCAAATTTCCTAGAGGGTAGAAACCTTGCTGTCTTCTTTGTATGCTGTATGTAAAATGAAGTATGCATAATTGGCTGGTGATCAAGAAATACATGACTGACTAACTGAAAATTGTCAAAGCAATTTAATTTACTTTATAAAAAGTCTTCATTTTAAATCTCTCCCAAACTTGATTTTCTTGAAAGAAATCAGTGTTGTTTGTTAAAACACCACAGTAATATCTTAAAATAGATCAATGTATATATCCCCTTCTACAAAAGCATAAAAAAATACATAGGGTATAAAATTTTTATAATATTAAACCACCCAATTCCCCACATATCTATCTGTAAGTTGTTACTTGAAGGAAACCAGAAGTTAAACAAAACAAAAAAAACCGAAAAACTAAAGAGAGGATTCATTTCTTAGATGTGGAGACATGGAAAAACACTTGATCCAGATCCAAAACATCAGTCATTGGCTTGCCCCACCATAGTTTCAAGGGAGATGTTCAAAGGCAAATGGTCCAGGCAAAAATCTCTCTGACAACTAGGGTTTGGTCCTAAACTTGCATGTAGAACCTCTAACCATAGACTGGACGAGTATATGTTTGAGTATATACTAACCACAAATAATTGCTTTTACAACCTTTAACTGATCTTGGCCAATAAGATCCTAAAGAGCACACTCAAGAGAAGAAAAGCTGGTGTTCTTCTCGGAGGCCCACAGTAGTCAGCCCATACCAGCCATTCCATGCCCACTTTCCACTGACCACATCATGGTGCCAGTCTAGCCTTCTAAGGATTTGGCAGGAAGAGCTGGAGGCCAGAGATACTCCTAACCCAGAGGAAAGCCAGTCTCATCTTACTGCTTCCTCATTAAGTACTCAGAACAGGCTAGTAAAAGACATGACAAGAACCGATAGTCAGAACATTTAAGCTCTGACAGTCACAGTGATTGCTACACTTCCTATCATGTTCACCTGACAGCATCCTGGCCCTGATGCTACTGGGCAAACATCTCCTTGGGGATGTAGGAGGTGGTGCAGGAAGGAGTGGTAAAGGGTACTCAAGCTCCTCTCAGAGTTCACAATTATTTAGCCCCTGCTAGCCACTCAGAATAAGGAAATCAAGGAAATTTAAGTAGTACTTCCAGCTCTGTAGAAAAAAAAATTCAAACCAGATCCCAGGCCCTTGATTCTCATACAACTACCTCTCTCTTCATACTTCAATTTCATTTAAAAGGAAAAAGAAAAAAGGACACCTTCCCTCAGCTGCCCTAATATCAGGTGCCAAGAGGGTAATAAACGCAGGTAAAAGACCTGTCCTTCGCCAAAAAAAATCAAGTTTCTGAATTCTTAAGACCAGAAGACTTGTATTCTAACATCCTAATCCCCTCTGAAAGGTGAATGACATTTTTAAAAATTTTTTATTTATTTATTTTTGGCTGTGTTGGGTCTTCGTTGCCGCATGCGGGCCATCTCTAGTTGCGGCGAGCAGGGGCTACTCTTCATTGTGGTGCGCAGGCTTCTCATTGTGGTGGCTTCTCTTGTTGCGGAGCACAGGCTCTAGGCACGCGGGCTTTAGTAGTTGCAGCACGTGGGCTCAGTAGTTGTGGCGCACAGGCTTAGTTGCTCCACAGCATGTGGGATCTTCCTGGACCAGGGCTCGAACCCGTGTCCCCTGCATTGGCAGGCGGATTCTTAACGACTGCACCACCAGGGAAGCCCATGAATGACATTTTTAAATGGGTAATAATCCTTGTAGCGATAAATAAAAATGAAAAGTGTATAACCATAGAATTAGAGCAAACTAATGGAGTCTGGGGGAAGAATTTATATAGAACCGTAATTAGAATGAATGTGATTTCAGCAAGAGTGCCCCTTGTGAAGAGCTAAAATCCATTAACCTCCTATATCCCCAAGTGTTATTTTAGAGGGTTTGGGGCATAATTAAAATAAATTAGTACTAAATAGGCTCTCAAGCTTTTAAAGCTTTTTATAACCCATCAGCCAATCTTCTGCCATGAACATAAAAGAAAAAAAACTTTTGTTAAACCCCATTATTTTTACATAGTGCTTAGTTCATATTGGATGTTCAGAATTTTGAATGTTGAAAGAATGATGTATTTATCCATCGACATTCAACAAATCATTTACTGAACACCTACTGTGTGCCAGAAACTTTGCTAGGCTTTTGGATATTATAGTAAGCAAAAAAGTAATAGGCTCTGTACTTTGTAATCTAGTGGCAGAGAAAGACATTAATCAATCAGACAAGTGAATGTGTAGTTTAAATCTAAAAAAAAATGCCATGAAGGAAAAAACCTGGTTTTCTAAAGCTCATATTCAAGGAACCTATCTTATGCTGGAAGGTCAGAGAAGGTTTTCTTGAGAAAATAAGGCTTGAGTTGACAACTACAGTACAAATAAGAATTAATGAGATGAAAGTGGGAAGTTCCAGGCAGAAGGAACAACATGTACAAAGGCCTGGAATCATGACATCTTATTAGAACAAGTGCCAAAAACAAAAAAGGGAAGAATATAAGATGAGGCTTAGAGGGACTTCCCTGGTGGCGCAGTGATTAAGAATCCGCCTGCGGGGGCTTCCCTGGTGGCGCAGTGGAATCTGCCTGCTAATGCAGGGGACACGAGTTCGCGCCCTGGTCTGGGAGGATCCCACATGCCGCGGAGCAACTAGGCCCGTGCGCCACAACTACTGAGCCTGTGTGCCACAACTACTAAAGCCCGCACACCTAGAGCCCATGTTCTGCAACAAGAGAAGCCACCACAATGAGAAGCCCACGCACCGCAACAAAGAGTAGCCCATGCTCGCCACAACTAGAGAAAGCCCGCGCGCAGCAATGAAGACCCAACGCAGCCAAAAATAAGTAATTAAAATAAATAAATTTATTAAAAAAGAGAAAAGATGAGGCTTAGAGAGACCTAGAGGGCAGGAATCAGACAATGAAAACTCTAATAGGCCTAATAAAGGTTTTGGGTGTTTATCACAGAAGCAATAGGAAGCCATTAAAGTGGTAAAGAAGCTGTGCTCAGATATGCTTTATACATACTTTCTGGAGAATGGAATGGAGGGGCAACAGAGTGGACAAGAACAGAATAGTTGAGAAGCTATTCCGTTGACAGGGAGAAATGATGGTGACTTGGACTGGGATGGTGGCAGCTGAGAAGGAGAAAAATAGATGATTTAAGAAATATTTAAGGGCTTCCCTGGTGGCGCAGTGGTTGAGAGTCCGCCTGCCGATGCAGGGGACACGGGTTCGTGCCCCGTTCTGGGAAGATCCCACATGCCGCGGAGCGGCTAGGCCCGTGAGCCATGGCCGCTGGGTCTGCGTGTCCGGAGCCTGTGCTCCTCAACGGGAGAGGCCACAACAGTGAGAGGCCCGCATACCACCAAAAAAAAAAAAGAAATATTTAAGAGGGAAAAACAGGAAACGGTGATAGACATTGTCAGTGAGAATGGAGAGAAGTAAACATCAAGGACGACAAGATTAGGAAGAAAGAATATGAGTTTGGTCTTGGACGTCACAAAGTCTGAGATGTTTTTGAGATATCCAAGTTTCTCATATATTTGGGACTACAGTTCAAGAAAAGTAATCTGAGTTGGAGGAATAAACAATTTGTAGGTTATCTACATGGAAGCAGAAAATAAAGTCATAGATATGGATGAAATTGCCTAGAGGTAGAGTGCTGAATAAGAAAAGGGTTAGAGACTGAGCTTTAGGGATTCTCAACATTTAATACAAGAAAGTAAGCCTGAAAAGGGGAGAAGAGTGACTAGAAACGAAAACAGAAAACCAGAGGAGTCTGGTGTTGTGGAAGAAAATGGAAGAGATTGCATAAAGGAGAAAGGAGGGGGGGCTTCCCTGGTGGCGCAGTGGTTGAGAGTCCGCCTGCCGATGCAGGGGACATGGGTTCGTGCCCCGGTCCAGGAAGATCCCGCGTGCTGCGGAGCGGCTGGGCCCATGAGCCATGGCCACTGAGCCTGCGCGTCTGGAGCCTGTGCTCCGCAACGGGAGAGGCCACAACAGTGAGAGGCCCGCGTACCGCAAAAAAAAAAAAAAAAAAAAAAAAAAAAAAAAAAAAAAAAAAGGAGGGGGTCAATAAATGCTGCTGAAAAGCTCATGTACGATGAGCACTGAAAACACACACAAATGCTGAACATTTACTACTATCTAGAAACTGTGTTTCCCATTAACTATGTTTAGAAATAGGGTCCACAGTTTTTAACTCAATTCTTCACACTTTGTATAAAGGATTAGTAAAGGCCAAAAGATTAACAAATTTCAAACCCTATCAAATGAAAATACTGGCTATGACAAAACATATAATAATACATTTATAATCGCAAAACATACCATGGCTCATTTCCTTCTGTTTCTCTACTTACATTCCCAAATGAATCAAACAGGACAGTCCTCCCCGTTGCAGAAGATTACAATTAAGAGAACATCTTCCTTTAACTCGATGTCTTTTTTCTTCCCTTTAATTTTGGATTAAATACTCTCTACAAATAATCACCTAAGAGATTCCTAAAAGTATTCAGTCCCACATGATCTTTTATTAAGTGACCATCACCACAAAATCCCAATATAGGGACTACTGTACTAACACCAAATAATTCAGAGTAAAAGTAATGCCCAACGGACACAGACATCAACGTGGTAATCTGAAAAGCTAAGAAAACAAGGGCCTCACTTTCATTCTGCACTTCTCTTACACCCTTGCTCCCTGTTTGGTGCTGACAATCCCTTCGCAAGAGAAAGTGATAGCAGAAAAGCCTAGGTATCCCAAATAAGAACAGTGATATCTGTAGTCAGCTTCTTTCACACAACAAATACCCAGAAGTTTTCAAAGAATTTGCAAAGACCTCGCAAAATTTATAAAACTTATATTTAGCCAAAAAGTAATTGAAAACCATGTACCTATGTCAATTCCTCTTCGGAGAGTACTTTTGTCAGAGTCCTGATGACCGATCAGATCTTCTACCCAATGAATATAGTTGAGTCTCAAGGGAACTGTGGGAATTAGTCTCTCCAGCGGAATATCAATAGAAAGTCCAAAATCTTCTCTTAGGAGAGTACAAGTCAGAGCTCTGACTGCTTCAGGGTCTTTAAAATTAAGACTGAGGGGTGGAGAAAAAGAAGTAAAACTGATTAGTAAGACTCACTGCATTCTACAAGCTTTAATGCAACCAGGCAGGACCAAACACCCACCTGTTTCCTAGGAGATCACACATATAGTTACCCAGAGCACTCAGTGCAGTGGCATACACATATGGGTGTTTAACAGTCACAGTATGTGAAAGACAGCATAAATTTCCACCAAAAATACTGCATCTTCATACATGAAGCACAGAGGACAAGAGTACCTCTGTTCCAATTCCTGCCTGTCTCCTTACTTAGTTATGTGACTCTGGACAAGTTATTTAGCCTCTATGAGACCGTTTCCTCAACTGTAAAATGGGGATAATAATACCTATATGTAGAGTTGCTGTGAGATAATCTGTGAGAAGTACTAGCATAATGCCTACTACATAGTAACCGTTTTACAAATGCTGGTTATTTTTACTATTATCAAATAACATGATTTGATGGTAGCATTCTTTGAAAATCATGCTTAAAAGTGGAAAGGAAGCAGTATAAAATGTTTAATAATGAAAACAGGTTAACATACTTAAATATAACAAATACTACAAGCACCAAAATTTTAAATGTGACTATTTTTAGCAGGTTTCCTGAGGAATAATTTACATACTATAAATTCACCTATAAGTACACAATAGCTTTCCGTATATTCCCAGAGTTGTGCAACCATCACCACAATCCAATTTTAGAACACTTCCATCACCCCCAAAAAGAAACCTCGTGCCCATCTGCAAGTCATTCCTCACTTCCACCCTCAGCTCTAGGCAACCACTAATGTACTTTCTGTCTCCATAGATTTGCCTTTTGTGAACATCTCATACAAATGAATCATATAATATGTGATCTCTGCATCTGGATTCTTTCACTTAGCATAATATTTGTGAGGTTCATCCATGGTGTAGCATGTGTCAGTACTTCATTTCTTTTTTTTTTTTTTTGCAGTACGCGGGCCTCTCACTGTTGCAGCCTCTCCCGTTGTGGAGCACAGGCTCTGGACGCGCAGGCTCAGTGGCCATGGCTCACGGGCCTAGCCGCTCTGCGGCATGTGGGATCTTCCCAGACCGGGGCATGAACCCGTGTCCCCTGCAGCGACAGGCGGACCCTCAACCACTGCGCCACCAGGGAAGCCCCTTCATTTCTTTTTACAGCCAAATTATACTCCATTGTATGGATAACCACGTTGTGGTTTATGCACTGGATGAATAATCACATTTGTGGTTTGTTTATCCATTCACCACTTGATGGCTATTTGGATTGTTTCTACTTTTTGGCTATCATGAACAATGCTGCTGTAAATATTCACATATAAGTCTTCACGAGGATGTGTTATCATTTCTCTTGAGTAGATATGTACGAATATATCATATGATACACTGACGTTTAACTTTTTTTTTTTTTTTTTTTTTTTTTTTGCGGTACGCAGGCCTCTCACTGTTGTGGCCTCTCCCGTTGCGGAGCACAGGCTCTGGATGCGCAGGCTCAGCGGCCATGGCTCACGGGCCCAGCCGCTCCGCGGCATATGGGATCCTCCCAGACCGGGGCACGAACCCGTATCCCCTGCATCAGCAGGCGGACTCTCAACCACTGCGCCACCAGGGAGGCCCTGACGTTTAACTTTTTAAGAACCTTGTGTCAATATAACTATTTTGAGAGGCAGGAAAAGCATTAAATGAGATGAAGAAGCAACTGCGCAGCAACTGTCAAAAATACAAAATGTTGGAACAAAGTCAGGAGGATAATAACTTCAAAAGTGATTGACCTTACATTTAGGTGAGGATTTGTGATCTTTTAAAGACAAGTTTCTATGAAACAGTGGAAGTGGAAGTTTATTGCATAAATACACACTAGCAATAAAAAGTCTCATTAAAATATATTAAGCCTGTTTAAAGGGATATTAAGTCTATTCCTAGTCATCAGAGGTAGATATATGTTAATTTTGTCATTTGTGGGGGCTGATAAAAGAGAGAGAATCCATAGGCAAGCAACAATGAACACAGTTCTGCTTCACTCAATAACACAGCAATTGCCTCAATCAATTTTCACATTAAAAAAAAAAGGCTAGCACTGCCTTTGTATTCCTTCCTTAATAAAAAGCAGTACAAATTCAGGTTCAACAAGATAAATTATGTAGCAATAAAAAGATATTAAATCTATAAAAACTTTATTTTTAATTCTAACAAGAATATTGTATTTTACTCCTTTGAAATCAGTCAAGTGTTCAAAAAAGATGGGCCAACTCATTTCCTGTAATGACACAGCAATGATAGTCAATTTTTTTTTTTTTTTTTTTGGCGGTACGCGGGTCTCTCACTGTTGTGGCCTCTCCCGCTGCGGTGCACAGGTTCCGGACGCGCAGGCTCAGCAGCCATGGCTCACGGGCCCAGCCACTCCACGGCATGTGGGATCTTCCTGGACAGGGGCACAAACCCATGTCCCCTGCATCAGCAGGCGGACTCTCAACCACTGCGTCACCAGGGAAGCCCAATAGTCAATTTTTACACATGGAAAGAAGTTCACATCTGAGTACCACACTAAAGCATTCAAACAAATTCACATGCTTTATTCTATAGTGGTAGCCCAATCTATTACTAAGCTTCATTGCTAGACGCACAAAAGGAATATAATCAATTCTGATGTCTATGTTCAAAGCCTTAAAACCTGAAATGTGAAATTTCAGAATTTTTCTATCAAAGAAACTTAATAACCTAGATACCTTATAAAATAAACGATGAGCAGTATCATCTAAGAGCAGTACCAGAATTGTTAACCTAAAATTTCTGAATGTTATTTTGCACTGACATTTTGAATAAAATTGTGAAATTCAGGAATTGCAAACTCAAATATTTACAACATATTACTCAAAATGCCAGTCCCTGACAAGATACAGAACTTGTGCCAGAACGTACATCAACACGCTGAGAGTCATAACCAAAGACATGTCTGCTGAACTAAACGTGCGGCACAAGGTCCTCGCCTCTGTGGACAGTAACAAATGGTTTTTGGCCGAGCGGGCAGACCAATGGCCACACTTCTGGTAGCACTATGCCAGATGACACAAATGACCATTTCAAAGGGGATGGTCACTACTCAGTTCTAGGTAATTAATATCAAGTGGGTTTGCTGGCCCAGTTCTGCTAGATCTCTAAAATTTCCAAATGAAACCAGCAACCCATATTTTTATATGAAATTTCTATGATTCTTAAAATATATGTGGACAATAAATAACTGCAAACCTTATATAATTCACAGGCCGACAGGTGGCAACCTCTATTGTAAATAATAGAATTATAAAGAAAGTTGAGGGGGGCTTCCCTGGTGGCGCAACGGTTGAGAGTCTGCCTGCCGATGCAGGGGATACGGGTTCATGCCCCGGTCTGGGAAGATCCCACATGCCGCGGAGCGGCTGGGCCCGTGAGCCATGACCGCTGAGCCTGCGCGTCCGGAGCCTGTGCTCCGCAACGGGAGAGGCCACAACAGTGAGAGGCCTGCGTACCGCAAAAAAAAAAAAGAAAAAAAGAAAAAAAAAGAAAGTTGGGGTACTTGGCTACTCCACACATTTAAAGAAGTATAAGTGTTTCACTCTCTTTGAGCAGTACTTTGCTCAACTGAGTTATATGGAATAGGTTAGAATTTTTAAGAGGTTGTGATTGCTGGCGTTCATTCCTTTACTCATTCAACAGGTATTACATGTCAGCTACATGCCAGGCATTGTGCAAAATGCTGGAGATACTGTAGTAAAAGCAAATACAGACATAATCTCTCCCTTCATGAAGCTGACAGTCTGGTAGAGGGTAGGTATTAATTTAAGAATCATTCGAATATATGTAAAATTGTCACTGTGATGAATGCTATAAAAGATAGACACGAGGGGGCTTCCCTGGTGGCACAGTGGTTGAGAGGCCGCCTGCCGATGCAGGGGACACAGGTTCGTGCCCCCGTCCGGGAAGATCCCACATGCTGCGGAGCTGCTGGGCCCGTGAGCCATGGCTGCTGAGCCCGCGCATCCAGAGCCTGCGCTCCGCAATGGGAGAGGCCACAACAGTGAGAGGCCCGTGTACCGCAAAAAAAAAAAAAAAGATAGATATGAGGTGCTAGGAAACCTACATAATAAGTGGAACTGCCTTAGGAAGGTCAGAGAAGGCTTCCCTGAGGACTGAAAGTAAAATAAAAATGAACAAAGAACAGGGGGAAGGGATCATAGTATTCTAGGGTCCTAGGTAAAGAGAAGAGCAAGTACAAAGACCCTGAGGCAGGAGACTTCATGGGGCATACTGAGAGCCACTGTTTCTAAAATGCAGATAGCAAGGTAAGCATGCATGGTTTAAAATGAGGCTGGAGAGGAAGATAGAGGCCAGATTATATAGGACCTTATAATTAGGGTAACCATATAATTTTATCAATTAATTCAGGACACTTCTGAAAGTGAAAGTATCACACCAGGATAATTATAATCTATGTTAAGGATTTATGTCTGGTATGGAATAAGGATGGACCAAGTGGAAGCAGAGACACCAATGAGAAAGTTACTGCTGTCATCTGAGTTAAGAGGCTGGACAAAGGTGGCAGTGGCAAAGACAGGGAAAAGTGAAAGGAATTTAGAGACATTTAGGAAGGGAAATTGACAAGATCTGTTAATGGACTGATATGTAACGTGAGGGAGGATGTGTTTACAGACATCTCCTAGGGTTCTGGCTTGTTCAACAAGATAGTGCCATTCACTGAAATTGGGAACTCACGCAGAGAACCATTTTTGAGGAGAAATATCATAAATTTGAGCTGTATTTGAGATATCCAAGTAGAGATATTGAGTAAGTATGATCTCTAGGTATAGAGCCCAGAAAACCTGGAAAAAGAGATTTGGAAATCTGGAAAAAATGTATAGGTGATTTGCAAACAAACAAATGAGGGCCTGGCACAGATGAGAGTGTGCCTAAGGAGAAAACACAAAGTGAGAGGAAAAGACAACTTAACACTAAGCCTCAAAGAATCCTTTAATGGTTGTACATACAATCATTACAGAGGAAGCTACACCAGGAGACAGGGTGGAAGAAGGAAAACCAGGAGAGTGTGATGTGGTGCCAAAGAGGCCAAGGGAAGAGGGTGTCCATGAAGGGTAAGAGTGTCAGTTACCCCAGTGCTTCTCAGGAGTCAACTGGAAACTGACACTGGATTTAGTGATGTGAGACCATGGAGACCTTTTCAGGAGCTGCTTTCGTAGTGGTAGAATTCAGTATCCACCCTGGGATGTGCTAAAGATTAAGTATGGTATGAGAAAATGGAGACAGTAAAAATAGATAATTCTTCAAGAAGCTGAGTTATGCAAGGGAGAGATGGGGCAGAAGTGGTAGGGTTGACGGAGAGGTTTCTTTTTTTTTTTTTGCGGTACACGGGCTTCTCTCACTGCTGGGGCCTCTCCCGTTGCGGAGCACAGGCTCCGGATGTGCAGGCCCAGCAGCCATGGCTCACGGGCCCAGCCGCTCCGCGGCATGTGGGATCCTCCCGGACCGGGGCACGAACCCGTGTCCCCCGCATCGGCAGGCGGACTCTCAACCACTGCGCCACCAGGGAAGCCCCGGAGAGGTTTCTTTACTAATTTTTTAATGGAAGATTTAAACACGTTTAAAAGTCAATGGAAAGTCACAAAGGCCACATATTATGATTCAATTTACATGAAATATCCAAAACATGCAAAGCTGTAGAGACAGAAAGCAGATGAGTGGTTTCCAGGGGTTGATGAGACACAGTAGGGGGGAGTGACTGCTTAATGGGTATAGGGTTTCTTTAGGGGTGATGAAAATGTTCTGGAATTAGATAGTGGTGATACTTGCAAAACCTTGTGAACATACAAAGAACAACTGAATTGTACACTTTTAAATGGTGATTTTATGATATATGAGTTATATCTAAATTTTTTAATAAGTCAAAAAGAAGAAACTAGTTGACAGATACTAAATATTTAAATAAAGGAATACTGGACTATGTAAGGTTCTTGAGATGGGGGAGGGTATGGGATCCAAAGTACAGATGGAGAATTTAATTGAATTCGAGTATCATAATAATAGTAATAATAATAATAATAGATTGTCAAACAGAACCAAAAGCCAAACCTACGGTGTTTTCTGTTTTCCACCAACTCATACCTACCCACAACTGAGTTTAAGAATTTTTTTTTTTAACTTTATCACACCTATGGTCAAATAAGCAATGAGATTGTAGTAGTATCATATAAAAACAAAGATCCTGGAACAGTTGTAAATGACCATTACTGTTAGCCCTATATTAGCCAAAGAACCCAAAATCCTACATGCAAAATAGTAAGAAACTACCTCGATCAATCAAGTTGGTCTCTTAAATGTGGATTGCTATGCTAGCTAAAGAGCAAACGACAGGGAAGAAAAGCTTAGTCATCCAAACACTTCTTTGCTCTTTCCAATTACAGTTAAGAGTACTCCAGTTTTTCTAGCTAAGCCCAGTAACTTACTCTAAATTCAGAGAAACTTAAAAAAAGAAAAATAGAAGTCCAAGAGTACGGGAAACAGTTAAATATACTTAAGTTTTGCATTACAGAAAATTTAGGAACAATCTAAAAGTAGTCATTAGGGAGTTGACTGAATAAGCTATACCACATCCACACAAGAGAATACTCTGCAGTCATGAAAAGGAGTAAGACTGGGCTGGTTCACACAGTCTTGTATGAAGAGGGTTCCTTGATAAATTAACAGCAACAACAACAAAAAACTCCCACAAGTTTGGGTAAAAGCATATATGTACATTATGATCACATTCTTGTCAAAATAAAAACAAGACAAAAAAGACCCTATATGTGAACATGCATAGAAGACAATCTGGAAGGGTCAGAACCACCTCTGGATGTGGAAATTCTCATATTTTTGTATTATCTGAACACGTTACATAATACCTTCATAACAACAATAAGTGTTTTATAACTATATGGAAAATGCTTATGTCAAGTGTGGGTTAAAAAAAAGTCCTTTCATTGTACCTATAGCAAAATTATAACCACAAAAATTACTATATATGCATAAGGACAGGGCTTAGAAAGGAACACAAGTAATTTGATCTCTGGGGTGGAAGAACCGTGACCTTTTTTCTTTTACATATGCAACATTCCCATTATAAATGTAGGTAGGAAGGATATATTTCTATAATTTTCCCATTAAGGGGCTCTATAAATGTTTGTAGAATAATAAAAAAACACCTCCTTTTTCAAAAAAGGAAAACAGATCCTTGGTTCCAGAGTACCTGTTTTCCATGAAAGGGGGCCAAATCTGTTGGAGACCAAACCAGCATATTTCCCACAATGACAGCAATCCCCAAAAGATAATAGTGCAGCTTGAGCATTGATTACATGGTTTCACGAAACATTTGGAGCAAGAGAAACAGCAATATAATTAATATATTTTCTTAGTGCCTTCAAACAGAGTTGTTTATATAAACAATTTTCACTGTTTTAAAAAATGTGCTTACTTTGATGGAATAGAGCATACAACTTATTAATAAGGAACTACATCCTAATCACCAAAAAGTATAAGACATCAAGCAGAAGCTAGTCTAATTGAAGAAAATACACAAAAATCAATGAAGAGCTGATTCTTAGACTTTGTTATTAGCAAAATGAGTGTTTGTTTTCTTACTTCTAAGAAAATACAGACACTAATCTGAGGGTTGGAAATCTTTTTGTAGGACAAAAGTGAAGTCATCTGACTTCACTAGTTAAATATCTAGGTCACTTTAGCACCCTGGGACATTCAAAATTCCTGAACACAGGCAAGATCTTTCTTCATTTTCATTTCTGAGAGCACAGAGAGGCACAGGGACTAAAATTAGCTCTCATGTGGAAATTAGCAATTTACACCATCAGTCTTTGTTGTTTGTTTAACACATCCAGCTCCGTAAAACAAAACAGCCTATTGTCAACAGGCTCAGGTCTGATTTCCCCATGATGACTCTTGCTCTGCTATTGATGAATACAGTATTACCATTATTAGATGCAGTTTGGAAAGATACATTCTGTAACCATGGTTAAAGAAACAATCATTCTAACACTGTAACAATAAAGGTTGAAGCCTCCCCACCCTACTCCAACATTAGTTTCTATTCATTAGATCTTCACTGAGGTGCTAAAAATGGCACAGTCGCAAACTATGACACAGCCCTTCAATGCCAGGTCTTTGATTTAAAAACAGATCAGTCAAGTGTCATACTCTATTCCAACTCAACTGACAGGGCTCAAGTAAATTGCACGATGTTCCTATGGGGCTGGTTTCTGTGAAAAAGCACAAACTAAAATTTAATTGAAACGGTCAGATACGATTACAACAAAGCAGTGACGGATGCAAGGAAGAGAGAGAGAGAAAAGAGAGAGGGAGAGAGAGAGATCACACCAGCAATCCTCAGTACCTTATCAAGTGTACCAGGCTTAATAACAACATCTATCCTTTACTAAGTGTCTACAATGTGTCAGTCACTTTGCACACATCATTGCTAACCTTTATGACAACCATCCAAAGTGTGTCCTTTTATCCCTCCTTTTTAGATGAGGAAATTCAGTCTCAGTAAAGCTAAGAAAATTATCTAAAACCTCACAGCTGGTAAGTGGCACTCTCAAGACTGGTCCTTAGGATGACTCACTCAGAAGTGCCCCTCTTTCCATATCACACCCTGCTTCCCTTAAGAGAGCACTTAAGGGCTGAGCAAATAAATGACACTTCAATCCATCTCAGGTCTAATGTTCTGCCTGGTATTCCTTTTCCATCATTACCTGGGTTTACATTTTGGCCATTCTTTTTCATGTATCTTCTTGAGTTAAATAAAAAGCCACTATAAAAATAAAGAACATTCTACTGATGCATATAATCATCAACAACTCTTACCTAAGTAAGCAGCAAGGAGGATGATGTCCAGGAGCAGGTAGGTTGTTTACATTAAAAAAAAAAGTACATATCTTCTCTTCCTCCTCTATCATAGATCGCTTCTAAATATGCTGTACTACCAACCATAGGTAAGCTCATACTGCTCCCATTATTAAAGAACAGGAGCTCTCCTCAAGCTTGCTCATCCTCTTGCCATCCCTTCACAGACAAATTTGCTTTTCCTTGCAAGAAATTCTAAAATTACTTTTGCCTATCACAAAACCACCACTTTGAACATGAAGTTCATAACTTTTAGTCCTTTTCTAGGCACAGCATATCAGCACAGATACTTTGGTTTCAGTCTGAAACAAAATGATGATGTTTTATAATCTGCAACACCCATTCCATAGGCTATGTGGTATTCCACTGTATGGAACTGCACTGTAAGAACCTACAATTTTGGAAATTTAAATTATTCCCAATTTTCCTTGTTACAAACAGCCTTGGGATAAACATCCTCAAACATACATTATTTCATTTAAGTATGCTTTTAGAACTTTCAAAGCTGCAATTCTACCAGTATTTTACCACTATGCCTATTTGACTACATTTTTGCCATTGATGGATACTGCATATTTTTTCTTTGCTAATTTGGTCCATTTGTCTTTCTTCTTTTGTAAATTGCCTGTTTTTATCCTTAACCTATATATTAAGGTTTTTTTCCTTTTTCTTATTGTCTTCTAAGAGTTCTTTATATTAAGGGAGCTAAATATTTATACTGTGTTGTCACCTTTTACTATTTCCTGATATGTAAAAGTTTTTACTTCTTATGTAGTTGAATCCATAAAATTTCCTTTATGAATTCTACCCTTGGAGTTTACTCAGAAAGACCATCCCTACACCGAAAGTTAAACAGTCCACCTATATATTTTTTTCTAGTACTTCAATAGAATAAATATATTGAAATCATCAAACCATCAGGTACTTTACATAATATATAGGAAAGGGAATCTAATGCACTTTCCCCACAGCTGTTCCAACGCATCTATTAAAAATCCATTGCTGTCTGCCTCCACCCTTAACAACCTGAAATGTCCTTATTCTATGTTACAGTCTTTACATGGTGGGGTGGTATTTTACTTAGGAGTCAGCTTCCAAAGTA
Source organism: Hyperoodon ampullatus (assembly GCF_949752795.1). Lineage (NCBI taxonomy): Eukaryota > Metazoa > Chordata > Mammalia > Artiodactyla > Ziphiidae > Hyperoodon > Hyperoodon ampullatus. The sequence goes on along the minus strand of NC_136932.1, from coordinate 42,615,886 downwards.
AGCAGATAAAGTGAAAATCCAAGAGAACACTGAAAAAGCTCCTTAATCATTCTAGCACTGTAAGATATTCACATTATGAGAAACACACAGGAGTCAAGACTGATCAAGAAAGGAAGATTCACCCTGTCCACTCTACACTCCCTCTGGGAGGTATACTACTGAGTAGAATGCAGGCTGGAATCACCCTATTTAATGTGCACATGCTGTTGAGACTTGAATGCCACTTTGTGCCAGACAACTGATGGCCCATTCTTGTGGCACTACTGGGCTAATGTTTTCATTGCTCAAAGTTCACAATATATTTAAATACCCATCTGGGAAAGTTTACACCCCTTCACCTTGCCATCACCCACTTATAACATTGGTTTTGAGTATCTTTTCTTTGAACAGAAGAAACATTATGTCGCCTTCTCTCCCAAAAACCTCAGAAGGATTTTGATTTGGGGAAGAATCGACATATTAACTATACTGAGCCTCCCCATCCAGAAACACACGGTGTCCCTAGATTCACTGTCTCCCCTAGACCCCTGAGGGTAATTCTGTTGCTTTATCCACATAGATCTTAACATATTTCTTTGCCAAGTTTCTGCCTATTCCTCTTTGTTATTGTGGATGGGATCTTTTATTGCAACTATATTTTCCAACTAGTATCTGGAAACCTATCAATTTTCTATTTATTTATATACATTTAAAAATATTTATATGTATGTTTTATTCAGCAATCATTTGAATATTTTTAGGTGATTCTCAAATGTTTTTTCAGGTAGACAATAATCAAACTATCTGTAAAATTGTAATTCTTTTTCCTTCTAATCTTATTAACTCTAAATAAATAAGGGAAGCAACAGACTGAGCCAGAGAGAGTTCCAACTCAGTTACTTCTTAGTGTTATAAGCCTGTACAAGCTATTTAAAAAGAATGTGTGGGACTTCCCTGGAGGTCCAGTGGTTAAGACTCTGCGCTTCAAATGCAGGGGGCGCAGATTTGATCCCTGGTTGTGAAACTAAGATCCCACATGCTGTGTAGCAGCCAAAAAATAAAGAAAATAATAAAGGAATGCAGTATCAATTTAAAAAAAAACAATGTGCATTCATATTTATAGATTAAAAGTTCAAAATGTATCACTAAATCAAACTCATTGATTATATTATTTAGGCTCTCTATCAGCAGTACTTAACCTTTTTTGGGTCAATTACTCTTTTAAAACTGAAGTTCAAATTATAGGTTAAAGCTTTAAACCCTATCTCCCCAAGAAAAAGAACATACACAAAGAGTATTTTTACCTAATTGTCTTTGAAGCATTCATTGATCCTCTGAAAGTCCCTCAGGCCATTGTTCTGTTTATTTTTCTCTACTTGGTTGGAAAGACAAAGAAAAAATGTCTCTGAATTATATCAAACACTTTTTAAAAGATATTTCTTATGTTACATTTTTCAACATGCTGTAAGTCTTTTTTTAAGTCTTCATTGAACGTTATTTCTTTTGTCAATACAAACTAGTCTTTTTTTTCTAATGTGAGGCTTTTCTGCCTTCTACCTTACTTTTTTTTAATTTGGAGGGAACCCTCATTTGTTTAGTATATCTTTACCCATCCCTTTATTTTTTATTTATCTGCAATTTTGTTTTAGGTATGCCATTTATAGATGGCATACAGCTAGATTTTATAGAAGAATTATTCTCATGCATTCGACAAATATTTATTGAATGTCTATTACTTGTCAGACACCCTTAAGCCATTCAGATATGTTGTGGTAACAGATCTGTTTGGTCTGCTCTGAGTGATTTTTCTTAAAAAATATAAATCTTAAGCCATCTTAAAAATCCTAACCATCCTAAAAATCTTCCTCTGGTTCCTCAAAGTCTGAGCAATCAAGTCCATTCTACTTTGCGTGAGCTAAGAGCTATGAAAGGCTCTTTGTGACCTGTTCTTTGTTTTCCTTTCAGGCTCATCTCCTAGTATTCCCTAAGCTGTTATTCTATATCCACTTCATCCCCATCTACATGCAGTTCTGCAAACTTACCAGGCCTTTCAAAAAATTCTGTTCTCTATACTTGGAACTCTTTCCCTCCTTCTATTCATCCTTCAGTATTCAGTTCAAAGACCCAAGGCCTTCACTAATACCACTCCCACACCACTGCTGTGTCCTTCTCTTCTGACTTCCATTTTCAACTGCACATAGACTTCTCAGATTCAATATGCCCCAAACTGAAAATATATCATTTCCCCCCCAACCAGCTCATTCCCCCTTGTTCCTTATTGCAGAAATGGCACTACCACCTAATCTCTTGCTAAGTTGGAATACCAAGCACCATACTTGGTTCATACTTAATTTCTACTGTGTCCTGCTAATTATATTCATGAATTTCTCTCAAATTCATCCAGTGATCTCTATCCTTCCTCCCTCTACCTAGTTAGGCCACCAATATGTCTAATGTAGATTACTAAAACCATTTCCTACTTACTTGCCTATACTTTCAGTCTTAATTCCCCCTGCAATCCATCTTCTACTATGCTCCTAGAATACACCTGTCAACTGCCTAAACACAATTCTGAATGTTATTTCCCTGCTTTAAAACTTTAGTGCATAAGACTGGGGATGAGTAATTCTGAAGACACAAGAACTCCCTGTACATGTCCCTAAGATAAATTCCAAACTCCTCACTGGCCCTTACAAAGTACTGCAAGCATCATCCTCCCAGCCTCATCTTCTGTCATTTGTCCACCACACCCTAGGCACGCTCAACTTTTCCAGTCCCCCACTACTCCGTGCTCTTTGCACACACTACTCCCTCTGCCTGTAACACTCTTCTTTCTACCTGGCTAACTCAGACTCATTCTTCAGAACACAACTAAGACACTGTATCTGTTTCAAATCATTCTCTAAATCCCAAAGCTGGGGTCAGGTCTCCCTTCTGTGTGATTCCACTGTATACTCCACAGGTTCTGCCACACTGAAAGGCTAACTGCTTGTTTGTTTGTCCACTTCCTCCACTAGTGTGTTTACTCCAAATATGGCAGTGACTAAGTCTTGCTTCTTTATTATGGCTCTCCCGGAACTTAGAGCAAAATGGTTAATCAACAGATATTTGTTAAATAATTAAGTACAAAAATAAGTGTAGAGAGGAAACAAAGAATAACAAAACTGTATCTGCTCTAAAGCTACTAGGATAAATAACATCCACATACATAACTATGAAACAAAGATTTAAGAATAATGGTAGAGATGATCCAAACAAAGAGAAACACCAATTCAGTATCTCTGGGGTGATCTCCAAAGTAAGGTGCCAAAGATGAATCTTTAGAGTATGCAAAGAAAATATTAGAACTCTTATTTAAATATATTTTTAATTTCCAGTTTGAAGTATGTTTTCTAATGTGTTTAATATAGTAACATGGTAAGTAACACAAGCATTCATACATGGAGCTGTGTTCAACTTTTTACTGAGTGGAATAGACAATAAAGCTTGGAAATCACAGTTCTAGGGCATTTGACTTAACCTTTGTGTATTGGTGGGGGTCACAAATCTCTCTGAGAATCTGGTGAAAACCAAGGATTATCTCCCAGAAAAATGAAAGCAAATAAATGTGTATTATATATATATTTTTTAAGTTTTAGGATTTCTAGGGTAACTTGGCCCCCAGGTTAAGTCCTGGCCTAGGGTCTTCAGTCCTACAAGTCTGCCAGGAGGAAGGATGAGGTCAGCAAAATGCCTCAAGCCCTCTGATCCTATTATTCCCGACCTTCCCAGTGCTCCACAAATCCTGCTCTTCCTCCTCCCCACAGGTGAATCACCACATTTTCCCAAGGCAGGCTTGAAATTTCCAATCCCCTCTGTAACTCACATAGAGTTTAGGACGGCGGTCAAAGATCTTCTTCTCAAGGGTATAACACAAACATCAGTTACTACCATACCACTATCATAACCCTTGCCATTTCCTGAAGCGTCATACTATTATTTTCTTAAATTTTTAATAATTAACTTTTAAACTTAAATTTAGTGACATTCTAAGTAATAATGAAGTGAAATCAGTTTTGATATCCTGGTTATTATTTTCCTATCTCACATCAAAATAAACACACACTTAAAATAAGGACTTTAGACCCTCACCAGTCACCAAGTTTTAGAGTACAATCCTAAGGTTTCTGCAGGCACTCTGGGATCTCTGTTGGGTAAGCAATAGTTTGGACATCAAGAAATTTTTTTTTTGTTTTTTGTTTTTTTTAGCCAGAAGGAAACTTAAAAGCATTTGGTCCAATCTTCTGATTTTATAGGTTAAAACGCTAAAACCGAGAGAGGTTAAGTGATTTGTCCACAGTCAGATGAGAAGTTTAAGGAAATGTCTAGAATTAGTATTCAGGTCTACTATCAGTCCAGTATGCTTTCCACTATGCTGTGTCCATTGTAATTACACTAGAATAATACTGTATAAAGAATTCTTCATCTGTTACCTACCTCACTCTTCCATTCAGATTTATCTGAACATGCTGCTGAAAATCTGGATATTTGGAAGCCAGATATGCAAAGTCAGGAGGTTTGTCCTTGTATCTATTTCTTGCATGCATTGATTTACTCAGAGCCATCTTTAAAAAGAAAAAAAGGGTGGGGGGGGAATCGCATATTTAGTTTAAAAAAGTCAACAGGAAAAGCTGTGGTTGCCAAGTCAACAGTTACAGCCAATACATCTTTGCCAACCAAGTGAGAAAAAAGAAGTTATATTTTGAAAATATGCAACAACAAATAAGCACATGAAAAGATGCTCAACATCATTAGTCATTACGGAAATGCAAGTCAAAACCACAATAAGATATCACTTCATACCCATTAAGATGGCTATTATTTTAAAAAAAGAAAGAAAGAAAGAAAGAAAGAAAAAATAACAAGTATTGGAGAGTATGCAAAGAAACTGGAGCCCTCAGGCACTGCAGGTGGGAATGAAGATGGTATGACTGCTGTGGAAAAGTTTGATGGTTCTTTAAAAAGTTCAACGTTACCATATGACCCAGCAATTCCACTCCTAGGTATAGATCCAAAAGAACTGAAAGCAGAGATCCAAACAGATACTTACAATGTTCACAGCAGCATTATTCACAATAGTCAAAAGGCAGAAGCAACCCCAAGTGTCCACAAGCAGGTAAATAAACAAAATGTGGGATATACACATACAATGGAATATTATTCAGCCCTAAAAAGGGATGAAATTCTGACACATGCTACAACATGTATGAACCTTAAAAACATTATGCTAAGGGAAATAAGCCACACACTAAAGCACAAATACTCTTATTCCACTTATATGAAGTACCAACAATAGGCAAATTCATACAGACAGAGAGTAAACAAGAAGTTAGTAGGGGTTGGGAGGAGGGTGGAATGGTGAATTACTGTTTAATGGTACATGGCTTCTGTTTAGGATGATGAAAAACTTCTGGAAATGGACAGTAGTGATGGTTGCACAACACCGTGAATATACCTAAAGCCACTGAATGGTATACTTAAAAATGGTTAAAATTTTAAATGTTATGTGTATTTTACCACAATTTTTAAAAATGTATGCAACATATGATGAATCGTTTTCTTTTAAACCAAGGGAAGAAAATTGGAAACTATTCCTTTAAATGCATCAAAGTGGCAGAAGGCAACATAATCTACAGTCAAGAATATTGTAGTCAGAGGTTAGCTTTTACAGTGGTCTTGCATGGATTGACTCTTTGGTAGTGCACCATAAAGTCACTAAAGTTTCAAAAAACATCTTTTTTTTTTTTTTAACTTCCTGATTTCAAACTCTACCAAAAAAATCTTCTATTCCAACTTCTTTTATAAATTTCAGTCTTGTCATTTCCAGGTAGCTAAAACCAAATGAAAACAAACATAGCAATTTTGTTTTCCTCGAGAATACACACAGGAAAAAAGTTAACACATTTATAGCAAGAAATAAAAACCGGAAAAAACCCATTGCAGCGGCTGAGTAGATCTCTAAGCAGTTGGTAATTTAAAAAATATTTTAGGGGGTTTCCCTAGTGGCGCAGTGGTTGAGAGTCCGCCTGTTGATGCAGGGGACACGGGTTCGTGCCCCGGTCCGGGAAGATCCCACATGCTGCGGAGCAGCTGGGCCCGTGAGCCACGGCCGCTGAGCCTGCGCGTACGGAGCCTGTGCTCCGCAACGGGAGAGGCCACAACAGTGAGAGGCCCGTGTACCGCAAAAAAAAAAAAAAAAAAAACTACTCCAAAAATATTTTAGTGTGTATCTCTGGATGGTAGGTGATTTTTATTTTCTTCTTTATATCATTCTGCATTTTCCATTTTTTTCATAATGCGCATTCAGCTAAATGGTATTGTGTAAGTCAGAATCCTAAGAGTCACCTGATAGTTCTCTATCCCTCTCGTATTCCAAGAAATCAAGCTATGTGGATTTTACCAGCTAAATACCTCTCAAATCCATCTATTTTTCCCTATGTCCACCAATAGCAGCCCAGTACAAGTTGCCTAGACTGCTACAACAGCCTCTTTTTTAAAAAAATTTATTTATTTTATTTATTTTTGGCTGCGTTGGGTCTTCATTGCTGCACGTGGGCTTTCTCTAGGTGCAGCGAGCGGGGGCTACTCTTCATTGTGGTGTGCAGGTTTCTCATTGCAGTGGCTTCTCTTGTTGTGGAGCACAGGCCCTAGAGCGCATGGGCTTCAGTAGTTGTGGCACACAGGCTCAGCAGTTGTGGCTCATGGGCTTAGTTGCTCCGCAGCATGTGGGATCTTCCCGGACCAGGGCTCAAACCCGTGTCCCTTGCATTGGCAGGTGGATTCTTAACCACTGCGCCACCAGGGAAGCCCAGACAGCCTCTTATTTGGTCTCCATGAGCCCACACTTTTTCTCTCCATTCCTTTTTCCCCCTTGCAGTGATCATTTTTAAACGCAAATTTCACTGTGCCCTCCTCCCATGCCCACTTGTTCGAAACTTTACATTACTTCAGCATACATACAGGACCCAGCATGGTGTGGCCTTACCTACTTTTTCACCATCAGCTTAAGTCTCACCCATTGCTCTTCTTTCTTTCCCTCCACTCTGGCAATAGGGTCTTTACCCAGGTTACTCCTTTTGTCTATAATGTTCTTTCCTCCCCCTCTTCACCTGATGAATTCCTACTCATCCTTACTACCACAGTTCAAGCATTTCTTCTTCAGGAAGATCTTTCCTTCCGTAATCTCCCCAGTTCAGTCATAGCCGCTATTGTAAAGTCTCTTAGCAGTAAGTACCGTTCCTTTGCAGGCTTTGTTAGAGATGCAACTTTACATGGTAATAAATATGTTAATACTCAGAAGGTTTTTGACAGCTTTCCACACTGGAAGTTTAACAACCATGTCCAAAAAAGAATTGTCGAGATGTTCCAAATCATGCATCTAACTGCCCACCAGACTACTCACTTGAAAGGCTCAAAAGTACTTCATGCACAACATGTCCAAAATTAAATCATTTCTATCCACCCCAAACCGGTCCTCTTCTAATCTTCACTATTTTGCTGAATGATACCACTATCTTCCTTGTGGCACAAAAGCGAGAAATCTTTAGCAACTTTTCCACCCTGCCTCCCTCATTCCAAACACACCATGCCCTGAATATTCTCTATCTCCTAATTATTTCTTGACCCTATCCATTTTTCACCCTTCATAACTCCATATCTTTAGGCCACAGACCATAATAATCTCTTTCTTGGATGACTACAATAGCCTCTAACTGATATCTCTCTAACCACTCTTTTTTTTGGCTGCGTTGGGTCTTTGTTGCTGCACGCGGGCTTTCTCTCGTTGCGGTGAGCGGGGGCCACTCTTCCGTTGCGGTGCGCGGGCTTCTCATTGCAGTGGCTTCTTGTTGCGGAGCTCGGGCTCTAGGCACGCGGGCTTCAGTAGTTGTGGCTCACGGGCTCTAGAGCGCAGGCTCGATAGTTGTGGCGCACGGGGTTAGTTGCTCTGCGGCATGTGGGATCTTCCCGGGCCAGGGCTCGAACCCGTGTCCCCTGCATTGGCAGGCGGATTCTTAACCACTGCGCCACCAGGGAAGCCCTCTCTAACCACTCTTGCCCCAGCAATCCACTTCACCCCAGCAACAACATCCCCCTCCTCCTACCTCAATACAAAACTGAACATTCCTCGGTAAATCACTTCAGTGCCTTCCTAAAGCTTTTGGGCTGATAAAGTCCAAAATAATTAACAAGGCACACATAATCTACCCCTCCAAACTCATTTGTTGCCACTTTCTCCTCCCTGTTCAGAGTGTCATGCGTGTACCCTGATGTCAGTGCACACACATAACACTCTGAACACACATGGACAAATTAAATTACAAATATGATAGATACATTTCCTTCATTACTCAACCCTTCTGGTCAGAACAGATGCACAATGAGTCAATAAAGCCACTTCTCTGCTAACCAAGCTCCCAATACAGGCGATGGGTACTTAGCTAAATCTATCCCATTCCTCAGAGTTTAACTGAGTATCAGTGCTTACCTGGCATCAGCATTATCACTCCTCACTTCTCTCTAACCTCATCTACTTTTCTCTTCCTGGCTCACCCTGCTCTAGCCACACTGGCCTCCTGTTTCTCTAGCAAGTCTGGCACACTCCTATCTCATGGCTTTTGTACTTGCTGTTTGGTCTGCATAAACTGTTATTCCCTCAGAAATACATACATACAAGGTACCCTCACACCTTATTCAGGTCTTTGATCAAATGTCACTTCCTCATTGATGCCTTTCCTGAGTACCTCCATTTAAATAAGCAGTGAGTAAACACACTCCTTGTCTCTCTTAGTAGCTTCAGTCTTCTACATAAAACTTACCCATCTGACATTCTATATATTTTACTTATTTTTTTAAAATCTGCCCCGCCAGTAAGCTTCATGAGGGAAAATATTTTGTCTATCTTATTATTCACTGCGATATCCCAGAGCCTAAAGTAGGGCCTGGAGAGCAGGCACGCAATAAGTGTTTTTTGATTGAAAGCACGATGGAACTCTTTACACTGTCCAGGACACTGAAACACAGCACCCTCATTCTTGATAAGCAGTCCCCATCTAAGTCTCTAAAATGCTCAGGCCTAGGGCTGGACTTTTTTCTTCCGGTTACCCGAGTCAGTCCAGAAAGCCAAAGTAGTAGACCTTCACTTAAGCTTCCGCTTCGACTTTCTTTGATCTTTCCCCTCTCCACGCTTCCGTTTCCTTGGTGTCTCCTGAACCTTAATAATCCTCAACTACCATGTGTCTTAATACATAAGTCTGTAAAATAATCTAAATTCCGCTTTCAGAACTTTGAATTCCTTCTGCACAGATCTCTACCACTTCAATCCTAATCTCCGTTTTCTCTCGTCTCCTTCCCTCATAAATCCGACTTTTTCCACTAGTTCGACCACTGCCAGTTCTCCATCTCTTCCACTCCTTCCACGCCCTCATATTACCCACTCAGACTATCTTCCCGCCTCAGTTTTGGATCTCTGTAAACCTCCTCCGCCCCGCCGGTCTTTCCTACTTCAGTACTAGTCGCCACTCCATCTGTCAACTCCTCCTACCCACCCCAACACACATATACCCCCGCACGCGCACGCACATGTACACACATACCATCTGGTCTCTCTCCTTAGACCCCGAAACCAACACCTCACAGGCCCAGAACAGGAGAACGTGGAACCTAGGTGATACACAGGTTAAGCGAACTCGCAACCCGCGTGAGAGATATTAAGTGACTCACCTCTGAGGTCCAAGTTCCTTCCAGACGACTAGTCCAGCGTGGGCCTGTACAACCCCAGAGTCTTAAACCACCAGCAGCCCGAGGATCCTAGAAACGCAAATGTTACGCTCCCAGTGCGCCGCCATCTTGGGCCTCCATTCAGCCTCGTGATTGGACGAGCCATTCTCGCGCTACCTGCAGCAGATTCTGAAGAAAGAAGAAACTGTCGCGAGACCTGGACTTCGCGGCTCCTTCTGTCAGAGTGAGGGTGCGTGGTAGCAAGCAGAGTCCTTTAGGTTAGGACGCTTGGTTTTAAATCTGCTAGGGATATTGTTTTTTAAAAATATATGTAGCCTTCTGTGCCCCACTCCAGATTTACTAAATCACATTCTCTGGGTTTGGGCGAAGAATATAAGGATGGCTGCGCGGGGAAGCGGGGGAGGGGTGTTTTTGGATTACACGGCGGCAATTACCGTTTATTCTGCAATAGGTCTCTCCTTGTGCGATGTCTCTCTTGATCATCACAGATAAACCTGTGGGGCGAGGAAGGGTAGTCTCATTTACAGAGAAAGAACTGGGGATCAGAAATATGAAGTCGTTTGTTCAATATCTTACATCCAGATGACATCAAATCCACGTATTTCCTCACCTGCCTCTTGAGCTGGAAGCAATGTTAAATGCTTTCCATTTTTCTTCTCAACTCCGTTATACTAATTTTTACCCTCCTCTGGTAAGTAGTGTGTATATTAGTCTCCCCGTTGAACAATTGAGACCAAAAGGTAAATGACTTTCAAAAGGCATACAATAAGTAACAAAACTAGGGCTAAAGGCTGAACCTCTGGACCCCTACCTAGTACCTCTTTCCTATAAAAAAGCTTCCCTGGTGGCGCAGTGGTTGAGAGTCCGCCTGCCAATGCAGGGGACACGAGTTCGTGCCCCGGTCCGGGGAGATCCCACATGCCACTGAGCGGCTGAGCCCGTGAGCCATGTCCGCTGAGCCTACGCGTCCTGAGCCTGTGCTCCGCAACGGGAGAGGCCACGGCGGCGGTGAGAGGCCCGCGTACCGCAAAAAAAAAAAAAAAAAAAAAAAAAAGCTTCCCTATGTCCTAGCAATTAAAGTGAAAGCTTCTGGCAAACTGTTGTAATACAGTTAAGAGATAGGGATGGAGCCTTCAGCTTTATGCAGAACTGAGTGTACCAGTTGTCACTCCAGAAGAGGTGAGGAGGTGTTTAAATTATCTGTTGTTTAACCACCACCCCAAATGTATAGCTTAAACAACAACCATATTATTTGCTCACTGTGAAATCTGGGCTGGGATTAGCCCTGCCGTTCTGCTAGCCTTGCTGTAGGTCATAGCATCAGCTGGGTGCTGGTTCCGCGGGAATGACTGGGCTTCTCTCTTCGTGTTGTCTCAAATTATCTCCCTCTCCATGTGACCTTTCTACATAATTCTTCAGCAGAGAAGCCATATTTCTTACATATTGGATTAGGACTCCCAAAAAGACAAAAGTGGAAGTTGGTAGGCCTTCTTAAGGCTTAGCCTCAGGACTGGTGCTTTCACCATATTCTGTTGGTTAAAGCAAGTCAAAGGGCCAGCCCAAATTCAAGAGTAGAGGCCTATGCCAGGGTACCTTCCAGTACTGGAAGGCATGGTTCACTGGGTCCCCCAATGTAACAGAATACTACAGAAATTTTTATGTCTTTAATTGGTAGTGTCTTTTTATTTTTACAGTATTTAGTGCTTACTTCTGGAAAGGTAAAAAGAGAAAATGGCCTTGCAGTTAAGGCTGGTAAAGTTGAAAGGGGATTGTATGTAAAATGCTGGTGAATTTCTCTGTTAGCTCCAAACAGCTCCATTTCCTCTGTGGGTCAAACCAGAGAGACCATAGCTCTGCAGCCAGGGAATTTGGGCTTTAATCCTGCTCCCACCACTTTCTAACTCTTTGATTATGGGCAGCTTACTTAAACTATTCAAGCCTTGCTTTGTTCAATATGCAAATCTCTCTGGTAGGGTTGCTGTGAGAAGTAAATCAGATAATGTGTGTAAAACACTTAGCGTAGCTTCTGGCTCATAGTAAGCTATTATTATTATTATTCCTGATGACTTCTGTGGTCAGTTTCCATTTTTAGAAAATTATTTCATAAAGATAAAACATGTTCATTATAGAAAATTTGTAAGAAATTTAAATAATATAGGAACATATGAAAAAGAAAGCAAAAATTATCTAAACTCTCACGCCCTAGAGTCAATCACCATCAAAGTTTGATAACCTTACTTCTAGACCTGTATCTATTCATAAGGATATATAACTAAATAATTTTTGTAGTAATAGCATTTTATATATATATTTATATATATATATATATATTTATATATATATATATACACACACAAAATGCAAGTCTTGGGGGTTCTCCGACTTCAGTTAATATAGTTCTATACCATTCTTTGTAATAAGTGCATAGTATTCCATTGCATGGATGTGCCACAGATTTTTTAAACTCATTTTCCTCTGGATGGACATAGGTTGGCCTGCTCCCAAAACTGTGGTATAATGATAAATACATCTCCTTAAAAAAAATTTTTTTTTTACATAAAATGAAATTGTCTAGAGACTCCACAAAATAGATTAATAAGATATTCAACATCTGCCTCTTAGGGCTTATATCTCTGACGTACTGTCAAATCCCCAAGGATTTAATCTGGTAGAAGTCTGTCCAACTTCCACACTCAGCAAGGACAGTATAGGTGTCCCATTAGTCAGTTACAAACTTTGCTTCTTGCTGCCTTTTTGTAGTAGGAAATTGATACTACACATTCAGCAGGTAATGCTGCTAATTCTGATATGTTGCATAGCTCCTACCAGAGTTGCTTTTAGCATCAGCCACCTATTATGCTGAACTCAACACTTGAGGGCCTGGATTCCCACTTTTACTGAAGTTAATTATTTCAAAGACCATCTTGCTCTTCCCTTCTACTGTTCTGGCCAGGGCCAGGCAGTCAACATCCACAGGTCTCTCTAGCTTCATGTCTCAGGGAGCAATGATCGAGTATCAGTTCCTTCTAGCCCAGAAGATGCTGGCCTCCTTATGTAAATTCATCCAGCTCCTACTTAAGGACCAAGTTAATATATCAGAGTTCTAATGGCTCCCTTAATTAAGTCACAAAAGCTACACCTTAATCTCAGAAAAATGACTATTTCTCAGCCTACATTTATATAACTGAGAGCTACTCAAGTGATGTTTACACTTAGGACACCATATTTTTCATTATTATAAATAATGCTGAATTCTTTCAAGAATCTGAAAAGTAAATTTCAAAATTTAATAGCTAGTGGAAGAGTTGGATCTGAATGTACATCTGACTATTTCCCTCCTGTTCCAGGTCCCACAAAACAGAAGACATTAATTTAAAAAATAAAAATATAAATTCCAAATAGGACTGAAAACCCAGAAATAGTGCCATTGACAGACCAGAAAATTTGAAGACATTCTGAAAAAATAGGAAACAAATAGAAATAACAACTAAAATGCCAAGAGATTTTTATATGGAAATGCAGATGATTTTGAAATTTATCTGGAAAACAAAGTGTGCAAGGATAGCTAGTAATTACGTTTTCCCCTTGGAAAAAAATTAAGATGACATCACATATAAAATAAATCTTATATGGATAATAAACAGAACAGTTATTAAAAACTAATGAACTGGGGCTTCCCTGGTGGCGCAGTGGTTGAGAGTCTGCCTGCCGATGCAGGGGACGCGGGTTCGTGCCCCGGTCCGGGAAGATCCCACATGCTGCGGAGTGGCTGGGCCCGTGAGCCATGGCCGCTGGGCCTGTGCGTCCGGAGCCTGTGCTCTGCAACGGGAGAGGCCACAACAGTGAGAGTCACGTGTGCCGCAAAAAAACAAAACAAAACAATGAACTCAACTATAGAAGTGTTAGAAGAATATAGGAGAATGCTTTTATAAGTTTAGAATAGGGAGGGCCTTCTGAAGACACAAAACTCAAAAACCATAAAGGAAATATTTTCTAAATTTGATTATATAAAAATTTAAAACTTTCAATATAGTAAAAGATGCTACAATAATAGACAACAAACAGGGAGAAAATATTTGCAATAAATATAGCAGACAAAGTGTTAAAATCCAAGATATATTCTCAGAAAATGACAAATCAACAAGAAAATAATTCAGTGTTAAAATGAGCACTGGATATGAAGGAAATTCATAAAAGCATATATAGTTGATCAATGAACATATATGAAAAAATGCTCAAATGCATTCATAACCATAGAAAGGCATAGTAAAATAGCTATAATATATCATTTTAATATATCAGACTAATAAAAATAAAAATATTAATAGTATCCAATAATGGCAAAGCATGTTGGTTAGTGTGTTGGTTAGCTTTTGCTGTGTAACAGACCACCCTAAAACTTAATGGTTTTAAGAGTCTCATGCTCTACCGACTGAGCTAGCTGGGCACTACTTAATGGTTTTAAACATCAGACATTATTACTGTTCTGTGCTGGACAGTTATTCTGGTCTGGGCTGGTTCAGCTGATGTCTGCAATTTGCTGGAGGTTGTGCTTGGGTTTGGATGGTCTAGGATGACCTTACTCACGTACCTGGCAGTTGGCAAGCTGGTTGGTTTAGGGTTAAGGGTCAGCAAAGAACTGCAGGTGGGCCAAGTCTGTTCCCACCTTATTATTCATATATTGTTTTATGGCTGCTTTCACAATACAACAGCAGAGTTGAATAGTTGCAACAGAGACCATATAGCATGCAAATCTAAAAATACATACTATATGGTCCTTTACAGAAAATGTTTGCCAACCCTGGTCTAGGGAACCTAATCTGGAGTATTTATCTCTACTTCACATTGTTTCTCACCCTCCAGTAAGATAGACTGGGTTTATTCACTTGGCAGCAACATTCCAAGAGAGTGCGAAAGTAAGCTATTGATACAATAGCTCTTAAGGCCTAGGGCAGCCCAATGCAAGGAGTGGGGAAATAGACTTCACCTTTGGATGAGGGGAACAGAAAAAATAACTTGCCTTTTTTGAAGGATCATGTGGCAATATATATTAAAATCTAAAATGTACAATCTTAGAATATCCGTGAAAGGAAGAAACTGATAACAGTGATTGCTTCTGTAGTAAAGAACTGATGATTGGGAGACAGGAGCTGGAAGGAGACTGACTTTTCAATATGATTGATTTTGTACCTTTTGAATCTTGTACTAAGGGTATACTGAAAAATAAATAAATGTGTACACATTCTTCTAACCAGCAATTCCATTGTTAAGAAAACAAAACAAAACGATGTTCATTGTACATTATTTATAAAATAGAAAAAAAAAAAGAGGAACAATGTAAATACTCCTCAGTACAGGAATGAGCAAATAAGTTATGGTACATCTGTATCATGAAATGCTATGAAGGTGTTAAAAATAAATAAATATCTGCTGACATGGAAAATCTCCAAGATACAGAATAAGGTAAAAGGAAATTGTGAGACAGTAGTTTCAGTCTGAAACCATTTATATAAAGCAAAAACAAAACACATATTTCAGTATGAAAATGTAAACATGTAAATGTAGCCATAGGACAAGATCTGAAGGGAAAAACCCTAAGCTGATAACAGTGGTTACTTTGCGGAAAC
This sequence comes from Hyperoodon ampullatus, assembly GCF_949752795.1. Classification (NCBI taxonomy): domain Eukaryota; kingdom Metazoa; phylum Chordata; class Mammalia; order Artiodactyla; family Ziphiidae; genus Hyperoodon; species Hyperoodon ampullatus. Next base: position 42,600,503 of record NC_136932.1, on the reverse strand, counting down.
TGAGTTGGAATGATAGAGGTAAGGTGTGAGAGTTTAAATTTTTCTCTGCATTAAGTGTTTTACAATGATAATGAATCGATATACATTTCTATAATTTAAAAATAGATTCTAAAAATAACCTGAAAAGAAGACAAAATCAGGCTTGTCAAAAAAACCACATCCTGAAAGCTCATGCAGGAAAAGACAGTTTGGAGGGGAAGCAAAGTTGGATAATATGGGGTTTCCCTGGTGGTGCTGTGGTTGGGAATCTGCCTGCCGGTGCAGGGGACACGGGTTCGAGACCTGGCCTGGGAGGATCCCACATGCTGCGGAGCAGCTGGGCCCGTGCGCCACAGCTACTGAGCCTGAGCTCTAGAGCCCACGAGCCACAACTGCTGAGCCTGCTTGCCTAGAGCCTGTGCTCTGCAGCAGGAGAGGCCATGACAGTGAGAGGCCTGCGCACCGCTAAGAAGAGTAGCCCCTGCTCACCACAGCTAGAGAGGACCCGAGCACAGCAACAGAGACCCAACAGCCAAAACAAATAAATAAATGAATAAATAAATAAATTTATTTTTAAAAAAAAGAAGTTGGATAATATGAGATAAAAGAGATTTAGAAGCTATATCTGGAAGCTCCAACTCTGTTTAGTAGGAGTTCCAGAAGGTGATAACAGAGAGAATAAAAGAATAATGGAAGAAAATGTCCTAAATCTGAGAAAGACACAAGCCTTCATATTGAAAGAGTTTACTGTGTACCAAACTGAATGAATTTTAAAAGTCTACACCAGGGAATTCCCTGGCAGTCCAGTGGTTAGGACTCAGTGCTTTCACTGCCGTGACCCTGGGTTCAATCCCTGGTCGGGGAACTAAGATTCCGCAAGCCACGCGGTGCAGCCAAAATAAAAATTAAAAAAAAAAAAAGCCACACCAAGTCAAGTTGTTAGGGTAGACCCTAATCCAATGTGACTGGTGTCCCTATAAGGAGAGGAGATTAGGTCACAGCTAATGCAGACAGAGGGACCATGAAAGGACACAGCAAGAACGCCATCTTGAGCAAAAGAAAGAGGCCTCAGAAGAAACCAAAACTGCTGACAGCTTGATCTTGGACTTCTAGCCTTCAGAAGTGTGAAAAAATAAATCTCTGTTGTTTAAGCCACCTAGTCAATAGTATTTTTTTATGGCAGCCTTAGCAAACGAATAGAGCCTCCTTCATTATGTTTATTCATAAGTATTTTATTCTCTTTGGTACTATTGTAAATGGAGGGGTTTTTTTGTTTTTTGGGTTTTGGGGTTTTTTTGCAGTACGCGGGCCTCTCATTGCTGCAGCCTCTCCCATTGTGGAGCACAGGCTCCGGACGCGCAGGCCCAGTGGCCATGACCCACGGGCCCAGCCGCTCCGCGGCACGTGGGATCCTCCCGGACCGGGGCACGAACCCACATCCCCTGCATCGGCAGGCAGACTCTCAACCACTGCGCCACAAGCGAAGCCCTTTAATTGTTTTTTTTAATTAATTTATTTATTTGGCTACCTTAGGTCTTAGTTGCGGCACGCGGGATCTTTCGTTGTGGCAAGTGGACTCTTCATTGCCCCGAGCGGGCTTCTCTCTAGTTGTGGCGGGTGGGCTCCAGAGTGCGCGGGCTCAGAAGTTGCAGCGTGTGGGCTTAGTTGCCCCATGGCATGTGGGATCTTAGTTCCCCGACCAGGGATCGAATCCAAGTCCCCTGCATTGGAAGGCAGATTCTTAACCACTGGACCACCAGGGAAGTCCCTGGAGTTTTTTTCTGAATTTCCTTTTTGGATTGTTCATTGTTAGTCTCTAGAAATGCAACTGATTTTTGTGGATTGATTTTGCATCCTGTAACTATTGAATTTTTTAGTTTTTAACAGGTTTTTTGTGGGTTCGTGTGTGTGTATGTGTGTTTTGTGGATTCTTTAGGGTTTTCTACGTATAAGATCATGTCATCTGTGAACAGAGATCATTTTACATTTTCTTTCCAATGTGGATGCTTTTTATTTATTTTTCTTGTCTAATGCTTCTAGCTAGAACTTCCAATATGATGTTGAATAGAAGTGGCAAAAGCAAGCATTCTTGTCTTGTTGCTAATCTTAAAGAAAAAGCTTTTGGTCTTTCACCACTGAAAATGACATTAGCTGTGGGTTTTTCATATATAGCCCTTATTATGTTGAGGTAATTTGCTTCTGTTCCTAGTACGTTGAATGTTTTTATCAAGAAATTGTGCTAAACCTTGCCAAATGCTTTTTTCTCATCAATTGAGAAGATCATGCGTTTTTTTCCCTTCATTCTGTTAATGTGGAGTATTATTTGATTGACTTTTGTATGTTAAACCATCCTTGCATTCCAAGAATAGACCCACTTGGTCATGGTGTATAATCTTTTTAATATACTATTGAATTCAGTTTGCTAGTATTTTGTTGAAGATTTTTACATCAGTGTTCATAAGGGATCTGTACTTTTCTTTTATTATGGTATCTTTGTCTTGTTGTGGTATTAGGGTAATGCTGGCCTCATAGAATGAGTTTGGAAGTATTCCCTCCCCTTCAATTTTTTGGAAGAGTTGGAAGAGGATTGGTGTTAATTTTTCTTTAAATATTCATGATTGCTTTTTTCTTTTGGCCATGCTGTGGCGCCTGTGGGATCTTAGTTCCCTGATCAGGTATCGGACCCGTGACCACTGCAGTGGAAGCGCAGAGTTTTCACCACTGGGCCGCTGGGGAAGTCCACACAATTGCTGTCGTTAATCTATCTAGAATCTAGTGTGGTATGGATCTTTTCCAAATGGCTAGCTGGATGTTATGTATCTAACCACACACATAAAAATTTTTGTGTGTGTGGTTAAATACACATAACATAAAATTTACCATCTTAACTATTTTAAGTGTACAGTTCAGTAGTGTTAACATTGAGCATTGTTGTGAAACAGATCTTTGGAACTTTTTCAACTTACAAAATGAAAACCCTATATCCATTAAACAGCATCTCCTTTTCCCCTCCCCCAGGCCCTGGTAACCACCATTCTACTTTCTGTTTCTATGAATTTGACTATTTCAGATAGCTTATATAAGTGGAATCATACAGTATATCTTTTTGTGACTTAAATTCATTCACAATATTTCATCTGAATACAATTTTTAACTCACTGATTTGAATTGTCCTCTTGGACAATTCTGTAGTTCCCACATATGCTTGGGCTTACTTCTAGACTTGTCACGTTGATCTGTCTGCCTATTTCTACACATGTACACATTTGTTTTAATTATTGTAGCTTTCTGTTGCCTGACTCTTCTCACATGTTTATGCTTTCAACTAAACTCCAGAACCATATTATTAAGTTTTCTACAAAAATCCTTTTGGGATTTTTTTTTTTTTTTTTTTTTGCGGTACGCGGGCCTCTCACTGTTGTGGCCTCTCCCGTTGCGGAGCACAGGCTCTGGATGCGCAGGCTCAGCGGCCATGGCTCACGGGCCCAGCCGCTCCGCGGCATATGGGATCCTCCCAGACCGGGGCACGAACCCGTATCCCCTGCATCAGCAGGCGGACTCTCAACCACTGCGCCACCAGGGAGGCCCCTTTTGGGATTTTTTTATTGGTATTACATTAAATAGATCAATTTTGAGAGGATTGGCATCTCTACAATATTGACTCTTCCATTTATATTTAATAAGACTTCACCTCAACATACAAGAAATTCACAACAGAGTCCCACTCTTCCTTTTCCTCCCATGTTTACCCACCCTCCAGCTGAATTCACTATGACCTGGTCCCTGAACACAGTTCATGTTCTTTTCTTCCTTTCTTTTGCTCAAGCTGAAATATCCTCCCTCTTCCTGAAATGTCTTCCTCTTCTCCTTCCCACAATTTCTGCTGGTCCATATCCTACACATACTTTATATCCCATCACAGATTGCCACTTTACCCTGATTCCTCCATGCAGATGTGACTTCTCCCTCCTTTTAAACTCCATAGTACTTGGTTTGTCACTTTATGAAGTGCTCACCTCAATTTTCCCTGTTATAGCTATTTGTGTGCTTCTCTTACTGGTCCACACTTAACAATTTTGTTTATGTTTTTTTCTCTGGTTAAGAGAGTTTTTTTCTCTCTTTTTTATTTTTATTTTTTATTGAAGTATAGTTGATTTATAATGTTGTGCTAGTTTCAAATGTACAGCAAAGTGATTCAGTTATACATACATCTATGTATATATTCTTTTTCAGATTCTTCTCCCTTACAGGTTATTACAAAACATCAAGTACAGTTCTCTGTGCTATACAGTAGGTCCTTGTGGATTATAAATTTTACATATAGTAGTGTGTATATGTTAATCCCAAACTCCTAATTTATCGCTCCCTCTTCTTTCCCCCTTGGTAACCGTAAGTTTGTTTTCTATGTCTGTGGGTCTATTTGTTTTGTATATAAGTTCATTTGTATCTTTTATTATTATTATTATTTTTGGCCGCAATGCAAGACTTGCAGGATTTTGGTTCCCCCACCAGGGATTGGACCCAGGCCCCCCGCAGTGGAAATACAGAGTCCTAACCACTGGACCGCCAGGGAATTCCCTGTATCTTTTTTTTTTAACAACAATTTTGAATTAGAGCAACAGGTCTAAACAAGGAGTGCACATCAGAATCCAGGGAAAGCTTTTTAAAAAATCGACATGCTTTGATCCCACTCCAGGAAATTCTAACCCAGTAGGTCTGAGGTGGGGTTCTGATATCAGTATTTTGCATAGGTATTCTTAAAAATCTCCACGGGTATACTGTGTACATCTGGTTGAGAATCGCTGTTTTTAGATAAACCTCATGAACTCCTGAATATCCTATATATATAAAGCTAATGTCCTACCAAGTTTTGGCTCCCCGAGTGCAAGTCCTGTGTCCCATTCATCGGCCTGCACTCGTCCCCAGGTACATAGCCCCGTAAAGGGTTGGCATTGAATCAAACTTGGACTGGTATTAAACAACATTGCTCTCTCTATTTCAATACCTTTACCAACATTTCACCTACTATTGACTATAATCACCAGTCCAGGGCGCTGCCTTTGCACCCTGTAGCGCTGAATACTGCAGCGGGCAAAAGGAAAAGCAGGAGAAGTGCCAGCCCTCCTGCCATCAGTAGCTACAAGCCTGGTGCAGGAGATCCAGGAAGGCTGGCCTCAGAAAGCAGGCAAGGCTGGGTTCTACATAACATCTAGCTCTGAACCTATTTTCTCACCTGTTAAATGAGAACAGCATTAGCCACATCTACTTCCCAAGGATAGTGTGAGGCTCAGAAGAGGGAAGAGCAATGAGCGTGTTCTGACATCTTCCACCAATACGTTCACAGAAGGGTCTGTAGTAAATATTAGCATTCCTGAGCCAGCCTCCACCCCACCCCCGCCCCATCCCTCCACTTCTGCTTCTAGAGTCCCAGGGGTGCGATCTGGGTCCCAAGAAAGGCAGTTCAATCACACAGCCGTTCATTATGTATTCACCCACCATCTACCGAGAGGCTACCATGTGCCAGGCACTGGGGATGTAGAGATAAAAGACCAGCCCTGCTCTCAAGGAGCGCAGAGGTCTCTGCTGGAGCCCAGGAGAGGGACCCAGTTTGGATCCTGTGTCCACTGTTTAAAACGAAATAAAAGCAACTTCGAAAACAAGCTCAGAGTAGTGGAGGATACAAAGTGAGTAACCACAGCCCTGTGAACAGGGAGGGTTAGCGCGGAGCCCAGACTGTGGGCTGTAAGGGGAAGGGCGCAGAGCACGGTCAAGGGCGTTTCGTGGGGGCGGCGCCGGGCGGATTCCGATGCCCCTTTGGTTCCCGCGACCCCCTAGCCCACCCCCGCCTTCTTTCAGGTCCCAGGTTCCTCAGCCCCCCGCCTCCCGTTCCCCCGGGTCCCTGCACCCTTCGGCCCCGCGCCCTCCCATCCCCTGATTCCCGCCCCCTCAGCCCCTGGTCCATTCGGTCCCCGCCTCCCTCGGGCCCTTCAGGGCGGCCTTCCTCGCCGGCAGCTCCGCGCTGCTCCGGGCGCGGGCTGCTGCTCCTCCCCGGGCCGGGCTTCGGCTGAAGCCGCAGACCACTGCCCCAGCTCTCAGCCCCGCGCCAGCCTCCTCCCTGCAGCTGGGACGGGGCCGCGGCCGCCCGCATCCCTGGTCCCCGACTCATCTCTTCCTGGGACGGGGCCGGGGGCACAGGTGAGGTGGGTAGGGAGCCGAGCTCACGCGCGGAAGGGCCTTAGAACCTGCAACCGAGTGAGCGCTCAAAAAAGATGCGCTAATAATGCTTGTCCCTGAAATCCTCTCCTACCCGCTCTGCTTCATTAGGCTTAATAATATCGCTCACTCTGGGAGCTGGAGGGGCGTTCCCAAACATCGTGTTCAGGGGGTTGTCCAATACTAATATTAAACGGCTGCTGATCTAAGTGTTTATTATGGGCCAGGCACTGTGCCTGGGGCTTCAAAGACATTCTCTCCTCTAATCTTCACAACCACCGGAAAAGATGGGGACTGTTATTGCCCCATTGTAGTGATGAAGAAACTAAGACTTAGATTAAGAATTCTTCAGAAGGTCCTGCAGTAAGTTAGTGGTGGAACTAGAGCTCGAACCCCAACTGTCTGGCTCTCAGACATCAATTTACCTCTACCATGTGCTGTCCTCCCCAGCACCTCTGCAGGGCTTGTGGGCAAGGGTCTTGGAGCAAAGTGGATTTTAGGCCCCAAAAGAGTGGAAGGAAAACATGCACATTGGGTTGTATTTGTTTTTAAATACTTTCAACTCAAAACACATCTCTTTTAATTGTTTAAGGCAGTTCGAATTGTGTGTTCTAACTGAATGAATCCTTATTGAAGTAGAATTTACATAACAAAAACTATTTGACCTTTTTAAAGTATGCAGTTCAGTTTTTAGTATATTCACAATGTTGTGCAGCCATTACCAGAACATTTTCATCACCCCCAAAAGAAACCCCTTACCCCTTAAGCAGACACTCCTCATCTCCCTCTCTCCCTTCCCCCAGGCAACCACTAATCTACTTTCTGTCTCTATGGATTTGCCTATTCTGGACATTTCATATAAATGGAATCATACAATATGTGACCTTTTGTGTCGGACACCTTTCACTTAGGGTTATGTTTGCAAGGTTTATCCATGTTGTAGCAGGTATCAATACTTCTTTCCTTTTTATGGCTGAATAATATTCCACTATATGGATATACCGCATTTTACTTATCCATTCATCAGCTGATGGACATTTGGGTTGTTTCCATGTTTTGGCTATTGTGAGTAGTACTGAACTATTCCTGTACAAGTTTTTGTTTGAACACCTCTTTTTAATTCTCTGGAATTGGAGTGGAATTGCTGGGTCATATGGTAACTCTCTGTTTAACTTTTTAAAGTTAATGACTCATCATTTTATGTTCAGTCAGCAGTGTATGAGTGTTCCAATCAAAATAATGTACATAGTTTTAAAAAAATAGTGCTACAAGGCTTATGGCAAAATAAAACTGTCCTTTACCCATACCTCTGTCCCATTCCCAAGAGGCAACTACTTTCAACTCTTTTAACTGTTTTTTCACTTGCTTTTCTCCATACTTCTAAGTAATATGCATTTGCTACAATTTCATAGTTTATCAATTTTAGGCATTCTTCTGACTTCCAGTACTCTAATTATGTTTTCTTTCTTGTACAAATTTTTGGTTTTCCTGAAATTATCAGTTGTCATATTTTCATTGGCTTAGTATTCCATGGCCTGTCTCTATTTCACTACCTTTTCCCATATGCTCCAAAAGATCTGTCACATGACTTTCAATAGTTTTTCCATACACTCAAACACAGTTTGAACCCTTTGTTGGTTCCATTTGCATTTTTGAATCTGGAGGCATCCCCCTCCTCCTGCCCCAGTTTGAACTAGCTGCACCCACCTGGGGCCTGTGCACACATGGGTTCTGCTGGGCCTGCCCTCACAAGTGCCCTGGATTGATCTCCTGTTTCCAGTATCTATGAGTTCCTCTTTAATGTTGCACGTCTTCAACTTGCTAAAATACATCCTTCAGGAGTATTCTAAGATTGAGTGCTTGGAAAATTAAATATTTGGAGCATTTGTATGTCTCAGTCCATTTCCATTCTACCATCACACATAAAATAATTTTAGATATACAAATCATTTTTCCTCATTATTTTGAAAGCAAAGCTTCATGGTCTTCTAATATCCAATGACTCTTGTAGGAACCCAAATGTCACCTGATTCTTAAGGCTTTGTCTTTGACCTGTTTTTCCTTTTTTCTCTTTGGAAGCTCTTTAGGATCTTCTCTTTATTCTTGGAGTTCTGAAATATGATGACAAATATCTGCATTTCTTGTTTGTTTGTTTGTTGTGCTAGCCTTTTGGTGATGTCTTTCAATCTGGAACACTCAGGCCCTTCAGATCTGGGAAGTTTTCCTGTAGTATTTCCTTTGATCATTTAAAGAGATTTTTGTTTTCAGGGCTGGTAGAATAACCTAAACCAGCTCCTTTAAAAATAGTCAGCAAACACTTCTGGATGTTTCTGTCTTTTATTGTGTTTTTCTGATCATAAAGATAATGCTCACTTATGTAGAAAACTCAAACAAAACTGGAAACTGTAAAATTGAACATGCTTTTTAAAGATTCCGTGAAAGTGGAGATGCAATAATAAAGACATAAAGTCATTTTTAATAGTTGTATAGCATTCCATTGGAAAGATGTACCATAATGAATTTGACCAGGTCTCTACCAGCAGGCAGCCATTTTCAGTTTCTCTTTACTGTAAACAGTAGTGGGATGCACATCTGGTACACACAGATGCTACCATTTAAGTGGTCTTATCCCTGCTGCCCTGGGGTACAATGGAAGTAGGGGAAGGGTCATGAGAAGATGGGATTCAACTCATTCTTCATGGAGGAGCTGTTGGGAGAGTATCTGAACTTGCCTGGAGATGACCTTGGCTTAACCTCCCTGATGGTGGTGCTTAGAGCAACAGCTCTCAAACCTCAATGTGCACATCGAGCACCAGGTGAACTTGTTAAACAGTAGGTTCCTGAGCTGAACCCCAGAAAGTCTGCTTCAGTATGAGGAAGGGTCTGAGGATCTGCTTTTTTTTTCATTTTTTAAAAATTTTATTTTAATTTTTAAATTTTTATTGGGGTATAAAATACCCCAAGGTTGTAAATCGTAGTTGATTTACAATGTTGTGTTAGTTTCAGGTGTACAACAATGTGAATCAGTCATACATATATCCACTCTTTTTTAGATTCTGAGAATCTGCATTTTTAACAAGCACCCCAGCTGATTCTGATGTAGGTGGCTGGTGGACCACTAGGAGAAATACTGACTTGAAGAATTACTGACTTCGAGAGTGGAGGAGAAAGTGGAGGGAGGTAAATAGTGTTCACTTGAGAAACAGGAGAGGCTGTGGGGGGCAGATAGAGAAGGAAATTAATTAGGCATCTTTTGTCACCCCAGGGGACCAGGCTCCAGTGTGCTTGGGTTCGGATAGAACTAACAAATCTACCTGCTGACCTTCATTCTCCAAAAGGATCCAGTGATTCTGATGTTCACACAGACTCCCCTAAGACGTCTAGTCTATCCCTAAACTGTTATTTCCTCTCTTGTACTCGATGTTACTCAGTTAGGAATATAGGGATACATAGAAACATCTCACCACATTCATTAAGGCATTAAAAGACCATGGGCTTGGGCTGGGAAAGATGGGAGCCGCCCCAGGGTTACCAGCAGAGATAACCGAGGTTAGGGATGGTGCTGGAATGTGGGAGAACAACACCAAGTCTTGGTGAGGATGTAGTGCAACAGGAGCTCTAGTGAGTGAAATGTAAATTGTTCTAACCACTCAGAAAAAATATTTGACCCAATAATTCCACTCCAGGGTGTATGCTCCAGAGAAAGTTGTATACTTGTATACAACTGTTGTATACTGGGCTCCAGGAAACATAAACATCCAGGATGTTCTTAGCATTTTCAAAACAGCAAAAAATAGAAAGAATCCAAATGCCCTTGGACAAAAGATTGGATGAATTAATTGTGGTATATTCACACAATGGAACACTATGCATATTACAAATGAGTGAACTATACACACATCAGCATGGATGAATCTTAGAAACATAATGAGTGAAAAAAGTAATCCTAGAAAAAATACATTCTTGTTAAATTAAAAAATAAGCAAAACTAAACAATTTATTGTTTGCACATTTATATGTAGGAAAATATAAAGAAAAACAAAAGATTGTGGGACAAGTTCAGAATAGTGGTCCCCTCTGGGTAAGGCAGGGGATGAGAGCTTTGAGCAATGGTAGTGTTTTCTAGTTCTTAAGTTGGGCCATGAGTTCATAGGTGTTTGTTTTATTATTATGCATATGACCATATATACATAACATATATTCTTTTGGTTATATCAAACATCTCAAAATTTAAAAAATAAGAGAGAAAGATGAAATCCTCTAGCCACTACTGTGTTCTCTCAAGGTTATTTAATCCTTGGGTACCCCATCTCTCCTCCAACAGGCACTATGGACCAGGAAGCAAGACATCAGGCCTAAAGAGACCAATGGAAGCTTGTTAAAATCCACCTCCATCTCACCATTCAGAGACTGGGTTCTTCCCAATCTGTTTCTCATAGACTGTATCTGTCACTAAGTAATGGCCTCTTTTAGACCTAGCCAAGCTGATTGCATGTTTAGCTAATATGGCATTTTTCTCTGCTGACAACAAGACTATACTTGGGACATTGTTTTCTGAACAAGCAAGCCATCCTACCACCTACTTTTTCTTATCCGATAGCCCCCCTAGCACCCACTCTATTCTGTCTGCTGGTCTCACATCTGACTGGGTCTCCAGGCTTCCTTTCGAATCCCTGATGATGAGCTTTTTCTGCTCCCTTCCTCACTGCCCATGAACTCAGCAGGTCTGGAGTTCTGGGCCTTGAATGTTCTCCCTCTGCCATATTTCCTAATTCAAAGACCACCCAACCTTTGGAAGAGGGCAGAGCTCCTGAGGTGAGGTTTTGCCTTGACCAATAGAGTTGAATGGGTTAGGTGGGTTTCAATGCCCCCTCTTTCTCCTACCTGACTGTGTGGCTTGGGGTAGGCCCCTTATCTTCACAGACCCTATTGGCTTGCCTGTAAGATAGAGAGTATTGTCTTTGGGGATGTTAATAATGTGTAAGGACATTAAAAGATGGAAAGGATATTAAAGTTCATCTAGTTTCACCCACTTGTCTTAAAGATGGAAAAACTAAGACGAGGATGAGGTGGAGACTTGGATGGACCAGGGATGCTTTATTAGCAGATATTGGGCTAGAACTCAGGTCTCCTGTTTCTCCATCATCTTGCCTCCCTGATGCTGCTGAGGCATAGAGGTGTGGGAGGAGGAACCTGCAGCCACTCAGCCCTGCCGAGCTCCATCCAAGGCCAAGGCATTCAACCTTAGAAGATGTTGTTTTTCAAACTGCTGACATTACCTGGGGGCGGGAAGAGGCTGCCTCACCTTTCAGCTGGTCCATTGCACAATCTGGCAAGCTGAGGCCTGAGACTCTTCTTCCCATACCAGGCTCGGCTATAGAAGGGAAGGGTCAGGGTGTAGGGAATAACAAAAAAGTTGGACACTAGCTCTACCTTTCCCTCAGACCCTACTCCCCCTCCCCGCAGGGGTTGGGGTGCATTGAGGGTAAGAGAGGCCTGAGGAGAGGAAACAGGGGTGGAAAAACAAGCTTTCTGCACGAGCTGAAGGGGCAGGGCTGGTCCTCCTCACCCCTAAAGGAGTCTTCTATTTGGGGGAGGGAATTTGTGGACAAGGTAGAAAGAAACAGGAAGAAGCTTTTGGCCTGGTCCTGCTTTCAGTCCATGAGTTGATAATTTATTTTTGAAATGGAGAAATGGGAAGAGGTAAGAGAGAGAGAGCTGAGTTGGTCCGTGAGGCTGCCAGTGTAGACTCTGATGGAGGCAGTGGAGACTGGGCTCAGTGCAAAGATGTCCGGGGTCCCAGTTTGATCCCCTGACCTGTGAGGCAGCAAACAGAGAGGCCAGGGCTATACACGGCTTCTCCCAGCTCTGGACTCATGCATGCTGCCATACTTCAGCTCCTATCTGAAACAGAGCCCCTATTCAGGAATTCCATCAAAGGCCCTCAGCAATCCAATTAGAGGTTGTTTTTTCTTTCTTTCTTTCTTCCTTCCTTCCTTCCTTCTTTCCTTCCTTTCTTTCTTTCTTTCTTTCTTTCTTTCTTCCTTTTTTAAAAAATTATTCAACTGTCATATATGAGACCAAATGACTATAACACAAAAGGGAGTTCTTTTTTCATTTAACATTACAATATACACAGCAAACCTGGGCTAGATCTTACAATCTGAATGCAGGCATTTAACCTTTTCCGGGCTGTTTGTGTTTACAGTGCATAGAAGTCTTGTAATTGAAGCCATGCCTTTCAGTCACTAGAGAAACCTTTGTAGCTGTCACATACTTCAGCTCCCAAACTCAGTTTTATAAGAACTAGAGTTTGGTTTTTTGGGGGTCCCCCATTCCCACAGGTTATGTACAGTTTGGGGGGGGTTTTTTGGGGGGGTCCATCAGGCCCTCAGGCATTGGTCCCCGCAGGTTGCAGTGGCTCTGTCAACTGTTTGCATTCCAATCTGGCGACCTGGGATTCTGTCCCTAGATGCAGTGAGTGGCTGTACCCTCCCCAAGGACCCAGCCTTCCTGCTCTCAGTATCACAGCCCTCTCTGCTCTTTCCTTCTTTCCTTCCACCAGCCTGAGGGGAAATACTGATGCACGATTGTTAAAATATTTTAAAAACCAGACATATGATAAAGTAACGCATGGGTTTTCTAAAAAAGCACATTAAATACCGAGATCTAATACCGATGGTCTAATAACTTCATACTTTTGAGGTAGTGATATATGTAAACAATATTTCAACATATTGCAACAACCATAAAAGGATATGAAAATAGCTAATTTCTGCTGATGACAAAGGCACAGATACTGTTCATAAACAACAATTTGTTGCCTACACTCAAAATTGAAGGAAATGTTATTTTTCAGATACAGGTTAGAGAAAAGAAAAAAAAAATGTAATTTTTTCCCATCCAAGTTCAAGGGCCCCAGGTCATAAGAAACCCTGATCAGAAGAAATTCATCTCTTCTCAATCCCTATTTCTTCAGCAGGAGCCACAAATTCTTCCTGAGACTAGTAGCACAAGATCTATTATCTGCTTGAATGAAGGGGGAGGAAGTACGTGCATAGGTTAATATCTCAGTAAAACTTTTCCATCTTAGTTTCATCGGGGTTTATTTACTCCTAGTTTACACACAATCCTAACATACCTGATAGTCTCTTTTCTTAGCTCACAGAAAAATAGGAGCACATTTGAAAAAGGGAAATGTTCCTGCTAAGAAAACACATATATAATTCCCAAGGTGACTGCAAACAGCCTGAAATGTAGGAAGAAGATTTTTTTTTAAGGCAGACAAGAATTCAAAAATCACAGAAGATTGGAAAGATTTAGTTGGTATAGAATCAAATAACTATATGTATTTTAATTTACCTGATTGCTTCTCTGAGATTACAATATCTAATATTCATCACTATGACCCTATATTCTGAAGAAAAAGCTAAAGAATGTATACTTGTTCATCTATACTTAGGAAAGAAAGGATGGATAAAATATATTTAGCATAATGTCCAATCAAGATGGTTAAAATAGAGTTTTAATGCTTAAAGGGTGTATATGAAGATTCTGGCTAACTGAGGTTTTGAAATTAATATTACACCCACGACCTTCTGCCCGCTTCATCCTGTGGTTCTTCTTACAGGACACTATTCATCTTCCTATGCTTCCCTGGGAGTAAAGGACAGTGGTGGGGATTATGGGACCACTGGAGGGGAACCTATCTCAGTTCAGATGGCAACATCCATACCACATTATAGAGCATGGAGAACAGGGCCCAGGTGACTTCCATTCACCCAATGCTGGTCAGCGCGTACTATAAAGCAGAATTCTGAAATCTTTTCCCACCAAAGACAAATGTCCTCAACTTCACCTTTGGACGGGGGTCTCCCAGAAGGGGCACCAAGAGAGATATCAAGGGCAGACACTGGAAGACACTTTTTTTTTTTTTTTTTTGGAAGACACTTTTGAGCTTGGCTAGTCCAACCTGCTTTTTACTGGTGAGGAAACTGAGGCTCATGTGGGCTTCCCTGGTGGCGCAGTGGTTGCGAGTCCGCCTGCCGATGCAGGGGACACGGCTTCGTGCCCCGGTCCAGGAGGATCCCACATGCCGCAGAGTGGCTGGGCCCGTGAGCCATGGCTGCTGGGCCTGCGCGCCCGGATCCTGTGCTCCGCTAACGGGAGAGGCCACAACGGTGAGAGGCCCGCGTACCGCAAAAAAAAAAAAAAAAAAAAAGAAATGAAGTTAATGTAAAATTATCATGATTTCTTCCTTTAATATTTTGGCAGGATTCAATGACAAAGCCACCTGGGCCTGGAATGATTTTGTGGAATGTTTTTAAGTATTGATTTAATTTTATTCATAAGTATAGAACTATTCAGATTTTTCCATTTCTTCTTGTGTTCTTCTTGTTGTTTAATTTTTCTCTTAATTTGCCCATTTCACCAAAGTGTAGAAATTATTGGAATAAAACTGTTTGTAATATCATTTTTTAAATATTGGTAGACTCTCTAGTGATATATTTTTTTCATTCCTGATAATAGTTATTTAAACCTTTTCTCCTCTTTTTTTTATCAGTTTTGCCAAGGTTTTAACAATTAGTCTTTTAAAAATATCAACATTTGTCTTTATTAATAGTCTCCACTTTATGTTTGCATTCTACTTCATTGAAGTATGTTCTTATCTTAATTATTTCTTCTTTCATTATCTTTGGGTTTAATCTGTCATTTAAAAATATTTCTTGACATGGATCCTTTGAACGTTCTCAGTCTTTCTTCCTTTCTAATATATGCATTTAAGGCTGTAAACTTTCCTTTAGCCCAGGTACATTCCATAAGCTTTGATATGTCATATTTGTATTATCATTTAATTCCAGATACTTTCTTATGTCCATTGGGAGTTCTTCTTTGACCTGTAGATCATACAGAAGTATATCAAAAATGTTGCAAGCGGGCTTCCCTGGTGGCGCAGTGGTTGAGAGTCCGCCTGATGATGCAGGGGACGCGGGTTCGTGCCCCGGTCTGGGAAGATCCCACATGCCGCGGAGTGGCTGGGCCCGTGAGCCATGGCCGCTGAGCCTGCGCGTCCGGAGCCTGTGCTCTGCAGCGGGAGAGGCCACAACAGTGAGAGACCCGCTTACCACAAAAAAAAAAAAAAAAAAAAAAATGTTGCAAGCATACAGAGATTTTCTAGCTAACCTTTCTGTTGTTCATTTTGAGTTCAATTCCATCGTGGTCAGTGAAAATACTCTATGATTTAAACACTCTAAGATTCATGAAGACTCACAAATATTGTCACTATACTCAATTTTGGTAAATGTTTCATCTGCCTAATAAATGCTAGTTTGTATTCTGCAATTGTTGAGTGTTCTATACATGTTAAATAAATCAGGTTTCTTAGTTGGTTGCTGAAATCTTTTATATCATTACTGATTTTTTTGTTAAAATCTTTTATATCTTTACTAATTTTTTTGTTTGCTTTAATATTTTTTTCATTTTTGTTGAAATCTTTTATATTTTTATCACAACGGGAGGGTATTAAGACCTCCCATTGTGAGTGTAGATTTGGCTATTTTCACTTTCAGTTGCATTAATTTTTGCTTGCTCAATTTTGAGACTGTGTTATTAAGAGCATAGAAATTTAGAATTTTTACATTGTTCAGATTGTTGAATATTTTATTATTATGAAATGTCCTTATTTATTTCTAGTGATGCGTTTTCCTTAAAGTCTACCTTGTATGATATTAAGAGAGCTACGCCAGGGCTTCCCTGGTGGCACAGTGGTTGAGAGTCCACCTGCAGATGCAGGGGATGTGGGTTCGTGCTCCAGTCCGGGAAGATCCCACATGCCGCGGAGCGGCTGGGCCCATGAGCCATGGCCGCTGAGCCTGCGCGTCTGGAGCCTGTGCTCCGCAACGGGAGAGGCCCCAACAGTGAGAGGCCCGCGTACCGCAAAAAAAAAAAAAAAGAGATAGCTACGCCAGGTTTTTTGTTGTTATTGTTAGCATATGCATGGTGAAGCCCTCCTTTTTATTGGAAAATCAGTCAACTCTCACAATACACCAATACTTATTTTCTGTTTGTTGTTGTTGCTTGTTTTTTTTTTTTTTTTTTAAGTAGTAACCATCCTAATGAGAGTGAGAGGGTATCTCCCTGTGGTTGTGATTTGCATTTCACTAGTGATTATGATGTTGAGCATATTTTCAATGAGCTTGTTGGTCATTTGTATATTTTATTCGGAAAAATGTCTATTCAAGTCATTTGCCCATTTTTAATTGGGTTGTTTGGGGGTTTTATTGTTGTTTTTGAGTGCATGGTATACCTTTTCGGATTATTTTACAACCATCCTTTCTGCATCCTTATATTTAATATGTGCCTATTATAGGAAGCATATGCTTCCTTTTTAATCCAGTTTGAGAATCTCTCTTTTAATTGAAGTATTTAGTCTTATTGTAACTACTGATTGTTACCTATTGCTGCACAAAAAATTACCCCAAATCTTAACAGCTTAAACTACAACAAACATTTATTGTCTCACACAGCTTCTGTAGGTTAGGAATTTGGGAGGAGCTTAGCTGGGTGGCCCCCTTAAAGGAAGTCTCAGGGATATTTCATGACATTGAAAGCTCAAAGGATAAAATGTGGGAAGCTGCTCCGAACTTAGAAAGGGATATAACAATTGGCCAAGTCATAGAAAAGGTGCTTGCTCTGTATCATAAATTATATGAGAAGGTAAGCACTAATAACTTTTACAAAGAAATAAAATATTTTAATTTTCAATGTTTCTAGTGTTTTAAATAACAGTGTACTAAGTAAATGTTAACTTTCTTTTCTTTTTTTCATTTTCCTAAACACGTATAACTGACAGTAGAGCTTTTAATGTTTTGACCAAACTATTTAAAAGTCACAGAACAATCATACTTTTTCTCATTGATTTTTTTTCTCATTGATTATTAAGATTGCTATGCATGGGTTTCAGCTTGCACAGTATTTTTCTTTAATTTTTAATTTTTTAAATTTATTTTTGGCTGCGTTGGGTCTTTGTTGTTGCATGGGCTTTCTCTAGCTGCGGTGAGCGGGGGCTACTCTTCCTTGCAGTGCACAGGCTTCTCACTGCAGTGGCTTCTCTTGTTGCAGAGCACAGGTTCTAGGCGCGCAGGCTTCAGTAGTTGTGGCTTGAGGGCTCTACAGCACAGACTCAGCAGTTGTGGCGCACGGGCTTAGTTGCTCCACAACATGTGGGATCTTCCTGGACCAGGGCTCGAACCCATGTCCCCTGCATTGGCAGGTGGATTCTTAACCACTGCTCGACCAGGGAAGTCCCAGGATATACATTTTTATACCCTACTTTTTCACTTAACATCATATCATAAACATCTTTTTTTTTCATAAACACCTTTATATTATTGTACAGTATTTGTCAACATTAAATGATTGCATAACACTGCAATTGTTCCCTTTTTATTGGATACTCCAGGTTTTGCAATTTTTCACTATTGTAAAAAAAGGAGGTTCAAATTTCACAGTTGCATGACCTCAAGTGCAGAAAAATATAACTTTTTATTTTCCTATAATTGAACTAAATTTCTTTCTTAATCCCCAGGTTTCTAGAACAAAAAACATAATCAGTAATCACTTCTAGGTAAACTCACTCATAATTAGAATCTTTCTGCTCTTTCTAGCTCTTCACCTCTCTGTTTCTGAGGGAGTTATACAAATGTCACCAAGGAATAAATGGGGAAGGGACAACCTCTCCTTGACCTTCATCTGCTTTGTCCCATGGTGGCCTCCTATTCCAGTGTAACAGGTGAGCCATCCCTGTCTAGCTCA
Source organism: Hyperoodon ampullatus (assembly GCF_949752795.1). Lineage (NCBI taxonomy): Eukaryota > Metazoa > Chordata > Mammalia > Artiodactyla > Ziphiidae > Hyperoodon > Hyperoodon ampullatus. Next base: position 42,582,497 of record NC_136932.1, on the reverse strand, counting down.
TAGAAAGGGGGCAGAGGTGGTGGTGTGTCAGTGGGAGTTGGGAAGGGTTCCCCCTCTATCCTGACAACCTGTTGATGTGTAGCCACATCCTATCTTTCCATGTGGCCTCTCCGAACCCAGACAGGAGTCCCCATCCACTACCCCTACCAGGAGTAGGGTGTAGAAGCTGGGAGAAACTGTTTCTGGTCCCAAGCCTAGATATGCAAAGCTGTCATTTCTACTCCATAGTGTCTTCACATAATGATGGGAGATTTGCCTATAAAGCTTATTTGTTGCCTGCCTAAGCCTTGCCTAGGAATCAATAAAGGGGGTTTACTGAACTTCAGATGGGGTCAGATACACAGTTCCTGCTGTTTTGTTTCCTCTTCAAACTCTCCACCTGTCCTCCCTCTCTAATAAGGTCTTTTTTAAAATAATAAATTTATTTATTTATCTATTTATTTTTGGCTGTGTTGGGTCTTCATTGCTGCGTGCGGGCTTTCTCTAGTTGTGGCCAGTGGGGGCTACCCTTCCTTGTGGTGTGTGGGCTTCTTATTGTGGTGGCTTCTCTTGTTGTGGAGCACAGGCTCTAGGCATACAGCCTTCAGTAGTTGTGGCACACGGGCTCTGTAGTTGTGGCTCACAGGCTCTGTAGTTGTGGTGCACAGGCTTAGTTGCTCTGTGGCATGTGGGACCAGGGCTCGAACCTGTGTCCCCTGCATGGGCAGGTGGATTCTTAATCTCTGTGCCACCAGAGAAGTCCCTAAAAGCCTAATTTTTTTTTTTTTTTTTGCTGCACCACATGGCATGAAGGATCTTAGTTCCCGGACCAGGGATTGAACCTGGGCCCATGGCAGTGAAAGTGCTGAGTCCTAACCACTGGACAGCCAGGGAATTCCCAAAAGCCGACATTTTGTTGACTCTTTTTCTCTAGGTGCACTCAAGTCTCACAACCCCAAAGGAGGGATGGTGGTCTTAGACTAAACGGGATTTTGAGGAAGGGAAAGAACATACCAGTTATCATCTTAGATTATCATCCTGCCTCATGATAATGCTGCAAAAATACTTGGGTACATATCACTGGTGACCTTTGACAGACGGGGTGGGGCAGGTGTGTATAAACCAAGGCCTGATGTCATTAAGGAAGGTGAGGGGAGGTTCTGGAGGCTGAGGGTAGAGAGAGCGGTATAAGCAGGTGGTCCACCCTTGGCACAGTGGTGGCACCATCAGAGGAACGAGGAGTAATTGCCTGCCCCTCCTCCCTCAGTGAGCAAAGATGGGGAGAAGGCTTTGACACACTTCAGGTTGCCCTTTCCAGTACACAGGGACAGTGATGATTGCCCCAAACAACGACTTTATTCAGACAGCCCCTGCTCAGAAGTGAAATTTTCTCAGAAGTGAAATCATGGGGTCAAAGGATAAAACTTGTATAATTCTGATGTTAAAGAATTCATGGTCTTAATACAAAAAGTGCAAAGCTGTTAACTCAAAGGTGATCAAGCATGGGGACTTCCCTGGTGGTCCAGTGGTTAAGACTCCGTGCTCCCAAAGCAGGGGGCCCAGGTTCGATCCCTGGTCGGGGACCTAGATCCCACATGCCACAACTAAAAGAGCCTACATGCCGCAACTAAAAGAGCCCGCGTGCCGCAACTAAAGATCCCGCACGAGGCAACGAAGATTCCGAGTGCCACAGCGGGTCGTGCAGCCAAATAAATAAATAAATCCTGGCCCTCCCAAAAAAAGGTGATCAAGCAACGGACACTGGTGGTAAAGAAATTTGTCAACATGTCAATATGTGTAGCACACTTTGACCTAGCACCTCCACTTTTGGGAATTTACCTGAAGGAAATAATTGGACAGATATGCAAGGATGTATGTGCCAGGAGGTTCAAAGAAGTATGTGTATAATAGTTAAAAATAGACATGATTTAGGGGCCTCCCTGGTGGCGCAGTGGTTGAGAGTCCGCCTGCCGATGCAGGGGATACGGGTTCGTGCCCCGGTCTGGGAGGATCCCATATGCCGCGGAGCGGCTGGGCCCGTGAGCCATGGCTGCTGAGCCTGCGCATCCGGAGCCTGTGCTCCGCAACGGGAGAGGCCACAACAGTGAGAGGCCCGCATACCACAAAAAAAAAAAAAAAAAAAAAAAAAAAAAAATAGACATGATTTAAATATCTAATGATAAAGGATTGTTAAGTAAAAAGTAGTACATCTGTATGATCAAGCGTCATGCAGTCATTAAAAATGATGGTAAGAATCAGTATTGACTGAGAAGAAATAAATTCATGATATGGTGCCCAGTGAAAAAAGCAGATTAGAAAAAATCTTATATAGTATCATCCCTTTAAAATTTATATTGTGTACATACACATAAAAGACCAGAAGGAAACACACCAACATATTAATAGTGGTTATCACTAGGTGGTGAGATTATTTTCTTTTCTTGGTTACTCTTTTCTGTATTTTTTACCTTTAATTACATTACTTTTAAAATCAGGGGAAACAAACAGTGAAAGGTAGTGTATGTAATTAGGCTACTTGGAATGCTATTTTACACATTTTAATCTGTTATTCACATAAAGATCTACCTGCACTGGAATCGATTTCTGGGACTTCTTTTCACTTCACTTAGCCCAAGCCCTGCTCTTCCTCTGGCGTTAAATCCAGAATTCCCCACCCTTGTTCCCCCTCCCTTGTAGCCTCTGCTTCCTCCCCCAGGCCTCTGTTCTGTTCCCACCAGGCTTCCTTACTCCATGTTCTTTTCAGAAGTGGTCCTTGCCCCTGTGATACCTCCCTGAAGTGGCTCAGCCTGGAAAATCTCCAAGGATGGTTGCCCTTTACTGACCTTCACTGCAGCCAGACTTGGAGGTCACAAATCCCCTGTGGTGTGGGGCCTGGCAGGTGCCAGCCAAAGTGGCATTTCTGGGGCACTTAATAGATCAACCAAAGTTCACTGCCAAGTAGCCACTTGGGCTGGGCCACTAATGGGCCCTGATAAGTGGCTGAGAAAGTCTGGTCTTCAACCCTTGGACTCGAGCCATGGGACGACTCAGCAGAACTCAAGGTCCTGCTCATTTAGCTGGCTTCAGGACTCAGATGTGCCAGATCCGCCCTTAAATCTGGACATTGGGAGTGAGGCAGGGACAAACAGCAGGGAAGCCTCCCATGTATGCAGGAGGCTGTCAGGCCTCTTCCCCCAGCTGAGGGCATTCACTTTCCCTTCTGATTTACTTCTCAGTGAAACATTAAAGCCGATACCTTCTTGATGACTTTTGGATCGTGGGCTCATATAGGACCTCAGAGCTATAAAGGCCATTAGATACCACCTGCTCCAAGCCTCTCCCTTTACAGCACAGAGGAGCCCGGCGACTTGCCCAGTGATACTCAGTTTATGATGCAGCCCAGGTTTCCTGACTCCTAACTCAGAGCTCTTGCTTTTCTCTAATACTATTTGTCTTCTTTACAAATGGGGTATTTCTAAAGCAAACTGTCATGGCTTGTGTGATCTTACCCTCAAATCAAACACTGACTCAATATGTGACTGTAAACCATCAAAATGAGAAAATAAATGCGTCCAACCTATTCATTTTATAAGTGAGAAACAGAGACCCACAGAGATTACCCAGGGTCCCTTGGCTGTGCAGGTTTGGAGCCAGACCTCTGGTGTCATTCACAGCTGTTTCCACTACAGACTGCCCAGGCCCTCAGCCAAACAGGACTGGACCCCATGGAAAGCAGGTTTGTGTCTCCAGGTACACATAGTGACCAGGAACTTCTTAAACAGATCACTCTTCTCTGCCTCTCCTTCCTCCTTTTAGTTTCATGTCCTTGTGTTTAATTCCTGGAAAGATAAGTGACCCAGCTTGTGTGGATGTTGGTGCTGAGGAATGCAGATCCCAACCTAGGAAGAATGAAGTAAGAGAAAGTGAGAGGTAGAGCTAGAATAAGTGTGTGTGTGTGTGTGTGTGTGTGTGTGTTTGTGTTGGGGGGAAAATTAGGCTGAGTCTGAAGGTGTTATGGGGGCAACATTTTTCAAATATTATTGAGGTTGTGATCTAATGCTTCATTTAATTAAAGGGCAGAATATTTGAAATCAGGATTGTTTTCTTTGTAGATAGTTTGAAACTCTGAAAGATATCTGTGAAGCATTTGCTCATCTATATCACCCAGATCAGACAATTGCCAGATCGTACAGCAGAAAGTGACAGTGAGTCAATATTCTGCTCCCAGCTTCTAGGCTGGTAAATGTCTCAACAGTCCAACATAAATGACTGTCCTTTCTCTTTCTGATGTCTCCAGGGATATGATATCACACCCCTTCAAATATTCTCTGAGTGATTACGTGCTGAACAAGAGCAGGAGATGGAGTACACTAGTTGCCCAGGGCTAGTACATGTACCTCTCCTGGGACTGGGGTCTGGGATCAGCCTCACCCAGCCACAGGGATTGCAAGTGGGAGAGGTGATTCTCCCAAGGAAATCTGAAGTACTATTATTAGAATGGGACATGGACCCCAGGGAGGGCAAAAATAGCTCGGCCCATAACAGAGACGATGATTTCTTGAGGTGACATACTGGAATCTCTATGCTGGATGTGGTTGATGGGCCCGCAGCATTTACACCAGTGGTCCTTCCTCTGCTACAGACGCTGAGAAAATAGAGCTACACTTACTTCCCAGATTGCACGCAGCTAGGATTCTGGGTACAAATTAGGTCCTGCCACTTACATGCATTTCTACGAGATTTGAAAAGTGGAAGTGAGGTGGAGGACATGCCATATTCTTGTTGCTTTGGGCTGTTTGCTTCTGGCAAACAAAGCCATGAGATGCCAACATCCAGTCTCCAGGTTCAAGGATGTTGAGAGGAAATTGTAGAGGCAACAATGGCAGAATTCTGCATTCCAGTGTCCAGGTTAGTGTGGTGGCAGCCGCCCTGTGGTCCCAGCTTTCTGGCCCCTTGCTACCTGGATTGTAGCAAGACAAGTATGTCCTAGAACTCAGCCTTCTTAAGGGTGGCAGAGGGAATGGCCCCCCTTGAGCCTGCTCCTCCCACCCACCCAGGGATTTGGTTATCGCTCGCAAATTTTTGTACTGAATCCGTTCTGATCTAAACACTGGAAGTGGTTGTGTTTCCTCACCCAATCCCTGACTGATACACCTGTGTGGCTTGAAGAAGCACCTGTTTGGTTTGATTCTGATATGACCTCTCCCCTCGTTGAGAATTACTGAGATAAAAGAATAATGACATGGTTCAGGATACACTGAGATAAAAGGAAATTACAAAGTTGCCAATACTATAGTCTGATTTTCTGCTCTCCTTCCTTAATGTGCATGAGTCTATAACCCAAAAGTCTGCCTCAAGAGATGGCCACTATTTCCAGCCTTAGAGAGTCATGCTTTCCTGATTATTCGAATAGAATGACTCTAGCCTCTATTCCACATTCTCTGGTGACCACCCTCAAAAAAGCTCCTAAGATTTTTCAAGGGGCTCATCGGTCCTCTGGACACTTAAAAAAATTTCTGTGTTCACTCTGTTTTCACCACTTTTTTTTTTTTTTTTTTTTTTTTTGCGGAACGCAGGCCTCTCACTGTTGTGGCCTCTCCTGTTGCGGAGCACAGGTTCCGGACGTGCAGGCTCAGCGGCCATGGCTCACGGGGCCCAGCCGCTCCGCGGCATGTGGGATCTTCCCGGACCGGGGCACGAACCCGTGTCCCCTGCATCGGCAGGCGGACTCTCAACCACTGCGCCACCAGGGAAGCCCCCTCACCACTATTTTTGTTCCTTGCTGGACCACCTCATTCCTTCATTTCTCAAAAAATGCTGCACCGTTAACCTCAAACTCTGTGTGCAGCAGATTTTACTAAAGATGTGAGGCTCAGAATCACCACACTCTACAGTCTGGGCTATAGCTCCAAATTGAACATGACATATCAGTGTCCCAGATAACCACTTGCATTCTCCCTCCTAAAGACATTTCTTGATGCCCATGTGTTTGCTACCTCCCCCAGGGTGGCCCACTAGCCTACCCCATCTCTTTGTGCAAATAAGAGGAAAATGCCTGCTCTGAGTGCAGCTGATGTAAAATATGCCCCAAAAGAACACGTGGGCACCTGGAGATTTGTGCTCCACCTTAACTGGGCAACTGCTACTCCATTCCAGCCAACTGCAGCATTGCAAGAATTCCAGCCAGGGTTACTAGGCATTACAAAAGAAAAAACAAAAACAAAAACAAAAACCAGAGACCTAGATTTTTACTTAGAAATCCTCAACTTCATTTGTTAGTAACTAACAGGCAAATCAAAGTATTTATTAAGTATGTACTATATGTCAGGTACTTTCCTAAGCATATTATAGATATTAAGTATTTGGTCTTTATAACAACCTATTAGGTAGTTACTATTATCTCCACTTTACAGATGAGTAAACTGAGGCACAGAGATTAAGTTATCCGAAGTCATATGGATAGTAAATTGCAGAGCAGGATTTGAACTCAGGCATCTGACTCTAGAAACTGCCTTCTTAACTATCATGCTTTACTTCTATGAACTAAATTTGGCCCATGCATTGCAAGTTTTTGATCTTTGTTAGAGACCAGGGCAATCCAACAGAGTTTTCTTTCTTCTTTTTTTAAGAGATGGAGGGAAGGATGAGGGCTCTTTTTTTTTTTTTTAATGAATTTATTTATTTATTTATTTATGGCTGCGTTGGGTCTTCGTTGCTGCGCGCGGGCTTTCTCTAGTTACGGTGAGCGGGGGCTACTCTTCGTTGCGGTGTGTGGGTTTCTCATTGTGGTGGCTTCTCTTGTTGAGGAGCACGGGCTCTAGGCACGCGGGCTTCAGTAGTTGTAGCACGCGTGGCTCGGGGGCTCTAGAGCACAGGCTCAGTAGTTGTGGCACGTGGGCCTAGTTGCTCTGTGGCATGTGGGATCTTCCCAGACCAGGGACTGAACCTGTGTCCCCTGCATTGGCAGGCGGATTCTTAACCACTGTGCCACCAGGGAAGTCCCCCCGATAGTTTTCTGCAATGATGGAAATATTCTACTCTGTGCTGTCCAATATGGTAGCCACTAGCCATGTGTCTGTTGAGTACCTGAAATGCGGCCGGTGCAACTGAGGAACTGAATTTTTAATTTTATTAAATTTAAATAGCCTTGTGTGACTGGTTCCTACTGTATTGGACAATGTGGCTCTTAACCCTTTTCCTCTCTCAAGCTGTCAGCTTTTTCAATACATTAATTTTTTCAATTTAATTTTTCAGTGTCTTACTTCCTACCATTTCCTCCTGGCAGAGCACTTTATTGCTCTCGCTTTTTTTTCAATTAACTTTTATTGGAGTATAGTTGATTTAGAACGTTGTGTTAGTTTCTGCTGTACAGCAAAGTGACTCAGTTATACATATACATATATCCACTCTTTTAGATTTCCTGCCCATTTAGGTCATCACAAATCGGTGAATAGGGTTCCCTGGGCTAAGCAGTAGGTTCTCATTAGTTATCTATTTTATACATAGTAGTGTAGATATGTCAATCCCAATCTCCCAATTCGTTCTCTTTGTTTTTGGTTTTTTTTCTTTTTTGGGGGGTGAAGTTGAAAAAAATAGTTCTACTGCTTTGCCAAGCAAAGGGGGCCACAGAGGCTAATGCTCTCAAAACTGAGTGTCCTGGGGCTTCCCTGGTGGCGCAGTGGTTGAGAGTCCACCTGCCGATGCAGCGGACACGGGTTCGTGCCCCGGTCTGGGAAAATCCCACATGCCGTGGAGCGGCTGGGCCCGTGAGCCATGGCCGCTGAGCCTGCGCGTCCGGAGCCTGTGCCCCGCAACGGGAGAGGCCACAACAGTGAGAGGCCCGCGTACCGGAAAAACAAAACAAAACAAAACACTGTCCCGACCTGGAGGGGATAGTGAGGAGTTTTATAGTAATGGTTCAAAGAGGAGGGCGTGGTCAGCTCATGGGCCTTCTTCTGATTGGTTGGTGGTGAGGAAAGTAGGAATCAGCATCATCAACCTTCTGGTTCCAATCAGTCCGTGGTCTACGTGCTTGCGGCAGCAGACAGTTAACTTCTCCCACCTGGTGGGGGTTTCAGGACTTAATGAAGCTCAAGTTCGTGATGTCTCATCGCAGAAAGAATTCAGTGAGAGACAAAGTGATAGGTAAGAAGTGGATTTATTTAGAGAGAAACACACTCCACAGACAGAGTGTGGGCCATCTCAGAAGGTGAGAGTGGCCTCTTTGGTTTTTTAAAAAGATTTTGTCCTCTTCCTTTTTTTAACCATGCTCTGGTGGGGCTGGGGGAGGTGATACTTAAAAAAATATATTTATCTGTCTATTTGGCTGCGCCGGGTCTTAGTTGCAGTGTGTGGGATCTTAGTTGTGGCATGTGGGATCTAGTTCCCTGACCAGGGGTCAAACCCGGGCCCCCTGCACTGGGAGCGCAGACCCTTAGCCACTGGACCACCAGGGAAGTCCCAAGGTGGCATTTTTTATGTTCGTAGATTCATGGGATCCAACGAGCTATTTTCCTCTGTGGAAAAATTACTGCTCAGATAGGAATCATGCTACTCTCCCAGGGGTAGACATGCAGCAGCCGTGGGTTTTATTTTCTAGACAGCATTTTCCCCTCTTTGATGTATACTGATAAATATAAAAAAGATTATAAAGACATACACCAAAATGTTAATGGTTATGTTTAGGTAGAAGAATATATTATCTATATTTTCTTTCTTGTGCCTTCAAAAAGTTTCTACAACAAACAAGTAGGCCTTTTGAAATAACTTAAAAATAGTTATAAAACAATTGTCTTTGGAATTCCCAGGTGGTCAGCAAAGGAAAGCCTCAGGAAGGGAGCCTCACAGAGGCCCAGAGAGCAACCAGTCCAGGTGGGGGAGGGGCTGCAAGATGTGGGGGAGGGGTGGGGAGAGGGGATTGGAATTTAATCATCAAGACATGAGGTATGGCTTTAACCAAAATTAGGTTAAAAGACATTGAGGAGGGAGAGGAAGAGGAGAAGTAAAAGTTAAATCCTCCAAGTCCATAACAGGAAGCCCATGGGTAATACCTGCAAATGAAATTTCAAGAAACACCAGTATAAGCTTGTTATTACATATATGGGGGTAAATACTAGAAGAAACAGCTAAAAATGAGTTAAAAGTGGTGAATCTGAGGAGCTAGACTTGGGGTGGGAGTGTGGGAGCAGAGGGCTGCTGTTTTACCTTTAGGCCTTTTTCTTTCATTTGACTTTTTAGCTTTTTAGCTCTTATTTTATCAAAGATAAAAATGTTATTTTATTTTATTTTTTAAATCTTTTTTTTTTTTTTTTTTTTTGCGGTATGCGGGCCTTTCATTGTTGTGGCCTCTCCCGTTGCGGAGCACAGGCTCCGGACGCGCAGGCTCAGCGGCCATGGCTCACGGAGCCCAGCCGCTCCGCGGCATGTGGGATTTTCCCAGACCGGGGCACGAACCCGTGTCCGCTGCATCGGCAGGTGGACTCTCAACCACTGCGCCACCAGGGAAGCCCTAAAATCTTTTTTAAACTTATTTTTTGGCCATGCCCTGCAGCATATGGGATCTTAGTTTCCCCAGCCAGGGATCAAACCTGCACCCTCTGCGGTGGAAGCACGGAGTCTTAACCACTGGACTGCCAGGGAAGTCCCTCAAAGATAAAAATTTTAATGGAATTAAAAAAAAATTCCCTTCAATGATCAGAAAACAGGTGTGGCACTGCCTTGGCTCTCTCTCCTCCCAGTGATGTCAGGTGGATCCCTGCTTCCTCCTCTCATCCTGGTTGGGCCACATTTTTGTTGGGCACAGTGACCAAGATGGGACATCTCACCCACGCAGGCTGAATGACTAAGAGGTTGGGAAAGGACTCCCCCGCACATCCCTGTGGCTCTGACAGCCACATGGCAAAGGCCTTTTCCACAAAAAAAATCAAAGGGCTGAGGCTGACACAGCAGCAAGACAGTCACTCTTGAGAGGAACCATAAGGCCAGAGGACAGTGCCAGGAGAGGAGAGGAGGGAAAGAGCCCAGGGTGTGGTTCTGTCAATTAATTACTTTGACCCTGCACGTCCCACTGGGGCCCAGTGGTGAGCGAGCTGCAGCTGGAGGTGGGAGAGCTTCAGGTGTTCAGATAGGACTTAGTGTTCGCTGGGCTTTCCGCTAAAGAACCCAGGGACCAGGACAAATTAACCACATCCATCCAGCCCTTCTCCCCCGCCCCCTGCCCCACCCCCACTGGAAGCAGACCACCTAAGGAAGACAGGACCAGGTGCTTAGGCAAAGCTCCCCTTCTGCTTCTCCAGTTTCTTCCCTCTAGAAGCCCAGCCCAGGAGTTCTACTGGGAAACACTGATTTTGTGTGTGTGTATTAAAATATACATAACATAAAGTTTACCATTTTAACCATTTTTAAGTGTGCAGTTCAATGGCATTAAGTACATTGATAGTGTTGTACAACTATCACACAATCTATATCCAGAGCTTCTTCATCTTCCCCAACTGAAGTTCTGTGTCCATTAAACACTAACTCCCATTCTCTGGTAACCATCATTCTACTTTCTGTCTCTATGAATTTGACTATTCTAGGAGCCTCATATAAGTGGACTCATACAATATTTGTCCTTTTGTGACTGGCTTCTTTCATTTAGCATAATGTCCTCAATGTTCATCCATGTTTTAGCATATTGCATAATTTCCTTCCTTTTTAATACTGAATGATATTCCATTGTACATATATACCACATTCAGTTTATCCATTCATCTGTCAACAGACCCTTGGGTTGCTTCCACCTTTTAGCTACTGTGAATACTGCTGCTATGAACATTGATGTGCAAATATCTGTTCCAGTTCCACTTTCACTTTTTTTGAGTATACACCAGAAATGGAATTGCTAGATGATATGGTAATTCTATGTTTAATTTTTTGAGGAATTGCCACACCATTTTCCATACCAGGTACATCATTTTCCATTCCTACCAGCAATAACAAAAGAGTCCCAATTTCTCCACACCTATCCAATGCATGTTATTTCTTATTTCTCTCTCTCTTTTATTTTTTTTTTTAACTAATAGCCATTCCAATGGGTGTGAGCACTGACTTTTCCCCCTCTTCTCTCCTAGTCTTTCTCCATATGGCAGTGGATTAGTTATAATGGAATACTATGTGTTGAATTAGGCTGAGCTGGCCAGAGATGCCAAGGCTGCAATGGGAGATACTGAGCTAGCCTGTGACTGGTAGGCAGGACTAAGGGAGACGGGGTTTACTACCTTGCAGCCTGAAACAGACTTGAGGGATAGTTAATGGCACTGACATCAGAGCCAGAGCCTGGTTCAAGTCCTCACCCTGATTCTTCCCAGCCATGTGACCTTGAGCAAAACATTAGCCTCTCTAAATCACAGCTTCTTCCTCCAAACAAATGGAATAACACTGAAACCTCCCTTCTAGGGCAGTTCTGAGGATTAAGTGACAATGTCCAGAATATAGTAGGTACTCAATAAATGTTATCTATTTTTATTTACTCTTGCCAGGAAATTTTATAGCTTTTAGGCCCACCCTAATGGCACCAGGGCCTCTGCTATGGACTTAGGGATGGTGTCCCCCCACCCCAAATTCATATGTTGAATCCTAACGGCCCCAATGTGATGGTATTAGGAGGTGGGGCCTTTGGGCCTTTGGGAGGTGACTGGATCATGAGGGTGGAGCCCTCATGAATGAAACTAGTGCCCTGATAAGAATAGACTCCAGAGAGATACCTCACCGTGTGGTTAAAGTGAGAAGATGGCTATCTCTGAACCAGGAAGCATGTTCTCACCAGACACTGGATCTGCTGGTGACTTGATCTTGGATTTCTCAGCCTCCAGAACTGTGAGAAATAAATTTCTGTTGTTTATAAGCCACCCAGTTTATGATATTTTGTTATAGCAGCCCAGGCTAAGACAGCCTCCTTTCCACATTTGGTTTACAAATATTTATGGAATGACTGCTGTGCACCAAGCACCATGCTAGGCACAGAGAATACAATGATAAACAAGAGCAGACAAGGCCCAGCTGTTATGGAGTTTATAATCTAGTGAAGGAGAAAGACTTTAGTTAAATAATCACCTTATTGCTAAATAAATTTATTATAAATAAATAAGCGAATGTATGGTTACAAAATAAGATAAGTGCTGTTGTGGCAGAGTCTAGTGGTCCCTCAATGCCCATTCTCTCCTCCTTTATGAGTAACAGAATCCTCCACTTCCAAGTGAATATACACTTACCTAGAATAAACATTATATTTACCATTCTTGCAACTAGAAGTTGTCATGTGGCTAAATTCTGCCCAATGGGATGTAAGCAGAAGTGGTATGCACAACTTCCAGGAAATGTCTTTAAAGGGAGGAGAATTGCCTGTTCCTCCTCTTTCTTCTTTCCACTTGAGGGACTGTGGACAAGATGGCTGGAGCTCCAGCTGCTCTTTTGGACCATGAGGTAACTTTGGGAATGAAAGTGGAACAATAAGATAAGCCTGTATCCCTGGTACCATGGACCCAGGACTTCAGAACACAAGAGAGAAATGAGCTTTGATTTTGTTTAAGTCACTGTTATTTGGAGTTTTCCTGTGATCTGCAGCTATAACAGGAAGATATGTAGTTCTGGAAACATATATAACATGGAATCTGACCCATACTGGGGGGCTTCCTTGAGGAAGAGATGCTTGGATTGCGTTAGCCAAGAATAGAGTGGGATGGAAAAGATTTTCAATCAAAGGTAAAATCCCATGCAAAGGCCCTAAAGTGGAAACGAACTTGGTATGTTGAAAAGAAGAGAAGGAAGGTCAGGGTGGCTGGGACAGAAAAAGCAAGGAGGGAAGTGGCACAAAATGAGGTCAGAAAGATGACCACCAAGTGCCTCATAAGCCTGTTAAGGCTTTTGGTCTTTATCTCAAGAGTAATAAGGAGCCATTGAAGGGGTTTCAGTGAGAGGTTATCAGATTAGATTTGCTCTCCCCATGGCTGGTAGTTCCATCCACTTGGAACATAGTTACCATCCCCGCAACCCTAGAATATCCTTGAGGCCGGAACCGAATATTGTTTACTTGTAGATAAGCTTAGGGTTTTTTGTTTTATTTTGTTTTGTTTTACTATTTTATTGTTGTGGGAAAATATATAACATAAAATTTGCCATTTTAACTATTTTTAGGTATGCAATTCAGTAACTTTACTTACATTCACAAAGTTGTGCAACCATTACCACTATATAATTCCTTTTTTTTTTTGAGGATGAACTTTTGCACTTATTAATCATTTAACAACCGAGTGTTGGATTGCACTGCATCATTGCAGCAGTCACTGTGGGTGAATTCCTAGAAAGTGGGCTGTGGTCTGTGAGGAGGGGTTGACCAAGTCTGAGACAGCTGGGGCCAGCCTGAGGAATCTCACATCTAGGCCAGCAGGTTTGCCAATCTGTCAGCTGTCACCAGACAGGTCATCTGGTGTGTCTTTACTTATGAGGAAGAATTTATGCCCTGAACTAGGTAGAGTCCAGAGTTAACTGATGTTTGATCACTTCCAGGATTTTAGGAAAACATTCTGCTCTCATTGATCTACCAGAGAGTGCCAGAGACACAGAGAACCGATTTTGTCCATGTTTATCAACCTGGGGCAAACAGTTCTCTCAATGTACACAGTAGGGTGTCCAGGACACATGAAGCCCCAGGACAGACAAGGGGCATCTGCCTGGAGCATCTACTTGACTTGATGGGAAATAATTTGTATGCTTTTATTATTTATTTATTTATTGGGGCTCCGCCGGGTCTTATTTGCGGCACATGGGATTTCGTTGCAGCACACGGGGATCTTTAGTTGCAGCATGCAGGCTCATAGTTGCAGCATGCATGCGGGATCTAGTTCCCCAATCAGGGATAGAACCCTGGCTCCCTGCATTGGGAGCGCAGAGTCTCACCCACTGGACCACCAGGGAAGTCCCTGTATGCTTTTATTTTTAAATAAATTTCATGTATTATGAGACAGAAAGTAACTTATGATGAAGTTTAAGGGTAAAATGGGAAGCTTTGAAGAAATCATACTTGCTGCTTTGGACCTTACTCTCCAATTTCCAGGAATGTTTGTCCCTTTCCCTGCTGATACTGGTATTTTTGGTATAGCACAGTACTTATGAATAGACTCTCAAGCCAAACAGCCCAGAGTCAGACTCTTCTCTGATACTTCTTAGGTATTTCATCTTGGGGAAATTATGAGTCTCTGTTTCCTAATCCATAAAACAAGAAGTATGATTGTACCTAATTCACAGAGTTATTTATATGTTTAATACTTGTAAAATGCTTAGCACATACCAATGACTCATTTAAAGCATTATTATTGGTATTAATAGTAGTATCAGTTGGAAATGTTTCAGACCTTTGGCTTTTTTCAAAGTTTTTAAAATTAGATGGGAATTCCCTGGTGATCCAGTGGTTAGGACTCTGCACTTCCACTGCTAGGGGCCGAGGTTTGATCCCTGGCTGGGGAACTAAGATCCCTCAAGCCATGAGGTGCGGCCAAAAAAAAAATTTTTTTTTAACTTGGAGTACTAGAGTACTAGTAGAGTACTCTCTGCTGATTGTAAAATATTCAAATATAGAAGCAAATATAGGAAATCATGAAATTTCCTGTTCCCCCTAAATTCCAGTGACTAGACCAGAGGTAAACACAGATAACTCTTAGGTATATATTCCTCCTCTGAACATTTTTTTTAAATTATACAATCATTTACTGAGCACCAGCCAGGTACTTTATACCACTGTTACATTTTCAGCCTCATTCTTCTGTTGTGCTTTAGGGCATCTTGGCTGTGTTGCTGATGGTGCGTTTTTTTAAAAAAAATTGTTTATTTTCTTTATTATTAGTTGTTTCTTTTTAGCTGCGTCAGGACTTTGTTGCAGCTCAGGGGCTTCTCTCTAGTTGTGGCATGCAGGCTTAGTTGCTCCGAGGCATGTGGGATCTTAGTTCCCCGACCAGGGATCAAACCCAAGTCCCTTGCATTGGAAGGCAGATTCTTTACCACTAGACCACCAGGGAAGTCCCTGATGGTGCCTTCTCCCAGAAACTTGTGACAGGTGGCATCGCTGAGAATGAGCGGCAAAGACTGTCTCCAGACCCAAAGCTGTAAGCAGCGGCCACTCTGCCTACAATGCGGTCTAGGAAAGTCACCTTGACAAAGGATCTTTTATGGAGAATGTAATCTGATGAAACTTTGAGAGACTAGGGTGCTCCAGGAAAAAATGGTCTCAGTGTACTTCTTTGGTTCTGCTTGACTTCAGGCTTCCGCCTTCATTTCATGATTTCATACTTATGTGCAAAAGTAGGATGATTGAAGGTTGAAGGCTGACTGAAGCTGCTAGTTCATTTTTTAATTTATTTTTTATTGAAGTATAGTTGATTTTCAGTGTTGTCTTAATTTCTGCTGTACAGCAAAGTGACTCAGTTATACACATACATACATTCTTTTTTATATTCTTTTCCATTATGGTTTATCCCAGGATATTGAATATAGTTCCTTGTACTATCGTGTAAGACTCCTAGTTCTTTAACTTCATTTCCCCATTCCATCCCCTCTCTCTCTACTTACTGAGAAGGCAAAGTAGACAGGGTCTCCAGACTCTCCTCACCAGTCACTTTTTCCAGGCAGCCTTCCTATGCCTTCCACCCAGGGTGAATCATGTGGCCTCCCACCTACTTGCATGGTATCCTCTAAACTTTGTTGTGACTCCAGATTATGATGCTGGTTTGTCTGTGTTCTTCACTAAATCACATCTTCTTGAGGACAGAAAATATTCCTGTTTTCTTTTTATACATGGGTCCTAGCATATGGCGCATAATATTTACTAAATGAAAATATATTGAATAGGTGGTAGGAGTGGTCATTTGTTTACAAAGATGGCTGCAATAATTTTTCTCATCCCTATATGCAAGTCCCTTTGCAAAGTGACTTTGTACCTCCCATCAAGGAATGGGAATTATTCCTTCACTCCTTGAATCTGGGCTTGGTCAAAGAGACATTAGAAAATACCATGTAAGCAGAAACCTGCAAAGTGCTTGTGCAAAAGGGCTTACCCCATTTTGGCTGTGGCTGTAACCCTGAGGCCAAGATGTGAACAAGCCTGAGCTGTCTCAATGGAGAGGCCATATGTAGGAGAACTGAAGACGCCCAGCCAGCAGCCTGCCTATGTCCCACTGGCCAACTGCCAGACATGTGAGTGAGGCCATCTTAGACCATTCAGTCCCAGTTAAGACCCCAGATGACTACAAATAGATGAATGACTCCAGGCAAGGTCAGCAGAAGAACCAAGCATCTGAATGTTCATCACATAGAATCCCCGTGAAAACATCCCTGGATGAAGCATTCCAGCAACAACAGCAA
The DNA here is from genome assembly GCF_949752795.1 of Hyperoodon ampullatus. Lineage (NCBI taxonomy): Eukaryota > Metazoa > Chordata > Mammalia > Artiodactyla > Ziphiidae > Hyperoodon > Hyperoodon ampullatus. The sequence continues at coordinate 42,566,126 of NC_136932.1, read as the reverse complement.
ATACCTCTAGCAGCTTTGAGATACATGGGAAGTAAGGTGACTTAAAACTTAGGTTTGATGATAGTAATGTTTTCACAGATATATACATATGTCAAAGCTTATAAATTTTTATACTTTAAATATGTGCATCTTATCATACGTCAATTATACCTCAATAAAACTGTCAAAAATTTGATAGAGAAAGTAAATATAAACTTGGACTTTACTAATTTAGGGATAGTGGTGTGCTGGAACTGGCTCACGCAGCTTGTGAGAGCTGATGGTTATACTTTCAGTGAGCCAGTTGTTAAACACAGACATCATTAACAATTAATTTATATATACTTATTATTATATTATATTTAAAAAAAGTAAAAACTGCTAAAACTCATTTTACTATTATCTATGTTTGTGAGGTTATTTATATCTATTTTATTTTATTATTATTTTTTTTTAAATTTATTTATTTATTTATTTTGGGGGCTGTGTTGGGTCTTCGTTGCCACGTGCGGGCTTTCTCTAGTTGTGGAGAGCGGGGGCTACTCTTTGTTGTGGTGCATGGTCTTCTCATTGCGGTGGCTTCTCTTGTTGTGGAGCATGGGCTCTAGGTGCACAGGCTCAGTAGTTGTGGCTCTCGGGCTCTAGAGCACAGGCCCAGCAGTTGTGGCGCAAGGGCTTAGCTGCTCCGCGGCATATGGGATCTTCCCGGCCCAGGGCTCGAACCCGTGTCCCCTGCATTGGCAGGCGGATTCTTAACCACTGCGCCACCAGGGAAGTCCCTACATCTATTTTATATGCATGGTAAAAATATTATATAATGGTGTGCTGTTGCCCCTCTCTTGCCTACTCCATGTCCAGTGATGTCATGTTGGAAGCTTCGAACTGGCCATGATGGAAGTATTTACACCACGGAAATTGTAGAACACTACAAATAAGGGCCTTTTTTTCTCCTCAGAGAACCAGTTGTTAAACATTTATCAGCACTGAGTTATTTAGGGATAACCCAAAGGAGAATAAAAATAGATGTATCTTTTAAATCAACAATAGAGAATTTATATATCAACATATATAGAACAGAGTTAAATAAATAATTAGAGGAAAATGTGTAGCTTTGTAATAAGATAATAAATTTGGTTGCTTCAAGCCACGAAATTTGTGGTAATTTGTTATAGCAGTAATAGGAAACTAATACACAACGGAAGAGACAAAATTATTATTATTTATAGATGGTATAATCATCTATATATAAACCCAGCAGAATCAAGTTCTTAGAGATAAACAGAATTTAGCAATAAGGCCAGATAGAAGATCAACATATGAAACTCAATAATAAGGACTTCTCTGGTGGTCCAGTGGTTAAGACTCTGTGCTCCCAATGCAGGGGCACGGATTTGATCCCTGGTTGGGGAACTAAGATCCCGCATGCCTCATGGTGCAGCCAATAAATAAATAAATTTTTTTAAAAGACAATAATAATAAACAGATGACTGGATAAACAAAATGTGGTGCTTACATCCAATGGAATATTAATTAGCCTTTAAGAGGAGTGAAATACTTTTTTAAAAAATTTTATTGAAGTATAGTTGATTTACAATGTTGTGTTAATCTCTGCTGTACAGCAAAGTGACTCAGTTATACATACATATATTCTTTTTCATATTCTTTTCCATTATGGTTTATCACAGGATATTGAATATAGTTCCCTGTGCTATACAGTAGGACCTTGTTGTTTATCCATTCTATATGTAGTAGTTGGTATCTGCTAATCCCAAACTCCCAATCCATCCCTGCCCACCCACCCCCTTGGCAACCACAAGTTTGTTCTCTGTCTGTGAGTCTGTTTCCTTACAGAGTTTCTAATGACCTTTTGTCTGCCTCACTCTTAGAAATAAATGGATAGATAAGAATCAGACATTTGATGGAGCTCAGGTGAAATAGAGACAATGCAGAGAAGATACTTTACAAAAAAACCCAACTATGATTAATATTCCCAGAGTGCTTGGAGAGACATTGCATTTATGAAATAAGAACAGGATGATTTTTTAAAGGAACATTTAGCAAGTAAGAAGTTTTTCTTTAAAAGTTTAAAAGTTTTAGGGCTTCCCTGGTGGTGCAGTGGTTGAGAGTCTGCCTGCCGATGCAGGGGACACGGGTTCGTGCCCCGGTCCAGGAAGATCCCACATGCCGCGGAGCGGCTGGGCCCCGTGAGCCATGGCCGCTGAGCCTGCGCGTCCGGAGCCTGTGCTCTGCAAGGGGAGAGGCCACAAGAGTGAGAGGCCCGTGTACCGCAAAAAGAAAAAAAAAAATTTAAAAGTTTTTCTTTAAAGCAAAAATATGTAAACAAAATGCATTGGAAGGTAAGGCTAAAGAAATTTAAAATGGAGAGAGAGGGTGGGGAGAGTGGAGAGGAGAGAGACAAGATTACTTATTTAGAGAGTCCAACAACTAAATAATAGGAGTTTCAGGAAGTAAGAGAACAGAGAAATCTAATTGGGAGGAAATATTAAAGCACAAGATAATTTCCCAGAATTAAAGGATGAGTTTTCAAATGGCAAGGACTGACCAATTACCCGGCATGATTATTGAGGAAAGACCCCCACCCAAGCCAATCTTCATGAAATTTCAGAGCACTGGAGACAATGGAACTGTTAAGAGAAATAAAGCAGGTCTCACACAAAGTGTCAGGAATCAGAATGATACTGAATATATCATCATAAATATTGGCAGCTAGAAGACAATGGAGAAATGTCTTCAAAATTCTGAGGAAGAGTTTATTTCCAACCTAAAAGTCTAGTCAAACCATAATTCAAATGTGAAAGGTTAATAAATACGTATTTGAACATGTGTGGTCTCCAAAAATGTATCTCCCATGCAAGTAAATTTCTCAGGAAGCTCCAGGAGGATATCTCCACCACAATGAGGATACCATGGGCCCATGTAACAGGGGCTCCAACATAAAGTAGAGACCAAGGATGTACATGTAAGGAAGTCCAGTTTTTCAGTGGATGCTAGGAGTCACTAATATATTTTGGAGCAGGAGGATAGAAAGCTTCCGAGGCAATATCACCAAGACAGCTGTGTTTGACTGTGCTGAGAGCAGTTTTAGAGCTGCTGCAGACTTTGAGCATGTGATAGGCACGTAGAAAACCAACCAGCAGAACAAAGCAAGGTCATTTTAATGTCAGGGAAACAGAAAGTTGTTGTTAAAGAAAGGATATTTAAACATGGCATATTACTATATGACTCAGCTGTAAACGATGTTGCACGGTTATAACAAGTTAAGGACTTGAGTATCAGTTTTTTTAAATTGTAAAACTATATTGGGAGGATGAGGAAGGATGTGTTTATGTGTCTACATCTGCTGTAAAATAGAGCAAAATCCTATTTCTATGGTAAAAAGTCAGCAGATAATATATAAAATAGGAACATTTTAAAATGACCGAGTAAATATCTTAATATCCAGAAGAAAGAGCTAAGAGGGTGCAAGTGGTGGCTTGTGGGGAGTGCGGCTTGAGGTCAGAGAAGGATAGAGCAAGGGATTGATGAACCTTATTATAAACCTTATAGTTTTATTTTAAGATTTATGCACTTATATTACTTTAAAAAGTCAATTCTCCCTAAAACCTATCCATAAATTAAATGCAATTCCAGCCAAAATGCCATCAGGATTTTTTGAGAAACTGCACTAACTTACTCTTTTTAGAATAACTAAATTTATTTTGGAAACAGAGCAACAGAGGGGACTAGCTCAATCAGATTTTACACTATAATATAAAGCCATAGGCATAAAATCAGAATGGTGATGCTGTGGGAATAGATACATGAGTCAGAGGAACAGAATAGAGCTCAGAAATAGACCCACAAACCTATGGGAATTTGATATAAGGTGAAAATGACACCACAAGTCAATATGGAAAGGCCGAATTATTCCATAGATGATGTCAGGGAAACTGTCTCACTATCTGGAGAAAAATAAAGTATGATTCCTATCACCTACACTAATCTGCACTCCAGGGGAATTAAATACCTATACGTGAAAGATGAAAAACCAGAGGGAAAAAAAAAGAGAAGGAAATGAACTAGAAAAATGGGCAAATGCTGTCAATAGGTAATTCACAGAAGCGGAAATGCAGATGACTCACAAGCGTAAGAAGAGATGTTCAAACTCACTGGTATCAATGAAATACAAATTAATCAATGAGATATCGTTTGGTATCTACAGAGGGACAAAATGAGAGTTAGAAAATCTCAGGTGATTAGGAGAATCAGAGAAATGAAAATCCTTCTGTCATTCTGGGAGTGCAAACTGGTACAGATGTTCTGGAAAGAAATCTGGCAGAATTGGGGACCTCAAAGATGCAAAGACTCAACAGCCAGCAATCCCAACCTGGGGTATGTACTCCAGAGAGCTTTCAGGTCCATAAAGAACCAGGTACAAGGATGTTCACTTCACCTCTGTTGTGAAAATGAGTTGGGAACATCCGTGGTGCCATCACTCGTGGAATATTTGGGTGCATCCTGTGTAAAGTTCTTCAGTAGGAGGATCTATGAGCTAGATGTACATGCAGCAGCATGTGTTGAGTACAGAAACAAAGGAAACCAAAAGAGATCCTTAGACCAATACAATTATGTAAATTTAAGACACATGCACAGAGCAGCAGTATGTGCTTTATAAGAATACATACATATCCAAGGGTACATTTCAAACACGTAATGGTGGGTGTTTCTGTGGAAGGGGATGGAGAATGTATACCAAGGATAAGGGAAGGGTTAAAATAAGCAAAGGGCCTTAGTGACAGAGCCATGTTCTCTCTGAACTGAGGAAGCTGATGAACTCAACTCAGCATGCAAGGCATCCCTAGCCCCCAACATTTTCAGCAAAAGTCTCAGTGGAAAGTCTTGAGGATTTTGCAACATAATTCTAAAGTTTTTCTGGAAGGAGAAATAATGAAGAAAAGTTAAGAAAACTTTGAAAAAGAAGAACATCTAGGGATGACTTGGCCTACCAGATAATAGAATGTATAAATAATGCAGCAGTCACTAGAACAGTATGTTACTGGCACAGGAATAGACAGAAGAATCAGTAGAACAGAAAAGAAAGGGCAGAAATAGACCGAAGAACTTAGCAAAATCTACTAGGTGGTTAGAGTGGCATTTCAATCAGTGAGGGAAATGCTGGATTTTACAACAAATGGCTAATGATTTTTAGAGGAAATGAGAAAATATACACAGTAATAATTAAGTAGATACACAGGGTTTGAATGCCAGTTTTGCCACTGATTAGCTGTGTAATTGCAGGCGAGACGCTTAACCTCCTTAAGCCTCATTTCTCCCATATTTAAAAATGGGGTAATAAAAGTGACAACCTCATGTGATTATGAGGATTAAAAGAGATAATGGGTGTTGAAAAATAAAAACATGGTGCCTATCACACAAAACGTGCTTCATAAATGTTAGCTATTATTATTTCTACCCTATACCACATGCAAAGTAATGTACAAAATGAGACGATAAACATTCCAGGAAGAAAATAAATGAGCATTATTATAAATTTGGGGAGCAGAAGGACTTTCTAAATATTACCCTAAGGGTGGAAAACATGAAGGAAAAGATAACAATTCTGACTACCAAAAAAAACAACACAAACTTCTTTATGCCAAATCCCAGCACAAAGTTAAAACACAAATGGCAAACTGGGGGAAATATCTGCAATATGTACAGTAGACAAATGGTTAATATTCTTACGAATCAACAAGGGAAAGATGGGAACAGCAATAGAAAAATACACTAAGAACATTAAAGTTAAACAAGCAAAAAGAGATTACAAATACATAAATAGAGGGGGAAATGTTCAATCTTCCTAATAAAAAATGCAAATTAAAGTGGAATCATTTTTCATATATCAAATTAATGTGATAGATTTCTATGATAATATTCACTTCTACTAATCAAGAAGTGTGAAGGACTGAAGCTGATTGGTCAAGGAAAAAATACCTTATCTGAAGGGAGCCAATCCACCAACAGGTGAGCTATTTGTGGTTTATGTGGCCAAGTTAGAAAAGATGAGCTTGACCTAACATAGTCCTCTCGGGAAATAACACAGAGGGAAGTTGTTCATCAAAGGTAGCCAATGGGATGGAAGCACCATGTGTAATCAAGGATGGTGCAGCATGTTTGCAGGCACGTGTGAGCCAGAGTTGGGAAGAAATAAGATCAGGGGAAGACAGTTCCAAGGGAGCTAGGAGAAGGCTGAGCAGATGTCCCTATTGCAGCAGATAAACCATCACAGAGGGATTGAGAGGATCACTGGTCCCAAAATGACTGGCTCCTGCCCTTCTTTGAGGCTGCTGGCTCATTTTTGCTTTTCTCCAAGCTATTTTTACACTAAACTTTCATTTACCTTGAGCTATTTCAGTGTGAGGTTTTGTTTGTTTGTTTTTTGGCTGCTCTGCGTGGCTTGTGGGATCCTAGTTCCCTGACCAGGGTTCGAACCCAGGCCCTTGGCAGTAAGAGCGTGGAATCCTAACCACTGGACTGCCAGGGAACTCACAACCTGGAGCTATTTCTTTTTCTTACAACCAGAGGACCTCTGACTAGAACACAACACTGCTGAGACAGAGACAAAATGGTTGCTTTCATAGATGTGGAGTCCAATATCAGACACCTTAAAAAACAGATCCAGTAATTCCACATCTTGCTCTTGATCCTCAGGATAAAATCATGGATGAACTGTAACACTTTCTTTAAGAAGTGAAGATATAATCAACATATAATATTGTGTAAGTTTAAGGTGTACAACATATTGATTTCATACATTTGTATTGCAATACAATTGCCATTGTTAGCTAACAACTCTATTGCATCACATAATTATCATTTCTTCTAGTGACGTGAACAATTAAGATCTACTCTCTCAGCAAGTTTACGTTTACAGTACAGTTTTGTTGCCTATAGTCCCTATACTGTGTATTAGTTCTCCAGGACTTATTTATCTACTAGTTACAGGTATGTACCTTTAAACAACATCTCTCCCATTCCCCCATCTCCCAGCCTTTGGTAACTATCATTCCACTCTGTGTTTTTTCAAGTTTGTTTTTGTTTTTTTAAGATTCCACATATAAGGGATATTATACAGTATTTGCCTTTCACTGTCTGACTTATCTCACTTAGCATAACATTCTCAAGGTCCATCCTTGTTTCACAAATAGCAGGAATTCCTTTTTTCTCATGACTGCATATTATTCTGTTTTATATATATATACACACATATATGTATCACATCTTCTTTATCCATCCATTTCTTGATGGAAACTTAGGTTGTTTCCTTATCTTGGTTACTGTGAATAATGCAGCAAGAAACATGGGACTGCAGATGTCTCTTCAATAACTTGTTTTCATTTCCTTTGGATGTATACCCAGAAATGGGATTGCTGGATCATATGGTAGTTCTATTTTTAATTTTTGGAAACATAACACTTTATTGAGCATTCGCTATGTGTACTAAGTGCTTTACTTACATCATACCATTTTACCCACACAACAACCTGAGATTAGAAAATTCCTATGCTTGTTTTATAGATGAAGAAATTGAATCATGGAGAAGTATGGCAGAGACAATGTTGCTCCCCCAACATTCCACCTGCTCCCCACATTTCCCAGCCCCTTGCAGTTGGGTGGGGCTGGATATGCAGGAAGAATAAAGCCTGTGCATGACTCTCCAGGTCTACTCTCCCCCTGCATGATGCCCAGACGGACAGTGTCCAGATGGGCTGGTGGAGCCAGCATCAACCAGGTACTTTGTTGTTGTTGTTGTTGTTGTTGCGGTACGCGGGCCTCTCACTGTGTGGCCTCTCCCTTTGCAGAGCACAGGCTCCAGACGCACAGGCTCAGCGGCCATGGCTCACGTGCCCAGCCGCTCCGTGGCATGTGGGATCTTCCCGGACCGGGGCACGAACCCGTGTCCCCTGCATCGGCAGGCGGACTCTCAACCACTGCGCCACCAGGGAAGCCCCTGTCAATGTATTTTTATTTTAGCTATTCTGGTAGGTATGTGGTATGGTATCTCATTATAGTTTTCTTTTTAATTAATTAATTAATTAATTGATTGATTAATTATGGCTGCATTGGGTCTTAACCACTGCACCACCAGGGAAGTCCCCACAAAGTACTTTTGATTATATACTCTCTCTGACCCACAATCGACCCTGAGAGGTAGGAATAAATATATTATTACTCCTGTTTTACAGAAGGGACCTGGAGAAGCTAAGCATTCGGCCAAGATGACAAAGCTTTCGGTGGTATTTTCAATACATTATCGACCTTCAGTAAACACTGAGCTGCCTTTTCCAAGATCCAAGTTATTCCCATAAATCTGCCCAGCACTCAGGAGCACTGGAAGCAAAAGTCAATACTCACTACTTAACTTGGAGCTACTGGTCTTTGAAAACTGGAAAAGTTAAGAGATTTGGTGCAACTGGGATCCAGGAGGACTGCCATTTGCACTACCCATGAGAAGTGGTCATGTGTCTCAACCCTGCTATGTGAACTGGCCATGGTCATGAAAACTTCATTGTATAAAAATGTAATTAGAGGGGGCTTCCCTGGTGGTGCCGTGGTTAAGAATCCGCCTGCCAATGCAGGGGACACGGATTCGAGCCCTGGTCCAGGAAGATCCCACATGCTGCGGAGCAACTAAGCCCGTGCGCCACAACTACTCAGCCTGCGCTCTAGAGCCCTTGAGCCACAACTACTGAGCCTGCGTGCCTAGAGCCCATGCTCTGCAACAAGAGAAGCCACCGCCATGAGAAGCCCGCACACCGCAACGAAGAGTAGGCTCCGCTCGCCGCAACTAGAGAAAGCCCACGCGCCACAATGAAGACCCAATGCAGCCAAAAATAAATAAACAAAAAATAAATAAATTTATTTTAAAAAATGTAATTAGAAATATTTTTAGAAGGATATTCCTGAGCTTCAACAAGAAAAAATAATCTGTTAATAAATAATTCAGTATCAAAGCAATAAATGGATGCGGCTTAGGTTTTCAGTCATTTCTTCAGCCCACTAGCCACCCCTTTTCCCTGGGAAGCACACCCACATATCACATCATTGGAGTGGGCCCTTAGGAACTGTTTTGCTACCACCTGACTCCGCCTCCTTAGCCCTGGCTGTTTGTGCCAGAGGGGGACAAGCCACCCTTGTTGATGATTAGATTTCTTCTTTGGGGAATTCAGGATTGGACTGAAACAGATAATCATTCTGCAGTTGGCTGGAATTTTAACATGTGAACTGGGAGCTATATAGCAGCTACATTCTGCATGTCAATTGGATCAGAGGAGAAAGAAAAGCAGACATGCAGAGAGAAAAGGAATAAAGCAGGGAGGGAAAAGGTAGGGGCTCAAGACTGCTTAACTGTTCCTGGTTCCAGACCCTTTCAGAGGCCTCTCTGCCTACCTGTCCTTTGGTGCTATGAAAGCACCTCTCTATCCTTTAAAAGTTGCCCCCCCCTTTTTTTTTCCTTAAGCTAGCTCAGAAGGGTTTCTGTTACTTACAACCAAAGAGTCCTAACTAATACAATGGAGGTAAATTGAGTTATCATGGAGTAGAAAGACATGGTCTTGAACTGGCTTATGGTAATTTAAAAAGAGAGCTGACTTTTTGGGCAATGGGTGCTATAACCGGGAGACAAAAATTTCTCCCCTTTTATTCTTTTTTTTTTTTTTTTTTTTTGCGGTATGTGGGCCTCGCACTGTTGTGGCCTCTCCCGTTGAGGAGCACACGCTCCGGATGCGCAGGCTCAACGGCCATGGCTCACGGGCCCAGCCGCTCCGCGGCATGTGGGATCCTCTTGGACCGGGGCACGAACCCATGTCCCCTGCATCGGCAGGCAGACTCTCAACCACTGCGCCACCAGGGAAACCCTCTCCCCTTTTATTCTTTATAAAATAAATTGCATGAAAGGGTTAGGCCAGCTGAGTGAACATCAGCTTGTACAATGAGAACAAGAGAGAGTATTACCCAGGTTAAACTATCATTTGTTTACAACTGGGATGGAACAGGGAGGAGGAGTGAGGAGAGAAACTGGGGTAGAAGGGAAGCCAGTGGAGGAGGAAAGGAAAAGTCTGACGTGGTGTGGTGCCCAGAACACCTTTATACATTCACATTTGGAAACACCTCCACCTCTGGATGAAAAATGCTGGTCAACTGCCAAGTATTATTTTGTAAATTAGATACTCTCCGTGAAATTAGCCTTTTGACACATTTCCAGCTATTTCTCTGAAGCAGAGTGAAATCCTGACTCTCTCTTTACAAGCAGAATTAAATACTGGGGTCTCGTGTTCTCCTCTTTGCCCGGAGTCTGGGTTTCTTTGCCGTGTTCCTGCTTTTGCCATTAGCTGTGATGAACAGAATGAATGATGCACAGAGGCGGGTGGGACAATGGGGCTGATTCATGGTTTGGGAAAACAGGGAATTGTCACAGAGCAAACAGTGGCCCTCCTTTTTGCTGGGGCCATTGCAATGTTGAGCTGAAAGCATCTTGTTTGGATTCTTCCAACCAAGGGATAAGTTTCTAAATGACAGGCGCAATGTGGGGTCCCCAGGGGTACTTAGAACAATCCTGAGATACGCTGGCAGACCTTGTGTTCTTTGTAAACAAACAGAGGTCATTCAAACAGCTGTTAATTTCATTAAGAGGCCTCATTTTCAGGTCCCAGAACAGACATTTCTTTTTATGTCAGGATTATCTCTGAGTTTTATATTTACATCCACTCCTGGTACCTTAACTGGGATGTCAGGAAGCTCAGCTTACATTTGGACTGGTGTTTTGGCCTGGGCTTCAAAACGAATTTACCTTTAGAGCAGATTACATTTGACCAAAATTAATTTGATGGATAATACAGTACTATATGTATACATGTTTATTGGCATCATATTGTACGTGTTGTTTTGTGATGTTTTTCATTGAGCACTACAACATGAAAATATTAATTTGTCAACATATTTTAATCTACAATATCACTTCTAATGGGTGTGTCGTGTGTGACCATATGAACAAACCATCATTTATTTAACTTGTCTCTTTGTTGGACATTTAGGTTTTTTTCAGTTTTTCATAGCTATAAACCATGTGTCAGTAAAAATTATTGTAGCTAAATCTTTGCACATTTCCTTATTTCCCTAGGGAAAAAAATCCTGGATTTTGATTACTGGATCAGAAGAGATGCATATTTTTAATATTTTTTACTCATGCTGAGATATTACCGTCCAGAGTACAATTCATACTTCCTCCAGGTATGAAGTGCTTTCCTTCACACATACCCGGCTCTCTAGTCTAAACTTTGTTTAGTTTATTTTCTTGGTTTTTCCAGGAAAATGACCATATAATCTACAAATAATGACTTTAGGGGGGATTTCATTTACCAGATGGGCAAAGTGGCAAGAATTATAATATTTCATTATTGGTGGAAATATGGATAAGTGGACGTTCTCAAACGCTCTGCCTGTAACTTGTTTAGTATTTCTGAAGGATAATTTGAGAGTTTCTGTGAAAAATTTTAAATTGTGTATCCTTTGACCTAGCAATTTCAATTCTAAAAGACTATCCTGCACAAGTGAACAAAGATATATGCATACAGCTATTCATCAAAGCATTTTTTTAATAGAAAAAATTTTTCAAACAACTTACAGTTTGTCAGTAGGGTATGGTTAAATAAATTATAGTACATTTATGTTATGAAATACTGATGAAGCCATTAAAGAGAATAAGGTAAATCTCTAGTACCAACCTGGAAATCAGTCCATGCTATTTTGTTATGTTTAAAAAATATTTAGCAAGGTATTGATATATTATTTTTTTTAATAAATTAATTTTTTTATTTTTTGGCTGCGTTGGGTCTTTGTTGCTGTGTGTGGGCTTTCTCTAGTTGCCATGAGTGGGGGGCCACTCTTCGTTGCAGTGCACCGGCTCCTCACTGCGGTGGCTTCTCGTTGCAGAGCATGATCTCTAGGCACATGGGCTTCAGTAGTTGTGGCACGTGGGCTCAGTAGTTGTGGCTTGTGGGCCTGGAGCACAGGCTCAGTAGTTGTGGTGCACGGGCTTAGTTGCTCTGTGTCATGTGGAATCTTCCTGGACCAGGGCTCGAACCCGTGTCCCCTGCATTGGCAGGCAGATTCTTAACCACTGCACTACCAGGGAAGTCCTAAGATATTAATAGATCATGATCCCAATTTTATTTTTCAAAATCCAAGTATATAGCTCAGAAATATACATAGAAAAGGGTCTATTGAAGGTGATTACCTCTAAATAACAGAATTGACAGAATAATGAGTAACGTTTACTTTTTTACCTTACACGTTGTTTAAATATTTTAATGAGCATTTGTTCCTCTAAAAAAGGGGGAAATTAATTTGTCTCCTCTTTCTCTGTTTGTGTACATCTTTTCTTATCTTATTAAATTAGCTTATTTTTAAATTATTTATTTATTTATTTATTTTGGAACTTTAATTTTTATTTATTTTTTTTTTGGCTGCACTGCGTGGCATATGGGATCTTAGTTCCCCAACCAGGGATTGAACCCACGCCCCCTGCAGTGGAAATACAGAGTCTTAACCACTGGGCTGCCAGGGAAGTCCCTGCATTAGCTTAGAATTTTAAGAACAATTGTAACTAAAGTAGTAACAAATGATATCCTTGTCTTGTTCCTGACTTTAATAGTAATTTTTTTTTTTTTTTGCGGTACGCGGGCCTCTCACTGCTGTGGCCTCTCCTGTTGCGGAGCACAGGCTCCGGACGCACAGGCTCAGCGGCCATGGCTCACGGGCCCAGCCGCTCCGCGGCATGCGGGATCTTCCCAGACCGGGGCACGAACCCATGTCCCCTGCATCGGCAGGCGGACTCTCAACCACTGCGCCACCAGGGAAGCCCTAATAGTAATTTCTTTAATATTTTTCAATTAATATTGGCTGTTGTTTTCTGACATTCTTATTCAATTGGATATTTTTATTGTGTTTGTTGAATTTTATTAAAGGCACCCACTGGGATGATCATATAGTTTTTCGTTTTAGTTCAATTAGTGTGATGAATTATATTAATACATTTTCAAATGTCAAGTCTAACATCCCTAGAATAAATCATTCTTGGTCATAGTGTTATTATTTTAATGAGCTTTCTAGATTTGATATGCTAATGTTTTTATTGTGGTAAAAAACATATAACAAAATTTCCATGTTAACCATTTTTAAGTATATAGTTCAAAAGTGTTAAGTATATTCACATTGTTGTGAAACAGACCTTCAGAACTTTTTTATTTTGCAAAACTTAAACTCTATATACCCATTAAGTTACTATTCTCCTTTTCTCCTTCCCCCAGACCCTGGTAAACGCCATTCTACTTTCTGTTTTTATGAATTTGACTGTTTTAGGATGTTTGACAGTATTTGTGTTCTTGTGATTGGCTTATTTTACTTAGCACAGTGTCCTCATGCTTCATCCATATTGTAGCATGTGACAGTATTTCCTTCCTTTATTAAGCCTGAATAATACATCATTGTATATATATATCACATATTCTTTATTCATTCACCCTGCCATAGACATCTTGGTTGCTTCCACCTCTTGGCTATTGTGAATAGTGCTGCTGTGAACATGGGTGTGCAAATATCTCTTTGAGACCCTGTTTTCAATTTTTTCGGATACCCAGAAGTGGGATTTCTGGATCATATGGAACTTCTATTTTTAATTTTTTGAGGAACCACTATACTGTTTTCTATAGTGGTTGCACCATACAATCCCACCAACAGTGCACAATTTCCAGGTTCCAATTTTCCACAGCCTTGACAACACTTATTATTTCCTATTTTTTTTTTGTTTTTGATAGCAGCCATTCTAATAGGTGTGAGATGATATCTCATTGTGGTTTTGATTTGCATTTCTCTGATGATTAGTGATGTTGCCCATTTTTTTGTATGCTTCTTGGCCATTTGTATATCATCTTTGGAGAATGTCTATGGAAGTCCTTTGTCCATTTTTATTTTTATTTTTATTTTTGCTGCGGTATGCGGGCCTCTCACTGTTGTGGCCTCTCCCGTTGCGGAGCACAGGCTCCGGACGCGCAGGTTCAGCGGCCATGGCTCACGGGCCCAGCCGCTCCGCGGCATGTGGGATCTTCCCGGACCGGGGCACGAACCCGTGTCCCCTGCATCGGCAGGCGGACTCTCAACCACTGCGCCACCAGGGAAGCCCCCCCTTTGTCCATTTTTAAATCAAGTTATCTGATTTTGTATTGCTGAGTTGTAGGAGTTCTTTATATATTTTGGATGTCAAAGCCTTATCAAATATATGATTTGTAGATATTTTCTCCCATTTCATAGGTTAACTTTTCACTTTATATTTACAATTTTTAACTATATGGTATTGGCCTGTTTTTTTTTTTAATGTTATTTTTGACAAGCTTATTTGCTACTGTGGTTATACAAATATCATTGATATCTTTCCTTACTCCCACTTGCAATTCTTTCAATTGCAAGTCAAATTCAAACTAATTTAAGAAAAAATGGGGTGGGGAGGATTTAGTGGCTCACACTTCTAAATCTTAAAAAGGGAAAGGATAGAAGTGCCCTCAAGCATGACTGGACCCAGGGTGTAGAACCCATCAGGTTCTTTCTTCTCTTTATTTCTTGGCTCTGCCATTTTTCCTGTGTGAGGCTCATTGTCTAATATTGGCATTTGTCATGGACTGGAGCCACAGGCAGCTCTGGCCCCAGTCAGCACAGAGAGCACAAGAATACATTCTCCTATAACAAAATTCAGATAACATAGAAACTCAAAAGTAACTATTGTAAATCTGCTTTCCACAGCAGCTGAATTGCACAAATCCAGGGGGTGCCATTTCATCATAGTTTATGTGAAAGGCTATGCACTCCCCAGAGAAAAGTGTGTATTTGTATACCAAAGAGATCATCTTGTTTTTGCCTGTACAAATAGCCCTCGAATTTTACCATCCATATTAGATATAGTCTCTTGGGTTGTCAGCCAAAGGGTGGGCATGTGCATGACCCCAAGCTAGGCCGATCAAAACTCTCTTTCCCTGTAATTTGAATATTGGTTTGGAAAATGAAAACATTATATGAGTGTGTTCATTCTAAGGGTGGTAACATGAGGAGCCTACCACAGGTTTGCTTCTTGCCGGCTCTCTAGGGCTGTTTCTGTTTTTTCTGAGACCTGATTCTTCACATTTTCCTTAAGTCTCTGGGGGATCCCTAATTACTCAATAAACTCTTCCTGTTGTTGTTTTCTTAAATTAGCCAATCAGTTTGTGTTGCTTGCCAGCAAAGAACCCTGACACACAAAACTGTATATTTATATACAGTATTTTTTGTGTGTTTGTTTTGCCATAAATGGGATTATACTATATGTACTGTCCTGCAACTTGATTTTTTTTTCACATAATCATATGGCTTGTAGATTTCTCCATGTCAATATTTCTATTTATCTACCTCAATCTTCTAGATCTCTTTCTTGGTGTGTGTGTGTATGTGTTTAAAAACTGGGGTCACTCTACACATATGGTTTGTTACCTTCTTTTTAAATTGGTAAGCTATCTTAATCATATTTCTATGCTCATATATGGACATAAGTTATGAGTTTTAATGGCCAACTACTATGCCATTGCCTGAGTACAAATTAATCTATTTACCACTTCCTTAATGGTGACTATTTGGGTTGTTTATAATTTTTTTGATAGTATTTAAAAAAAGGCAACAATGAACATCCTTGAATAGACACATGCTTGTGCATTTGTCCTGTTTTTCCTTAGGGTAAATGCCCAGAACTAGCCCTGCTCATTTACAGTTGTATACGTTAAAAATTTTTTAAGTGATTAATTTTTAATAAATATATATGCACATGGTAAAAAGTTCAAACAAAACAAAATATTTAGAGTACCAAGTGGAGCTCATACTAGGAATGCAACACTGGTTTAACATTTTAAAAAGTAATCAATGTAATTCACGTCATTAGCAAAATAAAGGAGAAAATATGATCAAATCAATAGATTAAAGAAAAGCATTGACGGGGCTTCCCTGGTGGCGCAGTGGTTGAGAGTCCGGCTGCCTATGCAGGGGACACAGGTTCGTGCCCCGGTCCGGGAAGATCCCACATGCTGTGGAGCGGCTGGGCCCGTGAGCCATGGCCACTGAGCCTGCGCGTCCGGAGCCTGTGCTCCGCAACGGGAGAGGCCACAGCAGTGAGAGGCCCGCATACCGCAAAAAAAAAAAAAAAAAAAAAAAGCATTGACAAAATTTGAAACTATATATTTATAATTTTGAAAAACCTCAGCAAATCAGAAATGGGAGGGAACTTTTTCAATCTGCTACAGAGCGTCTAAAACAAACCTCAGTTGGGACTTCCCTGGTGCCACAGTGGTTAAGAATTCACCTGCCAATGCAGGGGACACGGGTTCGAGCCCTGGACTGTGAAGATCCCACATGCCGTGAAGCAGCTAAGCCCGTGCGCCACAACTACTGAGCCTGTGCTCTAGAGCCCGCGAGCCACAACTACTGAAGCCTGTACACCTAGAAGCCTGTGCTCTACAACAAGAGAAGCCACTGCAATGAGAAGCCCATGCGCTACAACTAGAGAAAGCCTGTGTGCAGCAATGAAGACCCAATGCAGCCATAAATAAATAAATAAATAAATAAATAAATAAATAAATAAATAAATATAAAGCAAACTTCAGCTGACATTGTACTTAATGGTGAACTATTTTCTCCTAATAGTGGAAACAAGGCATAATGATTAGACAGAAGAAGTAAAACTGTTATTATTTGCAGATGACATGATTGTGCATGTAGAAAACACTATGGAATCTACCCAAAAAAGCCCTATTAGAGCTAATACATGAATTAGCTAAATGAATGAACTAATAAATGAAGATCATAAAATACAAGGTCAATATACACAAATCAATTCTATTTCTGTATACTCACATTAAGCAATTGCAAAACAAAAACAGCCTTTACAACAGCGTCAAAAACACCATATGGAGGAAGAAATCTAATGAAAGATATGTAATTTCTTCTAACTGAAAACTACTGAGAGAAGTTAAAGAAGATACAAATATATAGAGAGATATGTACCATTTTAAATAGATTGGAAGGCTAAAATTAAGATATCAATTCTTCCAAATTTTAGGTATACATTTGATGAAATCCCAATCAAAATCCCAGCTAAGATTTATTTTATTTTTTTAAATTAATTTATTTTATTTTTGGCTGCGTTGGGTTTTCGTT
This sequence comes from Hyperoodon ampullatus, assembly GCF_949752795.1. NCBI lineage: Eukaryota > Metazoa > Chordata > Mammalia > Artiodactyla > Ziphiidae > Hyperoodon > Hyperoodon ampullatus. The sequence continues at coordinate 42,548,861 of NC_136932.1, read as the reverse complement.
GCTGTGCGTGGGCTTTCTCTAGTTGCGGCGAGCGGGGGCCACCCTTCGTTGCGGTGTGCCGGCTTCTCATTGTGGTGGCTCCTCTTGTTGCGGAGCATGGGCTCTAGGTGCACGGGCTTCAGTAGTTGCAGCACACAGGCTCGGTAGCTATGGCTCACAGGCTCTAGGGTGCAGGCTCAGCAGCTGTGGCACACAGGCCCAGTTGTTCCACGGCATGTGGGATCCTTCTGGACCAGGGCTCGAACCTGTGTCCCCCGCATTGGCAGGCAGATTCCCAACCACTGTACCACCAGGGAAGTCCCTAAGATTTATTTAAAATATGAGTCTACTCTATATAATTCTATGTCAAAATTTTGAAAATCTGATGAAGAGAGAAAAATATTATTTACCAAAAGAAAAAGAGACTCTAGGAAAAGATGAAAACCTAAAATACTGGGAATTCCCTGATGGTCCAGTGGTTAGGACTTAATGTTTTCATTGCCAAGGGCACAGGTTCAATCCCTGGTCAGGGAACTAAGATCCCACAAGCCATGCAGCACAACCAAAAAACAAAACAAAACAAAACAAAATCAAAAAAACCTAAAACACCAATGATCACAGGAGAAATTGAGGTCCTTGTCAAAGAACTACTCAAAAAAGTGCTATGTACAGATAGCTTCATGAAAAAATTCTTTCTAACTTTCAAGGAATCAATCATTCCTGTGCTATGTTTAAATTTTTTCAAGTATAAAAATGTATGAGTTGGGTTGTCTCTTTATTGTTGGTTTGTAGAAGTTCTTAATATATTACTAGATACCCATGTATTAAAGTACAATCATGGGCTTCCCTGGTGGTGCAGTGGTTAAGAATCTGCTTGCCAATTCAGGGGACACGGGTTCGAGCCCTGGTCCAGGAAGATCGCACATGCGGTGGAGCAGCTAAACCCGTGTGCCACTACTGAGCCTGCACTCAAGAGCCTGCAGGCCACAGCTACTGAAGCCTGTGCACCTAGAGTCCATGCTCCACAACAAGAGAAGCCACTGCAATGAGAAGCCCACGCACCACAATGAAGAGTAGCCCCGGCTCGCCGCGACTAGAGAAAGCCTGTGTGTAGCAACAAAGACCCTACACAGCCAAAAATAAAATAAATTATTAAAAAAAGGACAATCATGTAGTGGAACGTTTACGATGGGTGTGAGCATAGGCACAATGGGTTGCCATTTCTCCAAATGTTTTGAAGGAGCCAATCTGAGAGAATGGATTGGACACACAGAAATAGGCACTGACAAGAGGCTGAAGAGTGAATTCTGGAAAAACTCACATCTATCGTTCTAGTCCTTCATTCCTACCTTTTCTATGGTTGGTTATGCAAGCCAATACGTCCCTCTTTTTGCCTCAGTTATTTCAATTTGTATTTGTCCCTTGCAACCAGAAGAGTACTAGTACAACAGTTATTTGAAACGGTGCTGTATGGCCCCAGCTGACATTTTGATTGCAGCCTTTTGAGAGACCCCAAGCCAGAACTGCCCAGACAACCTGCTTTCAAATTCCTGATTCACAGGAACTATAAGATAGTAATGTTTGTTTTAAAAAGATAATGTTGGGGCTTCCCTGGTGGCGCAGTGGTTGAGGGTCCGCCTGCCGATGCAGGGGACATGGGTTCGTGCCCCGGTCCGGGAGGATCCCGCATGCCGAGGAGCGGCTGGGCCCGTGAGCCATGGCCACTGGGCCTGCGTGTCCGGAGCCTGTGCTCCGCAACGGGAGAGGCCACAACAGTGAGAGGCCCGCATACCACAAAAAAACAAAAAACAAACAAACAAAAAAGATAATGTTGGAAGAAAAAAAAAAGAAAGAAAGATAATGTTGGGAGTTTCCTGGTGGCCTAGTGGTTAGGATTCCAGGCTTTTACTGCCGTGGCCTGGGTTCAATCCCTGGTCCTGGAACTGAGATCCCACAAGCTATGCAGCACAGCCAAAAAATATATATATATATTGTAGAAATTTGTCTATTGACATAGAAAGATAGTTATGATATATTGCTGAATTGAAAAAGCAGGCTACAAAACAGCATATGTGGTATGATTAAATTTTTTAAAAAATAAAATATATATGCAAATGTAACTATATAACTACAATGAAAAGCTCATGGGTGGCACAGTGGTTAAGAATATGCCTGCCAATGCAGGGGTCACGGGTATGATCCCTGGTCCAGGAAGATCCCACATGCCACAGAGCAACTAAGTCCGTGCGCCACAACTACCTAGCCCACGTGCTGCAGGTACTGAAGCCCGCGCGCCTAGAGCCTGTGCTCTGCAACAAGAGAAGCCACCGCAATGAGAAGCCCGCGCACCACAATGAAGAGTAGCCCCCACTCGCCACAACTAGAGAAAGCCCGTGCGCAGCAACGAAGACCCAACACAGCCAAAAATAAAAACAAACAAACAAACAAAAAAGTTTATGGAAAGATAGATACCAAGACAGAAAAAGGTGTTGTCCCTGTGTGAGAGGATTTATTTTCATGTTGCTTGTCTTTTTATTTGTTTACATGTTTGTTTCCTGATTATTCTGTAATGAATGAAAGAGAATCTTTTTTTCAGAAAGAAATTGATAATGCTCAGTGTTTTAAGGGGGAGTGAAGCCACTGGCACTGCCTTTCTAAAAAGTAACTTTACATGTGCATTAAGAGTCTTAAAAAAAATATGCACTTTTTGGCCTAGTAATCCTAATCTTTGGATTAGAATAAGATATTTCCTGTCTTAAGGAAATAACTAGTGCAATGCAGCAAAGATTTATGTTCAAGAATTTTCATCATATTTTATGTTTTAATGAAATATTAGAAATAACCTTAATGCACAGTGAAAGAATAATTGTAATTCCAATCAGAGCATCTTGAGCTACAGTGACTGAGGAGTACTGGGCATTAATGCCCAGGGACCAGGGACATGACACATCCTTCATAAAAAGGGATTGTCCCAACTTTCATTTCTGGAAAAATGGAGTAAGCGTACTTTTCCCTGTTGTTCTTTCTAAGTACAACTGGAAACACTGAACATTGTGAACAAACATAAGAAACACTTCCAGGGCTTCTCTGGTGGCACAGTGCTTGAGAGTCCACCTGCCGATGCAGAGGACACGGGTTTGTGCCCCGGTCCGGGAGGATCCCACATGCTGCGGGGCAGCTGGGCCTGTGAGCCATGGTTGCAGGGCCTGCACGTCTGGAGCCTGTGCTCTGCAACGGGAGAGGCCACAAAAGTGAGAGGCCTGTGTACTGCAAAAAAAAAAAAAAAAAAAGAAACACTTCCAAACTCATTGTATGTAGTCAGCATTACTCTGATAACAAAGCCAAAGACATTACAATAGATATTAAACTACTAATATCCCTTATGAATATTGATGTAAAAATCCTTGATAAGATACTAGCAAATAAAATTAAGCAGCATATTTACAAGATTATACACCATAACCAACTGAGATTTATTCCTGGAAGGCAAGGATGATTCAACATATAAAAATCAGTTAATGTAATACACCATTTTTTTTAAATGAAGGGAAAAAAACCCCTACCTGATCACCTCAATTGTTGCAGAAAAAAGCACTTGACAGGGCTTCCCTGGTGGCGCAGTGATTGAGAGTCCGCCTGCCGATGCAGGGGACGCGGGTTCGTGCCCCGGTCAGGGAGGATCCTACATGCCGCGGGGTGGCTGGGCCTGTGAGCCATGGCTGCTGGGCCTGCGCATCCGGAGCCTATGCTCCGTGGCGGGAGAGGCCACGGCAGTGAGAGGCCCATGTACCGCAAAAAAAAAAAAAGCACTTGACAAAATTCAATATCCTTTCATGAGAAAACACTCAACAAATTATGAATGAAAAGAAACTTCCTCAACATGGTAATGACCATAATGTAAAACCCACAGCTGACATCATACTCAGTGGTGAAAGACTAAAAGCTTTTCCCTTAAGATAAGGAAAAAGACAAGGATGCCTGCTTTCACTACTTCTATTTCAACTTAGGACCCGAAGTCTTAGCCAGAACAATTAGATAAGAAAAAGAAATAGAAAGCATTGAAATTGGACAGGAAAAAGTAAAAATATCTCTATTTGCAGATGATATGGTCTTAAATGTAGAAAACTCTAAAGATTATACATGCATGCATGTGCATGCACACACACACACACACACACACACACATGCAAACCTGTTAGAGCTAATAAGCTCAGCAAAGTTGCAGAAGAAAAAAATCAGTGCATTAAAATCAGTTGCATTCTATACACTAAAAGTTAACAACCAGAAAAGGAAATTAAGAAAACAATTCCAGGGCTTCCCTGGTGGCGCAGTGGTTAAGAATCTGCCTGCTAATGCAGGGGACACGGGTTCGAGCCCTGGTCCGGGAAGATCCCACATGCCTTGGAGCAACTAAACCCATGCGCCACAACTACTGAGGCTGCGCTCTAGAGCCTGTGAGCCACAACTACTGAGCCCATGAGCCTCAATTACTGAAGCCTGCGTGCCTAGAGCAGGTGCTCTGCAACAAGAGAAGCCAGTGCAATGAGGAGCCTGCGCACCTCAACGAAGAGTAGCCCCCGCTCGCCTCAACTAGAGAAAGCCCATGCACAACAACGAAGACACAACGCAGCCAAAAATAAATAAATTTAAAAAAAGAAAACAGTTCCATTTACAATAACATCAAAAAGAATAAAATACTTAGGAATAAATTTAACCAAGGTGATGAAAGATTATAAGGAAAATTACAAAACATTGCTGAAAGAAATTAAACAAGACCTAAGTAAATGGAGAGACATCCCATATTCATGGATGGGAAGATTTAACATTGTTAAGATGACAATATTACCCAAAGTAATCTATAGATTCAATACAATCCTTATCAAAATTTCAATGGCATTTTCTGCAGATATAGAAAAACCTACCTAAAATTCATGTGGAATCTTAAAGAAACCCAAGTAGCCAAAAAAGAACAAAGTTGGAGGACTTGCTCTTCCTAATTTCAACACTTAGTACAAAGCCACTGTAATTAAAACTGTGGCACTAGTATAAGGACAGACATATAGACCAGTGGAATAGAAGAAAGAGTCCAGAAATAAACCCTTGCATACATGGTTAACTGATTTTCATTGTGGGTGCCAAGATCATTCAATGGGGAAAGGACAGTCTTCAACAAATGGTGCTGGGAAAAACGGATATCCACCTGCAGAAGAATTAAGTTGGACCCTTACTTTACACCATATACAAAAATCAACTCAAGGGCTTCCCTGGTGGCGCAGTGGTTGGGAGTCCACCTGCCGATGCAGGGGACACGGTTTCATGCCCTGGTCCGGGAGGATCCCACGTGCCACGGAGTGGCTGGGCCTATGAGCCATGGCCGCTGAGCCTGCGCGTCCGGAGCCTGTGCTCTGCAACAGGAGAGGCCACAATGGTGAAAGGCCCGCGTACCGCAAAAAAAAAAAAAAAAAAAAATCAACTCAAAATAGATCAAAGACTGTTTTGGATTGGGTGTTTTAAAATTTGAACTCAATATCCTTAATAGTTACAGGGCTATTAGAATTATTTCATATTGGGTGAACTGGAGTAGTTTGTGGTTTTTGAGGAACGGGTTCATTTCATCTATAAACTGTCGAATTTATGTGCATAGTATATTTCATAATGCTCCTTTATTATCTTTTTTATGTCTGCATTGTCTGTAGTTATATCCCCTTTTTCATTCCTAATATTGGTAAACTGTGTCTTCTCTCTTTTTTATAATTTAAAAACTTCCAAAAAAAATATTTCCAGGCCCAGATGGAAATCAAACATTTAAAGAAAAATTAACACCAATTCTAGATAATCTCTTCCCTCAAATCCAAGAGGAGAAAACACTTACCAATTAGTTTTGAAGCTAGTATTATCCTGATACCAAAACCAGAAAAGACAGTATAAAAAAGAAAACTATAGACCAATATCCCTCATGAATATATACACAAAAGTCCTTAACAAAATATTAGCAAATAGAATTCAGCAATATATAAAAATACTTATAGGTCATGACCCAGTGGAATTTATTCCAGGCATGCAAGGCTGATTCAATATGTGAAAATCAATCAATGTAATCTACCATATTAACAGGTTAAAGAAGAAAAATCACATGATCATAACAATTGCTACAGAAAATCAATGAAGAAATACTCTACTCTGTCATGATAAAAACTCACAAAAATAGGAATAGAGGAGAACTTCTTCAACCTGAAAAAGTATCTGCGAAAACTCTACAGCTAACATTGAAAGTCTAAATGGGGAATTGCCTGGCGGTCCAGTGGTTAGGACATAGTGCTTTCACTGCCAGGTCCCAGGTTCAATCTCTGGTCAGGGAACTAAGATCCTGCAAGCCACATGGTGCAGCCAAGACAGACAGAAAGCAAGCAAGCAAGCAGGCAAGTCTGAATGTTTTCCTCCAAATACTGGGAACAAATTAAGAATGTCTGCTCTTATCACTCTTACTCAACATAGGGCTGGAAGGGCAACAGGCAAGAAGAAGAAATAAAAGGCACATAGATTGTAAAAGAAGAAATAAAAACGTCCTGATTTCAGATGACATGATTGTCTGCACAGAAAATACCAAGGATTCTCCAAAGAAAACCTCCTGGAATTGATCAGTGACTTCAGCAAATTTCAGGATAAATGATAAACATACAAAAATCAATTGTATTTCCATATACTAACAATGAACATGTGGTAACCAAAATAAAAAGTACAGTGCATGTATAATCACTCAAAAAACATGAACTACTTAGATGTAAATCTAACAAAATGTGTACAGAACTTAGGTACTGAAAACTACAAATGTTGATAGAAGAAAGACCTAAAGAGGAGAGACATATGGTATTCATTAATTGGAAGATTCAGTGTAGTAAAGATGTCTGTTCTCTTCAACTGATATACAGGCTTGATGCAACTATTGATACTATTAAATTCCATCAAGTTTTTGTGTAGTTATACACAAGATTTTTCTATAAGTTATATGGAAAGGCAGAGGAGCTAGAAGAGCTAAAACAATCTTGAAAAAGTAGAATCAAGTAGGAGGAATCACTCTTCTCAATGCTATGTTTTATCATATAACTGCAGTAATCAAGACTGTATACTGTTGATGGATTGGTGAAGAGATAGACACATAGATCAATGGGGTAGAATAAAGAACCCAGAAATAGACTCACACAAATATGCCCAACTGATTACTGACAAAGGTGGAAAAAACAATTCAGTGGAGGAAAGATAGCCTTTTCAATAAATGGTACTGGAGAAATTGGACATCCATAGTTAAAAAAAAAAAAAGATTCTCAACCTAAGTCTCACACAAAAATTAACTTGAAATGGATCGCAGATTTAAATGTAAAACTAGTAATTTCAGAAAAGAAAAAACCAGGGGGAAATCTTTGAGATCTAGGGGTAAGCAGAGGTCTTGGATTTGACACCAAATATGACACCAAGTTTATAAAAGGGAACATTGATAAATTGAACTTCATCAGAATTAAAAACTTTTTTTTCTGTGAAAGATCCTGTTAAGAGCATGAAAATATAAGCTATGGACTGTGAGAAAATATTTGCAAACCACATGTCCGACAAAGGACTAGTATCTAGAATATAGGAAGAAATCTTAACACTCAACAATAAAAAACAAACAAACCAATTAGAAAGTAGGCAAAAGACACAAGGAACCATTTTACTAAAAAGGATATACAGATGGCAAATAAGCCCATGAAAAGATGTTCAACATCATTAGCCATTAGGTAATTGCAAATTATAACCACAATGAGATATCACAAAAACTTATAAAAATGAGCTTCCCTGGTGGCACAGTGGTTGAGAATCTGCCTGCCAATGCAGGGGACACGGGTTTGAGCCCTGGTCTGGGAAGATCCCACATGCCGCGGAGCAGCTGGGCCCGTGAGCCACGACTACTGAGCCTGCGCTCTGGAGCCTGTGCTCCGCAACAAGAGAGGCCGCAATAGTGAGAGGCCCGCGCACCGCGATGAAGAGTGGTCCCCGCTCGCCGCAACTAGAGAAAGCCCTCGCACAGAAATGAAGACCCAACACAGCCAAAAATAAATTAAAAAAAAAAAACTTATAAAATGGCTAAAATAAAAACTAGTGACAACACAAAATGCTGGCAAGGATTTGGAAAAATGGATTGCTCATACATTGCTAGTAGGAATATAAAATAGTAGAGCCACTCTGGAAAGCAGTCTGGCAGTTTTTTTTGAAACTAAACATGCACTACAGCAATTGCACTCCTGGGCAGTTATCCCAGCGAAATGAAAACAATGAAAATTAAGAGAAATGAAAACATGTTCACAGGAATACATAGATACAAATGTTCATAGCAGCTTAATTAGTAATCACACCAAACTGGAAACAACCAGATGCCCTTTAACAGGTGAATAGTTCAACTATGTTACCTCCATACCATGGAGTAGTACTCAGAAATAAAAAAGAATGAATTATTGAATACACACAACAATTTAGATCAATCTCCAGAGAATTATTCTGAGTGAGAAAAAACCCCAATCTCAAAAGGACTGGATTATATACTACTTGATTCCATTTATGTAACATTCTTAAATTGACAGTTAAGGGAAGTAGCTGTGGCTAAAAAAGAGCAACGTGGAGGATCCTCCCATTGATGGAAATGTATCAATGTCAATATCCTAGTTGTGACATTGTACTGTAGTTTTGCAAGATGTTACCATTGGGGTAGGGGGTAATGGTGTAAGGGATCTCTCTATTATTTCTTACAACTGTATGTCAAGCTACAGTTATCTCAAGATTAAAAGTTTAATAAAACTTTTTTAAAAAAAGAATTGTTTCATCCAAAATGCCAAGTGTGGCCTTGGGAGAAACACTAAAACAATAGGCTATTTAGCAACCATTAAAAATTGTGTTTCTGAAGAGTACTTAATGACACGGGAAATTGTTGATTTTTAACCTTCAACTAAAAACTATTAAGATTCAAAACTTCATTTAAACTAAGATCTTGATTTTGTGAAAAATATTGACTTAACATCTGCAAAAAAAATGAAAGGTACATGTGATTTTTTCCACTGTGGTTATATCTGAATTATGGGATTACTTGAGACTTTTCATTTTCTTTTCATGGTTTCTGAATTTTCCAAAATTTTTGCTATGGCACGAGTCATAAATAAATGAAATAAGGAAATAAACATATATCTAGTGAGACGGAAAAGCCATTCTCTAAAATAAGCAGGTGGTAGTTTGTGGGCCAAACGGGCCTTCTGTCCTATATTAATTTCCTATCTCACCTGTCAGAGCGCTCCCACTAAACTGTTTGCAGTCCTAGAAGATGCATAGGTGTTTAAAATGAGCTCCAATTTTATAAAGAAGAAGTTTGGAACAAAATTTTATATACTTTTATATATACATGTATCAAAAGTGATTGTAGGGAAAAGAATATTATTTTGTTTATCTAAGCACTGTGCCCTGTAGTCCAGGAAGAAATAGAAAATTTTAGATATGCAGCCATAATCTATTCACCTTTAAAGAAGGAAAGAGTTAGTGTACTAAATTTTTTTAAAATGAAGAAATGAATCTGTTGTGAGTTCTGAATGCTGTCAGAGATGCACAGTGAGATGCTGGTATAGTATGGCAGAGGGGGTGTCAGTTTGTGCCCCAAAACTCTATTTCAAACAGGGAAGTTCTGTGTTTGTTTGTTTATATGCACATGGGCATTCTGTACAGTATATTGTCTGAAAAAAAAAAGGGTTTGGAAAAAACGAAAGTACAAAAGCCATGATTTAGGTTATGTCTTGATGTAACCTAGCATTTAGTGGTTTTTTCTGGACCATCATTTGGAGACCTGGAATTCAGTCCTTCCTTTCTCTGAACAGTCAATAGGGGAAGAAGGGACAGTAGAAACAGCAACTGGGAGGGGGAAAGAGGACACTACTGAAGAGAGTCAGAAAAGTTCTCTTTGGAAGATGGTTTATGGTCTTGCACAAAGACAAATATAAGCAGCCCTTTAGCAAACAGGACAGACTAGTGATCAAGATACTCAAAACCTTCCAGTCCAGATTATCTTTCCAGTCTTAGAGCCCATACATTTCTCCCTTCTTCCCTCTCCAACCCTTCACTCTCCCCACATCCCTCTCTCACATACATATACACTCCTTTTCATCTACCCGGGAATCACTTTTTTTTTTGTGGTACGCGGGTCTCTCACTGTTGTGGCCTCTCCCGTTGCGGAGCACAGGCTCCAGACGCGCAGGCTCAGTGGCCATAGCTCACGGGCCCAGCCTCTCCGCGGCATGTGGGATCCTCCCGGACCGGGGCACAAACCCGTGTCCCCTGCATCGGCAGGCGGACTCTCAACCACTGTGCCAGCAGGGAATCCCCTGGAATCACTTCTTGTTTCCAGAACTTGCCTTCCACACTTACAATGTTATGCCTTTGCTTAAACCACTCTTTCCACTTGGATCACCTTTCTTCTAGGCCTGTACTGTCCAGTAGGATAGCCACTAAGCCACATGGGCTACTAGAAATAGGGTTAGTGTGGATTGAGATACACTGTAAATGTAAGATACACACTGGATTTCAAAGAGTACAAAGAAAAGATAGAAATTAATTTCATCTCTTTTAACTTTTTAAAATGTGGCCACCACAAAATTAAAAAAATGTATATATTGATATATATAAATGTATAAGGACGTTACCTCAGCATTTGTGAGTCCTAGTGTTTTAATCATAATTATACCAACTTCAGTGAATTTTTAGAGCAAATGTGTTTATTAGAACAGACTCTAGTCAAATCAATTATTTGATCAATTCTCTATTTTGCAGAGTAAAACTACTTCCAATTTTTCTATTTTCATTTTTATTTTAATGAAATTATTTTCACTGGGGAAACGTTCTTTCCTCTAATACTTTTACAAAGGAAGTTTGATTTACTTATCAGGGTTTTTCTTTCAGTCTGTCTTTTATTTTTTCTATTGCTGTGAGAACCCTTTCATGGTCACGATTTTAACCACATGCAATTTTCCTCGGTCAAATTTCACTGTGTGCAGTTTTAGCCATTGCTGCTTATATGCTATGCAAATCATTTCTACCAGTAATGTTCATTTTAATTGGATAAAAAACCAATTGTTTATATTAATTTTTAAACTTATTCATGAGAAAATAGTGAGGAGATCTCAAATAACCCAGGATAGTTCTATTGTCCAAGCTTGCTTAACTGCATTGCTTATCCAATTTCTCCAGAACTTCTGATCACTCCATGTCTTTGGTGAGGCGAAAATCAAAGGGCAGGGTCAAAATATCCTAAGGAATTATTGTTATTCTTTTAGGTGTAGTAATGGTATTGTGGTTATGTTTTTTAGAAAAGGCTTTTTTTTTCTTTTAGAGATACATACTAAACTGTTAATGAATGAAATAGTGTGATATTTAGAACGTGCTTCAAAATAAGAAGGGGGAAATGAGTGAGAATATAAACGAAACAAGATTAGCCATAAGTTTATAATTGTCAAACCTGGTGATGGGTATATAAGCGTTCATTATATCACTCTGTCTTTTATATATTTGAAATTTTACACATTAAAAAGGTAAGATAATAGCATAATTATCTGTTTAAAGTCCTTAAGATCAAAAGACATAGTCAAAATGTGCTCTTTTTTTGGTCCTTACCTTTATCCACAGCTACTAAAATGAAGTCCAACTCCCTACTATGGTCTCAAGGACCTGTACTATCTGATTCCAGCCTGTCTCTCTCATCTTCTCTCCTGCTTTCTTCTCTGGGCTATTCAGGGAATAAAATGTGAAGGGTGTCCCCTGGGCCAGTGCAGTCAAGAGGCCTCCTTTCTCACCATCATTGCATTACACCTGCCTGGACTTTCTTTAATTTCCTGGGACACAGCAATCATTTTCCTGCCTCAGGGTCTTTGCACTTGTTCCTTAATCTAGAATCTCTTGGCTACTCAAGTCTCAGCTTAAATGTCACTCATTCCTCAGAAATGTCTTCTTTTACCACACTCACTCATGTGGTCCTTCCTATTTTTCTCCATCTCAAAACCGTTTATTGCCTTCATAGCTTTGTCCCCTTTTTTCTGTCTTTCACCAGAATATAAACTCTATGAGCTCAGGGATTCTGTTTGTTTTATTCATTGTGTATACTGAGCACTCAGCACAGGGTCTGGTACCTAGAAGATACTCAATTAAATATTTGTTGAATGAATGAATGAAAACTCTAAACATTTTTTGTTTGTTTGTTTGTTTTGTGTGGTACGCGGGCCTCTCACTGTTGTGGCCTCTCCCGTTGCGGAGCACAGGCCCCGGACGCGCAGGCTCAGCGGCCATGGCTCATGGGCCTAGCCACTCTGTGGCATGTGGGATCTTCCTGGACCGGGGCACAAATTCGTGTCCCCTGCATCGGCAGGCGGACTCTCAACCACTGCGCCACCAGGGAAGCCCTCTAGCTGTTTTTAAAAGTCTGCTTTAAATCACCTCCTTCATAAAGCTTTGAAGTCCTCTAGGTGAGAATTAATCTTTTACTTTACTGGGCATACAAACAGGCATAAAGGGGACGAAAGCTTGTTTTACCCTTTGCCTGGTCTACTGAGGTAACATCTAGAATGAATCTGATACATCCTTTTGTATTGTTTCTTTATGTTAGCACTTTAAAAAATTATTTTCTATGTGTGTGTATATATATATATATGTATGTATGTATATATGTATTTTTTTTTAAGGTTTCAGATTACAAGATGCTGCTTCTAAATATTTCTTCTATGCCCAGGCTGAGTTTCACCTCCTTTAATAGTCTGTAATTTGTTTCTATGGCCTCCCAATGTTCATGACACATGAGGGTGTCATGATGTTGAGATGAAGAATGACTGGTTTAGTTGGACTTGCCCTCACTGACATGTCCATGCTTTGGGGAAATGCAGGTACACAAATTATTTAGCCAAAATCTCCTAGAGTGAGTCTTGCTAGTTGGTTCATGGTTTTCTTTCAAATGGGACATTGATACACATAACTTGTATGCCTGAAAGCTACCTTCTCATCATTTGCTAATTGCTTTCTATCAGGTACACACGTACAATGATGTATGTTTGCCTATAAACAGAGGACAGTTTCATTCTCAAAATAATATGTTAACATTTGTGCTCATTGTTAACAGATTTTTGCTCTGGAGCTACTTTTAGAAGATATTTTGTCCACTCCCCAATAGCAATATTTTTAGAGTGCTTCTTCCAGTCAGCTTATTTGCAGAATTGTTTAAACTAACACTAATTTTACTGCAGCAACTGAAACAAATGTTTCCATTTTGAAAATGTCTGCTGGAAAAATAAAGATTTGCAATTCAAATGAATGGGGAGATTGTTAGATTGTGTTAAGTAAAATCGATGTTTATACTTACTTTTTTTCAAGAAACATCACCCAAAATATTCATCATTAAATGTTTCCTGGGTGGATGTAGTAGGTTCTGTATAAGTCCTTATGAATTATGATTAATAGCATAGATGTCCTAATTCTCCATTCTCAATAGACAAGTGTTTATTAAGATGGATCTTTCATTTTAGCAATTGAAAAGAAAGTGCACAGAACCAGAACACATCGCTCCATATCAAGTTAAGCACACAACACAGTTTTATTTCTTTTCAGAAAAATTATAATCCAGGGCGAAAGCTTTTATGCATTCCTCCCAAGGGAGTCTGTTGTTTTTTGAAGGATTGCTATAGAAATAAAACCTGATCTCAGTTTAATTCATAATTACCTAATACACATTTTAAAGTATTCTGAATACTTGAGTCTATGAGCTCAAGGTTTAGGGGGGTTAGTGCTGTTTGTATTAAATCAGTGCTTATCAATGTGATTTTGATTTCTGGGCAATTTTGTTGGCTTTTAGAACATTGATTTAAGAAATAAGAACTGATATACTCAGCTGATTAAGTCTTAATAGTGTGATGTCAGGCAATAATAAATATTTTAAAAGGTAAAAATGAACCAACTCTTAGAACAGGGGATGTTAATTTATTTCATGTTTACTGACTGTTATGGACGTGGCACAGACCAAACTTCTGTGCCTCTCTTTCTGTCCTAACCCAGCTAGAGAATCCCAGAACTGTAAACCTGGAAAAAACATTCCAGAGACCTTCTGATTTCCTTCCCTGCCTTCATAAAGGAGAGAACCCAAACCCTCCAGGCAATTCACTCATATTCTTCTTGAACACCTGCAGGGTTAGAGACTTACAATCTTTCTTGATAAAAGGAAACTTGTTTTGGTATCAAGTAACAGTAATTGCTACATGAGTTACCTGTGAGTTACCAGTATATGGTAACCATGAATTACCATATACTGTACACATGCAGCATCTCCTCTCTAATTCTCACAAAAGCCTTACAAGTTACTTATTAGGTCTATTTTATAGAGAAACTGGGGCCAGAGAGAGTAATTTACCCAAGGTCATAGTTACACATACCCAAGTTCTCTCTCTCATTAACCCAGCTGCTTCTCAAAGGCAGTGTATGTATTTACCTACATAAAGGAAAGCAATAAAATCAATAAACACAAGCCTAAACCTATGTTTTAGGAAAAGAGTTTCCTTGGACAATACAAATTAGTGATGAGATAATCACACTAAACAACTCTTACTAAAAGGATATTCCACATTGGATAATTCAGAGCCTCAAATCTGGCCGCTTTTAAATCAAATGTCTGTGTGCAAAACACTGACTACAAATCCCCAAGACCTGTCCTCAGTATTTCAACCCATAAATTAGCAAACACACACACACGCGCGCGCGCGCGAGCGCGCTCAAGCCTTGTAGGGATAAAGTTCCAGGTCTTTCTTTGGGCATCAGTTTCGAGACTTCCAGAGTCGCAGATGTGTGTGTGCGTGCGTGTGTGTGACTAAGGAAAAGAATAGCCGAATCACATCTAAAAGCGAATCCTCCCAATTAGAAATCTATAATACAAATGATGATAATTAGGCATTCCACTAGCCTTTCAACCTCAACAGCTCTTCTCCCCAAGCCAAGGCAACCTTCTCCCCTCTCCTCCCCCCGCCCCCGGCCCCCGGGAAATAACCCCAAAGGCCGGAGGTAGAAGGGGCGACATCCTGGCCCGGGCTCCGCTTTCTGAAGCCTATCGGGGCCCGGAATCCACCGGGGCCAGCTGGTCTCTTCTGTTGGCCGGGGGAAGAGGGGAGAGCGCCGTTCGTGGCCAAGAGCAGGGCGGGGACGTGAAGAGAGCCGGAGTTCGTGAGGGGCCGCAGCAGTCAGACGAGGGTCTAGGAAAAGGGAGCCGAGAGCCTTTTTCCAGGTTACAGAGGCGTGCGGAGGGCGAGAAGAAGCGCCTCGCGCGCAAACTAGTCCGTCTACCCCTCGGTACCGCCAAGCCGCACCGGCAACCCGCCGCCTAAGCGGAAAGCAGCGCGGCTCAGAGCCCGGCCCAGGCCGGCGCATGCGCCGCAGCCCCTCCTCCGCTCCGGGACCCCTCCCCTCCCCTCCCCTCCCTCTTCCCCGCGGGTCTGGGGCGGCGGCGGCGGCGGCGGCGCGGTGACGTCAGGGCGTTGGGGCAGCTCCTGTGACAGACGGAGCTGGAGCGGCGGGGCGGCGGCGGAGTCTGGCGGCCGAGATAGCGAGTGAGCGAGCGAACGAGCAGCGACCCCGGGGTCCGGGGAGCGAGAAGGAGAAGGAGGGGAGCGCTCGGGTGCGAGCGAGAGAAACCGCGAGCGCCAGGCTTGGGCTCGAGCACCGGAACGGCTGAGGAGCCCGCCCGCTCCCCTCCCCTCCCCCTCCCCGGGACAGGGCCCAGCGCGCCATCCTCCCCCTCCCTCCTTCCCTCCCTCCCTCCTTCCTCCCTTCCCTCTCCCTCTCCCCCTCCCCCGCTGGTGGATGGGAGTGAAGGACGGAAGAGGCCCTGCGGAGGCGGCGGTGCAGCGCTCCGGTAAGGCGGCAAGGGTCTGCGCCCTCCCCTCTGTCTTCTCCACCGCGCTCCGGCGGCTGCGGGCCGGGCCCGGCGGCCTGACGATGTGGCTGCGCCGGTCCCCTCCCTCCCATACTCCCCTCCCCCTGCCGCCGCCTCCTCCTTCTTCTTCTCTTCTCGCTCTCAAAATGGCGGCCGCGACGGCCGTTGAGTGAGAGACACGGGAGGAGGGGGGACAGGCCGGGGAGGGCGCTGCCCTCGCTCCCCTCCTCCCTGGCTCGGGTTCGGGGGCTGCCAGGGCCGCCGCGGCTCCACCCGCGGCCCTCCCTGGGAAGGGATCGCCCTCCTCCCTTGGTGACTTAGCAAGAAAAGTATTCTTGGGTAGGAAGGGCGTGGAGAGCAGGTCTCTCTCTGATCTTGGGGAAAGGGTTCGGCCCTCCTCTCCCCCGCCGCGGAAGGCGAGCTCCGCAGTCCCCACCCCACCCGCGGCTGGCGCTCAGGGACCGGGCTCAGCCCCAAGCCGCCTCGGCACCCACAGGCCTTAAGGCGTTCCGTCCCCCACCTGTCCTTAGGATGGGGTTGACCTGAGAATGATGGTCCAGCCCTTCCCTGGTCCCCCTGTGCAATGGTCCAGCCTCTGCACCCACTGAGGAGGAGCGGCCCGACCCACCGAACCATCCGCAGCACCCACCCACCAAATCAGGCAGGATTTTCTTTTCTGCCACCGGCTCTTTCAACGGGAGTTGCCTTTTGACGTTATAGCACTGAGCTTCGAGGCCCTCAGCCATTCTCCTTCTAATCTAATCTCCCCACTCATTTAGGAAACGCAGTGCCTTCCGTAGCCTCCCAGGTGAGAAAATGCCTTTGAGGTGGTGGGCAAATTTTCACGCTATCTCTCTAGACAGAAGAGTGGAGAGGAGGAGGAGGTTTTCAATGTCTGAGACAAGACAGAAAGGTGCCTTGGCTTTATTTGTGATTCTGCCTTTCTTCGGTGACTTAGCAAGAAACTCCTTGGGAGCAGGGCAGGAGATTTTCTTTTGGGGTTGGGGTTTGGGTCCAATTTATATCAGTCCTTTGGTAAAGAAATTGTGCTTTGGAAGCGAAGAACCAGATTTGTGGTTTCGTTCTCAATGGGCGATGTCATGCCAAGGTCCCCCCCTCCCCCTTTCCTTAAGAGGCAGTCGGGAGAGAATAAAGATATTCCTGATGTTCCGACCTTTACTTTAACACACAGTCCTTGAGATTTATAACGTTTTAAAGGCTAAACAAAAAATTTGTGCCATTTTTGGTGATTCTGTTTTTGTTGGGAGGTGGGATTGTTTTGTGTGAATTTCATTTTGAGGCTAGGGCGGAGGAGACTGTGCTTGGGCCTTTCATACCAGTAATGTCATCCCTCCTCTTTTGCCACAGTAGTATTTGCTTGAATTTTTTTTTTCTTCTGCAGCAGTCTTGATTGCTGCAGGGTCCAGTCTTTTAATCGGGAAAATTTCCTGGTTGGGTATGTCGGTAGTGATACAATGTTGAATATATTAAAAGCTGTTACTTAAATTCTGATTTGGGTCTAAGGCATTAGCTAGCTTTTAATCTCTCATGGGTATCTTTCAGGACACAGTTTTGCAAAATAATTGGCAGTTGCAAATTGCAGTTTTTATTAAAGCAGAAGAGTAATCAGTGTTTAGGGTGATTTATTCTTTCACGTTCTATTATAAATGATCATTGTTTGGATTGTTCACAAGGAGAGGATCTCCTAAATGAAACAAAGCTGTTATTTTTATAAATCAGAATGGAACTTAATTTTTCACAAAATATTTCTGTATATCTTGATTTTGTTGGAGTTAGCCCTATTTCGGTGCCTCTCCCACACCTTTTTTAAAAATGGGCTAATATTTGTGGTTGCTGTGAACAGCCATTGAGCCGAGGAGACTGGGTGGAGTAAGAGAGCAGAAGCTGTGAAATGCTAGATTGCCCTTTCATAGCATTTTTCTCTTGCTTATGTTTTGTAAGGTTATTTGATGCTAATTGGTACTACAACAAAGGCGTTTCTCTGTAGTAAATCTTAAAATCTCGTGTTTTTAGTTTCCACCTTTTTTGCAAGTTGGGTATTGAATGATTGGGGTAAAAAGCAATGTCCCTGCTCTAAAGCAAATACTTATTGTCTCTATGTATCTGTACATATACATACATACACACATATATATACACACTTCTTAATGTTTTTTATTGTTTTAGTTAAGTAAGTGTAGATTAACGAATGCCAGAAATATTTGGCAAAAAATAGTAGGAATATTGCAAAAATCTAATGAGAACATTGCAGATGTTTTCTTTAACTTTAGTTTGCATTAAAACAGTAAATCTGTGATTTTTAAATAATGAACATCAAAGTGAGTAAGAAAGGATAAGATAATTTGTGTTAAATGCTCTTTATATAGACCCTTTCTCTTGTGTTGTCCTTTGGAAGAGACCTTTCAGTAAGGTACTACCGTAAGAGAGGGTAGGTCATTTTAATGTCTTGTATCAAGCATTGATGTGAATAGATGTTCTCAGAAGAATGTCAAATTCATGTTGTAAATGTGATTTTCATGGGCCTTATGACTTTGTCAGTGTATGATATATTTTTACATTTTTGTTATTTTTAATGTGATTAGAAAGTAGAAGGGTTCATGTGGTGAGGAATGAGGTTAGTATGATAATTCACTGTGTTATGTGTCTAACATATCCCCACCCCTAGTATTTGTAGCTTATAAAAGCATACTAAGAGATAAGATTTTTCAGTAGATTATTAGTTGATTAGGAGTTTAAAATAATTTGACTTAAATAAGAGAGCTTTTACTTCCAAATGTATATCTATGTGTGTTTCTGGTACATGTGGCAGAATCTTTTGCTTAATTTGGAGAGCAGTTTTTAAAATTCTTCATAATTCTATACTTATAAAACTTCTAATGAGATTGGGATGGGTTAATTTTTTAGTAGACTTACTTGGTATCTTTTTTTCCAGATACAATTACTCTCGTATATAAAAGATTTAGAGATGTTTTCTGGAAGGGAAAAATAAGTATCTGATAATTTTTGGTTTTCCAGCTAGAATATTCATGTTTCATTGTCTGTATTTTTTCAGTGTAAATGTTGCTCCCTCTTATGCAATAAATAATACTGTATATATGACTTTACCTTATGGCTCATATTTTCAACGTCCAAGAAAAAATAGGACCTTACTTTTCGTTTATCTGTGGTTCATATTATTCAGAATTTTTCATCTTAATCTCAATAGGTAAGCCAGAGAAACTGTGGCAGTTGTCAGCATTAGGATGGAGATATCTTAAAAAACAAATCCAAAGCAAAATCTTAGGGCAATCAGAGTGAATTTTCCAATTTTTCCCATTGAGTTCTAAAGCAGTGAGTCATGCACTCTTTTGCCAAAGGGACTTGAGGCTCAGTTGGTTTTAAACCACGCCTGTCATGTCCGCTGTGGTCCTAAAAGAGATTTTTTTACTTGGTTGTAAGTTTCTGTTGTGAAAATATTTCGTTATGATGGGTAATCTGTTTTTATGCACTTTAGAGAGAGAGAAATAGCTAAAGTGGGAATTCTTTGCCATTTTTACTATACAACTTTTTTTTACTTTAAAAGTTGCTCTATTTAAAATAAAACTAAACAAAAACAAACAAAAAAACTGATGATAAAGGGACTTCTGAAAAGAAAAAGTAAACCTGTTCTCCTGAAGATGCTTAGCTGTAGAGTGAATCTTAGTTGCTGAAGTCCAAATGTTTTGAGAAATCTGTATTTCATGAAGAAAGATGCCATATTACATAAGCCTAACAGGTAACTGCAGTGAAGGCTTTTTGAGTTGTTTTAGCTTTGTTGCTGGTTTGATATGGCATGTTGGCTAGTCATTTAAGTGGAAACTTAGTTTAACTTCTGCTGTGTGTATAATTTTTAACCTTGCCATGGCAGTTACAAATTTTAATTGATATTGGTGAAATGCTTTATAGTCATTGGATGCAGGTATCATAAGGGCTTATTATTTTGATTTATTGTTTTCTCTTTAAAAGTTGGTGGCTTTTAGTTGAAACTTACCTAGTTAGGATTGATTTGTGGATTTGTCAAGCATACTTCTGGAAAAGTATCCTCTAAAGTTATTGTCATCTAACATTGTTGTAAACGTTTTCCTAGAACTTTGTAAATATGTTGAACATGGCATTTCATTTGTTCTGTCAGCTACTTTTTGAGATAGAATAGTATTTTTTATGGATGAGAGAACTAAAATTCAGAGAATTTCTTTTCCCAAGGTCACATGTTGGGTTAGTAGCTAGAATGAGGTAAATATTGTAGTCAGTGAATCACTTGGGTATTGCCTTTCATGATGAAACAGACATTCCTTTTTCTTTTGACAAAATGGACTCTTTTCATAACTATTTTTATGTTTGTTAATTTCTTTTCTAAAATGGTGAAAACTGGTGGCATTTATTGCCTGCATCATTTAAATTGACATTTATTAACATGGTCTTATATTGTAACTATTTTGCTTGCATAAGGCATTTGAATAGGGACTTGCAGAAAATGCCTAATACTGCTTTATAGTAATATTAATAAGTAAATAAATACTTGCTGCGTACATACAAGTAGTAGTAATAATAACAGTAAATCAGTATTAAATCTATTTAAATACATACAAGTGGTACTAATAAGTAAATAAATACTTTTTGCATTTGATTGAATATGGGGTTATGTGAAAGGAAATGAGATATCCTATAGTTCTTTGTAGTGGCTAACTTCCAGTGATCTCTCTGGAATTAAGGTGAAGGAGGGAAAAGTGTTCATACTTCCTTTACAGAGATTTTATGTTGTCCCAGGAACAGGGTCATACTTATGACATAGTTGTTTCAGGGCCACAAAACTCTCACCTATAAGAAATGAATAACTGGATAAATTTCATTTGCGCTTCTGTTCTTTGCATTTTGATTAGCTGGTCCTTGAGCGCTTATGTGCTGACAAGAATTACTGACAGTTAACTGAGGCTGTTAAGAAATTTTCTGAGAGACTGTCTTTTGATAACAGTGAAATTAAGAATCTGGGAAATTTTTTTTTTTTTTTTGCGGTACGCAGGCCTCTCACTGTTGTGGCCTCTCCCGCTGCGGAGCACAGGCTCCGGACGCGCAGGCTCGGCGGCCATGGCTCACGGGCTCAGCTGCTCTGCGGTATGTGGGATCCTCCCGGACCGGGGTACGAACCCGTGTCCCCTGCATCGGCAGGCGGACTCTCAACCACTGCGCCACCAGGGAAGCCCCAAGAATCTGGGAAATTTTTAAGGAATTTAATTGAAAGCTTATGTTATTAAGGATTTGCATGCTGTGGATTAATTCACTTTTAATCTGCGGCAAAGATAAAAGGATATGTTTTATGGTTTTAGTATTTGGTATGCATAAGGCATATATTTTATCTTTTCATCTTCCCTTCCATAGTTGTTTTTATTTTATCAAAAATATGCTGACTGCAGAAGAAGGGAAAGTGAAGATAAAAGAGTCAATTGTACTGGGAATTCCTTGGCGGTCCAGTGGTTAGGACTCTGTGCTTTCACTACTGAGGACCGACCTGGGTTTGATCCCTGGTGGGGGAACTAAGATCCAACAAGCCATGTGATGTGGCAAAAAAAAAAAAAGAGTCAATTGTATTGATTATTATTATTATTTTTGGTTAACTTATTTTTTAAGGGTGGGAAAAAGCTATACATTTAACATTATCAGAGAAAATTAAATAAAGCTGTTGACTAAAACCAAAAATGAGTATTTTAGATTCCAATCCTAACTCCACAATTTATCAGCTGTGAGCCTTGAGCAATAAGCCTCAGTTTCCTAATCTATAAATGGATAACGTTGACAGTATGTAACTCATAGGGCGGTTGCTATTATTGGATAAAAGGCCCTTCAGTAGATATTTTTTTATTGTTAGAGACTTTTTTTTTTTTTTTTGCTGTACGCGGGCCTCTCACTGTTGTGGCCTCTCCCGTTGCCGGAGCACAGGCTCCGAATGTGCAGGCTCAGTGGCCATGGCTCACGGGCCCAGCCGCTCTGTGGCATGTGGGATTTTCCCGGACTGGGGCACGAACCCTTGTCCCCTGCATCGGCAGGCGGACTCTCAACCACTGCGCCACCAGGGAAGCCCGAGACTTTTTTTAAGGAAGAGAATTAACATACAATTTAATCATAAATAAGCAGTTATTAATACATTAATATAGCTCTTATAGTTTTAAATGTATTTCTTAAGAATTAGTATTAGGTATTCTTTCCCCTTTATCCATTATGTGTATCTGAAACCAGAGATGGCTTCAGAGTTTCTTAGTAGGGCAAGAAGTGCTATGTAAATCAATGCCAAATGGACTAATTCCTTTTTTTAATATAAAATTATATTGCTCATAAGCATGTTATTTAAACTGCAAAGTACATTTATATCTTTATTTTAACAAAAATTTTGTTTGTACTTTTAAATATTAATTTAAATAATCCCCAACAGGTTTTCCTGTTTTTCTTTCTAAAAAAACCTTTTTATTTTGGAATAATTTTAGATTTGTAGTCAAGTTGTAAAGATAGTGCAGAGAGTTCTTGTGTATACCCTGCACCCAATTTCCTCCATTGTTAACATCTTACATTTCTGTGCTACATTTGTGAATCTTGGTATTTACTATTAGCTAAACTCCAGACTTTATTTGGATTTCACTGTTTTTCCATTAATGGCCTCTTTCTGTTGCAGATTTAATCCAGGGTACCACGTTGCATTTGGTTGTCTTTTATCCTCACTCTCCTCTGGTCTGTGATAGTTTCTCAGCCTTTCCTTGTTTTTCATGACTTTTACAGTCTTGAGGAGTCCTGGTCAGTTATTCTGTAAAATGTCCTCCACACTGGGTTTGTCTGGTGTTTTTTCATGATTAGATGTGTTATGGGTTTTTGGAAAAAATACCACAGAGGTGAAGTGCATTTCTCATCACATCATGTCAGAGGCTACATGATATTTCATCACTTGGTTAATGTAGTGTTTGCCAGTTTTCTCATAAAGTTATTATTTTACCTTTCTCTTACTTTATCCTTTGGAAGTGACTCCAGTTCCATGTCGGTGGTGGGGGTGTGTGTGGGGGAGTGTCTGTTTACATATATTATTTGGAATTCTTCTGTAAGGCGGATTCACCTCCTCTTCCCCATTTATTAAAACAATTTACATCTTTATTTTAACTATCAGGAAAATTTTGTTTAGAATTTTAAATATTATTAATTTAAATAACCCCCAATTTTTTCTAGCTTTTTAAAAAAATAAAATATTTTAACAGTGGTTTGGAGAATAAAGATCCGAGAAAGCCTTTGAAGGAGCTATGTTTAAGTGAATTATATATCCGTGTAGAAATTACTCTGAGAGTAAAGTTCAGTGTTGGGATTTTAGAGAAGAGCTCCACATTTGGAGGCTTGTTTGGAGGGAGACTGCTGTAATCTGAGAAGCAAAGCAAATAGGGTATCTTATTCATTGGTGCTGTGCTAGTATTTGAATCCTCCTCGTCTTCCCTTTCCCTCAAAAGGCTTGTAAATACTGCAGCAGAAAAGAAAGTATTTTTGACCGATTGGACTCTTATTTTAAAAACAGAACTGGTAGATCTATGTCCTGAAAGATATTCATTTTACACTAAGGAGAATTTATAACTTGAGTGCAACGTAATTCTTGAGAATTGCAGTTATTACAGTTCTTTCAGTTGTTTTTATATCTTGCCCTTCCATTGTATCACTTGTACAGAAAATATCATTGGGCTTCTTTTTTTTTTTTTTTTTTTAGATGTTGGGGGTAGGAGTTTTTATTAATTAATTTATTTTTGCTGTGTTGGGTCTTTGTTTCTGTGCGAGGGCTTTCTCTAGTTGTGGCAAGCGGGGCCACTCTTCATCGTGGTGCGCAGGCCTCTCACTATCACGGCCTCTCTTGTTGTGGAGCACAGGCTCCAGACGCGCAGGCTCAGTACTTGTGGCTCACGGGCCTAGTTGCTCTGCGGCATGTGGGATCTTCCCAGACCAGGGCTCGAACCCGTGTCCCCTGCATTAGCAGGCAGATTCTCAACCACTGTGCCACCAGGGAAGCCCTGGGCTTCTACTTTTAAAAAAACTTATTCAGTACCATTACATATTTTTGTTTCTCTTTTTAAATTTTCATCAATTTTTCTGTCCAGCAAACATTTATTTAGATATATTATATTCTAAGCATTGGGGATACAAACATGATTGTCAGCCCTTGCCCTCAGAGATCTTAAAATTTATGAACACATATTTAACATGCAAAGGTAGCATAATAGTGCTATAATCAAAATATGTACTTGGTGAGATGAGGGCCCAAAGTTTTCTCTTTTTTAAAAATATTTATTTATTTATTTTGGTTGCACCAGGTCTTAGTTGCAGCACGCAGGATCTTTAGTTGCGTTGTGCGGACTTCTTAGTTGCGGCATGCATGCGAGATCTAGTTCCCCAACAGGGATCGAGCCCCAGCCCTCTGCATTGGGAGTGAGGAGTCTTACCCATTGGACCACCAGGGAAGTCCTGAGGGCCCAGAGTTTTCAAGGAGGTCTTCACAAAGATGTTGGTTAAACATTTTTGAAGAAATCTTGTCATGTTGTTTGGGGAGTAATTTGTACCTAGTCTCATAAGTACACCTTGGTTAGTGAGGGAAGTTACATGTAGCTGTAGTTCAGTATGGCTGGAGTGATTGGTGAGTACAGAAGAGTGAGAACATTACCCTGATCTGGCCTGTAAAGTGGGTTGGCACATGGACCATCTTCGTTTGCAGACTTCATCTTAGACTCATGCAATAAAAAGCAATAAAAATTTCGTGGTGGGGGGCACCAGGGATATCTGCATTGTCAGTAAACTTCCTAGTTGAGAAGCTTACTGAAACCAGTTTTTATCCTTGAGGTGCCAGAGGATGATTTTAAGTTATGATAAGTGACATCATTAGATTTCCCTGTTAAAAAGGCAGCTGTCAGCATTGTGGAAGATGCAGCTGTGGAGTGGATGGAGGTAGATAGACTTGTGGAGACTATTTAAGAGGCAGTGCAGGTTGAAAGAATGGATTCGAAAGGGATTGAGTATGTATAAATTAGTAACCAGTTTGATATGGGAAATAAGAGAAACCAGGAATAAGGAAGGTGAAGAATTCAGGTGTTTTTTGTTTTGGGCTGTTGAGCAGATATGGGTGTTTGGAAGGAGCAAGAAAGAGTTGAGGAGAACCAAGGTTGAGGGAAGTTTTTTTGGTTGTTGTTTGTGTGTGTTTTAACAGGATAACCGTTAGGTGTATTGGAGACTTGAATTCTAAGATATTTGGTGTTTTCATGTTTTATATGTCTACCAGTGTAATTAATAGTAGAACATTTTTGTTTATTATTTCTTATGACGCATTAAAAATTCATTCTTTCCTCAGAGTGTGTTCAGTGCACTCTGTTATAAGAACTGTGCTGAGGTGCTAGAAAGTACTCCAGACAGGGGACAGCAGTAGTAAAATCATAAAGGTCACAAAATGAGGAGAGGGAAGGCATGCATTACAAGGTGCTCAGTGTTACTGGAGTTTGAGCAAAGTGGGGCTTGGTTAGAAATAAGACTTGAAATGTGGGAAGGGACCAGATACTAATCAAAGACCTTATAAACTGTGTTAAAGCATGTGGACTTCAGGAAATAGGGAGGCAGCATAGTGCAGTGAATAAGGGCCCCAATTGTGGAGCCCAGATGCCTGTGTGTTCAACTCTGCTGCTTACGTAGCTGTGTTACATTACACACACACACACACACACACACACACACACAATATAAAAGCTCGTTATTTAAATTCTCATAGGTAGTTGTGAGGAGTAAATGAACACTTCTAAAACATTTAAAGCAGTGACTAGCATATAGTAAGTGCTATTTAAATATTTGTTAAATAGAAAGTAGGGAGCCAATGAAGGGTTGTTTTTAAGTAAGGAAGAGATATGGTCGGATTGTATTTTAAATAGATGATTCTGGGGCTGAGTAGAAGATAGATGTTAATAGGCCAAGGCTAGGTTTAAGAAGACCTGTTGAAATTGGTCCAGTCCAGGTGAGAGATGATGGTGTGAACTGTGGTAGTACCGTTAAGGGTAGACAGAGAATAATTCAATAAATATTGAGGCGGTAAACTTGGCAGATCCAGGTAATTGATTGAATATAGAAGAAGAAAGAAAACAGTCAAGGTTGATTCCCACATAAGATATTATTTCTAACATTTTTAAAGCAGTATTCATTTAAAGTACTTTGGACCTTAGATGTCCTCTATGCTAGTTATATTTGAGGCTTTGGTGTATATTATGATGCTTCCATAAAAATGAGAACTAATGGCCTGAGATAGTTTTTAATTTCTCTAAATATATAGGCCTTTGCTGTTTTTTTCAGTAGGTGGAGAGAAATTTCTCTTTAAAGATCCACTGTTATGTGGAAAACTCTCATTTAGCCCACGTCCAAAGAGCTAGAAAGCTTAAATATTAATTTTTTATGTTGTTTTTATATTATAACTTTATATTAAGATTTGTGATTATAAAAATATAGCACCATAGTAATGCTGTAAAAATTTGAAGTGACTGCTGAATCACTAAAGAGGTTAAAATTTGTTAGTTCTATTATATCTAATTTTTTCATTGTTTATTCATATATGGTAAATAACTTTGATAGGCAGAATACTCATCACCTGTTCATTCCTTTGATAAATCTTAACTCCCCAAATCTAGATTTGTCAAATTTTAAGAATATTTTTTCTTGCCATTCAGTTTTATAAAAAGGGGAAAACTTGGTTGAAGTTAGAACTTTCTTTTTTTTTTTTTTTTTTTTTTTTTTGCTGTACGTGGGCCTCTCACTGTTGTGGCCTCTCCCGTTGCGGAGCGCAGGCTCCGGACGCGCAGGCTCAGCGGCCATGGCTCACGGGCCCAGGCGCTCCGCGCCATGCGGGATCTTCCCAGACTGGGGCACGAACCCATGTCCCCTGCATCGGCAGGCAGACTCCCAACCACTGCGCCACCAGGGAAGCCCTAGAACTTTCTTGAATTTGAATTTTCTCTAGATTCTTCATGAAATAATTAAATGGATAGGAAATTCAGTGTCCTTATATAGTATTTTAAATCTGGGTCCTGGGTTGTAGTGGTGTACATAGTGTATGATTATTACGCTATTCAATTACTCTATTGCACGGCTCATCAAATCTCCCCACTAAAGACAGTTGAGAGGGATGATATTTAAAATGAATCTTGAATGAATAATTGGAGTGGACATGGGAGAAGGTCATTTGAGGTAGAGGGAAGAGCAACATATACAGGTACAAAAGCATGAAAAACTATTATGTGTATGCTGGAAAGTAGTTTGCAGAGGGCATTGTAGGGTACATGTGAATATGAGGCTGGAAAGGTACATATGAGCCAGATTGATAGAATTTACAAATTCTGTGTGGTTTGTAGGCAATTTGGAAGACACAATTTTAAGCAAAGGTGAGCATTATGATCAGATGTGTATTTAGGTAGTTTATGTAGGTGGCAGTGAGGAATACAGATTGGAGCTTGAAGGTCACTTAGGAGGCTTTTTCAGGAAAGAATGATTAGTGCTTGAAATAAGACAGTGACAATGAAGGTTGCTGATTGGAGAAAGGTTTAGGAGGTAGAATTGTGAATGAATAGTGTGTGATGAGGAGAGGGAAGTATTAGAAGACATCTCAGATTTGTGGCTTGGGTGTCTGGGTGGAATTGAGAAACTGGGCATCATTAGCCATCCATAGTAGAGATTAAGAGGAGGAATTATGTGTGGGATATTACATAAAGTGCCAGATTAATTTTCCTGAACCACGGTTCTCAAGTCACTTTCTTGCCAAAAACCCATTGCCAGGTTTTTACTATATTTAATCAGCTTTGTATATGAATAAATGCAAAGGGTACCTTACTAGAAACATGGTATTTAATAGATGTTTGTTTAATCCTAAATGGACACTCAAGGTCTTTTCTTTGGTGTCCTACCTCACTTGCTTATGCTTTTTCTTCTTGCCTGTCATGTATCCGATGATTCAGGCTTATGAAGATACTTTCTGTTCTTTATGGCGTTTTCACTCTTTACCACTCCCTCCCTTCTCTTTTTCTCTGTGTATCTTCTGACCTGTGTATCCTTCAAACCTGCATACTAGGTTCTCCTTTTCCAGGCAACCTTCCCTAATTTTTTTTTTTTAGCTGAAAGGAATTTTCTTTGAATTCATAATCTTAAGGTATCTACTGTTTTTGTCTCTTGTTATAGCTTATATAAAACTTTATCTGATATATCAAGTGAGTTAATGTATTTAAAGAGCCTAGAACAGTACTTTGCACATAGTACTCAGTAAATGGTGGTTGTTATTATGGTGATGTTAAGATGATTGAAACAAATTGATGTAATAGTAATAGGGCAGTCTGCCTTTACCTTCTGCCTTCTTGTGATGGCAAAACTGATTCGTTCTCTGTCCTTGGACACTAGGAAAGCAGTGTCTCTTTTACATTGATAATGTATGTAGACGTGGAAAAGGTACTGTGCCATATCATCTTCAAAGTGAAGTTATTCTCTTTGTACATCTTTACTATTCTAGAACTCTACTAAGGGAAGTAAAATGGTAGACAAGCCCTTAACACTGATTATCTCGTTAAGCTTCACCACAGTTGCTTGAGTAGGTGGTGGTGTTAGCTCCAGTTATATGTGGGCAAACAGGCTTAGGAAGTTTGAAGATTGCCCAAGGTCAGTTTGTAGGTGGCCGAGTTGATATTTGAACTTCCACTATTTGACTCCAAAATTCTACACAGTAGGACCTCAAAAGTGTAGGATTTATTCCTTCATTGCTTTCATATCATTTACATATTCAGCTTGTTTTAAGAGGGCCTATCATGGGACCTATACATAGGAAAGTGCTTTTTGTTTTTTCTTCTAAATTTTATTTTACATATTTATAGTTTGTTTATTTTTGTTATGGAATATGTCAACCATGCAGGAGAAGTACCTGCAGTAATATAACAAAATATCCACATAACTACTACCTGAATTAACAGATGTTAATATTTTATCATATTTGCTTTAGAGTTTTTGTGGGGTTTTTATTTGTTTGTTTGTTTGTTTGTTTGCGGTTCGCGGGCCCCTCACTGTTGTGGCCTCTCCCGTTGCGGAGCACAGGCTCCGGACGCGCGGGCTCAGCGGCCATGGCTCACGGGCCCAGCCGCTCCGCGGCATGTGGGATCCTCCCGGACCGGGGCACGAACCCGTGTCCCCTGCATCGGCAGGCGGACTCTCAACCACTGTGCCACCAGGGAAGCCCTATTTGTTTGTTTTTTAAAGAAATATGGCATTACAGTTAGAGTTGATATCCTCTTTCTAATCCTACCCCCCTCCCTGTTCCCAGTGGTAAAGTTCCTCCTAAAGTTTGTATATATTCTTTTGTTCTGTTTTTATACTTTTACTATACATATATGTATCTATAAACAATGTACAATAATGCTTAGAGTTTACATGAATGTTATACTGTATACTATTCTACAACTTGTTTTTTTCACCTAAAAAATGTTTTCTAGATGTATTGGTATATGTAGATCTAGTTTATTATGTTAAAGAATTTCTTATATATGATCATACTACAGTTTATACCTACAGTACAGAAATAGGCCTTTAGATTGTTTTCAGATTTTCACTATTACAGACAGTGCTGCAGTGAACATGGGAAAGGTATCTGCAGATAAGATGATAAAATTTGTTTTTTGTTTTTCATTGCAGAGTTTATCTTAAGGTTAATTAAATATTTGTTCTTTAGTAATTTTTATGCTTTGAATTGAATAAATAGAATGAATAATATTGTTGACATCGATTTTAGACCATAAATTCCTAAATTTTGTTCCACTTTCCTCAGTCTGTTCAACTGTTCAAAAACCGGTGTTTAACTCAGTATTGAGCCAGGAGTTGCACACTGGAGGCCTGTAGGACAAACTAAGTGTAAATGCTTGGCCTTGTATCGTTAAAATTTTTTTGAGTCAATATTTTAGAGTTAGGTATTTTGTGTAAAGTCTCTATTTTTGGATTATCCTGAAAAATTAGAAGCGTTGGCAACAGTGGGGCCCACATTTTCCCATGGCAACCGTTGGCCTAAGCTGAGTCACAGCTGCCCTCCTTTATTTATTTTATTTATTAAAAAAAATATTTATTTATTTGTTTGGTTGTGCTGGGTCTTAGTTGCAGCAGGAGGGCTCCTTAGTTGTGGCGTGTGAACACTCAGTTGCGGCATGCATGTGGCATCTAGTTCCCTGACCAGGGATCGAATCTGGGCCGCCTGCATTGGGAGTGTGGAGTCTTAACTACTGCTCCACCAGGGAACTCCCACAGCTGCCCTCCTTTAGATGGGCATAAGCTCTCCAGGAAAACAGGTTTCTACCACTTCCTGTTACTGTTTATTATTGCCCTTGCACTGTTGTTTATAGTGAAGAAAGACTTTTCTATTGATGTTTTTATTAAAAATGGGGGGAAAGTGTAGCTAGACAACTGCAATATTCAAGAAAAGTAGAACAGCATATTTTTCTGGAAGTGAAAAATATTGTAATATGATTAGTATGCAAACAAAATGAGTCTTGTATGGAAAGAGCACAGCCTTTCCTGCTTCACTGGTTTATATTACCTGCATTGTTTTGAGTTTGTGATCTCTGCATTTTGTGCACATAGCTGTGAGGGCTGCCACATAGTGAAGTTGAAGATGAAAAGGATATGAAGATGGTTTGTAAATCGTGAAGTTTTGTGCGAATGCAAGATATTTACCTGTTCTTTTAGCTGTTACATACACCCTTGTTCAAGAAAGATTTTAAGCAGAGGGGTTGAAACTGGTTTAATCTTCTCAACCATCCTACCTTTCAGCACTGTATTTATTAAGTACCTTTTTCAGAGGCTACAAATGGATGGTCGAGGATTTGGATCAAAAATGTGTTGGGCTTCCCTGGTGGCTCAGTGGTTGAGAGTCCGCCTGCCGATGCAGGGGACACGGGTTCGTGCTCCGGTCCGGGAAGATCCCACATGCCGCGGAGCGGCTGGGCCCGTGAGTCATGGCCGTTGAGCCTGCGCGTCCGGAGCCTGTGCTCCGCAACGGGAGAGGCCACCACAGTGAGAGGCCCGCATACCGCAAAAAAAAAAAAAATGTGTTTTGTCTGCTCAGTGTTTTTGTTTTTAATTCGACTTACTTTAAAAACCCAGTTCTAGGGCTTCCCTGGTGGCGCAGTGGTTGAGAGTCCGCCTGCCGATGCAGGGGACGCGGGTTCGTGCCCCGGTCTGGGAGGATCCCACATGCCGCGGAGCGGCTGGGCCCGTGAGCCATGGCTGCTGGGCCTGCGCGTCCGGAGCCTGTGCTCCGCAACGGGAGAGGCCACAGCAGTGAGAAGCCCACGTAATGCAAAAAAAAAAAAAAAAAAAAAAAAAAAACCCAGTTCTACCACTGTTGCCTTATTTCTAGCTGATTCACACTTTTACCTGCCTAGTCTCTGTAAGTATTTGATTTGTAACCTATTTAAGGCAATTTATAAAGATGTATAAACTAGAAAATACCACAAATTAAAAACAAAGAGAAAGAAGAAACGAAAACAAAGGGTAAGGATAAAATGGAATGAGAATCTAGGCCAAAAAGGTCTATCACAATGGTCTTGTTGCAGGCAGAGAGCACAGATTTGACTCTGAGCTTTTCTATGAGGTGGCATTTTTCATAAAGTCCTTAAGATAAAAATAAACAGTTCAGAAAGGTAACTAACTTGATACTGTCAGACTATAATTTCTCATAGGGGTCCTCATAAAGAGGATTATGTGTAATTATCATTTCCCTCATCAACATCTGTAAGGTAGATGGATGTCTAGTATTTAACAGCACTCAATATGGGAAGACCAACCACATCACATGAGGGTCAGTCTGAATGAGTGGGTAGATTGTCCTTTGGTGTCTGACCAATGGATATAGTTTCCCTCAATCCAGTTGCTGATATTTATTGAGATTAAGCTCCTTGACAAGTACCTAAAGTGCAGGTGTTCCATATATCAAACACAGACCATTCATATGTAGGATTTAAATATTTTTGTGAAAACTTAGTTTTACCCAAATAAAACTGTGGGAGTGCTTGTAGGTTAAGATTCTTCTTAGCATCTGCTACATTCCTGTCTTGTTTGAAGGTGGACAGAGCAGTATTCTTCCAGAGTGTACAAAACTGGTAAAGTCATTAAGAAATAGATTTGAAGAAAAAGGGGGTCAGTACACAACTCTGTTTTATGCTGCTGGAAATTAATTGCTTCAGCAGACCATTCCTGTGAAAATGGACTCCTGGTGGTTTTCAGCACAGATTAAATGTAAGGCGGTATTGTCTTTATTTCTGTTTGTAATAGATACGGGCTCTTCCATCAAGAAACATACTAATACGTGGCTCTGCCCCTACTCTCTTTACATGTGCTCGATTCCCCAAGTAAGATGTTTTTGTTCAACCCTACTGGAACTCAGTTGTTTATGTTGTTACCTTCGCTACTGAATCTCTTGAATTCAGTGTTTATACCACTCTGTTTTCTTACTGATGACTGCCCTTTGTATTTCTCAGTTTGCTATATGTAGCCTCAACTTTTTAGCAATACTGTATTTTTCAGCTGCTCAAAATAATTTTGCATGTGGTTATTTTGTATTCATGTTACATTCAACATATTATTTTCCCTTCCTCTAAAACCTGCCTCAAAAAACTGCCAGTCAGGGCTTCCCTGGTGGCGCAGTGGTTGAGAGTCCGCCTGCTGATGCAGGGGACGCGGGTTCATGCCCCGGTCCAGGAAGATCCCACATGCCGCGGAGCAGCTGGGCCCGTGAGCCATGACTGCTGAGCCTGCGCGTCCAGAACCTGTGCTCCGCAATGGGAGAGGCCACAAGAGTGAGAGGCCCGCGTACCGCAAAAAAAAAAAACAACAAAAAGAAACTGCCAGTCATTTCCATCTTTAGCCTTTCAGTTTATAAAGCTGACTCAGTCAGTCCTGGGCTCATGTTATATACTTTATCACCTCCTTTCCTTTCTCCACTCTCCCATTTTACTCTAACTAGATTGTACATTCTCTTAGGGGGGTGGATTGCATTTTATTCACCTTTATTTATAGTAAAACCTCATATCCCAGAGCCTAGCAGAATAGTCAATGAATGAATTAAAGGATATGTATATATAGCTCACATCTTCAACTATATTGTAAGTTTCTTATGGACAGGGACTATCTCTCAGCAGTGCTTTTAAGTCACATGTAGTTTTCCATAGATGAGACACTTAAGTTACATGGGACACAGATATGTGTTGTTTGATTTGAATACTTGGCACTTGGTAGATCCTTGGTAAATAAATTGAATAACTGACACTGAGAATGTAGTTATTTCTCATTATTTGTTTCAGTGAAGGCAAGCATTGGTGTGGATAGTAGTAAACTAGAAATCAGTTCATTTGAGAGACAATGGAAGTTTTCCAGTTGGATTGTCACAACACCTGGGCAGTGTCTTTGGTTGTAAACAGGGGATCCACTGTTAGGGCCAAGATCATATCCTTGAGAACGCCATCTTTAAGACCAAGAGCAAGTAGTAGTAGACCAGGTCAAAAAAAAATTGCACTCTTGCATAATCGCCGTTTGACTCTAAAGCTCTTTTTTTCCCAAATCATTCTCACTGCTTCCATCCTAGTCCAGGCCTCTTTTATCTTCTAATTGTAGCCTTCCCTTGCTCTAGTATCTCCTGTACATCTCCAAAAAAATCACCACGAAACATCAATTTTAGAACATTGCTCCCTTGCTTAAGAATTGCAGTGATTTCTGCATTGTCATAATTCCTTTGGGCTCTCTGCATTAATATTCACCACAACTTGTACTTTAAAAAAAAAAGGTACACAGAACAGTATGTTTTCTGTTATTGTTTGTACGCTTAGAAGTATTAGTAAGCATTTTTCCTCTGATTTTTTTTTTTTTCTTTGCGGTATGCGGGCCTCTCACTGTTGTGGCCTCTCCCGTTGCAGAGCACAGGCTCCAGACGCGCAGGCTCAGTGGCCATGGCTCACGGGCCCAGCTGCTTCGTGGCACGTGGGATCCTCCCGGACCGGGGCACGAACCCACGTCCCCTGCATCGGCAGGCGGACTCCCAACCACTGTGCCACCAGGGAAGCCCTTCCTCTGATTTTTAAGGCAGTGGATTTGTGTGTGTGTGACTTAGTTTTGATTAAAAAAAAAAAAGATATACAGGCTGTAGCTATGTTTGTCTAATTGTCACTTGAAAATGTAGCCTTTGTAAGCAAAAACCAAAAGAGTAATATGCATGGTAGAAGGTTAAAAGGCCTTTAAGCTTTAAAGTTTTAGTATTAAGTTTGAGACAGTCAGTTGATTTTCTACAGGATTTTTAAATTGGTATACTTTCTCTGACATATATTAATTAGTGTTAAATCTTTTAAAAGAAAAAAATTACATCGAAACCAGCTCCAAGCAGCTGGACTTTGAATGTATTTTATTGCCCATGTTTCAGAATTTGATTTTTGGGAATTTTAAAAAAGAAAGCTGAGAATAAAGTGATATAGTGCATCTTTAGTTCTGAGAACATGGTAAATCTTTATCTCAGTTTTACTGTGATTCCTGTAGCAGACATTTAGAAACACTTACTCCGTACCTACTGTGTGTTAATTACCATGCTATTTGGTAGAGATATAATGAGGAATATGTCAGGGTTGCAGCTTTGGAGGAGTGTTGTTGAGGAGACATCAAGGCAGATAATTACTGTGTGCCGTGAGAAGTGTTAAATATATGTATGTACAAAGAACTATAAAATCACAGAGGAGCGAGTTACTCTGCCTAATTTTTTTGTCAAAACTATGTAAATAAATACCGCAAGTTCTGTTTTTGCTAGCTGCTGAGAGTTTGCTAATGGTGTTTAAACACCATTGATAAGCATTAGGTTGAACCTGTGTAATTGCCATTATTGGCAATTTTATATGGTTTAACTCTAATAGTATTTCAGTATGGCGATTAAAACAAGAAAATGAAACATGCTTAATGTCTTTTGCCAATACTGTTTGACAGTTGTTAGATAATTGATATTTTATTAAAATAAAGCTTTGAATATTGAATAAATGTGCCATTTTGGGAAAACATTTTTTAAAGCTCATTTGGTTTCTCTTTTTTAAAAGATAATATATGAAAGAATTTTAGTAACTATAAATTGCTGTGTAGTTATTTTATAATTGCTTGTAACCATGGAAATATAGTTATTTGATTTGGAAAGTTTTGCTTTCATAGCTTGACTCCATACAAACATCTGTTGGGTGCTAGATACTGTACCCGGCACTAGAGAGGCAAAGAAATTCAGTTCAGTGTTTGCCCCAAGGAGATCAGTCTGGTACTAGAGACAGCATGTATATAGTTACAAAGATTGTGGGAGGCAGCACAGGGTAGAATCAGTGATTTTTCAAATTTATTTTAACAGTGGAAACTTTTCCAAAGAGCTTTTATGCAGAAACCCAATATATAAACAGATAAAAAACAGAATCCTGCCTATTTGGCCTCCTCTCTGTCCTCATTCCTACTGTTTGAAACCATTGGTGTGGAAGTCAGAGAGAAATCGGGTTTGCATCCTGGCCCTGCCACTGTTTAGCTGTTTGACCTTGAATACATGCTCTAACCTTAGTGAACTTGTTTCCTCAACTGTTAAATAAGTATATTAGTTTTTTTGCTGGGTGTTGTAAGAATTAAACATTGCAGGAAAAGAGCCCAGCATATAAAGTCATTCAGTAAATGGTAGCTATTAGGATTATATGTACATGACACAGTGAGATTAAAGAAGAGTAGGGAGTAGGCTAGCCAAGGAGGGCTTCACAGAGGTGGTGATGCGCTGCCTTCAGGCTGAATCTTTTTTTAAGTATTTATTTATTTTGGCTGCGCCAGGTCTTAGTTGAGGCATGTGGATTTCTTAGTTGCGGTATGGGTGTGTGGGATCTACTTCCCCTACCAGAGATTGAACCCGGGCCCCCTGCATTGGGAGCGTGGAGTCTCACGCACTGGACCACTAGGGAAGTCCCCTCCAGGCTGACTCTTGAAGGGAAATGGAAAATTGCAAAACATATGGGTGAGAGGCATGCACCCAAAATGAAGTATTTCCATAATGAAGACTTCGGTATGTGGAATGCTGCCTCATTATCCCTTTCTGGAGCTAAATGGCCTCACCTGAGTTCTACATAGCTTTTCCTTACATTCTTTTACTCACACTTTAGTATTAGGCTAGGTTAAGCCAGGGTGAGAGTCGCTGACTTTCCTTGGTTAATTAAGTTGACTACTTAACTAAAGGAAAAAGCACTCTAAACCTGAATTTGTAAGCCATGTCTTGGTTATAATGTAATGATGCATTTATAGACAAAGTCCTTCCTAACTGCAGTTGCGTTAGTGTACTGAAAATTAGGATCCCTGTGTCCTCCTTTGAGGTCTTAATATAGTTCTTTGTAAATGTTTACTTCAGTAGGTAGGTAAGGGTTTGTTTGTTTTTTTGCCTGAGATTCAGATATATGAGACTACTGCTGTGGATAAATTGCAGGTGGATGTATTTATTTTGGATTTTTGAGAAAGAGAACTAGCAAATTAGTTTCTAGAAAAAGCTGATGAAACATCACTGGATGCGTTTTCTACCTCAACAATGATTTTTTTTAATTTTAAAATTTTATTATTTTTTAAAATGTTTATTTTATTTCTTTATTTTTTGGCTGCGTATTTTTTGGTCTTAGTTGTGGCACGTGGGCTTCTCTCTAGTTGTGGTGCACAGGCTCTCTAGTTGAGGCACACGGGCTCAGTAGTTGTAGCACATGGGCTTAGTTGCCCCGTGGCACATGGGATCTTAGTTTCCTGACCAGGGATTGGTCCCCTTCATTGGAAGGTGGATTCTTAACCACTGGACCACCAGGGAAATCCCCTGATTTTTCTTTTTTCTTTTCTTTTTTTTTTTTTTTTTTTTGTGGTACGCGGGCCTCTCACTGTTGTGGCCTCTCCCGTTGCGGAGCACAGGCTCCGGATGCCCAGGCTCAGCGGCCATGGCTCACGGGCCCAGCCACTCTGCGGCATGTGGGATCTTCCCAGACCGGGGCACGAACCCTTGTCCCCTGCATCGGCAGGCGGACTCTCAACCACTGCGCCACCAGGGAAGCCCTGATTTTTCTTTTTTATAACAATCAGATTTTAGGCAAAACATTTCAGTGTGATAGGCTAACAAATGGAGGTGTATTAAACAAAATAGCAAAGATATGGAAATATCTATCTTAGTGTCTTTCTGTATCTCCTTTGTGTGTGGGGTGTGTGTGTGTGTGTGTGTAAAATCATACAGCACTTACTGTTCTAAATGTATCAACTCATTTAATCTGCCTGACAACCCTATGAAAGAGATATTACTGTTATTAAAAATAGACTGTATCAGATAACTTCATTTGTCTAGATAAGGGGGCTTGCCATACTATGGCTGGCAAGCCAAATTCTGCCTCCTTCCTTTTTTTTTTTAATGATGAGAGATTACATCTATTTATTTATTATTTTTGGCTGCATTGGGTCTTCGTTTCTGCGCGTGGGCTTTATCTAGTTGCAGCGAGCGGAAGCTACTCTTCGTTGTGGTGCGCGGGCTTCTCATTGCAGTGGCTTCTCTTGTTGCGGAGCATGGGCTGTAAGCACACGGGCTTCAGTAGTTGTGGCACGCAGCCTCAGTAGTAGCACGCAGGCTCTAGAGCGCAGGCTCAGTAGTTGTGGCACACGGGCTAAGTTGCTCTGCGGCATGTAGGATCTTCCCAGACCAGGCAGGGCTTGAATCCGTGTCCCCTGCATTGGCAAGTGGATTCTTAACCACTGTGCCTTTGTGCTAAGAGTGATTTTAGTGGTTGGAAAGAAGCAAAATAATATTTTGTAAAAATTTTTATACAATTTATTTTCTAAAATAATTTCAATTTTTAATTTTATAAATCAATAATAATTTATTTAAAAGTTACATGAAATTGAAATTTCATTGTCCATAAAGTTTTATTGAAACAGAGACCCACATATTCCACATACATTATTTATTGTTAATTTCTTGCTACAGAAACCATAAGGTCCGAAAGTTTGCTGACCCCTGGTGTAGATACAAAGGAAAGGAGATAGAATCCAGACAAAAAGCGACAAAATAATATAGTTACAAAAGAATGTGTCTTTATTAGAACATACCAGGAATATGAGGACTACACAGAGTTGTATAATGAACAAGCCAGCAGTATTTTCTTGAAGAATTAAAAAAAAATCTTTAATAACAGCTTAACTATAATGAAAAATGCTTAGTTATTTCAAAGTGTTCTATTGACCTCTTTTTCCTATTAATATAAAATTTCTCCTCTAGATATATCTGAAGGGCTTTGTAAATATTTCTTTGAATTTGGGTGACAGTTGTTGCAGTTACCATTGAAATCTGAGTACCTTGGCCTCCTGATTTGATTTTTGCCCTTGGAACACAGATGAGTTCTGACACTTAATTTCTCGATTTCCCCTTCTTTATAATTTTGCTTTTGGCCCTTTAGGACTGGCTGTAGTCTGTAGTGTTGAGTATACAGTTCTCTGCTGAGGATGTGCATCAAAATCATCTGCAGAAAATTTTAAAATTTAGATGGCGTCTCAGAATCTCCGAGGATAAGGTCTAGCCAAGATTATTTTCAGGATGTTTCTCAGGGGGTTCTAACATACACTCCTGGTTAAAATCCATAGTTACTTCCTTCAACTATTTTAGTAAATCCTATTGGAAAAAAATACATATGTGGCATTTTTTATTCTGTGTCCCAGAGGTGTTTTTCAACCTAAAGAATCATTGCCTAAATTTATGTATACTCACAGAGGTCATCAGCATTAGTTTGGTAAATTCATTTTCTCTTTTGATGTCACTCAATAGAATAGTAGAATACAAGTTGGAATTCACATTAGAGAGCAAGTAGTATAATTTAGTATTCTTTATTTTTATGAGATATTTATTTGGCATCATAGAATCCCAGTGAATCTGGAAATAATGGATTTAATGAGGTAGAACACAATTTATATGAGACTCAATATTTTTAGGAGGAATAGTTCATTTTGTTTTGTCAGTACTATCAGGCTGTATGTCTGTAAAACAACTGTTTAAATAGTAGATCTTTTCCTCTTGTTTTCATTTAAGTGTATTTTGACACCAGAGTGAATTTAAAAGAAAAAAGTGACCTGCAACCTCTAAAAGCATACTAAAACAACATATGTTTGTCTTTTTTCACATTCTATTTCACTGTTTATAGGCATACACAGTTGTATCACACAGAAAACTGATTTGAGATAAAAAGCACTAGAAAGCGATATACAATAAAATCTAAGCAGGTCAGTCAGAATTCCATTTCTTAGGAACCATCAGGTGTTCCAAAAGGCTTCATGCCTTAAGTCAAAGAGAGGGATTTTAATCAACAGAGAAACGATCTTTGGAACTTCCCTGGCGGTGCAGTGGTTAAGAGTCCACCTGCCAGTGCAGGGGACACGGGTTCGATCCCTGGTCCGGGTGGATCCCACATGCCGTGGAGCAGCTGAGTCTGTGTGCCACAACTACTGAGCCTGTGCTCTAGAGCCCACAAGCCACAACCACTGAGCCCACGCGCCACAACTACTGAAGCCTGTGCGCCTGGAGCCCATGCTCCACAATAGGAAAAGCTACTTAAATGAGAAACCCATGCACCACAACGAAGAGTAGCCCCCGCTTGCCGCAACCAGAGAAAGCCCACATGCAGCAACGAAGACCCAATGCAGCCAAAAAATAAAGAAGAAAAAAAAAGTGATCTTTGAACACCCATCAACAGGTGAACACTGCTGGAGTGAAGATTGTATCTAGCATGAGTTTGATGGGTGTGCTGTGAGAATGAGGAGGCATCCTGATTAATGTCCATAAAGGGAAAGCCAAGAATGATGAGGTAGACTGGCCAAGAAGAAAGAAACAAGGAGAGGAAAGAGAAGAGCTGAAAGGTCAACAGTAATGAGATGGCGCTTGTAAGTTGCAATGGCAGTGAATATCAAAAACTTAGTGGAGAGAGTGATGAAGAAACAGAGGATAGGAGAGTTCTCAGTTATCTGTTTTGTACCTCAGTAGTAGCCCTTTGTTCAGCACATCTCTCTTGTCAGTTTTAAGTGGGACTCAGTATTTTGCATTTGATAACCCTTGAAGGCATTGATTTACCTAGAGAGTATCCAGGGAGTAGGGTTTAAGCAGTATGAGGGGTGAAGAGTATTCATTCCAATAGAGTTTAGTGATAGGCTAAGGCTATAATAATAAAGGCTGCTGTATTATTATAACAGAACTGAGGGTTTGGGGGCGTATTATTAGGGTTCTCCAGCAAAACAGAACCAATAGGATTTACGTATAAATTTAAAAGGAAAAAGTGACCACAGTCAATTGCCGGGAGAGGGAGAGAAAGGGGAGGGAGAGATTTTAAGAAATTGGCTCATGTGGTTGTGAAGGTTGGTAGGACCAAAATTTGCAGGGTAGGCTGGCTGGCTGGTGAGCTAGGGAAGAGTTGATGTTGCAGCTCTACGTCCAAAGGCATCTCGGGGGATGTGTAAGTCTTTCTCTTAAGGCCTTCAACAGATTGGATGAGGCCCACCCACATTATGGAGGGTCGTCTGCTTTACTCAGAGTCTACTGATTGAAATGTTAATCTCATCTTAAAAATGCTTTATCTCCTTTTTTCAGATTTATAATCTAAAGCTGTAGAGCATCTATTTGCAACACTTGCCTTTAATATTAAGAGTTACTAGACTTGAGATTGGTAGGAGTAATTCTCAGTAGAAAAGGTGATATCTTAATCATTGGTCCAAGGCTAATTGAAAAATGCAAAGTATTTTGGATGAGTGACTTAAATCTTGCAAAATGAGATATGGTAGTCAATTGTAACTAATAGGAAAGTGAGGAAATGGTGCAGCTGTTGGAAGAATTTTACTTTTTCAAAAAGTGAACTATGCCTGAGCTTAGTCTGTCCCTCAATTATGAACCAACCTGGTCTTTTTTTGCTTTAGTTTTTGTTACTGCCTGCCAATAGCAGGTCCTAGTGAATCATGGACCTCCAAGCTGAAGGAGAATAAGAACAAGTAGACATTAAAGCCTAGGTATTTGAGGGACTTCCCTGGTGGTCCAGTGGCTAAGACTCTGTGCTCCAAGTGCAGGCGGCCTGGGTTCGACCCCTGGTCAGCAAACTAGATCCCGCATGCCGCAACTAAGACCCAGTGCAGCCAAATAAATAACTAAATAAATAAAAACAAACCAAAAAAACCCCTAGGTATTTGATTAAAAACTTTCAGTGATCTAACATTTTCAAATTCTGAGGATAGGGGAAATCTAACTTCTTCATGTTAATTGTTCACACAGACCACAAGATACTGCAAGGACAATTAATGTTTTAGTTACTTTTGCCATCTTATTTTTTATTAGAAAACAATTTCAGGACTCTAGAAGCTTATCTCTGTTGGTGGGAGAGTGAGGAAATGACAAAAATTGATTTAAGGAAATGAAGTTACTTTCGGGGATACTTTGTTGTCTGATGTAATCTTACAGAATTAAACTGTAAATTTAAAAATTTAAATTTGACTGGGGTATTTTTCAGAATATGCAATGCATTGATTTCATAGGTAAGTGTACCTATTTTTTTTTCATTATTTGACTGCATTGCAGTATGGCACTAATGACGTAGTTTTAAACATTGTTTTTACCTAGAGTAATAGTCAAAGTCAAATATTGAGAATTTAGAGAAACCTGTAACCTCATGTCTGATGCCATGATAAGGAGCATCATCTGAAGTGATGAAGAATTTGCTGGCACACCCAAAATACCCACCACTATTTACACGGATGAGTCCGTACAGTGAGGACTGTGCAAATCAAAACACATATGTGTATGTTCTGTTGGGTTAGTTGTATGGAAATCAGAATGATTTGGATGTTGCAGACAATTTGGGGATGGTGAGAGGAAGAGAAGACAGCACAAGTGAAAAAACATTTCTCATCCAGGGGCCAGGACCATGTTTTGGGAGATGACTGCTTCAGTTTTCATTTCTCATGAAGCGCACAGTTTATAAAGAAACGGGAGATTCTATTTAACTCTAGAAAACTAGTATGAAAAGGTACTCAATAATTCTTCTGCCTTGCCTCATTGCTGTATCTGGAATATATTATTTGGATTAGGGTTATGAGCTATAATATAATATGTGCTATTCAAGGAAGGTAGATAATTTGCTGACCCTCTATTTTATTTTTTTTAAAAATATACCTTGTTCACTTAGCTGTCATCATTTATTCATTCATTTATGGCTGCGTTGAATCTTCGTTGCTGTGCAAGGGCATTCTCTAGTTGCAGTGAGCGGGGGCTACTCTTGGTTGCGGTGCGTGGGCTTCTCATTGTGGTGGCTTTTCTTGTTGCAGAGCATGGGCTCTAGACGTGCAGGCTTCATTAGTGGCACGTGGGCTTAGCTGCTCCACGGCATGTGGGATCTTTCTGGACCAGGTCTCAAACCCGTGTCCCCTGCATTGGCAGGCAGATTCTTAACCACTGCACCACAAGGGAAGCCATGCTGACCCTCTTTAAATAAGGCATTGTTGAGTGACAATTTCATGAGAGCAGGAACCATTGGCAATCACTTAATGTACATCTAATAATAAGTAAATCTGACAGTTTCCATTTTTTATGTCAGTACACCTCTACTATTACTATATAATTGCTGTTTATGTTTTCCCTCAGACACATCCTTTATTTTCTGTATTGTTTTCCTCTATTTCATAAACTCCTGGTTCGCAAAGAACAATGTAGATTATTAGTGAAATAATAGTTTATAAAGGTGTTTGTGTGTGTGTGTGTGTGTGTGTGTGTGTGTGTGTGTTGAAATAGGATTTATTTAAAATAGTTTTTCGTTTGGGCTCCCTGGTGGCACAGTGGTTAAGAATCCGCCTGCCAATGCAGGGGACCCGGGTTTGAGCCCTGGTCCGGGAAGATCCCACACGCCGGGGAGCAACTAAGCCCGCAAGCCACAACTGCTGAGCCTGCGCTCTAGAGCCCGTGAGCCACAGCTGCTGAGCCCACGTGCCACAACTGCTGAAGCCTGCGCGCCTAGAGCCTGTGCTGTGCAACAAGAGAAGCCACTGCAATGAGAAGCCCGTGCACCACAACGAAGAGTAACCCCCGCTCGCCGCAACTAAAGAAAGCCTGCGCGCAGCAACGAACACCCAACACAGCCAAAAACAAAAAAAAAAAAGTTCTTTGTTTAAAAGTTTGGCTTTCAGGGCTTCCCTGGTGGTGCAGTGGTTGAGAGTCCGCCCGCCGATGCAGGGGACACGGGTTCGTGTCCTGGTCTGGGAGGATCCCACGTGCCACGGAGCGGCTGGGCCCGTGAGCCATGGCCGCTGAGCCTGCGCGTCCGGAGCCTGTGCTCCGCAACGGGAGAAGCCACAACAGTGAGAGGCCCGCGTACCGCAAAAAAAAAAAAAAAAAAAAAAGTTTGGCTTTCAGCACATATCCAAGTCACTGTAATGGCCTTCAGAAATATTAAAATCATAAACATCAGTGAACACTCTAAGTCTTCCTTAAACATAATATGACAAGTTCCAGTCTAGTACTCTTTAAGGCAAAGTTGTGTCAGTCCTCATAATTTTGACATTTTGTAGTGTTCATAATTTGAGATCAATGTAACATTCCCCCAAAATGCTGTTGTGTAAGCATCATTACTTCAAAACTGTATGTAATACTGTGTTACCAGGAAGAGAGAGAAGAATACAGAAGAATTCTGGAGAAGAATTCTGCATTGCATAGAAATAAAACTCTGCTAAAATAAAACTGTAAAAAACTCTACTAAAAGCCTTTCATTAAAAAATGTAACAACCTTCTGCTTTAGTTTCCTTGAAGCTGGAAACTGATCTCAAAATTTGAAGCCTTGGGCTTCCCTGGTGGCGCAGTGATTGAGAGTCCGCCTGCCGATGCAGG
Organism: Hyperoodon ampullatus; assembly: GCF_949752795.1. NCBI lineage: Eukaryota > Metazoa > Chordata > Mammalia > Artiodactyla > Ziphiidae > Hyperoodon > Hyperoodon ampullatus. The sequence continues at coordinate 42,504,924 of NC_136932.1, read as the reverse complement.
GGACACGGGTTCGTGCCCCGGTCCGGGAAGATCCCACACGCCGTGGAATGGCTGGGCCCGTGAGCCATGGCCGCTGAGCCTGTGCGTCCGGAGCCTGTGCTCCGAAACGGGAGAGGCCAGCATACCGCAAAAAAAAATTGAAGCCTTAACATCACAGTGCCTCAAATTCTAGGGTATTCTTTTGATTTACACCAATTTTACGTGAGGCTGATTGTCCTATTTTAAGAATGGTCTAAGTATTGTGATTTTCTTCTTTTTAATAAATATTCACTTGGAAAATCCCTGGGTAAGACCTTACCAATCAATATTTTAATATTGAAGGCTTTAGCGTTTAAAACAATATTGTTTGAGCAGAAAATTCCCATTAGCCTTGAAGCTTTAAGTCCCTAACTTTCGGACCAAAAGCTCTCATTGCAATGGGGTGAAATTGAGAGCTGTGTGGTGGACTTTATTTCCCACCTTGGTAAAACCAGACTTCTGCAGATCTTGTAGCTCTGTCCTGTCCGTGTAGTCTCTTTCAGTGTGTTACCACTTTCTATTGTAGTTTTCCAGGTAATTTTTAACATAACTAACTATTGATACACAGCCTAATACAAAAGAAGTTGACAGGAGAAAAATTTCAAATCGTTTGCTCAGAGATTATAGGATGGTATTATTGTTGTTGAAATGTCTGTCTCAAGTGTGAATCCGTTAGCAGTGAGCCTTGGTGTCCTTGGGAAGTCCATGGGAGATAAAAGAACTTGCAAACTTGGCTAAGTGTGAAACCTTAGCCAGTGTTTTTAACACATTGAAACAAAATGAGAGGAACTTTAATAATTCACTCACCATCCTGATTTGTAAGATTATTTTTTAATATTCTCTTACTTTTCTTTTTTACTTTTCTCCTTTCTCTTTCTGTGGTGAGGTACTTATCCAAATCATAAACATTGTTGTCTAGGAGAGCTGCACTGGTGTAGCAGAAAAGTGGATATAGTGTTAGAATACAGAATACTTAAGAATTCTGCATTCCAGAAAGCATACTGAAGAAGCCTCTGTTTCTAGTGCTCAGGCAACACAGATCTGATCTCTTAAGAACGTCTGGATATTGACATGCAAATGAAGAAATCAAACTCTTCTTTGAAATGTGTTTGTGATATATACAAGTAGCTTAGAGGGGATTATTGAAGTACTGCCAAAATACATTTCAAAAATGATAAGTCTTTTCATTCATTATGTTGACTTTGGAAGGATTTGTGAACCCCCTTAAAATGCATGTATGTAATATTTTGTTTATCTTCATATGTCCTTTTTTGAGGCAAGAGGTCTTGGCTTTCATCACATTCTCAAAGGAGTCCAGTGACCCCCAAAAAGATTTAGAACTCCTCCACTAGGTGGTATGAAAATACTGCCTGGTTTATTTGTATTGTTGGTTATAAATATAGATTGTTCATTGCAAAGTACTCTAAACTCTGTCTTTTGCTCCATTTGAGAACCATTTATTTTTGTTGTTATGGGATATTTTGCAATTATATATTAAAATATTAAGCTAAAAGGTAACTGGAAAGGTAAATCTGAGAAATACTGTACCTTGTCTATATTAAGTTCTTAAGTATGATACTTGGGCTTTCTGGTAACCAATATGTATGTTAAATAAAGGGAAGAAAGTTTAAAGCTAGGAAATTAATAGAGGATAAAATAATCTGAGTTAAAAGGAACCTTAGATATTATCTTCTTTCCAGAAAAGTTAGATGAATTACTCAGATTTATAGAGTTGATGACTGGCTCGAACCCACATCTTCTTTCTTAATCTGCATTTAGGGCTCATCATACCTATTGTCTCTCTCTACCATTTGTCATCAATACTTAGCTAGTTGTAATAAAAACATTATTAACCTATAGTAGTAAATAATATCATAATTAATTATAATTAGCAAATTGAGACATTTTAAATTTAATCATCCCACTCTCTTACTACAGCCTTTCAAGTGTTCGTCTCCCATGTTATCACTTTCTGCACAATGTAGTTTAGGCTCTTTGATCCATTGTTTCAACTCCCTTCATTATGCATTCATCTCACATATCCTGTAAACCCTCAACCCAATCCTAGATCTCTAATTGTATGACTTTTCTGTTTCTGTAGCCAGACGACTATACATACTTGCTACAGAAAAATCACATCTTTGTAGATTGGCACCAGCAAACATTCATGGTCTCCAATCTTAAAAATGTCCTTCCTGTACTTCCTGTTGTGTTCCTTTGCCCTCATTCTTCATAGCAGCTCTTTCAAGCCTCTTATTGCCTTCTTCCTTTCTCCCCCAGCCAGCAAATGACCTTACTTCCTGTTTTCCCGGAATATAAAAATTTTTGCATCCTTTTCTCCTTTCTAATACAGTAGAAGAGGTAAGCCAACTTTATATCTGGATCTCTCATTCCTTTTTCTTCCTCCTCCTTCCATTGAGTACTTCCCTATTCTGATTTTTTAAAAAGACTTTTTATTATGGAAAACATCAGATTCATAAACATAAGTAGAGAATAATAACCATTCATGTACCCATTATCCCTCTTCAACAGTTATCAACTCAAAGCTAATATTGTTTCATATATGTCCCTCCATCCACACTTCCAAATTTTTTTGAAGCAAATCCCAGACACGTTATTCCACTGATAAAATTTTCATTGTATATTTCTAAACGACTTTAAAAAATAATCACGATACCATTATCCCTTGAAAAACTCAGTTATTCTTTAATATCATCAGACATCCAGTCAATGTTCACATTTCCCCAAATGTTTGTTAATTGGTTTGTTTTACAATAATTATTTATTTTACACTTTCTAAAAGTTCAGATCTAAGTAAGGTCAATGAAGTCCAATGGTTATATCACTTATCTCTTTTAATCTATAGGTTTCCCTTTCCAACTCTTTTTTTAATTTCCTTGGAATTTATTTGAAGAAACTGGGTCATTTATTTTATAGGGCTTTTCACAATCTGGATTTTGCTGGTTATATCCCTGTGGTGTCTTTAACATATTCTTCTGCCCTCTATACTTCTTGCAAATTGATAGTTGGAGCCAGAGACTTGAACAGATTCAGATTCGATTTTGTGGCAAGAATACTTTATAGGTGGCGTGTTGTTATTCTCTCAGGGGATACATCATGTCTGGTTGTTTCATTGTTTGCCTTTGGTTAATTAGGGGGTGAAAATGGTCATATTAAAATTATTCATTCCTTTATTTCTCTTGAGTCTTTTTTTTCTCCACCATTAGCATTTAAGCATCTCGCTTGGTTGAGAAAAACAACAACCCAGAAAAACTGCTTTTTAACATTTCCATCTGTTTCTAAGATTTTTATTCATGGTACCATCTTTACTTCATCTTCTTGTACTCATCAGCCCATTTGGATGTGGGTTTTGTGGTGTTGAACCATGCCCTTACCATTTTACTGAAACCATTCTCATCAAGGTTATCAGTGGGAGCTCTATACTGAATGGAACAGACCCATTTCAGACCTTATTTTACTTGACAGTTGGGTAACTTTGGGTATTGTTGGTTGCCTCTCCTTGAAATACTTCCTTGACTTGTGACATATTCTCTCTTCTTTTTACTTTTACCTCTTTAATTGCTTCCTCTCAGCCTCTGTTGTAGACTCTTAAGTGTTGGTATTGCTCTGCCTGGCTCTAGCCTAGGGCTTCTGCTCATCGTACTGTACACATTCTCCATAGGTCATGTCATCCTTTGTCATGGCTTCAGTTATACCATCTCTTAGCTGGTAAGTACCAGACCTTTTTTTTTCCCCCCATAGGTTGGTTCTTTTCAGAACTGACTCGGTTGTACAGCTTCTGACTAGAAATCTCACAGGCACCTTGGATTCAGTGTATCTAAAGATGGAATGAGTCACACTTACTTCTTCATCCCCTTACACATAGTTCTACTTCGTTCAACTTATTTCTAATCTAGAAATCTAGAAGTTTTTTGAGTCGACTCCTTGACTGACCTTTTACTCTCACCTTTCTAGTTCTCTTTATTGACTACTGCTATTCTAGTGTAGATCTCCATCATCTATCACCTTCATTACTGCAAACCTTCTATCTGGTTTCTTCCTTTCCCGTCCTCATGGTCCATTCTTCACTATATAAATGAGAATGATTTTTCTAAAAAACTTATCTAATGGTTTACCATTGTCCCTAGGATAAATTATAAAGACCAGTGCTTGTTTTGTGACTTAGCCTGTGCTTACCTCTTCAGCTTTATCTTTTTAAAAATTTATTTATTCATTCATTCATTCATTCATTTAGTCTGTGTTGGGTCTTCGTTGCTGTGCGTGGGCTTTCGGTAGCTGCTGCGAGTGGGGGTTACTCTTCGTTGTGGTGCACGGGCTTCTCGTTGCGGTGGCTTCTCTTGTTGCGGAGCACGGGCTCTAGGTGCGTGGGCTTCAATAGTTGTGGCACGCAGGCTCAGTAGCTGTGGCTCGCGGGCTCTAGAGCGCAGGCTCAGTAGTTGTGGCGCAAGGACTCCGTTGCTCCGCGGCATGTGGGATCTTCCCGGGCCAGGGCTCGAACCCGTGTCCCCTGCATTAACAGGCGGACCCTCAACCACTGTGCCACCAGGGAGGTCCCCTTCAGCTTTATCTTGAATCATCACCCGCTATGTGGAAGTACTTGTCACACTTTTCACGCAGTTTTAATTGCCTGTTTCTTGGCTGACTCTTCCAGTAGACTGCAACTTCTTCAGTGTAAAGACCAAGTCTTTTCTTTTCCCTCATTAAACCTGATGCCTGGCTCATAGTAACTGTTTTGTGTATGTTTGTTGAATGAATAAATTTGTGCATTACACTACTATACATTCAGTGATTTATGCATGCCTTGGTTTTATCGTTATTAGATCATGCTAGTATTCCAGTACTATTGTAATTCTCGTACATTAATTTGCTTTTTTGTCTAGAGGCAGTCTCTCCATAATTAAATTGGACCCTGTAATGTACCTAATACAGTAGAGTTATTTCCTGATTAAAACAGGGATTTTTGCTATGTTTCTTTTTTACTCTGATTTATATGATTAATTCTCTGTCAGTGGATTACCATTGTCCCAGATAATGGAAATCTGTAGACAGTTCACATAGTCACCAACATCAGATAATCCTTACCCTACTGTAACCTTCATTAGAGTGTATGAGTTCCAAGATAGTTTGGCATGGCATGACTAGTGAGATTTAGAAAAGTGAGGCTTAAATAATTAAGAGATGTTAAATACCAAAGATGGTTGGTTTTCTGAGTTGTCCATTGTGCTTGGTTCTCAATCCACAATTTATTACTCACATTAGTCATATTTCTCTGGATTTAGACATAGTGGTAGTGGTGGCTTTCAGCTATTATTTTGAGGTAACTGGGCTACAGGTCAGAAAAATCATTCAAGATTATAAAGTAAATCCCTGATTATATTTACTAGTATTGCTCAGTGGAGAAGGATCTCCATTGAAATCAGCAGCTGCCATTGGGAACATATGAGTACTCACTCTTTGACTCAGGGCTCCTATTTAAAAGCAGGGTCTGCTCTCTCATTTTTCCTCCTTGACTGGCTTATTCACCACTCTCTATCCCCAGTGCCTGGAATCGTGCCTGACATGGCATGGAAAGGGTACTCAAGAAATGGTCTTTGACAGCATAGTGGTTACCAGAGGGGAAGGGATGGGTAAAGGGAATCAACTGTATGGTGACAGATGGAACCTAAACTTTTGGTGGTAAGCACGCTGTGGGGTACATAGAAGTAGAAATACAATGCTGTATACATGAAACTAAAATAATGTTATAAACCAGTGTTACTGCAATAAAAAATAAAAATTGAAAAAAAGGTACAAACTTGCAATGAGTAGTGAAGAAGTCCTAGAAATCTAAGGCACAGTATAGTGAGTGTAGACAACAGTAATGTATTATAATCATCAAACTTGCTCAACAAAAGACTAGAACTTAATTATTCCAACCACTTTTTTTTTTTTTTTTTTTTTTTTTTTTTGCATTACGTGGGCTTCTCACTGCTGTGGCCTCTCCCGTTGCGGAGCACAGGCTCTGGACGCGCAGGCCCAGCAGCCATGGCTCACGGGCCTAGCCGCTCCGCGGCATGTGGGATCTTCCCAGACCGGGGCACGAACCCGTGTCCCCTGCATCGGCAGGCGGACTCTCAACCACTGCGCCACCAGGGAAGCCCTCCAACCACTTTTTAAAAAATTATGTAATATGATAGAGGTACTAATTATCACTACAAAGGCAATGATAATATTATAATCTATAAATGTATCAAATTAACATATACCTTAAATTTACACAATGTTATATGTCAAATATATTTCAGTTTTTAAAAAGATATCATATATTTATTTTTTTAAAGGGTTATTTTTTTTTAAGTCTTTATTGAATTTGTTATGATATGGCTTCTTTTTTTTTTAATTATTTTATTTTATTTTTTTGCGGTACGCGGGCCTCTCACTGTTGTGGCCTCTCCCGTTGTGGAGCACAGGCTGCGGACACGCAGGCTCAGCAGCCATGGCTCACGGGCCTAGCCGCTCTGCGGCATGTGGGATCTTCCCGGACCGGGGCACGAACCCGTGTCCCCTGCATGGGCAGGCAGGCTCTCAACCACTGTGCCACCAGGGAAGTCCATGGCTTCTGTTTTTTAAGTTTTGGTTTTTTGGCTGTGAGGCACGTGGGATCTTAGCTCCCTGACCAGGGATCGAACCCGCACCCCCTGCATTGGAAGGCAAAGTCTTAACCATGGGCTGCCAGGGAAGTCCAAGATGTGATGTATTTAAAACAAAAAGAAATAGTCTTTGTCTCCTCTGTCCGTGATGTGTCTCTTAGTAGGTGGTTCTACATGCCCTTCATTAGACGTTAATTTCATTTGGAAGATGATTTCCTATTTCTTTGAAGTGTCCCTTCCAATTGAATTTTGTAGGTACCAATAGTCTGCATTTTAAGTAAGACTTACTCAGATATATAGTTTACCCTTGAACAGTGTGGGGCTAGGAGCGTCAAACTTCCGCACAGTCAAAAATCTGCATATAATTTTACAGTTGGCTGACTCTTCATATCCACAGTTTCAGATTGTGTAGTCCCATAGTACATATTTATTGAAAAAAAATTCACTTATAAGTGGACCCATGCAGTTCAAACCTGTGTTGTTCAAGGGTCAACTGTATTTCCTAATTACAGTGGACGTTCTGTCTAGCTATTTTTATACAGTGTGATAAGACATGCTAATATTAAACTTTTGTAAGTTTATACAGGAGATTTGGAGAATAATTTTTTTTTTTTTTGTTACGCGGGCCTCTCACTGTTTTGGCCTCTCCCCTTGCGGAGCACAGGCTCTGGATGCACAGGCTCAACGGCCGTGGCTCACGGGCCCAGCCGCTCCGCGGCATGTGGGATCTTCCCAGACCGGGGCACGAACCCGTGTCCCCTGCATCGGCAGGCAGACTCTCAACCACTGCGCCACCAGGGAAGCCCTTGGAGAATAATTTTTTAAAAAAATATTTATTTATTTGGCTGTGCTGGGTCTTAGTTGTGGCACGTGGGATCTTCGCTGCGGCATGTGGGATCTAGTTCCCCAACAAGGGATCGAACCCGGGCCCCCTGCATTGGGAGCTCGGAGTCTTAACCACTGGACCACCGGGGAAGTCCCTGAATAATAATTCTTTAAGAAACAATTCTTGATTTTTCTTTTACCTACATTTACTCTCATTGAGCTGATCACAGTACTTTTTAGATACTGTATAGAAATTGGCTTTATAGTGTTGCAAGTGTAGAGAAAGGGCTCTGAAATATTAGGTAATGGGGTTACAGAATTGGATTACTGTGTGAGCACAAAGAAGATGTACTTCATTCAGTTTTTAATTTTTTTTTAAACACATACTTCTTAAGTACACAATAAATTGAAACAATGCTAAATTACCTCTTCTTTTAAAAAATTTACTTTATCTTTGGCTGCGTCGGGTCTTTGTTTCTGCACACGGGCTTTCTCTAATTGCAGTGAGTGGGGGCTACTCTTCGTTGCGGTGCGCAGGCTTCTCATTGCTGTGGCTTCTCTTGTTGCGGAGCATGGGCTCTAGGTACGTGGGCTTCAGTAGTTGTGGCACGTGGGCTCAGTAGTTGTGGCTCCCAGGCTCTAGAGCGCAGGCTCAGTAGTTGTGGCGCACGGGCTTAGTTGCTCTGCGGCATGTGGGATCTTCCCGGACCAGGGATCGAACCCGTGTCCCCTGCATTGGCAGGTGGATTCTTAACCACTGTGCCGCTGGGGAAGTTCCTAAATTATTTCTTGATTAAATGCATTGGTTAAGAGGGCATGAGATTGCTAAATGGCTTGTTTACATTATAAGTAATATCAGCTATTCTAAGATCACTAGTAACTAATATTCAATCTTGAAGGTTACTTCGGTTATGGTTGGAACCTTTGGCTTGTGGACAGTTTCTGAAGTACTTATCTTTGTTACTTTTTTCAGGTAATGCTTCTTTTTGTAAATTAGAAAATTTGTTCTTTTATCATTAAGGGAAAATTATTGTCTTCTCTAGAAGTTGTATGTTAATATTCAAAATTTAATAAAATTGATATCAATATATCTAGCAGGTGTCATGGTTGTGAGTGGGTAAATTTTAAAATAGTGTTCTTTTTGCTCAGTAAACTATTAAAGATAATTTAAAATTCGTAAAATGACTATTTTAGCATTGATTTTCACAGTAGGTTAAAAAACATCATCTGATATTCATATTACCATCATAGTAAACCTCACCTTTGAAAGTGTATACTGCAAATAATAATTTAGAAATAATTTAAGTTCTAAGTGAAAGAAATAATCTTTCTCTTTTTCTTCTTAGGTGGAATGAACCTTACTTGTTGAATATCTCCTGGTTACTTGTTGGATTCACTTGTGGAAGAATCATTTTCCCCTGCGTGGAAGCCACTTAGTGGCATATTTAATTATAAATCCAGGGATTGCAAAGTTTTTTGATTTCCCAAAGGAGGGACATACCACTATATCAAATAAGCTTGACATTACAGCCAAAATGGTGCTGTCCCAGAGACAACGAGATGAACTGTAAGTTTCTCTGTTTTGTGATTTTTTAAAAATCCTCTCATAAAGGACAAAGTAGTAAATTAAAATACAGCTTTGGGAGACATATTCTAAATTAAAACTTATTGTTGTGAGAGTTCAAATATTGGTTTGGGCTATTTGGTATGATTTTAAAACTGGGTCTTATTTTGACATAGTATTATTTACCCGTTTGACATAAACGTGTGTATGTTTAAAGCAGAGCGAACAAGTAAGTTAGTTGGGTTAAATTCTATCCTAAGCGTGTCTTAACTGTCTTATGTTCAATAGGAAGGTAGGTGCTTCAAAGCTCTTCAAAATTTTTTTGTCTGGAATCCATGTATTAGAAAAATGAAAGCTTTTTTGTTGTTTTTACTGCTAATGCCTTTCCTTTTTGTCTTACTGTGTTATCTTTTATCATCCAATTGCTATTGTATTTGAACTTTATGAGGTGGCTAGTATAGTTAATGCAAGTGCATTAATGAAAGAAGCATGAAATGATTTGACTACTGCTATTTTATAGTATCTTATAGCATCTGATATTTTATAATATTCTATTTTTGTAGGTGAGGAATATAGGGGGAACATTTAACTTCATGTTCTAGGTATTTAAAAGATTTTCTGTGGGTTTTAAAAAACTTCATTTGGAAATAATTTCAAATTTATAGAGAAGTTGTAAGATTAGTACAAAGAATACTCATACATTTTATCCAAATTCACCTATTGTTATTTTTTACCACTTGCTCTATCTTTTGCACTCTAGCTGTGTGTGTACAGTATTTTTTTTTCCCTGCGGCACGCGGGCCTCTCACTGCTGTGGCCCCCCACCCCCGCCGTGGAGCACAGGCTCCGGACGCGCAGGCTTAGCGGCCATGGCCCCCGGGCCCAGCCGCTCCGCGGCATGTGGGATCTTCCCAGACCGGGGCACGAACCCACATCCCCTGCATCGGCAGGCGGACTCTCAACCACTGCGCCACCAGGGAAGCCCCAGTATTTTTTTTTTAATTGGAGTATAATTGCTTTAAAATGTTGTGTTAGTTTCTGCTGTACAATGAAGTGAATAAGCTATATGTATACCTCCATCTCCTCCCTCTTGGACCTCCCTCCCACGCCCTGCCCATTCCACCCATCTGGGTCATCACAGAGCACCGAGCTGAGCTCCCTGTGCTATACACAGCAGGTTCCCACTAGCTAGCTATTTTATACATGGTGGTGTATATATGTCAATCCTAATCTCCCAAGTCGTCCCACCCTCCCCTTCCCCCAACCCGTGTCCACATGTCCGTTCTCTACGTCTGCATCTCTATTCCTTCCCTGGATATAGGTTCATCTGTACCATTTTTCTAGCTTCCACATATATGAGTTAATATACGATATTTGTTTTTCTCTTTCTGACTTACTTCACTCCACAGTATTTTTTTTAAAGCCATTTGAGAGTAAGTTGCATGCATGAACGACCTTTCCCCCAGGTACTTCATTGTGCGGTTCCTAAGAATAACTATATTCTTTTATAAAACCACAGTACAGTTAGCAATTTCAGTAGAATTTAACACTGTCACAATACTTTTTATTTAATCTACATCAGTCTTGTTAATTGGGCCAATAAAGTCCTTTATAGCATTTTTTCCCCCTCTCTGGTACAGCATCCAGTCTAGGATTTGGTATATTTAGTTGTCATGTCACTTTAGTCTCATTTAACCTGGAACACTTCCTCAACATTTCTTTGTCTTTTATGACATTAATATTTTTGAATAGTCTTGAAAAAAAATCTTTTTATTGAATGAAAGATTCTTTAAATTCTATAGTGCTTTACAATTTTCAGAAGCTTCACACATGATTTCATATAATCCCATAATAACTCCTTTTTCCTCCCTACCCCTATGTTGCCCCTTCCCCACTTCCGTCACCCCACTGGTAACTAACCACTGGCCTGTTCTCTGTATCTGTGAGTCTGCTTCTTTTTTGTTTTATCCACTAGTTGTATTTTTTTTAGATTCCACATATAAGTGATATCATACAGTATTTGTCTTTCTCTATCTGACTTAGGTCACTTAGCATAATGCCCTCCAAGTCCATCCACGTTGCTGCAAATGGCAAGATTTTCTTTCTTATTTTTGGCTGAGTAGTATTCCATTGTATATATATCACATCTTCTTTACCCATTCATCTGTTGGCAGACACTTAGGTTGCTTCCATACTTTGGCAATTGTAAGTAATGCTGCTATGAACATTGGGGTGCATGTATCTTTTCAAAGTAGTGTTTTTGTTTCTTTCGATATGTACACAGGAGTAGAATTGCTGGGTCATAAGGTAGCTCTATTTTTAGTTTTTTGAGAAACCTCCATACCTTTTTCCACAGTGGCTGCACCAATTTACATTCCCACCAACAGTGTATGAGGGTTCCCTTTTCTTGCCAGCATTTGTTATTTGTGAGTCTTTTTTTTTTTTTTTAGTAGAGTATTTCTCATTTTATGTTTGTCTGTTTCCTCATGATTAGATCCAGTTTATGCATTCTTGGACAGAATACTACATAAATAATTTTATATTCTTTTCAGGATATCATATCTAGGGACACAGAATGTCCATTTGTCCCTCAATGATGATGTTAATTTTGATCACTCAGTCTAAATGTCTCCACTATATAGTTTCTTTTATTTCCTTTTCAGCAGGTAAGTGGGGAGATACTTTAAGATCATGCAAACATTTTTCTTTCCTGTCGATAATTTCTCCCCTAGATTTAACATCCATTGATGATTCTTGCTTGAATGATTCTATACTACAGTGGTGGCAAAGTGATGATTTTCTAACCCCACTACTCATTCTGTATTTGTTAGCACTCAGCATTTTACTGTAATCAGTGGACCTTCTTTTTCTCCTTTTTATATACTTCTCTTTTCATTATTGGTATTAACTCATGGGTTCTTATATTTTCAGTTATCATTCATTACTATTGTACTGTTTTGGTGCTTGAATTGTCCCAGATTGTCCCACAGGAGCCTCTTCAGTTGGCTCTTATCTATGCCCCTGTCATTTTTTGTGAGCACCTCCTTACTTTCTAGGATAACAGGATATTCCAAGCTTATTGTTTACCTCTCCTGTCTTAACCTTAGAATCAGCCGTTGCTCTAGAAAGCCCTGGTTCCTCTTAGTGGGGAATGGTATTTGAGACCAAGATATGGGCACTAAGTGTACTCGTTACTACTGGGATGTCTTTGCTTCTGGGCCCTTTAAGTAGACGGAACTAGGACATACATGTATGTATTAACACATATACAGACCCCCTAGCTCATATGTATACTAAGGTTTCTCAGTCTTTGCACAGTTGACGTTTTGCGCTGAATAATTATTTGCTGTGGGGGCTGTCCTGTACACTCTTGGTTGTTTAGCAACATCCCTAGCTTCTACCCACTAGGTGCCACAACCAAAAATATCTCCAGATGTTGCCACTGTCCTCTAGGAGGGCTGTCATACTTCCAAAATAGTTTTAGCATTATTACGCGCATACCACTACAAAAAACAAATCTCCTGGAAAGGGTCCAGAGTTTGTATGCAGTTCTCCCCCCATCCATCCTGCCCAAGACTGAGAGTATATAATCAAATACTGTGTTTGTAACTTACGTGGATTTGTTTTGTACTGTTTTTTTCTCTCACTCTTCATGTAGTTATATCATTCATTTGAAATACAGTTGGGTTCATGTGTTCTAGTGTTTCAGTTTCTGTGTTTTGCATCACATCCCCTTCCTATCTTCTCTAGTTGTGGCGAGCCAGGGCTACTCTTCGTTGCGGTACACGGACTTATTGCGATGGCTTCTCTTGTTGCAGAGCACGGGCTTTAGGTGCGCAGGCTTAGTAGTTGTGGCTCACGGGCTCTAGAGCACAGGCTCAGTAGTTGTGGCACATGGGCTTAGTTGCTCCGCGGCATGTGGGATCTTCCTAGACCAGGGCTTGGACCCGGGTTTCCTGCGTTGGCAGGAAGATTCTTAACCACTGCACCACCAGGGAAGCCTGCAAATGTACTTTTAGAAGCCTGCAAATGTACTTTTATATTATTGAAGGCATGTCTGGTTTTTAATGTCTTAATTCTAAGTCACTTCAGATCCTTTTCTTCTGGATACCTTGTGTGAGCTGACTGCAAGTCATGCTTATTACCCTCATAATCAGGATGAATATTTAAACATTATGGCCAAGAATAGAGCTTTTATATATATGTGTGTGTGTGTGTGTGTGTGTGTGTGTATGTGTATATATATATAAAATTTATTTATTTTTGGCTGTGTTGGGTCTCTGTTGCTGTACACGGGCTTTCTCTAGTTGCCGCGAGCGGGGGCTACTCTTTGTTGCAGTGTGTGGGCTTTTCATTGTGGTGGCTTCTCTTGTGGTAGGCACGCTGGCTTCAGTAGTTGTGGCTCACAGGCTCTAGAGCACAGGCTCAGTAGTTGTGGCGCATGGGCTTAGTTGCTCCGCGGCATGTGGGATCTTCCCAGACCAGGGCTCGAACCCATGTCCCCTGCATTGGCAGGTGAATTCTTAACCACTGCGCCACCGGGGAAGGCCCAAGAATAGAGCTTTTAATTTGACTAAAAATCAGTTGAGAAGGGGAGAACCTGATTTCAGGTGGCCAAGTTTTTATAGAATTTGAGATAAGAATTGACTTAAAAGTGCTCATCAAGCAAAAAAAAATTGTCTTACAGATCTAAATGTAAATTTGGGAAGTAGATTTAGTGTCTTCCAATTTTTAGTAAGGAAATAAAATGAAGGGATTTGCTTTTTCTCCTGATGTGAACATATATTTACTATGATAGCAAGAAACAAATGTTTATGTACCTCTTACAAGTAAGATATTTTTTGGCACCTCTTTTAGCCTTTGTAACATTTTAGCATTTCTGAAGGTTGGATAGCAGTTAGTCTATAAAATTCTTTGAGGTAGTTTTGAAAAAGAAATGAAATAAATTTTAACAAATTTGAAACAGGTAATTTGTGATTCAGCTCAGCAAATGTGTATTGCCTGCCTTCTGTGTTCTTGCTACTCTAGGGCATATAAACATGAATAATAACATGAAAACATTTTTGTGGATATGACAGACGTCTTTATTTTATAGATAAATCGAGGATAGGAGAGATTAAAATTATCCAATTTTATGACACTAATAGAGGCAGTTTTCTGACTTTAAGTTCACTATTCATTAAACAAAATTCCATTACCAAAATTAATATAGGTCAAAAGTAAACATAACCCCCTACTTTCTCGGTCCGACTTTCCAGAAGTGGCCACCATCACCTCTGTATATTATAATTTTTTCACATATTTTCATGTTTTTACAAAACTTACATGAACATCTTTTTTTCCTTAAGATTTATAAGATAGAATTATACTTTACAACCTGTTTTTAATATTTTTTGTCACCCTTTCTTTGAGTTTGGAAATGGTACTATTGGTTGTTAGTTCATCTAATAGCTACTTATAGCAAAATAAACTTATACCTCTATTTTTTTTTTTTTTTTTTTTGCGGTACGCGGGCCTCTCACCGTTGTGGCCTCTCCCGTTGCGGAGCACAGGCTCCGGATGCGCAGGCTCAGCGGCCATGGCTCACGGGCCCAGCCGCTCCGCGGCATGTGGGATCTTCCCGGACCGGGGCACGAACCCGTGTCCCCTGCATCGGCAGGCAGACTCCCAACCACTGCGCCACCAGGGAAGCCCCCTTCTATTTTTTTAAATCAAATTTTACACATTGATTTCCCCCCATGAAAGATGAAGGGAGTCTGTTACTTTTATGTTGTCCTGGTTGATAATATTTGTACTGTTTGATTTGATGTTCACCCCTAGTTCCTTTGTGCCACACTTTCCCATTCTTGTATTTTTTAACAGCTGTAATGAAGTATAGTTGATATACAAATAACTGTACATATTTAATGTGTACAATTTGATGAGTTTGGACCATTCTTGTATTCTTATTTTGATTCCTCTATTGTTGGGTAGATTTTGTCATTATGTACCTTTTTGAAGATGGACTCATGAATAGACCTCTGTGGGTCTTTGCATGCTAGAGACTAATTTTTTCTTGCTCCCAAAATGAATGACAACTGAAAAGTGAACAATTTTTATATTACACATTTTTCCCAATCAGAGTTATAAATATTAAGGAAAAAAATTGCCATGCATTAGACTGCAAAGAAAATCTCAAATCCCAAAAAAGCAGAAATCACGTAGGCCCCATTTGCTGACCATAATGCAATAAAAATACAAATTAATAGCAAAAGGAGAGAAAAGAGAAACCTATTCATGTGAACATTTAAAAATATACTTCTATTTTTTTTTTTTTTTTTTTTTTTGTGGTACGCGGGCCTCTCACCGTTGTGGCCTCTCCCGCTGCGGAGCACAGGCTCCGGATGCGCAGGCTCAGCAGCCATGGCTCACGGGCCCAGCCGCTCCGCGGCATATGGGATCCTCCCAGACCGGGGCACGAACCCGTATCCCCTGCATCGGCAGGCGGACTCCCAACCACTGCGCCACCAGGGAGGCCCAAAAATATACTTCTAAATAACTGTGGAATAAAGAGAGCAAAATAAAACTTATGAAGTGAAGAAATCAGTAATAGTGAGGGTACTCACCTCTGGGATATAGCCCACATAGCATACAGAAAATTAGATCGTCTTTACTCTTTTAAGAAAAAAAAAACAAAGATGAGAAATGAACATTCAATTCAAGAAAAAAGGAAAATAAGGTTAAAGGAAGCAGAGGGAAGGAATTAATAATAAGAGCAGAAATTAATGAAATAGAAAATATAACTTGGTAACTTGATTGGTAAAATTAAAAACTAGCTTTAAAAATAGACAAAACTGGGCTTCCCTGGTGGCACAGTGGTTGAGAGTCCACCTGCCGATGCAGGGGACACGGGTTCGTGCCCCGGTCCAGGAAGATCCCACATGCAGTGGAGCAGCTGGGCCCATGAGCCATGGCCGCTGAGCCTGCGCATCCGGAGCCTGTGCTCCACAATGGGAGAGGCCACAACAGTGAGAGGCCCACGTACCGCAAAAAAAAAAAAAAAAAAAAAGAATCCACTTGCCAATGCAGGGGACACGGGTTCGAGCCCTGGTCCAGAAAGTATCCCACATGCTGCAGAGCAACTAAGCCCGTGCGCCACAACTACTGAAGCCCACATGCCTAGAGCCTGTGCTCTGCAACAAGAGAAACCACCGCAATGAGAAGCCTGCGTGCCGCAACGAAGAGTAGCCCCCACTCACCACAACTAAAGAATGCCTGCGCGTAGCAACAAAGACCCAATGCAGCCAAAAATTAATTAATTAATTAATTAAAAAATTGATAGTAGGGGAAATTGCAGTGGGTCTGGGAGAATATGGGAATGCTGCACTACCTACTCAATTTGTTTCTGTAAATCTAAAACTGTTCTAAAAAAATAAAGTCTAAAAAAAGGATGTTACAGAGTATGTAAATATGAAAAGATTTTTTAAAAAATAGACAAAACTGAAAGAAAAAAGACACAAATGAACAATATAGTAATGAAAAAGGCAGCATAAAATGAACTCAGGTGATTTTCAAAATTATGAGAATGTTCTGTCCTATTAGATTTGAAAATCTAAATGACCCGAGTGATTTTCTAGGAAAATATATATGATAAAATTTGTTCAGGAAGAGGTGGAAAACTTGAATAGATAATTGACTGTAGAGGAAATGGTAAAAATAGTTACAGATTTCAAGTCCAGATGATTTTCAAGCCTAGACTTTCTGTCAAGTCTTTAAGGACCAGAAACTTCCCAGATTATGTTGTCTCTTCCAGAACATAGAAAAAGGTGGAAAACTTAGGAGCTCATTTTATAAGGGTAGAATAACCCTGATAGCGAGACTAGGCAAAAGGAAAATAACAACGAACATTACACACTAATTTTTTACATGAACTCAGATATAAAGCTACTAAATAATATAACAACTGAATCCAGTAGCATATGAGAAAAGTTAATAATGGCCAAGTATGATTTATCCCAGGAATGCAAAGGTTTTTCAATATTTAGAAACCTGTTAGTGTAATTACTATATTAATAGGAGAAAAAAATGTGATCAATCCAGGAAATACAGAAATAGTATTTTTAATAATCCTGATTGTTAGAAGTTTCTGAGAAAATAAGGAATAGGATATTTTCTTAACTTGATTAAGGCTCGTTGCCAGAAATTTACAGCAAACATTAGAAATATCAAGTGCATTTCCATTAAAGTCTAGAAGAAGTTCAGAATTCCTACGTTCCTGCTACCATTTAAACTTATATTTGAGATTCTAGCCAATGCAGTGAGGCAACAAAAAGAATTAGATAAAACTATAGGAAAGGAAGAGACCAAATATATTTGTAGGTGATAGCATCTACGTAGGAAATCCAACAGAATCAACTATAGAATGATTGGGTTTAGTATGGTGGCCATAAACAAGATGGCATTCAGAAATAAATTGTTTTTGTTATCAGGTAATATAGTAGAAAAGATTACTTTGCCTTGTTTCTAATGAAAAACGTGAATAATGGGAAGGTGTCAGAACTTTCATATTATTAATAAAATTAAATAGAATCCCAATCAAAATTCAAACAGAATTTTTCATGAATTTGACCAGCTTGATTTGAAAAGTCATCTGGAAGAGAAAAATGGTTATGAAAAAATTATAAAGGATTAATGAGAAAGCAACTAATTGTACCAGATATCCAAACATTACTACAAAGGTAGTAAGTAAAATATTTGTGGACTAGGCACATAGGTTAAGGGGACAGATAAAGTTCAGAGACAGGCCCATTTATCCATAGAAATTCAGCATATGGTAAAAGTGGCTTTTCACATCAATAGAGAAAAGATGTACTGTTCAGCAAATAGTGTTAGTACAGCACATTGTTAAGATAAACTTGAATTCAGATGAAGTAAAAGCCCAAATGTTGTTAAACACATAAAAATTACAGTGTAGAGGACTTGCCTGGTGGCACAGTGGTTGAGAATCCGCCTGCCAGTGCAGGGGACACGGGTTCAAACCCTGGTCTGGGAAGATCCCACGTGCCATGGAGCAGCTAAGGCTGTGTGCCACAACTACTAAGCCTGCACTCTAGAGCCTGTGAGCCACAACTACTGAGCCTGCATGCCACAACTACTGAAGCCCGTGCGCCTAGAGCCCGTGCTGCACAAGAGAAGCCACTGCAATGAGAAGTCCGTGCACCGCAACGAAGAGTAGTCCCAGCTTGCCGCAACTAGAGAAAGTCTGTGTGCAGCAACGAAGACCCAACGCAGCCATAAATAAATAAGTAAGTAAGTAAGTAAGTAAGTAAGTAAGTAAGGTATAGAAATGGTAGAAGAAAATACAGTCTTTTGGTAGGAAAAGACTTCCTAAAGATACCAAATGTGGAAAACAAAAGAAGTGGTAAATCTGACTATATTGAATTATAAAATTTTTGTAAGAAGAAAGACCTAAAACAAAATTAAAATACAAGCGACCTGCTGTGGAAAATATTTGCAACATGTATAACAATGGAATGGCATCTAGAGTATATAAAGAAGTCCTAAAAATTGATAAACAATTATCACAAACAACCAGTAGAAAAAAGAAAAAAATATTACTAAGGCCATTCACAAACAAAACAAATTTTAAAATTGGCCAGTAAACATGTGACATAGTGTTTAACATCTGTAAACAAAACAAGATACATTTTGTTCTTTAAACAATTGTCCAAAATGAAAATGATGATAACCTTGGCTAGCAAGGGTGTAGGGAAATGGGTTCTCTCAGGTACTGGATGGATGTACACATTGTTATAATTTCTTTAAAGGTCAGTTTGACAGTATCTTTTAAAATATGTTCTTTGATCTAATAGTTTTCTTTATAAAGAGCTCTTTTTAGCACATATGCAAATATTTCTGTATGGATAGCTGTGTAAAATTATGTATGTTTATTGCATTGTTTTCAGTGGTAAGAAACTGGTAACAACCTAAGACGGTCTATCATTAGGGTCATGTTAAATATGGTACATCCATTCTATGGGATACTGTATATCAGCTTAAAAATGTGGTATATTTATGTGTATGTACACGTAAAGAGGTGTAAAATCTATTGTTCAGTCAAATAATGTGGTTGTTAAATAAGATGGTATGATACGTTTCTGTTAAACACCCACACACACAACTAAGCATTTCTTTTGTGCCTTTATCTGTGTAGATGCACAGATAAAGGCCTGAAAGGATATGCACTAAACTGTTAACAGTGGTTACCTCTGAAGAGAAAAGTGAAATTGGATAAAGGTAGAACGAAGATTTCTGACAGTATTGTTTCAGTATTTTAGAAAGCAAATATATTTATTTTTTGTGTAAATAAAATAAAAATTTAATGAATTTTCTTTTAAACAAAAAAACTATAGATAATTAATCTTCTCTGGCATTATAGGTTGCAATGGAGAAGCTTTAGGTCAGCCTGTTTCTCCTTGCTTTTCTGCCTAGGGTATCCATAGTATTTGTTCACTTATCTTCATGTTCACCAAGATAGGTTTTGGATAGTCTTTATTTTAAGAACATTTGCTCTTATTATATCAGTATTTGGTTATATTGTATTATGTCTTTTTGGATTCCTTTTGTTTTGATTTTGTTTTTAGTTTTATGTTACCTTAGATTTTTTTGAAAGTATAGAGTGTTCATCTATAATTTTCTGCTGCTTCCAGGGGTTATTCTTCCTCTCTAAAGCATGCTTTTCTCTCTATTTTACTTGCTTTGATACTTTTCCTCTTCTCCTCTTAAAAAAGTTTGCACGGGTCCTTTGTAGCATTTTTTTTTTTAACTTTTTTTTTTTTTTTTTTTTCTGTGGTACGCGGGCCTCTCACTGCTGTGGCCTCTCCCGTTGCAGAGCACAGGCTCTGGACACGCAGGCTCAGCGGCCATGGCTCACGGGCCCAGCCGCTCCACGGCATGTGGGATCTTCCCAGACCGGGGCACGAACCTGTGTCCCCTGCATCGGCAGGCGGACTCTCAACCACTGCGCCACCAGGGAAGCCCCTTTGTAGCATTTTTGAGGGCAGTTCTGTTCGTGGGAAAAAGTGAGACAAAGCTGGCATAGCTTAAAATTGAGTGTGGTGTCTTAGTACACCTTTCTACCATATTAGTACAGTCCTTTGCCCTTGGGGCATTTTACGTCAGCTTTCCATGACCTTCCCAGGTGAGCTAATCTTCCTCAGGTGATCTCAAGGCTTTTTTGGATAATTTATTGTTTGTCTCTGGTAGCTAATTCTCGATGGCTCGTGTAAAGCTAATTCTCTTTACTCTTCTCTTAAATCCTGCTTTACCTGTAGACAGCTTCACTGCCCTAAAAATCCCCTTTGCTTGCATATTTGTCCATCATCCCTCCTTCCTCTCTCCAAAACCCCTGGCAACCACTGATCTTTTTACTCTCTCTGTAGTTTTGCCATTTCCAAAAGTTGAAATCACGTGGTATGAGGCTTTTCAGAATGACTTCTTTCACTTAGCAGTGTGCATTTAAGGTTCCTTCATGTCTTTTTGTTACTCTAATATATTTTTAAGCTGTGTTTTGCTTTAAAAAACTAACCTCTTCAGTTAGTTGAGGTGTTCAAGTTTCTCTTCTGCATACATTTGAACATTGTATATATTTAGTATCTATTAAAGAGTGGTTCTGTCCTGGCCTTTAAAAAAAAATGAAGATCTGTACTTCCCTACACACTTAAAGTTGTACATGGGAGTACACTACTACCTCTGTGAATTAGAATCTTCTTAATACTGGGCAAGAAAAGTAAAATACATGAATTGGGTGCTGGGACTGAAATGAGACTGTAACTAATTCATATCCTCTCGGTTTCAAATTTTTATTTTAAAAAGCTATGTATTTTCTTTGACTATAAAAATAAGTATATATTTAAACATAAACTTCTTAATATATTGCTTTCATCTGGCTTATGTTTTGAGGTTCTGCTGCTTTTTAAACTTTAAAAGGTTGATAATAATGAAACCTGTAACCATATTTCCTTGGGGTGAAAGAGTATGAGGCCTTCTTGAGTCTTCAAAGGAAGATTAAAGTATTCTCAGTTTGTGTTATATTTAATCTTTTTATTCTTTGTAAGTTTTTAATTGAAATATTTCATTCAGTAGAATGCATCATATTCTGATAATTCCAGATAACAAATAATGACTTACTATAATTTAGGAGTACTGGTATTTTCTCCTGTTGTTAATGTTAGATTTATCAAAACAATAACCTAGTAAACAAAAACACATACTTCATTTGTGAAATTAAACCAAAATTATAAAATTGCTGAATGTTTCAAAAACTGTATTTCGACATTTGTAGAGAAGAGTGAAATGTAGGCATCTCTAAAGATAATAAAGATGTGGTCATCAATTTCTAAATTGTTGATTTTTCTATAGAACTCATGCAAAGCTTTTATTGTGTCATATGACATTTCATTTCACTGAAATTTTTTATTGTATTTTAGAGGATTGTATTAGAAGTGAAGTCATACTGTAAAAGAGAGGAAGGCAGTGCCACGAATACTATTAAGGAAGTTGAGAAAGTTATATGCTGAGTGGCTCCTATTGTCTATGTGAGATTGAAGGTCAACTGAAAGGTGGGATGCAGTTAGGTATTTGAGTGTGCGAAAAGGAGACCAGGGACAAGTGAATGATTCATCAGGCAGCACTGGAATGACAACCACTTGACCCATACCAGTTCTAAAAATATAAATCCATTATTAGCTGTATTGTAGATCATTGACTATCTTGCTGTTCAGTGCAGAATTAAAATTATGCTCCGTCAGCAAATGGAACTTGTATTTAGCCAGGTAATTCTGAGGATGCTTGTTGTGACTATGACTTGATTTTAAGGGACCTTTTACTTTTTACTTTTATGCTTTAGGGCTTGGCTTACTTATGATGCTCTTCCTTTATTTAGTTGGTATCCCATCTAATCTTCTTATATGCTTCTGATAAGTAAGTCTTAAAAATATCACTTAAATTAAACTACCTTTTCTTTTTTTTTTTTTTTTTTTTTTTTTTTTTGCGGTACGCGGGTCTCTCACTGTTGTGGCCTCTCCCCTTGCGGAGCACAGGCTCCGGATGCGCAGGCTCAGCGGCCACGGCTCACGGGCCCAGCCGCTCCGCGGCATGTGGGATCTTCCCGGACCGGGTCACGAACCCGCGTCCCCTGCATCGGCAGGCGGACTCTCAACCACTGCACCACCAGGGAAACCCAAACTACCTTTTCTTGCCTTGCATGTCCTTCATAATCTGTTTCTGTCCTGTCTTTCAGCCATTTCTCTCATATCTTAATCTCATTTCCAATATTTACATCTATTATTTAGATAGATCACTTCTGAGCAATTTTAAGTAAAAGTGATTGATTATAGGCATTCTTTTCTTGTTCTCAACTTTAATGCAAATATTTCTAGTGCTTTACCATTAACTATAACATTTGTTGGTTGAAGGTTTGAGGGGTTTCTTTTTAAAATATATTTTTAAAAATATTTATTTATTTGGCTGGGCCAGGTCTTTAGTTGAGGCATGCGGGATCTTTAGTTGCAGCATGTGGACTCTTAGTTGTGGCAGGCAAGCATGATCTAGTTCCCTGACCAGGGATCAAACCCAGGCCCCCTGCATTGGGAGCGTGGAGTCTTAACTGCTTGACCACCAGGGAAATCCCTAAAATATTAATAAGAGATGTCTTTTTTTTTTTTTTTTGTTTGAGCTTTTTTTTTTTTTAACATCTTTATTGGAGTATAGTTGCTTTGCAATGGTGTGTTAGTTTCTGCTTTATAACAAAGTGAATCAGCTGTACATATACATATATCCCCATATCTCCTCCCTCTTGCGTCTCCCTATCCAACCCCTCTAGGTGGTCACAAAGCACCAAGCTGATCTCCCTCTGCTATGCAGCTACTTCCCAGTAGCTATCTATTTTACATTTGGTAGTATATATAAGTCCATGCCACTCTCTCACTTCGTCCCAGCTTACCCTTCCCCCTCCCCGTGTCCTCAAGTCCATTCTCTATGTCTGTGTCTTTATTCCTGTCCTGCCCCTAGGTTCTTCATAACCTTTTTTTTTTTTAGATTCCATACATATGTGTTAGCATACAGTATTTGTTTTTCTCTTTCTGACTTACTTCACTCTGTGTGACAGACTCTAGGTCCATTCACCTCACTACAAATAACTCAATTTTGTTTCTTTTTATGGCTGAGTAATATTCCATTGTATATATGTGCCACATCTTCTTTATCCATTCATCTGTCAATGGACGCTTAGGTTGCTTCCATGTCCTGGCTATTGTAAATAGAGTTTCAATGAATATTGTGGTACATGACTTTTTGAATTATGGTTTTCTCAGGATATATGCCCAGTAGTGGGACTGCTGGGTCATATGGTACTTCTATTTTTAGTTTTTAAAGGAACCTCCATACTGTTCTCCACAGTGGCTGTGTCAATTTACATTCCCACCAACAGCAAGAGGGTTCCCTTTTCTCCACACCCACTCCAGCATTTATTGTTTGTAGATTTTTTGATGATGGCTGTTCTGACCAGTGTGAGGTTTTTGTAGTTTTGATTTGCATTTCTCTAGAAATGATTAGTGATGTTGAGTATTCTTTCATGTGTTTGTTGGCAGTCTGTATATCTTCTTTGGAGGAATGTCTGTTTAGGTCTTCTGCCCATTTTTGGATTGGGTTGTTTGTTTTTTTTGATATGGAGCTGCATGAGCTGCTTGTAAATTTTGGAGATTAATTAATCCTTTGTCAGTTGCTTCATTTGCAAATATTTTCTCCCATTCTGAGGGTTGTCTTTTCATCTTATGGTTTCCTTTGCTGTGCAAAAGCTTTTAAGTTTCATTAGGTCCCATTTGTTTATTTTTGTTTTTTTTTTTTTTTTTTTTTTTTTTTTTTTTTTTTTTTTTTGGTACGCGGGCCTCTCACTGTTGTGGCCTCTCCCGTTGCGGAGCACAGGCTCCCGACGCGCAAGCTGAGCGGCCATGGCTCACGGGCCCAGCCGCTCCGCGGCATGTGGGAATCTTCCCGGACCGGGGCACGAACCCGTGTCCCCTGCATCAGCAGGCGGACTCTCAACCACTGCGCCACCAGGGAAGCCCCTATTTTTGTTTTTATTTCCATTTCTCTAGGAGGTGGGTCAAAAAGGATCTTGCTGTGATTTATGTCATAGAGTGTTCTGCCTATGTTTTCCTCTAAGAGTTTTGTAGTGTCTGGCCTTACATTTAGGTCTTTAATCCATTTTGAGTTTATTTTTGTGTATGGTGTTAGGCAGTGTTCTAATTTCATTTTTTCACACGTAGCTGTCCAGTTTTCCCAGCACCATTTGTAGAAGAGGCTGTATTTCTCCATTGTATATTCTTGCCTCCTTTATCAAAGATAAGGTGACCATATGTGCATGGGTTTATCTCTGGGCTTTCTATCCTGCTCCATTGATCTATATTTCTGTTTTTGTGCCAGTACCATACTGTTTTGATTACTGTAGCTTTGTAGTAGTGTCTGAAGTCCAGGAGCCTGATTCCTCCAGCTCTGTTTTTCTTTCTCAAGATTGCTTTGGCTATTCGGGGTCTTTTGTGTTTTCATACAAATTGTGAAATTTTTTGTTCTAGTTCTGTGAAAAATGCCATTGGTAGTTTAATAGGGATTGCATTGAATCTGTAGATTGCTTTGGGTAGTATAGTCATTTTTACAATGTTGATTCTTCCAATCCAAGAACATGGTATATCTCTCCATCTGTTTGTATCATCTTTAATTTCTTTCATCAGTATCTTATAGTTTTCTGCATACAGGTCTTTTGTCTCCTTAGGTAGGTTTATTCCTAGGTATTTTATCTTTTTGTTGCAGTGGTAAATGGGAGTGTTTCCTTAATTTCTCTTTCAGATTTTTCATCACTAGTGTATAGGAATGCAAGAGATTTCTGTGCATTAATTTTGTATCCTGCTACTTTACCAAATTCATTAGCTCTAGTTTAGAGCTAATAGATTAGCTCTAGTAGTTTTCTGGTAGCATCTTTAGGATTCTCTGTGTATGGTATCATGTCATCTGTAAACAGTGACAGCTTTACTTCTTCTTTTCCAATTTGGATTCCTTTTATTTCTTTTTCTTCTCTGATTGCTGTGGCTAAAACTTCCAAAACTATGTTGAGTAATAGTGGTAAGAGTGGGCAACCTTGTCTTGTTCCTGATCTTAGTGGAAATGGTTTCAGTTTTTCACCATTGAGAACGATGTTGGCTGTGGGTTTGTCATATATGGCCTTTATTATGTTGAGGTAAGTTCTCTCTATGCCTGCTTTCTGAAGGGTTTTTATCATAAATGGGTGTTGAATTTTGTCAAAAGAATAAGAGATATCTTTTGTAATGTTAATGAAGACCTTTCCATTTTTAAGGAATGTTTTAAAATCAAGAATGTTGAAGAATTTGGTCAGATATACATTGAGATCTTCATCATGTACCATTCTCATTCCCTTTCTCCTCCTCAGTCCCCTGCCTATAATGCTTATTCCTTTAAGGCCCAACTCATATCTTGCCTTTATAAAAAGATTCGTCTATTCAGTCTCATTTGTCTCTTTTTTGAATTAGTTTTCACACCCTTTGGTAACTTTGGTTTTGCTCCTCAGATAGATTTATAAGTCCCTGGAAGGCAAGGAACCACAATAATCCTCTTTTATATTCCCTAGTATGAAGCTGGGAATATAACAGACACTCATCTCTTCCTGCATTCCCTTTTTTTATTTCCTCCCTTGTTTTATAGTGAAATTTTGCTTTACATTTAAAAATGTAAACATTTCAAACTTTTCAACATATGACAGTTATATTGGCTATTCTTATCGTACAGCCCGACTTCTCCATATGGGTTTCTTAAGTATGCAAAATAATTTTTTACAGTAATGGATCTAAATGGATCTCACAGTTAAATAAAATAAATATCTACAATTACTATAGACTTTAAAGTTAGAGGAAAAGGGAGAAGATGTTTTTAAAGTTGTGAGTTGTATCGAAGAACTGAGGCAAAATATCCCCCCTGTGGAGACATTGCTGACCTCTTTTATACTAGGCCATGCAACTTATTTTTTTTTAAAATAAATTTATTTATTTTATTTACTTTTGGCTGTGTTGGGTGTTCGTTGCTGCACACGGGCTCAGTAGTTGTGGTTCACGGGCTCTAGAGTGCAGGTTCAGTAGTTGTGGCGCATGGGCTTTGTTGCTCTGCAGCATGTGGGATCTTCCCAGACCAGGGATCGAACCCGTGTCCCCTGCATTGGTAGGCAGATTCTCAACCACTGCACCACCAGGGAAGCCCGCAACTTCTTTTTAATGTCAGTCAGTAATACACATGTGTATCACTAATTTGAAACAACATAATTGGGAGGCTGGCCCAGTTAGTGTGAAGTGATGTCATAATCACACCTTCATTTACGTTATTGTAAGGTTACTTTTTTTAACAGATTAAAAGAGTAAAGAAGAAGACATAAACAAGGGGGAGGATCAAAACTGAACTGTTCAGTGGTGCCTTCTGCTTTGTCGTTCCATTACTCAAAAAATTTCGTCTAAATATGAGAATGAAAAGTAATAATGCTTTTTTGTGTGTTCATGTTTTTGGTTTTGCCTTTTTAAAAGAAATCCAACATGGTATACTTATATACCATTTTATTGCTGCTGTGGTATGGAGAGTGAGGGGTGGATGTTACCTCAGACCCAGATCTCTGCTGAAGAGAAATGGTAACTGACAGGCTAGTATACCAGGTGCATATTTTTTTGCTTAATGATGAAGATAAAGGTCCACTCACCCTGGCTCACCCAAATTTTATTTTCCTTTACTTCATCACTGCCAGAATAAGGTCTCATTGTAACCTCTTGCTGTGCTTATACTTGTCCCAAGACTGGTAGTAGTTGAATCCTGGACTACCCTTTTGGAGTAAGTATCTTCAAGTGTGGTGACGAAGGATGATCATTGTAACCCTTTGTCAGGGCCCATAAGGTTGGATAGGTGTAAGACCTATGGCCAGGAGCTCATCATATCAGTGCTCCCCTTTACCCAGAGATTCAGTGGGTGGCTGTAGCATATTTAAGAAGTCATGTTACCGGGCTTCCCTGGTGGCACAGTGGTTGAGAGTCCGCCTGCTGATGCAGGGGACACGGGTTCGTGCCCCGGTCTGGGAGGATCCCACATGCCGCAGAGCGGCTGGGCCCGTGAGCCATGGCTGCTGAGCCTGCGCGTCTGGAGCCCGTGCTCCGCAACGGGAGAGACCACAAAAGTGAGAGGCCCGCGTACCGCAAAAAAAAAAGAAGTCATGTTACCTACCTGTCTAAGACTTGGTTAATATCCTATGGCAGCAGCTTATGGAATGACCTGCAGTAGTGTCTCTGCACTTGAAATGAACTTTATTCACATCTTCCCCAGGACTATGTAGTTCATCTTGGTGTTTGTCTAAAATGGCATAGCCTGGGGTGTTGTGAGGGTTGTCTTCTGGAACAGGGCTAAAGATGATAATGTACTTCTGGGGGTGTGAACTTGTATGCTTGATCCTGCTGGGTCTTCTCATTATCTTAGTGGTGTGCCCTCCTAACCCTGCAGACATCCCAGTCATTGAGCCACTGCAGACTTTTAGAACAGTGCACATTAACTCCATTGCTTTCCTTATTCTTGAATATGTGAGATCACTGCATCTTTTCTAATGAGCCTGGTGAGAAAACATCTGTTTGTCAGCTACTGACTTAACCTTGTTTCTCCTCATATAAACAATAAAATTTAACTATTTATAGAATTCCTAGAACATTTTTATTCAACCTTAGAATGCTAGAGTACACAGTTTGAAGAAATACTGTTATTGTCATTTTGGTTTCAAAAGGCCAAATTTTTTATTCTCAGCTTCACCATTTATTAGCCAAAAAAATCAGTTAAGCTCTGTGAGCCTCAGTTTCTTTACCTGTGAAAAACAGCTTCCATCTCAGTCTCCTGTAACGCATGCTCTGTAATTCCCTCTGCTTCAATTTATATTCGTAAGAGATGCAGGGGACCCCAAAGTATTCTGCTTTTATTGTTGGTGCTATCCAATCTTTTTAGAGTTGTTTTTGTTTAACTAGCAGTTCATAGCATTTAGAAAAACTTTTGAAACTCTTACCTCCCTTTATAAGAGTGTGAGGGTGTGTATGGATTGGTAGTGTGGCGTATTATGTTATGACTGATACCACAGCTACAAAAATTATCCTAGAGATATAAGAACAATGAAGAGAGTGTAAGAAGTCAGCTAAAATGCTTAGAATATAATCCTTGCATTTTAATAAACTTGAAATAGTTTAGAAAAACAAACACAATCTCATTTGTTACTGTAATAGTTTCAAAGGACAGCAGTAGAATATGTCCAGTGTGGTACTATTCCATATGTAAGCCTAAACTCTGTCTAACCAATTCTGTTTGTTCATACATAAAAGTCCTTCATCTCAGTTCGTTCTTTTGATTTTAACCATTTTCTCTGATTCTGCATGGGGTTATTGGTTTTGGTTCTACTCAGAATGACCTGTTGCACTTCTGCATGAATTTTTCTTTGATCCTAGTGATAGTTGTTTTTCTTCATCTCCTAAGGCTTAGTAGATTTATTTAACTCATGTGTATGAAGTTTCTTTGAGAGATTATTATAAACTTGTGCTTTGATGTCCACTTGTTTCCAAGGGGATAAATCTTCCATCCTAATAAAACTGATGAAAATCAACTCTAGGTCAACAACTGAAATTAGTAGCAAACTCTAGAAGCACCTTTTAGGCTCTTAGAACCAAGAGATTCTTCAGTCTTATTTATTCTTACTTTAAGTGATGGTGGTACACCTTGCCTGAGTTAGAGGTTCCACATTCTCTGGATCAGATAGTTAGCTTAGATATTGAGTGATGAAGTAACAGGGGCAGTAGTGCCAATCTGGCCATGGGAACCTGACTTAAGTTTTTTGACTCTGTCAACACCACTCACCTGACATTGTGGTTAGAAGTGTGACTAAGAGGTCTGACTAAATTGTACTTGATGCCGAAATAAAATTGACTAGACTCTTCTGGGACCGGGTTGTAGACTTTGTACATCATCAGTATGTTGTACTACCCTAATGGTATCATACTCGCTTAAACTTCAGTTTTAATTTGCCATATTTCTGTATATATCCCTTGCTCTTTGGTAGTTCAGTATTATATTTTAATGCTATGTAATAGCTCTTTTTCTAAATTCTTAACAAGTAATACTGTTAACATTTAACCTTCATTAGATAGAAAGAGAATGCATCCCTGATATTCTCAAATCTCACTGCTCCTCCCCAACTCCAGTATTTTACAGTGCTCATGTGAAGCCTGACTGTGGAGTGGAATACTGAGGCTACTTTAAGTTCTGGAACTGCACGTGCTAAAGTCAGCAGGGGCCTCTTGGTAGCCAGATTATTTGGACACTTTTTAGACTTTACTGGACCTCTCTCAGATCTTTGTCATTGATAGCCATTTCCATTTCTTTGAAACTCCCTTCTCCATTGGCTTGCTGACATCTCTTAATTCTCATACTAGGCTTCTTCACTCCCTAATGGCTTCTTAATTATTGGTATCTGTCAAGGTTCCATCATTTACTTTCTAGTCTCCTTTTTTCTTCCCATTATATACCTTCGTCCAAAGTGTCTTTCATGTCTTTACATGGTTTGAATCACTACTACCTGTTTACTAATTTCCTAAATCCTTTCCTTACGTCAGATCGATCTTTTAAGCTTCTGACCTGTATATTCAATTACCTCCTATATCATATATCTTTACTTAAATATCTTATAGCTACTTCAAGTCAAAAGGTTTAAAACTGAACTAATTATATTCTTGCCCACCCCCTTTTTTCCTTCCTCCTCTTCTCCTGTTTCCTGTCCAAGTAAATGTTATTACCATCTACCAGAAACTTGTAAATCAACTATTTTCTCCCATCTCCCAGATCTAGTCAGTTACCCAAACAAAAGCTTAGTGGTTAAAAGTATGAGTCATTCTTGGTTTCAAGAATTTGTGTGTAGGCTGGTCAGAATGCCCATCATTAAAAGCTCTGCAAATAACAAATGCTGGAGAGGGTGTGGCGAAAAGGGAACCTTCCTACACTGTTGGTGGGAATGTAAGATGGTGCAGCCACTATGGAAAACAGTATAGAGGTTCCTTAAAAAACTAAAAATAGAATTACCATATGATCCAGCAATCCTACTCTTGGGCATATACCTGGACAAAACTATAATTCAAAAAGATACATGCACCTCTGTGTTCATAGCAGCACTCTTCACAAAAGCCAAGACATGGAAACAACCTAAATGTCCGTCAACAGATGAATGGATAAAGAAGATGTACATATATACAATGGAATACTACTCAGCCATAAAAAAGAATGAAATAGTGCCATTTGCAGCAACATGGATGCAACTAGAGATTATCAAACTAAGTGAAATAAGTCAGAAAGAGAAAGACAAATACCATATGATATCACTTATATGTGGAATCTAAAATATGGCACAAATGAACCTATCTACAAAACAGAAACAGACTCACAGACATAGAGATCAAGCTTGTAGTTGCCATGGGCGGGGGGGAGGGAAAGGGATGGATTGGGAGTCTGGGGTTGGTAGATGCAAACTATTATGTTTAGAACGGATAAACAGGGCTTCCCTGGTGGCTCAGTGGTTAAGAATCTGCCTGTCAGTGCAGGGGACATGGGTTCGAGCCCTGGTCTGGGAAGATCCCACATGCTGCGGAGCAACTAAGCCTGTGTGCCACAACTCCTGAAGCCCGCATGCCTAGAGCCTGTGTTCCGCAACAAGAGAAGCCACTGCAGTGAGAAACACGTGCACCGCAGTGAAGAGTAGCCCCCACTCGCTGCAGTAACGAAAACCCAACACAGCCAGAAAATAAATAAAGAAAGAAATTTTTAAAAAATAGAATGGATAAACAACAAAGTTCTATATAGCACAGGGAACTATATCCAATCTCCTGGGATAAACCATAATGGAAAAGAATATTTAAAAAAAGAATGTGTGTGTATATGTGTGTGTGTGTGTGTGTGTGTGTGTGTGTAACTGAGTCACTTTGCTGTATGGCAGAGATTGGCACAGCATTGTAAACCAGCTCTACTTCAATAAAAAAATTTTGAGTGTCAGGCTTTTTGAATTGCAGTATAGATCCACTTTTAAAACACTTATGAAGAAATACAATATATGGAAGTATATGAAAATGAAACAATTCTAGTTAAAGGAGGAAGGTTTTGCATTCCACCTACTTAGCCAGTTTCTTCCCCACCTACCTAATGAATGTTGATTGGAATTATTCTAAATTATTTCACTTCATCTTAGTTTTGTGACCTTGGATAAATCAGTCTGTCAGTTATATAGTATAGGGGTAATATACTTTTCTACAGGATGGTTTTAGGATCAAAAGAGACAGTGAATATTGTTTTTTAAATTAGATTTAACATTTTATAAAAAGTATAAATGTAACATACAACTCTTTTGAGGTGCTGTTTTATGCACATTTGGAATTACCTATATCTTTCTAATTAATCGCATTTACCACACAGCATCTTTTTAAAAATATAGATGTTGGGTTAGGCCACATAGAATTTGGAAATATTGCAGAATCTTACAAATTTAACATCTACACTTTCATAAAAGCTATATAAGCAGAATCAAAGGGCATCAACTGTTTGTTTTAAGTCAGTAAATGCTAACCCAAATGTTTGAAAAGTAAAGGTGGTAAAGGGATGACATTCGCAACTGCTGGTAGGAGTATAAACTGGTTACAACTCTCAGAAGCAACAGCTATTAGAATGTCCTAAAAAATGTATATCTTTTTTGTCTTAGTCTGTTCTTAGACTGCTCTAACAAAATATCGTAAACTGGGTGGCTTATAAACAACAAAGATTTATTTCTCACAGTTTAGAGGCTAGGAAGTCCAAGACCAAGGAACTGGCAGATTCGGTGTCTGGTGAGGGTTCACTTCCTGGTTCCTAGTCTCTCCATAAGGACATTAACCCCATCTGTGACCTCCTCACATAGGCCCCACTTCCAAATACCATCACTTGGGGGATTAGGCCCCTCCACTAGTTATTGTACTTTTTTAAAAAAATAAATAAATTTATCTATTTATTTATTTGGTTTTGGCTCTGTTAGGTCTTCGTTGCTGTGCGGGGTCTACTCTTCATTGCGGTGCGCGGGCTTCTCCTTGCAGTGGCTTCTCTTGTTGTGGAGCATGGGCTCTAGGCGCGCGTGCTTCAGTAGTTGTGGCACGTGGCTTCAGTAGTTGTGGCTCACGGGCTCTAGAGCACAGGCTCAGGAGTTGTGGCGCACAGGCTTAGTTGCTCCGCGGCACGTGGGATCTTCCTGGACCAGTGCTTGAACCCGTCTCCCCTGCATTGGCAAGTGGATTCTTAACCACTGAGCCACTAGGGAAGTCCCTAGTTATTGTACTTTAATCTTTGGTATGCTAATAATTACCTGGAACATGAAGTGTTTGCTCGAATTCCATATTATCTTTCTCCATTGTTTGTTTTTAACATGCCATTGAATTAAAACTTAGTCCCACCAATTCTACAGTACTGCTAGAGTGTTTTATTTCCTAAAGCATTAGATGGGCAGTAGCATTGACATTTATACAAAGATAGTCGTAGCAGCATTGTTTGTAGTAGTAAAAGCATATGTCTCTCTGTAATGGAATACAATATTTTTTTTTAAAGAGGCAGATTTACATGTGATAAAGAATGATTGCTGAGATTAAATGAGTTTATGTGACATTGTGTGTAAGACATTATCTGTAGCGTACTGCAGTTTGTTTTGAAGACACGTATTAATTATCTCTAGAAGACTATGCAAGGATATGTAGTTATAGGTAGATTATCACTGGAAGAATACACAAAACACTGGTAAAGTGGTTGCCTCTGGGATGGAATATTGGAGGTCAGTGGTGGAAACCACACTTTATTGTGTACTTATATATTTAAAGTTTGTTTAACCTTGTGTATGTATAAACTTTTAAATTATTTAAATTAATTTGAAATATTTTAAAGGCAATACCAAGGAAACAAACTATTTCTATCACAGTGGGACTTAGGCTCAAAAAAATTGAGAGACATTGGAATAGGTTGCCTTAGGAGACAGGTAGCTGATTTTTGCCTTCAAAGAATATAAGGAGAGCATGAAATTCATTTGCTAATTCAGCTTCTCTAACCTTTGAGTTCTTTCTAAATTAATTTCTCATTCTATGATAATATACTAAGTTTGTAGCTTATGCCTTTTTTTCACCCACTCTCATGGTTTAAAGTTGTCTCTAAAATTAAAATACTTATTAATTGTAATTTTATCAGAACAATTCTCCCGACAAAACTAAATTTCATTACTGTCACAAGTGATAACTAATTATATAAGTCACATCTTGATCTTACAGCTTGTGAGGCAAGCAACACATTAGAAACATAACTAAAAGCTCAAAAACAGTGTTATAATCTTAAGGATGTACTATGACAGGGTTAGCTGTTTTAGAGGCTTTTGGGAGGGGTTCCTTTTCTTGTGAAATACTTGTATGATTTGGAAGGTAATACTCTTAAAAGAGTGTCTTAAGATTTATGAGATTTTAAATAAAATATTCTTTCTTCAAAATAGAAATGAGAGTTTATTAGGAGTCATTTGAATTTGTTTTCTTTCAGAAATCGAGCTATAGCAGATTATCTTCGTTCAAATGGCTATGAAGAAGCATATTCAGTTTTTAAAAAGGAAGCTGAATTAGATATGGTATGTTTGACTTTTTACAATTATTCATAGTATATATGAGTGGACTTTACTTAGGTATCCCTAGTTAACAGTCACCTCAGTTATTCACACATCTTGTCATTTGTTATTGTGGTTTACTTGGCACTAAACCTAGTATTCACCCTCCCCCCGCCTTTTTTGGTATAATCAGATGGCTTTATTTATTTATTTATTTATTTAATCAGAATACTTTTCGTAACGTTTGAACCTAGTGAATGGTTTGTATGGCTTGAACTATTGTATTTTTGCCTTTTTTTTTTTAATGTTCTCATTTTTTTTTCTCTAGAATGAAGAATTAGATAAGAAATACGCTGGTCTTTTGGAAAAAAAATGGACATCTGTTATTAGATTACAAAAGAAGGTAACTAAGTCTTTTTTCTTTTAAGTTAGTTGTATTCAAAGTATTATATAAACTGAAAATATCAACATAACATAAATTATTCTTTTACATTAATTAATAATTATATTTAACCTTGAAAAGGCAAATAAAAATACATTTCTATGCATTATTATTTCTATGCATTATGACCTATACAGATCATTGCTGGTAAATGGTAATTTATGCAACCAGGGCTACTGGCTGAGTTGAATCTAACACAACCCTGACTTCAAGGAATTGGTACTGAAGAACCCATTTATGCACTTAGATGGGAAGAACACATGGAGCCGATATGATGCTGGGGAAAGAGCACTAAAGTGTGCTCTTAGACAAGTCATTTTCATCTCTGACCTTTTATTTTTATCTATAAAGTGAAGGCAATAGGTAATATTCTGGTCCTAAAATTTATACTTTTAGTAGGCAAAATTAGAATAAATAATATTGTTATAACGTGAGTTAATCCATTAAAAGCCCTTAGAAAAGTGTCTAGCCACACGGATGCTTAGTAATGTTAGCTTTTAATATGAATATTCTGATTAGCATGTACAATGTAAACTATGGTTTGGAAAGAATTTACTAAGAGTGGCAGAATTAGAAAGGATCAAGATAGGTTCCCTACTCTTCTTCTAATTTGTGTCCTGGCACCTTCCAAATTTTTCTTTGAGTTAAGGAGGTAAGACACAATTGTATTGCATTTTTCTCAATTTTTAGTTTTGTCACACTAAGATTTTAGTGATATATTTAATATAGATCATTTTCAATTAAATCTGACAAATGCTTTGTAAATTACTGAAATTTTATTCTGTGTATATGGATGCAAAATAAAGGCAGGTTTGTAAAAATATACAATTTTTATCAGAATTTATCTGTACATAACTATGTGTTCCTTCTTAAGGTTATGGAATTAGAATCAAAGCTAAATGAAGCAAAAGAAGAATTTACGTCGGGTGGACCTCTTGGTCAAAAAAGAGACCCAAAAGAATGGATTCCCCGTCCACCAGAAAAATATGCATTGAGTGGTCATAGGAGTCCAGTCACTCGAGTCATTTTCCATCCTGTGTTCAGTGTTATGGTCTCTGCTTCAGAGGATGCTACAATTAAGGTAGTAATTTCAAAATTGAAAGACATACAATAGGATAATTGTTAGAAGCAACTTTAATGTTAATTGAGTGAAAGAAATGAAAAGATCCTGAAATGAGGGCCTACGCAGAGGAACAGGAGGGCCTCTTGGAAACTGTGTGATTGATTCTAAACCTTAAAAGACAGAATAAAATTTCATTGTAGCTCCTGAGAGACAAGCTGCCAAATAAGTTCACTGATGAGTTTGAGAAAATTGGGTGTCACTAATGTAACACTGGACAAATACAGGTCACCCAGTGCTCGAATAACTTTTGTTCTTGAAGAATTAAAGTATAAGTATGTGCCTTACTTAATAGCAGAGGTGATAGATGAAAATACAGGATTACAAAACTAGTAATTCCGGGGGTGAATATGTTCCACAAAAAAATTCAATGGAGGATTTATTTAAATTGCACTCTCCTTGACGGTTTTTATTCCAAACCAAACAGTAATTCTCTCTAGGGGTATGGAAATATAGCAGCTTTCCATTTTATAAGTTATTTATTTCTCTCATTTTTAAAAATTTTCATGATAAGCAATACATTTTAATATTTTTTAATCAGGAAAATTGTTTTTATAATTTCCTTTGATTCAGACACAATACAGTGATAGTTGTATAAACCACGTACAGAAAGATAAGTAAAATGTAGTTTTAAAAATTTAAGTAGGTTTCTCCATCTAAAGCTTATTTCAGATTAAGTTCTAGATTTTAAGTTTCATTTGTAGAGGTATAAATTAAAAAATGTGAGTAGATTGCTAAGATTGTATTTATCACATAGCAGCAGTCAGCATAAAACGCAGGCATGACTTAAATGTATATACTTAACCTGTTCTTTAAACATGATTGTATGTTTTCCTTTTGTGGATTCTTTAGTTTCTAAATCAGTGGCTTACTTTCATCCTGTGGGTTGGTGATCCATGGGTCGGGCTGCAAAGTAATTGGAAGAGAGTCTTAAATTCTATTTGCATTACATATTTCTGTAGGCTGAGATGATTGCCTAATACACTAATATATTGCTGTCTTTCATATTATGTAGACGTATTTAGTTTATTAATTTCATGATGGTCTTGTCTACTAAAAACTGCACTGCTGTCATGAAGCATGGGGGTAAAGATAGATTTATCAAATGGAAAACTCAGTCTTAACTACTGATTTTGCAGCAGTGGTCTAAAAGCGTAAATAAAACTGCTAATATGCCATCTTAAAATTAGCTATTGGTTCAACTTTAAAATATTACAAATGGAAGTTTTAAAAGTTTTATCTGTAACCATACCACGTATGTCAACAACTAGTAAAAGTTCTCCCTTCCATTTAGTCTTTAATGTGCACACATACGAAAAGCATTTGTATTTAGTTTTGCTTCCTTCTTTGATTAAACTTACTTTAGAAATACTTTTCTTTGTTTCTAATGAATCATCATTTTTAATGATTTTAAAGTGATCTTTTTACTTATATGAGGAGACTTTATAGAGTAGTTAATGGTCAAGAGCACAAGCTCTGGGTTCAAGTTCTGACCCCCCCACTTAATGATTTATGTGATATGAGCAAATTAACTTTTTGTACTTCTCTTTTCTCATCTGTAAAATGAAGATAATTAGTACCTGTGTCACAGGACTTTGGGGAAGATTAAATAATACATGGAAGCTGCTTAAAATACTGAAGGAGTACTCACTGTCAGCAGTGTCTCAACACCATTAACAAATCTTCCATTGGATTTTTATTTCCGGTCATCTACTATCTTAAGTAATACTGTTCTATTTTATACATAAGTCTTTCTCATTTCGTTGGGTATTTTGTGGAATGAAAAGAAACTTGTTTCTACCAGTAGTTTTCATTCTTCAATTACGGTAAAGCTAGGGGATTCCTAAATGATGATTGTGACAGAACTACCTTCCAAAAAACTCAAAGGAGCACAGAGAGACAGAATTTTCTGTAATTTTGTGACTATCTTGGGCAAAGTGCTTGATATGTTTAAGGCTCAAATTTCTCATTTGTTGGAAGGGGGATTAAAAATATCTATAAGATTCTTTGGCTTAAAATGAAGTAATGTATACATAATGTATATAACAGTACAGTGTTTGGTGGATGGATGGTAAGTCCCCAATAAACTGTAGATAATATTATAGTTATAACAAAATTTTATTATATAATTTCTCTTGTGCAGCTAGTAAATATAACACGTTCCTTTTAGAGTCATTCATTTACATTATCAACATTTGAACTACAATAATTTAAGAAAAATGATAGAGGATGGATATTTGGAATAGCTCATGACCTTTTAATTGCGTCATTTAAATTTTTGAAACATTATTTCTGGTTGTCATTTAGAATTAGTTCTTAAATGTTAAGAAAAATGAACAGCAAACAAAACTGAAAAATATGTTCAACTAATAAAGCAGATCAAGGATTGCCAACTTTAATATTTAGAGTTCAAACAAATATGGAAAACAGTAACACCTCAACAGAAAAATGGACTATAGGACATGAACAGACAATTCAGAGGAAGAAAAAGTGGCTAACCAACAACAATAGAGCTTTGGCGTCACTACTAATAGAAGAAGAAATGCAGGTTAAAATATATATCAAATCTGCCAAGATTTTTACTTTTTAAATGAGAATTCCCAGAGATGATAAGAATTTGATGAAGCAAGCATTCTCATTACATTTGATATAATCTTACCGGAGAACAATTTAGCAGAATATATGAAGGGCTAAAAAGCTTACACTTTCTGACTCAAAATTCTTCTTCACCATCACTGTCTGACCTAACTATTGCAGAATGAGGACAGATATTTTTCACTATTCAGAGGTTTTCACTATAATGTTTTCTATAATAATGTTTTTCCTTTTGTTTAGAAAATATTAGGAATTAGTATTAAAAGAATGTTTGCTAATAAGTTTTTAATGGCATGGAGAAATTCTTATGATGAGATGCAAAGGGAAAACAGGATAATGAAGTATATGCGGTCACCATACTTTTTTAAAAGGAGCATAGAAAAAATGGAAAAACCATGCCATTGGTAGGATAATGGATATTTTTTATTGCCTTTATATCAGTACGTTATATTTTTTATCAGCATTTATTTTATAATCATACAAAAGGTAAATATCAAGTAAAGAAAAAATTCTCATTAATTCCTGACATTTATAAACACTAAAATGCTCTGTTTGTTTACCATTTATGAGGAGACACAGTTCATATTCTGGATATATTTATTTTAGAGGAGGATGCTTCAGTGTTCTTTAATGAATGCATGGAAAGAAAATTAACTTAAATGGAAGTGAACTTCAAGGTCACACCTTATTTATTTTCAGTATGTAAAGTATTCATCTGAACTCTTGGTGTTGAAATGAAACAAAGAGATATCAAAATGAGTAAAGATATTACCAAAAAAAAGAAAACTATAGACTGATATAATACCATTTATGAACATAAATGCAAAATCCTTAATAAATTATAAGCAAATTGAATCCAGCAGTTCATAAAAAGGACAGTTAATATGTCATAAGCAAATAGGGTTTATTCCAGAATGCAAGATTGGTTCCACATTTGAAAATCAATCAGTGTGATATACCATATCAACCAAAAAAACATAGTAGGTTCAGAAGCATTTGACAAAATTCCAACATCCATGCATGATAAAAACTCTCAACAAGCTGGGAAGGGAGCTTCCTCAGCCTGATAAAAGGTAAAGGTATCTGGAAAACCTAGAGTGGACATAATACTTAATGGTGGAAAGCAGTGCTTCCCCCCTGAGTTCAGGAATCAGGGCCAGGATGACCAGTCTCAACCACTTAAATTCACCTTTGTATTAGAGTGCCTAGCCAGTGCAGTAAAGAAGAAATAAAAGGCATATAGATTGGAAAGGAAAGAATGGAACTTGCCTTTATTTGCAGACAACATGATCTTCTATATAGAAAATCCCAAAGAATCTACAAAAACCTGGAATTATGACAGTGTAACAGAATGATGAGATACAAGGTCAATATATAAAAAATAATTGTATTTCTATAAACTAGAATAATTGAAAATCGAAATTTAAAAATGCCACAGTAGCATCAAAAAACTCCAGAATACTTCAAGATACATCTAACAAAATATGAACAAAACTAAACATAAAGTAATCACTTCCATGTAGAAATACTTGAACATTTAAATGGTAAAATTTTAATATGTTTATTTTGGGAAGGCTACGTAAGTTTACTGTAAAAGAAATGTTTTTAGAGGATAGTTTATTTTTCTTATGTGCATTTTTTAATGTAGTTGTAATCGTGTGTAATTTTGTGTTCTTTTTATATAACATTATTGTATACATGCCATAAATTCCTTACAGTAGCAAATTTTATATCTGCGTAGCCATTTCCCTAATATTGGATGTTTAGATTGTTTCCATATTTTCAAAATACATTTTCTAAGTTTGTCTAAATTGGGTGAAATACACCCTACATTTGAACTTACTATGGAAAGAATGAAATCAGTCACTTGATTTTAGAGCATGTAATTAGTGTT
Source organism: Hyperoodon ampullatus (assembly GCF_949752795.1). NCBI lineage: Eukaryota > Metazoa > Chordata > Mammalia > Artiodactyla > Ziphiidae > Hyperoodon > Hyperoodon ampullatus. Next base: position 42,465,074 of record NC_136932.1, on the reverse strand, counting down.
GGTTAAAGACTTAACTTCAAACTGGTATTTGGCCACCAGGATAGAAGTTTAGTATGTTCTTGAGATCTGTTTCTAATAGTAATTATTCTTGATAGATTATTATTTTTATTTTTTTAGAAAAATTATCTTTAAGAATGTGACTGTGGCTCATGTCATAGGCCTCTGAAACCCCTTTTTTTTTTTTTTTCTGGTACTTATATTTACTTTTTAACATGTCTGTTGCCTGCTGTCAGACTGGGATGGGACTCTGTCCTGTAGCATTATATACCTAATCACTAGCATGGTTAGCTATATGGTAGATGCTTAGTAAATGTGGTTTTAGAGGTCTATTTAATAATCGATTTTCTCTATAGAGAAAAGTCCAATTATACTTGAAGGTGTACTGTTTCTAAGAGAGTTAGCCTTTGTTACTTGTTCAGTTAGTCAATATAGTGCCAGACTGGCCTGCCGAGTGCAGGTGTGAACTGAGAAAGGAGTGATGTGATGCTAACCAATTTTCTGTTCACTTGACAGGTGTGGGATTATGAGACTGGAGATTTTGAACGAACTCTTAAGGGGCATACAGACTCTGTACAGGATATTTCATTCGACCATAGTGGCAAGCTTCTGGCTTCATGTTCTGCGGATATGACCATTAAACTATGGGATTTTCAGGGCTTCGAATGCATCAGAACCATGCATGGTAAGGCGTGGAGGATAGCATTTTGATACTGGTTTCTAACATGGTATTCCAGAGAGAAGGATAATGTTTTCTAACAGTGTGCAAGTTCCCTACATTCGGGTTTTTTTTTTTTTTTTTCTCTTTACTAGGTTTTAATTTTACAGTGTAACAGTAGTCAAACACAGAAATCTTAATGGTTCTAGAACAGACTGTGTTGTTTTGTTGTTTTTTGGGGTTTTTTTTATTCACATTACTCTGTTATTGGTCAAATCAGTCATGCAATCAACTGGGTCCCTACATTCAATTCTTACTGTCTATAGTGGAGGAGCATATGATGTAGATAGTCCATGGATAATCATGGTAATTGAGAGTTGTTTTCTGTTACGAGGTTTTAAGTATCTCTTAGTGGTTATAAAGTATTTGTTTTCACAAATATTTTTGAATGAGAAAAACTGCTAGGACATCTATCTGTTCTTGAGAAGAAGAGAAAATGAATTTATTGGGGTTGTTTTGTTGTTGTTTCTCATTTTTTGCAGTTGGGAAACTGAAGTCAAAGAGAGTAGATGTAGTAAAAGCTGGAACCCATATTCCTTTGCTTACTTTTTAATATTCCACATATACTATAGTCTCACTGTTAAGTTGTTTACCCAGCCCTTGTCATGGAGACTGTTTCTGAAGCAGTTTGGCTTTATAGAAAGAGCATGGGCTTTGGAATCAGATATCTGGGTTCCGATTCCTACTTGTCTACTTAACGGCATTAGGAAATTGTAAGTTCTAATCTATAAGATGAATAATACTTAAGTATTGAATTAAGAATTGAAGTCATAGGGTTGTGAGGATAGAATGAGATTGTATACTCAAATCATCTGGTTTAGTACCTGGTCCATAGGAGGTGCTCACTAAATAAGGATTTTTGTTGTTTTTTTAAACATGATGAAATATGAATGTTTGGGTTTTATTTAAGGAACACATACTATGTTAATAAAAAAATTTTTTTAATGATTATCCAGTGATGTTAGCACTTGAGTAAGCTGTGTGACTACACAGATGGTGTAATTTGAATGGTATGCTGCCCTGCCCCACTCCCCCAAATTAAGTGCATTAGGGAAGCTTACAGATCAAGGGAATTCTATTGAATCCTTTTGTAAAATCTGTATTTGTTTCTTTAAGTAGCCTGTATCTTATTGCTCTAACTTAAAGAGTTCTTTCCAACCATTTTATGTTCCTTAAAATAATGTGATACTTATGAGGATTCTCTGAGGCTTTTTTTGCAAAGGATAGCTAACTAGCATTGTGAATAATGCATTTTATTTTTCTTACCCCTATGAATATCAACAACCACAAAAATCATTTTTAACAACTATTTTAAATATGGAACCAAATCCCCATTTTTCTTATCCATTCTGTTCATCTCTGTAAATCTTATTTCTATCTTATATCTTAGAATAACAACCATGGAAAATTTTGTGTTTTTTTAGTGTTCATAAACATTCAATGTATTAATATATTCAAATGCTGATACTGATTCCCTGTGATTTTAAAACAGTTGTACAGGTTGAAATGTAATTATAAATTGAGCTGGCTGCTTGTTTCATTGTGGATTATTTTATTAAGTTATTAATCCCTTTTTTGTGTAAATCCAGGTTTCTTATCAAATTTATATAAAACTCCATTGTATTTAAAGTTGCCGTGATATTTGAAATCCCATGATGAAATCTCATGGTGAACTGAGGTTTAATTGCTCTTGATGATATATCACTTAATATGTTACTGTGTTTTGTGTTTTAGGCCATGACCACAATGTTTCTTCAGTAGCCATCATGCCCAATGGAGATCATATAGTATCCGCCTCAAGGGATAAAACTATAAAAATGTGGGAAGTGCAAACTGGGTAAGTAGATTTAGTTGAAAAGGCGTCAGCTTAAAGAGATAATATTCAACAAAAACCCCAAAATTATATTCTGATTTTTCCAGTAAATTTGGCTGTAACCCAGAATGATCACCATGACAGTTATATTTTAAAACTTAAGTTTCAATCTCTAAATGTCTACCCAAAAGGAACAGAAATTATGAAAGAAACTATATCCTTGAGAGCCATTTTCTGTGTAATGGCTTATTTTCTCTGTGGTCTTCTTTTAGGTTATCTCTCTGGGTTGAATTAAAATGTAAATAACATTTGTGCAGGTATGCCCCTATTAGGCTTAATTTGGTTGTGCTTAGAATGACATGATTGTTATAATAAAACCTTAACCTACTGGTTTTGTCCAGATTAGTAAGAGCATGCCTTTTCCCCAACATGGCTAGAAATATTTTTGTTAGGTTTACTGTGTGTGCTTAGTTAAAAGATTTTATTTCTCTCTATTTTTTACCTTGTAGATTTTGATTTGGTTAGCTCCTTAATGATACTTCCATCAGCTTATTTTAACTGATGTTTGACTTTCCAGCCTGTCCCCATCTTTTATTAACCAGGAATGTATGGGTATTCTGTTGACTTGCATATGATGCCATTCTCTTCATTCCAGTGCATAGCTAGTTTTGTATCGCTTCTGGGAAGGGTCCCAATGATTGCCATTCATGATGCAAACTATTACTTATTTTGATAGCTACTGTGTGAAGACATTCACAGGACACAGAGAATGGGTACGTATGGTGCGGCCAAATCAAGACGGCACTCTGATAGCCAGCTGTTCCAACGACCAGACTGTGCGCGTGTGGGTCGTAGCAACAAAGGAATGCAAGGCTGAGCTTCGAGAACATGAGCATGTGGTAGAATGCATTTCCTGGGCTCCAGAAAGCTCATATTCTTGCATCTCTGAAGCAACAGGATCTGAGGTACTGTATGATATAATGTTATTTCATGATTTTGTTGCTATTATCTCAGAACTTCAAATAACCTTCCTGATTCTTCTCTATTTCATGCCATTAATGCATTTAAAAATCTGTATCCCAGAATTCTGAATCTTGAAACTCTTTACTGTTCCAACTTACAGATAGATGTGTTTATATTTTTTAACCAGTGGTTACTGCTGCTGTCAGCTGACCCTTGATGTGTGCTGGGATGGGGGTTCTCCTGAAGAGTAAAAGTGGTCATTTAAATTAGTCAGAAATGTCATTGTTATAAGAGTATACCAATGCAAAAAATAAAATTTATGGGAGGGGTTAAAGTTATCTTTTAGAAGAATAATGTTCCTTAATGAACATAATTATTTTATTTATAAATTTATGGTGAAATGCAGTTCAGCATTTAAATATTTGTTTTAAATGAAGAATATTTCATATGGAGGCCTCTGATACTCTTGATCATTTGAAACACTAGCTGAATCTGGAGTTGTATTATTTTTTTATGATTCTTAATTTGTGCTCTTCATGATTTCATTCTTTGTAATTAATACCTTAAAATTACAGAATAATTAATTCTGTGAATAAGTTGTATGAGCCAAAATTGACCACATTTCTTTTTTATAGAGACATTCCTATCATGGGTTTCTTAAAATTACATTTTAATAAATGAAGGAGGATTCCCCATCCCTCCACCCCCCAGTTATTTTTCAAAATGAAGCTTCTATTGTAATCTCTTTCTATTTGGCTGGCTGGCTGGTTGCATTTTCAGATTTTTTTTTTTTTTTACTGCCACCTGGTGGTGATTATGTACCATATGTCATAAATTCGTTGTGGCTGGACTTTGTATAAAGGATAAATTAAATAGTTTTTAAATTTTTTGTGATTACAGAAGTCTTGAGCAGTAAATTTACCATCCATTGGTGTTGTAGAACCTGAATCTTAATCTAAGTGGAAATTTTCTATTTTTATATTATCTAGGTCCTTCCTGTGTAACCTAGGTATGTCAAAAGACTTCTGTATTTCAGTAGAGAAAAACAAGATGAATAAGTCCTGGATATGTGATGTACAGCCTGGTGACTATAGTTAACAGTACTGTATTGTATACTTGAAATTTGCTAAGAGGGTAGATCTTCAGTGTTCTCATCACACACACAAAAACGTAGTTTTGTGAGGTGATGGTTACGTTAATTAGCTTGATTGTAGTAACCATTCTACACTGTATACATGTCTCAGAACATGAAGTTGTATCCCTTGAATAGATACAATTTTTATTTGCCAGAAAATAGTTTTTACAAAATTAGAAATATAGATCATTGCTAGGTAGTTGTCATTTAAAGTCCTTACCTAACTTCTTGCCTGGGAAACTTAATTTTTATATGTTTTCTATAGACTAAAAAAAGTGGCAAGCCTGGACCATTCTTACTGTCTGGATCCAGAGACAAGACTATCAAGATGTGGGACGTCAGTACTGGCATGTGCCTTATGACCCTTGTAAGTTGGCATAATCTTACTGCTGCTTTTGCATTTTTACTGTGTGCATATCTTTTTGGGTCAGATGCCTTGTGATATCTTATTAAATAATCTGAGTTATTTGAGGTTTTAAAATAACTTCTTTATAAATAGACTTCTTGTTGTCCTTAAGTCCATGGTTGCAGTGATATAGAGGTCATTCCTGTAGAATATTATGTTATACAAAGGGTCTGCAAAGCCAGTCAGTGCTAGGAGGGAGAGTCTAGCCACTGTACCTCTAAAAATTATATGACATCTCCTGCGGAGGGAAAACAGTAATATTACAGACTCATTCATTTCTTGAAGCTGTTTGCCTTTTGATTTCATTATATTTAATTTTAATATGAATCCTTTTAATTATTACCTATATATATGCATGTTGGAGTTCATTTGGTTTATTTTATTATTCTGAAATTAATGGTGTTAGCTTTATGACTTGGAAATGTTTATTTCATTTAGGAGCCGATTTCATCTAGATTTTAGTATGAGGATATATGAATGATAGTAGGGGATCTGTGGACATTAATCCAGTAGCAGTTTTTCTAATTTGGTATCCATGTTGTTTAGAGACTCTTTAAGTGCTAATCATAGCTTGAAGTGATTGTCTCTCTGTAGCATATGAGAGACACATATGGAAGTATCATCAAGAACTGATTAGAAAATTAAACTCTCCTCTTAGTATTCTGAGCTGAGTTCAGGTGTACTATGTTGCTGTTAGAAAACATGCTCTACATTTAAAATCAGAAAGCACGTGCTCTCTTCTGTAACAACACAGGTCACCATTAATTTCTCTGGAGGTTTCTGGCTCCTGTTTTTCAACTGAAGGAGGATTCTTTTTTCTGCTTTACTTTGGTGTGGCCACAAGAAATGTGATTTGATTTTTGTTGACGCTTCTACAACTCCAGTGATTGGTGGCTCTAACAGATAACAAAGTTTTGTTTTTTTGTTTTTTTGGTTTTTTTTGCGGTACGCGGGCCTCTCACTGTTGTGGCCTCTCCCGTTGCGGAGCACAGGCTCCGGACGCGCGGGCTCAGCGGCCATGGCTCACGGGCCCAGCCGCTCCGCGGCACGTGGGATCTTCCCGGACCGGGGCACGAACCCGTGTCCCCTGCATCGGCAGGCGGACTCTCAACCACTGCGCCACCAGGGAAGCCCAACAAAGTATTTTTTTAAGTAAGGGCAAAGGCAAAAGAAGTAAACCAAGGCAAAAGATATGTCACCTTGGCTGTCTCTTTTTCATTTTTTTAGTTCTTTGGGAGGGAGGTTCTTTTACAAAAGCAATATAGCTATTTACATTTTAGAAAATTTGAGAAATAGAAAAGTTAAAATAAAAATCACCCTCAGATCACTTTACCATACCTAATAATATACCTACCAAGTGTATTTTCGTAGACTAGAGCTGTCCAAGTAGAGCTTTCTGTGATGATATTCTGTGTCTGCACTATCCAGCATGGTGGCGACTAGCCACGGGCAGCTGTTGAGGTCTTGAAATGTGGCTAGTGAGACTGAAGGACTGAATTGTTGATTGTATTTAATTTTAGTTTATATTTAAATAGCCACACGTGACTAATGGCTATCCTGTTGGACTGTGCAGTTCTAAACCTTTTTCTTAAATTACTATGTAGATGAATATGGTGGGGGTTTTTCTATGTAAAAATGATATACCGTACGTACTGCTTTGCAGCAGACTTTTAATTTAGAAGGTATGTGGCACTTGCTCATATCATTAGATACACTTATTACATATAGTGCTTTGCTGAACGTCTTTGTTAACCAAGTCATCTAGACACATTCTTAATTATTTCTTAGGATAGATTGCAAGAAATGAAACTGCTGGACAGGGGATATAGATAGATGAATGGATGAATAAAGATATGCAGTAAATACCTATATATCCTTCACCTAGAGTCGCCACTTGTCAACACTTTCTTTTCTCTATGTGTGTATATGTAGATTTTGCTGAACAGTTTGAAAGTTACTTGTAGACATCATGACACTTGACCCCAGATATTTTAACATGTATCCCTAAAAACAAGGGGTATTCTATATGACAATAATAAAATTATCACACTGAAGAAACTTAACATTAATACACTATGTATTTAAATTTTCTCCATTTACCCCAGTAGTGTCCTTTATAACTTTATTTTAGCCTCTGTCCAGGAGCCAATCAAGTATTATGTGTTGCATTTACTGGTCATATATTGTTAGTTTCCACTTTCCTTTAATCTAGAGTTCCTTAGACTTTTTCCCCCTTTTGTCTTTTTTGGCACTGATGTTTTTAGTGTATGTAGTTCCAATCCACTTTGAGTAATGACTTACTGTTTTCGTAGATGCTTTTTAAACTACCTATCCCTTTATTAAATCAAATACCTTTTTGTTTTTAAGGTGGGTCATGATAACTGGGTACGTGGAGTTCTGTTCCATTCTGGGGGGAAGTTTATCTTGAGTTGCGCTGATGACAAGACCCTGCGTGTGTGGGATTACAAGAACAAGCGATGCATGAAGACCCTCAACGCGCATGAACACTTTGTTACCTCCTTGGGTATGTACAAGTTACGAGGTTTCTGAGCAGTTAGGTTTTGGGGTGCCAGACCTAACAGTTTTATGTAACCATGTGGATGTTTCCAGGTAAGAAATGAACATGTTCTTTCAGGGCAGAATAGAGAAGACAGGTTAAAAACTTTATGGATTCCTGCCGTTTGTTTTAAATTCTCCTTTCTTAACTCTCTCTTTCCATCATCAGCCTTATAATAAAAAAAAATTATTTTCTCCATTGCACAACATTGGTTTGGAAACTAGAATTATGAAGAGGATGCTTACTGAGCACTATGATGGGTAATTTTTCTTCCCTACTAGTTTGTAAGTTTCTCAAAGGAAATCTTACTCAACCTTTTTACTCTGGCAGATATGTACTATTGTAAACTCAGGGAACTGTATTTACACTTAATAAACATCCTCAGTATCATCTGGACCTGAATCTAGAATTTAAGATAGTGAATAAAGTAAAAGACAATACACTAGGGTATGATGGATCTAATGAAGGTAAAGCCTCAGTAGAATAGGGCTAATGCTTAACCTTACAGGGTCATTAGCAGGATCAAATGTGAATATAAAGCATTAGTACTAAGCCTAGAACATAGTAAGTGTTCAATAAATGGATACATTGAGGCTGTCCTTGTTGTTAGAATTCAGTGTTTATTCAGCCTCAGTTGGGATGAGGATAGTGGGGCAAGTTTTTTTTTAGGGTGTTAGTAGTATAGGATTTAATCATTAAGGCTCAGCTTCCCTTACCTAGTTGATAAGCTTGATATACCTGCTAGGGGTAGATGTGTGGCTGTATAGAGAAAAAGAATGAGTATTCCTGGCACTTGGATGTGCTTATTTTGTGGCTTATTAAAAATTGTATTTGGCTCAGTCTGATTTTAAAATTAGCCTTCTCTTTTTCTTTCAGATTTCCATAAGACGGCACCATATGTGGTTACTGGCAGTGTAGATCAAACAGTAAAGGTGTGGGAGTGCCGTTGATTGAGTTTCATTTGGCCCCTCCTCCCTTCCTCTGGATGCACTCTGATGATACCATGGTTACCCCATTGAGCTCTGTTTAAATAAATATTGTCCTTTCATGTAAATTATTCTGGATGTAGATTGAGCTTATTAAATGTTACACACAAAGTATTCATGCATGGTGAATCCAAATTGTATACTGTAAATTTACATACGTTGTCTAGAAGTACCATAGGGTTTAAAAACCTGGGCTGGCATTGGTCACACCAGGCCTAAGAAGGCAGAAGTTGAATAAATTGAACTAGGGCACTAAACTGAATAGTTGACAGTGTCATTTTATGTTGGATTATTAATTCCTGTTTTTCTTTCTGCTATCTGTTGGTGCCTGACTTGATGGCCTCATTTGGGGGAAAGTGGTGGTTATTAGGGCTTTTTCTGAAATGTGTATCTATGTAACATCACTTAAGTGTGCTTAATAAATCTTCTTTAAGGATGTTAGGTAATAAGGCTACAATTCAGAATCTTCTGAACCATCTGTGTAATTAATGGGGATCACACATTGGAATTTTTGTCATGACACATTTGCCAAATCAGTAGGATACATTTGTTTTGGCAGCCTATCAAGCAAAGGCTAGTGGTATATTTATGTAAGAAAATGACTGTAAATCTGAAATAAGAAAAATCTCAGCAGCTAATAACAAATCATTTATTTCATTTGGGTCTTAATGCTTTGTAAACAGGTTTTAAAAACACTGTAATACTCTAAGCTTCTATTTTCCACACTAGACACACTTCTAGTTGTATTCTCCATACTGTTTGTTAGACTGTATAGTGATGTGACTTCCAAGTAGAGTTTAATCTTCCCATTGAGTGTGTCATGGTACAAATCACTATTTGTTTTTGATGTTTTTTAGGGATGTGCAATGTGCATAACATAATGACAAAGAAATATTGAAAAGGTTAGGTTTGCCCATTTTAAGGGAGTGGGAGAAATACAGCAGTTTGTTTTTCAACATGAATCTGATATCGATTTGAACTGTGTTTAACTTACAAGTTTATAAAAAGACAGGGTTTAATGGAGCGTGCATAAAAATGTACTGTGTTTTCACCTTTTGTTTATGTATAAATGTTTATGAGTATATGGGCCTATCTATAAGTGGATAAGTCTGTATATGTATGTATATCACACACATACAACCTCCATGTCCTTGGGTCCTGGGTTTTTGAAGAAGTGCTAAAACATATAAATAGAATAAATCTTGCTGTGGAATACCATGCTTTAGAACAAATCCTTTTTGATCCTAACGCTTCTGAAAACCAGGTCTGACTCTGTGGGAATTTTTCCCAGCTAAAGGAAAATCACTTCCGTTATCCGCCACCTCCACCCCCAGTTTGGCTGTTGAGCATTTTACACATCCCTGATATATTGTATATTGTGGTCCAAAGTTACTACAAGTAGGTTTAAGAAAATTTTTATCTATGACTTTGGAAACAATATTCCATTGCACATTATTAATAAATAATCCCATTGCTTAGCTAACCAACATTTTTTAAAAGGTCATTTGAAAAGTTAACAGAACAATGAAATAACAAAGATAGTTTAACAAAGAAATTTATCCTGGATTGCATTTATTCATTTGTGTAATATGTGATTTTTTTAAAAAAAATACCCCTTTTAGTATTCAGTGGAAATTTGGTTCCTGAAAAAGACAAAGGGTTAGAGTTAATGTCCTGTAGATACACACACAGAGAATAGGCCATATATTTACTAGAAGCAGCTTTATGTCTAGCTTTTGTCTTTTTGTTTGTTTGCTTGTTTGTTTTTAATTAATTCCTGAGAGATGTCTCTGGAAGGAAAAGTGTTTTGAAAACTAATGGCTATTTTTGAGGACAAAAATTACAACTTAAGCTAATTTCTTAAATACAGTAAAATAACTTTCAGGACAATATTGCCTCACAACCCTGCTCACATTGAGAAGTCTTTTTTTGTTTCCCCTTAGCTGTTCTGACTGGATTTTTCTACAGAAGCTATGGAAGATATCTTTGTTCTTGTTTGCTGCTATTTCCTGTCCTATTTTAAGAAATATAAATACATAGAAATGGTGCATCTTTAACATTTGTTTGTACATGTATAAATGTCTTGTATTTTAATTCATTTTTATCATGTAGCAACACGAATTGTTTAAGGGTAAGCCACAACATCTAGAAATCACTCCTAGATACGAACAATAAAGGAAAAAAATGGTACCGATTTAGGAGGAAACAAAGCCACTGTCACTGCGTTTTCCCTGCAGCCTGCAGTGACTTCCACTGACAAGGAGAAACTATCACTCTGTAAACAAAGTCATCCTTATTGGGAGATTGCCACAGCCCGCTGCTTAGTTGAGTTACCAGACATCCTCCATTTACGAAGCAGCGAACGTTGAATCTCAGGGATGGTCCTCAACTGGATCCAAGTGTAACGAGCCCCGTTTGAATAATGAAGGGGGTGGGGAGAGTGATCCATCCACAATCCGGAAGCAGATTTGCAGAGGTTTCCTGCACTGTTGTTTGGCACTGCCCTGTTGACGCCCTTTCTTCCTGTTTCCTGCGTTTTCTCTGTCTGCTGTCTAACCCTGTGCCTTGCCTGGGATAAGTACAATGATGAGGTTACTGGTTTGGATTGTAAGTAGAGGAATTTATTGATTGGTTTAGAGGTTCACTGCTGCTTTGTCACTGTCTCAATGAAATTGGCCACTTATTTAAGAAATAAAAAGCTGATAGAATTGCATCCTCAGATGATGATTGACCTTTTGTGTGTGTGAAAACAGACATTCCATTGCCACCCTAATATAACGTGCCCAGGAAGTCCTAGCTGCACTCTTGAAAGTGCAAGCCACGGAAACTGGTTTAGACATGGCTTGGAGAATAGTTGCTTTTTGACATGGCCTCTTGCACTTTAGGAGACTGAGACTGTCCTGTTTTGTCCATTGTGGTGTGACCAATGGTGTGCCCAGAGCACTGCTCTAAAACTCACTAGTGTTAGCACGTCGTCAGGGCTGTGGGCGCTCGCTGTAGCCTTCGGAAGCTTTGGCTCTAGATCACCAAGCCCAGTCTCCTTACTGTCAGTGCCCTGCTCTGTTTGCCTCTTTCTGTTTCTATGTGAACTTCCAGATAATATCACTCATTAAATAGTTTTTTTTTTAATTTATTTAAAGAAAAACTATTTAGAAGTAAAGGATATTTTGTTTTGTTGACAGTGGTGGCTTGATAATCCTTAAGCAACTGAAGATAAAACTGTTGAAGGAAAAGGCACTTAAAATGGTTCCTCTCTGTCCAGCTGTATATAAGTCCAATGTGTTAACTAACCTAGATGATGCAAAGAAGAATCTCCTGGTAGAGAAGCAACATGTACGAAATCGGTGAAAAAGGTTTTGGTTTTTTTCAGTGGGGTAGGGGGAGGGCAAGCTGGATTTACAAGTCACAACTGGACCGAACTGGCCTTTTTATCTTTCCACTATATCATGTAAGTGGCTGCTTTCTTGTCCTGCCTATCCTTCAAGCATCCCTAAAGCTCACTCTGAAGATGGTAGAAACAAAACACACAATCTTCGAGTTAGAAGTTGATCCTGACACTGACATGAAGGCGAACGTTGATTTCATATGAACGAACAGTTACAGAGGTGGTGATTGGAGAAAACAGTTCCCCAGATTGTAAGAGTTAACTGAAGATATTGACACAATTTTAAAAAATCAGTAAAGGAATGTATATAATATTGCTCTTGTGTTTTACAGTAAGATTTGTTGCTCTCAGACTGTGTAAAACAAGATTTATTCATGTTTTCTGCATATTAAAAAAATCTTATTGTACCAATTGGTAAACTATTAAATGCCTATAAAACTAGATGTGGTTTTTTTTGTTTTTTTTTTTTTGTCTTTTTGTGCACAGATTTAAAACCTTTTAAATTGAGTCCTAATAGGAAGCAGGGTTGTGTTCAGCACCAGTCATATGGAGAGTAAGATGCAAGTTGCTAGCAGGGCCTGGATGGAAGGCCTTTCTTCAGGGCAGTGCCAGCACTGCCTTTGCTGTCTTGCTTCCTTCACCCTATTTGCAGGAGAGAACTAGGAGGACAGCTGCAGGGGTTCTTGCCTGAGGGGCTTGCACAACCCACTGGGTCAGGCAGCTCCAGACTGTTTTCCAAGGCTCCACCCTGCCCTCCAGCAGCCCTTTCTGACAGTGACTACAGCTGAGGCCAGGAAGGACCTGTTACAGCCTCAGGGCCCCAGGGAGAAGTGACCCTACTGCCTTTGTTCTGTTAATGAATGAGCCTTTTAATTCTGCCCAGTGGTCTTGGATTCTTGGAGATTATTAATACTGTTTTAAATTTTGGTTGAAATGTACCAAGAATCTTCACCCTTTTCTCAGAAGCCCCATGGCTTTCTATGTGCTTTACATGTGGCAGCCATGTTTCATCCCTGGACTACTGCCCAGCTAGCATGCGTGTTTTTAGGGCACCTGTGAGGTCTCCCGCAAAGGACAAGTTGAATGATGTGGTGGCTCTTTTCTTACAGCCCAACTGTCATCCTGCCATTTAGAAGGTAGCTTCTCTACCCAACCCCCTCTCCAAATGGGAAGCTGGGCCAAGAGCACCAAAGTAATTTGCTTGAAGTTACAGTTTCCTGCATTTTGCAGCTTTTCCATTTCTTTGCAGAGCTCCTCTTTTCCCCTAGGCTGAGATCCAGATGATGAGCCTAATCACTTTCCCTAAGAGTGGAGATTTCCAGCTTTATATCACTATCCAGAAGTGCACTTAGCTCTTCAAAACCTGTTGGTTTGTCACACGCATCAAGCTTCCTTCTAAGACTCATGGTTGCGTCTTTCCCTGGTGTAGGACAAGGACTGGAACATGGAAGACTTGGAGAAATGGTGCTGCATCCTGGGTGAGGCAGCTCTATCCTTGTTAGTCTTTGGTGGAACTTGTCTTGCCCGTAGACAGACGATTCTCCACTGCTGACATACCAGAACCCTCTAGGAAAGTGATTCTCAATGTGCTCCCCGTGCCAGCATCAGCATCACCTGGGAGCTCATTAGAAATGCAAGTCCTTGGGCTCTAGCTCAGACCTGCTGTATCTGTCACAGAGTGGGACCCAGCAAATCCATTTTAACAAACCATCCAGATGATTCTGGTTCAGGCTCAAGTTTGAGAACCACTGATCTAAATGAACTAACTTTTCACTGAAGAAAAAAATTTAGACAAGTCACTGGGCCCTGGGCCCTCCAGCTGGGGTTTGAACTCAAACCTCTCTCTTTCATAAATGGAGTTTGTTCCTTTGTGAATATTTTTCTTCCACTCACATCTCCGGTTTATTATTTCTTATGTAAACATACAGGATAGTTACATCCAGGGAAGAAGGGCAAGGATTTTTCTCTTACACCAAAGTAACTGCCTTTCCAAGATCTTTTATACATAAATCCAGTAAATGAAAAGGCTGAACTGAAACACTGCATTTTTTTCCCCATCATATCAGAAACAAACAACTAAAAGTGAATGTTATAAATGAATAAATTCAGCACTTTGCCACACCTGCATTTAAAAAAAGATTTCATTTTCCTGCAGTTGTTTAGACACATCATGCAAACACTCTCCTAGGAGTGTTTTGAGATCACTGTTTGCTTCTGAACAAGAATAAATAATAATAAATAACCATCACTTTCACAAAACACCATTTTGTCGTCATTCCCACTTGGTCACCAGCCCTCTTAAATAAAAGCGGCTGGTGCAGGGACTAAAGGAAGGAAAATACCCAACATTTGAACGCCTGTCAGGCCAACACCCTTATTCTCAACATACCGTCTTCCTCACATACATCCCCTGCTGGTGGATATTAGCACATTTTTACAGACAAGAAAACAGGCTCACTTAAGGTGAGGTCATATGCCAAGGGTATTGAGCTAATTACAGAGTGAGCTGGGACTTGAACCCAAATGCACTAGCTCTTTCCCTTACCTGGTTCTGCCTGTATTTAGCATCTAATTAGCTATTTAAGTATAAGGAGGGCCTTCTGACATCTCTGAAACAATCATTTAACCTACTTTTAGTCATACAGGAAAGACCCTCATCCCATCCCCAAGCCCCTCTCTGTTACCACACTGTCAACTCCACTGTGGGGTGACCATGAGGAATGGGGTAGAGGCTGGGAATGGATAAGAATGAACGTTGCCCACACTTGCAACATAGGAAGGCTCCTCACTCATTCTATACGAAATGACTATTCTAAGGGCAACTGTGTCCTGAATGGCCTGCATCTCAGTGTCTGAGTTCTTTTTTTTAATCAGTGGATTTTCCTGTTTAATGGGGGTATTTCTTTCCACTTGAGGAGGCCCTCCTGTCCTCTGTAAGGTGTCCTGATCATGCATGCCTTGTTTGATTGCTAGTGTAGATACTGGGAGTTGGGGGGAGGAAATACTCGGGCCACATCAGGATACCTCATTGTCACCTTTAGGATATGTAGGAATTCCTCAACTAAGTCTAACAGTTCTCTCAATATTCATGTTGAACAATGCAAATGATGCCACCGACAAGGGCTTAATTTCCAAAATATGCAAACAGCTCATTCAACTCAATTACAAAAAAAAACAACCCAATCAAAGAATGGGCAGAATACCTAAACAGACATTTCTTCACATGCAGATGGCCAACAGGCACAGGAAAAGATGCTCAACAGTGCTAATTGTTAGAGAAACGCAAATCAAAACTACAATGCAGTACCCCCTCACACTGGTCAGAATGGCCATCATTAAAAAGACTACAGGGCCTCCCTGGTGGCGCGGTGGTTGAGAGTCCGCCTGCCGATGCAGGGGACACGGGTTCGGGACACGGGTTAGTGCCCCGGTCCGGGAGGATACCACATGCCGCGGAGCAGCTGGGCCCGTGAGCCATGGCCACTGAGCCTGCCCGTCCGGAGCCTGTGCTCCGCAACGGGAGAGGCCACAACAGTGAGAGGCCCGCTTACCGCAAAAAAAAAAAAAAAAAAAAAAAAAGACTACAAATAATAAATGCTGGACAGGGTGTGGAGAAAAGAGAACCCTCCTACACTGTTGGTGGGGATGTAAATTGATACAGCCACTATGGAAAACAGTATGGAGGTTCCTTAAAAAACTAAAAATAGTGATCCAGCAATCCCACTCCTGGGCATATATCCAGAGAAAACTCTAATCCAGAAAGACACACCAGTGTTCACAGCAGCACAATACAGTAGCCAAGACATGGAAGCAGTCTAAATGTCCATCAAGAGATGAATGGATAAAGATGTGGTACATATATAATATGGAATACTACTCAGCCATAAAAACAATGACATAATGCCATTTGCAGTAACACAGATGGACCTAGAGATTATCATGCTAAGTTAAGTCAACGACAAATACCATATGATACTGCTTGTATGTGGAACATAAAATATGACAGAAATGAATTTATTTACAAAACAGAAACAGACTCACGGACATAGAAAACAAACTTATAGTTACCAAAGGGGAAGGCGGTGGGGCAGGGATAAATTAGGAGTTCGGGATTAGCAGATACAAACTATATAAAATAAACAACGAGGTCCTACTGTGTAGCACAGGGAACTATATTCAATATCCTGTACTGAACCATAATGGAAAAGAATATGAAAAAGAATACATACATACACATACATAGCTATAGATAATGTACAACTGAATCACTTTGCTGTACACCAGAAACACAACATTGTACATCAACTATACTTCAATTAAAACAAAAAACAATGAGTCTGGAGGGCAGGAGCGAGTGGAGACAGATGATACAACTTAAAAGTAGTAACAGTCCTTTTAAAAATATTTTTTAAGTTGTAAAAGTAATATGCATGTTAAGAGAAATGCAAACAGGGAAGAAAAGTAGAGCAGAAAGTGAAAGACCAGCGTGGGGGACACAAAGAGGCTCACACAAGTTAGACCTGTATTCCATCTCGCACAGCTGCCCCACGACCTGCATTGACAGTTCTCACACTAACCCTTCCTGGATACCACTGTTCACCCTTTTCAAAAATGTGCAATCTGTCAACTAGGAGAAGAGGAGAAAAGGTGGATTTCATACCTCTGTGTCCTTTATAAAACAACAGTCCCTCGTCATTTCAGTTGTCAAAAGGCACCTGACAGCACCAATACGCTTAAGGGATCAACCATGAAAAATGGGCCTCTCAGGTGACTAGTGGGTCCAATGGTAATTACACTTGACCCCTTCTCAGCTTTACAAGATCATGCCCACAATCTAGAAGTGCTGAGAAACACATGACTGGCGTTCACAGGATAAATGCCCTAGGAAGGCATGCACGTTCAGAACACAACCAGGAGACTGTAAAGCGGGGTGGGAGGGAGCATCCTTGGGCATCACTTAGAAGAAAACCTCGATGATGTCAGGGACATCTTTTTTTCAGTTGGCTCAAGAAAACAGACATCAGGGTTGGAATTTTTTTTTTTTCCACAATGTCAGACACAAAGGACTCTCCAAGTATTCAAAAAGGCATTTAAGTACGCATGAGGCTGAGGACCCGCCTGCTGCAGACACTTCTCCTCTTGAGATAGGCCTCCTGCCCACAACCCTCCCATCTCACAGGCCCGGCCCCTCAAGCCCACCTAGGTGGGCTCCACTTCCCCCTGTTCGTTAGATCTCCACGAGGGCCCACCTAGGATGGCAAACCTTAGACACCCCCCATTCTAGCACTCCTAGTTTTATGGGGGGCGCCGCCCAGTCCTCCTGACAAGCGAAGGGACAAGGGCGGATGCCCAGTTAGGTCTTCAACAACCTACCAGGGCCAGCACGCCCAGGCCTGGGCCCTCACCTTGCAGCACCCTTCACCCCAGCCGGAACCACAGGGCCCTGTATAGGAGCGATTCTCAGCCTTTTCTTCTGTGGCCAACGACAGGTGACGTTCATCTGTATGCCACTCCCATGGGTCTACTGATGGGCAGACTGGTCAACCCTAGGTGGGTGCCTGCGGCTCTACCCCCTTTCCTCCCACTTAAATGACGTTGTAAGGATAGCTTTGAGTGTGACCTAATTTTACACATTCATGTGCTTTAAACTCTTTCACTAGCACCACTTGTGGCAACAGCTCTCACAACCAAACAAGACTGGTACAGAACACACAGGAGAGGCCGGGACAGCAGGTTTCAAAAACTCACTTTATTCCAATGTGAAATGAAGACTGATGGTTTAAAAACAAGAAAAAGTTCTTGATCAGCTGTGGGGATGCCTCGCTTGCTAGCTCGCACCCACTCCCTTTGAAACCAGGCGTTGGGACAGGCCATACCCGGCCGCGGCTCCGTGCAGAGCCACCAGGCGGAGGCCCCAGCCGCAGGACCGCGCCCTCCAGCTCCCAAGGGTGGCCGTCTCCGCCCACCTGCCAGGGCTCTGACAGCAGGCCCAGAGAAGCGGCATGGGCGGCCGGGCCTGTGGGCCCACCACCTTCTGCAGCCCCCTCCCTTCCACTCCCAGAGTTCCTCTCTGTAGAAGGTGCCTGTGTGTCCTAGGACCAGGTAGGGAGCTAAGCTCCACAAACAAGGGACAGTCACTCCTGTACCTGTGACGTCTCCCCCGGGATCCATGATTCAGTCCGGGTGCCCCCCCACCCCCCTGTGCGTTAGGCAGCTGAGGTTGTTCAACGGGGAGAAGGATACATTCAGACTATACCCCAAGGTTAGCCCCAGCTGGGGTGCGGGGAGTGGGAAGGCAGCACCTCCTGCTGGGGCCCAAGGGCCGACAAGCCGGGGCTGGGCACAGGGGTGTCTGGGGAACCACCAACGCCCAACCCTTTCCCGACCCCGAGCACAGCCGGGCCAGGCCCGGCCCACCCGTGGTTAGTAAAGTTGCTGCGGCCCTCACCCCGCCATAACGTGCTCCCCAACCGTCCAGCCCTGCCACAGAGCTCTGGCTCCCCATCCCAGGACACAGGAAAGCTCCCCTCTTTTCGGCTTCAAACCTGGACTTTCAGCCAGGTAGGGCCCAGGGGTAAGTGGCAGCAAAAGCAGCAGCCATAATGTCAAACATACAAATGACCTGAGAAATCTCACCTGCACGTCACCCACCCACTCAGAACCGGCTCAGGGCTATGTACAAGTCAGGAAGGGCGGATCAGGACACTCGCGGGCACAGACACATTCGCGCACACCTGCTTGAGGATGGGGGGCCCGAGGGGGCACCTGTCCACCAGCTGGGAACTGATGCCCACGCACTCCATTCACGTGTCTTCGATTAGGCCTCTGCGTCGTATACTCTTCGAACCAGTGCAAGAACATCTTTCAGAGGGTCAGGCAGGCCAGGCCAGGGTCCCAGGAGGATGCTGGGGGCAGGGTGGGGTTGGAAGCGTGGAGGAGGAGGACTTGCTGCCTCTCCTGATGTGCAGGGCACGCCCCCTTCTCCTGGAGTCTGAATCGCTGGGTAACGGGGCAGCTGGCCAACTGTCCGTCTGTGTCTCCCTTCCTACCCCTGCAAGCTCAGGGAAGGAGGGTCCTTGGCAGCTGGGGGCTGGGAGGCCGCATCCTCTGAGGCCCCTGCTGGCTCTGGCTCAGTAGCCATGGGCTCCTCAGCCTTATCCCTGTTCCCGCTGGCCTCCTGGAGCTGGTGCCGCCGCGCCACCTCGGCTTTCAGATTCTCCAAGTCTTTTTGGCTGAGTAGAAGGATGGGGCGAAGGGTGGGTATCAGAGTGGGCCTGGGCCCTCCGTCACCTCACTGGCTCTGCTTAAACTTAGAACAAGATCAGGCTCTGTGCTCTCTGCAGTGAGACACACGTGTGGAACAAGTGCTTCCCTCCCACAAATAGAAAGGCCCCCGAGTGCTGAAAAAGTAAGAACTGCACACACCTGACAGCCTCCAGTTAAGGCCTGGCTCCCACCCAGCCTTCACGCCCAGTTCAAACCCACTGCACCCCGGCTGCCCCTGTAGCTGATTACACCCAAAAAAACAGGTGTAGGGTGCAACACAGAGCAGATACGCTGTAAATGCCGTAACAGTGAGCTGACCAAACCCATGCCGCACACAGGTGGGAGGGAGACGGCGCGAGGGGCTTTCGAAGACGGCACTGTTTGTAAGAGCCGCACAGGGACCCTCAGGGCCCGGCTCTAAGGCACATCCCTACACTGGCAGAGCAGGAGTCCAGAGTAGGAATGACGCTGCTCTTTACACACTGACACGAAACGATCGCCAAGATAGATTAAGTGCAGGAGAAAAATACCTATGTGCACAGCTCGCTACAATTTTGCGCCTTGGGGAAAAACGGTTACAGATCTGTGTTTGCCCAATTATGCAGAGTATCTCTGGAAGGATTCACAAGGAACTCCTTGCCACTGGCTATACTTTTCAATTTTGAGCCATGTCAATGTATCACTCATTTAAAAAACCAAGAAAAAAAATAAAGGCCACCTTCCAAGCGGGGGTGGGGCGCCTCACCTGAGAGGAATGAAGAGGATGCCGTTGATGACGTTCAGCTGCTCCAAGACGCTGGCCATGCTGGGTGCTGTGAACTGAGGGGCGGGAGGGTGAGCAACTGCCTGCGCGCAGCCGGGAGGCCGGGGTGAGGCTCGCCCAGCCCCGCTCGGAGACCCACCTTGAGGGGCGGGATGTTGGCGCTGGAGCCGTTGCGGTAGATCTCGTTCATGGTGCGCTGCAGGGCCACGGCCTGCTGGGTCAGGCACTTGAGGTACTCGGAGCTCTCCTTGGTCTTCTCGTGCTCCTCGCCCAGCTGCAGGGGGCGGGAGAATATCAGGGCTGCCCGCAGCCCCGCCCCTTCCGCCCCTCCCCGCAGCCCCCGCCCCTTCCGCCCCTCCCCGCCCCGCTGTGGCCCACCTGCGTCTTGTAGATGGTGTAGCCTTCCTTCTCGTGCTGCAGGGCTGACCGGAACTCGGCTTTGCTCTCATAGACCCGGGCGACCAGGTGGTGGCTGCAGGCAGGCACGGCGCCGGGGGAGGCGAGGGAGGGACGTGAATGGGCCGGTGGGTATGGATGGGCGGTGGGCAGGCTACCCCAGAACCCACTCTCTGGGAACTTTCCAAGGGGGAAGGCAAGTCCAGAACTCAGAGAAGAGATGCAAGTTGAGAGACATTTCCTCAGGAGTCAGATGGAGGACTAAGTGCTGGATCCCGTGCCCGCCCTCAATGCAAGCACCTCCCGGGACCCTGTGGCCTGGGGCCTTCCTGTCCCCTAACCCAGCACAGCCTCACCTGAGGGCCACCTTGAGGGACTTGGGCCCGTGGTACTTGGTGCTGACGGCCAGCGCGTTCTCCAGGAAGCGCAGCGACAGGTCGCACTCCATCACTCCGTGCAGCACCAGCCCGATGTTGTTCTGGGGGCAGTCGGGAGGGCCCCGGTCAGCTCCCACTCCCCTGGGCTCGAGGCTAGTCCCGCTGCCCCTCCCCAGTACTCACGTCCAGCAGGGCCATCTCAGGGTGGTCCTCCCCGAACACGAGCAGTGTGAGGTAGCGGGCGCGGTACAGCAGGCTCAGGGCCGTGGACAGCTGGCTGCTGGCGAAGCAGTACAGGGCCAGGTGCATCTGCGGGGGCAGCGGCATCAGGCCAGGGCAGCCACGGGTCCCACCCACCTTGCAGGCCGTGCCCCCGGTGGCTGCTCACATATTCCTGGATGGTGTTGGGGTGCTCGATGCCCATCACTCGCTCACTCATCAGCACAGCCTTCTGTTGGTTGCTGAGGGCCTGGGGAGGTGGGGGGCTGTCACCCCTGGGTGGTACCGCCCCACACCCATTCTGCCTGGCCCACGAGCTGCCACAGCAGCTTGGCCTCTTCACCTTTGGCTGCAATTTCTATTTTTACTTTGCACAAAGGCAGCAGAAGAGTGGCCAAAATCCAGCTGCTGTGACCATGGAGGTCGACAGCCCGCTCTGAGGCTGCTTCACATTTTAAAACACTTGTCTTAATCTATGCCAATACATGCATACAAATCTAAAATTGTGCTAAAAATAAAGTATTCGTAATAAGAAAAGGCAGACACAGGCGAAAGAAAACAAGAGTCCTATGGCTGGAGGCGGGAGTGGGGCACCTACAGCGCACCTGGCCTAGGAAACAACAGCCTCTCAAGCCCCGGGGCCAACAAGGCAGGTGAACGCCACCAGGTCCCAGGATGGTACAGGCAACAGCACAGACCCCAGGCAGCTTCCCTGGTGCTTACAGGGCTCTAGGTAGTGAGTCAGAATTTACCCTTCCCTCATCCCTGTGAAGGGAGGCCCTGACATCACTCCCACTTTGTCCGCGGGCACGGCAGCTCTCCCCAGGATACAGCTCTTAAGTGGGGGGAGCTGGGGGGGTGGGCAGGGGAGGCGGGCCGCCATACAGGCAGAACAAGCACCTCCCCGGGTCTCCACCTGCTCCTCCTGGGGGGGCCCGGAGGTCAGCAGCATCCCGGGCCCCTGGGGTGACAGGGGCTCCAGTCCCACCTGCCGGGACTCCTGCTTCCTGCTGCCGCGGGGGTGAGAACGCAGCCCCAGCTCCCCCATGCCCCCTTCCGCCCCGCTGGTGCCAGACCGGGCCCCGGGCCCCTGCTGAAGGCCCAAAGGGTGCGCGTGGCCCACCTCGGCGTAGTCGCCCATGATGTAGTGGAGGCGGGCGAGGAGGCGCAGGCAGGCGCAGATCTCCACGTGCATGGCTCCGTACACGTTGTTGAACAGGTTCAGGGCCTCGTTGATGAGCTCGCAGCCCTCCTTCAGGAAGCCTGCAGGGCACCCCGGGAGCAGAAGGTCAGGGCCGGCCGGGGGGAAGTGGGCGCCCCCCACCCCCGCCCCGCCCCGCGGCTGCACCTGGCACGCACCCTGCTGTACTTTGGCCTGCCCGCTCTGGAAGAAGTGAAAGGCGTCTGAAGCCTTCGGGTTGACGTGTTTGACCACAGGGAAGATGTTGAGCACGTCCTCCTCCGTGAACGCGGGCTTGTGGCGGCTGTCGAAGCTGTACTCCTTCAGCAGGATCTGGGGAGCCAGCCCAGCACCCGCGGGCAGCCTCAGCCCGGGCTCAAACGGCCGGCCCCGCCCCGCCCAGTTCCCCCCGTGGCCCCGGGAGCCCTGCAGGACGCTCTGAGCCAGCCCACCTGGATGCCGGTTTTCAGGGAGATCTCCCGCAGCAGCGTGATCTTCTGCAGCCCGTAGGTCTCCACGGCCTGGTCCACGGTCTCACTGGGGAGGAGAGGCGGGTGGGCCCAGGCGGCCCAGCACCCCTATGCCCCCTCCTCCACAGCTGCCCCTCCACCCGAGCCCCCGCCCAGCTCCCCTCCCCACTTCCCCAAGCAAGCGGCCCTCCACAGCTCCCTGCTTCCTCCTCCCCGATCCACTGCCAGCGACCATGGAGGACCCGGACGCTGCCCGGGAGCCCAGCGCCCCTGCACCCGTCACGTACCACTCGAGGCTGAAGTCAAAGTAGTTCTTGGCCTCCTGGCAGATGTTCTTCCAAAGCTCCTGGGGCGTCATGACAGCCCAGGCTGTGTTATCCGCTGCCCCTGGCGGCCGGTTTCTCCTCCTCCTGTTCCTCTTCTTGGAGACGAGCTCGTCGGCGGGCAGGTGGGCCACGGGGTTGGGGTAGGAGCTCAGGAAGCAGTTCAGGAAGTGGCTGATGGCAGCCGAGAGCCCCGAGAGCTCGACCCCCTGCAAGGGAGGTTGGACCAGTGTCACCACCCGGGCTCCCCCCGACATCCCCATGACCCGGGCCGGGGAGGGAGCGCAGGACCTGTAAGTACGTCTTGAAGATGTGCTTGGCAGAGCGGGTGATGAGCTCTCCGATGCCGATCTTCTGCAAGGGTGCAGAGAGGGGAGTCTTGGTCAGGCCCCAGGCCTCCATCCCAGCCCCGCCATCTCACAGCCGCCCTGGGCACCACTCACGTAGATGTGGTCCAGCTGGTCCCGGGCCGGGCTCCGGAGTACCAGGTCCAGCACCTTGCCCAGGTAGCGCATGTTGATGCCGCGCTGACGCATCACCTCGGCCAGCGTGGCCCCGTCCATGGGCAGCACCGCGTGGTCTGCGAAGTCCTTCACCTGCGGGCTGCAGCGCGTCAGGCCCCCCCAGCCCAGGGCCTCTGCCTCCTCCCGCCCTGGGTCTTCCCAAGGGAGCTCACGCTATCCTGAGGCCCTGAGGGAAGCAGGGGACTGAGACCCCAGCTCCCAATCGGGAAGAGGGAAGGAGACAAAGCAGCAGCAAGGATGTGAGATCTTGTCCCCAGCCTTCTGCACGGGCCACCATCACCCCTGTGACTGCTGGGCCCACACGGCGGGGAAGCAGGGATGAGGAAGCCGCACAGGCTCTCCTGTGATTGCAGAGGAAGAAGCAGGGCCACAGCTTCACCCCGCGGCTGTGCTGCGCCTCGCAGGGGCCTGGGGCAGCCAGCACGGCAGGCTCAGCTCAAAGATCGGGGGACCTAGCAATCCCACCACTGGGCATATACCCTGAGAAAACCGTAATTCAAAAAAAGTCATGTACCACAATGTTCACTGAAGCTCTATTTACAATCGCCAGGACATGGAAGCAACCTAAGTGTCCATCGACCGATGAATGAATAAAGAAGATGTGGCACATATATACAGTGGAATATTACTCAGCCATAAAAAGAAACAAAACTGAGTTATTTGTAGTGAGGTGGATGGACCTAGAGTCTGTCATACAGAGTGAAGTAAGTCAGAAAGAGAAAAACAAATACCGTATGCTAACACATATAAATGGAATTGAAAAAAAAGAAGTTTCTGAAGAACCTAGGGGCAGGACAGGAATAAAGACGCAGATGTAGAGAATGGACTTGAGGACACGGGGAGGGGGAAGGGTAAGCTGGGACGAAGTGAGAGAGTGGTATGGACATATATGTACTACCAAATGTAAAATAGCTAGTGGGAAGCAGCCACATAACACAGGGAGATCAGCTCAGGGCTTTGTGACCACCTAGAGGGGTGGGATAGGGAGGGTGGGAGGGAGGACATATGGGGATATCTGTATACATATAGCTGATTCACTTTGTTATAAAGCAAAAACTAACACACCATTGTAAGGCAATTATACTCCAATAAAGATGTTAAAAAAAAAAAAAAGATCGGGGGACAGCATGGCACCTAAGCTCAGGGCTGCCTTAGCGGGGGAGCAAGCACCGTGTACATACACAGGGCCTATGTACAAAGCTTGTGGGGGTGAAGATGCCCCCAGCCCCTCTATCAGCCATCCCATCACACAGGGGCTCAGAGAGCCAGACCCCAGCTGCCAGCCTACAAGGGAGGGCATGCAGAGCAGAACCTGATGCCTCCCTTGGCCCCTGTGTGTCAGCGGCCCCATTCTGGGGAAGAGAACTCCACCCTGCCTGCTTTGCAGGTCAGCAGGTCTAAGTCACTCCCGCAAAGGTTGCACAAGCTTCCAGAGTCGGAGATGGATGAGGCCCCAGGGCCTGTAACACCACCCTCTGGGCAGTCCCTCGTCCCACCCCTGCCCTCACCAAGCCGGGGATCTGGCAGGAGAGCAGGAAGGCAGCAGCATCTTTTAGCAGCTGCTTCTGGTCCCGAACTTCCTCCTGACAAGACTCCGGGAAGCGAACCCCTGGGGGAGGGAGAGCAGAGGCGTGAGCCAGGCAGAAGAGAGGCGGGTGGCCAGACAGACGGCAGCCCTCAGGTGGGCGAACAGGCCCACCAGTACTGGGGCCCTAGAGGACCATTCACCTGGCGAGAAGATGTCGGGGTTGAAGCGGACATCAAAGGCCGTGCTGCTGATGGAGCCCACAGCCTTGCATGCGTTGCGGATCACCTCCCGACTGCGAGGGTCTGCTGTGGAGACACTGCCCGTTAGGAGGTAGCCCCACTCCCGCTCCGGTGGGGCAGCAGCCGAGCCTCCCCTGGCCTGGGCTCCCCCGGCAGCCCCGGCAGCCCCACCTGTCCCGTCGTCCGAGGCGATGGTCTCTGCCAGCTCCTTCACCTTGGCCAGGCCACTAGCACTGCTGCCCTCCTCCTCGCTTCCCACCTCGGGTGCTGGGGGGTCTTCAGGCTTGGACTCCGAGGATGGGGGGTCACCGTTTTCCAGGGACGGGGGGGTCTCCATCTTGCTGGCCTTCTGCTGCATCAGCTGTAGGGCTGCCAGCTTCATGAAGAGGAGGTACCTAGAGCACAGAGGATGGGGCAGGGAATGGAGGAGGGGTATGTAGAAGCGTGCCTGCTCTGGCAGCTTCCTGCTGGCTTCGGGGGACCTGAGCCAGGCCCCAGCTCCTGCCCTGCTGGGGTTGAGGGATGTTGGGGCTGGACACCCTGCCGGCCTGGGGACACATCCCGCCCAGTGTGCAAGCGTCCACACACGTGTGCGTGTGCCAGTCCAGCAATACTACCAGGTGGCGGCAGCAGGTCACAGCAAAAATGGGGATCTTCCCAGACAGGAAGAGGACAGCTGGTGCGTGGGGGGCTCACACGCAGGCCAGGGCTCTCGAGAGCGCCAGGAACCCCCCTGGCATTCTGACAGGGAGATTATTCTGGGGCATTTGATGGGCTGACCCCTAAGCACAAAACGCCAGCAGCAGGGACCCCAACCCTGCCCCTCCTCCAGGGCCCTGGCACTGGGAGGTTCAAAAACACCTAAGCAGATTTCCACGTGCTCCTTGAGGGAAGAGCCCCGCTTCAGTCAGTTGAAAGCCACTGGTCTAGCCACTTGCTAGTTTCTGATCCACATAAAGCTCTTGGATGTCCGTGTTGGGGAGCCTGACGCCACGGTGGATGGTGCTGGGGCTGGGGCTGGGGCTGGGATGACCAGGGCCAGAGCTAGCTCCTCTTCACTTTCCAAAGCCTCCCCCGTCAAGGATCAGGCCCCAGGACCACCCACCAGAGGATGCAGCCGCTTGCCCTGGCTCCCCACCTGTGCTCCACGAAGGCGTCCACCAGCTCCTGGCGCAGGCAGCAGAGCTTGTGGCGGTGGGCGCGGGGGAAACCGGCGCGGGTGCACTCCTCGGGCAGCACCTCGCCGGGCACGGGCAGGAAGTTGAGGTCGGGGGGGAAGGTGCGCAGCAGGTCAAGGATGTAGTGGCGACCGTCGTTGCCGATGATGCCCTTGCACTCCACGGAGGAGCAGAGGTCCACCTCTTCATCCCGGTCGTTGAGCACCCGGTGCCTCAGGATCTTGAGGGGCCGGCTCGTGCGTTCCAGCAGCTCCAGGTAACGTGGGTGCGACACCACCGTCTTGCCAAAGTCAATGGAGCCGTAGATAACGCTCTGCTCCTGGTCCCGCTCCAGGATGCCGGGGATGATGGACTGGGCCGTGACACGGTAGCCGCGGTAATCCACCACCACCGTGCCCAGCGTGTACAGCCCCTCCACGTCCACGGCATTGTATGTGCGCACGCCATTCAGGTCATTGGTGGGCGCCACGTAGGCCGCCACATCCCCCCCGAAGTCCTTGTAGTGGTCGCGGACATCAAAGCCCAAGCTGAAGAAGATGTTGTTCCAGATGAACATCTGCATCTTGGTCTCCTCGCTGGGGTTGATGGCCATCACGTTGCCATCGATGACTGCCATGGCGCCCCGCGTGGCTGCCGCCGTGAAGTCGCTGTGTACCTGGGGGCCCGAGGTTGGAGGGTAAGAGAGCTGCGGGGTTCATCCCGCCTGGCCAAGCTCGCCCAGGGCTGGTGGAGGTAAGCAGGACAAAGTTTCCTCACATTTGGAAAAGGGCAAGAAACCCCAGTTTTGGGCTTCCCTGGTGGCACAATGGTTAAGAATCCGCCTGTCAATGCAGGGGACATGGGTTCAAGCCCTGGTCCGGGAAGATCCCACATGCTGCGGAGCAACTAAGCCCGCGAGCCACAACTACTGAGCCTGCACTCTAGAGCCCGCGAGCCACAACTACTGAGCCCGTGCGCCACAACTACTGAAGCCCACATGCCTAGAGCCCGTGCTCCACAACGAGAAGCCACCGCAATGAGAAGCCTGTGCACCGCAACGAAGAGTAGCCCCCGCTCACCACAACCAGAGAAAAGCCCGTGCGCAGCAACGAAGACCCAACGCAGCCACAAATAAAATAAATAAAATAAAATAAATAAATTTATTTTTTAAAAAAAGAAACCCCAGTTTTGAAAAAATGTAACACTTATACTGCGAGAGAGAGCAGAGCTTAGTGATTAAAAGGGAGAGTGAGGATTGGGGTGGGTCTGGGAATCACCAAATACGTGCCAGGTGATCTTGGCTGGATCACCTCTCAGACCTGTTTTCTCATCGATAAAACTGTGACATAAAAGTATCAGCCTTTACAAGGTGTCTGGAAGATTACAGGAGGTAATGCCTACACAGCACCTGGCATAGCCCCTGGCAAAGTGAGCATCCCGGACTTTAGATCTTATTTTTACCATTATCATCTCTAGTAAGATTATGGGAGATTTCAAATAAACTTTTTTCAAAAGCACTGCTTTTTCCTCATCTGTCTCAGGAAGAACACTAAGGATATCTCAGTAGGGCACGTGTGTCCAGCTGAGGGCTCCACGTGGGTGTGCTGGGAGGGAAGCTGTCATGGACCTTGCCACTCAGCCCATCCTGGAGGCATGTCCCCACCGGTTCCAGCCCACAGACGCTAAATCTAAGAGAGGCCAGAAAAAGGAGTTGGGTCGTCTACCAGGAGGCGGAAGGCTGGCAGAACACCCTGGAAGGTCCCTGATGGCCCAGCCTGGCTTCCCTCTTGTTCACAGAAAACGAGCAGGTAGGTGGCAGGCGGGCCTGTGGCCGCTGGTCAAGCCTGAGGGGCCACAGGCACCTTGAATATGGCTCTTTCTCGCAGCAGCCGCTCAGGCAGGTTCTTCCGAGGCAGCTCCCGCGTCGTCTGCAGCTCTTCATTCCAGTCTCGGGTCTACAGCAGGACAGGGAGGGGGACACCAGCTCAACCTGAGCCCCCAGCACCTGCTCGGGGCAGTCCCGTCCCCCGCCTCCCCGCAGTCAGCCCCCCAAGCACCCAGAACCCAGCCTGGCGCCCGCCAGGGGAAGGGAGGGAAGAGCTAAGGGTGGGCCACCAGGCTGCAGGCACCTGTCCTGGAATATGCTCCTCGTAGCCCAGCCGGGAGGTGTAGGCGTCCTCCGCGCGCACGCAGTCCATGGCGTGCTCCGCCTGGGGCGCTGTCCAGCTGTATACCTGGAATGGGGTGGCGATCCTCTCGAACGGGTGGCGCTGGACCCTGTGGTGGGCAGAGGGGAGATGGGGCAGCCCGCTGAGCCCAGAGCCCTGCCCTGGGCCCCTTCTCCAAGGTCCCACTGGCTCTGCTGTCTCCCCACCAAGGCCCTGTCCCTGGAGGGTCCGACGGAAGGAAACGGCCGCCTGTCCTAGGACTGCTAGGCTGACTGCTGCCTAGAAGGGAGCTCTGGGGTGCTGGGGGCACAGCTTAGGGCAGGAGGGCTAGAGTTCAGGCTGTATGGTTCACCCACCCCATGGGACGTGAGATGAGGGACAGATGGGCCAAGGTGCTACCTTTTCTTCTGCAGGGCGGCAAAGTTTTTTTTGAAGGTTGGGCTGATCTGGTTGAGCAGCTCCACCAGGGAATGGCTGAGGAAGCGGGGGCTGGCAGGCTTGGGGTTGAAGTGGTACGCTGTGGACCTGCAGGGAGACGGTGGCCACTGTGCAGGGCACCCCAAGCGGCTGCCCACGGACTCCGAACGGGTTCGCACAGGGACTTACTGGTTCAGGTAAAATCCCCGAGTGGATGCCGTGATGCTGACTTGTCGGTCCTCGGCTGTGATCACAAACAGGTACATGAGGTCCCCGTGCATCTTGCGATTCCCTGGGGGTGGGTTCCAGCCGCTCATGGTCAGCACTTTCAGGCACTGCAGGGGCTGCAGGAATGGCCAAGCGTGAGTGGGCCAGGCTTCCTGGTGTGGCGATCCCCTGCCCCAAAAGAGACCTGCTCCCACCTTCCAATCACGGTTCTGGGGCTGCAGAGGACACAACGGCCGCTCCCGGCTCCCTGGAAGGATGTACTCAGGCGGTGTACAGTCGATAGGGTCCATCTCCAAGCCCTTCTTCCGCTTCCCGCTGTCTGAGGGACCCGAGGCTGGTGGTCAGCCCAGGACCATCCAGGGGCCAACTCCCTCCCCAGATCAGGTGGCCCTGGTCTGTGGGCCTCCAGCCCCGCTTCCCTCCAGGTGGGAAGGCCGGGCCCTTGGCCCCTTCACCAGCCCCTGGCCCCTTCACCAGCCCCTGGCCAACTTGCTCCCGGCCCCTCTGCGCAACCGCCAGCCCCAATGCCTCCCGCACCTCCCAGGTCGCCATCAGTAAAGACACTCAGGAAGGACAAGGAGTTGCAGTCAACCCCGTTGAAGGCATCGGATGGGTCCAGGCTCTTGAGCAGGTCTCGAACGTGGCGCACGTGGATGCGGGCCTCTCGCACCGTGTATGGCTCTGTCGGGAGGGGGATGGGCAGGGCGTTACCAGGGCAACAACCCACCCAGCAGAGAAAAGTCGGCCATGGCACTACCAGGGGTGGTCTTGATTTTCAATTTTAGGCTTTCACTTACAAATTCCCTTATGAACACATAAGCTGGAATTCTTTCAACACATACACCTGCCTGCTGGTGGGCAGGGATCCTTGTTTGCAAAGAACCTTATACCAAAGGGCACAAGAAATGCCTCTGGAAGTGCACACAGAAGCCCCCTGCTCTCTGCCCACGAATGTCTCGGGTGGGCAGCCCGGCACAGCTGCTAGGTCCCCATGGGCTCAGTCCAGTTCTCCCAGGGCAGCCCTGGCCAGGGGTGGCCTGAGGACTTACAGGACCTCAAACTGCAACACTGCTCCCCAACTCATGTTTCATGAAATTTCAATGAGGGCTCTTCTGGGGAAGGACAGAGGTTTCGTCATTAGGTAAGTCTGGGCACAGCTGGGTTACATTTTTCCCACATTTGCTCCTTGGCTGACATGCCTAGAAGCGCGGTGCCACCTTTCCCCAGGTAACCTAAGTTCACGTGATTTTTTTTTTTTTTTACAAACAAACCAGGCTCACCATGCCAGCTGACTGTTCCACACTGGGCCTGACTTCCCTGCTCAAGAGCCGTGAAACCTTAGTTTCCTGAAGAGACTGAACTTTTATCTCTATAAAATTTGAACAGGCTGATTTCAAGCACCTGCCTGGTATTGTTTGTTTTGTTTAAAATCACGACTCTGATATTCAACCCATGAAGTTGGAGGGTGTGCTTGTGACGGCCTGCGAAGCAGACCTGTGCTCCTGTCCTGTCTTCTCCTGCCTCCTCAAGTTCAATGCTGCCCTGAGCCTCCACATGCTCATCTGTGACACAGTGACACCACGATACCAGCGGGAGGGGTGGGCTGGGGGTGAGTGCCACCTGGCCCCGCCTCCTCATGCCCCACCTCGGTGGGCCACACAACTTCCGGACAAACCTTCCACCACGCGTAGCACCGAGCCCTCCTGCAGCCCCTCCACACTGCGCAGCTCTGAGAAGTGGTCCAGCATGTTGCCGTCCAGGTGCAGTGAGAAGCAGGTGCGGTGACATGTGTCTTCACGGTCCATGAGCACTTGGTGGATCTCCTGTACCATCTCCTGGGGGGACACCTGCCAGGGAGAAGGCCCCGACCAACCTGGTGAAAACATACCACTTCCCCAGCCCAAAGGACCTGGGTCCCTAAAGTCAATGCTCCAAATACTGTCTCCCCGTTTTTGGCTTTTATTTTAAATTCCAGGCCCTGCCCATACATACCATGCCCACTTGCACCTGTGTGTGTGTATGTGTGTGCAGGGTATATGCACATGTGCAGGACAGAGCCTTGCCCTGTTACCCGCAAGCTTAAACTATTCCTGCAGACCAAGAGCAGGCCCTGAGTAGAGCAGCAGGAGGTGTAAAAACAAGGAAAAGAAAAGAGCCATCTTGCCTCCTCCCTTGCCAAGTGCCAAGGTCCCCAGGGCAAATGGCTTCCCCCTTCAGGAAGGTGTGCTCTGGGGCTGAAGCCTGTGGCTCCAGAAGACACTAGAGGGCCTCACCTGGTTCCCCAATGAGTAACAGTTTACAAGACCTCTGGGTTGGCTCTGCTCTTGAAGACCACCCACTACCACTCTCCTCTCGGACAGATGGTAAAACTCCAGCCAGAGAATTGACCTACCTGAGGGTGGGGAGCCCTGGGACCCCAACACTACCCAGCCACTACCATACCGATCCCCAAACAGGGCTGGCAGTCCCAGCTGGGACCTGTCCCCTTGCAATGAGGCAACGGCCTGAACCTGGACTCCCATGTCCACCACGTTAGCTGAGTGACCTTGGAAGGCACAGGACCCTCGGTTTCCTGCCTCAACATGGGGCCAGACCAGGCAAAGGCAAAGCTTGGCTTTGCACCCTCATCCTCCCCAACAGGCTCAGGCCCTGGCCCCCAGTACCCCTCTATCATCTCACCTGGAGGGAGAAGGGCTCGATCCCAGGAGCCAGGATCTTCACAGAAAAGCCCGTGTCCTGAATGACAATGACTTCCTGTCCAGTGGTCTCCTCTCCCGGCTCGGCCTCATCCAGCCCATTTTCCCGGGGCGGGTCGGCAGCCCCCTCCTCCTTTTTCAGGCTCTCCGGGCAGTCCCCATTCAACAGCATGACTGAGGGCAGCTCTGTGGGGGACAAGAAAGGAGCCGAGTCAGATGGGCCTCGCTGGTGAGGTCTGCCTCATCCACCAGGGTGGACACAGCCCTACACAAGGGCATCTGCCTGTCCTCCCAACTCGGCCCTGCCCCAGACTCCGGTCCCACCGCACCCCAGGGCACGCCTGCAGGCTACTGCCCGCTCGCTCGCCTCCACACCCTGGGCCCTCGCTTCCTATCTGCTCCTCAGGCCCCCAGTCTGGCGGCCGTGTGAACAGGCCACCCAGACCACTCTCCCCAGAGTCACCAATGCCACCCTAAGGGCCAAACCTGAGGGTCTGCTCGGCTCCCCCTCCCCCGACCGCTCACTTCCTCCTCTTCCCTGATGGACACTGATGCTCTGATTCTCCCCTCTCCAGCTTGACCTCCTCCTGGCAGTCAAGCTGTGGGTGTCCTGGGCCCCAGCCTCTCCTCATTCCCATCTCACCCTTGCCCGTGACTGCAAATGCCCTCCCGTCTCCCAGCTCACGTGACCAGTCCAGGCCTCGCTCCAGTTTTTCAACATGTGGCCATCCCTTAGGCCTCACCAGACTCATCTTGTCAGCATGGAATTTATCTTCCTCCACAAACCAGCCCCTGCTCTGCGAATGCCCGCCCCCCATCCCTATCTAGTCACCCAACCGAATCTCCAAACTGGTCACAGGACTGCTGCAGGCCATTTCCCCTATTTCAAGAATACCACTTGTTGTACACCTGAAATTAACATAACATTGTAAATCAACTGTACTTCAATTAAAAAAAAATTAGAACATGCACTACAGTCCTAATTATGTGTGTATATGTACACTTGAATCTATTCCAGTAGAAAGACTAAAAGACTCAGAATTCAGTGGCTTTCCTTAAATAACAGGATTAAAAGCGATATAATCCTTTCCTTATAAAGTCTGTACTTTCCAGGTGTTTACAATAAGCTTGTATTATTGTATGACAATTGTTAAAC
Organism: Hyperoodon ampullatus; assembly: GCF_949752795.1. Taxonomy (NCBI): domain Eukaryota; kingdom Metazoa; phylum Chordata; class Mammalia; order Artiodactyla; family Ziphiidae; genus Hyperoodon; species Hyperoodon ampullatus. Next base: position 42,432,007 of record NC_136932.1, on the reverse strand, counting down.
CAGTGTTTATTTTAGGGTATGATTTAGAAAAAAATGTATCAGGAGCTTTTTGAGAAAACTAGGGCATTGAAACTGTAGTGAGCAAATTCTTATACCAACTTTTGTGAACTGTTCATCTTTTATATCCAAAATGATCTTCATTTCCATGGTGTGACCATATCCTTAGATGAGTAGCTAAATGTGATCCAAAGACAACACTTGTGCTTCTACATATGAAATTCTGGTAAATACAGATAACTCCTTTTTTTTTTTTTTTTTTTTTTTTTGCGGTACACGGGCCTCTCACTGTTGTGGCCTCTCCCGTTGCGGAGCACAGGCTCCGGACGGGCAGGCTCAGCGGCCATGGCTCATGTGGGATCTTCCCGGCCCGGGCCACGAACCCGTGTCCCCTGCATCGGCGGGCGGACTCTCAACCACTGCGCCACCAGGGAAGCCCCAGATAACTCCTTTTTTAAATAAAGTGCTTTTTAAGTCGTTATTAAAGGTGACCATAGTAAAAAAGAAAATACTGCAATTAATGGTAAATCTGCATAATTAATGGTTAATAGGAATAAGTGAAAATCCATAGAATCAAATAAATATAGCCTTTTTTCCTCTTCCAAAAAAAAAAAAAAAGGTACCACTCAGAACCTTCTAATACTCTCCACTGCTCTACTGCTCACAGGAACCGAACATCTTAGGCCTAAAGTCCACCTCAGCCCCTGCCAGTTCTCCCTATCAAGGTGCAGCTACACCAAACTACTCAGAAGCCTAAGAACAAGCCACACATTTCCCCTCCTACCTGTGCTTTTGTTTATGCTGCCCCCCATATACCATTCCATCGGGCAGACTCCTACTCATCCGTCAAGGCCTAGGTGAAATAAACTCTCTTCTCTGAAGCCTGACCAATGACCCCTGGCAGCAGTGTCATGCTGCACTCGGGGGGCTGTTCACACCAGCAGCTCTAGCTTCCTCCTCCTGTCTTGCCCGCACTCAACAGAAAGACACTGAACTAATGAATTAATTACTGTAAAAGCCCCGCACTTGTGACCAGCAACCGACTCACGTGTTGTGGGGAGGAAGAGCAGGTGACAAAAGCTTCCATTTCTCCACAGGCACTAAGGAGAACAGAGGAGAGCCCTTCCCGCCCTGCCCCGCTGGGGGAGAGGAGGATGTCCTCGCAGAAACCCTCCAGCGAAACACAGGCCTGCCTGGAGCCCCACTGGCCCATGGGGCCTTCCGGCCCAGGGCCTGCCTGGCAGCCAGACTGGCCCCTTGCTTATCCGAGAGCTCCAGCCAGGTCAGCTCAGCCAGCTCTGCTCTGGACCCCAACCCATCTAGACTCCACCTCCTCTTCCCTACCCAGCTGTGAGGAGTGGGGACGGGGTGCACCTCTCCAGAGCTGTGTGGGCTCTACCCAGACCTACCAGAAACATGGAGCAGGGGCCTCGGGAAATGTATAAAAGTCCAGATAAGCCTGACACACAAGGACACACGGGGGGACCGGGAACGGGACGTGGAGAGAAGCCGCTCCCTCTTCCCGCGTCCCCTCAACTGAGTGATAAACAAAACGGCCAGGAGTTCAGATACGGTCCCCTCCTCCTTCCCCCAAATAAGGGTGTCTGAGGCCCAGAAGTTCAGTGCCTTGCCCAAGGTCAAGAGCGGACCCTAGATTCCCCCCTGGAGAGCCCCCCTACCACATGGCTGCACTGCCCTCAGTCCTGGCCCACGGTGGGCCTTCAGTAGCTGTCGCCACCTCCGTCCCCAGCACACCGCTCCTAACCTGAAGGTAAACTCCCAACAACCACAAGGACGCACAAGGACCTCTCCTTCAAGTGAGCCCACAGCCCTAGGCGGGGCGACCCCAAGCCCCTGGAAACTGAGCAGCCGGCCCCAAAGGGAGAACCTGGCTGACTCTGTGACACAGCAGACAGGGACAGGAGGGCGGGAGAAGGGTGGTGGCTGGTCAGTTTTCAAAATGCAGCAAGAGGGGTGACAGCTATGAGGCGGCCTTCCCCCAGCTGAGGCCTTGAGAAAGGCTTTGCTGGCTGACCAGCCCTCAGGATGAGGGGAGCCCTGCCCAATACAGAACAGCAGCTTTGAGGTCTCTGAGACCCCAAAAGTGGGAAACCAGAGACCTGGACCCAGACAGGCGGCCTGTGCTCCCCGAGTCTGGGCCAGGAGGACAGAGAGGAGGGCAAGGGTGGCCACAGCTCCCACTCCCCACCCTGCCTCAGGGAGCCTGCCCAGAAGGCACCTCGGCTCCAGGTTCCCACCCCAGGGGGCACCCAATCTCCTATCAGATTTCAAAGGAATGTGGCTGGTTCCCAGGGGCCTCCACTCCCCTAAGGCCAGCCGGCCCTGCCCCTCCCCTTTCCTGCAAAGCACCCTCAAGGTCTCCCCACAGCGGGATCAAGGCCCAGCGGCCTCCCCACCAGAGGCCAGCCACTTGGCTCCCTGTCCCCACAGCCCACCTGGTGTGGTCGGCGGCTGCCCTCACCCACGTTCTGGAGTCACAGGACCTCCGTGGCAGCGAGTCAGCCAGCTCTCCAGCTCAGGCCCGGCACTGCCTGGGTGCCTCGTTCCGGCCTCTGCCTCTACCCTTGCCGCCATGCAGCTGGCCGGCCCAGGGCTGGAGATCCGGCTGGCTTCGGGTTTCAGTGGGGCCAGGCCTGCTGGGGCGGCCCTGGGAAGGGCACACTCCCCCTGCCTCGCATCCTGCTCAAGGTCGGCCAGAAGGACGGCCGTGGGCCGGGAGGCCCTGGTGGCTCCAGGACCCCAACTGGAGCTGCCACCAGTGCTCAGGCCCACCCCCCTGTACCCCCCAAAAGAGGGTCCCTGCTGGTGAAGCAGTCAGCGGGGCAGGAGAACCCAGCATCTGGGGTACCTGGGCCCCTCAGGATTGAGGGCCCTGGGGACTGGCTGGCAGGGATAGAGCCCAGCAAGGGGGTCCTCTCCTCGGCCCCAACCCCAGTGGGGTGGGGCAGGACCGCTTCAGCTGGCTGCCGGCAACAGCTGGCACAGACTCGGGCCCAGGCCACGAGGTGGCCGCCCCCCTGTCCACCGGCTGCACTGAGCACCCTGCCCACCTCCTGGGTCAAGTGGCTGGCTGGGGCCTCTGGCTCGTGCTGCCCCCTGCAGGTGACCTGGCAGCTCTCCCCTTCCTGAGAGTCACTAGCTCTGGTGGGAACCCTAACCCCAGACGCCCAGAGGACAACTGCACCCGTGCCCCAGGCCTCCAGCTCCACCAAGAAGCTGGCAGGCTCCGACTTCCCTCCCCAGCAGCCCCTGCGCTGCCAGGAGAAAACCAAGTCTCTCCCCTAGGGAAAAGAGAGCTGGCAGCAAGAGACCAAAGGCCGCGCGGCTGTGGAGAAGAAACATGCCCAGCCTTGCCAGGGCGCCTTCCCAGGGCCTCTGACTTGTTGCCAGGGCCCAGGCGGGACTGCTCCGGCATCCATACTAACCAGGGTGGGGGTGGGTAGCCAGGCTCCCTTCAGGCCCCCTCCCCGCCCGTCTAGTCCCTTCCAGGCAGCCCTGAAGGGCTGGCACCCAGCAGGCCCTCGGCTCCCAGCACCCTCCACCAAGGGTTCTGGCTTGCGCACACTCACCGGATGGCACAAAGGGCCAGGCCCCAGCAGAGCCCCTCTTCTTCCGCCACCCTCCCCAGACACACCCCAGCCCTGTGGAGAAGGGGGGCGGGCAGAGCAGCCTGGCAGTGACCCCTGCGTAGCTGCTACAACCACCCCCACCCTGGTTACCACAGAGCCAATGCTTACTCTAGGCCCAGCCCGTAGCAGGTCCCTCCATCAGCTCGACCAGCCCATCTCACTTGAGGAAACTGTGGCTCCAGAAGCTTAGTAACCAAGCTGCCCAAGGTCGCAGAGGCAACAGGCAGCCAAGCCAGGTCAAGAAAAAAACCAGGTTTGTCAGACACCCAAGCCCAGGCCTGAGTGCCAGCCCCCAGGCTGCAGCGCCCACCAGGTAAACAGTACCCCCTTCCTCTACACCCCTGCTTCTTACCCCAGGGGGCACCCCTGAGGATCTGGGCTTTAGGGAAGGAGAAAGGTGATCCTCTGCAGAATGGGAAGGGGTTGCCCAAACAGCATGGCATACACCTCCCGCCCCCCAAGTCTTCACTGGCCAGACCAGAATGAAGAGATAAAGCACAGCCCTGGCCTGGCCTGGGAGAACGCGGACCCAATGGGCAGCTGAAAGAAGTTAGAAAAGAAACGTAAGCCATCCCAGGTGGCCCCTGTGTGCGTTTCCCAGCCTGGCATGGCCTCACTCAGTAGACTGTGCCAGGGCCAGGCCCCGCCCTAGCCGAAACCTCACAGGGTGAGGCTCCTGCAGGAAGTTAGGCCTCAGAAGGCATATCACTCTATCCCAGGAATCTGGGGCTTCAAGAAAAGGGCTGGGGGCAGGCAGCCTAAGGAAGATCCCAAGGAGGCAGGCATCTGTTTGCCTCCTTCCCATCTCCACCCAGGCCAGAAGCAGGTCTGCAGGGTCTGGGGAGAGTCCAGTGTTCCCTGAGCTGCTCTGCTCAGACCTACCCAAAACAAGAGCTCTGGGGTCCTGTCCAGGAGCTCCCCTAAGCCCCCAAGCTCCTCTCCTGCCAGCCCCCTTCCCCTCCGCTCTGGGCCTCAACTCCAAGGAGCCCTCCCCTAGGCAGAAGGAACTCGACACACCACCATGAACTTGAAAAACCTGCTGTTCTCTTAACCCCTAAAAGTAGTTTTTTTCCCAACAAGGCAACTGACCCTGGGTCCCCCCACAAAAGGCCTTGATCACCTCCTCAAGGGGACTAAAGAGTCTTCCAGCGCTGGGTTCTGAGGTCAGAAGCCTGGGTGAGGGCCTGTTGGGGGTCTCCATTAAGGCCTCCTCCTCCTTTGAATAGATTCAGACTGGCTATAATTCAAGTCCTAGCTCTATACAAGCTTCCCAGAGGCTTAGGGAGCCAATGTTCCACCTGCTAGTATGCTTCCAGTTTCCCCAAAATGAACAGCTGTACCCTCCCCTGACCCAGGTTGCCCCAGACAGACCCCCTCAAAGAAATTCTCCAACACTCTCCCCTCTCCTCAGTCCCTACGTTCTCAGCATATGATCCCAGCCAACATGCCTCTCCCAGCTTCCTCTGGGACAGGACAGGGCAGCCTTGGCAATCTGGCTGTGAGCTGGAAATCCAAATGCTGAATTGCTGTGTGACCTTGGGCAAGTCGCTTCATCTCTTCAGGTCTCTTTGCTGGAGGGGAAATCAGCCTCCTCTTATATAGCCTGCTCCACCGATTCAGAGCCTCATCAGGGTGAAGCCTGGCAGGTTGGAGTCATCAGCATTTGTCATTCTGCCCAAACCTTGGCCTTCTCTAGGCAATCAGCAAAGCTGCCACAGTACCTATCCCCCACCATCAGCTAACCTGGCTGTGATCAGTTACAGGGTCAGAGAGCCCACCTAACACTGTTCCCGTCCTGACTCACCCAAGCTGGGAAGGGAGATGAAGATGACAAGTCCCTTTTGAGGAGAGTTATGGGGAGTGGGAGGCACGGGTAGTTCTGCACTCCCACTGTCACTCAGGGCAGAGAGGGACACAGCCCAGCCCTGGGGCTCTGAGGAAGATTTGGAGATGACAACCCAAGGGCTGGGAAGGGGCTTCCAACCTCAAGGCTGTAGTCAAAGATGTGATGGAAGAAACAGAGGGAACAGAGGAGGCCCAGGAGAGAGGCAGGCCCCACCTGAGAAAAACTGCAGCCACTCCCAAAGCCAATGCCACACAGCCCCACGGGGGAGAGCTGGGAGCTTGACTCCATGCTGATGACCTTTGCCTTAAAAACAGCAACTCTGGGCTGACCCACTTTTCGCAATAAGGCGGGTTAATGATCAAGTTCTGGCACAAACACCACCTCCTGCCAAGGAGTTTGGCTTTGCCCCCATACACAGGCAGACCCCCAGGTCTGCCTGCCAGGCCGACATCTATCAGGACGGAAATCAGACCCTGCAGACCTGGGAACGAACCCTGCAGGCCTTGCCTCTGGGAACGAACCACAGAAACCCCCTCACGAAACACACACCCCAACTTGCACTCTTCCCACAGACCAAGCCTGAGAAGTCCCAAGCTGAGTCTAACTCGCAAGGCTGCAGCCCTGTGCACAGGGAATGCTTGGGATCCTGACGCGAAGGGGGTGCTTGACGGAGCAAGTGTCAAGTGACCCCAGTCCGGAAAGTTCCCCATGCCCGGGGGCGTAGGGGGTGGGGCCGCCGCGTCCGTCCGTCTGCGGAGCCGGCACACCCCGAAACTGCATGCGCGTGCACGTCTCCCCGCGATCTGGCACGCGTGTGTTAGCCGCCGCTGCCCGCCCCGGGACCCCACGTGAAGCCCGGGCCGCAGGCGGGGGCGACAGTGAAGGTGACCTTCAGGGCGGGGGCGCCCGGTGGAGGGCTCGGCGAGATGCAACCCAGCCAGGCGCGGAGGGAAGGCGGCGGTCCCCGCGCAACCCCGAACCCCCCCGCCCACTCGGCCCGATTCAGCCTCCCGCCCTGCTGCCCCCCGACCCCGGCCCCGCTCACCCGCCGCGCCCGGCCGCCCCTTGCCACCGCCCTGCGAGCTGGGCTCCCGGGCGCTGTCCGCCGGGGCGGCCGCCGGCAACTCGTCCGTTTTGATGACCATGGCGGCGGGAGCGGGCGTCCGCCTCGGCTGTCCGCGCCGCCCGCCGCGCCACTAACCCAAGTGCCCTGCGCGCCGCTGCAGCTGCGGGAAGGACGGAGTCACCGGCCCACGTGGTGCGCGCTATGGCCTTTGACCCCACCGCCGCTCCCTTGCCCCGCCCTCGCGCTCGGCCCGGCCCACGAAGGCCGGCGAGGGACAAAATACGCCACGCCTCGTTCGCTGTGTACCAACGTGGTGACTTTCTCGAACGCCTTAAAGGGAACGTACCCTGGCTCTGGCTAGAGAAAGGCTTCGGGCCCCCTCGAGGGGCGGGGCTACGGAGAGGAGTCCTTGCGGTTCGCTGCCCGTCGGGCGGGCAACTTGACCTTGGGCGGAGACTCGTCTGGACTACTATTGCTTTCAGTGCCCTCCCCCAATGGCTTCCTATTGCAGATATGCCAAATGACCACGCGGTGTCTAATCTGAGGTGTTAATATGACCCTCAGCGCCGTGCTCACCGAGCTTGCCGTCCCCGAAGGGGTGGAGCGGGGGGTGCGTCTGGCTTCTTGAGGAGCGAGTGGAGGGTAGCCTAGGGCATGGTCACAAGAGGCAGGGGTGGCGGGTGGCTAATAGGGATGAAGTGCCAGAGATGGGCCCACCAAACTTTGTCCTGAGCCACAACGGGCTCCCCTCTGCCAGCGGCCTCGACACCCCCCACCAGATGAGTCCTCACATCCGCGCTGGCACATTATCCCCATTTTTGAGTGGAGGAAGCTAAGATCAAGGTCACACAGAGAGCAAGACTTTAGCTAGACCAGGCTAAATCCACAGCCTGGACACTTTACAGTAGTTCATGTTTTCAGATGTTTGGGGCCTGGTGGGGACTGAGAAGTGAAGTCAGAGAATGCTGCCCAGCTGACATTTTACCAGGTCTTGCCAGTGAGCTGAAGTTCTCCAAGCCGAGAGGGTGAGACGGTCTTCCTTGCACAGGCCCAGAAAGCCATTGGGAAGCACTTAAGGCATATTCCAGGAACTAATAGAAATTGGGAAGCTGAAGCTTCAGAGGTTCGCTGGGGTGGGCCTAGTGCCTCATAAAAATTGCAGAGGAAAATGGACTTTGTCCTGAAGCACCAGTGATGGGAAGGGGAGCCAGTGAAAGGCTTTAAGCACTTAAGCAGGAGGAAGGGAGGTGAGAAATGCTTTGGTTGCTGTGTGGAGGATAAAGGGACTGAGCTAGACCAGGGGGAGATGAGTTTGGACTATTGCACAAGAAGGCTGGAAATAAAAACAAGACCTGACTACAGCCCACCACATGGAAGGTGGGCAGTCAGGTGGTACATGAACCTAACACGGAGTTGGATTGGAAATCTGCATCCTGCAACCTCTACCTTGTCTCTTCTCCTAACCTTGAGCAAGTCACTTGACTATCACGCCTCTGAATCTCAGGAGCTTCCTCTGTCAAATAAAAACATCCATCTGTCTGGCCTCTTTACCTGTTGAGAGGAAATAGTGGTCATCAAAGCACTTTAGGTAGTGTAAAATACTTCACTCTGTCTTTCAAGCAAAGCTTGCAGGAGCTCAGTACTGCAGGAAGATCAGAGATGAACCAGACCCAGTCCCTGCCAGGAGAAGTTTCAATCTGGTGGGTGAAGAGAGATGCACACAGCAATCTCATGTCTAAGGCTGCAGAACAAAAGCCTTTAAAGAAGCTGTTCTGAGTGTGCAGGGGAGGCAGTCAGGGAGGGCTTCTGGGAAGAAGCTCCTCTGAAGCTTTGAAGGATAAGAAGGATTTTAATGAGCAAGACAGAGGAATCATATGGGAAGACACAGAAAGAGGGACCCTGGGAATTTATTCACTCGTTTATTTTTTTTTAAACCTTTTAATTTTATTTAGAACTTTGAATACATTCACTGGTTCAAATTTCAAAAAGCATAAAAGGGTATACAGTGAAATCTGTCACCTGCCCCCAGCCATCTGGTTTTCCTTCCCAGACCACCAGGATTACCTGTTCTTTTATATTCTTCTAGAGATATTCTTTGCATATAAGAGTGTGTGTGTGTGTGTGTGTGTGTGTGTGTGTGTGTATTTCCCTTTAGTTACACAAATGGTAATATACTGTACCTGCTATTCTTTATCCTGATTGTTTTACTTACTATATTCTGGAGATATCAGTACACAAAGAGCTTTCTCATTCCATTTTATGGCTGGATAATATCCCAGTGTGTAGATGTACCATAATTCTTTTAACCAGTCTCCCAACTGAAACTTAAGGAATTTGGAGAACTGTACCTAGTCCAGTGTAGCTGAAGTTGGAAGCCCCCTCCATGTTGGTTACACTGCTCATAACCAAAAGCGTAGCCCTGTTTTAACACTGTGAGCAGCAAGCCTGGGGATAGGGAAACAGATACACACAAAAAGCATCATCCTCTGACCACTTTCTCTATCGTCTGGTGGTCCAATCACATATTAAGCAGACTATTTCTTACTTTCAAGCTGCTTCCACCAATGTCTTTTCACCATAGTCTTAACAACAACTACTCCCATCACTTTCCCCAACTATTTCCACCATTGCCTATACATTGTGCTATGGTTAGGGTGACCATGTGATGTATCATGCAAACCAGGACACTATGGGAGTGAAAGTGGACACTATTAATAATGACCTTGGGACAACAGGCATAAACCAACACTGTCTTGGCCAAACTAGGATGTCTGGTTCTCAGGTGAGGAGTCCAGCTGCTAGACCAGGGGACTTCTTGAAGGCAATGACCATACCTTATTTATCTGGGTAACCCCAGCATCTCCCCAGAGACTGATGCATAGTAGGTGCTTAATGCACAGTGGTTGGTTGAATGGAGGTCCCGGGTATAGGCAGAGCCAAGCAGTCCCTTAGAGGCCTCCACAGGGTTTCACCAGATACTTATAATATCTGGGCTTTCTGAGCAAATATTCCTTTTATGTACTGTATGCTTTGACCTTTGTATACAGAGCTTCAGATCATTTCCATGATGCCTAGCTGAGACCCACCAGGCTGAGCCCTGGAGAGGCACCAGCCTATACCTTGCCCTGGCCTTACTCCTATGTCCTCCTTATGATCAAGGTCTGCGAATGCCTACTGATAAGTAAGGAAGGGTGCTAATGACCAGTCTGTCCAGGGGCCTAGTGACTAAGCAGTCCCAGCAGCCTTTGAACCTGCAACATGGCTTCTGTGGATCCTCTTCCCATTTCCTTAGCAGGCTCCTGTTACACAGTCCCCATCCTCAGGGCTGCCTGCCTGCGTGGTATTCCCCATCTTTATGGCCTCTGGGTACAGATGCTAAGTGAATACGAAGGGAGGTTTACCGAGGCTGAGACCTACCCTACATAATTAGTCTGCTTAAAGCCTCCCATCTCCCTAATTATTGTTATGATGGATGCACCCATTCAGCTGGGCATTCCTATTTCCCCCCCATTTTCAGAGTTCCCAAGGGGTTGGAGAGGTGAGCTGGGACCCAAACCCCTCGGATTGCAGGAAGGAATCCCCTACCCCGATTGGCCTGACTCCAGGAACCCATGAGAGAGGAAGTGCTCCACCTCCCTCAACCCAAACCTGTGTGGGCAGAATTGCCAGGAGGGGTGACAGTTAGCAAGACTCCCTGGGCCTCAGTCTCCTGATCTAAAAAATGAAAGGATTGAAAAAAATGATCTCTGAGTTAGGTGGTGCTGACATTGCACATCTCTGCTCTGTACTGTGACTCTGGGCTCAGCCTAGAACCCACGGGGTCTCCGGGGGGACCCTAAGGCCAATCCCTCTCCCCCTTCCTCTTCTTCTCTCCTTTTTCTCTACTTGAAATGGGACCCCAGAGTCCTGGTAGATGTTTACCCAGGGCTGGGCCTTCCCTTCCTCAGCTACCTGGGGAGATAAAAGGCCAGGGACAAGCAGAGGGAGGCCTGGGCCATACTTCCTGGGCCTGTTACAGGTCCAGTCTTAGTTCACCCTGGGCTCAAACCTGATCCCCAGAGGCTGGAGCGAGGAACGAAGGTGGGGCAGCCAGGGCTGCCCTGTCTCCTCCGCCTGGGCACACTGGGTAGGAAGCCATATGCAGGTTGGCCCTCCAGATCTATGGGTTCTGCATCCGCATGAATGGTTCAACCAACCACGGATCAAAAAAATAAATTAAAAAAAAATTTTTTTTGGCGGCACCATGGGGCTTGTGGGAATTCCCCGACCAGGGATTGAACTTGGGCCACAGCTGTGAAAGCGCTGAACACTAACCACTAGACCCAGGGAACTCCCAAGAATATTAAAAAAAAAATTCCAGAAAGTTCCAAAAAGCAAAACTTGAATTTGCTGCACTGGCAACTATTTATATAGCATTTACATTGTATTTACAATTTACACAGTATTTATGACTATTTACATAGCATTCACACTGTACTAGGAATTATTAGTAATCTAGAGATGATTTAAAGTATAAGGGAGGGGACTTCCCTGGTGGCCCAGTGGTTAAGACTCCATGCTCCCAATGCAGGGGGCCTGGGTTTGATCCCTGGTCAGGGAACTAGATCCCACATGCATGCCGCAACTAAGACCCGGTGCAGCTAAATAAATAAATAAATAAATATTTAAAAAGAAAGAAAGAAAAAAATATATATATACCAAAATGTTAAAAAAAAAAAAAGTGTAAGGGAGAATTGGGTATTCCTGGCAGTCCAACAGTTAGGACTCTATGCTCTCACTGCCAGGGGCCTGGGGGTCTGGGTTGGATCCCTGGTTGGGGAACTATGATCCCACAAGCAGAGCAGCATGGCCAAAGAATAAATAAATAAATACAGAATAAGGGAGGATGTATGCAAATACTATGCCTTTTTTTTTTTTTTTAAGGCCTCATCACATGGCTTGAGGGATTAGTTCCCCAACCAGGAATCAAGTCTGGGCCCCTGGCAGTGGAAGCACAGAGGACTAACCACTGGACTGCCAGGAAATTCCCATTTTCTATCAGGGTCTTAAGCAGCCTCAGATTTAGTTTCTGTGGAGGAGGGGGGAGGGGGAGGGAGCTTGGGGGAAGTGTCCTGGAACCAATCCCCTGTGCATGACTGTATGTGACTTCATCTATCTCCATCCCTGACTCCTTCACTATGTGACCTTGAGCAAGTCGTTTACCTTTTCTCAATGCCAACTTCTGTGGGAGAAGCATCACGGGAAAAGAGACAAGAAATCAAGGTCTATGAAATCAAGCTCAGATACCATTGTGTCTGTGAAACTGTTTCTCAGTCCTGGCAGCTGGAAGCAGTCACTCCCTCCTTAGAGTTCAGCAAATATTTTATTCAATGTACTTTATTAGTTGGGGTCCACTTGTTTCTCCCCCATTGATTATTTACTCTTTGACATCATCAGGTCTCATGGGGTTAGCAAGGCACTAAAACTCAACTCAAAATGGCTTTTAAAAGTGTGTCACAGATTCGAGGAGACTAAGGAAAAAATAACTAAATGCAGTGGGACCCTGGATAGGTTCCTGGAACAGAAAAAGGACCCTAGGGGAAAACTTGGTGAAATTCAAATAAAGTCTGTGGTTTAGTTAATAGCCATGTACCAATGTTAATTTCTTGGTTTGGATAATTGTACTATGATAAAATAAGATGTTAACATTAGGAGAAGCTGGGTGAGAGACATACAAGAACTCTGTATCATTACTGCAACTTTTCTCTAAGTCTAAATTTAGGTTAAAATAAAAAGCAGAAAACCCCCACAAATTAATGCTGATAATTTAAATACAAAAGTGGCGGGGGGGCTGCTTATTGGTCTATATAACTGAAAAAGGCACGGGTATATGGGCTGCAGGCATAGCAGGATCCAGGCAGCTTAATTATCAGGAACTGTCAAACAACAAGGTCCTACAGCACAGGGAACTATATTCAATATCCTATAATAAACCATAATGGAAAAGAATATGAAAGAGACTATATATGTATAACTCAATCACTTTGCTGTACAGCAGAAATTAACACATTGTAAATAAACTATATTTCACAAAAATTAAAAAAAAAAAAGAAAGAAACACTCATGACAGGAAAAAAAAAAAAAGGAATTGCCTCCATCTTTCTTGGTTTTACTTCTTTTGTGGAGCTTCATAATCAGGTAGCCCCATCCCTGGTGATGGCAAATGGCCTACCAGATTTCCAGGCTGATATTCTGCCATTTTAGCCACCCAAGAATTTGTCCTTCAGTAGTTCTGTTTGGTTCCCTCCTGTACCCCTAGCACCTAACGTGGTGTGTTAAATGAATGGTTACAGTAAAAGTTCTGAGTTGGACTCTTATTGGCTTAGAGTTGCATGCCCATCTCCAGCCCAATCAGTGTGACCTACCTTACCTGGGTCACATGGGTGGGGTCAGACTCCTGCAACACATTGACTAAGCTGGGAGAAGGCTGTTGCCTGAAAGGAAGTAATAGGTACTGTCATCAGAAGGTTGCAGGCAAAACCAGTATGTCCCCTGCATCCTTAGAATGCAGAGCTGCTGCTTTTTCTCCTAGAGCCATCCACAACATAGACCTACACTGAAAATGTACAGGCCTGAAGATGCTGAGTGTGCTGAGCTCCCAAACCACAGTCCTCGGATAGCTCTCGGTAGTGGAGGATAAGATTAGGGCTCTTCTCTGGGTTGCTGGGCTTCTTGCAGCTGGATCAGATGGAGATGGTTGTCAGGGAAGAAGAACTGGCATAGCCAAGTCCAGAAGCCCAGGATTCCTTCTAGGCCAGAACAATGGGCAATTCCAGGCACGGAACCCTTCCAATCTATCCCTGCCAAGCCTAGCCAGGAGCCTCTAATCTAAGGTCTTGTTTGTTCATTTGGGTTGGGGTGGCATGGAGAGAGGGACAGGGCTAACCTGAGCAGCATAACAGACATCTCCGATGAACGCCTTATGCTTTATGTGAGGAATACCTACGGAGGGGACTTCAGAGTCTCAGCTGCCAGTCTCACCCAACCCACTGGCTAACTCCCAAACCATTCGCTATCTCCTCCATGGCCTTTCCACAGACCTGTGGTGGGCTGAGGGGATGGGGGCGCAGAGTGCCCACAGGAAAAAAGTGTGACTTGGGTGTTTTTCAGATATTTTATTAAGAATAAGGCATATGACAGTCACCCCTAAAGCACAGGGTTCTATTTCTGTGGGTGAGTGAATACACTCTGAAAAGCATTGGATTAAAAAGCGCAGCCAACAGAGAACTTGGAGCAGGATCCCTCTGCCGCGCCCAAGGGGCTCCTGCCAGGTGGTTCTGAAGCCTTGCACATCCCCCATTCAAGGCTGGCACCTCAGCGAGAGGGTGCTTAGAGATCCCTGGCTCTCCGTGATGAGGAGATGCTGCTCCACACCCTCTCGGCATCCTTCCTCTCCATCAGGGAGACCTCTATTCTGCTGCTTGTTTGGGGAAGGGCTACCCCATTTCAGCCCTGGCCTGGTCCCCCAAACTGCAGGCTACTGTGGGTGGGATATTGGGGGGCAGGGGTACAAAGCCTCATGCTGTATTGCCCACAGGTCCCTGACTGGCTTCCAGAATGGGGAGGGGTCCTCACCTGCAGCTCCTGGCTCCAACTAGGGCCCCTGAGTGTCCATGTCAACACATTCCTCCCCCAATGGGGATTCATGCAGCAGAGAAGAGGGGAGAGGTGGAGGGCAGGGAGAGGGAAGGAAACAACCCTTTCCCTTCTAGCCACCCAAACTTTTTAGGGGCTCGAGGGAGGGGGTCTTTCCTTTGGCAGGGCGGGTCCCCCAGGCTAGGAGAAGGGGAGGGCCAGAAGCTGAGGGCAAGGCTGAGGAGTTTCTGACCACTGAGGCCAAGGGCAGGCCACTGACTCCCAGTCTTATTCTGCTGCCCTGAGGCTTCTGTTCCAAACCCAGGTGCAGGAGAGAGGAAGGAAGCCTCTGTCCATTATTCCCAGGAGAGGGAGAGGGAAGGGGAATTTCTGATAAAATTGGAACCCTGTATTTGCCTTGGCCCCTGCCCCAGCTTGCTGAGTGGAGGTGGGGGGGGTGCTTGCCTTATCTCCTTTCCCAGGCACCCCGACACCTCAGCTGGGAGTCAGCGAGTCAGCCGCTCCAGCACGCTGGACCTTCGTCTGGGGTATCTCCAAGTACCTCACAATTAAGTGTCATCATCTCTGATTGCTGAAAGAGGGACAGGAGGTGGGAGGTGCTGATGGGGTCACTTGGGGAGAGGCAGGCAGGCCACGGGAGGATCCGTGCGGTAGGGGGCTTTGGGGCCCCCAGCCAGACAGCTTGGGTACACAGGAGGAAGAGGGCTATTGCTATAGAGCCGGGGGAGGCCAGGTGGGCGTAGCTATGGCTTTTAGTGGGTGGGTGGGTGGGTGGGTAAAGTACTTCACCATCTCTGTAGAAGAACTGATGTAACAAAGTCACCCAGTTCACCCCAAAAGTTTGATTGTGGAAGATGAGGGTGCCTCCAGAAAGACCCTCTTTCCCTCCTGCCCAGGATCGTCTGGGCCCCATCAAGTGAGAGCAGCCAAGAGCAGAGAGAGGCCTCCTCACTCAGGCCTGTTCTGAAAGGGAAGGCAACGGGTCGAGGGGTACAGTGAGTCACCCACACTTGAGGGGACACAGAGGGTAGAGGCACAACCACAGAGGCTGGGGAGGGGAGAGGTGGGAGCAGGCAAAGCAAGGACCCTAGGCCACTACTGTGGCCCCTTAGACTGGACAGCACGGTCCGTCCCGAGGGTGCCCCAGTGGCGGACACCTAGACCAGGGCTGGTTATTGCTCAGTGGTCTCAGCAGTCCTGAGCTGGGAGGGGGCTGCATGTTTGTGAGCTCACTGGTGTCCTGCCCCCTCTAACATATACAGTGAAAGAGGCTGTAATTGGGGTTCTTTCCCCCTCTTCTTCATGGGGCTGTGACCGAAAAAGGGTTCATCACCCTAGAGACCTCCCAGGCCCCTGGGTGACAAACAGAAGGCTCAGCCCCAGCCAGGGTCAGGACCTGCCAGGATGGGGTGCTTGTGTGTGAGATAAAGGACTCTCCCTGCCCCATGTCCTCCCATGGCAGCCCCTGGAAGACCTCACAGGCACTTAGGACTTGATGCAGGACCAACAGAGGAGGGATGGCATGAGAGGACAGGGTTCTAGGGATTTGTCTTTCTTTCTAGGCCGGACAGGGTGGGGGCAATGAACTGGACTGGAGCTTCACTTCCTGCCTTTGGTCGTGACGGGGAGATGGGGAGAAACGCGTTAGGAGGTGGGCAGTATTCTTTCCTTTTGCCACTCCCCAGCCTAGAGAGAGGGCACTGAGCACCCCACCACTGTCAGGTCTGATAGGATTGGGGGCATTCCTGGAGAGGGCCAGGCTGGGGCCTAACCTGTCCATTCCCTCCCACCCCTACCCCCAGCAAACCCAAACCTCTATCAACAACTGCCACTTCCAAGAAGCCGGGCCCTTCCTCCTGCCTCTGGGTGCAGCCAGCTAATTAGGAAGCTGGGCAAAATTAGCACCAATAAACAGGACTAGGAAAACTCCCAGGGCAGCCTTCAGGTTCCCAGCTACCTCCTGAAAGCACTTTCTAACCCTTCCATAAGCCTGATGAGGCAGCCTGACTCTGGCGTGTCCCCAGAGTCTAAATACCTAGGTCGGCATCCTGGGGAAGAACTGAGCTGGAGACAGCTCTAGACCAGGACCTGCCACCAAACCCATTCTGTAATCTTCTCTAAGGGTCTCTGGGTGCTAATTTCCATAAGTTCAAACTTCAGTAAGTCCACACTTTCCCCACCAGAGGCTCTGGAGGAGGCGACTTCTAAAGTGTTCCGTGCTCACCTGTGTAAGGACCTATCAGCAGGGTAGGGGGTAGGAGAAGCGGCTTCCAAGGTAAAGGTCCAGCCTCTAGACCCCAGCCCGAACCTCCCCTTGGAGGAAGGCTCGGCGGGAAGGGCAGCCGTGGGGGGCTGGGGGAGGCCGCAGCGGGGAGCTGGAAGGCCTAAGGATGCTAAGGGCCACTCTGGTTCCTTTCCGTAGGCCGCCCAGGCTTCCCCCTCCCGCCAAATGATTGTCAACTTTCCCGGGGCAGGGCGTGACCCCCGCCCCTTCCCCTCCCAGTGGCAGGGTGGGGACCAGATAAAGATCGGTACTGTGAGTCCTCTCCTAGAAAAAAGGATGCATTCGCTGGGCCCCGCGGAGGAGGTCCCCGGCGGGAGGGGAGAGCTCAAAGCTTCGGCGTTGTTGGCAAATACAAAAGGCGGGGGCGGCTGGGAGGGGCGGAGGGGCGGGGGAGCAGGGGCCGCCTCCGCCCGCTCCCTGGGGGAGGACCGGCTGCCTCAGCCCCTGGGAGCCGCCCGCGCGGCCCGAGCTGCGTCCCTAGTCGGGCCCCGGGCCCACCTTCCCCCGCTCCCCGCCCCGCCCCTCCCCGCCGGCCCCGCGCTTACTCCGGGTCCGCCGGCGCACTGGGCGGGCTGGGCGCGGCCGGCGGGGTGGCTTGGTCAGGGGGCTCCTGGGGAGGCGGCTGGCGCGGGCTGCGGCCACTGGGCCGCGGGGGCCTCCGGGCGTAGAGGAAGAGCGCGGGGTCTGGCATGGCATCGGCGTCGTCCGGGGCGCCGGCCGAGCGCTCCCGGGCGGCCCAGTCCCGGCCGGGGCCCTTGGCGGCGGCCTCGGCTGCGGGCGGGCGGCGGGCCCGCTGTGCGCGCCGGCGGATCCGGGGCTCGGCGGCGGCGGCGGCGCCGGGGCCCGGGCGCGGAGTCTGCAGTTTCTGGCGCGCCGCGTGCAGCTGGCAGGAGAGGTAGGCGGCCGCCTCGGTGTGCTTCTGCAGCTCAGTGCCCAGCACGGTGGCTCGGTGGCTGCGGCGACGCAGCTCCTCCAGGAAGCGGCGCTCCTCGGCGCGCAGGCTGCAGCGCAGCGCCGACACGAGCGCCTCGCGCTGCGCCACCTCCCGCCGCAGCTGCGCGTTGGCCGCCGCCCGCGCCGCCAGCTGTGACTCCAGCTCGCGGCACTTGCTCTCCAGCTCCCGGGACGCCAACTCTGGGCAGGGGAGAGGGAGGGGAGAGTGAGGGTCCCCGTCTGGCTGTACCTGCACAGCTCACCGATCCTCGGAGCGAAGCCCGGCACCCCCCCCCCCCCCGACTGCACGTCCTGCGGCGCTCGCCCTCACTCCCCACGTGCCTGCGACGCTGGCCTGCCTTTTTCCTCCTCGAGGCCCTTGCACCTATCTTGCCTTCTGCTTGGCCACTCTGATTCTTCAGTGCAACCCTTAAGTTTAAGTGCAGATCCTTCCCTGACCATTTATTCACTCCATGACTGTTTGTTGAGCCCTGACTCTGTGCGTTGTATTAGGCATTGTGGGTATGGTGGATAGTAAAACATTCCTCACGAAGCTCACAGCAAGCATAGTGGGAGAAGTATGTTACATAACCACAAAAGAATGTGAGGTTGCATCTGTGACACGTGCCAATACCAGGACTGTAACAGGAGACTGTGACCTAATCAGGGAAGGCTTCTCAGCCGAAGAGCAACTTGGGCTAGGATCTGACAGGTGAATAGGAATTAAGTGATGAACAAGGGAGAGAAGGGTGCTTCGGATAGAGGGTATGACTTATGCAAAAGCCCCGTAGCAGGAGAGACATACAAGAACAAGGGACTGAAAGAACTGGGAGTGTGAGCAGAAAAGGGGAGTCAGTGTGCTGCGAACCTTGTTTCCTTCATAAAGAGCATTTATTACATTTTGTGGGGTTTTTTAAACTTGTTTATTGTTTGCCTTTGCCCACTGCATTGGGTTTCAAACCTGGATGTACACTGGAACCATCCAGAGAGCTTTAAAAAATAGTTTCCTGGGCCCTATCAAAGTATCAAGTACTGGGAAAGGGTACTTCTTGAATCTTCCCTGGTGATTCTGATGTACCCCCAGGGTTGAGGACCCCTACCTTCTGGATCATAAACTCCATTTCAGCAGAGTCTGTATCCCAGGACTGGCACGTATGAGTGAGAATGGTGACAAAGGGTAGGTAAAAGGTGACTCTGGAGGGGATATGAAAACCACCAAGTGATTTTCATATAAAAGGAGGACAAGGAAAGAGAGCTCTCAAGCCCACTGAGAGAGAAAATAAAAACCAGGACACTGGGGCAGTGCCTTGAGCCCAGATGACCCCAAAAGCCCTTTCAGAGGAAGGACAGTAGGTGGAGTAAAAGCTACTATTGTCACAGAACTGTTCTTGCATGGTGTCTGGGATATGTGACCCCTTCCTCCAAGCACGTAGGCACAAAGAGGCCGCCCATGACTGCCACTTAAAGCGGTTGGCAGAATTAGTTCAGGGCCACAAGTGTTTAGACGTTTATGCATGATATGCAAAGCAGTTAGTAGGACTCCTAGCATTTTACCTTAACCTTAAACTTCCAGCCTTCCCCATGCCTAACTCTTGGTCCTGTAGCTGTTGATCTATAAGTAGCACATCAATATGGCAGGGAGCCCATTCTTAAAACCCTCCTGGCCAAGAAATACTGCTTTTGTGATTCATTTTAAATCAAGCATTTACTGAGTCCCTCTGCATGTCAGGTAATGTGCTTGCACTGAGAGGCAGTGGGTGACACCCAGTCCTAGTTCTCAGAGATCATATAATCTGGAGATTAAGATCTCAACAATGCAGCCCCTTCCATTTAAAAACATTAATTGTGGCAAAAAAACAAGGAACCGATTTTGCCATCTTAACCATTTTTTAAGTGTACAGTAGTGTTAATATACTCACATTGTTGTGCAACAGATCTCTAGAATTTTTTCATCTTGCAAAACTGAAACTCTATACTCATTGAACAACATCTCCCCACACCACTCCCCATTTTATGGGTGAAGTAATAATCTATAAACAAATACTTTAGTGGAGTTTCTACAACGGCAAGAAGTCACGCTTTTGTAAAATGAAGAATTTGCTAATGTGCATGTGTCTCTTTGCTCCTCCTCTAGACTATGTTCCTTGAAGTCAAAGACCCCATATTGCCATCGTGTTGAATCTTGACACTCAGCATCTTGGAGGGTGTGGACACGGACTGTGAGAATCACTTGTGCAAGGATGCGAAGGATTAGGGAGGTGGGTCACAAAGGAATGAAGTCAGCCATGTGGACTTCCTGGACACCATCTCCTTCCTGCTTTCATTTTCCCACTTTGGACAGAGACAGGGGTAGAGGGCACTATGTATGGTGGTGCAGGTTGTTCATTGCACAAGGTCACCCAGCTGAGTGGGCAAATGAGGCTGACGTCCTGCACTCACTCAATAAGCTGAGGAGTGGCTGTCCCCAGGTCTGGACCAGGGGTGGAGAAGGCTTGGGTCCTAAGTGGTGGGGAAAAGGTGACCACTTGTCCTCTTACCTTGTTGGTGAGATTGGGCCTCTTTCATTTCCAGGTCATGGGTCAGTTCTGGGGGCAGAGATAAGAAAAGGCAGTCGTGTGTATGTTAGAGATAGAGAGAAAGAATATGTGTGTGAGATCAGGAATCACAGACCAGTAAAAGTCAATAAGGATTCTCAGAAACCATCTAAACTACCCCCGCTCCATACTTATTTTACTGCAGCCCAGAGAGGGAAAGAGATGAAAGAGAGGTGTCACAGGCATAGCCTGACAGCCCAATCTAGCTGATTCTAAGCCCAGAGATCTTTCCAGTGTAAGCTTTGTGGCCTGGATTTGGGGGTTAGTTCAACCCTTGTGGGACTGAGGCTTGCTTTTAGGGCTGGGGGGGTAGTATTTGCCCCTTCCCAGAGGTGATGTACAAATACTTAACATGCCAACCAATCAGAGCCAGCCTGGAGGACCCCTGCTGCCCAGGGCACATTCTCTTTACTGTTTAGTTGGTGGGTCTGGGAAGGCTGGAGTGTCCTGGGCTGCTTGGGGACACTAAAGGGGGATTCACGGCAGTGGCTATTTACCAATAGGACACGTGCGTTTCACTGTTGTCACAGCCAGTACTGCTGAGCCTGTGCTCTTTTCTGAACATCAGCCCTGCCCTTTCTAAGCTCTGGTTCCGCCACTTTCCGCAGGGCAGGGAGAAGAGCTTCAAGGAGGACAGCGCCACCTGGTGAAGCAAAGCCTGCATGGCGCTCGGCTGGGCGCTGAGCGGGTGGGGCGGGGCAGCCAAGGGCACTGGTGCAGGAGCAGTTTCCTCCTCTGCCTGCCTGTCTTCCCAGTCCCCAACCCTTAGATCCCAGAATGCCCCATCCCTCAGCCAGCTGGGTTGGATCATTTTTCCAGTCCACTCCCCACTCCCCCCAACTCCATCAGGGCTCAGGGGCTGGGAGGGGGGCAGGGGGGAGCCCAGGAGCCGCAGCTGCCTATGATGGAGGGCACCTGCTCAGGAGAACCTGGGTGTACCTGCAGGGATGCAGCCTGGTGCCCAAAGGGAGAAGGTGTGAACGTGGGGGTGGGGAAGGTAGCAGATCTCTGGGTCCACTGCCCAGCAGCACCAACAGAGAGAGACTCACCCTGTGGGCCCTCTGTCTGCCCTTCCTTGCTGCCCTCACCAGGCTCTTCTAGGGACTAGGGGCTTTTCTGGAGGTGCCTTCTCTGGGGAGGCCAACAGTTGCCAGGAGACAGACAGCCTGGAGTGCCTGGGCCTTTTGCTGTGACCGGAGCCTGAACCTCCTCCCTGGGGTCCCTGGGAGAACTCTGATGCCTCCACCCTGCCAGGGCTTCCTGGGGCCAGCTTGGCCCCTCCTCCAAGGCCCTGTGATGTAACCCAAGGGGCCCAGGACTAGGTTTGGGGATGTAGCCCAAGGGACTCTGGCTCTGTCACTAACTGCCTCTGGGCTTGTTTCTCCTTAGCCCTTAACCACTAGAGTTGGGAGGGGGGAACAGAACCCCAGCTGGGCTCCACTCCCCCATCCATCAAGTCTCCCTGCCCATCTTCCAGC